>NC_137161.1:31424001-32813001 GCF_951394435.1 Stenella coeruleoalba
CGAGGAGTTGGAAGGCATACAGTGCCCTTTGACAGTTGTTACAACGAACGTGAGTGCACAGTGTCTCGTGAAATACCTTACACGGTTGAAGCGTTCCGTTAACGCATGCCCCTCCGCTCGCTCTGGCACTCCGAGGTGTTCCTAACGGGGGAAACCTGGACTTTTGCTTGAGGCCGGGGTGGGGCGGGGGGACTCACAGTTCTTTTGCCGGCGGGCTCCAGAGCGCTCCTGCTGAAGCTCCCAGCAAGGAACTGAGAGAGAGAGCCGCAGGCCTCACACGAGTAAACTCAGACTTCTGCTGTCACGAGTAGACTCAGACTTCTTATGGGAGGCCTTCCGGCAGCAAAGAGAAGGTGGGCGCGAGGAGTGTGCTTCAGGCAGCTTAGGACCCGCCCCTGTCTCGTCGGCCACGGAGGGGAATAAGGGTCGTCCAGGGTCGCCCAGCTTCAAACCTGAGCTCACCTAGGGATCCTCAGCGGTTTCTGATTACCTCAAGGAAACACAACGGGAGGAACAGGGCCCTTCCGTGGAGGCACTTTGGGGCGCAGGGACCTCTGCGTGGGATCTACGGGGTGAGTATGGCAGTACCTTAGGTGGGCCTCAGTGACCAAGGCTCTCCGGCTCATGCCTAGCTGTGTAAAGAAGTGTGGCAAACGTACGTACTGCTCCTCAGGCTGGGCCCACAGCCTAGCTTTCGCTTCTCTGAGAGTGCTGTCCCGAGTCTCTTCCTGGAGCCCGTCGTCAGCACGGTGTCTTTCGGCACTGCAGCTCTCTTTCAGTCAAGGAGGCCGTTCGACCGGCAAAGGGAGTCCGCCCAGGGCTGCTTTCGCGAGTCTCTTTGACGACGGGGGCACTCCACCTAGGCAGCCCCGAGAGGAGTACACTGCCCTAGCTACGAATGTGAAGAGCTGTCTCCAGGGGCCTGCTTACACGAAGGTTCCTCAGAAGCCGGAGGCCGCCGTTCCGGCACGGAGAGAGGTCATCATGCGAAACTGGTGAATGGGCTCCTACCCTGTGTGTCCCCAGGAGCGTCGCAGGGTTAAGGCACTCCGTGGTGGAGTATGGCCTCATTGGAGACCCCTGCACACCCAGCTCCCCTGACGTGAAACACTGGAACTCAACCTTGAGGCCTGAGGTCACCTTTCACTTGGCCGGAGCTGCACCTGGGGTGCCGTGGGAGGAGTTCCTAGAAAGGGATTGCCAGCACGGTTCTCGCTTTGGGAGAACACGCAGCCTTGGCCCACAACGACAATCCTGCCGCGCAGAGACGTCGGGCCGCTAGTGCTGTTCGGGCCGCTTTGAAGCCAAGCGCAAGGCGCCTCCAAACGGGGAGAAAGCGTACTCTCCCATCCGCGTCCCACTTTCAAGCTGAATGACGCAGCATGTTTCTCGGAAGGCTCTGCCGAGCTATCTAGTACAAGGGAGAGAGTGCCTGCCTCTGCCGAGAAAGGTTTTGACGTGGGGATTGCTGGACATGCGGAAGAGCGTTCCCCAGGCCGTGCCCAGTTTAGGCTTTGGTGATTCTGGATGGTCCCAAGGGGGCAGAATTGTCCCTGGCAAAGCTGTCCTTTTTCTCTTTCTCCGGCTGGAAGTAAACATCTGGCAACCGACTGCCGTAGGCAGACGTCCTGGGGGAGCCCCCCGGTTTCCTTTGGCACGCACATTGGTGTTTCACAGAAGAGCCCCAATTCCTAATTGGGGGGCACAGCGGCATGGAATGTAAGGCTGTTTAGAACGGCGCGCCTCGAGGCCGTGGGAAGGCCGTACAAACGAGAGCTTTCGAGCGAACAGGGCAGCGCTTCGCCATCATCGTTGCACATTCACGGAGCTTAATCAAACGAACGCGTTTCCTTCCTGTGGCTCAAACACAGCCGAGGAGTTGGAAGGCATACAGTGCCCTTTGACAGTTGTTACAACGAACGTGAGTGCACAGTGTCTCGTGAAATACCTTACACGGTTGAAGCGTTCCGTTAACGCATGCCCCTCCGCTCCCTCTGGCACTCCGAGGTGTTCCTAACGGGGGAAACCTGGACTTTTGCTTGAGGCCGGGGTGGGGCGGGGGGGCTCACAGTTCTTTTGCCGGCGGGCTCCAGAGCGCTCCTGCTGAAGCTCCCAGCAAGGAACTGAGAGAGAGAGCCGCAGGCCTCACACGAGTAAACTCAGACTTCTGCTGTCACGAGTAGACTCAGACTTCTTATGGGAGGCCTTCCGGCAGCAAAGAGAAGGTGGGCGCGAGGAGTGTGCTTCAGGCAGCTTAGGACCCGCCCCTGTCTCGTCGGCCACGGAGGGGAATAAGGGTCGGCCAGGGTCGCCCAGCTTCAAACCTGAGCTCACCTAGGGATCCTCAGCGGTTTCTGATTACCTCAAGGAAACACAACGGGAGGAACAGGGCCCTTCCGTGGAGGCACTTTGGGGCGCAGGGACCTCTGCGTGGGATCTACGGGGTGAGTATGGCAGTACCTTAGGTGGGCCTCAGTGACCAAGGCTCTCCGGCTCATGCCTAGCTGTGTAAAGAAGTGTGGCAAACGTACGTACTGCTCCTCAGGCTGGGCCCACAGCCTAGCTTTCGCTTCTCTGAGAGTGCTGTCCCGAGTCTCTTCCTGGAGCCCGTCGTCAGCACGGTGTCTTTCGGCACTGCAGCTCTCTTTCAGTCAAGGAGGCCGTTCGACCGGCAAAGGGAGTCCGCCCAGCGCTGCTTTCGCGAGTCTCTTTGACGACGGGGGCACTCCACCTAGGCAGCCCCGAGAGGAGTACACTGCCCTAGCTACGAATGTGAAGAGCTGTCTCCAGGGGCCTGCTTACACGAAGGTTCCTCAGAAGCCGGAGGCCGCCGTTCCGGCACGGAGAGAGGTCATCATGCGAAACTGGTGAATGGGCTCCTACCCTGTGTGTCCCCAGGAGCGTCGCAGGGTTAAGGCACTCCGTGGTGGAGTATGGCCTCATTGGAGACCCCTGCACACCCAGCTCCCCTGACGTGAAACACTGGAACTCAACCTTGAGGCCTGAGGTCACCTTTCACTTGGCCGGAGCTGCACCTGGGGTGCCGTGGGAGGAGTTCCTAGAAAGGGTTTGCCAGCACGGTTCTCGCTTTGGGAGAACACGCAGCCTTGGCCCACAACGACAATCCTGCCGCGCAGAGACGTCGGGCCGCTAGTGCTGTTCGGGCCGCTTTGAAGCCAAGCGCAAGGCGCCTCCAAACGGGGAGAAAGCGTACTCTCCCATCCGCGTCCCACTTTCAAGCTGAATGACGCAGCATGTTTCTCGGAAGGCTCTGCCGAGCTATCTAGTACAAGGGAGAGAGTGCCTGCCTCTGCCGAGAAAGGTTTTGACGTGGGGATTGCTGGACATGCGGAAGAGCGTTCCCCAGGCCGTGCCCAGTTTAGGCTTTGGTGATTCTGGATGGTCCCAAGGGGGCAGAATTGTCCCTGGCAAAGCTGTCCTTTTTCTCTTTCTCCGGCTGGAAGTAAACATCTGGCAACCGACTGCCGTAGGCAGACGTCCTGGGGGAGCCCCCCGGTTTCCTTTGGCACGCACATTGGTGTTTCACAGAAGAGCCCCAATTCCTAATTGGGGGGCACAGCGGCATGGAATGTAAGGCTGTTTAGAACGGCGCGCCTCGAGGCCGTGGGAAGGCCGTACAAACGAGAGCTTTCGAGCGAACAGGGCAGCGCTTCGCCATCATCGTTGCACATTCACGGAGCTTAATCAAACGAACGCGTTTCCTTCCTGTGGCTCAAACACAGCCGAGGAGTTGGAAGGCATACAGTGCCCTTTGACAGTTGTTACAACGAACGTGAGTGCACAGTGTCTCGTGAAATACCTTACACGGTTGAAGCGTTCCGTTAACGCATGCCCCTCCGCTCCCTCTGGCACTCCGAGGTGTTCCTAACGGGGGAAACCTGGACTTTTGCTTGAGGCCGGGGTGGGGCGGGGGGACTCACAGTTCTTTTGCCGGCGGGCTCCAGAGCGCTCCTGCTGAAGCTCCCAGCAAGGAACTGAGAGAGAGAGCCGCAGGCCTCACACGAGTAAACTCAGACTTCTGCTGTCACGAGTAGACTCAGACTTCTTATGGGAGGCCTTCCGGCAGCAAAGAGAAGGTGGGCGCGAGGAGTGTGCTTCAGGCAGCTTAGGACCCGCCCCTGTCTCGTCGGCCACGGAGGGGAATAAGGGTCGGCCAGGGTCGCCCAGCTTCAAACCTGAGCTCACCTAGGGATCCTCAGCGGTTTCTGATTACCTCAAGGAAACACAACGGGAGGAACAGGGCCCTTCCGTGGAGGCACTTTGGGGCGCAGGGACCTCTGCGTGGGATCTACGGGGTGAGTATGGCAGTACCTTAGGTGGGCCTCAGTGACCAAGGCTCTCCGGCTCATGCCTAGCTGTGTAAAGAAGTGTGGCAAACGTACGTACTGCTCCTCAGGCTGGGCCCACAGCCTAGCTTTCGCTTCTCTGAGAGTGCTGTCCCGAGTCTCTTCCTGGAGCCCGTCGTCAGCACGGTGTCTTTCGGCACTGCAGCTCTCTTTCAGTCAAGGAGGCCGTTCGACCGGCAAAGGGAGTCCGCCCAGCGCTGCTTTCGCGAGTCTCTTTGACGACGGGGGCACTCCACCTAGGCAGCCCCGAGAGGAGTACACTGCCCTAGCTACGAATGTGAAGAGCTGTCTCCAGGGGCCTGCTTACACGAAGGTTCCTCAGAAGCCGGAGGCCGCCGTTCCGGCACGGAGAGAGGTCATCATGCGAAACTGGTGAATGGGCTCCTACCCTGTGTGTCCCCAGGAGCGTCGCAGGGTTAAGGCACTCCGTGGTGGAGTATGGCCTCATTGGAGACCCCTGCACACCCAGCTCCCCTGACGTGAAACACTGGAACTCAACCTTGAGGCCTGAGGTCACCTTTCACTTGGCCGGAGCTGCACCTGGGGTGCCGTGGGAGGAGTTCCTAGAAAGGGATTGCCAGCACGGTTCTCGCTTTGGGAGAACACGCAGCCTTGGCCCACAACGACAATCCTGCCGTGCAGAGACGTCGGGCCGCTAGTGCTGTTCGGGCCGCTTTGAAGCCAAGCGCAAGGCGCCTCCAAACGGGGAGAAAGCGTACTCTCCCATCCGCGTCCCACTTTCAAGCTGAATGACGCAGCATGTTTCTCGGAAGGCTCTGCCGAGCTATCTAGTACAAGGGAGAGAGTGCCTGCCTCTGCCGAGAAAGGTTTTGACGTGGGGATTGCTGGACATGCGGAAGAGCGTTCCCCAGGCCGTGCCCAGTTTAGGCTTTGGTGATTCTGGATGGTCCCAAGGGGGCAGAATTGTCCCTGGCAAAGCTGTCCTTTTTCTCTTTCTCCGGCTGGAAGTAAACATCTGGCAACCGACTGCCGTAGGCAGACGTCCTGGGGGAGCCCCCCGGTTTCCTTTGGCACACACATTGGTGTTTCACAGAAGAGCCCCAATTCCTAATTGGGGGGCACAGCGGCATGGAATGTAAGGCTGTTTAGAACGGCGCGCCTCGAGGCCGTGGGAAGGCCGTACAAACGAGAGCTTTCGAGCGAACAGGGCAGCGCTTCGCCATCATCGTTGCACATTCACGGAGCTTAATCAAACGAACGCGTTTCCTTCCTGTGGCTCAAACACAGCCGAGGAGTTGGAAGGCATACAGTGCCCTTTGACAGTTGTTACAACGAACGTGAGTGCACAGTGTCTCGTGAAATACCTTACACGGTTGAAGCGTTCCGTTAACGCATGCCCCTCCGCTCCCTCTGGCACTCCGAGGTGTTCCTAACGGGGGAAACCTGGACTTTTGCTTGAGGCCGGGGTGGGGCGGGGGGGCTCACAGTTCTTTTGCCGGCGGGCTCCAGAGCGCTCCTGCTGAAGCTCCCAGCAAGGAACTGAGAGAGAGAGCCGCAGGCCTCACACGAGTAAACTCAGACTTCTGCTGTCACGAGTAGACTCAGACTTCTTATGGGAGGCCTTCCGGCAGCAAAGAGAAGGTGGGCGCGAGGAGTGTGCTTCAGGCAGCTTAGGACCCGCCCCTGTCTCGTCGGCCACGGAGGGGAATAAGGGTCGGCCAGGGTCGCCCAGCTTCAAACCTGAGCTCACCTAGGGATCCTCAGCGGTTTCTGATTACCTCAAGGAAACACAACGGGAGGAACAGGGCCCTTCCGTGGAGGCACTTTGGGGCGCAGGGACCTCTGCGTGGGATCTACGGGGTGAGTATGGCAGTACCTTAGGTGGGCCTCAGTGACCAAGGCTCTCCGGCTCATGCCTAGCTGTGTAAAGAAGTGTGGCAAACGTACGTACTGCTCCTCAGGCTGGGCCCACAGCCTAGCTTTCGCTTCTCTGAGAGTGCTGTCCCGAGTCTCTTCCTGGAGCCCGTCGTCAGCACGGTGTCTTTCGGCACTGCAGCTCTCTTTCAGTCAAGGAGGACGTTCGACCGGCAAAGGGAGTCCGCCCAGGGCTGCTTTCGCGAGTCTCTTTGACGACGGGGGCACTCCACCTAGGCAGCCCCGAGAGGAGTACACTGCCCTAGCTACGAATGTGAAGAGCTGTCTCCAGGGGCCTGCTTACACGAAGGTTCCTCAGAAGCCGGAGGCCGCCGTTCCGGCACGGAGAGAGGTCATCATGCGAAACTGGTGAATGGGCTCCTACCCTGTGTGTCCCCAGGAGCGTCGCAGGGTTAAGGCACTCCGTGGTGGAGTATGGCCTCATTGGAGACCCCTGCACACCCAGCTCCCCTGACGTGAAACACTGGAACTCAACCTTGAGGCCTGAGGTCACCTTTCACTTGGCCGGAGCTGCACCTGGGGTGCCGTGGGAGGAGTTCCTAGAAAGGGTTTGCCAGCACGGTTCTCGCTTTGGGAGAACACGCAGCCTTGGCCCACAACGACAATCCTGCCGCGCAGAGACGTCGGGCCGCTAGTGCTGTTCGGGCCGCTTTGAAGCCAAGCGCAAGGCGCCTCCAAACGGGGAGAAAGCGTACTCTCCCATCCGCGTCCCACTTTCAAGCTGAATGACGCAGCATGTTTCTCGGAAGGCTCTGCCGAGCTATCTAGTACAAGGGAGAGAGTGCCTGCCTCTGCCGAGAAAGGTTTTGACGTGGGGATTGCTGGACATGCGGAAGAGCGTTCCCCAGGCCGTGCCCAGTTTAGGCTTTGGTGATTCTGGATGGTCCCAAGGGGGCAGAATTGTCCCTGGCAAAGCTGTCCTTTTTCTCTTTCTCCGGCTGGAAGTAAACATCTGGCAACCGACTGCCGTAGGCAGACGTCCTGGGGGAGCCCCCCGGTTTCCTTTGGCACGCACATTGGTGTTTCACAGAAGAGCCCCAATTCCTAATTGGGGGGCACAGCGGCATGGAATGTAAGGCTGTTTAGAACGGCGCGCCTCGAGGCCGTGGGAAGGCCGTACAAACGAGAGCTTTCGAGCGAACAGGGCAGCGCTTCGCCATCATCGTTGCACATTCACGGAGCTTAATCAAACGAACGCGTTTCCTTCCTGTGGCTCAAACACAGCCGAGGAGTTGGAAGGCATACAGTGCCCTTTGACAGTTGTTACAACGAACGTGAGTGCACAGTGTCTCGTGAAATACCTTACACGGTTGAAGCGTTCCGTTAACGCAGGCCCCTCCGCTCGCTCTGGCACTCCGAGGTGTTCCTAACGGGGGAAACCTGGACTTTTGCTTGAGGCCGGGGTGGGGCGGGGGGACTCACAGTTCTTTTGCCGGCGGGCTCCAGAGCGCTCCTGCTGAAGCTCCCAGCAAGGAACTGAGAGAGAGAGCCGCAGGCCTCACACGAGTAAACTCAGACTTCTGCTGTCACGAGTAGACTCAGACTTCTTATGGGAGGCCTTCCGGCAGCAAAGAGAAGGTGGGCGCGAGGAGTGTGCTTCAGGCAGCTTAGGACCCGCCCCTGTCTCGTCGGCCACGGAGGGGAATAAGGGTCGGCCAGGGTCGCCCAGCTTCAAACCTGAGCTCACCTAGGGATCCTCAGCGGTTTCTGATTACCTCAAGGAAACACAACGGGAGGAACAGGGCCCTTCCGTGGAGGCACTTTGGGGCGCAGGGACCTCTGCGTGGGATCTACGGGGTGAGTATGGCAGTACCTTAGGTGGGCCTCAGTGACCAAGGCTCTCCGGCTCATGCCTAGCTGTGTAAAGAAGTGTGGCAAACGTACGTACTGCTCCTCAGGCTGGGCCCACAGCCTAGCTTTCGCTTCTCTGAGAGTGCTGTCCCGAGTCTCTTCCTGGAGCCCGTCGTCAGCACGGTGTCTTTCGGCACTGCAGCTCTCTTTCAGTCAAGGAGGCCGTTCGACCGGCAAAGGGAGTCCGCCCAGCGCTGCTTTCGCGAGTCTCTTTGACGACGGGGGCACTCCACCTAGGCAGCCCCGAGAGGAGTACACTGCCCTAGCTACGAATGTGAAGAGCTGTCTCCAGGGGCCTGCTTACACGAAGGTTCCTCAGAAGCCGGAGGCCGCCGTTCCGGCACGGAGAGAGGTCATCATGCGAAACTGGTGAATGGGCTCCTACCCTGTGTGTCCCCAGGAGCGTCGCAGGGTTAAGGCACTCCGTGGTGGAGTATGGCCTCATTGGAGACCCCTGCACACCCAGCTCCCCTGACGTGAAACACTGGAACTCAACCTTGAGGCCTGAGGTCACCTTTCACTTGGCCGGAGCTGCACCTGGGGTGCCGTGGGAGGAGTTCCTAGAAAGGGATTGCCAGCACGGTTCTCGCTTTGGGAGAACACGCAGCCTTGGCCCACAACGACAATCCTGCCGCGCAGAGACGTCGGGCCGCTAGTGCTGTTCGGGCCGCTTTGAAGCCAAGCGCAAGGCGCCTCCAAACGGGGAGAAAGCGTACTCTCCCATCCGCGTCCCACTTTCAAGCTGAATGACGCAGCATGTTTCTCGGAAGGCTCTGCCGAGCTATCTAGTACAAGGGAGAGAGTGCCTGCCTCTGCCGAGAAAGGTTTTGACGTGGGGATTGCTGGACATGCGGAAGAGCGTTCCCCAGGCCGTGCCCAGTTTAGGCTTTGGTGATTCTGGATGGTCCCAAGGGGGCAGAATTGTCCCTGGCAAAGCTGTCCTTTTTCTCTTTCTCCGGCTGGAAGTAAACATCTGGCAACAGACTGCCGTAGGCAGACGTCCTGGGGGAGCCCCCCGGTTTCCTTTGGCACGCACATTGGTGTTTCACAGAAGAGCCCCAATTCCTAATTGGGGGGCACAGCGGCATGGAATGTAAGGCTGTTTAGAACGGCGCGCCTCGAGGCCGTGGGAAGGCCGTACAAACGAGAGCTTTCGAGCGAACAGGGCAGCGCTTCGCCATCATCGTTGCACATTCACGGAGCTTAATCAAACGAACGCGTTTCCTTCCTGTGGCTCAAACACAGCCGAGGAGTTGGAAGGCATCCAGTGCCCTTTGACAGTTGTTACAACGAACGTGAGTGCACAGTGTCTCGTGAAATACCTTACACGGTTGAAGCGTTCCGTTAACGCATGCCCCTCCGCTCGCTCTGGCACTCCGAGGTGTTCCTAACGGGGGAAACCTGGACTTTTGCTTGAGGCCGGGGTGGGGCGGGGGGACTCACAGTTCTTTTGCCGGCGGGCTCCAGAGCGCTCCTGCTGAAGCTCCCAGCAAGGAACTGAGAGAGAGAGCCGCAGGCCTCACACGAGTAAACTCAGACTTCTGCTGTCACGAGTAGACTCAGACTTCTTATGGGAGGCCTTCCGGCAGCAAAGAGAAGGTGGGCGCGAGGAGTGTGCTTCAGGCAGCTTAGGACCCGCCCCTGTCTCGTCGGCCACGGAGGGGAATAAGGGTCGGCCAGGGTCGCCCAGCTTCAAACCTGAGCTCACCTAGGGATCCTCAGCGGTTTCTGATTACCTCAAGGAAACACAACGGGAGGAACAGGGCCCTTCCGTGGAGGCACTTTGGGGCGCAGGGACCTCTGCGTGGGATCTACGGGGTGAGTATGGCAGTACCTTAGGTGGGCCTCAGTGACCAAGGCTCTCCGGCTCATGCCTAGCTGTGTAAAGAAGTGTGGCAAACGTACGTACTGTTCCTCAGGCTGGGCCCACAGCCTAGCTTTCGCTTCTCTGAGAGTGCTGTCCCGAGTCTCTTCCTGGAGCCCGTCGTCAGCACGGTGTCTTTCGGCACTGCCGCTCTCTTTCGGTCAAGGTGGCCGTTCGACCGGCAAAGGGAGTCCGCCCAGGGCTGCTTTCGCGAGTCTCTTTGACGACGGGGGCACTCCACCTAGGCAGCCCCGAGAGGAGTACACTGCCCTAGCTACGAATGTGAAGAGCTGTCTCCAGGGGCCTGCTTACACGAAGGTTCCTCAGAAGCCGGAGGCCGCCGTTCCGGCACGGAGAGAGGTCATCATGCGAAACTGGTGAATGGGCTCCTACCCTGTGTGTCCCCAGGAGCGTCGCAGGGTTAAGGCACTCCGTGGTGGAGTATGGCCTCATTGGAGACCCCTGCACACCCAGCTCCCCTGACGTGAAACACTGGAACTCAACCTTGAGGCCTGAGGTCACCTTTCACTTGGCCGGAGCTGCACCTGGGGTGCCGTGGGAGGAGTTCCTAGAAAGGGATTGCCAGCACGGTTCTCGCTTTGGGAGAACACGCAGCCTTGGCCCACAACGACAATCCTGCCGCGCAGAGACGTCGGGCCGCTAGTGCTGTTCGGGCCGCTTTGAAGCCAAGCGCAAGGCGCCTCCAAACGGGGAGAAAGCGTACTCTCCCATCCGCGTCCCACTTTCAAGCTGAATGACGCAGCATGTTTCTCGGAAGGCTCTGCCGAGCTATCTAGTACAAGGGAGAGAGTGCCTGCCTCTGCCGAGAAAGGTTTTGACGTGGGGATTGCTGGACATGCGGAAGAGCGTTCCCCAGGCCGTGCCAAGTTTAGGCTTTGGTGATTCTGGATGGTCCCAAGGGGGCAGAATTGTCCCTGGCAAAGCTGTCCTTTTTCTCTTTCTCCGGCTGGAAGTAAACATCTGGCAACCGACTGCCGTAGGCAGACGTCCTGGGGGAGCCCCCCGGTTTCCTTTGGCACGCACATTGGTGTTTCACAGAAGAGCCCCAATTCCTAATTGGGGGGCACAGCGGCATGGAATGTAAGGCTGTTTAGAACGGCGCGCCTCGAGGCCGTGGGAAGGCCGTACAAACGAGAGCTTTCGAGCGAACAGGGCAGCGCTTCGCCATCATCGTTGCACATTCACGGAGCTTAATCAAACGAACGCGTTTCCTTCCTGTGGCTCAAACACAGCCGAGGAGTTGGAAGGCATACAGTGCCCTTTGACAGTTGTTACAACGAACGTGAGTGCACAGTGTCTCGTGAAATACCTTACACGGTTGAAGCGTTCCGTTAACGCATGCCCCTCCGCTCGCTCTGGCACTCCGAGGTGTTCCTAACGGGGGAAACCTGGACTTTTGCTTGAGGCCGGGGTGGGGCGGGGGGACTCACAGTTCTTTTGCCGGCGGGCTCCAGAGCGCTCCTGCTGAAGCTCCCAGCAAGGAACTGAGAGAGAGAGCCGCAGGCCTCACACGAGTAAACTCAGACTTCTGCTGTCACGAGTAGACTCAGACTTCTTATGGGAGGCCTTCCGGCAGCAAAGAGAAGGTGGGCGCGAGGAGTGTGCTTCAGGCAGCTTAGGACCCGCCCCTGTCTCGTCGGCCACGGAGGGGAATAAGGGTCGGCCAGGGTCGCCCAGCTTCAAACCTGAGCTCACCTAGGGATCCTCAGCGGTTTCTGATTACCTCAAGGAAACACAACGGGAGGAACAGGGCCCTTCCGTGGAGGCACTTTGGGGCGCAGGGACCTCTGCGTGGGATCTACGGGGTGAGTATGGCAGTACCTTAGGTGGGCCTCAGTGACCAAGGCTCTCCGGCTCATGCCTAGCTGTGTAAAGAAGTGTGGCAAACGTACGTACTGCTCCTCAGGCTGGGCCCACAGCCTAGCTTTCGCTTCTCTGAGAGTGCTGTCCCGAGTCTCTTCCTGGAGCCCGTCGTCAGCACGGTGTCTTTCGGCACTGCAGCTCTCTTTCGGTCAAGGAGGCCGTTCGACCGGCAAAGGGAGTCCGCCCAGCGCTGCTTTCGCGAGTCTCTTTGACGACGGGGGCACTCCACCTAGGCAGCCCCGAGAGGAGTACACTGCCCTAGCTACGAATGTGAAGAGCTGTCTCCAGGGGCCTGCTTACACGAAGGTTCCTCAGAAGCCGGAGGCCGCCGTTCCGGCACGGAGAGAGGTCATCATGCGAAACTGGTGAATGGGCTCCTACCCTGTGTGTCCCCAGGAGCGTCGCAGGGTTAAGGCACTCCGTGGTGGAGTATGGCCTCATTGGAGACCCCTGCACACCCAGCTCCCCTGACGTGAAACACTGGAACTCAACCTTGAGGCCTGAGGTCACCTTTCACTTGGCCGGAGCTGCACCTGGGGTGCCGTGGGAGGAGTTCCTAGAAAGGGATTGCCAGCACGGTTCTCGCTTTGGGAGAACACGCAGCCTTGGCCCACAACGACAATCCTGCCGCGCAGAGACGTCGGGCCGCTAGTGCTGTTCGGGCCGCTTTGAAGCCAAGCGCAAGGCGCCTCCAAACGGGGAGAAAGCGTACTCTCCCATCCGCGTCCCACTTTCAAGCTGAATGACGCAGCATGTTTCTCGGAAGGCTCTGCCGAGCTATCTAGTACAAGGGAGAGAGTGCCTGCCTCTGCCGAGAAAGGTTTTGACGTGGGGATTGCTGGACATGCGGAAGAGCGTTCCCCAGGCCGTGCCCAGTTTAGGCTTTGGTGATTCTGGATGGTCCCAAGGGGGCAG
The DNA here is from genome assembly GCF_951394435.1 of Stenella coeruleoalba. Classification (NCBI taxonomy): domain Eukaryota; kingdom Metazoa; phylum Chordata; class Mammalia; order Artiodactyla; family Delphinidae; genus Stenella; species Stenella coeruleoalba. The sequence goes on from NC_137161.1 coordinate 31,436,779, forward strand.
AATTGTCCCTGGCAAAGCTGTCCTTTTTCTCTTTCTCCGGCTGGAAGTAAACATCTGGCAACCGACTGCCGTAGGCAGACGTCCTGGGGGAGCCCCCCGGTTTCCTTTGGCACGCACATTGGTGTTTCACAGAAGAGCCCCAATTCCTAATTGGGGGGCACAGCGGCATGGAATGTAAGGCTGTTTAGAACGGCGCGCCTCGAGGCCGTGGGAAGGCCGTACAAACGAGAGCTTTCGAGCGAACAGGGCAGCGCTTCGCCATCATCGTTGCACATTCACGGAGCTTAATCAAACGAACGCGTTTCCTTCCTGTGGCTCAAACACAGCCGAGGAGTTGGAAGGCATACAGTGCCCTTTGACAGTTGTTACAACGAACGTGAGTGCACAGTGTCTCGTGAAATACCTTACACGGTTGAAGCGTTCCGTTAACGCATGCCCCTCCGCTCGCTCTGGCACTCCGAGGTGTTCCTAACGGGGGAAACCTGGACTTTTGCTTGAGGCCGGGGTGGGGCGGGGGGGCTCACAGTTCTTTTGCCGGCGGGCTCCAGAGCGCTCCTGCTGAAGCTCCCAGCAAGGAACTGAGAGAGAGAGCCGCAGGCCTCACACGAGTAAACTCAGACTTCTGCTGTCACGAGTAGACTCAGACTTCTTATGGGAGGCCTTCCGGCAGCAAAGAGAAGGTGGGCGCGAGGAGTGTGCTTCAGGCAGCTTAGGACCCGCCCCTGTCTCGTCGGCCACGGAGGGGAATAAGGGTCGGCCAGGGTCGCCCAGCTTCAAACCTGAGCTCACCTAGGGATCCTCAGCGGTTTCTGATTACCTCAAGGAAACACAACGGGAGGAACAGGGCCCTTCCGTGGAGGCACTTTGGGGCGCAGGGACCTCTGCGTGGGATCTACGGGGTGAGTATGGCAGTACCTTAGGTGGGCCTCAGTGACCAAGGCTCTCCGGCTCATGCCTAGCTGTGTAAAGAAGTGTGGCAAACGTACGTACTGCTCCTCAGGCTGGGCCCACAGCCTAGCTTTCGCTTCTCTGAGAGTGCTGTCCCGAGTCTCTTCCTGGAGCCCGTCGTCAGCACGGTGTCTTTCGGCACTGCAGCTCTCTTTCGGTCAAGGAGGCCGTTCGACCGGCAAAGGGAGTCCGCCCAGCGCTGCTTTCGCGAGTCTCTTTGACGACGGGGGCACTCCACCTAGGCAGCCCCGAGAGGAGTACACTGCCCTAGCTACGAATGTGAAGAGCTGTCTCCAGGGGCCTGCTTACACGAAGGTTCCTCAGAAGCCGGAGGCCGCCGTTCCGGCACGGAGAGAGGTCATCATGCGAAACTGGTGAATGGGCTCCTACCCTGTGTGTCCCCAGGAGCGTCGCAGGGTTAAGGCACTCCGTGGTGGAGTATGGCCTCATTGGAGACCCCTGCACACCCAGCTCCCCTGACGTGAAACACTGGAACTCAACCTTGAGGCCTGAGGTCACCTTTCACTTGGCTGGAGCTGCACCTGGGGTGCCGTGGGAGGAGTTCCTAGAAAGGGATTGCCAGCACGGTTCTCGCTTTGGGAGAACACGCAGCCTTGGCCCACAACGACAATCCTGCCGCGCAGAGACGTCGGGCCGCTAGTGCTGTTCGGGCCGCTTTGAAGCCAAGCGCAAGGCGCCTCCAAACGGGGAGAAAGCGTACTCTCCCATCCGCGTCCCACTTTCAAGCTGAATGACGCAGCATGTTTCTCGGAAGGCTCTGCCGAGCTATCTAGTACAAGGGAGAGAGTGCCTGCCTCTGCCGAGAAAGGTTCTGACGTGGGGATTGCTGGACATGCGGAAGAGCGTTCCCCAGGCCGTGCCAAGTTTAGGCTTTGGTGATTCTGGATGGTCCCAAGGGGGCAGAATTGTCCCTGGCAAAGCTGTCCTTTTTCTCTTTCTCCGGCTGGAAGTAAACATCTGGCAACCGACTGCCGTAGGCAGACGTCCTGGGGGAGCCCCCCGGTTTCCTTTGGCACGCACATTGGTGTTTCACAGAAGAGCCCCAATTCCTAATTGGGGGGCACAGCGGCATGGAATGTAAGGCTGTTTAGAACGGCGCGCCTCGAGGCCGTGGGAAGGCCGTACAAACGAGAGCTTTCGAGCGAACAGGGCAGCGCTTCGCCATCATCGTTGCACATTCACGGAGCTTAATCAAACGAACGCGTTTCCTTCCTGTGGCTCAAACACAGCCGAGGAGTTGGAAGGCATCCAGTGCCCTTTGACAGTTGTTACAACGAACGTGAGTGCACAGTGTCTCGTGAAATACCTTACACGGTTGAAGCGTTCCGTTAACGCATGCCCCTCCGCTCGCTCTGGCACTCCGAGGTGTTCCTAACGGGGGAAACCTGGACTTTTGCTTGAGGCCGGGGTGGGGCGGGGGGACTCACAGTTCTTTTGCCGGCGGGCTCCAGAGCGCTCCTGCTGAAGCTCCCAGCAAGGAACTGAGAGAGAGAGCCGCAGGCCTCACACGAGTAAACTCAGACTTCTGCTGTCACGAGTAGACTCAGACTTCTTATGGGAGGCCTTCCGGCAGCAAAGAGAAGGTGGGCGCGAGGAGTGTGCTTCAGGCAGCTTAGGACCCGCCCCTGTCTCGTCGGCCACGGAGGGGAATAAGGGTCGGCCAGGGTCGCCCAGCTTCAAACCTGAGCTCACCTAGGGATCCTCAGCGGTTTCTGATTACCTCAAGGAAACACAACGGGAGGAACAGGGCCCTTCCGTGGAGGCACTTTGGGGCGCAGGGACCTCTGCGTGGGATCTACGGGGTGAGTATGGCAGTACCTTAGGTGGGCCTCAGTGACCAAGGCTCTCCGGCTCATGCCTAGCTGTGTAAAGAAGTGTGGCAAACGTACGTACTGCTCCTCAGGCTGGGCCCACAGCCTAGCTTTTGCTTCTCTGAGAGTGCTGTCCCGAGTCTCTTCCTGGAGCCCGTCGTCAGCACGGTGTCTTTCGGCACTGCAGCTCTCTTTCGGTCAAGGAGGCCGTTCGACCGGCAAAGGGAGTCCGCCCAGCGCTGCTTTCGCGAGTCTCTTTGACGACGGGGGCACTCCACCTAGGCAGCCCCGAGAGGAGTACACTGCCCTAGCTACGAATGTGAAGAGCTGTCTCCAGGGGCCTGCTTACACGAAGGTTCCTCAGAAGCCGGAGGCCGCCGTTCCGGCACGGAGAGAGGTCATCATGCGAAACTGGTGAATGGGCTCCTACCCTGTGTGTCCCCAGGAGCGTCGCAGGGTTAAGGCACTCCGTGGTGGAGTATGGCCTCATTGGAGACCCCTGCACACCCAGCTCCCCTGACGTGAAACACTGGAACTCAACCTTGAGGCCTGAGGTCACCTTTCACTTGGCCGGAGCTGCACCTGGGGTGCCGTGGGAGGAGTTCCTAGAAAGGGATTGCCAGCACGGTTCTCGCTTTGGGAGAACACGCAGCCTTGGCCCACAACGACAATCCTGCCGCGCAGAGACGTCGGGCCGCTAGTGCTGTTCGGGCCGCTTTGAAGCCAAGCGCAAGGCGCCTCCAAACGGGGAGAAAGCGTACTCTCCCATCCGCGTCCCACTTTCAAGCTGAATGACGCAGCATGTTTCTCGGAAGGCTCTGCCGAGCTATCTAGTACAAGGGAGAGAGTGCCTGCCTCTGCCGAGAAAGGTTTTGACGTGGGGATTGCTGGACATGCGGAAGAGCGTTCCCCAGGCCGTGCCCAGTTTAGGCTTTGGTGATTCTGGATGGTCCCAAGGGGGCAGAATTGTCCCTGGCAAAGCTGTCCTTTTTCTCTTTCTCCGGCTGGAAGTAAACATCTGGCAACCGACTGCCGTAGGCAGACGTCCTGGGGGAGCCCCCCGGTTTCCTTTGGCACGCACATTGGTCCCGAGTCTCTTCCTGGAGCCTCTTCCTGGAGTCTCTTCTCTTCCTGGAGCCCGTTATTCTGGATGGTCCCAAGGGGGCAGAATTGTCCCTGGCAAAGCTGTCCTTTTTCTCTTTCTCCGGCTGGAAGTAAACATCTGGCAACCGACTGCCGTAGGCAGACGTCCTGGGGGAGCCCCCCGGTTTCCTTTGGCACGCACATTGGTGTTTCGCAGAAGAGCCCCAATTCCTAATTGGGGGCACAGCGGCATGGAATGTAAGGCTGTTTAGAACGGCGCGCCTTGAGGCCGTGGGAAGGCCGTACAAACGAGAGCTTTCGAGCGAACAGGGCAGCGCTTCGCCATCATCGTTGCACATTCACGGAGCTTAATCAAACGAACGCGTTTCCTTCCTGTGGCTCAAACACAGCCGAGGAGCTGGAAGGCATACAGTGCCCTTTGACAGTTGTTACAACGAACGTGAGTGCACAGTGTCTCGTGAAATACCTTACACGGCTGAAGCGTTCCGTTAACGCAGGCCCCTCCGCTCCCTCTGGCACTCCGAGGTGTTCCTAACGGGGGAAACCTGGACTTTTGCTTGAGGCCGGGGTGGGGCGGGGGGGCTCACAGTTCTTTTGCCGGCGGGCTCCAGAGCGCTCCTGCTGAAGCTCCCAGCAAGGAACTGAGAGAGAGAGCCGCAGGCTTCACACGAGTAAACTCAGACTTCTGCTGTCACGAGTAGACTCAGACTTCTTATGGGAGGCCTTCCGGCAGCAAAGAGAAGGTGGGCGCGAGGAGTGTGCTTCAGGCAGCTTAGGACCCGCCCCTGTCTCGTCGGCCACGGAGGGGAATAACGGTCGGCCAGGGTCGCCCAGCTTCAAACCTGAGCTCACCTAGGGATCCTCAGCCGATTCTGATTACCTCAAGGAAACACAACGGGATGAACAGGGCCCTTCCGTGGAGGCACTTTTGGGCGCAGGGACCTCTGCGTGCGATCTACGGGGTAAGTATGGCAGTACCTTAGGTGGGCCTCAGTGACCAAGGCTCTCTGGCTCATGCCTAGTTGTGTAAAGAAGTGTGGCAAACGTACGTACTGCTCCTCAGGCTGGGCCCACAGCCTAGCTTTCGCTTCTCTGAGAGTGCTGTCCCGAGTCTCTTCCTGGAGCCCGTCGTCAGCACGGTGTCTTTTGGCACTGCAGCTCTCTTTCAGTCAAGGAGGCCGTTCCACCGGCAAAGGGAGTCCGCCCAGGGCTGCTTTAGCGAGTCTCTTTGACGACGGGGGCACTCCACCTAGGCAACCCCGAGAGGAGTACACTGCCCTAGCTACGAATGTGAAGAGCTGTCTCCAGGGGCCTGCTTACACGAAGGTTCCTCAGAAGCCGGAGGCCGCCGTTCCGGCACGGAGAGAGGTCATCATGCGAAACTGGTGAATGGGCTCCTACCCTGTGTGTCCCCAGGAGCGTCGCAGGGTTAAGGCACTCCGTGGTGGAGTATGGCCTCATTGGAGACCCCTGCACACCCAGCTCCCCTGACGTGAAACACTGGAACTCAACCTTGAGGCCTGAGGTCACCTTTCACTTGGCCGGAGCTGCACCTGGGGTGCCGTGGGAGGAGTTCCTAGAAAGGGATTGCCAGCACGGTTCTCGCTTTGGGAGAACACGCAGCCTTGGCCCACAACGACAATCCTGCCGCGCAGAGACGTCGGGCCGCTAGTGCTGTTCGGGCCGCTTTGAAGCCAAGCGCAAGGCGCCTCCAAACGGGGAGAAAGCGTACTCTCCCATCCGCGTCCCACTTTCAAGCTGAATGACGCAGCATGTTTCTCGGAAGGCTCTGCCGAGCTATCTAGTACAAGGGAGAGAGTGCCTGCCTCTGCCGAGAAAGGTTTTGACGTGGGGATTGCTGGACATGCGGAAGAGCGTTCCCCAGGCCGTGCCCAGTTTAGGCTTTGGTGATTCTGGATGGTCCCAAGGGGGCAGAATTGTCCCTGGCAAAGCTGTCCTTTTTCTCTTTCTCCGGCTGGAAGTAAACATCTGGCAACCGACTGCCGTAGGCAGACGTCCTGGGGGAGCCCCCCGGTTTCCTTTGGCACGCACATTGGTCCCGAGTCTCTTCCTGGAGCCTCTTCCTGGAGTCTCTTCTCTTCCTGGAGCCCGTTATTCTGGATGGTCCCAAGGGGGCAGAATTGTCCCTGGCAAAGCTGTCTTTTTTCTCTCTCTCCGGCTGGAAGTAAACATCTGGCAACCGACTGCCGTAGGCAGACGTCCTGGGGGAGCCCCCCGGTTTTCTTTGGCACGCACATTGGTGTTTCGCAGAAGAGCCCCAATTCCTAATTGGGGGCACAGCGGCATGGAATGTAAGGCTGTTTAGAACGGCGCGCCTCGAGGCCGTGGGAAGGCCGTACAAACGAGAGCTTTCGAGCGAACAGGGCAGCGCTTCGCCATCATCGTTGCACATTCACGGAGCTTAATCAAACGAACGCGTTTCCTTCCTGTGGCTCAAACACAGCCGAGGAGTTGGAAGGCATACAGTGCCCTTTGACAGTTGTTACAACGAACGTGAGTGCACAGTGTCTCGTGAAATACCTTACACGGCTGAAGCGTTCCGTTAACGCAGGCCCCTCCGCTCCCTCTGGCACTCCGAGGTGTTCCTAACGGGGGAAACCTGGACTTTTGCTTGAGGCCGGGGTGGGGCGCGGGGACTCACAGTTCTTTTGCCGGCGGGCTCCAGAGCGCTCCTGCTGAAGCTCCCAGCAAGGAACTGAGAGAGAGAGAGCCGCAGGCCTCACACGAGTAAACTCAGACTTCTGCTGTCACGAGTAGACTCAGGCTTCTTATGGGAGGCCTTCCGGCAGCAAAGAGAAGGTGGGCGCGAGGAGTGTGCTTCAGGCAGCTTAGGACCCTCCCCTGTCTCGTCGGCCACGGAGGGGAATAAGGGTCGGCCAGGGTCGCCCAGCTTCAAACCTGAGCTCACCTAGGGATCCTCAGCGGTTTCTGATTACCTCAAGGAAACACAACGGGAGGAACAGGGCCCTTCCGTGGAGGCACTTTTGGGCGCAGGGACCTCTGCGTGGGATCTACGGGGTAAGTATGGCAGTACCTTAGGCGGGCCTCAGTGACCAAGGCTCTCCGGCTCATGCCTAGCTGTGTAAAGAAGTGTGGCAAACGTACGTACTGCTCCTCAGGCTGGGCCCACAGCCTAGCTTTCGCTTCTCTGAGAGTGCTGTCCCGAGTCTCTTCCTGGAGCCCGTCGTCAGCACGGTGTCTTTTGGCACTGCAGCTCTCTTTCAGTCAAGGAGGCCGTTCGACCGGCAAAGGGAGTCCGCCCAGCGCTGCTTTCGCGAGTCTCTTTGACGACGGGGGCACTCCACCTTGGCAGCCCCGAGAGGAGTACACTGCCCTAGCTACGAATGTGAAGAGCTGTCTCCAGGGGCCTGCTTACACGAAGGTTCCTCAGAAGCCGGAGGCCGCCGTTCCGGCACGGAGAGAGGTCATCATGCGAAACTGGTGAATGGGCTCCTACCCTGTGTGTCCCCAGGAGCGTAGCGGGGTTAAGGCACTCCGTGGTGTCGTATGGCCTCATTGGAGACCCCTGCACACCCAGCTCCTCTGACGTGAAACACTGGAACTCAACCTTGAGGCCTGAGGTCACCTTTCACTTGGCCGGAGCTGCACCTGGGGTGCCGTGGGAGGAGTTCCTAGAAAGGGATTGCCAGCACGGTTCTCGCTTTGGGAGAACACGCAGCCTTGGCCCACAACGACAATCCTGCCGCGCAGAGACGTCGGGCCGCTAGTGCTGTTCGGGCCGCTTTGAAGCCACGCGCAAGGCGCCTCCAAACGGGGAGAAAGCGTACTCTCCCATCCGCATCCCACTTTCAAGCTGAATGACGCAGCATGTTTCTCGGAAGGCTCTGCCGAGCTATCCAGTACAAGGGAGAGAGTGCCTGCCTCTGCGGAGAAAGGTTTTGACGTGGGGATTGCTGGACATGCGGAAGAGCGTTCCCCAGGCCGTGCCAAGTTTAGGCTTTGGTGATTCTGGATGGTCCCAAGGGGGCAGAATTGTCCCTGGCAAAGCTGTCCTTTTTCTCTTTCTCCGGCTGGAAGTAAACATCTGGCAACCGACTGCCGTAGGCAGACGTCCTGGGGGAGCTCCCCGGTTTCCTTTGGCACGCACATTGGTCCCGAGTCTCTTCCTGGAGCCTCTTCCTGGAGTCTCTTCTCTTCCTGGAGCCCGTTATTCTGGATGGTCCCAAGGGGGCAGAATTGTCCCTGGCAAAGCTGTCCTTTTTCTCTCTCTCCGGCTGGAAGTAAACATGTGGCAACCGACTGCCGTAGGCAGACGTCCTGGGGGAGCCCCCCGGTTTCCTTTGGCACGCACATTGGTGTTTCGCAGAAGAGCCCCAATTCCTAATTGGGGGCACAGCGGCATGGAATGTAAGGCTGTTTAGAACGGCGCGCCTTGAGGCCGTGGGAAGGCCGTACAAACGAGAGCTTTCGAGCGAACAGGGCAGCGCTTCGCCATCATCGTTGCACATTCACGGAGCTTAATCAAACGAACGCGTTTCCTTCCTGTGGCTCAAACACAGCCGAGGAGCTGGAAGGCATACAGTGCCCTTTGACAGTTGTTACAACGAACGTGAGTGCACAGTGTCTCGTGAAATACCTTACACGGCTGAAGCGTTCCGTTAACGCAGGCCCCTCCGCTCCCTCTGGCACTCCGAGGTGTTCCTAACGGGGGAAACCTGGACTTTTGCTTGAGGCCGGGGTGGGGCGGGGGGACTCACAGTTCTTTTGCCGGCGGGCTCCAGAGCGCTCCTGCTGAAGCTCCCAGCAAGGAACTGAGAGAGAGAGAGCCGCAGGCCTCACACAGTAAACTCAGACTTCTGCTGTCACGAGTAGACTCAGGCTTCTTATGGGAGGCCTTCCGGCAGCAAAGAGAAGGTGGGCGCGAGGAGTGTGCTTCAGGCAGCTTAGGACCCGCCCCTGTCTCGTCGGCCACGGAGGGGAATAAGGGTCGGCCAGGGTCGCCCAGCTTCAAACCTGAGCTCACCTAGGGATCCTCAGCGGTTTCTGATTACCTCAAGGAAACACAACGGGAGGAACAGGGCCCTTCCGTGGAGGCACTTTTGGGCGCAGGGACCTCTGCGTGGGATCTACGGGGTAAGTATGGCAGTACCTTAGGCGGGCCTCAGTGACCAAGGCTCTCCGGCTCATGCCTAGCTGTGTAAAGAAGTGTGGCAAACGTACGTACTGCTCCTCAGGCTGGGCCCACAGCCTAGCTTTCGCTTCTCTGAGAGTGCTGTCCCGAGTCTCTTCCTGGAGCCCGTCGTCAGCACGGTGTCTTTTGGCACTGCAGCTCTCTTTCAGTCAAGGAGGCCGTTCGACCGGCAAAGGGAGTCCGCCCAGCGCTGCTTTCGCGAGTCTCTTTGACGACGGGGGCACTCCACCTTGGCAGCCCCGAGAGGAGTACACTGCCCTAGCTACGAATGTGAAGAGCTGTCTCCAGGGGCCTGCTTACACGAAGGTTCCTCAGAAGCCGGAGGCCGCCGTTCCGGCACGGAGAGAGGTCATCATGCGAAACTGGTGAATGGGCTCCTACCCTGTGTGTCCCCAGGAGCGTCGCAGGGTTAAGGCACTCCGTGGTGGAGTATGGCCTCATTGGAGACCCCTGCACACCCAGCTCCCCTGACGTGAAACACTGGAACTCAACCTTGAGGCCTGAGGTCACCTTTCACTTGGCCGGAGCTGCACCTGGGGTGCCGTGGGAGGAGTTCCTAGAAAGGGATTGCCAGCACGGTTCTCGCTTTGGGAGAACACGCAGCCTTGGCCCACAACGACAATCCTGCCGCGCAGAGACGTCGGGCCGCTAGTGCTGTTCGGGCCGCTTTGAAGCCACGCGCAAGGCGCCTCCAAACGGGGAGAAAGCGTACTCTCCCATCCGCGTCCCACTTTCAAGCTGAATGACGCAGCATGTTTCTCGGAAGGCTCTGCCGAGCTATCCAGTACAAGGGAGAGAGTGCCTGCCTCTGCGGAGAAAGGTTTTGACGTGGGGATTGCTGGACATGCGGAAGAGCGTTCCCCAGGCAGTGCCAAGTTTAGGCTTTGGTGATTCTGGATGGTCCCAAGGGGGCAGAATTGTCCCTGGCAAAGCTGTCCTTTTTCTCTTTCTCCGGCTGGAAGTAAACATCTGGCAACCGACTGCCGTAGGCAGACGTCCTGGGGGAGCCCCCCGGTTTCCTTTGGCACGCACATTGGTGTTTCGCAGAAGAGCCCCAATTCCTAATTGGGGGCACAGCGGCATGGAATGTAAGGCTGTTTAGAACGGCGCGCCTTGAGGCCGTGGGAAGGCCGTACAAACGAGAGCTTTCGAGCGAACAGGGCAGCGCTTCGCCATCATCGTTGCACATTCACGGAGCTTAATCAAACGAACGCGTTTCCTTCCTGTGGCTCAAACACAGCCGAGGAGCTGGAAGGCATACAGTGCCCTTTGACAGTTGTTACAACGAACGTGAGTGCACAGTGTCTCGTGAAATACCTTACACGGTTGAAGCGTTCCGTTAACGCAGGCCCCTCCGCTCCCTCTGGCACTCCGAGGTGTTCCTAACGGGGGAAACCTGGACTTTTGCTTGAGGCCGGGGTGGGGCGCGGGGAGTCACAGTTCTTTTGCCGGCGGGATCCAGAGCGCTCCTGCTGAACCTCCCAGCAAGGAACTGAGAGAGAGAGAGCCGCAGGCCTCACACGAGTAAACTCAGACTTCTGCTGTCACGAGTAGACTCAGGCTTCTTATGGGAGGCCTTCCGGCAGCAAAGAGAAGGTGGGCGCGAGGAGTGTGCTTCAGGCAGCTTAGGACCCTCCCCTGTCTCGTCGGCCACGGAGGGGAATAAGGGTCGGCCAGGGTCGCCCAGCTTCAAACCTGAGCTCACCTAGGGATCCTCAGCGGTTTCTGATTACCTCAAGGAAACACAACGGGAGGAACAGGGCCCTTCCGTGGAGGCACTTTTGGGCGCAGGGACCTCTGCGTGGGATCTACGGGGTAAGTATGGCAGTACCTTAGGCGGGCCTCAGTGACCAAGGCTCTCCGGCTCATGCCTAGCTGTGTAAAGAAGTGTGGCAAACGTACGTACTGCTCCTCAGGCTGGGCCCACAGCCTAGCTTTCGCTTCTCTGAGAGTGCTGTCCCGAGTCTCTTCCTGGAGCCCGTCGTCAGCACGGTGTCTTTTGGCACTGCAGCTCTCTTTCAGTCAAGGAGGCCGTTCGACCGGCAAAGGGAGTCCGCCCAGCGCTGCTTTCGCGAGTCTCTTTGACGACGGGGGCACTCCACCTTGGCAGCCCCGAGAGGAGTACACTGCCCTAGCTACGAATGTGAAGAGCTGTCTCCAGGGGCCTGCTTACACGAAGGTTCCTCAGAAGCCGGAGGCCGCCGTTCCGGCACGGAGAGAGGTCATCATGCGAAACTGGTGAATGGGCTCCTACCCTGTGTGTCCCCAGGAGCGTCGCGGGGTTAAGGCACTCCGTGTGTCGTATGGCCTCATTGGAGACCCCTGCACACCCAGCTCCTCTGACGTGAAACACTGGAACTCAACCTTGAGGCCTGAGGTCACCTTTCACTTGGCCGGAGCTGCACCTGGGGTGCCGTGGGAGGAGTTCCTAGAAAGGGATTGCCAGCACGGTTCTCGCTTTGGGAGAACACGCAGCCTTGGCCCACAACGACAATCCTGCCGCGCAGAGACGTCGGGCCGCTAGTGCTGTTCGGGCCGCTTTGAAGCCACGCGCAAGGCGCCTCCAAACGGGGAGAAAGCATACTCTCCCATCCGCGTCCCACTTTCAAGCTGAGTGACGCAGCATGTTTCTCGGAAGGCTCTGCCGAGCTATCCAGTACAAGGGAGAGAGTGCCTGCCTCTGCGGAGAAAGGTTTTGACGTGGGGATTGCTGGACATGCGGAAGAGCGTTCCCCAGGCCGTGCCAAGTTTAGGCTTTGGTGATTCTGGATGGTCCCAAGGGGGCAGAATTGTCCCTGGCAAAGCTGTCCTTTTTCTCTTTCTCCGGCTGGAAGTAAACATCTGGCAACCGACTGCCGTAGGCAGACGTCCTGGGGGAGCTCCCCGGTTTCCTTTGGCACGCACATTGGTCCCGAGTCTCTTCCTGGAGCCTCTTCCTGGAGTCTCTTCTCTTCCTGGAGCCCGTTATTCTGGATGGTCCCAAGGGGGCAGAATTGTCCCTGGCAAAGCTGTCCTTTTTCTCTCTCTCCGGCTGGAAGTAAACATGTGGCAACCGACTGCCGTAGGCAGACGTCCTGGGGGAGCCCCCCGGTTTCCTTTGGCACGCACATTGGTGTTTCGCAGAAGAGCCCCAATTCCTAATTGGGGGCACAGCGGCATGGAATGTAAGGCTGTTTAGAACGGCGCGCCTTGAGGCCGTGGGAAGGCCGTACAAACGAGAGCTTTCGAGCGAACAGGGCAGCGCTTCGCCATCATCGTTGCACATTCACGGAGCTTAACCAAACGAACGCGTTTCCTTCCTGTGGCTCAAACACAGCCGAGGAGCTGGAAGGCATACAGTGCCCTTTGACAGTTGTTACAACGAACGTGAGTGCACAGTGTCTCGTGAAATACCTTACACGGCTGAAGCGTTCCGTTAACGCAGGCCCCTCCGCTCCCTCTGGCACTCCGAGGTGTTCCTAACGGGGGAAACCTGGACTTTTGCTTGAGGCCGGGGTGGGGCGGGGGGACTCACAGTTCTTTTGCCGGCGGGCTCCAGAGCGCTCCTGCTGAAGCTCCCAGCAAGGAACTGAGAGAGAGAGAGCCGCAGGCCTCACACAGTAAACTCAGACTTCTGCTGTCACGAGTAGACTCAGGCTTCTTATGGGAGGCCTTCCGGCAGCAAAGAGAAGGTGGGCGCGAGGAGTGTGCTTCAGGCAGCTTAGGACCCGCCCCTGTCTCGTCGGCCACGGAGGGGAATAAGGGTCGGCCAGGGTCGCCCAGCTTCAAACCTGAGCTCACCTAGGGATCCTCAGCGGTTTCTGATTACCTCAAGGAAACACAACGGGAGGAACAGGGCCCTTCCGTGGAGGCACTTTTGGGCGCAGGGACCTCTGCGTGGGATCTACGGGGTAAGTATGGCAGTACCTTAGGCGGGCCTCAGTGACCAAGGCTCTCCGGCTCATGCCTAGCTGTGTAAAGAAGTGTGGCAAACGTACGTACTGCTCCTCAGGCTGGGCCCACAGCCTAGCTTTCGCTTCTCTGAGAGTGCTGTCCCGAGTCTCTTCCTGGAGCCCGTCGTCAGCACGGTGTCTTTTGGCACTGCAGCTCTCTTTCAGTCAAGGAGGCCGTTCGACCGGCAAAGGGAGTCCGCCCAGCGCTGCTTTCGCGAGTCTCTTTGACGACGGGGGCACTCCACCTTGGCAGCCCCGAGAGGAGTACACTGCCCTAGCTACGAATGTGAAGAGCTGTCTCCAGGGGCCTGCTTACACGAAGGTTCCTCAGAAGCCGGAGGCCGCCGTTCCGGCACGGAGAGAGGTCATCATGCGAAACTGGTGAATGGGCTCCTACCCTGTGTGTCCCCAGGAGCGTCGCAGGGTTAAGGCACTCCGTGGTGGAGTATGGCCTCATTGGAGACCCCTGCACACCCAGCTCCCCTGACGTGAAACACTGGAACTCAACCTTGAGGCCTGAGGTCACCTTTCACTTGGCCGGAGCTGCACCTGGGGTGCCGTGGGAGGAGTTCCTAGAAAGGGATTGCCAGCACGGTTCTCGCTTTGGGAGAACACGCAGCCTTGGCCCACAACGACAATCCTGCCGCGCAGAGACGTCGGGCCGCTAGTGCTGTTCGGGCCGCTTTGAAGCCACGCGCAAGGCGCCTCCAAACGGGGAGAAAGCGTACTCTCCCATCCGCGTCCCACTTTCAAGCTGAATGACGCAGCATGTTTCTCGGAAGGCTCTGCCGAGCTATCCAGTACAAGGGAGAGAGTGCCTGCCTCTGCCGAGAAAGGTTTTGACGTGGGGATTGCTGGACATGCGGAAGAGCGTTCCCCAGGCAGTGCCAAGTTTAGGCTTTGGTGATTCTGGATGGTCCCAAGGGGGCAGAATTGTCCCTGGCAAAGCTGTCCTTTTTCTCTTTCTCCGGCTGGAAGTAAACATCTGGCAACCGACTGCCGTAGGCAGACGTCCTGGGGGAGCCCCCCGGTTTCCTTTGGCACGCACATTGGTCCCGAGTCTCTTCCTGGAGCCTCTTCCTGGAGTCTCTTCTCTTCCTGGAGCCCGTTATTCTGGATGGTCCCAAGGGGGCAGAATTGTCCCTGGCAAAGCTGTCCTTTTTCTCTCTCTCCGGCTGGAAGTAAACATGTGGCAACCGACTGCCGTAGGCAGACGTCCTGGGGGAGCCCCCCGGTTTCCTTTGGCACGCACATTGATGTTTCGCAGAAAAGCCCCAATTCCTAATTGGGGGCACAGCGGCATGGAATGTAAGGCTGTTTAGAACGGCGCGCCTTGAGGCCGTGGGAAGGCCGTACAAACGAGAGCTTTCGAGCGAACAGGGCAGCGCTTCGCCATCATCGTTGCACATTCACGGAGCTTAATCAAACGAACGCGTTTCCTTCCTGTGGCTCAAACACAGCCGAGGAGCTGGAAGGCATACAGTGCCCTTTGACAGTTGTTACAACGAACGTGAGTGCACAGTGTCTCGTGAAATACCTTACACGGCTGAAGCGTTCCGTTAACGCAGGCCCCTCCGCTCCCTCTGGCACTCCGAGGTGTTCCTAACGGGGGAAACCTGGACTTTTGCTTGAGGCCGGGGTGGGGCGGGGGGACTCACAGTTCTTTTGCCGGCGGGCTCCAGAGCGCTCCTGCTGAAGCTCCCAGCAAGGAACTGAGAGAGAGAGAGCCGCAGGCCTCACACGAGTAAACTCAGACTTCTGCTGTCACGAGTAGACTCAGGCTTCTTATGGGAGGCCTTCCGGCAGCAAAGAGAAGGTGGGCGCGAGGAGTGTGCTTCAGGCAGCTTAGGACCCGCCCCTGTCTCGTCGGCCACGGAGGGGAATAAGGGTCGGCCAGGGTCGCCCAGCTTCAAACCTGAGCTCACCTAGGGATCCTCAGCGGTTTCTGATTACCTCAAGGAAACACAACGGGAGGAACAGGGCCCTTCCGTGGAGGCACTTTTGGGCGCAGGGACCTCTGCGTGGGATCTATGGGGTAAGTATGGCAGTACCTTAGGCGGGCCTCAGTGACCAAGGCTCTCCGGCTCATGCCTAGCTGTGTAAAGAAGTGTGGCAAACGTACGTACTGCTCCTCAGGCTGGGCCCACAGCCTAGCTTTCGCTTCTCTGAGAGTGCTGTCCCGAGTCTCTTCCTGGAGCCCGTCGTCAGCACGGTGTCTTTTGGCACTGCAGCTCTCTTTCAGTCAAGGAGGCCGTTCGACCGGCAAAGGGAGTCCGCCCAGCGCTGCTTTCGCGAGTCTCTTTGACGACGGGGGCACTCCACCTTGGCAGCCCCGAGAGGAGTACACTGCCCTAGCTACGAATGTGAAGAGCTGTCTCCAGGGGCCTGCTTACACGAAGGTTCCTCAGAAGCCGGAGGCCGCCGTTCCGGCACGGAGAGAGGTCATCATGCGAAACTGGTGAATGGGCTCCTACCCTGTGTGTCCCCAGGAGCGTCGCAGGGTTAAGGCACTCCGTGGTGGAGTATGGCCTCATTGGAGACCCCTGCACACCCAGCTCCTCTGACGTGAAACACTGGAACTCAACCTTGAGGCCTGAGGTCACCTTTCACTTGGCCGGAGCTGCACCTGGGGTGCCGTGGGAGGAGTTCCTAGAAAGGGATTGCCAGCACGGTTCTCGCTTTGGGAGAACACGCAGCCTTGGCCCACAACGACAATCCTGCCGCGCAGAGACGTCGGGCCGCTAGTGCTGTTCGGGCCGCTTTGAAGCCACGCGCAAGGCGCCTCCAAACGGGGAGAAAGCGTACTCTCCCATCCGCGTCCCACTTTCAAGCTGAATGACGCAGCATGTTTCTCGGAAGGCTCTGCCGAGCTATCCAGTACAAGGGAGAGAGTGCCTGCCTCTGCCGAGAAAGGTTTTGACGTGGGAATTGCTGGACATGCGGAAGAGCGTTCCCCAGGCAGTGCCAAGTTTAGGCTTTGGTGATTCTGGATGGTCCCAAGGGGGCAGAATTGTCCCTGGCAAAGCTGTCCTTTTTCTCTTTCTCCGGCTGGAAGTAAACATCTGGCAACCGACTGCCGTAGGCAGACGTCCTGGGGGAGCTCCCCGGTTTCCTTTGGCACGCACATTGGTCCCGAGTCTCTTCCTGGAGCCTCTTCCTGGAGTCTCTTCTCTTCCTGGAGCCCGTTATTCTGGATGGTCCCAAGGGGGCAGAATTGTCCCTGGCAAAGCTGTCCTTTTTCTCTCTCTCCGGCTGGAAGTAAACATGTGGCAACCGACTGCCGTAGGCAGACGTCCTGGGGGAGCCCCCCGGTTTCCTTTGGCACGCACATTGGTGTTTCGCAGAAGAGCCCCAATTCCTAATTGGGGGCACAGCGGCATGGAATGTAAGGCTGTTTAGAACGGCGCGCCTTGAGGCCGTGGGAAGGCCGTACAAACGAGAGCTTTCGAGCGAACAGGGCAGCGCTTCGCCATCATCGTTGCACATTCACGGAGCTTAATCAAACGAACGCGTTTCCTTCCTGTGGCTCAAACACAGCCGAGGAGCTGGAAGGCATACAGTGCCCTTTGACAGTTGTTACAACGAACGTGAGTGCACAGTGTCTCGTGAAATACCTTACACGGTTGAAGCGTTCCGTTAACGCAGGCCCCTCCGCTCCCTCTGGCACTCCGAGGTGTTCCTAACGGGGGAAACCTGGACTTTTGCTTGAGGCCGGGGTGGGGCGGGGGGACTCACAGTTCTTTTGCCGGCGGGCTCCAGAGCGCTCCTGCTGAAGCTCCCAGCAAGGAACTGAGAGAGAGAGAGCCGCAGGCCTCACACGAGTAAACTCAGACTTCTGCTGTCACGAGTAGACTCAGGCTTCTTATGGGAGGCCTTCCGGCAGCAAAGAGAAGGTGGGCGCGAGGAGTGTGCTTCAGGCAGCTTAGGACCCGCCCCTGTCTCGTCGGCCACGGAGGGGAATAAGGGTCGGCCAGGGTCGCCCAGCTTCAAACCTGAGCTCACCTAGGGATCCTCAGCGGTTTCTGATTACCTCAAGGAAACACAACGGGAGGAACAGGGCCCTTCCGTGGAGGCACTTTTGGGCGCAGGGACCTCTGCGTGGGATCTACGGGGTAAGTATGGCAGTACCTTAGGCGGGCCTCAGTGACCAAGGCTCTCCGGCTCATGCCTAGCTGTGTAAAGAAGTGTGGCAAACGTACGTACTGCTCCTCAGGCTGGGCCCACAGCCTAGCTTTCGCTTCTCTGAGAGTGCTGTCCCGAGTCTCTTCCTGGAGCCCGTCGTCAGCACGGTGTCTTTTGGCACTGCAGCTCTCTTTCAGTCAAGGAGGCCGTTCGACCGGCAAAGGGAGTCCGCCCAGCGCTGCTTTCGCGAGTCTCTTTGACGACGGGGGCACTCCACCTAGGCAGCCCCGAGAGGAGTACACTGCCCTAGCTACGAATGTGAAGAGCTGTCTCCAGGGGCCTGCTTACACGAAGGTTCCTCAGAAGCCGGAGGCCGCCGTTCCGGCACGGAGAGAGGTCATCATGCGAAACTGGTGAATGGGCTCCTACCCTGTGTGTCCCCAGGAGCGTCGCAGGGTTAAGGCACTCCGTGGTGGAGTATGGCCTCATTGGAGACCCCTGCACACCCAGCTCCCCTGACGTGAAACACTGGAACTCAACCTTGAGGCCTGAGGTCACCTTTCACTTGGCCGGAGCTGCACCTGGGGTGCCGTGGGAGGAGTTCCTAGAAAGGGATTGCCAGCACGGTTCTCGCTTTGGGAGAACACGCAGCCTTGGCCCACAACGACAATCCTGCCGCGCAGAGACGTCGGGCCGCTAGTGCTGTTCGGGCCGCTTTGAAGCCACGCGCAAGGCGCCTCCAAACGGGGAGAAAGCGTACTCTCCCATCCGCGTCCCACTTTCAAGCTGAATGACGCAGCATGTTTCTCGGAAGGCTCTGCCGAGCTATCCAGTACAAGGGAGAGAGTGCCTGCCTCTGCGGAGAAAGGTTTTGACGTGGGGATTGCTGGACATGCGGAAGAGCGTTCCCCAGGCCGTGCCAAGTTTAGGCTTTGGTGATTCTGGATGGTCCCAAGGGGGCAGAATTGTCCCTGGCAAAGCTGTCCTTTTTCTCTTTCTCCGGCTGGAAGTAAACATCTGGCAACCGACTGCCGAAGGCAGACGTCCTGGGGGAGCTCCCCGGTTTCCTTTGGCACGCACATTGGTCCCGAGTCTCTTCCTGGAGCCTCTTCCTGGAGTCTCTTCTCTTCCTGGAGCCCGTTATTCTGGATGGTCCCAAGGGGGCAGAATTGTCCCTGGCAAAGCTGTCCTTTTTCTCTCTCTCCGGCTGGAAGTAAACATGTGGCAACCGACTGCCGTAGGCAGACGTCCTGGGGGAGCCCCCCGGTTTCCTTTGGCACGCACATTGGTGTTTCGCAGAAGAGCCCCAATTCCTATTTGGGGGCACAGCGGCATGGAATGTAAGGCTGTTTAGAACGGCGCGCCTTGAGGCCGTGGGAAGGCCGTACAAACGAGAGCTTTCGAGCGAACAGGGCAGCGCTTCGCCATCATTGTTGCACATTCACGGAGCTTAATCAAACGAACGCGTTTCCTTCCTGTGGCTCAAACACAGCCGAGGAGCTGGAAGGCATACAGTGCCCTTTGACAGTTGTTACAACGAACGTGAGTGCACAGTGTCTCGTGAAATACCTTACACGGCTGAAGCGTTCCGTTAACGCAGGCCCCTCCGCTCCCTCTGGCACTCCGAGGTGTTCCTAACGGGGGAAACCTGGACTTTTGCTTGAGGCCGGGGTGGGGCGGGGGGACTCACAGTTCTTTTGCCGGCGGGCTCCAGAGCGCTCCTGCTGAAGCTCCCAGCAAGGAACTGAGAGAGAGAGAGCCGCAGGCCTCACACAGTAAACTCAGACTTCTGCTGTCACGAGTAGACTCAGGCTTCTTATGGGAGGCCTTCCGGCAGCAAAGAGAAGGTGGGCGCGAGGAGTGTGCTTCAGGCAGCTTAGGACCCGCCCCTGTCTCGTCGGCCACGGAGGGGAATAAGGGTCGGCCAGGGTCGCCCAGCTTCAAACCTGAGCTCACCTAGGGATCCTCAGCGGTTTCTGATTACCTCAAGGAAACACAACGGGAGGAACAGGGCCCTTCCGTGGAGGCACTTTTGGGCGCAGGGACCTCTGCGTGGGATCTACGGGGTAAGTATGGCAGTACCTTAGGCGGGCCTCAGTGACCAAGGCTCTCCGGCTCATGCCTAGCTGTGTAAAGAAGTGTGGCAAACGTACGTACTGCTCCTCAGGCTGGGCCCACAGCCTAGCTTTCGCTTCTCTGAGAGTGCTGTCCCGAGTCTCTTCCTGGAGCCCGTCGTCAGCACGGTGTCTTTTGGCACTGCAGCTCTCTTTCAGTCAAGGAGGCCGTTCGACCGGCAAAGGGAGTCCGCCCAGCGCTGCTTTCGCGAGTCTCTTTGACGACGGGGGCACTCCACCTTGGCAGCCCCGAGAGGAGTACACTGCCCTAGCTACGAATGTGAAGAGCTGTCTCCAGGGGCCTGCTTACACGAAGGTTCCTCAGAAGCCGGAGGCCGCCGTTCCGGCACGGAGAGAGGTCATCATGCGAAACTGGTGAATGGGCTCCTACCCTGTGTGTCCCCAGGAGCGTCGCAGGGTTAAGGCACTCCGTGGTGGAGTATGGCCTCATTGGAGACCCCTGCACACCCAGCTCCCCTGACGTGAAACACTGGAACTCAACCTTGAGGCCTGAGGTCACCTTTCACTTGGCCGGAGCTGCACCTGGGGTGCCGTGGGAGGAGTTCCTAGAAAGGGATTGCCAGCACGGTTCTCGCTTTGGGAGAACACGCAGCCTTGGCCCACAACGACAATCCTGCCGCGCAGAGACGTCGGGCCGCTAGTGCTGTTCGGGCCGCTTTGAAGCCACGCGCAAGGCGCCTCCAAACGGGGAGAAAGCGTACTCTCCCATCCGCGTCCCACTTTCAAGCTGAATGACGCAGCATGTTTCTCGGAAGGCTCTGCCGAGCTATCCAGTACAAGGGAGAGAGTGCCTGCCTCTGCCGAGAAAGGTTTTGACGTGGGGATTGCTGGACATGCGGAAGAGCGTTCCCCAGGCAGTGCCAAGTTTAGGCTTTGGTGATTCTGGATGGTCCCAAGGGGGCAGAATTGTCCCTGGCAAAGCTGTCCTTTTTCTCTTTCTCCGGCTGGAAGTAAACATCTGGCAACCGACTGCCGTAGGCAGACGTCCTGGGGGAGCCCCCCGGTTTCCTTTGGCACGCACATTGGTCCCGAGTCTCTTCCTGGAGCCTCTTCCTGGAGTCTCTTCTCTTCCTGGAGCCCGTTATTCTGGATGGTCCCAAGGGGGCAGAATTGTCCCTGGCAAAGCTGTCCTTTTTCTCTCTCTCCGGCTGGAAGTAAACATGTGGCAACCGACTGCCGTAGGCAGACGTCCTGGGGGAGCCCCCCGGTTTCCTTTGGCACGCACATTGGTGTTTCGCAGAAGAGCCCCAATTCCTAATTGGGGGCACAGCGGCATGGAATGTAAGGCTGTTTAGAACGGCGCGCCTTGAGGCCGTGGGAAGGCCGTACAAACGAGAGCTTTCGAGCGAACAGGGCAGCGCTTCGCCATCATCGTCGCACATTCACGGAGCTTAATCAAACGAACGCGTTTCCTTCCTGTGGCTCAAACACAGCCGAGGAGCTGGAAGGCATACAGTGCCCTTTGACAGTTGTTACAACGAACGTGAGTGCACAGTGTCTCGTGAAATACCTTACACGGCTGAAGCGTTCCGTTAACGCAGGCCCCTCCGCTCCCTCTGGCACTCCGAGGTGTTCCTAACGGGGGAAACCTGGACTTTTGCTTGAGGCCGGGGTGGGGCGGGGGGACTCACAGTTCTTTTGCCGGCGGGCTCCAGAGCGCTCCTGCTGAAGCTCCCAGCAAGGAACTGAGAGAGAGAGAGCCGCAGGCCTCACACGAGTAAACTCAGACTTCTGCTGTCACGAGTAGACTCAGGCTTCTTATGGGAGGCCTTCCGGCAGCAAAGAGAAGGTGGGCGCGAGGAGTGTGCTTCAGGCAGCTTAGGACCCGCCCCTGTCTCGTCGGCCACGGAGGGGAATAAGGGTCGGCCAGGGTCGCCCAGCTTCAAACCTGAGCTCACCTAGGGATCCTCAGCGGTTTCTGATTACCTCAAGGAAACACAACGGGAGGAACAGGGCCCTTCCGTGGAGGCACTTTTGGGCGCAGGGACCTCTGCGTGGGATCTACGGGGTAAGTATGGCAGTACCTTAGGCGGGCCTCAGTGACCAAGGCTCTCCGGCTCATGCCTAGCTGTGTAAAGAAGTGTGGCAAACGTACGTACTGCTCCTCAGGCTGGGCCCACAGCCTAGCTTTCGCTTCTCTGAGAGTGCTGTCCCGAGTCTCTTCCTGGAGCCCGTCGTCAGCACGGTGTCTTTTGGCACTGCAGCTCTCTTTCAGTCAAGGAGGCCGTTCGACCGGCAAAGGGAGTCCGCCCAGCGCTGCTTTCGCGAGTCTCTTTGACGACGGGGGCACTCCACCTAGGCAGCCCCGAGAGGAGTACACTGCCCTAGCTACGAATGTGAAGAGCTGTCTCCAGGGGCCTGCTTACACGAAGGTTCCTCAGAAGCCGGAGGCCGCCGTTCCGGCACGGAGAGAGGTCATCATGCGAAACTGGTGAATGGGCTCCTACCCTGTGTGTCCCCAGGAGCGTCGCAGGGTTAAGGCACTCCGTGGTGGAGTATGGCCTCATTGGAGACCCCTGCACACCCAGCTCCTCTGACGTGAAACACTGGAACTCAACCTTGAGGCCTGAGGTCACCTTTCACTTGGCCGGAGCTGCACCTGGGGTGCCGTGGGAGGAGTTCCTAGAAAGGGATTGCCAGCACGGTTCTCGCTTTGGGAGAACACGCAGCCTTGGCCCACAACGACAATCCTGCCGCGCAGAGACGTCGGGCCGCTAGTGCTGTTCGGGCCGCTTTGAAGCCACGCGCAAGGCGCCTCCAAACGGGGAGAAAGCGTACTCTCCCATCCGCGTCCCACTTTCAAGCTGAATGACGCAGCATGTTTCTCGGAAGGCTCTGCCGAGCTATCCAGTACAAGGGAGAGAGTGCCTGCCTCTGCCGAGAAAGGTTTTGACGTGGGGATTGCTGGACATGCGGAAGAGCGTTCCCCAGGCCGTGCCAAGTTTAGGCTTTGGTGATTCTGGATGGTCCCAAGGGGGCAGAATTGTCCCTGGCAAAGCTGTCCTTTTTCTCTTTCTCCGGCTGGAAGTAAACATCTGGCAACCGACTGCCGTAGGCAGACGTCCTGGGGGAGCCCCCCGGTTTCCTTTGGCACGCACATTGGTCCCGAGTCTCTTCCTGGAGCCTCTTCCTGGAGTCTCTTCTCTTCCTGGAGCCCGTTATTCTGGATGGTCCCAAGGGGGCAGAATTGTCCCTGGCAAAGCTGTCCTTTTTCTCTCTCTCCGGCTGGAAGTAAACATGTGGCAACCGACTGCCGTAGGCAGACGTCCTGGGGGAGCCCCCCGGTTTCCTTTGGCACGCACATTGGTGTTTCGCAGAAGAGCCCCAATTCCTAATTGGGGGCACAGCGGCATGGAATGTAAGGCTGTTTAGAACGGCGCGCCTTGAGGCCGTGGGAAGGCCGTACAAACGAGAGCTTTCGAGCGAACAGGGCAGCGCTTCGCCATCATCGTTGCACATTCACGGAGCTTAATCAAACGAACGCGTTTCCTTCCTGTGGCTCAAACACAGCCGAGGAGCTGGAAGGCATACAGTGCCCTTTGACAGTTGTTACAACGAACGTGAGTGCACAGTGTCTCGTGAAATACCTTACACGGCTGAAGCGTTCCGTTAACGCAGGCCCCTCCGCTCCCTCTGGCACTCCGAGGTGTTCCTAACGGGGGAAACCTGGACTTTTGCTTGAGGCCGGGGTGGGGCGGGGGGACTCACAGTTCTTTTGCCGGCGGGCTCCAGAGCGCTCCTGCTGAAGCTCCCAGCAAGGAACTGAGAGAGAGAGAGCCGCAGGCCTCACACGAGTAAACTCAGACTTCTGCTGTCACGAGTAGACTCAGGCTTCTTATGGGAGGCCTTCCGGCAGCAAAGAGAAGGTGGGCGCGAGGAGTGTGCTTCAGGCAGCTTAGGACCCGCCCCTGTCTCGTCGGCCACGGAGGGGAATAAGGGTCGGCCAGGGTCGCCCAGCTTCAAACCTGAGCTCACCTAGGGATCCTCAGCGGTTTCTGATTACCTCAAGGAAACACAACGGGAGGAACAGGGCCCTTCCGTGGAGGCACTTTTGGGCGCAGGGACCTCTGCGTGGGATCTACGGGGTAAGTATGGCAGTACCTTAGGCGGGCCTCAGTGACCAAGGCTCTCCGGCTCATGCCTAGCTGTGTAAAGAAGTGTGGCAAACGTACGTACTGCTCCTCAGGCTGGGCCCACAGCCTAGCTTTCGCTTCTCTGAGAGTGCTGTCCCGAGTCTCTTCCTGGAGCCCGTCGTCAGCACGGTGTCTTTTGGCACTGCAGCTCTCTTTCAGTCAAGGAGGCCGTTCGACCGGCAAAGGGAGTCCGCCCAGCGCTGCTTTCGCGAGTCTCTTTGACGACGGGGGCACTCCACCTAGGCAGCCCCGAGAGGAGTACACTGCCCTAGCTACGAATGTGAAGAGCTGTCTCCAGGGGCCTGCTTACACGAAGGTTCCTCAGAAGCCGGAGGCCGCCGTTCCGGCACGGAGAGAGGTCATCATGCGAAACTGGTGAATGGGCTCCTACCCTGTGTGTCCCCAGGAGCGTCGCAGGGTTAAGGCACTCCGTGGTGGAGTATGGCCTCATTGGAGACCCCTGCACACCCAGCTCCTCTGACGTGAAACACTGGAACTCAACCTTGAGGCCTGAGGTCACCTTTCACTTGGCCGGAGCTGCACCTGGGGTGCCGTGGGAGGAGTTCCTAGAAAGGGATTGCCAGCACGGTTCTCGCTTTGGGAGAACACGCAGCCTTGGCCCACAACGACAATCCTGCCGCGCAGAGACGTCGGGCCGCTAGTGCTGTTCGGGCCGCTTTGAAGCCACGCGCAAGGCGCCTCCAAACGGGGAGAAAGCGTACTCTCCCATCCGCGTCCCACTTTCAAGCTGAATGACGCAGCATGTTTCTCGGAAGGCTCTGCCGAGCTATCCAGTACAAGGGAGAGAGTGCCTGCCTCTGCCGAGAAAGGTTTTGACGTGGGGATTGCTGGACATGTGGAAGAGCGTTCCCCAGGCCGTGCCAAGTTTAGGCTTTGGTGATTCTGGATGGTCCCAAGGGGGCAGAATTGTCCCTGGCAAAGCTGTCCTTTTTCTCTTTCTCCGGCTGGAAGTAAACATCTGGCAACCGACTGCTGTAGGCAGACGTCCTGGGGGAGCCCCCCGGTTTCCTTTGGCACGCACATTGGTCCCGAGTCTCTTCCTGGAGCCTCTTCCTGGAGTCTCTTCTCTTCCTGGAGCCCGTTATTCTGGATGGTCCCAAGGGGGCAGAATTGTCCCTGGAAAAGCTGTCCTTTTTCTCTCTCTCCGGCTGGAAGTAAACATCTGGCAACCGACTGCCGTAGGCAGACGTCCTGGGGGAGCCCCCCGGTTTCCTTTGGCACGCACATTGATGTTTCGCAGAAAAGCCCCAATTCCTAATTGTGGGCACAGCGGCATGGAATGTAAGGCTGTTTAGAACGGCGCGCCTTGAGGCCGTGGGAAGGCCGTACAAACGAGAGCTTTCGAGCGAACAGGGCAGCGCTTCGCCATCATCGTTGCACATTCACGGAGCTTAATCAAACGAACGCGTTTCCTTCCTGTGGCTCAAACACAGCCGAGGAGCTGGAAGGCATACAGTGCCCTTTGACAGTTGTTACAACGAACGTGAGTGCACAGTGTCTCGTGAAATACCTTACACGGCTGAAGCGTTCCGTTAACGCAGGCCCCTCCGCTCCCTCTGGCACTCCGAGGTGTTCCTAACGGGGGAAACCTGGACTTTTGCTTGAGGCCGGGGTGGGGCGGGGGGACTCACAGTTCTTTTGCCGGCGGGCTCCAGAGCGCTCCTGCTGAAGCTCCCAGCAAGGAACTGAGAGAGAGAGAGCCGCAGGCCTCACACGAGTAAACTCAGACTTCTGCTGTCACGAGTAGACTCAGGCTTCTTATGGGAGGCCTTCCGGCAGCAAAGAGAAGGTGGGCGCGAGGAGTGTGCTTCAGGCAGCTTAGGACCCGCCCCTGTCTCGTCGGCCACGGAGGGGAATAAGGGTCGGCCAGGGTCGCCCAGCTTCAAACCTGAGCTCACCTAGGGATCCTCAGCGGTTTCTGATTACCTCAAGGAAACACAACGGGAGGAACAGGGCCCTTCCGTGGAGGCACTTTTGGGCGCAGGGACCTCTGCGTGGGATCTACGGGGTAAGTATGGCAGTACCTTAGGCGGGCCTCAGTGACCAAGGCTCTCCGGCTCATGCCTAGCTGTGTAAAGAAGTGTGGCAAACGTACGTACTGCTCCTCAGGCTGGGCCCACAGCCTAGCTTTCGCTTCTCTGAGAGTGCTGTCCCGAGTCTCTTCCTGGAGCCCGTCGTCAGCACGGTGTCTTTTGGCACTGCAGCTCTCTTTCAGTCAAGGAGGCCGTTCGACCGGCAAAGGGAGTCCGCCCAGCGCTGCTTTCGCGAGTCTCTTTGACGACGGGGGCACTCCACCTTGGCAGCCCCGAGAGGAGTACACTGCCCTAGCTACGAATGTGAAGAGCTGTCTCCAGGGGCCTGCTTACACGAAGGTTCCTCAGAAGCCGGAGGCCGCCGTTCCGGCACGGAGAGAGGTCATCATGCGAAACTGGTGAATGGGCTCCTACCCTGTGTGTCCCCAGGAGCGTCGCAGGGTTAAGGCACTCCGTGGTGGAGTATGGCCTCATTGGAGACCCCTGCACACCCAGCTCCTCTGACGTGAAACACTGGAACTCAACCTTGAGGCCTGAGGTCACCTTTCACTTGGCCGGAGCTGCACCTGGGGTGCCGTGGGAGGAGTTCCTAGAAAGGGATTGCCAGCACGGTTCTCGCTTTGGGAGAACACGCAGCCTTGGCCCACAACGACAATCCTGCCGCGCAGAGACGTCGGGCCGCTAGTGCTGTTCGGGCCGCTTTGAAGCCACGCGCAAGGCGCCTCCAAACGGGGAGAAAGCGTACTCTCCCATCCGCGTCCCACTTTCAAGCTGAATGACGCAGCATGTTTCTCGGAAGGCTCTGCCGAGCTATCCAGTACAAGGGAGAGAGTGCCTGCCTCTGCCGAGAAAGGTTTTGACGTGGGGATTGCTGGACATGCGGAAGAGCGTTCCCCAGGCAGTGCCAAGTTTAGGCTTTGGTGATTCTGGATGGTCCCAAGGGGGCAGAATTGTCCCTGGCAAAGCTGTCCTTTTTCTCTTTCTCCGGCTGGAAGTAAACATCTGGCAACCGACTGCCGTAGGCAGACGTCCTGGGGGAGCTCCCCGGTTTCCTTTGGCACGCACATTGGTCCCGAGTCTCTTCCTGGAGCCTCTTCCTGGAGTCTCTTCTCTTCCTGGAGCCCGTTATTCTGGATGGTCCCAAGGGGGCAGAATTGTCCCTGGCAAAGCTGTCCTTTTTCTCTCTCTCCGGCTGGAAGTAAACATGTGGCAACCGACTGCCGTAGGCAGACGTCCTGGGGGAGCCCCCCGGTTTCCTTTGGCACGCACATTGGTGTTTCGCAGAAGAGCCCCAATTCCTAATTGGGGGCACAGCGGCATGGAATGTAAGGCTGTTTAGAACGGCGCGCCTTGAGGCCGTGGGAAGGCTGTACAAACGAGAGCTTTCGAGCGAACAGGGCAGCGCTTCGCCATCATCGTTGCACATTCACGGAGCTTAATCAAACGAACGCGTTTCCTTCCTGTGGCTCAAACACAGCCGAGGAGCTGGAAGGCATACAGTGCCCTTTGACAGTTGTTACAACGAACGTGAGTGCACAGTGTCTCGTGAAATACCTTACACGGCTGAAGCGTTCCGTTAACGCAGGCCCCTCCGCTCCCTCTGGCACTCCGAGGTGTTCCTAACGGGGGAAACCTGGACTTTTGCTTGAGGCCGGGGTGGGGCTGGGGGACTCACAGTTCTTTTGCCGGCGGGCTCCAGAGCGCTCCTGCTGAAGCTCCCAGCAAGGAACTGAGAGAGAGAGAGCCGCAGGCCTCACACGAGTAAACTCAGACTTCTGCTGTCACGAGTAGACTCAGGCTTCTTATGGGAGGCCTTCCGGCAGCAAAGAGAAGGTGGGCGCGAGGAGTGTGCTTCAGGCAGCTTAGGACCCGCCCCTGTCTCGTCGGCCACGGAGGGGAATAAGGGTCGGCCAGGGTCGCCCAGCTTCAAACCTGAGCTCACCTAGGGATCCTCAGCGGTTTCTGATTACCTCAAGGAAACACAACGGGAGGAACAGGGCCCTTCCGTGGAGGCACTTTTGGGCGCAGGGACCTCTGCGTGGGATCTACGGGGTAAGTATGGCAGTACCTTAGGCGGGCCTCAGTGACCAAGGCTCTCCGGCTCATGCCTAGCTGTGTAAAGAAGTGTGGCAAACGTACGTACTGCTCCTCAGGCTGGGCCCACAGCCTAGCTTTCGCTTCTCTGAGAGTGCTGTCCCGAGTCTCTTCCTGGAGCCCGTCGTCAGCACGGTGTCTTTTGGCACTGCAGCTCTCTTTCAGTCAAGGAGGCCGTTCGACCGGCAAAGGGAGTCCGCCCAGCGCTGCTTTCGCGAGTCTCTTTGACGACGGGGGCACTCCACCTAGGCAGCCCCGAGAGGAGTACACTGCCCTAGCTACGAATGTGAAGAGCTGTCTCCAGGGGCCTGCTTACACGAAGGTTCCTCAGAAGCCGGAGGCCGCCGTTCCGGCACGGAGAGAGGTCATCATGCGAAACTGGTGAATGGGCTCCTACCCTGTGTGTCCCCAGGAGCGTCGCAGGGTTAAGGCACTCCGTGGTGGAGTATGGCCTCATTGGAGACCCCTGCACACCCAGCTCCCCTGACGTGAAACACTGGAACTCAACCTTGAGGCCTGAGGTCACCTTTCACTTGGCCGGAGCTGCACCTGGGGTGCCGTGGGAGGAGTTCCTAGAAAGGGATTGCCAGCACGGTTCTCGCTTTGGGAGAACACGCAGCCTTGGCCCACAACGACAATCCTGCCGCGCAGAGACGTCGGGCCGCTACTGCTGTTCGGGCCGCTTTGAAGCCACGCGCAAGGCGCCTCCAAACGGGGAGAAAGCGTACTCTCCCATCCGCGTCCCACTTTCAAGCTGAATGACGCAGCATGTTTCTCGGAAGGCTCTGCCGAGCTATCCAGTACAAGGGAGAGAGTGCCTGCCTCTGCCGAGAAAGGTTTTGACGTGGGGATTGCTGGACATGCGGAAGAGCGTTCCCCAGGCCGTGCCAAGTTTAGGCTTTGGTGATTCTGGATGGTCCCAAGGGGGCAGAATTGTCCCTGGCAAAGCTGTCCTTTTTCTCTTTCTCCGGCTGGAAGTAAACATCTGGCAACCGACTGCCGTAGGCAGACGTCCTGGGGGAGCCCCCCGGTTTCCTTTGGCACGCACATTGGTGTTTCGCAGAAGAGCCCCCATTCCTAATTGGGGGCACAGCGGCATGGAATGTAAGGCTGTTTAGAACGGCGCGCCTTGAGGCCGTGGGAAGGCCGTACAAACGAGAGCTTTCGAGCGAACAGGGCAGCGCTTCGCCATCATCGTTGCACATTCACGGAGCTTAATCAAACGAACGCGTTTCCTTCCTGTGGCTCAAACACAGCCGAGGAGCTGGAAGGCATACAGTGCCCTTTGACAGTTGTTACAACGAACGTGAGTGCACAGTGTCTCGTGAAATACCTTACACGGCTGAAGCGTTCCGTTAAGGCATGCCCCTCCGCTCCCTCTGGCACTCCGAGGTGTTCCTAATGGGGGAAACCTGGACTTTTGCTTGAGGCCGGGGTGGGGCGGGGGGACTCACAGTTCTTTTGCCGGCGGGCTCCAGAGCGCTCCTGCTGAAGCTCCCAGCAAGGAACTGAGAGAGAGAGAGCCGCAGGCCTCACACGAGTAAACTCAGACTTCTGCTGTCACGAGTAGACTCAGGCTTCTTATGGGAGGCCTTCCGGCAGCAAAGAGAAGGTGGGCGCGAGGAGTGTGCTTCAGGCAGCTTAGGACCCGCCCCTGTCTCGTCGGCCACGGAGGGGAATAAGGGTCGGCCAGGGTCGCCCAGCTTCAAACCTGAGCTCACCTAGGGATCCTCAGCGGTTTCTGATTACCTCAAGGAAACACAACGGGAGGAACAGGGCCCTTCCGTGGAGGCACTTTTGGGCGCAGGGACCTCTGCGTGGGATCTACGGGGTAAGTATGGCAGTACCTTAGGCGGGCCTCAGTGACCAAGGCTCTCCGGCTCATGCCTAGCTGTGTAAAGAAGTGTGGCAAACGTACGTACTGCTCCTCAGGCTGGGCCCACAGCCTAGCTTTCGCTTCTCTGAGAGTGCTGTCCCGAGTCTCTTCCTGGAGCCCGTCGTCAGCACGGTGTCTTTCGGCACTGCAGCTCTCTTTCAGTCAAGGAGGCCGTTCGACCGGCAAAGGGAGTCCGCCCAGCGCTGCTTTCGCGAGTCTCTTTGACGACGGGGGCACTCCACCTAGGCAGCCCCGAGAGGAGTACACTGCCCTAGCTACGAATGTGAAGAGCTGTCTCCAGGGGCCTACTTACACGAAGGTTCCTCAGAAGCCGGAGGCCGCCGTTCCGGCACGGAGAGAGGTCATCATGCGAAACTGGTGAATGGGCTCCTACCCTGTGTGTCCCCAGGAGCGTCGCAGGGTTAAGGCACTCCGTGGTGGAGTATGGCCTCATTGGAGACCCCTGCACACCCAGCTCCCCTGACGTGAAACACTGGAACTCAACCTTGAGGCCTGAGGTCACCTTTCACTTGGCCGGAGCTGCACCTGGGGTGCCGTGGGAGGAGTTCCTAGAAAGGGATTGCCAGCACGGTTCTCGCTTTGGGAGAACACGCAGCCTTGGCCCACAACGACAATCCTGCCGCGCAGAGACGTCGGGCCGCTAGTGCTGTTCGGGCCGCTTTGAAGCCACGCGCAAGGCGCCTCCAAACGGGGAGAAAGCGTACTCTCCCATCCGCGTCCCACTTTCAAGCTGAATGACGCAGCATGTTTCTCGGAAGGCTCTGCCGAGCTATCCAGTACAAGGGAGAGAGTGCCTGCCTCTGCCGAGAAAGGTTTTGACGTGGGGATTGCTGGACATGCGGAAGAGCGTTCCCCAGGCCGTGCCAAGTTTAGGCTTTGGTGATTCTGGATGGTCCCAAGGGGGCAGAATTGTCCCTGGCAAAGCTGTCCTTTTTCTCTTTCTCCGGCTGGAAGTAAACATCTGGCAACCGACTGCTGTAGGCAGACGTCCTGGGGGAGCCCCCCGGTTTCCTTTGGCACGCACATTGGTCCCGAGTCTCTTCCTGGAGCCTCTTCCTGGAGTCTCTTCTCTTCCTGGAGCCCGTTATTCTGGATGGTCCCAAGGGGGCAGAATTGTCCCTGGAAAAGCTGTCCTTTTTCTCTCTCTCCGGCTGGAAGTAAACATCTGGCAACCGACTGCCGTAGGCAGACGTCCTGGGGGAGCCCCCCGGTTTCCTTTGGCACGCACATTGATGTTTCGCAGAAAAGCCCCAATTCCTAATTGTGGGCACAGCGGCATGGAATGTAAGGCTGTTTAGAACGGCGCGCCTTGAGGCCGTGGGAAGGCCGTACAAACGAGAGCTTTCGAGCGAACAGGGCAGCGCTTCGCCATCATCGTTGCACATTCACGGAGCTTAATCAAACGAACGCGTTTCCTTCCTGTGGCTCAAACACAGCCGAGGAGCTGGAAGGCATACAGTGCCCTTTGACAGTTGTTACAACGAACGTGAGTGCACAGTGTCTCGTGAAATACCTTACACGGCTGAAGCGTTCCGTTAACGCAGGCCCCTCCGCTCCCTCTGGCACTCCGAGGTGTTCCTAACGGGGGAAACCTGGACTTTTGCTTGAGGCCGGGGTGGGGCGGGGGGACTCACAGTTCTTTTGCCGGCGGGCTCCAGAGCGCTCCTGCTGAAGCTCCCAGCAAGGAACTGAGAGAGAGAGAGCCGCAGGCCTCACACGAGTAAACTCAGACTTCTGCTGTCACGAGTAGACTCAGGCTTCTTATGGGAGGCCTTCCGGCAGCAAAGAGAAGGTGGGCGCGAGGAGTGTGCTTCAGGCAGCTTAGGACCCGCCCCTGTCTCGTCGGCCACGGAGGGGAATAAGGGTCGGCCAGGGTCGCCCAGCTTCAAACCTGAGCTCACCTAGGGATCCTCAGCGGTTTCTGATTACCTCAAGGAAACACAACGGGAGGAACAGGGCCCTTCCGTGGAGGCACTTTTGGGCGCAGGGACCTCTGCGTGGGATCTACGGGGTAAGTATGGCAGTACCTTAGGCGGGCCTCAGTGACCAAGGCTCTCCGGCTCATGCCTAGCTGTGTAAAGAAGTGTGGCAAACGTACGTACTGCTCCTCAGGCTGGGCCCACAGCCTAGCTTTCGCTTCTCTGAGAGTGCTGTCCCGAGTCTCTTCCTGGAGCCCGTCGTCAGCACGGTGTCTTTTGGCACTGCAGCTCTCTTTCAGTCAAGGAGGCCGTTCGACCGGCAAAGGGAGTCCGCCCAGCGCTGCTTTCGCGAGTCTCTTTGACGACGGGGGCACTCCACCTTGGCAGCCCCGAGAGGAGTACACTGCCCTAGCTACGAATGTGAAGAGCTGTCTCCAGGGGCCTGCTTACACGAAGGTTCCTCAGAAGCCGGAGGCCGCCGTTCCGGCACGGAGAGAGGTCATCATGCGAAACTGGTGAATGGGCTCCTACCCTGTGTGTCCCCAGGAGCGTCGCAGGGTTAAGGCACTCCGTGGTGGAGTATGGCCTCATTGGAGACCCCTGCACACCCAGCTCCTCTGACGTGAAACACTGGAACTCAACCTTGAGGCCTGAGGTCACCTTTCACTTGGCCGGAGCTGCACCTGGGGTGCCGTGGGAGGAGTTCCTAGAAAGGGATTGCCAGCACGGTTCTCGCTTTGGGAGAACACGCAGCCTTGGCCCACAACGACAATCCTGCCGCGCAGAGACGTCGGGCCGCTAGTGCTGTTCGGGCCGCTTTGAAGCCACGCGCAAGGCGCCTCCAAACGGGGAGAAAGCGTACTCTCCCATCCGCGTCCCACTTTCAAGCTGAATGACGCAGCATGTTTCTCGGAAGGCTCTGCCGAGCTATCCAGTACAAGGGAGAGAGTGCCTGCCTCTGCCGAGAAAGGTTTTGACGTGGGGATTGCTGGACATGCGGAAGAGCGTTCCCCAGGCAGTGCCAAGTTTAGGCTTTGGTGATTCTGGATGGTCCCAAGGGGGCAGAATTGTCCCTGGCAAAGCTGTCCTTTTTCTCTTTCTCCGGCTGGAAGTAAACATCTGGCAACCGACTGCCGTAGGCAGACGTCCTGGGGGAGCTCCCCGGTTTCCTTTGGCACGCACATTGGTCCCGAGTCTCTTCCTGGAGCCTCTTCCTGGAGTCTCTTCTCTTCCTGGAGCCCGTTATTCTGGATGGTCCCAAGGGGGCAGAATTGTCCCTGGCAAAGCTGTCCTTTTTCTCTCTCTCCGGCTGGAAGTAAACATGTGGCAACCGACTGCCGTAGGCAGACGTCCTGGGGGAGCCCCCCGGTTTCCTTTGGCACGCACATTGGTGTTTCGCAGAAGAGCCCCAATTCCTAATTGGGGGCACAGCGGCATGGAATGTAAGGCTGTTTAGAACGGCGCGCCTTGAGGCCGTGGGAAGGCTGTACAAACGAGAGCTTTCGAGCGAACAGGGCAGCGCTTCGCCATCATCGTTGCACATTCACGGAGCTTAATCAAACGAACGCGTTTCCTTCCTGTGGCTCAAACACAGCCGAGGAGCTGGAAGGCATACAGTGCCCTTTGACAGTTGTTACAACGAACGTGAGTGCACAGTGTCTCGTGAAATACCTTACACGGCTGAAGCGTTCCGTTAACGCAGGCCCCTCCGCTCCCTCTGGCACTCCGAGGTGTTCCTAACGGGGGAAACCTGGACTTTTGCTTGAGGCCGGGGTGGGGCGGGGGGACTCACAGTTCTTTTGCCGGCGGGCTCCAGAGCGCTCCTGCTGAAGCTCCCAGCAAGGAACTGAGAGAGAGAGAGCCGCAGGCCTCACACGAGTAAACTCAGACTTCTGCTGTCACGAGTAGACTCAGGCTTCTTATGGGAGGCCTTCCGGCAGCAAAGAGAAGGTGGGCGCGAGGAGTGTGCTTCAGGCAGCTTAGGACCCGCCCCTGTCTCGTCGGCCACGGAGGGGAATAAGGGTCGGCCAGGGTCGCCCAGCTTCAAACCTGAGCTCACCTAGGGATCCTCAGCGGTTTCTGATTACCTCAAGGAAACACAACGGGAGGAACAGGGCCCTTCCGTGGAGGCACTTTTGGGCGCAGGGACCTCTGCGTGGGATCTACGGGGTAAGTATGGCAGTACCTTAGGCGGGCCTCAGTGACCAAGGCTCTCCGGCTCATGCCTAGCTGTGTAAAGAAGTGTGGCAAACGTACGTACTGCTCCTCAGGCTGGGCCCACAGCCTAGCTTTCGCTTCTCTGAGAGTGCTGTCCCGAGTCTCTTCCTGGAGCCCGTCGTCAGCACGGTGTCTTTTGGCACTGCAGCTCTCTTTCAGTCAAGGAGGCCGTTCGACCGGCAAAGGGAGTCCGCCCAGCGCTGCTTTCGCGAGTCTCTTTGACGACGGGGGCACTCCACCTAGGCAGCCCCGAGAGGAGTACACTGCCCTAGCTACGAATGTGAAGAGCTGTCTCCAGGGGCCTGCTTACACGAAGGTTCCTCAGAAGCCGGAGGCCGCCGTTCCGGCACGGAGAGAGGTCATCATGCGAAACTGGTGAATGGGCTCCTACCCTGTGTGTCCCCAGGAGCGTCGCAGGGTTAAGGCACTCCGTGGTGGAGTATGGCCTCATTGGAGACCCCTGCACACCCAGCTCCCCTGACGTGAAACACTGGAACTCAACCTTGAGGCCTGAGGTCACCTTTCACTTGGCCGGAGCTGCACCTGGGGTGCCGTGGGAGGAGTTCCTAGAAAGGGATTGCCAGCACGGTTCTCGCTTTGGGAGAACACGCAGCCTTGGCCCACAACGACAATCCTGCCGCGCAGAGACGTCGGGCCGCTAGTGCTGTTCGGGCCGCTTTGAAGCCACGCGCAAGGCGCCTCCAAACGGGGAGAAAGCGTACTCTCCCATCCGCGTCCCACTTTCAAGCTGAATGACGCAGCATGTTTCTCGGAAGGCTCTGCCGAGCTATCCAGTACAAGGGAGAGAGTGCCTGCCTCTGCCGAGAAAGGTTTTGACGTGGGGATTGCTGGACATGCGGAAGAGCGTTCCCCAGGCCGTGCCAAGTTTAGGCTTTGGTGATTCTGGATGGTCCCAAGGGGGCAGAATTGTCCCTGGCAAAGCTGTCCTTTTTCTCTTTCTCCGGCTGGAAGTAAACATCTGGCAACCGACTGCTGTAGGCAGACGTCCTGGGGGAGCCCCCCGGTTTCCTTTGGCACGCACATTGGTCCCGAGTCTCTTCCTGGAGCCTCTTCCTGGAGTCTCTTCTCTTCCTGGAGCCCGTTATTCTGGATGGTCCCAAGGGGGCAGAATTGTCCCTGGAAAAGCTGTCCTTTTTCTCTCTCTCCGGCTGGAAGTAAACATCTGGCAACCGACTGCCGTAGGCAGACGTCCTGGGGGAGCCCCCCGGTTTCCTTTGGCACGCACATTGATGTTTCGCAGAAAAGCCCCAATTCCTAATTGTGGGCACAGCGGCATGGAATGTAAGGCTGTTTAGAACGGCGCGCCTTGAGGCCGTGGGAAGGCCGTACAAACGAGAGCTTTCGAGCGAACAGGGCAGCGCTTCGCCATCATCGTTGCACATTCACGGAGCTTAATCAAACGAACGCGTTTCCTTCCTGTGGCTCAAACACAGCCGAGGAGCTGGAAGGCATACAGTGCCCTTTGACAGTTGTTACAACGAACGTGAGTGCACAGTGTCTCGTGAAATACCTTACACGGCTGAAGCGTTCCGTTAACGCAGGCCCCTCCGCTCCCTCTGGCACTCCGAGGTGTTCCTAACGGGGGAAACCTGGACTTTTGCTTGAGGCCGGGGTGGGGCGGGGGGACTCACAGTTCTTTTGCCGGCGGGCTCCAGAGCGCTCCTGCTGAAGCTCCCAGCAAGGAACTGAGAGAGAGAGAGCCGCAGGCCTCACACGAGTAAACTCAGACTTCTGCTGTCACGAGTAGACTCAGGCTTCTTATGGGAGGCCTTCCGGCAGCAAAGAGAAGGTGGGCGCGAGGAGTGTGCTTCAGGCAGCTTAGGACCCGCCCCTGTCTCGTCGGCCACGGAGGGGAATAAGGGTCGGCCAGGGTCGCCCAGCTTCAAACCTGAGCTCACCTAGGGATCCTCAGCGGTTTCTGATTACCTCAAGGAAACACAACGGGAGGAACAGGGCCCTTCCGTGGAGGCACTTTTGGGCGCAGGGACCTCTGCGTGGGATCTACGGGGTAAGTATGGCAGTACCTTAGGCGGGCCTCAGTGACCAAGGCTCTCCGGCTCATGCCTAGCTGTGTAAAGAAGTGTGGCAAACGTACGTACTGCTCCTCAGGCTGGGCCCACAGCCTAGCTTTCGCTTCTCTGAGAGTGCTGTCCCGAGTCTCTTCCTGGAGCCCGTCGTCAGCACGGTGTCTTTTGGCACTGCAGCTCTCTTTCAGTCAAGGAGGCCGTTCGACCGGCAAAGGGAGTCCGCCCAGCGCTGCTTTCGCGAGTCTCTTTGACGACGGGGGCACTCCACCTTGGCAGCCCCGAGAGGAGTACACTGCCCTAGCTACGAATGTGAAGAGCTGTCTCCAGGGGCCTGCTTACACGAAGGTTCCTCAGAAGCCGGAGGCCGCCGTTCCGGCACGGAGAGAGGTCATCATGCGAAACTGGTGAATGGGCTCCTACCCTGTGTGTCCCCAGGAGCGTCGCAGGGTTAAGGCACTCCGTGGTGGAGTATGGCCTCATTGGAGACCCCTGCACACCCAGCTCCTCTGACGTGAAACACTGGAACTCAACCTTGAGGCCTGAGGTCACCTTTCACTTGGCCGGAGCTGCACCTGGGGTGCCGTGGGAGGAGTTCCTAGAAAGGGATTGCCAGCACGGTTCTCGCTTTGGGAGAACACGCAGCCTTGGCCCACAACGACAATCCTGCCGCGCAGAGACGTCGGGCCGCTAGTGCTGTTCGGGCCGCTTTGAAGCCACGCGCAAGGCGCCTCCAAACGGGGAGAAAGCGTACTCTCCCATCCGCGTCCCACTTTCAAGCTGAATGACGCAGCATGTTTCTCGGAAGGCTCTGCCGAGCTATCCAGTACAAGGGAGAGAGTGCCTGCCTCTGCCGAGAAAGGTTTTGACGTGGGGATTGCTGGACATGCGGAAGAGCGTTCCCCAGGCAGTGCCAAGTTTAGGCTTTGGTGATTCTGGATGGTCCCAAGGGGGCAGAATTGTCCCTGGCAAAGCTGTCCTTTTTCTCTTTCTCCGGCTGGAAGTAAACATCTGGCAACCGACTGCCGTAGGCAGACGTCCTGGGGGAGCTCCCCGGTTTCCTTTGGCACGCACATTGGTCCCGAGTCTCTTCCTGGAGCCTCTTCCTGGAGTCTCTTCTCTTCCTGGAGCCCGTTATTCTGGATGGTCCCAAGGGGGCAGAATTGTCCCTGGCAAAGCTGTCCTTTTTCTCTCTCTCCGGCTGGAAGTAAACATGTGGCAACCGACTGCCGTAGGCAGACGTCCTGGGGGAGCCCCCCGGTTTCCTTTGGCACGCACATTGGTGTTTCGCAGAAGAGCCCCAATTCCTAATTGGGGGCACAGCGGCATGGAATGTAAGGCTGTTTAGAACGGCGCGCCTTGAGGCCGTGGGAAGGCTGTACAAACGAGAG
Organism: Stenella coeruleoalba; assembly: GCF_951394435.1. NCBI lineage: Eukaryota > Metazoa > Chordata > Mammalia > Artiodactyla > Delphinidae > Stenella > Stenella coeruleoalba. The sequence goes on from NC_137161.1 coordinate 31,473,775, forward strand.
CTTTCGAGCGAACAGGGCAGCGCTTCGCCATCATCGTTGCACATTCACGGAGCTTAATCAAACGAACGCGTTTCCTTCCTGTGGCTCAAACACAGCCGAGGAGCTGGAAGGCATACAGTGCCCTTTGACAGTTGTTACAACGAACGTGAGTGCACAGTGTCTCGTGAAATACCTTACACGGCTGAAGCGTTCCGTTAACGCAGGCCCCTCCGCTCCCTCTGGCACTCCGAGGTGTTCCTAACGGGGGAAACCTGGACTTTTGCTTGAGGCCGGGGTGGGGCGGGGGGACTCACAGTTCTTTTGCCGGCGGGCTCCAGAGCGCTCCTGCTGAAGCTCCCAGCAAGGAACTGAGAGAGAGAGAGCCGCAGGCCTCACACGAGTAAACTCAGACTTCTGCTGTCACGAGTAGACTCAGGCTTCTTATGGGAGGCCTTCCGGCAGCAAAGAGAAGGTGGGCGCGAGGAGTGTGCTTCAGGCAGCTTAGGACCCGCCCCTGTCTCGTCGGCCACGGAGGGGAATAAGGGTCGGCCAGGGTCGCCCAGCTTCAAACCTGAGCTCACCTAGGGATCCTCAGCGGTTTCTGATTACCTCAAGGAAACACAACGGGAGGAACAGGGCCCTTCCGTGGAGGCACTTTTGGGCGCAGGGACCTCTGCGTGGGATCTACGGGGTAAGTATGGCAGTACCTTAGGCGGGCCTCAGTGACCAAGGCTCTCCGGCTCATGCCTAGCTGTGTAAAGAAGTGTGGCAAACGTACGTACTGCTCCTCAGGCTGGGCCCACAGCCTAGCTTTCGCTTCTCTGAGAGTGCTGTCCCGAGTCTCTTCCTGGAGCCCGTCGTCAGCACGGTGTCTTTTGGCACTGCAGCTCTCTTTCAGTCAAGGAGGCCGTTCGACCGGCAAAGGGAGTCCGCCCAGCGCTGCTTTCGCGAGTCTCTTTGACGACGGGGGCACTCCACCTAGGCAGCCCCGAGAGGAGTACACTGCCCTAGCTACGAATGTGAAGAGCTGTCTCCAGGGGCCTGCTTACACGAAGGTTCCTCAGAAGCCGGAGGCCGCCGTTCCGGCACGGAGAGAGGTCATCATGCGAAACTGGTGAATGGGCTCCTACCCTGTGTGTCCCCAGGAGCGTCGCAGGGTTAAGGCACTCCGTGGTGGAGTATGGCCTCATTGGAGACCCCTGCACACCCAGCTCCCCTGACGTGAAACACTGGAACTCAACCTTGAGGCCTGAGGTCACCTTTCACTTGGCCGGAGCTGCACCTGGGGTGCCGTGGGAGGAGTTCCTAGAAAGGGATTGCCAGCACGGTTCTCGCTTTGGGAGAACACGCAGCCTTGGCCCACAACGACAATCCTGCCGCGCAGAGACGTCGGGCCGCTAGTGCTGTTCGGGCCGCTTTGAAGCCACGCGCAAGGCGCCTCCAAACGGGGAGAAAGCGTACTCTCCCATCCGCGTCCCACTTTCAAGCTGAATGACGCAGCATGTTTCTCGGAAGGCTCTGCCGAGCTATCCAGTACAAGGGAGAGAGTGCCTGCCTCTGCCGAGAAAGGTTTTGACGTGGGGATTGCTGGACATGCGGAAGAGCGTTCCCCAGGCCGTGCCAAGTTTAGGCTTTGGTGATTCTGGATGGTCCCAAGGGGGCAGAATTGTCCCTGGCAAAGCTGTCCTTTTTCTCTTTCTCCGGCTGGAAGTAAACATCTGGCAACCGACTGCCGTAGGCAGACGTCCTGGGGGAGCCCCCCGGTTTCCTTTGGCACGCACATTGGTGTTTCGCAGAAGAGCCCCCATTCCTAATTGGGGGCACAGCGGCATGGAATGTAAGGCTGTTTAGAACGGCGCGCCTTGAGGCCGTGGGAAGGCCGTACAAACGAGAGCTTTCGAGCGAACAGGGCAGCGCTTCGCCATCATCGTTGCACATTCACGGAGCTTAATCAAACGAACGCGTTTCCTTCCTGTGGCTCAAACACAGCCGAGGAGCTGGAAGGCATACAGTGCCCTTTGACAGTTGTTACAACGAACGTGAGTGCACAGTGTCTCGTGAAATACCTTACACGGTTGAAGCGTTCCGTTAACGCAGGCCCCTCCGCTCCCTCTGGCACTCCGAGGTGTTCCTAACGGGGGAAACCTGGACTTTTGCTTGAGGCCGGGGTGGGGCGGGGGGACTCACAGTTCTTTTGCCGGCGGGCTCCAGAGCGCTCCTGCTGAAGCTCCCAGCAAGGAACTGAGAGAGAGAGAGCCGCAGGCCTCACACGAGTAAACTCAGACTTCTGCTGTCACGAGTAGACTCAGGCTTCTTATGGGAGGCCTTCCGGCAGCAAAGAGAAGGTGGGCGCGAGGAGTGTGCTTCAGGCAGCTTAGGACCCGCCCCTGTCTCGTCGGCCACGGAGGGGAATAAGGGTCGGCCAGGGTCGCCCAGCTTCAAACCTGAGCTCACCTAGGGATCCTCAGCGGTTTCTGATTACCTCAAGGAAACACAACGGGAGGAACAGGGCCCTTCCGTGGAGGCACTTTTGGGCGCAGGGACCTCTGCGTGGGATCTACGGGGTAAGTATGGCAGTACCTTAGGCGGGCCTCAGTGACCAAGGCTCTCCGGCTCATGCCTAGCTGTGTAAAGAAGTGTGGCAAACGTACGTACTGCTCCTCAGGCTGGGCCCACAGCCTAGCTTTCGCTTCTCTGAGAGTGCTGTCCCGAGTCTCTTCCTGGAGCCCGTCGTCAGCACGGTGTCTTTTGGCACTGCAGCTCTCTTTCAGTCAAGGAGGCCGTTCGACCGGCAAAGGGAGTCCGCCCAGCGCTGCTTTCGCGAGTCTCTTTGACGACGGGGGCACTCCACCTAGGCAGCCCCGAGAGGAGTACACTGCCCTAGCTACGAATGTGAAGAGCTGTCTCCAGGGGCCTGCTTACACGAAGGTTCCTCAGAAGCCGGAGGCCGCCGTTCCGGCACGGAGAGAGGTCATCATGCGAAACTGGTGAATGGGCTCCTACCCTGTGTGTCCCCAGGAGCGTCGCAGGGTTAAGGCACTCCGTGGTGGAGTATGGCCTCATTGGAGACCCCTGCACACCCAGCTCCTCTGACGTGAAACACTGGAACTCAACCTTGAGGCCTGAGGTCACCTTTCACTTGGCCGGAGCTGCACCTGGGGTGCCGTGGGAGGAGTTCCTAGAAAGGGATTGCCAGCACAGTTCTCGCTTTGGGAGAACACGCAGCCTTGGCCCACAACGACAATCCTGCCGCGCAGAGACGTCGGGCCGCTAGTGCTGTTCGGGCCGCTTTGAAGCCACGCGCAAGGCGCCTCCAAACGGGGAGAAAGCGTACTCTCCCATCCGCGTCCCACTTTCAAGCTGAATGACGCAGCATGTTTCTCGGAAGGCTCTGCCGAGCTATCCAGTACAAGGGAGAGAGTGCCTGCCTCTGCCGAGAAAGGTTTTGACGTGGGGATTGCTGGACATGCGGAAGAGCGTTCCCCAGGCCGTGCCAAGTTTAGGCTTTGGTGATTCTGGATGGTCCCAAGGGGGCAGAATTGTCCCTGGCAAAGCTGTCTTTTTTCTCTTTCTCCGGCTGGAAGTAAACATCTGGCAACCGACTGCCGTAGGCAGACGTCCTGGGGGAGCTCCCCGGTTTCCTTTGGCACGCACATTGGTCCCGAGTCTCTTCCTGGAGCCTCTTCCTGGAGTCTCTTCTCTTCCTGGAGCCCGTTATTCTGGATGGTCCCAAGGGGGCAGAATTGTCCCTGGCAAAGCTGTCCTTTTTCTCTCTCTCCGGCTGGAAGTAAACATCTGGCAACCGACTGCCGTAGGCAGACGTCCTGGGGGAGCCCCCCGGTTTCCTTTGGCACGCACATTGGTGTTTCGCAGAAGAGCCCCAATTCCTAATTGGGGGCACAGCGGCATGGAATGTAAGGCTGTTTAGAACGGCGCGCCTTGAGGCCGTGGGAAGGCCGTACAAACGAGAGCTTTCGAGCGAACAGGGCAGCGCTTCGCCATCATCGTTGCACATTCACGGAGCTTAATCAAACGAACGCGTTTCCTTCCTGTGGCTCAAACACAGCCGAGGAGCTGGAAGGCATACAGTGCCCTTTGACAGTTGTTACAACGAACGTGAGTGCACAGTGTCTCGTGAAATACCTTACACGGCTGAAGCGTTCCGTTAACGCAGGCCCCTCCGCTTCCTCTGGCACTCCGAGGTGTTCCTAACGGGGGAAACCTGGACTTTTGCTTGAGGCCGGGGTGGGGCGGGGGGACTCACAGTTCTTTTGCCGGCGGGCTCCAGAGCGCTCCTGCTGAAGCTCCCAGCAAGGAACTGAGAGAGAGAGAGCCGCAGGCCTCACACGAGTAAACTCAGACTTCTGCTGTCACGAGTAGACTCAGGCTTCTTATGGGAGGCCTTCCGGCAGCAAAGAGAAGGTGGGCGCGAGGAGTGTGCTTCAGGCAGCTTAGGACCCGCCCCTGTCTCGTCGGCCACGGAGGGGAATAAGGGTCGGCCAGGGTCGCCCAGCTTCAAACCTGAGCTCACCTAGGGATCCTCAGCGGTTTCTGATTACCTCAAGGAAACACAACGGGAGGAACAGGGCCCTTCCGTGGAGGCACTTTTGGGCGCAGGGACCTCTGCGTGGGATCTACGGGGTAAGTATGGCAGTACCTTAGGCGGGCCTCAGTGACCAAGGCTCTCCGGCTCATGCCTAGCTGTGTAAAGAAGTGTGGCAAACGTACGTACTGCTCCTCAGGCTGGGCCCACAGCCTAGCTTTCGCTTCTCTGAGAGTGCTGTCCCGAGTCTCTTCCTGGAGCCCGTCGTCAGCACGGTGTCTTTTGGCACTGCAGCTCTCTTTCAGTCAAGGAGGCCGTTCGACCGGCAAAGGGAGTCCGCCCAGCGCTGCTTTCGCGAGTCTCTTTGACGACGGGGGCACTCCACCTAGGCAGCCCCGAGAGGAGTACACTGCCCTAGCTACGAATGTGAAGAGCTGTCTCCAGGGGCCTGCTTACACGAAGGTTCCTCAGAAGCCGGAGGCCGCCGTTCTGGCACGGAGAGAGGTCATCATGCGAAACAGGTGAATGGGCTCCTACCCTGTGTGTCCCCAGGAGCGTCGCAGGGTTAAGGCACTCCGTGGTGGAGTATGGCCTCATTGGAGACCCCTGCACACCCAGCTCCCCTGACGTGAAACACTGGAACTCAACCTTGAGGCCTGAGGTCACCTTTCACTTGGCCGGAGCTGCACCTGGGGTGCCGTGGGAGGAGTTCCTAGAAAGGGATTGCCAGCACGGTTCTCGCTTTGGGAGAACACGCAGCCTTGGCCCACAACGACAATCCTGCCGCGCAGAGACGTCGGGCCGCTAGTGCTGTTCGGGCCGCTTTGAAGCCACACGCAAGGCGCCTCCAAACGGGGAGAAAGTGTACTCTCCCATCCGCGTCCCACTTTCAAGCTGAGTGACGCAGCATGTTTCTCGGAAGGCTCTGCCGAGCTATCCAGTACAAGGGAGAGAGTGCCTGCCTCTGCCGAGAAAGGTTTTGACGTGGGGATTGCTGGACATGCGGAAGAGCGTTCCCCAGGCCGTGCCAAGTTTAGGCTTTGGTGATTCTGGATGGTCCCAAGGGGGCAGAATTGTCCCTGGCAAAGCTGTCCTTTTTCTCTTTCTCCGGCTGGAAGTAAACATCTGGCAACCGACTGCCGTAGGCAGACGTCCTGGGGGAGCCCCCCGGTTTCCTTTGGCACGCACATTGGTCCCGATTCTCTTCCTGGAGCCTCTTCCTGGAGTCTCTTCTCTTCCTGGAGCCCGTTATTCTGGATGGTCCCAAGGGGGCAGAATTGTCCCTGGCAAAGCTGTCCTTTTTCTCTCTCTCCGGCTGGAAGTAAACATGTGGCAACCGACTGCCGTAGGCAGACGTCCTGGGGGACCCCCCCGGTTTCCTTTGGCACGCACATTGGTGTTTCGCAGAAGAGCCCCAATTCCTAATTGGGGGCACAGCGGCATGGAATGTAAGGCTGTTTAGAACGGCGCGCCTTGAGGCCGTGGGAAGGCCGTACAAACGAGAGCTTTCGAGCGAACAGGGCAGCGCTTCGCCATCATCGTTGCACATTCACGGAGCTTAATCAAACGAACGCGTTTCCTTCCTGTGGCTCAAACACAGCCGAGGAGCTGGAAGGCATACAGTGCCCTTTGACAGTTGTTACAACGAACGTGAGTGCACAGTGTCTCGTGAAATACCTTACACGGCTGAAGCGTTCCGTTAACGCAGGCCCCTCCGCTCCCTCTGGCACTCCGAGGTGTTCCTAACGGGGGAAACCTGGACTTTTGCTTGAGGCCGGGGTGGGGCGGGGGGACTCACAGTTCTTTTGCCGGCGGGCTCCAGAGCGCTCCTGCTGAAGCTCCCAGCAAGGAACTGAGAGAGAGAGAGCCGCAGGCCTCACACGAGTAAACTCAGACTTCTGCTGTCACGAGTAGACTCAGGCTTCTTATGGGAGGCCTTCCGGCAGCAAAGAGAAGGTGGGCGCGAGGAGTGTGCTTCAGGCAGCTTAGGACCCGCCCCTGTCTCGTCGGCCACGGAGGGGAATAAGGGTCGGCCAGGGTCGCCCAGCTTCAAACCTGAGCTCACCTAGGGATCCTCAGCGGTTTCTGATTACCTCAAGGAAACACAACGGGAGGAACAGGGCCCTTCCGTGGAGGCACTTTTGGGCGCAGGGACCTCTGCGTGGGATCTACGGGGTAAGTATGGCAGTACCTTAGGCGGGCCTCAGTGACCAAGGCTCTCCGGCTCATGCCTAGCTGTGTAAAGAAGTGTGGCAAACGTACGTACTGCTCCTCAGGCTGGGCCCACAGCCTAGCTTTCGCTTCTCTGAGAGTGCTGTCCCGAGTCTCTTCCTGGAGCCCGTCGTCAGCACGGTGTCTTTTGGCACTGCAGCTCTCTTTCAGTCAAGGAGGCCGTTCGACCGGCAAAGGGAGTCCGCCCAGCGCTGCTTTCACGAGTCTCTTTGACGACGGGGGCACTCCACCTTGGCAGCCCCGAGAGGAGTACACTGCCCTAGCTACGAATGTGAAGAGCTGTCTCCAGGGGCCTGCTTACACGAAGGTTCCTCAGAAGCCGGAGGCCGCCGTTCCGGCACGGAGAGAGGTCATCATGCGAAACTGGTGAATGGGCTCCTACCCTGTGTGTCCCCAGGAGCGTCGCAGGGTTAAGGCACTCCGTGGTGGAGTATGGCCTCATTGGAGACCCCTGCACACCCAGCTCCTCTGACGTGAAACACTGGAACTCAACCTTGAGGCCTGAGGTCACCTTTCACTTGGCCGGAGCTGCACCTGGGGTGCCGTGGGAGGAGTTCCTAGAAAGGGATTGCCAGCACGGTTCTCGCTTTGGGAGAACACGCAGCCTTGGCCCACAACGACAATCCTGCCGCGCAGAGACGTCGGGCCGCTAGTGCTGTTCGGGCCGCTTTGAAGCCACGCGCAAGGCGCCTCCAAACGGGGAGAAAGCGTACTCTCCCATCCGCGTCCCACTTTCAAGCTGAGTGACGCAGCATGTTTCTCGGAAGGCTCTGCCGAGCTATCCAGTACAAGGGAGAGAGTGCCTGCCTCTGCCGAGAAAGGTTTTGACGTGGGGATTGCTGGACATGCGGAAGAGCGTTCCCCAGGCCGTGCCAAGTTTAGGCTTTGGTGATTCTGGATGGTCCCAAGGGGGCAGAATTGTCCCTGGCAAAGCTGTCCTTTTTCTCTTTCTCCGGCTGGAAGTAAACATCTGGCAACCGACTGCCGTAGGCAGACGTCCTGGGGGAGCTCCCCGGTTTCCTTTGGCACGCACATTGGTCCCGAGTCTCTTCCTGGAGCCTCTTCCTGGAGTCTCTTCTCTTCCTGGAGCCCGTTATTCTGGATGGTCCCAAGGGGGCAGAATTGTCCCTGGCAAAGCTGTCCTTTTTCTCTCTCTCCGGCTGGAAGTAAACATCTGGCAACCGACTGCCGTAGGCAGACGTCCTGGGGGAGCCCCCCGGTTTCCTTTGGCACGCACATTGGTGTTTCGCAGAAGAGCCCCCATTCCTAATTGGGGGCACAGCGGCATGGAATGTAAGGCTGTTTAGAACGGCGCGCCTTGAGGCCGTGGGAAGGCCGTACAAACGAGAGCTTTCGAGCGAACAGGGCAGCGCTTCGCCATCATCGTTGCACATTCACGGAGCTTAATCAAACGAACGCGTTTCCTTCCTGTGGCTCAAACACAGCCGAGGAGCTGGAAGGCATACAGTGCCCTTTGACAGTTGTTACAACGAACGTGAGTGCACAGTGTCTCGTGAAATACCTTACACGGCTGAAGCGTTCCGTTAACGCAGGCCCCTCCGCTCCCTCTGGCACTCCGAGGTGTTCCTAACGGGGGAAACCTGGACTTTTGCTTGAGGCCGGGGTGGGGCGGGGGGACTCACAGTTCTTTTGCCGGCGGGCTCCAGAGCGCTCCTGCTGAAGCTCCCAGCAAGGAACTGAGAGAGAGAGAGCCGCAGGCCTCACACGAGTAAACTCAGACTTCTGCTGTCACGAGTAGACTCAGGCTTCTTATGGGAGGCCTTCCGGCAGCAAAGAGAAGGTGGGCGCGAGGAGTGTGCTTCAGGCAGCTTAGGACCCGCCCCTGTCTCGTCGGCCACGGAGGGGAATAAGGGTCGGCCAGGGTCGCCCAGCTTCAAACCTGAGCTCACCTAGGGATCCTCAGCGGTTTCTGATTACCTCAAGGAAACACAACGGGAGGAACAGGGCCCTTCCGTGGAGGCACTTTTGGGCGCAGGGACCTCTGCGTGGGATCTACGGGGTAAGTATGGCAGTACCTTAGGCGGGCCTCAGTGACCAAGGCTCTCCGGCTCATGCCTAGCTGTGTAAAGAAGTGTGGCAAACGTACGTACTGCTCCTCAGGCTGGGCCCACAGCCTAGCTTTCGCTTCTCTGAGAGTGCTGTCCCGAGTCTCTTCCTGGAGCCCGTCGTCAGCACGGTGTCTTTTGGCACTGCAGCTCTCTTTCAGTCAAGGAGGCCGTTCGACCGGCAAAGGGAGTCCGCCCAGCGCTGCTTTCGCGAGTCTCTTTGACGACGGGGGCACTCCACCTAGGCAGCCCCGAGAGGAGTACACTGCCCTAGCTACGAATGTGAAGAGCTGTCTCCAGGGGCCTGCTTACACGAAGGTTCCTCAGAAGCCGGAGGCCGCCGTTCCGGCACGGAGAGAGGTCATCATGCGAAACTGGTGAATGGGCTCCTACCCTGTGTGTCCCCAGGAGCGTCGCAGGGTTAAGGCACTCCGTGGTGGAGTATGGCCTCATTGGAGACCCCTGCACACCCAGCTCCTCTGACGTGAAACACTGGAACTCAACCTTGAGGCCTGAGGTCACCTTTCACTTGGCCGGAGCTGCACCTGGGGTGCCGTGGGAGGAGTTCCTAGAAAGGGATTGCCAGCACAGTTCTCGCTTTGGGAGAACACGCAGCCTTGGCCCACAACGACAATCCTGCCGCGCAGAGACGTCGGGCCGCTAGTGCTGTTCGGGCCGCTTTGAAGCCACGCGCAAGGCGCCTCCAAACGGGGAGAAAGCGTACTCTCCCATCCGCGTCCCACTTTCAAGCTGAATGACGCAGCATGTTTCTCGGAAGGCTCTGCCGAGCTATCCAGTACAAGGGAGAGAGTGCCTGCCTCTGCCGAGAAAGGTTTTGACGTGGGGATTGCTGGACATGCGGAAGAGCGTTCCCCAGGCCGTGCCAAGTTTAGGCTTTGGTGATTCTGGATGGTCCCAAGGGGGCAGAATTGTCCCTGGCAAAGCTGTCTTTTTTCTCTTTCTCCGGCTGGAAGTAAACATCTGGCAACCGACTGCCGTAGGCAGACGTCCTGGGGGAGCTCCCCGGTTTCCTTTGGCACGCACATTGGTCCCGAGTCTCTTCCTGGAGCCTCTTCCTGGAGTCTCTTCTCTTCCTGGAGCCCGTTATTCTGGATGGTCCCAAGGGGGCAGAATTGTCCCTGGCAAAGCTGTCCTTTTTCTCTCTCTCCGGCTGGAAGTAAACATCTGGCAACCGACTGCCGTAGGCAGACGTCCTGGGGGAGCCCCCCGGTTTCCTTTGGCACGCACATTGGTGTTTCGCAGAAGAGCCCCAATTCCTAATTGGGGGCACAGCGGCATGGAATGTAAGGCTGTTTAGAACGGCGCGCCTTGAGGCCGTGGGAAGGCCGTACAAACGAGAGCTTTCGAGCGAACAGGGCAGCGCTTCGCCATCATCGTTGCACATTCACGGAGCTTAATCAAACGAACGCGTTTCCTTCCTGTGGCTCAAACACAGCCGAGGAGCTGGAAGGCATACAGTGCCCTTTGACAGTTGTTACAACGAACGTGAGTGCACAGTGTCTCGTGAAATACCTTACACGGCTGAAGCGTTCCGTTAACGCAGGCCCCTCCGCTTCCTCTGGCACTCCGAGGTGTTCCTAACGGGGGAAACCTGGACTTTTGCTTGAGGCCGGGGTGGGGCGGGGGGACTCACAGTTCTTTTGCCGGCGGGCTCCAGAGCGCTCCTGCTGAAGCTCCCAGCAAGGAACTGAGAGAGAGAGAGCCGCAGGCCTCACACGAGTAAACTCAGACTTCTGCTGTCACGAGTAGACTCAGGCTTCTTATGGGAGGCCTTCCGGCAGCAAAGAGAAGGTGGGCGCGAGGAGTGTGCTTCAGGCAGCTTAGGACCCGCCCCTGTCTCGTCGGCCACGGAGGGGAATAAGGGTCGGCCAGGGTCGCCCAGCTTCAAACCTGAGCTCACCTAGGGATCCTCAGCGGTTTCTGATTACCTCAAGGAAACACAACGGGAGGAACAGGGCCCTTCCGTGGAGGCACTTTTGGGCGCAGGGACCTCTGCGTGGGATCTACGGGGTAAGTATGGCAGTACCTTAGGCGGGCCTCAGTGACCAAGGCTCTCCGGCTCATGCCTAGCTGTGTAAAGAAGTGTGGCAAACGTACGTACTGCTCCTCAGGCTGGGCCCACAGCCTAGCTTTCGCTTCTCTGAGAGTGCTGTCCCGAGTCTCTTCCTGGAGCCCGTCGTCAGCACGGTGTCTTTTGGCACTGCAGCTCTCTTTCAGTCAAGGAGGCCGTTCGACCGGCAAAGGGAGTCCGCCCAGCGCTGCTTTCGCGAGTCTCTTTGACGACGGGGGCACTCCACCTAGGCAGCCCCGAGAGGAGTACACTGCCCTAGCTACGAATGTGAAGAGCTGTCTCCAGGGGCCTGCTTACACGAAGGTTCCTCAGAAGCCGGAGGCCGCCGTTCCGGCACGGAGAGAGGTCATCATGCGAAACAGGTGAATGGGCTCCTACCCTGTGTGTCCCCAGGAGCGTCGCAGGGTTAAGGCACTCCGTGGTGGAGTATGGCCTCATTGGAGACCCCTGCACACCCAGCTCCCCTGACGTGAAACACTGGAACTCAACCTTGAGGCCTGAGGTCACCTTTCACTTGGCCGGAGCTGCACCTGGGGTGCCGTGGGAGGAGTTCCTAGAAAGGGATTGCCAGCACGGTTCTCGCTTTGGGAGAACACGCAGCCTTGGCCCACAACGACAATCCTGCCGCGCAGAGACGTCGGGCCGCTAGTGCTGTTCGGGCCGCTTTGAAGCCACACGCAAGGCGCCTCCAAACGGGGAGAAAGTGTACTCTCCCATCCGCGTCCCACTTTCAAGCTGAGTGACGCAGCATGTTTCTCGGAAGGCTCTGCCGAGCTATCCAGTACAAGGGAGAGAGTGCCTGCCTCTGCCGAGAAAGGTTTTGACGTGGGGATTGCTGGACATGCGGAAGAGCGTTCCCCAGGCCGTGCCAAGTTTAGGCTTTGGTGATTCTGGATGGTCCCAAGGGGGCAGAATTGTCCCTGGCAAAGCTGTCCTTTTTCTCTTTCTCCGGCTGGAAGTAAACATCTGGCAACCGACTGCCGTAGGCAGACGTCCTGGGGGAGCCCCCCGGTTTCCTTTGGCACGCACATTGGTCCCGATTCTCTTCCTGGAGCCTCTTCCTGGAGTCTCTTCTCTTCCTGGAGCCCGTTATTCTGGATGGTCCCAAGGGGGCAGAATTGTCCCTGGCAAAGCTGTCCTTTTTCTCTCTCTCCGGCTGGAAGTAAACATGTGGCAACCGACTGCCGTAGGCAGACGTCCTGGGGGACCCCCCCGGTTTCCTTTGGCACGCACATTGGTGTTTCGCAGAAGAGCCCCAATTCCTAATTGGGGGCACAGCGGCATGGAATGTAAGGCTGTTTAGAACGGCGCGCCTTGAGGCCGTGGGAAGGCCGTACAAACGAGAGCTTTCGAGCGAACAGGGCAGCGCTTCGCCATCATCGTTGCACATTCACGGAGCTTAATCAAACGAACGCGTTTCCTTCCTGTGGCTCAAACACAGCCGAGGAGCTGGAAGGCATACAGTGCCCTTTGACAGTTGTTACAACGAACGTGAGTGCACAGTGTCTCGTGAAATACCTTACACGGCTGAAGCGTTCCGTTAACGCAGGCCCCTCCGCTCCCTCTGGCACTCCGAGGTGTTCCTAACGGGGGAAACCTGGACTTTTGCTTGAGGCCGGGGTGGGGCGGGGGGACTCACAGTTCTTTTGCCGGCGGGCTCCAGAGCGCTCCTGCTGAAGCTCCCAGCAAGGAACTGAGAGAGAGAGAGCCGCAGGCCTCACACGAGTAAACTCAGACTTCTGCTGTCACGAGTAGACTCAGGCTTCTTATGGGAGGCCTTCCGGCAGCAAAGAGAAGGTGGGCGCGAGGAGTGTGCTTCAGGCAGCTTAGGACCCGCCCCTGTCTCGTCGGCCACGGAGGGGAATAAGGGTCGGCCAGGGTCGCCCAGCTTCAAACCTGAGCTCACCTAGGGATCCTCAGCGGTTTCTGATTACCTCAAGGAAACACAACGGGAGGAACAGGGCCCTTCCGTGGAGGCACTTTTGGGCGCAGGGACCTCTGCGTGGGATCTACGGGGTAAGTATGGCAGTACCTTAGGCGGGCCTCAGTGACCAAGGCTCTCCGGCTCATGCCTAGCTGTGTAAAGAAGTGTGGCAAACGTACGTACTGCTCCTCAGGCTGGGCCCACAGCCTAGCTTTCGCTTCTCTGAGAGTGCTGTCCCGAGTCTCTTCCTGGAGCCCGTCGTCAGCACGGTGTCTTTTGGCACTGCAGCTCTCTTTCAGTCAAGGAGGCCGTTCGACCGGCAAAGGGAGTCCGCCCAGCGCTGCTTTCACGAGTCTCTTTGACGACGGGGGCACTCCACCTTGGCAGCCCCGAGAGGAGTACACTGCCCTAGCTACGAATGTGAAGAGCTGTCTCCAGGGGCCTGCTTACACGAAGGTTCCTCAGAAGCCGGAGGCCGCCGTTCCGGCACGGAGAGAGGTCATCATGCGAAACTGGTGAATGGGCTCCTACCCTGTGTGTCCCCAGGAGCGTCGCAGGGTTAAGGCACTCCGTGGTGGAGTATGGCCTCATTGGAGACCCCTGCACACCCAGCTCCTCTGACGTGAAACACTGGAACTCAACCTTGAGGCCTGAGGTCACCTTTCACTTGGCCGGAGCTGCACCTGGGGTGCCGTGGGAGGAGTTCCTAGAAAGGGATTGCCAGCACGGTTCTCGCTTTGGGAGAACACGCAGCCTTGGCCCACAACGACAATCCTGCCGCGCAGAGACGTCGGGCCGCTAGTGCTGTTCGGGCCGCTTTGAAGCCACGCGCAAGGCGCCTCCAAACGGGGAGAAAGCGTACTCTCCCATCCGCGTCCCACTTTCAAGCTGAGTGACGCAGCATGTTTCTCGGAAGGCTCTGCCGAGCTATCCAGTACAAGGGAGAGAGTGCCTGCCTCTGCCGAGAAAGGTTTTGACGTGGGGATTGCTGGACATGCGGAAGAGCGTTCCCCAGGCCGTGCCAAGTTTAGGCTTTGGTGATTCTGGATGGTCCCAAGGGGGCAGAATTGTCCCTGGCAAAGCTGTCCTTTTTCTCTTTCTCCGGCTGGAAGTAAACATCTGGCAACCGACTGCCGTAGGCAGACGTCCTGGGGGAGCTCCCCGGTTTCCTTTGGCACGCACATTGGTCCCGAGTCTCTTCCTGGAGCCTCTTCCTGGAGTCTCTTCTCTTCCTGGAGCCCGTTATTCTGGATGGTCCCAAGGGGGCAGAATTGTCCCTGGCAAAGCTGTCCTTTTTCTCTCTCTCCGGCTGGAAGTAAACATCTGGCAACCGACTGCCGTAGGCAGACGTCCTGGGGGAGCCCCCCGGTTTCCTTTGGCACGCACATTGGTGTTTCGCAGAAGAGCCCCCATTCCTAATTGGGGGCACAGCGGCATGGAATGTAAGGCTGTTTAGAACGGCGCGCCTTGAGGCCGTGGGAAGGCCGTACAAACGAGAGCTTTCGAGCGAACAGGGCAGCGCTTCGCCATCATCGTTGCACATTCACGGAGCTTAATCAAACGAACGCGTTTCCTTCCTGTGGCTCAAACACAGCCGAGGAGCTGGAAGGCATACAGTGCCCTTTGACAGTTGTTACAACGAACGTGAGTGCACAGTGTCTCGTGAAATACCTTACACGGCTGAAGCGTTCCGTTAACGCAGGCCCCTCCGCTCCCTCTGGCACTCCGAGGTGTTCCTAACGGGGGAAACCTGGACTTTTGCTTGAGGCCGGGGTGGGGCGGGGGGACTCACAGTTCTTTTGCCGGCGGGCTCCAGAGCGCTCCTGCTGAAGCTCCCAGCAAGGAACTGAGAGAGAGAGAGCCGCAGGCCTCACACGAGTAAACTCAGACTTCTGCTGTCACGAGTAGACTCAGGCTTCTTATGGGAGGCCTTCCGGCAGCAAAGAGAAGGTGGGCGCGAGGAGTGTGCTTCAGGCAGCTTAGGACCCGCCCCTGTCTCGTCGGCCACGGAGGGGAATAAGGGTCGGCCAGGGTCGCCCAGCTTCAAACCTGAGCTCACCTAGGGATCCTCAGCGGTTTCTGATTACCTCAAGGAAACACAACGGGAGGAACAGGGCCCTTCCGTGGAGGCACTTTTGGGCGCAGGGACCTCTGCGTGGGATCTACGGGGTAAGTATGGCAGTACCTTAGGCGGGCCTCAGTGACCAAGGCTCTCCGGCTCATGCCTAGCTGTGTAAAGAAGTGTGGCAAACGTACGTACTGCTCCTCAGGCTGGGCCCACAGCCTAGCTTTCGCTTCTCTGAGAGTGCTGTCCCGAGTCTCTTCCTGGAGCCCGTCGTCAGCACGGTGTCTTTTGGCACTGCAGCTCTCTTTCAGTCAAGGAGGCCGTTCGACCGGCAAAGGGAGTCCGCCCAGCGCTGCTTTCACGAGTCTCTTTGACGACGGGGGCACTCCACCTTGGCAGCCCCGAGAGGAGTACACTGCCCTAGCTACGAATGTGAAGAGCTGTCTCCAGGGGCCTGCTTACACGAAGGTTCCTCAGAAGCCGGAGGCCGCCGTTCCGGCACGGAGAGAGGTCATCATGCGAAACTGGTGAATGGGCTCCTACCCTGTGTGTCCCCAGGAGCGTCGCAGGGTTAAGGCACTCCGTGGTGGAGTATGGCCTCATTGGAGACCCCTGCACACCCAGCTCCTCTGACGTGAAACACTGGAACTCAACCTTGAGGCCTGAGGTCACCTTTCACTTGGCCGGAGCTGCACCTGGGGTGCCGTGGGAGGAGTTCCTAGAAAGGGATTGCCAGCACGGTTCTCGCTTTGGGAGAACACGCAGCCTTGGCCCACAACGACAATCCTGCCGTGCAGAGACGTCGGGCCGCTAGTGCTGTTCGGGCCGCTTTGAAGCCACGCGCAAGGCGCCTCCAAACGGGGAGAAAGCGTACTCTCCCATCCGCGTCCCACTTTCAAGCTGAGTGACGCAGCATGTTTCTCGGAAGGCTCTGCCGAGCTATCCAGTACAAGGGAGAGAGTGCCTGCCTCTGCCGAGAAAGGTTTTGACGTGGGGATTGCTGGACATGCGGAAGAGCGTTCCCCAGGCCGTGCCAAGTTTAGGCTTTGGTGATTCTGGATGGTCCCAAGGGGGCAGAATTGTCCCTGGCAAAGCTGTCCTTTTTCTCTTTCTCCGGCTGGAAGTAAACATCTGGCAACCGACTGCCGTAGGCAGACGTCCTGGGGGAGCTCCCCGGTTTCCTTTGGCACGCACATTGGTCCCGAGTCTCTTCCTGGAGCCTCTTCCTGGAGTCTCTTCTCTTCCTGGAGCCCGTTATTCTGGATGGTCCCAAGGGGGCAGAATTGTCCCTGGCAAAGCTGTCCTTTTTCTCTCTCTCCGGCTGGAAGTAAACATCTGGCAACCGACTGCCGTAGGCAGACGTCCTGGGGGAGCCCCCCGGTTTCCTTTGGCACGCACATTGGTGTTTCGCAGAAGAGCCCCCATTCCTAATTGGGGGCACAGCGGCATGGAATGTAAGGCTGTTTAGAACGGCGCGCCTTGAGGCCGTGGGAAGGCCGTACAAACGAGAGCTTTCGAGCGAACAGGGCAGCGCTTCGCCATCATCGTTGCACATTCACGGAGCTTAATCAAACGAACGCGTTTCCTTCCTGTGGCTCAAACACAGCCGAGGAGCTGGAAGGCATACAGTGCCCTTTGACAGTTGTTACAACGAACGTGAGTGCACAGTGTCTCGTGAAATACCTTACACGGCTGAAGCGTTCCGTTAACGCAGGCCCCTCCGCTCCCTCTGGCACTCCGAGGTGTTCCTAACGGGGGAAACCTGGACTTTTGCTTGAGGCCGGGGTGGGGCGGGGGGACTCACAGTTCTTTTGCCGGCGGGCTCCAGAGCGCTCCTGCTGAAGCTCCCAGCAAGGAACTGAGAGAGAGAGAGCCGCAGGCCTCACACGAGTAAACTCAGACTTCTGCTGTCACGAGTAGACTCAGGCTTCTTATGGGAGGCCTTCCGGCAGCAAAGAGAAGGTGGGCGCGAGGAGTGTGCTTCAGGCAGCTTAGGACCCGCCCCTGTCTCGTCGGCCACGGAGGGGAATAAGGGTCGGCCAGGGTCGCCCAGCTTCAAACCTGAGCTCACCTAGGGATCCTCAGCGGTTTCTGATTACCTCAAGGAAACACAACGGGAGGAACAGGGCCCTTCCGTGGAGGCACTTTTGGGCGCAGGGACCTCTGCGTGGGATCTACGGGGTAAGTATGGCAGTACCTTAGGCGGGCCTCAGTGACCAAGGCTCTCCGGCTCATGCCTAGCTGTGTAAAGAAGTGTGGCAAACGTACGTACTGCTCCTCAGGCTGGGCCCACAGCCTAGCTTTCGCTTCTCTGAGAGTGCTGTCCCGAGTCTCTTCCTGGAGCCCGTCGTCAGCACGGTGTCTTTTGGCACTGCAGCTCTCTTTCAGTCAAGGAGGCCGTTCGACCGGCAAAGGGAGTCCGCCCAGCGCTGCTTTCGCGAGTCTCTTTGACGACGGGGGCACTCCACCTAGGCAGCCCCGAGAGGAGTACACTGCCCTAGCTACGAATGTGAAGAGCTGTCTCCAGGGGCCTGCTTACACGAAGGTTCCTCAGAAGCCGGAGGCCGCCGTTCCGGCACGGAGAGAGGTCATCATGCGAAACTGGTGAATGGGCTCCTACCCTGTGTGTCCCCAGGAGCGTCGCAGGGTTAAGGCACTCCGTGGTGGAGTATGGCCTCATTGGAGACCCCTGCACACCCAGCTCCTCTGACGTGAAACACTGGAACTCAACCTTGAGGCCTGAGGTCACCTTTCACTTGGCCGGAGCTGCACCTGGGGTGCCGTGGGAGGAGTTCCTAGAAAGGGATTGCCAGCACGGTTCTCGCTTTGGGAGAACACGCAGCCTTGGCCCACAACGACAATCCTGCCGCGCAGAGACGTCGGGCCGCTAGTGCTGTTCGGGCCGCTTTGAAGCCATGCGCAAGGCGCCTCCAAACGGGGAGAAAGCGTACTCTCCCATCCGCGTCCCACTTTCAAGCTGAGTGACGCAGCATGTTTCTCGGAAGGCTCTGCCGAGCTATCCAGTACAAGGGAGAGAGTGCCTGCCTCTGCCGAGAAAGGTTTTGACGTGGGGATTGCTGGACATGCGGAAGAGCGTTCCCCAGGCCGTGCCAAGTTTAGGCTTTGGTGATTCTGGATGGTCTCAAGGGGGCAGAATTGTCCCTGGCAAAGCTGTCCTTTTTCTCTTTCTCCGGCTGGAAGTAAACATCTGGCAACCGACTGCCGTAGGCAGACGTCCTGGGGGAGCCCCCCGGTTTCCTTTGGCACGCACATTGGTGTTTCGCAGAAGAGCCCCAATTCCTAATTGGGGGCACAGCGGCATGGAATGTAAGGCTGTTTAGAACGGCGCGCCTTGAGGCCGTGGAAAGGCCGTACAAACGAGAGCTTTCGAGCGAACAGGGCAGCGCTTCGCCATCATCGTTGCACATTCACGGAGCTTAATCAAACGAACGCGTTTCCTTCCTATGGCTCAAACACAGCCGAGGAGCTGGAAGGCATACAGTGCCCTTTGACAGTTGTTACAACGAACGTGAGTGCACAGTGTCTCGTGAAATACCTTACACGGCTGAAGCGTTCCGTTAACGCATGCCCCTCCGCTCCCTCTGGCACTCCGAGGTGTTCCTAACGGGGGAAACCTGGACTTTTGCTTGAGGCCGGGGTGGGGCGGGGGGACTCACAGTTCTTTTGCCGGCGGGCTCCAGAGCGCTCCTGCTGAAGCTCCCAGCAAGGAACTGAGAGAGAGAGAGCCGCAGGCCTCACACGAGTAAACTCAGACTTCTGCTGTCACGAGTAGACTCAGGCTTCTTATGGGAGGCCTTCCGGCAGCAAAGAGAAGGTGGGCGCGAGGAGTGTGCTTCAGGCAGCTTAGGACCCGCCCCTGTCTCGTCGGCCACGGAGGGGAATAAGGGTCGGCCAGGGTCGCCCAGCTTCAAACCTGAGCTCACCTAGGGATCCTCAGCGGTTTCTGATTACCTCAAGGAAACACAACGGGAGGAACAGGGCCCTTCCGTGGAGGCACTTTTGGGCGCAGGGACCTCTGCGTGGGATCTACGGGGTAAGTATGGCAGTACCTTAGGCGGGCCTCAGTGACCAAGGCTCTCCGGCTCATGCCTAGCTGTGTAAAGAAGTGTGGCAAACGTACGTACTGCTCCTCAGGCTGGGCCCACAGCCTAGCTTTCGCTTCTCTGAGAGTGCTGTCCCGAGTCTCTTCCTGGAGCCCGTCGTCAGCACGGTGTCTTTTGGCACTGCAGCTCTCTTTCAGTCAAGGAGGCCGTTCGACCGGCAAAGGGAGTCCGCCCAGCGCTGCTTTCGCGAGTCTCTTTGACGACGGGGGCACTCCACCTAGGCAGCCCCGAGAGGAGTACACTGCCCTAGCTACGAATGTGAAGAGCTGTCTCCAGGGGCCTGCTTACACGAAGGTTCCTCAGAAGCCGGAGGCCGCCGTTCCGGCACGGAGAGAGGTCATCATGCGAAACAGGTGAATGGGCTCCTACCCTGTGTGTCCCCAGGAGCGTCGCAGGGTTAAGGCACTCCGTGGTGGAGTATGGCCTCATTGGAGACCCCTGCACACCCAGCTCCCCTGACGTGAAACACTGGAACTCAACCTTGAGGCCTGAGGTCACCTTTCACTTGGCCGGAGCTGCACCTGGGGTGCCGTGGGAGGAGTTCCTAGAAAGGGATTGCCAGCATGGTTCTCGCTTTGGGAGAACACGCAGCCTTGGCCCACAACGACAATCCTGCCGCGCAGAGACGTCGGGCCGCTAGTGCTGTTCGGGCCGCTTTGAAGCCACACGCAAGGCGCCTCCAAACGGGGAGAAAGTGTACTCTCCCATCCGCGTCCCACTTTCAAGCTGAGTGACGCAGCATGTTTCTCGGAAGGCTCTGCCGAGCTATCCAGTACAAGGGAGAGAGTGCCTGCCTCTGCCGAGAAAGGTTTTGACGTGGGGATTGCTGGACATGCGGAAGAGCGTTCCCCAGGCCGTGCCAAGTTTAGGCTTTGGTGATTCTGGATGGTCCCAAGGGGGCAGAATTGTCCCTGGCAAAGCTGTCCTTTTTCTCTCTCTCCGGCTGGAAGTAAACATCTGGCAACCGACTGCCGTAGGCAGACGTCCTGGGGGAGCCCCCCGGTTTCCTTTGGCACGCACATTGGTGTTTCGCAGAAGAGCCCCAATTCCTAATTGGGGGCACAGCGGCATGGAATGTAAGGCTGTTTAGAACGGCGCGCCTTGAGGCCGTGGGAAGGCCGTACAAACGAGAGCTTTCGAGCGAACAGGGCAGCGCTTCGCCATCATCGTTGCACATTCACGGAGCTTAATCAAACGAACGCGTTTCCTTCCTGTGGCTCAAACACAGCCGAGGAGCTGGAAGGCATACAGTGCCCTTTGACAGTTGTTACAACGAACGTGAGTGCACAGTGTCTCGTGAAATACCTTACACGGCTGAAGCGTTCCGTTAACGCAGGCCCCTCCGCTCCCTCTGGCACTCCGAGGTGTTCCTAACGGGGGAAACCTGGACTTTTGCTTGAGGCCGGGGTGGGGCGGGGGGACTCACAGTTCTTTTGCCGGCGGGCTCCAGAGCGCTCCTGCTGAAGCTCCCAGCAAGGAACTGAGAGAGAGAGAGCCGCAGGCCTCACACGAGTAAACTCAGACTTCTGCTGTCACGAGTAGACTCAGGCTTCTTATGGGAGGCCTTCCGGCAGCAAAGAGAAGGTGGGCGCGAGGAGTGTGCTTCAGGCAGCTTAGGACCCGCCCCTGTCTCGTCGGCCACGGAGGGGAATAAGGGTCGGCCAGGGTCGCCCAGCTTCAAACCTGAGCTCACCTAGGGATCCTCAGCGGTTTCTGATTACCTCAAGGAAACACAACGGGAGGAACAGGGCCCTTCCGTGGAGGCACTTTTGGGCGCAGGGACCTCTGCGTGGGATCTACGGGGTAAGTATGGCAGTACCTTAGGCGGGCCTCAGTGACCAAGGCTCTCCGGCTCATGCCTAGCTGTGTAAAGAAGTGTGGCAAACGTACGTACTGCTCCTCAGGCTGGGCCCACAGCCTAGCTTTCGCTTCTCTGAGAGTGCTGTCCCGAGTCTCTTCCTGGAGCCCGTCGTCAGCACGGTGTCTTTTGGCACTGCAGCTCTCTTTCAGTCAAGGAGGCCGTTCGACCGGCAAAGGGAGTCCGCCCAGCGCTGCTTTCACGAGTCTCTTTGACGACGGGGGCACTCCACCTTGGCAGCCCCGAGAGGAGTACACTGCCCTAGCTACGAATGTGAAGAGCTGTCTCCAGGGGCCTGCTTACACGAAGGTTCCTCAGAAGCCGGAGGCCGCCGTTCCGGCACGGAGAGAGGTCATCATGCGAAACTGGTGAATGGGCTCCTACCCTGTGTGTCCCCAGGAGCGTCGCAGGGTTAAGGCACTCCGTGGTGGAGTATGGCCTCATTGGAGACCCCTGCACACCCAGCTCCTCTGACGTGAAACACTGGAACTCAACCTTGAGGCCTGAGGTCACCTTTCACTTGGCCGGAGCTGCACCTGGGGTGCCGTGGGAGGAGTTCCTAGAAAGGGATTGCCAGCACGGTTCTCGCTTTGGGAGAACACGCAGCCTTGGCCCACAACGACAATCCTGCCGCGCAGAGACGTCGGGCCGCTAGTGCTGTTCGGGCCGCTTTGAAGCCACGCGCAAGGCGCCTCCAAACGGGGAGAAAGCGTACTCTCCCATCCGCGTCCCACTTTCAAGCTGAGTGACGCAGCATGTTTCTCGGAAGGCTCTGCCGAGCTATCCAGTACAAGGGAGAGAGTGCCTGCCTCTGCCGAGAAAGGTTTTGACGTGGGGATTGCTGGACATGCGGAAGAGCGTTCCCCAGGCCGTGCCAAGTTTAGGCTTTGGTGATTCTGGATGGTCCCAAGGGGGCAGAATTGTCCCTGGCAAAGCTGTCCTTTTTCTCTTTCTCCGGCTGGAAGTAAACATCTGGCAACCGACTGCCGTAGGCAGACGTCCTGGGGGAGCTCCCCGGTTTCCTTTGGCACGCACATTGGTCCCGAGTCTCTTCCTGGAGCCTCTTCCTGGAGTCTCTTCTCTTCCTGGAGCCCGTTATTCTGGATGGTCCCAAGGGGGCAGAATTGTCCCTGGCAAAGCTGTCCTTTTTCTCTTTCTCCGGCTGGAAGTAAACATCTGGCAACCGACTGCCGTAGGCAGACGTCCTGGGGGAGCCCCCCGGTTTCCTTTGGCACGCACATTGGTGTTTCGCAGAAGAGCCCCCATTCCTAATTGGGGGCACAGCGGCATGGAATGTAAGGCTGTTTAGAACGGCGCGCCTTGAGGCCGTGGGAAGGCCGTACAAACGAGAGCTTTCGAGCGAACAGGGCAGCGCTTCGCCATCATCGTTGCACATTCACGGAGCTTAATCAAACGAACGCGTTTCCTTCCTGTGGCTCAAACACAGCCGAGGAGCTGGAAGGCATACAGTGCCCTTTGACAGTTGTTACAACGAACGTGAGTGCACAGTGTCTCGTGAAATACCTTACACGGCTGAAGCGTTCCGTTAACGCAGGCCCCTCCGCTCCCTCTGGCACTCCGAGGTGTTCCTAACGGGGGAAACCTGGACTTTTGCTTGAGGCCGGGGTGGGGCGGGGGGACTCACAGTTCTTTTGCCGGCGGGCTCCAGAGCGCTCCTGCTGAAGCTCCCAGCAAGGAACTGAGAGAGAGAGAGCCGCAGGCCTCACACGAGTAAACTCAGACTTCTGCTGTCACGAGTAGACTCAGGCTTCTTATGGGAGGCCTTCCGGCAGCAAAGAGAAGGTGGGCGCGAGGAGTGTGCTTCAGGCAGCTTAGGACCCGCCCCTGTCTCGTCGGCCACGGAGGGGAATAAGGGTCGGCCAGGGTCGCCCAGCTTCAAACCTGAGCTCACCTAGGGATCCTCAGCGGTTTCTGATTACCTCAAGGAAACACAACGGGAGGAACAGGGCCCTTCCGTGGAGGCACTTTTGGGCGCAGGGACCTCTGCGTGGGATCTACGGGGTAAGTATGGCAGTACCTTAGGCGGGCCTCAGTGACCAAGGCTCTCCGGCTCATGCCTAGCTGTGTAAAGAAGTGTGGCAAACGTACGTACTGCTCCTCAGGCTGGGCCCACAGCCTAGCTTTCGCTTCTCTGAGAGTGCTGTCCCGAGTCTCTTCCTGGAGCCCGTCGTCAGCACGGTGTCTTTTGGCACTGCAGCTCTCTTTCAGTCAAGGAGGCCGTTCGACCGGCAAAGGGAGTCCGCCCAGCGCTGCTTTCGCGAGTCTCTTTGACGACGGGGGCACTCCACCTAGGCAGCCCCGAGAGGAGTACACTGCCCTAGCTACGAATGTGAAGAGCTGTCTCCAGGGGCCTGCTTACACGAAGGTTCCTCAGAAGCCGGAGGCCGCCGTTCCGGCACGGAGAGAGGTCATCATGCGAAACTGGTGAATGGGCTCCTACCCTGTGTGTCCCCAGGAGCGTCGCAGGGTTAAGGCACTCCGTGGTGGAGTATGGCCTCATTGGAGACCCCTGCACACCCAGCTCCTCTGACGTGAAACACTGGAACTCAACCTTGAGGCCTGAGGTCACCTTTCACTTGGCCGGAGCTGCACCTGGGGTGCCGTGGGAGGAGTTCCTAGAAAGGGATTGCCAGCACGGTTCTCGCTTTGGGAGAACACGCAGCCTTGGCCCACAACGACAATCCTGCCGCGCAGAGACGTCGGGCCGCTAGTGCTGTTCGGGCCGCTTTGAAGCCATGCGCAAGGCGCCTCCAAACGGGGAGAAAGCGTACTCTCCCATCCGCGTCCCACTTTCAAGCTGAGTGACGCAGCATGTTTCTCGGAAGGCTCTGCCGAGCTATCCAGTACAAGGGAGAGAGTGCCTGCCTCTGCCGAGAAAGGTTTTGACGTGGGGATTGCTGGACATGCGGAAGAGCGTTCCCCAGGCCGTGCCAAGTTTAGGCTTTGGTGATTCTGGATGGTCTCAAGGGGGCAGAATTGTCCCTGGCAAAGCTGTCCTTTTTCTCTTTCTCCGGCTGGAAGTAAACATCTGGCAACCGACTGCCGTAGGCAGACGTCCTGGGGGAGCCCCCCGGTTTCCTTTGGCACGCACATTGGTGTTTCGCAGAAGAGCCCCAATTCCTAATTGGGGGCACAGCGGCATGGAATGTAAGGCTGTTTAGAACGGCGCGCCTTGAGGCCGTGGGAAGGCCGTACAAACGAGAGCTTTCGAGCGAACAGGGCAGCGCTTCGCCATCATCGTTGCACATTCACGGAGCTTAATCAAACGAACGCGTTTCCTTCCTGTGGCTCAAACACAGCCGAGGAGCTGGAAGGCATACAGTGCCCTTTGACAGTTGTTACAACGAACGTGAGTGCACAGTGTCTCGTGAAATACCTTACACGGCTGAAGCGTTCCGTTAACGCAGGCCCCTCCGCTCCCTCTGGCACTCCGAGGTGTTCCTAACGGGGGAAACCTGGACTTTTGCTTGAGGCCGGGGTGGGGCGGGGGGACTCACAGTTCTTTTGCCGGCGGGCTCCAGAGCGCTCCTGCTGAAGCTCCCAGCAAGGAACTGAGAGAGAGAGAGCCGCAGGCCTCACACGAGTAAACTCAGACTTCTGCTGTCACGAGTAGACTCAGGCTTCTTATGGGAGGCCTTCCGGCAGCAAAGAGAAGGTGGGCGCGAGGAGTGTGCTTCAGGCAGCTTAGGACCCGCCCCTGTCTCGTCGGCCACGGAGGGGAATAAGGGTCGGCCAGGGTCGCCCAGCTTCAAACCTGAGCTCACCTAGGGATCCTCAGCGGTTTCTGATTACCTCAAGGAAACACAACGGGAGGAACAGGGCCCTTCCGTGGAGGCACTTTTGGGCGCAGGGACCTCTGCGTGGGATCTACGGGGTAAGTATGGCAGTACCTTAGGCGGGCCTCAGTGACCAAGGCTCTCCGGCTCATGCCTAGCTGTGTAAAGAAGTGTGGCAAACGTACGTACTGCTCCTCAGGCTGGGCCCACAGCCTAGCTTTCGCTTCTCTGAGAGTGCTGTCCCGAGTCTCTTCCTGGAGCCCGTCGTCAGCACGGTGTCTTTTGGCACTGCAGCTCTCTTTCAGTCAAGGAGGCCGTTCGACCGGCAAAGGGAGTCCGCCCAGCGCTGCTTTCACGAGTCTCTTTGACGACGGGGGCACTCCACCTTGGCAGCCCCGAGAGGAGTACACTGCCCTAGCTACGAATGTGAAGAGCTGTCTCCAGGGGCCTGCTTACACGAAGGTTCCTCAGAAGCCGGAGGCCGCCGTTCCGGCACGGAGAGAGGTCATCATGCGAAACTGGTGAATGGGCTCCTACCCTGTGTGTCCCCAGGAGCGTCGCAGGGTTAAGGCACTCCGTGGTGGAGTATGGCCTCATTGGAGACCCCTGCACACCCAGCTCCTCTGACGTGAAACACTGGAACTCAACCTTGAGGCCTGAGGTCACCTTTCACTTGGCCGGAGCTGCACCTGGGGTGCCGTGGGAGGAGTTCCTAGAAAGGGATTGCCAGCACGGTTCTCGCTTTGGGAGAACACGCAGCCTTGGCCCACAACGACAATCCTGCCGCGCAGAGACGTCGGGCCGCTAGTGCTGTTCGGGCCGCTTTGAAGCCACGCGCAAGGCGCCTCCAAACGGGGAGAAAGCGTACTCTCCCATCCGCGTCCCACTTTCAAGCTGAGTGACGCAGCATGTTTCTCGGAAGGCTCTGCCGAGCTATCCAGTACAAGGGAGAGAGTGCCTGCCTCTGCCGAGAAAGGTTTTGACGTGGGGATTGCTGGACATGCGGAAGAGCGTTCCCCAGGCCGTGCCAAGTTTAGGCTTTGGTGATTCTGGATGGTCCCAAGGGGGCAGAATTGTCCCTGGCAAAGCTGTCCTTTTTCTCTTTCTCCGGCTGGAAGTAAACATCTGGCAACCGACTGCCGTAGGCAGACGTCCTGGGGGAGCTCCCCGGTTTCCTTTGGCACGCACATTGGTCCCGAGTCTCTTCCTGGAGCCTCTTCCTGGAGTCTCTTCTCTTCCTGGAGCCCGTTATTCTGGATGGTCCCAAGGGGGCAGAATTGTCCCTGGCAAAGCTGTCCTTTTTCTCTTTCTCCGGCTGGAAGTAAACATCTGGCAACCGACTGCCGTAGGCAGACGTCCTGGGGGAGCCCCCCGGTTTCCTTTGGCACGCACATTGGTGTTTCGCAGAAGAGCCCCCATTCCTAATTGGGGGCACAGCGGCATGGAATGTAAGGCTGTTTAGAACGGCGCGCCTTGAGGCCGTGGGAAGGCCGTACAAACGAGAGCTTTCGAGCGAACAGGGCAGCGCTTCGCCATCATCGTTGCACATTCACGGAGCTTAATCAAACGAACGCGTTTCCTTCCTGTGGCTCAAACACAGCCGAGGAGCTGGAAGGCATACAGTGCCCTTTGACAGTTGTTACAACGAACGTGAGTGCACAGTGTCTCGTGAAATACCTTACACGGCTGAAGCGTTCCGTTAACGCAGGCCCCTCCGCTCCCTCTGGCACTCCGAGGTGTTCCTAACGGGGGAAACCTGGACTTTTGCTTGAGGCCGGGGTGGGGCGGGGGGACTCACAGTTCTTTTGCCGGCGGGCTCCAGAGCGCTCCTGCTGAAGCTCCCAGCAAGGAACTGAGAGAGAGAGAGCCGCAGGCCTCACACGAGTAAACTCAGACTTCTGCTGTCACGAGTAGACTCAGGCTTCTTATGGGAGGCCTTCCGGCAGCAAAGAGAAGGTGGGCGCGAGGAGTGTGCTTCAGGCAGCTTAGGACCCGCCCCTGTCTCGTCGGCCACGGAGGGGAATAAGGGTCGGCCAGGGTCGCCCAGCTTCAAACCTGAGCTCACCTAGGGATCCTCAGCGGTTTCTGATTACCTCAAGGAAACACAACGGGAGGAACAGGGCCCTTCCGTGGAGGCACTTTTGGGCGCAGGGACCTCTGCGTGGGATCTACGGGGTAAGTATGGCAGTACCTTAGGCGGGCCTCAGTGACCAAGGCTCTCCGGCTCATGCCTAGCTGTGTAAAGAAGTGTGGCAAACGTACGTACTGCTCCTCAGGCTGGGCCCACAGCCTAGCTTTCGCTTCTCTGAGAGTGCTGTCCCGAGTCTCTTCCTGGAGCCCGTCGTCAGCACGGTGTCTTTTGGCACTGCAGCTCTCTTTCAGTCAAGGAGGCCGTTCGACCGGCAAAGGGAGTCCGCCCAGCGCTGCTTTCGCGAGTCTCTTTGACGACGGGGGCAC
The DNA here is from genome assembly GCF_951394435.1 of Stenella coeruleoalba. Lineage (NCBI taxonomy): Eukaryota > Metazoa > Chordata > Mammalia > Artiodactyla > Delphinidae > Stenella > Stenella coeruleoalba. The sequence continues at coordinate 31,500,912 of NC_137161.1, forward strand.
TCCACCTAGGCAGCCCCGAGAGGAGTACACTGCCCTAGCTACGAATGTGAAGAGCTGTCTCCAGGGGCCTGCTTACACGAAGGTTCCTCAGAAGCCGGAGGCCGCCGTTCCGGCACGGAGAGAGGTCATCATGCGAAACTGGTGAATGGGCTCCTACCCTGTGTGTCCCCAGGAGCGTCGCAGGGTTAAGGCACTCCGTGGTGGAGTATGGCCTCATTGGAGACCCCTGCACACCCAGCTCCTCTGACGTGAAACACTGGAACTCAACCTTGAGGCCTGAGGTCACCTTTCACTTGGCCGGAGCTGCACCTGGGGTGCCGTGGGAGGAGTTCCTAGAAAGGGATTGCCAGCACGGTTCTCGCTTTGGGAGAACACGCAGCCTTGGCCCACAACGACAATCCTGCCGCGCAGAGACGTCGGGCCGCTAGTGCTGTTCGGGCCGCTTTGAAGCCATGCGCAAGGCGCCTCCAAACGGGGAGAAAGCGTACTCTCCCATCCGCGTCCCACTTTCAAGCTGAGTGACGCAGCATGTTTCTCGGAAGGCTCTGCCGAGCTATCCAGTACAAGGGAGAGAGTGCCTGCCTCTGCCGAGAAAGGTTTTGACGTGGGGATTGCTGGACATGCGGAAGAGCGTTCCCCAGGCCGTGCCAAGTTTAGGCTTTGGTGATTCTGGATGGTCTCAAGGGGGCAGAATTGTCCCTGGCAAAGCTGTCCTTTTTCTCTTTCTCCGGCTGGAAGTAAACATCTGGCAACCGACTGCCGTAGGCAGACGTCCTGGGGGAGCCCCCCGGTTTCCTTTGGCACGCACATTGGTGTTTCGCAGAAGAGCCCCAATTCCTAATTGGGGGCACAGCGGCATGGAATGTAAGGCTGTTTAGAACGGCGCGCCTTGAGGCCGTGGGAAGGCCGTACAAACGAGAGCTTTCGAGCGAACAGGGCAGCGCTTCGCCATCATCGTTGCACATTCACGGAGCTTAATCAAACGAACGCGTTTCCTTCCTGTGGCTCAAACACAGCCGAGGAGCTGGAAGGCATACAGTGCCCTTTGACAGTTGTTACAACGAACGTGAGTGCACAGTGTCTCGTGAAATACCTTACACGGCTGAAGCGTTCCGTTAACGCAGGCCCCTCCGCTCCCTCTGGCACTCCGAGGTGTTCCTAACGGGGGGAACCTGGACTTTTGCTTGAGGCCGGGGTGGGGCGGGGGGACTCACAGTTCTTTTGCCGGCGGGCTCCAGAGCGCTCCTGCTGAAGCTCCCAGCAAGGAACTGAGAAAGAGAGCCGCAGGCCTCACACGAGTAAACTCAGACTTCTGCTGTCACGAGTAGACTCAGACTTCTTATGGGAGGCCTTCCGGCAGCAAAGAGAAGGTGGGCGCGAGGAGTGTGCTTCAGGCAGCTTAGGACCCGCCCCTGTCTCGTCGGCCACGGAGGGGAATAAGGGTCGGCCAGGGTCGCCCAGCTTCAAACCTGAGCTCACCTAGGGATCCTCAGCGGTTTCTGATTACCTCAAGGAAACACAACGGGAGGAACAGGGCCCTTCCGTGGAGGCACTTTTGGGCGCAGGGACCTCTGCGTGGGATCTACGGGGTAAGTATGGCAGTACCTTAGGCGGGCCTCAGTGACCAAGGCTCTCCGGCTCATGCCTAGCTGTGTAAAGAAGTGTGGCAAACGTACGTACTGCTCCTCAGGCTGGGCCCACAGCCTAGCTTTCGCTTCTCTGAGAGTGCTGTCCCGAGTCTCTTCCTGGAGCCCGTCGTCAGCACGGTGTCTTTTGGCACTGCAGCTCTCTTTCAGTCAAGGAGGCCGTTCGACCGGCAAAGGGAGTCCGCCCAGCGCTGCTTTCGCGAGTCTCTTTGACGACGGGGGCACTCCACCTAGGCAGCCCCGAGAGGAGTACACTGCCCTAGCTACGAATGTGAAGAGCTGTCTCCAGGGGCCTGCTTACACGAAGGTTCCTCAGAAGCCGGAGGCCGCCGTTCCGGCACGGAGAGAGGTCATCATGCGAAACTGGTGAATGGGCTCCTACCCTGTGTGTCCCCAGGAGCGTCGCAGGGTTAAGGCACTCCGTGGTGGAGTATGGCCTCATTGGAGACCCCTGCACACCCAGCTCCTCTGACGTGAAACACTGGAACTCAACCTTGAGGCCTGAGGTCACCTTTCACTTGGCCGGAGCTGCACCTGGGGTGCCGTGGGAGGAGTTCCTAGAAAGGGATTGCCAGCACAGTTCTCGCTTTGGGAGAACACGCAGCCTTGGCCCACAACGACAATCCTGCCGCGCAGAGACGTCGGGCCGCTAGTGCTGTTCGGGCCGCTTTGAAGCCACGCGCAAGGCGCCTCCAAACGGGGAGAAAGCGTACTCTCCCATCCGCGTCCCACTTTCAAGCTGAATGACGCAGCATGTTTCTCGGAAGGCTCTGCCGAGCTATCCAGTACAAGGGAGAGAGTGCCTGCCTCTGCCGAGAAAGGTTTTGACGTGGGGATTGCTGGACATGCGGAAGAGCGTTCCCCAGGCCGTGCCAAGTTTAGGCTTTGGTGATTCTGGATGGTCCCAAGGGGGCAGAATTGTCCCTGGCAAAGCTGTCTTTTTTCTCTTTCTCCGGCTGGAAGTAAACATCTGGCAACCGACTGCCGTAGGCAGACGTCCTGGGGGAGTTCCCCGGTTTCCTTTGGCACGCACATTGGTCCCGAGTCTCTTCCTGGAGCCTCTTCCTGGAGTCTCTTCTCTTCCTGGAGCCCGTTATTCTGGATGGTCCCAAGGGGGCAGAATTGTCCCTGGCAAAGCTGTCCTTTTTCTCTCTCTCCGGCTGGAAGTAAACATGTGGCAACCGACTGCCGTAGGCAGACGTCCTGGGGGAGCCCCCCGGTTTCCTTTGGCACGCACATTGGTGTTTCGCAGAAGAGCCCCAATTCCTAATTGGGGGCACAGCGGCATGGAATGTAAGGCTGTTTAGAACGGCGCGCCTTGAGGCCGTGGGAAGGCCGTACAAACGAGAGCTTTCGAGCGAACAGGGCAGCGCTTCGCCATCATCGTTGCACATTCACGGAGCTTAATCAAACGAACGCGTTTCCTTCCTGTGGCTCAAACACAGCCGAGGAGCTGGAAGGCATACAGTGCCCTTTGACAGTTGTTACAACGAACGTGAGTGCACAGTGTCTCGTGAAATACCTTACACGGCTGAAGCGTTCCGTTAACGCAGGCCCCTCCGCTCCCTCTGGCACTCCGAGGTGTTCCTAACGGGGGGAACCTGGACTTTTGCTTGAGACCGGGGTGGGGCGGGGGGACTCACAGTTCTTTTGCCGGCGGGCTCCAGAGCGCTCCTGCTGAAGCTCCCAGCAAGGAACTGAGAAAGAGAGCCGCAGGCCTCACACGAGTAAACTCAGACTTCTGCTGTCACGAGTAGACTCAGGCTTCTTATGGGAGGCCTTCCGGCAGCAAAGAGAAGGTGGGCGCGAGGAGTGTGCTTCAGGCAGCTTAGGACCCGCCCCTGTCTCGTCGGCCACGGAGGGGAATAAGGGTCGGCCAGGGTCGCCCAGCTTCAAACCTGAGCTCACCTAGGGATCCTCAGCGGTTTCTGATTACCTCAAGGAAACACAACGGGAGGAACAGGGCCCTTCCGTGGAGGCACTTTTGGGCGCAGGGACCTCTGCGTGGGATCTACGGGGTAAGTATGGCAGTACCTTAGGCGGGCCTCAGTGACCAAGGCTCTCCGGCTCATGCCTAGCTGTGTAAAGAAGTGTGGCAAACGTACGTACTGCTCCTCAGGCTGGGCCCACAGCCTAGCTTTCGCTTCTCTGAGAGTGCTGTCCCGAGTCTCTTCCTGGAGCCCGTCGTCAGCACGGTGTCTTTTGGCACTGCAGCTCTCTTTCAGTCAAGGAGGCCGTTCGACCGGCAAAGGGAGTCCGCCCAGCGCTGCTTTCGCGAGTCTCTTTGACGACGGGGGCACTCCACCTTGGCAGCCCCGAGAGGAGTACACTGCCCTAGCTACGAATGTGAAGAGCTGTCTCCAGGGGCCTGCTTACACGAAGGTTCCTCAGAAGCCGGAGGCCGCCGTTCCGGCACGGAGAGAGGTCATCATGCGAAACTGGTGAATGGGCTCCTACCCTGTGTGTCCCCAGGAGCGTCGCAGGGTTAAGGCACTCCGTGGTGGAGTATGGCCTCATTGGAGACCCCTGCACACCCAGCTCCTCTGACGTGAAACACTGGAACTCAACCTTGAGGCCTGAGGTCACCTTTCACTTGGCCGGAGCTGCACCTGGGGTGCCGTGGGAGGAGTTCCTAGAAAGGGATTGCCAGCACGGTTCTCGCTTTGGGAAAACACGCAGCCTTGGCCCACAACGACAATCCTGCCGTGCAGAGACGTCGGGCCGCTAGTGCTGTTCGGGCCGCTTTGAAGCCACGCGCAAGGCGCCTCCAAACGGGGAGAAAGCGTACTCTCCCATCCGCGTCCCACTTTCAAGCTGAGTGACGCAGCATGTTTCTCGGAAGGCTCTGCCGAGCTATCCAGTACAAGGGAGAGAGTGCCTGCCTCTGCCGAGAAAGGTTTTGACGTGGGGATTGCTGGACATGCGGAAGAGCGTTCCCCAGGCCGTGCCAAGTTTAGGCTTTGGTGATTCTGGATGGTCCCAAGGGGGCAGAATTGTCCCTGGCAAAGCTGTCCTTTTTCTCTTTCTCCGGCTGGAAGTAAACATCTGGCAACCGACTGCCGTAGGCAGACGTCCTGGGGGAGCTCCCCGGTTTCCTTTGGCACGCACATTGGTCCCGAGTCTCTTCCTGGAGCCTCTTCCTGGAGTCTCTTCTCTTCCTGGAGCCCGTTATTCTGGATGGTCCCAAGGGGGCAGAATTGTCCCTGGCAAAGCTGTCCTTTTTCTCTCTCTCCGGCTGGAAGTAAACATCTGGCAACCGACTGCCGTAGGCAGACGTCCTGGGGGAGCCCCCCGGTTTCCTTTGGCACGCACATTGGTGTTTCGCAGAAGAGCCCCCATTCCTAATTGGGGGCACAGCGGCATGGAATGTAAGGCTGTTTAGAACGGCGCGCCTTGAGGCCGTGGGAAGGCCGTACAAACGAGAGCTTTCGAGCGAACAGGGCAGCGCTTCGCCATCATCGTTGCACATTCACGGAGCTTAATCAAACGAACGCGTTTCCTTCCTGTGGCTCAAACACAGCCGAGGAGCTGGAAGGCATACAGTGCCCTTTGACAGTTGTTACAACGAACGTGAGTGCACAGTGTCTCGTGAAATACCTTACACGGCTGAAGCGTTCCGTTAACGCAGGCCCCTCCGCTCCCTCTGGCACTCCGAGGTGTTCCTAACGGGGGAAACCTGGACTTTTGCTTGAGGCCGGGGTGGGGCGGGGGGACTCACAGTTCTTTTGCCGGCGGGCTCCAGAGCGCTCCTGCTGAAGCTCCCAGCAAGGAACTGAGAGAGAGAGAGCCGCAGGCCTCACACGAGTAAACTCAGACTTCTGCTGTCACGAGTAGACTCAGGCTTCTTATGGGAGGCCTTCCGGCAGCAAAGAGAAGGTGGGCGCGAGGAGTGTGCTTCAGGCAGCTTAGGACCCGCCCCTGTCTCGTCGGCCACGGAGGGGAATAAGGGTCGGCCAGGGTCGCCCAGCTTCAAACCTGAGCTCACCTAGGGATCCTCAGCGGTTTCTGATTACCTCAAGGAAACACAACGGGAGGAACAGGGCCCTTCCGTGGAGGCACTTTTGGGCGCAGGGACCTCTGCGTGGGATCTACGGGGTAAGTATGGCAGTACCTTAGGCGGGCCTCAGTGACCAAGGCTCTCCGGCTCATGCCTAGCTGTGTAAAGAAGTGTGGCAAACGTACGTACTGCTCCTCAGGCTGGGCCCACAGCCTAGCTTTCGCTTCTCTGAGAGTGCTGTCCCGAGTCTCTTCCTGGAGCCCGTCGTCAGCACGGTGTCTTTTGGCACTGCAGCTCTCTTTCAGTCAAGGAGGCCGTTCGACCGGCAAAGGGAGTCCGCCCAGCGCTGCTTTCGCGAGTCTCTTTGACGACGGGGGCACTCCACCTAGGCAGCCCCGAGAGGAGTACACTGCCCTAGCTACGAATGTGAAGAGCTGTCTCCAGGGGCCTGCTTACACGAAGGTTCCTCAGAAGCCGGAGGCCGCCGTTCCGGCACGGAGAGAGGTCATCATGCGAAACTGGTGAATGGGCTCCTACCCTGTGTGTCCCCAGGAGCGTCGCAGGGTTAAGGCACTCCGTGGTGGAGTATGGCCTCATTGGAGACCCCTGCACACCCAGCTCCTCTGACGTGAAACACTGGAACTCAACCTTGAGGCCTGAGGTCACCTTTCACTTGGCCGGAGCTGCACCTGGGGTGCCGTGGGAGGAGTTCCTAGAAAGGGATTGCCAGCACGGTTCTCGCTTTGGGAGAACACGCAGCCTTGGCCCACAACGACAATCCTGCCGCGCAGAGACGTCGGGCCGCTAGTGCTGTTCGGGCCGCTTTGAAGCCATGCGCAAGGCGCCTCCAAACGGGGAGAAAGCGTACTCTCCCATCCGCGTCCCACTTTCAAGCTGAGTGACGCAGCATGTTTCTCGGAAGGCTCTGCCGAGCTATCCAGTACAAGGGAGAGAGTGCCTGCCTCTGCCGAGAAAGGTTTTGACGTGGGGATTGCTGGACATGCGGAAGAGCGTTCCCCAGGCCGTGCCAAGTTTAGGCTTTGGTGATTCTGGATGGTCTCAAGGGGGCAGAATTGTCCCTGGCAAAGCTGTCCTTTTTCTCTTTCTCCGGCTGGAAGTAAACATCTGGCAACCGACTGCCGTAGGCAGACGTCCTGGGGGAGCCCCCCGGTTTCCTTTGGCACGCACATTGGTGTTTCGCAGAAGAGCCCCAATTCCTAATTGGGGGCACAGCGGCATGGAATGTAAGGCTGTTTAGAACGGCGCGCCTTGAGGCCGTGGAAAGGCCGTACAAACGAGAGCTTTCGAGCGAACAGGGCAGCGCTTCGCCATCATCGTTGCACATTCACGGAGCTTAATCAAACGAACGCGTTTCCTTCCTGTGGCTCAAACACAGCCGAGGAGCTGGAAGGCATACAGTGCCCTTTGACAGTTGTTACAACGAACGTGAGTGCACAGTGTCTCGTGAAATACCTTACACGGCTGAAGCGTTCCGTTAACGCAGGCCCCTCCGCTCCCTCTGGCACTCCGAGGTGTTCCTAACGGGGGAAACCTGGACTTTTGCTTGAGGCCGGGGTGGGGCGGGGGGACTCACAGTTCTTTTGCCGGCGGGCTCCAGAGCGCTCCTGCTGAAGCTCCCAGCAAGGAACTGAGAGAGAGAGAGCCGCAGGCCTCACACGAGTAAACTCAGACTTCTGCTGTCACGAGTAGACTCAGGCTTCTTATGGGAGGCCTTCCGGCAGCAAAGAGAAGGTGGGCGCGAGGAGTGTGCTTCAGGCAGCTTAGGACCCGCCCCTGTCTCGTCGGCCACGGAGGGGAATAAGGGTCGGCCAGGGTCGCCCAGCTTCAAACCTGAGCTCACCTAGGGATCCTCAGCGGTTTCTGATTACCTCAAGGAAACACAACGGGAGGAACAGGGCCCTTCCGTGGAGGCACTTTTGGGCGCAGGGACCTCTGCGTGGGATCTACGGGGTAAGTATGGCAGTACCTTAGGCGGGCCTCAGTGACCAAGGCTCTCCGGCTCATGCCTAGCTGTGTAAAGAAGTGTGGCAAACGTACGTACTGCTCCTCAGGCTGGGCCCACAGCCTAGCTTTCGCTTCTCTGAGAGTGCTGTCCCGAGTCTCTTCCTGGAGCCCGTCGTCAGCACGGTGTCTTTTGGCACTGCAGCTCTCTTTCAGTCAAGGAGGCCGTTCGACCGGCAAAGGGAGTCCGCCCAGCGCTGCTTTCGCGAGTCTCTTTGACGACGGGGGCACTCCACCTAGGCAGCCCCGAGAGGAGTACACTGCCCTAGCTACGAATGTGAAGAGCTGTCTCCAGGGGCCTGCTTACACGAAGGTTCCTCAGAAGCCGGAGGCCGCCGTTCCGGCACGGAGAGAGGTCATCATGCGAAACTGGTGAATGGGCTCCTACCCTGTGTGTCCCCAGGAGCGTCGCAGGGTTAAGGCACTCCGTGGTGGAGTATGGCCTCATTGGAGACCCCTGCACACCCAGCTCCTCTGACGTGAAACACTGGAACTCAACCTTGAGGCCTGAGGTCACCTTTCACTTGGCCGGAGCTGCACCTGGGGTGCCGTGGGAGGAGTTCCTAGAAAGGGATTGCCAGCACGGTTCTCGCTTTGGGAGAACACGCAGCCTTGGCCCACAACGACAATCCTGCCGCGCAGAGACGTCGGGCCGCTAGTGCTGTTCGGGCCGCTTTGAAGCCACGCGCAAGGCGCCTCCAAACGGGGAGAAAGCGTACTCTCCCATCCGCGTCCCACTTTCAAGCTGAGTGACGCAGCATGTTTCTCGGAAGGCTCTGCCGAGCTATCCAGTACAAGGGAGAGAGTGCCTGCCTCTGCCGAGAAAGGTTTTGACGTGGGGATTGCTGGACATGCGGAAGAGCGTTCCCCAGGCCGTGCCAAGTTTAGGCTTTGGTGATTCTGGATGGTCCCAAGGGGGCAGAATTGTCCCTGGCAAAGCTGTCCTTTTTCTCTTTCTCCGGCTGGAAGTAAACATCTGGCAACCGACTGCCGTAGGCAGACGTCCTGGGGGAGCTCCCCGGTTTCCTTTGGCACGCACATTGGTCCCGAGTCTCTTCCTGGAGCCTCTTCCTGGAGTCTCTTCTCTTCCTGGAGCCCGTTATTCTGGATGGTCCCAAGGGGGCAGAATTGTCCCTGGCAAAGCTGTCCTTTTTCTCTTTCTCCGGCTGGAAGTAAACATCTGGCAACCGACTGCCGTAGGCAGACGTCCTGGGGGAGCCCCCCGGTTTCCTTTGGCACGCACATTGGTGTTTCGCAGAAGAGCCCCCATTCCTAATTGGGGGCACAGCGGCATGGAATGTAAGGCTGTTTAGAACGGCGCGCCTTGAGGCCGTGGGAAGGCCGTACAAACGAGAGCTTTCGAGCGAACAGGGCAGCGCTTCGCCATCATCGTTGCACATTCACGGAGCTTAATCAAACGAACGCGTTTCCTTCCTGTGGCTCAAACACAGCCGAGGAGCTGGAAGGCATACAGTGCCCTTTGACAGTTGTTACAACGAACGTGAGTGCACAGTGTCTCGTGAAATACCTTACACGGCTGAAGCGTTCCGTTAACGCAGGCCCCTCCGCTCCCTCTGGCACTCCGAGGTGTTCCTAACGGGGGAAACCTGGACTTTTGCTTGAGGCCGGGGTGGGGCGGGGGGACTCACAGTTCTTTTGCCGGCGGGCTCCAGAGCGCTCCTGCTGAAGCTCCCAGCAAGGAACTGAGAGAGAGAGAGCCGCAGGCCTCACACGAGTAAACTCAGACTTCTGCTGTCACGAGTAGACTCAGGCTTCTTATGGGAGGCCTTCCGGCAGCAAAGAGAAGGTGGGCGCGAGGAGTGTGCTTCAGGCAGCTTAGGACCCGCCCCTGTCTCGTCGGCCACGGAGGGGAATAAGGGTCGGCCAGGGTCGCCCAGCTTCAAACCTGAGCTCACCTAGGGATCCTCAGCGGTTTCTGATTACCTCAAGGAAACACAACGGGAGGAACAGGGCCCTTCCGTGGAGGCACTTTTGGGCGCAGGGACCTCTGCGTGGGATCTACGGGGTAAGTATGGCAGTACCTTAGGCGGGCCTCAGTGACCAAGGCTCTCCGGCTCATGCCTAGCTGTGTAAAGAAGTGTGGCAAACGTACGTACTGCTCCTCAGGCTGGGCCCACAGCCTAGCTTTCGCTTCTCTGAGAGTGCTGTCCCGAGTCTCTTCCTGGAGCCCGTCGTCAGCACGGTGTCTTTTGGCACTGCAGCTCTCTTTCAGTCAAGGAGGCCGTTCGACCGGCAAAGGGAGTCCGCCCAGCGCTGCTTTCGCGAGTCTCTTTGACGACGGGGGCACTCCACCTAGGCAGCCCCGAGAGGAGTACACTGCCCTAGCTACGAATGTGAAGAGCTGTCTCCAGGGGCCTGCTTACACGAAGGTTCCTCAGAAGCCGGAGGCCGCCGTTCCGGCACGGAGAGAGGTCATCATGCGAAACTGGTGAATGGGCTCCTACCCTGTGTGTCCCCAGGAGCGTCGCAGGGTTAAGGCACTCCGTGGTGGAGTATGGCCTCATTGGAGACCCCTGCACACCCAGCTCCTCTGACGTGAAACACTGGAACTCAACCTTGAGGCCTGAGGTCACCTTTCACTTGGCCGGAGCTGCACCTGGGGTGCCGTGGGAGGAGTTCCTAGAAAGGGATTGCCAGCACGGTTCTCGCTTTGGGAGAACACGCAGCCTTGGCCCACAACGACAATCCTGCCGCGCAGAGACGTCGGGCCGCTAGTGCTGTTCGGGCCGCTTTGAAGCCATGCGCAAGGCGCCTCCAAACGGGGAGAAAGCGTACTCTCCCATCCGCGTCCCACTTTCAAGCTGAGTGACGCAGCATGTTTCTCGGAAGGCTCTGCCGAGCTATCCAGTACAAGGGAGAGAGTGCCTGCCTCTGCCGAGAAAGGTTTTGACGTGGGGATTGCTGGACATGCGGAAGAGCGTTCCCCAGGCCGTGCCAAGTTTAGGCTTTGGTGATTCTGGATGGTCTCAAGGGGGCAGAATTGTCCCTGGCAAAGCTGTCCTTTTTCTCTTTCTCCGGCTGGAAGTAAACATCTGGCAACCGACTGCCGTAGGCAGACGTCCTGGGGGAGCCCCCCGGTTTCCTTTGGCACGCACATTGGTGTTTCGCAGAAGAGCCCCAATTCCTAATTGGGGGCACAGCGGCATGGAATGTAAGGCTGTTTAGAACGGCGCGCCTTGAGGCCGTGGGAAGGCCGTACAAACGAGAGCTTTCGAGCGAACAGGGCAGCGCTTCGCCATCATCGTTGCACATTCACGGAGCTTAATCAAACGAACGCGTTTCCTTCCTGTGGCTCAAACACAGCCGAGGAGCTGGAAGGCATACAGTGCCCTTTGACAGTTGTTACAACGAACGTGAGTGCACAGTGTCTCGTGAAATACCTTACACGGCTGAAGCGTTCCGTTAACGCATGCCCCTCCGCTCCCTCTGGCACTCCGAGGTGTTCCTAACGGGGGAAACCTGGACTTTTGCTTGAGGCCGGGGTGGGGCGGGGGGACTCACAGTTCTTTTGCCGGCGGGCTCCAGAGCGCTCCTGCTGAAGCTCCCAGCAAGGAACTGAGAGAGAGAGAGCCGCAGGCCTCACACGAGTAAACTCAGACTTCTGCTGTCACGAGTAGACTCAGGCTTCTTATGGGAGGCCTTCCGGCAGCAAAGAGAAGGTGGGCGCGAGGAGTGTGCTTCAGGCAGCTTAGGACCCGCCCCTGTCTCGTCGGCCACGGAGGGGAATAAGGGTCGGCCAGGGTCGCCCAGCTTCAAACCTGAGCTCACCTAGGGATCCTCAGCGGTTTCTGATTACCTCAAGGAAACACAACGGGAGGAACAGGGCCCTTCCGTGGAGGCACTTTTGGGCGCAGGGACCTCTGCGTGGGATCTACGGGGTAAGTATGGCAGTACCTTAGGCGGGCCTCAGTGACCAAGGCTCTCCGGCTCATGCCTAGCTGTGTAAAGAAGTGTGGCAAACGTACGTACTGCTCCTCAGGCTGGGCCCACAGCCTAGCTTTCGCTTCTCTGAGAGTGCTGTCCCGAGTCTCTTCCTGGAGCCCGTCGTCAGCACGGTGTCTTTTGGCACTGCAGCTCTCTTTCAGTCAAGGAGGCCGTTCGACCGGCAAAGGGAGTCCGCCCAGCGCTGCTTTCGCGAGTCTCTTTGACGACGGGGCACTCCACCTAGGCAGCCCCGAGAGGAGTACACTGCCCTAGCTACGAATGTGAAGAGCTGTCTCCAGGGGCCTGCTTACACGAAGGTTCCTCAGAAGCCGGAGGCCGCCGTTCCGGCACGGAGAGAGGTCATCATGCGAAACTGGTGAATGGGCTCCTACCCTGTGTGTCCCCAGGAGCGTCGCAGGGTTAAGGCACTCCGTGGTGGAGTATGGCCTCATTGGAGACCCCTGCACACCCAGCTCCTCTGACGTGAAACACTGGAACTCAACCTTGAGGCCTGAGGTCACCTTTCACTTGGCCGGAGCTGCACCTGGGGTGCCGTGGGAGGAGTTCCTAGAAAGGGATTGCCAGCACGGTTCTCGCTTTGGGAGAACACGCAGCCTTGGCCCACAACGACAATCCTGCCGCGCAGAGACGTCGGGCCGCTAGTGCTGTTCGGGCCGCTTTGAAGCCACGCGCAAGGCGCCTCCAAACGGGGAGAAAGCGTACTCTCCCATCCGCGTCCCACTTTCAAGCTGAGTGACGCAGCATGTTTCTCGGAAGGCTCTGCCGAGCTATCCAGTACAAGGGAGAGAGTGCCTGCCTCTGCCGAGAAAGGTTTTGACGTGGGGATTGCTGGACATGCGGAAGAGCGTTCCCCAGGCCGTGCCAAGTTTAGGCTTTGGTGATTCTGGATGGTCCCAAGGGGGCAGAATTGTCCCTGGCAAAGCTGTCCTTTTTCTCTTTCTCCGGCTGGAAGTAAACATCTGGCAACCGACTGCCGTAGGCAGACGTCCTGGGGGAGCTCCCCGGTTTCCTTTGGCACGCACATTGGTCCCGAGTCTCTTCCTGGAGCCTCTTCCTGGAGTCTCTTCTCTTCCTGGAGCCCGTTATTCTGGATGGTCCCAAGGGGGCAGAATTGTCCCTGGCAAAGCTGTCCTTTTTCTCTTTCTCCGGCTGGAAGTAAACATCTGGCAACCGACTGCCGTAGGCAGACGTCCTGGGGGAGCCCCCCGGTTTCCTTTGGCACGCACATTGGTGTTTCGCAGAAGAGCCCCCATTCCTAATTGGGGGCACAGCGGCATGGAATGTAAGGCTGTTTAGAACGGCGCGCCTTGAGGCCGTGGGAAGGCCGTACAAACGAGAGCTTTCGAGCGAACAGGGCAGCGCTTCGCCATCATCGTTGCACATTCACGGAGCTTAATCAAACGAACGCGTTTCCTTCCTGTGGCTCAAACACAGCCGAGGAGCTGGAAGGCATACAGTGCCCTTTGACAGTTGTTACAACGAACGTGAGTGCACAGTGTCTCGTGAAATACCTTACACGGCTGAAGCGTTCCGTTAACGCAGGCCCCTCCGCTCCCTCTGGCACTCCGAGGTGTTCCTAACGGGGGAAACCTGGACTTTTGCTTGAGGCCGGGGTGGGGCGGGGGGACTCACAGTTCTTTTGCCGGCGGGCTCCAGAGCGCTCCTGCTGAAGCTCCCAGCAAGGAACTGAGAGAGAGAGAGCCGCAGGCCTCACACGAGTAAACTCAGACTTCTGCTGTCACGAGTAGACTCAGGCTTCTTATGGGAGGCCTTCCGGCAGCAAAGAGAAGGTGGGCGCGAGGAGTGTGCTTCAGGCAGCTTAGGACCCGCCCCTGTCTCGTCGGCCACGGAGGGGAATAAGGGTCGGCCAGGGTCGCCCAGCTTCAAACCTGAGCTCACCTAGGGATCCTCAGCGGTTTCTGATTACCTCAAGGAAACACAACGGGAGGAACAGGGCCCTTCCGTGGAGGCACTTTTGGGCGCAGGGACCTCTGCGTGGGATCTACGGGGTAAGTATGGCAGTACCTTAGGCGGGCCTCAGTGACCAAGGCTCTCCGGCTCATGCCTAGCTGTGTAAAGAAGTGTGGCAAACGTACGTACTGCTCCTCAGGCTGGGCCCACAGCCTAGCTTTCGCTTCTCTGAGAGTGCTGTCCCGAGTCTCTTCCTGGAGCCCGTCGTCAGCACGGTGTCTTTTGGCACTGCAGCTCTCTTTCAGTCAAGGAGGCCGTTCGACCGGCAAAGGGAGTCCGCCCAGCGCTGCTTTCGCGAGTCTCTTTGACGACGGGGCACTCCACCTAGGCAGCCCCGAGAGGAGTACACTGCCCTAGCTACGAATGTGAAGAGCTGTCTCCAGGGGCCTGCTTACACGAAGGTTCCTCAGAAGCCGGAGGCCGCCGTTCCGGCACGGAGAGAGGTCATCATGCGAAACTGGTGAATGGGCTCCTACCCTGTGTGTCCCCAGGAGCGTCGCAGGGTTAAGGCACTCCGTGGTGGAGTATGGCCTCATTGGAGACCCCTGCACACCCAGCTCCTCTGACGTGAAACACTGGAACTCAACCTTGAGGCCTGAGGTCACCTTTCACTTGGCCGGAGCTGCACCTGGGGTGCCGTGGGAGGAGTTCCTAGAAAGGGATTGCCAGCACGGTTCTCGCTTTGGGAGAACACGCAGCCTTGGCCCACAACGACAATCCTGCCGCGCAGAGACGTCGGGCCGCTAGTGCTGTTCGGGCCGCTTTGAAGCCACGCGCAAGGCGCCTCCAAACGGGGAGAAAGCGTACTCTCCCATCCGCGTCCCACTTTCAAGCTGAGTGACGCAGCATGTTTCTCGGAAGGCTCTGCCGAGCTATCCAGTACAAGGGAGAGAGTGCCTGCCTCTGCCGAGAAAGGTTTTGACGTGGGGATTGCTGGACATGCGGAAGAGCGTTCCCCAGGCCGTGCCAAGTTTAGGCTTTGGTGATTCTGGATGGTCCCAAGGGGGCAGAATTGTCCCTGGCAAAGCTGTCCTTTTTCTCTTTCTCCGGCTGGAAGTAAACATCTGGCAACCGACTGCCGTAGGCAGACGTCCTGGGGGAGCTCCCCGGTTTCCTTTGGCACGCACATTGGTCCCGAGTCTCTTCCTGGAGCCTCTTCCTGGAGTCTCTTCTCTTCCTGGAGCCCGTTATTCTGGATGGTCCCAAGGGGGCAGAATTGTCCCTGGCAAAGCTGTCCTTTTTCTCTTTCTCCGGCTGGAAGTAAACATCTGGCAACCGACTGCCGTAGGCAGACGTCCTGGGGGAGCCCCCCGGTTTCCTTTGGCACGCACATTGGTGTTTCGCAGAAGAGCCCCCATTCCTAATTGGGGGCACAGCGGCATGGAATGTAAGGCTGTTTAGAACGGCGCGCCTTGAGGCCGTGGGAAGGCCGTACAAACGAGAGCTTTCGAGCGAACAGGGCAGCGCTTCGCCATCATCGTTGCACATTCACGGAGCTTAATCAAACGAACGCGTTTCCTTCCTGTGGCTCAAACACAGCCGAGGAGCTGGAAGGCATACAGTGCCCTTTGACAGTTGTTACAACGAACGTGAGTGCACAGTGTCTCGTGAAATACCTTACACGGCTGAAGCGTTCCGTTAACGCAGGCCCCTCCGCTCCCTCTGGCACTCCGAGGTGTTCCTAACGGGGGAAACCTGGACTTTTGCTTGAGGCCGGGGTGGGGCGGGGGGACTCACAGTTCTTTTGCCGGCGGGCTCCAGAGCGCTCCTGCTGAAGCTCCCAGCAAGGAACTGAGAGAGAGAGAGCCGCAGGCCTCACACGAGTAAACTCAGACTTCTGCTGTCACGAGTAGACTCAGGCTTCTTATGGGAGGCCTTCCGGCAGCAAAGAGAAGGTGGGCGCGAGGAGTGTGCTTCAGGCAGCTTAGGACCCGCCCCTGTCTCGTCGGCCACGGAGGGGAATAAGGGTCGGCCAGGGTCGCCCAGCTTCAAACCTGAGCTCACCTAGGGATCCTCAGCGGTTTCTGATTACCTCAAGGAAACACAACGGGAGGAACAGGGCCCTTCCGTGGAGGCACTTTTGGGCGCAGGGACCTCTGCGTGGGATCTACGGGGTAAGTATGGCAGTACCTTAGGCGGGCCTCAGTGACCAAGGCTCTCCGGCTCATGCCTAGCTGTGTAAAGAAGTGTGGCAAACGTACGTACTGCTCCTCAGGCTGGGCCCACAGCCTAGCTTTCGCTTCTCTGAGAGTGCTGTCCCGAGTCTCTTCCTGGAGCCCGTCGTCAGCACGGTGTCTTTTGGCACTGCAGCTCTCTTTCAGTCAAGGAGGCCGTTCGACCGGCAAAGGGAGTCCGCCCAGCGCTGCTTTCGCGAGTCTCTTTGACGACGGGGGCACTCCACCTAGGCAGCCCCGAGAGGAGTACACTGCCCTAGCTACGAATGTGAAGAGCTGTCTCCAGGGGCCTGCTTACACGAAGGTTCCTCAGAAGCCGGAGGCCGCCGTTCCGGCACGGAGAGAGGTCATCATGCGAAACTGGTGAATGGGCTCCTACCCTGTGTGTCCCCAGGAGCGTCGCAGGGTTAAGGCACTCCGTGGTGGAGTATGGCCTCATTGGAGACCCCTGCACACCCAGCTCCTCTGACGTGAAACACTGGAACTCAACCTTGAGGCCTGAGGTCACCTTTCACTTGGCCGGAGCTGCACCTGGGGTGCCGTGGGAGGAGTTCCTAGAAAGGGATTGCCAGCACGGTTCTCGCTTTGGGAGAACACGCAGCCTTGGCCCACAACGACAATCCTGCCGCGCAGAGACGTCGGGCCGCTAGTGCTGTTCGGGCCGCTTTGAAGCCACGCGCAAGGCGCCTCCAAACGGGGAGAAAGCGTACTCTCCCATCCGCGTCCCACTTTCAAGCTGAGTGACGCAGCATGTTTCTCGGAAGGCTCTGCCGAGCTATCCAGTACAAGGGAGAGAGTGCCTGCCTCTGCCGAGAAAGGTTTTGACGTGGGGATTGCTGGACATGCGGAAGAGCGTTCCCCAGGCCGTGCCAAGTTTAGGCTTTGGTGATTCTGGATGGTCCCAAGGGGGCAGAATTGTCCCTGGCAAAGCTGTCTTTTTTCTCTTTCTCCGGCTGGAAGTAAACATCTGGCAACCGACTGCCGTAGGCAGACGTCCTGGGGGAGCTCCCCGGTTTCCTTTGGCACGCACATTGGTCCCGAGTCTCTTCCTGGAGCCTCTTCCTGGAGTCTCTTCTCTTCCTGGAGCCCGTTATTCTGGATGGTCCCAAGGGGGCAGAATTGTCCCTGGCAAAGCTGTCCTTTTTCTCCTTCTCCGGCTGGAAGTAAACATGTGGCAACCGACTGCCGTAGGCAGACGTCCTGGGGGAGCCCCCCGGTTTCCTTTGGCACGCACATTGGTGTTTCGCAGAAGAGCCCCAATTCCTAATTGGGGGCACAGCGGCATGGAATGTAAGGCTGTTTAGAACGGCGCGCCTTGAGGCCGTGGGAAGGCCGTACAAACGAGAGCTTTCGAGCGAACAGGGCAGCGCTTCGCCATCATCGTTGCACATTCACGGAGCTTAATCAAACGAACGCGTTTCCTTCCTGTGGCTCAAACACAGCCGAGGAGCTGGAAGGCATACAGTGCCCTTTGACAGTTGTTACAACGAACGTGAGTGCACAGTGTCTCGTGAAATACCTTACACGGCTGAAGCGTTCCGTTAACGCAGGCCCCTCCGCTCCCTCTGGCACTCCGAGGTGTTCCTAACGGGGGGAACCTGGACTTTTGCTTGAGGCCGGGGTGGGGCGGGGGGACTCACAGTTCTTTTGCCGGCGGGCTCCAGAGCGCTCCTGCTGAAGCTCCCAGCAAGGAACTGAGAAAGAGAGCCGCAGGCCTCACACGAGTAAACTCAGACTTCTGCTGTCACGAGTAGACTCAGACTTCTTATGGGAGGCCTTCCGGCAGCAAAGAGAAGGTGGGCGCGAGGAGTGTGCTTCAGGCAGCTTAGGACCCGCCCCTGTCTCGTCGGCCACGGAGGGGAATAAGGGTCGGCCAGGGTCGCCCAGCTTCAAACCTGAGCTCACCTAGGGATCCTCAGCGGTTTCTGATTACCTCAAGGAAACACAACGGGAGGAACAGGGCCCTTCCGTGGAGGCACTTTTGGGCGCAGGGACCTCTGCGTGGGATCTACGGGGTAAGTATGGCAGTACCTTAGGCGGGCCTCAGTGACCAAGGCTCTCCGGCTCATGCCTAGCTGTGTAAAGAAGTGTGGCAAACGTACGTACTGCTCCTCAGGCTGGGCCCACAGCCTAGCTTTCGCTTCTCTGAGAGTGCTGTCCCGAGTCTCTTCCTGGAGCCCGTCGTCAGCACGGTGTCTTTTGGCACTGCAGCTCTCTTTCAGTCAAGGAGGCCGTTCGACCGGCAAAGGGAGTCCGCCCAGCGCTGCTTTCGCGAGTCTCTTTGACGACGGGGGCACTCCACCTAGGCAGCCCCGAGAGGAGTACACTGCCCTAGCTACGAATGTGAAGAGCTGTCTCCAGGGGCCTGCTTACACGAAGGTTCCTCAGAAGCCGGAGGCCGCCGTTCCGGCACGGAGAGAGGTCATCATGCGAAACTGGTGAATGGGCTCCTACCCTGTGTGTCCCCAGGAGCGTCGCAGGGTTAAGGCACTCCGTGGTGGAGTATGGCCTCATTGGAGACCCCTGCACACCCAGCTCCTCTGACGTGAAACACTGGAACTCAACCTTGAGGCCTGAGGTCACCTTTCACTTGGCCGGAGCTGCACCTGGGGTGCCGTGGGAGGAGTTCCTAGAAAGGGATTGCCAGCACAGTTCTCGCTTTGGGAGAACACGCAGCCTTGGCCCACAACGACAATCCTGCCGCGCAGAGACGTCGGGCCGCTAGTGCTGTTCGGGCCGCTTTGAAGCCACGCGCAAGGCGCCTCCAAACGGGGAGAAAGCGTACTCTCCCATCCGCGTCCCACTTTCAAGCTGAGTGACGCAGCATGTTTCTCGGAAGGCTCTGCCGAGCTATCCAGTACAAGGGAGAGAGTGCCTGCCTCTGCCGAGAAAGGTTTTGACGTGGGGATTGCTGGACATGCGGAAGAGCGTTCCCCAGGCCGTGCCAAGTTTAGGCTTTGGTGATTCTGGATGGTCCCAAGGGGACAGAATTGTCCCTGGCAAAGCTGTCTTTTTTCTCTTTCTCCGGCTGGAAGTAAACATCTGGCAACCGACTGCCGTAGGCAGACGTCCTGGGGGAGCTCCCCGGTTTCCTTTGGCACGCACATTGGTCCCGAGTCTCTTCCTGGAGCCTCTTCCTGGAGTCTCTTCTCTTCCTGGAGCCCGTTATTCTGGATGGTCCCAAGGGGGCAGAATTGTCCCTGGCAAAGCTGTCCTTTTTCTCCTTCTCCGGCTGGAAGTAAACATGTGGCAACCGACTGCCGTAGGCAGACGTCCTGGGGGAGCCCCCCGGTTTCCTTTGGCACGCACATTGGTGTTTCGCAGAAGAGCCCCAATTCCTAATTGGGGGCACAGCGGCATGGAATGTAAGGCTGTTTAGAACGGCGCGCCTTGAGGCCGTGGGAAGGCCGTACAAACGAGAGCTTTCGAGCGAACAGGGCAGCGCTTCGCCATCATCGTTGCACATTCACGGAGCTTAATCAAACGAACGCGTTTCCTTCCTGTGGCTCAAACACAGCCGAGGAGCTGGAAGGCATACAGTGCCCTTTGACAGTTGTTACAACGAACGTGAGTGCACAGTGTCTCGTGAAATACCTTACACGGCTGAAGCGTTCCGTTAACGCAGGCCCCTCCGCTCCCTCTGGCACTCCGAGGTGTTCCTAACGGGGGGAACCTGGACTTTTGCTTGAGGCCGGGGTGGGGCGGGG
The DNA here is from genome assembly GCF_951394435.1 of Stenella coeruleoalba. Taxonomy (NCBI): domain Eukaryota; kingdom Metazoa; phylum Chordata; class Mammalia; order Artiodactyla; family Delphinidae; genus Stenella; species Stenella coeruleoalba. Next base: position 31,520,395 of record NC_137161.1, read on the forward strand.
GGACTCACAGTTCTTTTGCCGGCGGGCTCCAGAGCGCTCCTGCTGAAGCTCCCAGCAAGGAACTGAGAAAGAGAGCCGCAGGCCTCACACGAGTAAACTCAGACTTCTGCTGTCACGAGTAGACTCAGACTTCTTATGGGAGGCCTTCCGGCAGCAAAGAGAAGGTGGGCGCGAGGAGTGTGCTTCAGGCAGCTTAGGACCCGCCCCTGTCTCGTCGGCCACGGAGGGGAATAAGGGTCGGCCAGGGTCGCCCAGCTTCAAACCTGAGCTCACCTAGGGATCCTCAGCGGTTTCTGATTACCTCAAGGAAACACAACGGGAGGAACAGGGCCCTTCCGTGGAGGCACTTTTGGGCGCAGGGACCTCTGCGTGGGATCTACGGGGTAAGTATGGCAGTACCTTAGGCGGGCCTCAGTGACCAAGGCTCTCCGGCTCATGCCTAGCTGTGTAAAGAAGTGTGGCAAACGTACGTACTGCTCCTCAGGCTGGGCCCACAGCCTAGCTTTCGCTTCTCTGAGAGTGCTGTCCCGAGTCTCTTCCTGGAGCCCGTCGTCAGCACGGTGTCTTTTGGCACTGCAGCTCTCTTTCAGTCAAGGAGGCCGTTCGACCGGCAAAGGGAGTCCGCCCAGCGCTGCTTTCGCGAGTCTCTTTGACGACGGGGGCACTCCACCTAGGCAGCCCCGAGAGGAGTACACTGCCCTAGCTACGAATGTGAAGAGCTGTCTCCAGGGGCCTGCTTACACGAAGGTTCCTCAGAAGCCGGAGGCCGCCGTTCCGGCACGGAGAGAGGTCATCATGCGAAACTGGTGAATGGGCTCCTACCCTGTGTGTCCCCAGGAGCGTCGCAGGGTTAAGGCACTCCGTGGTGGAGTATGGCCTCATTGGAGACCCCTGCACACCCAGCTCCTCTGACGTGAAACACTGGAACTCAACCTTGAGGCCTGAGGTCACCTTTCACTTGGCCGGAGCTGCACCTGGGGTGCCGTGGGAGGAGTTCCTAGAAAGGGATTGCCAGCACAGTTCTCGCTTTGGGAGAACACGCAGCCTTGGCCCACAACGACAATCCTGCCGCGCAGAGACGTCGGGCCGCTAGTGCTGTTCGGGCCGCTTTGAAGCCACGCGCAAGGCGCCTCCAAACGGGGAGAAAGCGTACTCTCCCATCCGCGTCCCACTTTCAAGCTGAATGACGCAGCATGTTTCTCGGAAGGCTCTGCCGAGCTATCCAGTACAAGGGAGAGAGTGCCTGCCTCTGCCGAGAAAGGTTTTGACGTGGGGATTGCTGGACATGCGGAAGAGCGTTCCCCAGGCCGTGCCAAGTTTAGGCTTTGGTGATTCTGGATGGTCCCAAGGGGGCAGAATTGTCCCTGGCAAAGCTGTCTTTTTTCTCTTTCTCCGGCTGGAAGTAAACATCTGGCAACCGACTGCCGTAGGCAGACGTCCTGGGGGAGCTCCCCGGTTTCCTTTGGCACGCACATTGGTCCCGAGTCTCTTCCTGGAGCCTCTTCCTGGAGTCTCTTCTCTTCCTGGAGCCCGTTATTCTGGATGGTCCCAAGGGGGCAGAATTGTCCCTGGCAAAGCTGTCCTTTTTCTCTCTCTCCGGCTGGAAGTAAACATGTGGCAACCGACTGCCGTAGGCAGACGTCCTGGGGGAGCCCCCCGGTTTCCTTTGGCACGCACATTGGTGTTTCGCAGAAGAGCCCCAATTCCTAATTGGGGGCACAGCGGCATGGAATGTAAGGCTGTTTAGAACGGCGCGCCTTGAGGCCGTGGGAAGGCCGTACAAACGAGAGCTTTCGAGCGAACAGGGCAGCGCTTCGCCATCATCGTTGCACATTCACGGAGCTTAATCAAACGAACGCGTTTCCTTCCTGTGGCTCAAACACAGCCGAGGAGCTGGAAGGCATACAGTGCCCTTTGACAGTTGTTACAACGAACGTGAGTGCACAGTGTCTCGTGAAATACCTTACACGGCTGAAGCGTTCCGTTAACGCAGGCCCCTCCGCTCCCTCTGGCACTCCGAGGTGTTCCTAACGGGGGGAACCTGGACTTTTGCTTGAGACCGGGGTGGGGCGGGGGGACTCACAGTTCTTTTGCCGGCGGGCTCCAGAGCGCTCCTGCTGAAGCTCCCAGCAAGGAACTGAGAAAGAGAGCCGCAGGCCTCACACGAGTAAACTCAGACTTCTGCTGTCACGAGTAGACTCAGGCTTCTTATGGGAGGCCTTCCGGCAGCAAAGAGAAGGTGGGCGCGAGGAGTGTGCTTCAGGCAGCTTAGGACCCGCCCCTGTCTCGTCGGCCACGGAGGGGAATAAGGGTCGGCCAGGGTCGCCCAGCTTCAAACCTGAGCTCACCTAGGGATCCTCAGCGGTTTCTGATTACCTCAAGGAAACACAACGGGAGGAACAGGGCCCTTCCGTGGAGGCACTTTTGGGCGCAGGGACCTCTGCGTGGGATCTACGGGGTAAGTATGGCAGTACCTTAGGCGGGCCTCAGTGACCAAGGCTCTCCGGCTCATGCCTAGCTGTGTAAAGAAGTGTGGCAAACGTACGTACTGCTCCTCAGGCTGGGCCCACAGCCTAGCTTTCGCTTCTCTGAGAGTGCTGTCCCGAGTCTCTTCCTGGAGCCCGTCGTCAGCACGGTGTCTTTTGGCACTGCAGCTCTCTTTCAGTCAAGGAGGCCGTTCGACCGGCAAAGGGAGTCCGCCCAGCGCTGCTTTCGCGAGTCTCTTTGACGACGGGGGCACTCCACCTTGGCAGCCCCGAGAGGAGTACACTGCCCTAGCTACGAATGTGAAGAGCTGTCTCCAGGGGCCTGCTTACACGAAGGTTCCTCAGAAGCCGGAGGCCGCCGTTCCGGCACGGAGAGAGGTCATCATGCGAAACTGGTGAATGGGCTCCTACCCTGTGTGTCCCCAGGAGCGTCGCAGGGTTAAGGCACTCCGTGGTGGAGTATGGCCTCATTGGAGACCCCTGCACACCCAGCTCCTCTGACGTGAAACACTGGAACTCAACCTTGAGGCCTGAGGTCACCTTTCACTTGGCCGGAGCTGCACCTGGGGTGCCGTGGGAGGAGTTCCTAGAAAGGGATTGCCAGCACGGTTCTCGCTTTGGGAAAACACGCAGCCTTGGCCCACAACGACAATCCTGCCGTGCAGAGACGTCGGGCCGCTAGTGCTGTTCGGGCCGCTTTGAAGCCACGCGCAAGGCGCCTCCAAACGGGGAGAAAGCGTACTCTCCCATCCGCGTCCCACTTTCAAGCTGAGTGACGCAGCATGTTTCTCGGAAGGCTCTGCCGAGCTATCCAGTACAAGGGAGAGAGTGCCTGCCTCTGCCGAGAAAGGTTTTGACGTGGGGATTGCTGGACATGCGGAAGAGCGTTCCCCAGGCCGTGCCAAGTTTAGGCTTTGGTGATTCTGGATGGTCCCAAGGGGGCAGAATTGTCCCTGGCAAAGCTGTCCTTTTTCTCTTTCTCCGGCTGGAAGTAAACATCTGGCAACCGACTGCCGTAGGCAGACGTCCTGGGGGAGCTCCCCGGTTTCCTTTGGCACGCACATTGGTCCCGAGTCTCTTCCTGGAGCCTCTTCCTGGAGTCTCTTCTCTTCCTGGAGCCCGTTATTCTGGATGGTCCCAAGGGGGCAGAATTGTCCCTGGCAAAGCTGTCCTTTTTCTCTCTCTCCGGCTGGAAGTAAACATCTGGCAACCGACTGCCGTAGGCAGACGTCCTGGGGGAGCCCCCCGGTTTCCTTTGGCACGCACATTGGTGTTTCGCAGAAGAGCCCCCATTCCTAATTGGGGGCACAGCGGCATGGAATGTAAGGCTGTTTAGAACGGCGCGCCTTGAGGCCGTGGGAAGGCCGTACAAACGAGAGCTTTCGAGCGAACAGGGCAGCGCTTCGCCATCATCGTTGCACATTCACGGAGCTTAATCAAACGAACGCGTTTCCTTCCTGTGGCTCAAACACAGCCGAGGAGCTGGAAGGCATACAGTGCCCTTTGACAGTTGTTACAACGAACGTGAGTGCACAGTGTCTCGTGAAATACCTTACACGGCTGAAGCGTTCCGTTAACGCAGGCCCCTCCGCTCCCTCTGGCACTCCGAGGTGTTCCTAACGGGGGAAACCTGGACTTTTGCTTGAGGCCGGGGTGGGGCGGGGGGACTCACAGTTCTTTTGCCGGCGGGCTCCAGAGCGCTCCTGCTGAAGCTCCCAGCAAGGAACTGAGAGAGAGAGAGCCGCAGGCCTCACACGAGTAAACTCAGACTTCTGCTGTCACGAGTAGACTCAGGCTTCTTATGGGAGGCCTTCCGGCAGCAAAGAGAAGGTGGGCGCGAGGAGTGTGCTTCAGGCAGCTTAGGACCCGCCCCTGTCTCGTCGGCCACGGAGGGGAATAAGGGTCGGCCAGGGTCGCCCAGCTTCAAACCTGAGCTCACCTAGGGATCCTCAGCGGTTTCTGATTACCTCAAGGAAACACAACGGGAGGAACAGGGCCCTTCCGTGGAGGCACTTTTGGGCGCAGGGACCTCTGCGTGGGATCTACGGGGTAAGTATGGCAGTACCTTAGGCGGGCCTCAGTGACCAAGGCTCTCCGGCTCATGCCTAGCTGTGTAAAGAAGTGTGGCAAACGTACGTACTGCTCCTCAGGCTGGGCCCACAGCCTAGCTTTCGCTTCTCTGAGAGTGCTGTCCCGAGTCTCTTCCTGGAGCCCGTCGTCAGCACGGTGTCTTTTGGCACTGCAGCTCTCTTTCAGTCAAGGAGGCCGTTCGACCGGCAAAGGGAGTCCGCCCAGCGCTGCTTTCGCGAGTCTCTTTGACGACGGGGGCACTCCACCTAGGCAGCCCCGAGAGGAGTACACTGCCCTAGCTACGAATGTGAAGAGCTGTCTCCAGGGGCCTGCTTACACGAAGGTTCCTCAGAAGCCGGAGGCCGCCGTTCCGGCACGGAGAGAGGTCATCATGCGAAACTGGTGAATGGGCTCCTACCCTGTGTGTCCCCAGGAGCGTCGCAGGGTTAAGGCACTCCGTGGTGGAGTATGGCCTCATTGGAGACCCCTGCACACCCAGCTCCTCTGACGTGAAACACTGGAACTCAACCTTGAGGCCTGAGGTCACCTTTCACTTGGCCGGAGCTGCACCTGGGGTGCCGTGGGAGGAGTTCCTAGAAAGGGATTGCCAGCACGGTTCTCGCTTTGGGAGAACACGCAGCCTTGGCCCACAACGACAATCCTGCCGCGCAGAGACGTCGGGCCGCTAGTGCTGTTCGGGCCGCTTTGAAGCCATGCGCAAGGCGCCTCCAAACGGGGAGAAAGCGTACTCTCCCATCCGCGTCCCACTTTCAAGCTGAGTGACGCAGCATGTTTCTCGGAAGGCTCTGCCGAGCTATCCAGTACAAGGGAGAGAGTGCCTGCCTCTGCCGAGAAAGGTTTTGACGTGGGGATTGCTGGACATGCGGAAGAGCGTTCCCCAGGCCGTGCCAAGTTTAGGCTTTGGTGATTCTGGATGGTCTCAAGGGGGCAGAATTGTCCCTGGCAAAGCTGTCCTTTTTCTCTTTCTCCGGCTGGAAGTAAACATCTGGCAACCGACTGCCGTAGGCAGACGTCCTGGGGGAGCCCCCCGGTTTCCTTTGGCACGCACATTGGTGTTTCGCAGAAGAGCCCCAATTCCTAATTGGGGGCACAGCGGCATGGAATGTAAGGCTGTTTAGAACGGCGCGCCTTGAGGCCGTGGAAAGGCCGTACAAACGAGAGCTTTCGAGCGAACAGGGCAGCGCTTCGCCATCATCGTTGCACATTCACGGAGCTTAATCAAACGAACGCGTTTCCTTCCTGTGGCTCAAACACAGCCGAGGAGCTGGAAGGCATACAGTGCCCTTTGACAGTTGTTACAACGAACGTGAGTGCACAGTGTCTCGTGAAATACCTTACACGGCTGAAGCGTTCCGTTAACGCATGCCCCTCCGCTCCCTCTGGCACTCCGAGGTGTTCCTAACGGGGGAAACCTGGACTTTTGCTTGAGGCCGGGGTGGGGCGGGGGGACTCACAGTTCTTTTGCCGGCGGGCTCCAGAGCGCTCCTGCTGAAGCTCCCAGCAAGGAACTGAGAGAGAGAGAGCCGCAGGCCTCACACGAGTAAACTCAGACTTCTGCTGTCACGAGTAGACTCAGGCTTCTTATGGGAGGCCTTCCGGCAGCAAAGAGAAGGTGGGCGCGAGGAGTGTGCTTCAGGCAGCTTAGGACCCGCCCCTGTCTCGTCGGCCACGGAGGGGAATAAGGGTCGGCCAGGGTCGCCCAGCTTCAAACCTGAGCTCACCTAGGGATCCTCAGCGGTTTCTGATTACCTCAAGGAAACACAACGGGAGGAACAGGGCCCTTCCGTGGAGGCACTTTTGGGCGCAGGGACCTCTGCGTGGGATCTACGGGGTAAGTATGGCAGTACCTTAGGCGGGCCTCAGTGACCAAGGCTCTCCGGCTCATGCCTAGCTGTGTAAAGAAGTGTGGCAAACGTACGTACTGCTCCTCAGGCTGGGCCCACAGCCTAGCTTTCGCTTCTCTGAGAGTGCTGTCCCGAGTCTCTTCCTGGAGCCCGTCGTCAGCACGGTGTCTTTTGGCACTGCAGCTCTCTTTCAGTCAAGGAGGCCGTTCGACCGGCAAAGGGAGTCCGCCCAGCGCTGCTTTCGCGAGTCTCTTTGACGACGGGGGCACTCCACCTAGGCAGCCCCGAGAGGAGTACACTGCCCTAGCTACGAATGTGAAGAGCTGTCTCCAGGGGCCTGCTTACACGAAGGTTCCTCAGAAGCCGGAGGCCGCCGTTCCGGCACGGAGAGAGGTCATCATGCGAAACTGGTGAATGGGCTCCTACCCTGTGTGTCCCCAGGAGCGTCGCAGGGTTAAGGCACTCCGTGGTGGAGTATGGCCTCATTGGAGACCCCTGCACACCCAGCTCCTCTGACGTGAAACACTGGAACTCAACCTTGAGGCCTGAGGTCACCTTTCACTTGGCCGGAGCTGCACCTGGGGTGCCGTGGGAGGAGTTCCTAGAAAGGGATTGCCAGCACGGTTCTCGCTTTGGGAGAACACGCAGCCTTGGCCCACAACGACAATCCTGCCGCGCAGAGACGTCGGGCCGCTAGTGCTGTTCGGGCCGCTTTGAAGCCACGCGCAAGGCGCCTCCAAACGGGGAGAAAGCGTACTCTCCCATCCGCGTCCCACTTTCAAGCTGAGTGACGCAGCATGTTTCTCGGAAGGCTCTGCCGAGCTATCCAGTACAAGGGAGAGAGTGCCTGCCTCTGCCGAGAAAGGTTTTGACGTGGGGATTGCTGGACATGCGGAAGAGCGTTCCCCAGGCCGTGCCAAGTTTAGGCTTTGGTGATTCTGGATGGTCCCAAGGGGGCAGAATTGTCCCTGGCAAAGCTGTCTTTTTTCTCTTTCTCCGGCTGGAAGTAAACATCTGGCAACCGACTGCCGTAGGCAGACGTCCTGGGGGAGCTCCCCGGTTTCCTTTGGCACGCACATTGGTCCCGAGTCTCTTCCTGGAGCCTCTTCCTGGAGTCTCTTCTCTTCCTGGAGCCCGATATTCTGGATGGTCCCAAGGGGGCAGAATTGTCCCTGGCAAAGCTGTCCTTTTTCTCCTTCTCCGGCTGGAAGTAAACATGTGGCAACCGACTGCCGTAGGCAGACGTCCTGGGGGAGCCCCCCGGTTTCCTTTGGCACGCACATTGGTGTTTCGCAGAAGAGCCCCAATTCCTAATTGGGGGCACAGCGGCATGGAATGTAAGGCTGTTTAGAACGGCGCGCCTTGAGGCCGTGGGAAGGCCGTACAAACGAGAGCTTTCGAGCGAACAGGGCAGCGCTTCGCCATCATCGTTGCACATTCACGGAGCTTAATCAAACGAACGCGTTTCCTTCCTGTGGCTCAAACACAGCCGAGGAGCTGGAAGGCATACAGTGCCCTTTGACAGTTGTTACAACGAACGTGAGTGCACAGTGTCTCGTGAAATACCTTACACGGCTGAAGCGTTCCGTTAACGCAGGCCCCTCCGCTCCCTCTGGCACTCCGAGGTGTTCCTAACGGGGGAAACCTGGACTTTTGCTTGAGGCCGGGGTGGGGCGGGGGGACTCACAGTTCTTTTGCCGGCGGGCTCCAGAGCGCTCCTGCTGAAGCTCCCAGCAAGGAACTGAGAAAGAGAGCCGCAGGCCTCACACGAGTAAACTCAGACTTCTGCTGTCACGAGTAGACTCAGACTTCTTATGGGAGGCCTTCCGGCAGCAAAGAGAAGGTGGGCGCGAGGAGTGTGCTTCAGGCAGCTTAGGACCCGCCCCTGTCTCGTCGGCCACGGAGGGGAATAAGGGTCGGCCAGGGTCGCCCAGCTTCAAACCTGAGCTCACCTAGGGATCCTCAGCGGTTTCTGATTACCTCAAGGAAACACAACGGGAGGAACAGGGCCCTTCCGTGGAGGCACTTTTGGGCGCAGGGACCTCTGCGTGGGATCTACGGGGTAAGTATGGCAGTACCTTAGGCGGGCCTCAGTGACCAAGGCTCTCCGGCTCATGCCTAGCTGTGTAAAGAAGTGTGGCAAACGTACGTACTGCTCCTCAGGCTGGGCCCACAGCCTAGCTTTCGCTTCTCTGAGAGTGCTGTCCCGAGTCTCTTCCTGGAGCCCGTCGTCAGCACGGTGTCTTTTGGCACTGCAGCTCTCTTTCAGTCAAGGAGGCCGTTCGACCGGCAAAGGGAGTCCGCCCAGCGCTGCTTTCGCGAGTCTCTTTGACGACGGGGGCACTCCACCTAGGCAGCCCCGAGAGGAGTACACTGCCCTAGCTACGAATGTGAAGAGCTGTCTCCAGGGGCCTGCTTACACGAAGGTTCCTCAGAAGCCGGAGGCCGCCGTTCCGGCACGGAGAGAGGTCATCATGCGAAACTGGTGAATGGGCTCCTACCCTGTGTGTCCCCAGGAGCGTCGCAGGGTTAAGGCACTCCGTGGTGGAGTATGGCCTCATTGGAGACCCCTGCACACCCAGCTCCTCTGACGTGAAACACTGGAACTCAACCTTGAGGCCTGAGGTCACCTTTCACTTGGCCGGAGCTGCACCTGGGGTGCCGTGGGAGGAGTTCCTAGAAAGGGATTGCCAGCACGGTTCTCGCTTTGGGAGAACACGCAGCCTTGGCCCACAACGACAATCCTGCCGCGCAGAGACGTCGGGCCGCTAGTGCTGTTCGGGCCGCTTTGAAGCCACGCGCAAGGCGCCTCCAAACGGGGAGAAAGCGTACTCTCCCATCCGCGTCCCACTTTCAAGCTGAATGACGCAGCATGTTTCTCGGAAGGCTCTGCCGAGCTATCCAGTACAAGGGAGAGAGTGCCTGCCTCTGCCGAGAAAGGTTTTGACGTGGGGATTGCTGGACATGCGGAAGAGCGTTCCCCAGGCCGTGCCAAGTTTAGGCTTTGGTGATTCTGGATGGTCCCAAGGGGGCAGAATTGTCCCTGGCAAAGCTGTCTTTTTTCTCTTTCTCCGGCTGGAAGTAAACATCTGGCAACCGACTGCCGTAGGCAGACGTCCTGGGGGAGCCCCCCGGTTTCCTTTGGCACGCACATTGGTGTTTCGCAGAAGAGCCCCAATTCCTAATTGGGGGCACAGCGGCATGGAATGTAAGGCTGTTTAGAACGGCGCGCCTTGAGGCCGTGGGAAGGCCGTACAAACGAGAGCTTTCGAGCGAACAGGGCAGCGCTTCGCCATCATCGTTGCACATTCACGGAGCTTAATCAAACGAACGCGTTTCCTTCCTGTGGCTCAAACACAGCCGAGGAGTTGGAAGGCATACAGTGCCCTTTGACAGTTGTTACAACGAACGTGAGTGCACAGTGTCTCGTGAAATACCTTACACGGCTGAAGCGTTCCGTTAACGCAGGCCCCTCCGCTCCCTCTGGCACTCCGAGGTGTTCCTAACGGGGGAAACCTGGACTTTTGCTTGAGGCCGGGGTGGGGCGGGGGGACTCACAGTTCTTTTGCCGGCGGGCTCCAGAGCGCTCCTGCTGAAGCTCCCAGCAAGGAACTGAGAGAGAGAGAGCCGCAGGCCTCACACGAGTAAACTCAGACTTCTGCTGTCACGAGTAGACTCAGGCTTCTTATGGGAGGCCTTCCGGCAGCAAAGAGAAGGTGGGCGCGAGGAGTGTGCTTCAGGCAGCTTAGGACCCGCCCCTGTCTCGTCGGCCACGGAGGGGAATAAGGGTCGGCCAGGGTCGCCCAGCTTCAAACCTGAGCTCACCTAGGGATCCTCAGCGGTTTCTGATTACCTCAAGGAAACACAACGGGAGGAACAGGGCCCTTCCGTGGAGGCACTTTTGGGCGCAGGGACCTCTGCGTGGGATCTACGGGGTAAGTATGGCAGTACCTTAGGCGGGCCTCAGTGACCAAGGCTCTCCGGCTCATGCCTAGCTGTGTAAAGAAGTGTGGCAAACGTACGTACTGCTCCTCAGGCTGGGCCCACAGCCTAGCTTTCGCTTCTCTGAGAGTGCTGTCCCGAGTCTCTTCCTGGAGCCCGTCGTCAGCACGGTGTCTTTTGGCACTGCAGCTCTCTTTCAGTCAAGGAGGCCGTTCGACCGGCAAAGGGAGTCCGCCCAGCGCTGCTTTCGCGAGTCTCTTTGACGACGGGGGCACTCCACCTTGGCAGCCCCGAGAGGAGTACACTGCCCTAGCTACGAATGTGAAGAGCTGTCTCCAGGGGCCTGCTTACACGAAGGTTCCTCAGAAGCCGGAGGCCGCCGTTCCGGCACAGAGAGAGGTCATCATGCGAAACTGGTGAATGGGCTCCTACCCTGTGTGTCCCCAGGAGCGTCGCAGGGTTAAGGCACTCCGTGGTGGAGTATGGCCTCATTGGAGACCCCTGCACACCCAGCTCCTCTGACGTGAAACACTGGAACTCAACCTTGAGGCCTGAGGTCACCTTTCACTTGGCCGGAGCTGCACCTGGGGTGCCGTGGGAGGAGTTCCTAGAAAGGGATTGCCAGCACGGTTCTCGCTTTGGGAGAACACGCAGCCTTGGCCCACAACGACAATCCTGCCGCGCAGAGACGTCGGGCCGCTAGTGCTGTTCGGGCCGCTTTGAAGCCACGCGCAAGGCGCCTCCAAACGGGGAGAAAGCGTACTCTCCCATCCGCGTCCCACTTTCAAGCTGAGTGACGCAGCACGTTTCTCGGAAGGCTCTGCCGAGCTATCCAGTACAAGGGAGAGAGTGCCTGCCTCTGCCGAGAAAGGTTTTGACGTGGGGATTGCTGGACATGCGGAAGAGCGTTCCCCAGGCCGTGCCAAGTTTAGGCTTTGGTGATTCTGGATGGTCCCAAGGGGGCAGAATTGTCCCTGGCAAAGCTGTCCTTTTTCTCTTTCTCCGGCTGGAAGTAAACATCTGGCAACCGACTACCGTAGGCAGACGTCCTGGGGGAGCTCCCCGGTTTCCTTTGGCACGCACATTGGTCCCGAGTCTCTTCCTGGAGCCTCTTCCTGGAGTCTCTTCTCTTCCTGGAGCCCGATATTCTGGATGGTCCCAAGGGGGCAGAATTGTCCCTGGCAAAGCTGTCCTTTTTCTCTCTCTCCGGCTGGAAGTAAACATCTGGCAACCGACTGCCGTAGGCAGACGTCCTGGGGGAGCCCCCCGGTTTCCTTTGGCACGCACATTGGTGTTTCGCAGAAGAGCCCCAATTCCTAATTGGGGGCACAGCGGCATGGAATGTAAGGCTGTTTAGAACGGCGCGCCTTGAGGCCGTGGGAAGGCCGTACAAACGAGAGCTTTCGAGCGAACAGGGCAGCGCTTCGCCATCATCGTTGCACATTCACGGAGCTTAATCAAACGAACGCGTTTCCTTCCTGTGGCTCAAACACAGCCGAGGAGCTGGAAGGCATACAGTGCCCTTTGACAGTTGTTACAACGAACGTGAGTGCACAGTGTCTCGTGAAATACCTTACACGGCTGAAGCGTTCCGTTAACGCAGGCCCCTCCGCTCCCTCTGGCACTCCGAGGTGTTCCTAACGGGGGAAACCTGGACTTTTGCTTGAGGCCGGGGTGGGGCGGGGGGACTCACAGTTCTTTTGCCGGCGGGCTCCAGAGCGCTCCTGCTGAAGCTCCCAGCAAGGAACTGAGAGAGAGAGCCGCAGGCCTCACACGAGTAAACTCAGACTTCTGCTGTCACGAGTAGACTCAGACTTCTTATGGGAGGCCTTCCGGCAGCAAAGAGAAGGTGGGCGCGAGGAGTGTGCTTCAGGCAGCTTAGGACCCGCCCCTGTCTCGTCGGCCACGGAGGGGAATAAGGGTCGGCCAGGGTCGCCCAGCTTCAAACCTGAGCTCACCTAGGGATCCTCAGCGGTTTCTGATTACCTCAAGGAAACACAACGGGAGGAACAGGGCCCTTCCGTGGAGGCACTTTTGGGCGCAGGGACCTCTGCGTGGGATCTACGGGGTAAGTATGGCAGTACCTTAGGCGGGCCTCAGTGACCAAGGCTCTCCGGCTCATGCCTAGCTGTGTAAAGAAGTGTGGCAAACGTACGTACTGCTCCTCAGGCTGGGCCCACAGCCTAGCTTTCGCTTCTCTGAGAGTGCTGTCCCGAGTCTCTTCCTGGAGCCCGTCGTCAGCACGGTGTCTTTTGGCACTGCAGCTCTCTTTCAGTTAAGGGCGCCGTTCGACCGGCAAAGAGAGTCCGCCCAGCGCTGCTTTCGCGAGTCTCTTTGACGACGGGGGCACTCCACCTAGGCAGCCCCGAGAGGAGTACACTGCCCTAGCTACGAATGTGAAGAGCTGTCTCCAGGGGCCTGCTTACACGAAGGTTCCTCAGAAGCCGGAGGCCGCCGTTCCGGCACGGAGAGAGGTCATCATGCGAAACTGGTGAATGGGCTCCTACCCTGTGTGTCCCCAGGAGCGTCGCAGGGTTAAGGCACTCCGTGGTGGAGTATGGCCTCATTGGAGACCCCTGCACACCCAGCTCCCCTGACGTGAAACACTGGAACTCAACCTTGAGGCCTGAGGTCACCTTTCACTTGGCCGGAGCTGCACCTGGGGTGCCGTGGGAGGAGTTCCTAGAAAGGGATTGCCAGCACGGTTCTCGCTTTGGGAGAACACGCAGCCTTGGCCCACAACGACAATCCTGCCGCGCAGAGACGTCGGGCCGCTAGTGCTGTTCGGGCCGCTTTGAAGCCACGCGCAAGGCGCCTCCAAACGGGGAGAAAGTGTACTCTCCCATCCGCGTCCCACTTTCAAGCTGAATGACGCAGCATGTTTCTCGGAAGGCTCTGCCGAGCTATCCAGTACAAGGGAGAGAGTGCCTGCCTCTGCCGAGAAAGGTTTTGACGTGGGGATTGCTGGACATGCGGAAGAGCGTTCCCCAGGCCGTGCCAAGTTTAGGCTTTGGTGATTCTGGATGGTCCCAAGGGGGCAGAATTGTCCCTGGCAAAGCTGTCCTTTTTCTCTTTCTCCGGCTGGAAGTAAACATCTGGCAACCGACTGCCGTAGGCAGACGTCCTGGGGGAGCCCCCCGGTTTCCTTTGGCACGCACATTGGTGTTTCGCAGAAGAGCCCCAATTCCTAATTGGGGGCACAGCGGCATGGAATGTAAGGCTGTTTAGAACGGCGCGCCTTGAGGCCGTGGGAAGGCCGTACAAACGAGAGCTTTCGAGCGAACAGGGCAGCGCTTCGCCATCATCGTTGCACATTCACGGAGCTTAATCAAACGAACGCGTTTCCTTCCTGTGGCTCAAACACAGCCGAGGAGCTGGAAGGCATACAGTGCCCTTTGACAGTTGTTACAACGAACGTGAGTGCACAGTGTCTCGTGAAATACCTTACACGGCTGAAGCTTTCCGTTAACGCAGGCCCCTCCGCTCCCTCTGGCACTCCGAGGTGTTCCTAACGGGGGAAACCTGGACTTTTGCTTGAGGCCGGGGTGGGGCGGGGGGGCTCACAGTTCTTTTGCCGGCGGGCTCCAGAGCGCTCCTGCTGAAGCTCCCAGCAAGGAACTGAGAGAGAGAGCCGCAGGCCTCACACGAGTAAACTCAGACTTCTGCTGTCACGAGTAGACTCAGACTTCTTATGGGAGGCCTTCCGGCAGCAAAGAGAAGGTGGGCGCGAGGAGTGTGCTTCAGGCAGCTTAGGACCCGCCCCTGTCTCGTCGGCCACGGAGGGGAATAAGGGTCGGCCAGGGTCGCCCAGCTTCAAACCTGAGCTCACCTAGGGATCCTCAGCGGTTTCTGATTACCTCAAGGAAACACAACGGGAGGAACAGGGCCCTTCCGTGGAGGCACTTTTGGGCGCAGGGACCTCTGCGTGGGATCTACGGGGTAAGTATGGCAGTACCTTAGGCGGGCCTCAGTGACCAAGGCTCTCCGGCTCATGCCTAGCTGTGTAAAGAAGTGTGGCAAACGTACGTACTGCTCCTCAGGCTGGGCCCACAGCCTAGCTTTCGCTTCTCTGAGAGTGCTGTCCCGAGTCTCTTCCTGGAGCCCGTCGTCAGCACGGTGTCTTTTGGCACTGCAGCTCTCTTTCAGTCAAGGAGGCCGTTCGACCGGCAAAGGGAGTCCGCCCAGCGCTGCTTTCGCGAGTCTCTTTGACGACGGGGGCACTCCACCTTGGCAGCCCCGAGAGGAGTACACTGCCCTAGCTACGAATGTGAAGAGCTGTCTCCAGGGGCCTGCTTACACGAAGGTTCCTCAGAAGCCGGAGGCCGCCGTTCCGGCACAGAGAGAGGTCATCATGCGAAACTGGTGAATGGGCTCCTACCCTGTGTGTCCCCAGGAGCGTCGCAGGGTTAAGGCACTCCGTGGTGGAGTATGGCCTCATTGGAGACCCCTGCACACCCAGCTCCTCTGACGTGAAACACTGGAACTCAACCTTGAGGCCTGAGGTCACCTTTCACTTGGCCGGAGCTGCACCTGGGGTGCCGTGGGAGGAGTTCCTAGAAAGGGATTGCCAGCACGGTTCTCGCTTTGGGAGAACACGCAGCCTTGGCCCACAACGACAATCCTGCCGCGCAGAGACGTCGGGCCGCTAGTGCTGTTCGGGCCGCTTTGAAGCCACGCGCAAGGCGCCTCCAAACGGGGAGAAAGCGTACTCTCCCATCCGCGTCCCACTTTCAAGCTGAGTGACGCAGCACGTTTCTCGGAAGGCTCTGCCGAGCTATCCAGTACAAGGGAGAGAGTGCCTGCCTCTGCCGAGAAAGGTTTTGACGTGGGGATTGCTGGACATGCGGAAGAGCGTTCCCCAGGCCGTGCCAAGTTTAGGCTTTGGTGATTCTGGATGGTCCCAAGGGGGCAGAATTGTCCCTGGCAAAGCTGTCCTTTTTCTCTTTCTCCGGCTGGAAGTAAACATCTGGCAACCGACTACCGTAGGCAGACGTCCTGGGGGAGCTCCCCGGTTTCCTTTGGCACGCACATTGGTCCCGAGTCTCTTCCTGGAGCCTCTTCCTGGAGTCTCTTCTCTTCCTCGAGCCCGTTATTCTGGATGGTCCCAAGGGGGCAGAATTGTCCCTGGCAAAGCTGTCCTTTTTCTCTCTCTCCGGCTGGAAGTAAACATCTGGCAACCGACTGCCGTAGGCAGACGTCCTGGGGGAGCCCCCCGGTTTCCTTTGGCACGCACATTGGTGTTTCGCAGAAGAGCCCCAATTCCTAATTGGGGGCACAGCGGCATGGAATGTAAGGCTGTTTAGAACGGCGCGCCTTGAGGCCGTGGGAAGGCCGTACAAACGAGAGCTTTCGAGCGAACAGGGCAGCGCTTCGCCATCATCGTTGCACATTCACGGAGCTTAATCAAACGAACGCGTTTCCTTCCTGTGGCTCAAACACAGCCGAGGAGCTGGAAGGCATACAGTGCCCTTTGACAGTTGTTACAACGAACGTGAGTGCACAGTGTCTCGTGAAATACCTTACACGGCTGAAGCGTTCCGTTAACGCAGGCCCCTCCGCTCCCTCTGGCACTCCGAGGTGTTCCTAACGGGGGAAACCTGGACTTTTGCTTGAGGCCGGGGTGGGGCGGGGGGACTCACAGTTCTTTTGCCGGCGGGCTCCAGAGCGCTCCTGCTGAAGCTCCCAGCAAGGAACTGAGAGAGAGAGAGCCGCAGGCCTCACACGAGTAAACTCAGACTTCTGCTGTCACGAGTAGACTCAGGCTTCTTATGGGAGGCCTTCCGGCAGCAAAGAGAAGGTGGGCGCGAGGAGTGTGCTTCAGGCAGCTTAGGACCCGCCCCTGTCTCGTCGGCCACGGAGGGGAATAAGGGTCGGCCAGGGTCGCCCAGCTTCAAACCTGAGCTCACCTAGGGATCCTCAGCGGTTTCTGATTACCTCAAGGAAACACAACGGGAGGAACAGGGCCCTTCCGTGGAGGCACTTTTGGGCGCAGGGACCTCTGCGTGGGATCTACGGGGTAAGTATGGCAGTACCTTAGGCGGGCCTCAGTGACCAAGGCTCTCCGGCTCATGCCTAGCTGTGTAAAGAAGTGTGGCAAACGTACGTACTGCTCCTCAGGCTGGGCCCACAGCCTAGCTTTCGCTTCTCTGAGAGTGCTGTCCCGAGTCTCTTCCTGGAGCCCGTCGTCAGCACGGTGTCTTTTGGCACTGCAGCTCTCTTTCAGTCAAGGAGGCCGTTCGACCGGCAAAGGGAGTCCGCCCAGCGCTGCTTTCGCGAGTCTCTTTGACGACGCGGGCACTCCACCTTGGCAGCCCCGAGAGGAGTACACTGCCCTAGCTACGAATGTGAAGAGCTGTCTCCAGGGGCCTGCTTACACGAAGGTTCCTCAGAAGCCGGAGGCCGCCGTTCCGGCACAGAGAGAGGTCATCATGCGAAACTGGTGAATGGGCTCCTACCCTGTGTGTCCCCAGGAGCGTCGCAGGGTTAAGGCACTCCGTGGTGGAGTATGGCCTCATTGGAGACCCCTGCACACCCAGCTCCTCTGACGTGAAACACTGGAACTCAACCTTGAGGCCTGAGGTCACCTTTCACTTGGCCGGAGCTGCACCTGGGGTGCCGTGGGAGGAGTTCCTAGAAAGGGATTGCCAGCACGGTTCTCGCTTTGGGAGAACACGCAGCCTTGGCCCACAACGACAATCCTGCCGCGCAGAGACGTCGGGCCGCTAGTGCTGTTCGGGCCGCTTTGAAGCCACGCGCAAGGCGCCTCCAAACGGGGAGAAAGCGTACTCTCCCATCCGCGTCCCACTTTCAAGCTGAGTGACGCAGCACGTTTCTCGGAAGGCTCTGCCGAGCTATCCAGTACAAGGGAGAGAGTGCCTGCCTCTGCCGAGAAAGGTTTTGACGTGGGGATTGCTGGACATGCGGAAGAGCGTTCCCCAGGCCGTGCCAAGTTTAGGCTTTGGTGATTCTGGATGGTCCCAAGGGGGCAGAATTGTCCCTGGCAAAGCTGTCCTTTTTCTCTTTCTCCGGCTGGAAGTAAACATCTGGCAACCGACTACCGTAGGCAGACGTCCTGGGGGAGCTCCCCGGTTTCCTTTGGCACGCACATTGGTCCCGAGTCTCTTCCTGGAGCCTCTTCCTGGAGTCTCTTCTCTTCCTGGAGCCCGTTATTCTGGATGGTCCCAAGGGGGCAGAATTGTCCCTGGCAAAGCTGTCCTTTTTCTCTCTCTCCGGCTGGAAGTAAACATCTGGCAACCGACTGCCGTAGGCAGACGTCCTGGGGGAGCCCCCCGGTTTCCTTTGGCACGCACATTGGTGTTTCGCAGAAGAGCCCCAATTCCTAATTGGGGGCACAGCGGCATGGAATGTAAGGCTGTTTAGAACGGCGCGCCTTGAGGCCGTGGGAAGGCCGTACAAACGAGAGCTTTCGAGCGAACAGGGCAGCGCTTCGCCATCATCGTTGCACATTCACGGAGCTTAATCAAACGAACGCGTTTCCTTCCTGTGGCTCAAACACAGCCGAGGAGCTGGAAGGCATACAGTGCCCTTTGACAGTTGTTACAACGAACGTGAGTGCACAGTGTCTCGTGAAATACCTTACACGGCTGAAGCGTTCCGTTAACGCAGGCCCCTCCGCTCCCTCTGGCACTCCGAGGTGTTCCTAACGGGGGAAACCTGGACTTTTGCTTGAGGCCGGGGTGGGGCGGGGGGACTCACAGTTCTTTTGCCGGCGGGCTCCAGAGCGCTCCTGCTGAAGCTCCCAGCAAGGAACTGAGAGAGAGAGAGCCGCAGGCCTCACACGAGTAAACTCAGACTTCTGCTGTCACGAGTAGACTCAGGCTTCTTATGGGAGGCCTTCCGGCAGCAAAGAGAAGGTGGGCGCGAGGAGTGTGCTTCAGGCAGCTTAGGACCCGCCCCTGTCTCGTCGGCCACTGAGGGGAATAAGGGTCGGCCAGGGTCGACCAGCTTCAAACCTGAGCTCACCTAGGGATCCTCAGCGGTTTCTGATTACCTCAAGGAAACACAACGGGAGGAACAGGGCCCTTCCGTGGAGGCACTTTTGGGCGCAGGGACCTCTGCGTGGGATCTACGGGGTAAGTATGGCAGTACCTTAGGCGGGCCTCAGTGACCAAGGCTCTCCGGCTCATGCCTAGCTGTGTAAAGAAGTGTGGCAAACGTACGTACTGCTCCTCAGGCTGGGCCCACAGCCTAGCTTTCGCTTCTCTGAGAGTGCTGTCCCGAGTCTCTTCCTGGAGCCCGTCGTCAGCACGGTGTCTTTTGGCACTGCAGCTCTCTTTCAGTCAAGGAGGCCGTTCGACCGGCAAAGGGAGTCCGCCCAGCGCTGCTTTCGCGAGTCTCTTTGACGACGGGGGCACTCCACCTTGGCAGCCCCGAGAGGAGTACACTGCCCTAGCTACGAATGTGAAGAGCTGTCTCCAGGGGCCTGCTTACACGAAGGTTCCTCAGAAGCCGGAGGCCGCCGTTCCGGCACGGAGAGAGGTCATCATGCGAAACTGGTGAATGGGCTCCTACCCTGTGTGTCCCCAGGAGCGTCGCAGGGTTAAGGCACTCCGTGGTGGAGTATGGCCTCATTGGAGACCCCTGCACACCCAGCTCCCCTGACGTGAAACACTGGAACTCAACCTTGAGGCCTGAGGTCACCTTTCACTTGGCCGGAGCTGCACCTGGGGTGCCGTGGGAGGAGTTCCTAGAAAGGGATTGCCAGCACGGTTCTCGCTTTGGGAGAACACGCAGCCTTGGCCCACAACGACAATCCTGCCGCGCAGAGACGTCGGGCCGCTAGTGCTGTTCGGGCCGCTTTGAAGCCACGCGCAAGGCGCCTCCAATCGGGGAGAAAGCGTACTCTCCCATCCGCGTCCCACTTTCAAGCTGAGTGACGCAGCATGTTTCTCGGAAGGCTCTGCCGAGCTATCCAGTACAAGGGAGAGAGTGCCTGCCTCTGCCGAGAAAGGTTTTGACGTGGGGATTGCTGGACATGCGGAAGAGCGTTCCCCAGGCCGTGCCAAGTTTAGGCTTTGGTGATTCTGGATGGTCCCAAGGGGGCAGAATTGTCCCTGGCAAAGCTGTCCTTTTTCTCTTTCTCCGGCTGGAAGTAAACATCTGGCAACCGACTGCCGTAGGCAGACGTCCTGGGGGAGCCCCCCGGTTTCCTTTGGCACGCACATTGGTGTTTCGCAGAAGAGCCCCAATTCCTAATTGGGGGCACAGCGGCATGGAATGTAAGGCTGTTTAGAACGGCGCGCCTTGAGGCCGTGGGAAGGCCGTACAAACGAGAGCTTTCGAGCGAACAGGGCAGCGCTTCGCCATCATCGTTGCACATTCACGGAGCTTAATCAAACGAACGCGTTTCCTTCCTGTGGCTCAAACACAGCCGAGGAGCTGGAAGGCATACAGTGCCCTTTGACAGTTGTTACAACGAACGTGAGTGCACAGTGTCTCGTGAAATACCTTACACGGCTGAAGCGTTCCGTTAACGCAGGCCCCTCCGCTCCCTCTGGCACTCCGAGGTGTTCCTAACGGGGGAAACCTGGACTTTTGCTTGAGGCCGGGGTGGGGCGGGGGGACTCACAGTTCTTTTGCCGGCGGGCTCCAGAGCGCTCCTGCTGAAGCTCCCAGCAAGGAACTGAGAGAGAGAGAGCCGCAGGCCTCACACGAGTAAACTCAGACTTCTGCTGTCACGAGTAGACTCAGGCTTCTTATGGGAGGCCTTCCGGCAGCAAAGAGAAGGTGGGCGCGAGGAGTGTGCTTCAG
The DNA here is from genome assembly GCF_951394435.1 of Stenella coeruleoalba. Classification (NCBI taxonomy): domain Eukaryota; kingdom Metazoa; phylum Chordata; class Mammalia; order Artiodactyla; family Delphinidae; genus Stenella; species Stenella coeruleoalba. The sequence continues at coordinate 31,540,529 of NC_137161.1, forward strand.
GCAGCTTAGGACCCGCCCCTGTCTCGTCGGCCACGGAGGGGAATAAGGGTCGGCCAGGGTCGCCCAGCTTCAAACCTGAGCTCACCTAGGGATCCTCAGCGGTTTCTGATTACCTCAAGGAAACACAACGGGAGGAACAGGGCCCTTCCGTGGAGGCACTTTTGGGCGCAGGGACCTCTGCGTGGGATCTACGGGGTAAGTATGGCAGTACCTTAGGCGGGCCTCAGTGACCAAGGCTCTCCGGCTCATGCCTAGCTGTGTAAAGAAGTGTGGCAAACGTACGTACTGCTCCTCAGGCTGGGCCCACAGCCTAGCTTTCGCTTCTCTGAGAGTGCTGTCCCGAGTCTCTTCCTGGAGCCCGTCGTCAGCACGGTGTCTTTTGGCACTGCAGCTCTCTTTCAGTCAAGGAGGCCGTTCGACCGGCAAAGAGAGTCCGCCCAGCGCTGCTTTCGCGAGTCTCTTTGACGACGGGGGCACTCCACCTTGGCAGCCCCGAGAGGAGTACACTGCCCTAGCTACGAATGTGAAGAGCTGTCTCCAGGGGCCTGCTTACACGAAGGTTCCTCAGAAGCCGGAGGCCGCCGTTCCGGCACGGAGAGAGGTCATCATGCGAAACAGGTGAATGGGCTCCTACCCTGTGTGTCCCCAGGAGCGTCGCAGGGTTAAGGCACTCCGTGGTGGAGTATGGCCTCATTGGAGACCCCTGCACACCCAGCTCCTCTGACGTGAAACACTGGAACTCAACCTTGAGGCCTGAGGTCACCTTTCACTTGGCCGGAGCTGCACCTGGGGTGCCGTGGGAGGAGTTCCTAGAAAGGGATTGCCAGCACGGTTCTCGCTTTGGGAGAACACGCAGCCTTGGCCCACAACGACAATCCTGCCGCGCAGAGACGTCGGGCCGCTAGTGCTGTTCGGGCCGCTTTGAAGCCACGCGCAAGGCGCCTCCAAACGGGGAGAAAGCGTACTCTCCCATCCGCGTCCCACTTTCAAGCTGAGTGACGCAGCATGTTTCTCGGAAGGCTCTGCCGAGCTATCCAGTACAAGGGAGAGAGTGCCTGCCTCTGCCGAGAAAGGTTTTGACGTGGGGATTGCTGGACATGCGGAAGAGCGTTCCCCAGGCAGTGCCAAGTTTAGGCTTTGGTGATTCTGGATGGTCCCAAGGGGGCAGAATTGTCCCTGGCAAAGCTGTCCTTTTTCTCTTTCTCCGGCTGGAAGTAAACATCTGGCAACCGACTGCCGTAGGCAGACGTCCTGGGGGAGCTCCCCGGTTTCCTTTGGCACGCACATTGGTCCCGAGTCTCTTCCTGGAGCCTCTTCCTGGAGTCTCTTCTCTTCCTGGAGCCCGTTATTCTGGATGGTCCCAAGGGGGCAGAATTGTCCCTGGCAAAGCTGTCCTTTTTCTCTCTCTCCGGCTGGAAGTAAACATCTGGCAACCGACTGCCGTAGGCAGACGTCCTCGGGGAGCCCCCCGGTTTCCTTTGGCACGCACATTGGTGTTTCGCAGAAGAGCCCCAATTCCTAATTGGGGGCACAGCGGCATGGAATGTAAGGCTGTTTAGAACGGCGCGCCTTGAGGCCGTGGGAAGGCCGTACAAACGAGAGCTTTCGAGCGAACAGGGCAGCGCTTCGCCATCATCGTTGCACATTCACGGAGCTTAATCAAACGAACGCGTTTCCTTCCTGTGGCTCAAACACAGCCGAGGAGCTGGAAGGCATACAGTGCCCTTTGACAGTTGTTACAACGAACGTGAGTGCACAGTGTCTCGTGAAATACCTTACACGGCTGAAGCGTTCCGTTAACGCAGGCCCCTCCGCTCCCTCTGGCACTCCGAGGTGTTCCTAACGGGGGAAACCTGGACTTTTGCTTGAGGCCGGGGTGGGGCGGGGGGGCTCACAGTTCTTTTGCCGGCGGGCTCCAGAGCGCTCCTGCTGAAGCTCCCAGCAAGGAACTGAGAGAGAGAGCCGCAGGCCTCACACGAGTAAACTCAGACTTCTGCTGTCACGAGTAGACTCAGACTTCTTATGGGAGGCCTTCCGGCAGCAAAGAGAAGGTGGGCGCGAGGAGTGTGCTTCAGGCAGCTTAGGACCCGCCCCTGTCTCGTCGGCCACGGAGGGGAATAAGGGTCGGCCAGGGTCGCCCAGCTTCAAACCTGAGCTCACCTAGGGATCCTCAGCGGTTTCTGATTACCTCAAGGAAACACAACGGGAGGAACAGGGCCCTTCCGTGGAGGCACTTTTGGGCGCAGGGACCTCTGCGTGGGATCTACGGGGTAAGTATGGCAGTACCTTAGGCGGGCCTCAGTGACCAAGGCTCTCCGGCTCATGCCTAGCTGTGTAAAGAAGTGTGGCAAACGTACGTACTGCTCCTCAGGCTGGGCCCACAGCCTAGCTTTCGCTTCTCTGAGAGTGCTGTCCCGAGTCTCTTCCTGGAGCCCGTCGTCAGCACGGTGTCTTTTGGCACTGCAGCTCTCTTTCAGTCAAGGAGGCCGTTCGACCGGCAAAGGGAGTCCGCCCAGCGCTGCTTTCGCGAGTCTCTTTGACGACGGGGGCACTCCACCTTGGCAGCCCCGAGAGGAGTACACTGCCCTAGCTACGAATGTGAAGAGCTGTCTCCAGGGGCCTGCTTACACGAAGGTTCCTCAGAAGCCGGAGGCCGCCGTTCCGGCACAGAGAGAGGTCATCATGCGAAACTGGTGAATGGGCTCCTACCCTGTGTGTCCCCAGGAGCGTCGCAGGGTTAAGGCACTCCGTGGTGGAGTATGGCCTCATTGGAGACCCCTGCACACCCAGCTCCTCTGACGTGAAACACTGGAACTCAACCTTGAGGCCTGAGGTCACCTTTCACTTGGCCGGAGCTGCACCTGGGGTGCCGTGGGAGGAGTTCCTAGAAAGGGATTGCCAGCACGGTTCTCGCTTTGGGAGAACACGCAGCCTTGGCCCACAACGACAATCCTGCCGCGCAGAGACGTCGGGCCGCTAGTGCTGTTCGGGCCGCTTTGAAGCCACGCGCAAGGCGCCTCCAAACGGGGAGAAAGCGTACTCTCCCATCCGCGTCCCACTTTCAAGCTGAGTGACGCAGCACGTTTCTCGGAAGGCTCTGCCGAGCTATCCAGTACAAGGGAGAGAGTGCCTGCCTCTGCCGAGAAAGGTTTTGACGTGGGGATTGCTGGACATGCGGAAGAGCGTTCCCCAGGCCGTGCCAAGTTTAGGCTTTGGTGATTCTGGATGGTCCCAAGGGGGCAGAATTGTCCCTGGCAAAGCTGTCCTTTTTCTCTTTCTCCGGCTGGAAGTAAACATCTGGCAACCGACTACCGTAGGCAGACGTCCTGGGGGAGCTCCCCGGTTTCCTTTGGCACGCACATTGGTCCCGAGTCTCTTCCTGGAGCCTCTTCCTGGAGTCTCTTCTCTTCCTGGAGCCCGTTATTCTGGATGGTCCCAAGGGGGCAGAATTGTCCCTGGCAAAGCTGTCCTTTTTCTCTCTCTCCGGCTGGAAGTAAACATCTGGCAACCGACTGCCGTAGGCAGACGTCCTGGGGGAGCCCCCCGGTTTCCTTTGGCACGCACATTGGTGTTTCGCAGAAGAGCCCCAATTCCTAATTGGGGGCACAGCGGCATGGAATGTAAGGCTGTTTAGAACGGCGCGCCTTGAGGCCGTGGGAAGGCCGTACAAACGAGAGCTTTCGAGCGAACAGGGCAGCGCTTCGCCATCATCGTTGCACATTCACGGAGCTTAATCAAACGAACGCGTTTCCTTCCTGTGGCTCAAACACAGCCGAGGAGCTGGAAGGCATACAGTGCCCTTTGACAGTTGTTACAACGAACGTGAGTGCACAGTGTCTCGTGAAATACCTTACACGGCTGAAGCGTTCCGTTAACGCAGGCCCCTCCGCTCCCTCTGGCACTCCGAGGTGTTCCTAACGGGGGAAACCTGGACTTTTGCTTGAGGCCGGGGTGGGGCGGGGGGACTCACAGTTCTTTTGCCGGCGGGCTCCAGAGCGCTCCTGCTGAAGCTCCCAGCAAGGAACTGAGAGAGAGAGAGCCGCAGGCCTCACACGAGTAAACTCAGACTTCTGCTGTCACGAGTAGACTCAGGCTTCTTATGGGAGGCCTTCCGGCAGCAAAGAGAAGGTGGGCGCGAGGAGTGTGCTTCAGGCAGCTTAGGACCCGCCCCTGTCTCGTCGGCCACGGAGGGGAATAAGGGTCGGCCAGGGTCGACCAGCTTCAAACCTGAGCTCACCTAGGGATCCTCAGCGGTTTCTGATTACCTCAAGGAAACACAACGGGAGGAACAGGGCCCTTCCGTGGAGGCACTTTTGGGCGCAGGGACCTCTGCGTGGGATCTACGGGGTAAGTATGGCAGTACCTTAGGCGGGCCTCAGTGACCAAGGCTCTCCGGCTCATGCCTAGCTGTGTAAAGAAGTGTGGCAAACGTACGTACTGCTCCTCAGGCTGGGCCCACAGCCTAGCTTTCGCTTCTCTGAGAGTGCTGTCCCGAGTCTCTTCCTGGAGCCCGTCGTCAGCACGGTGTCTTTTGGCACTGCAGCTCTCTTTCAGTCAAGGAGGCCGTTCGACCGGCAAAGGGAGTCCGCCCAGCGCTGCTTTCGCGAGTCTCTTTGACGACGGGGGCACTCCACCTTGGCAGCCCCGAGAGGAGTACACTGCCCTAGCTACGAATGTGAAGAGCTGTCTCCAGGGGCCTGCTTACACGAAGGTTCCTCAGAAGCCGGAGGCCGCCGTTCCGGCACGGAGAGAGGTCATCATGCGAAACAGGTGAATGGGCTCCTACCCTGTGTGTCCCCAGGAGCGTCGCAGGGTTAAGGCACTCCGTGGTGGAGTATGGCCTCATTGGAGACCCCTGCACACCCAGCTCCTCTGACGTGAAACACTGGAACTCAACCTTGAGGCCTGAGGTCACCTTTCACTTGGCCGGAGCTGCACCTGGGGTGCCGTGGGAGGAGTTCCTAGAAAGGGATTGCCAGCACGGTTCTCGCTTTGGGAGAACACGCAGCCTTGGCCCACAACGACAATCCTGCCGCGCAGAGACGTCGGGCCGCTAGTGCTGTTCGGGCCGCTTTGAAGCCACGCGCAAGGCGCCTCCAAACGGGGAGAAAGCGTACTCTCCCATCCGCGTCCCACTTTCAAGCTGAGTGACGCAGCATGTTTCTCGGAAGGCTCTGCCGAGCTATCCAGTACAAGGGAGAGAGTGCCTGCCTCTGCCGAGAAAGGTTTTGACGTGGGGATTGCTGGACATGCGGAAGAGCGTTCCCCAGGCCGTGCCAAGTTTAGGCTTTGGTGATTCTGGATGGTCCCAAGGGGGCAGAATTGTCCCTGGCAAAGCTGTCCTTTTTCTCTTTCTCCGGCTGGAAGTAAACATCTGGCAACCGACTGCCGTAGGCAGACGTCCTGGGGGAGCTCCCCGGTTTCCTTTGGCACGCACATTGGTCCCGAGTCTCTTCCTGGAGCCTCTTCCTGGAGTCTCTTCTCTTCCTGGAGCCCGTTATTCTGGATGGTCCCAAGGGGGCAGAATTGTCCCTGGCAAAGCTGTCCTTTTTCTCTCTCTCCGGCTGGAAGTAAACATCTGGCAACCGACTGCCGTAGGCAGACGTCCTGGGGGAGCCCCCCGGTTTCCTTTGGCACGCACATTGGTGTTTCGCAGAAGAGCCCCAATTCCTAATTGGGGGCACAGCGGCATGGAATGTAAGGCTGTTTAGAACGGCGCGCCTTGAGGCCGTGGGAAGGCCGTACAAACGAGAGCTTTCGAGCGAACAGGGCAGCGCTTCGCCATCATCGTTGCACATTCACGGAGCTTAATCAAACGAACGCGTTTCCTTCCTGTGGCTCAAACACAGCCGAGGAGCTGGAAGGCATACAGTGCCCTTTGACAGTTGTTACAACGAACGTGAGTGCACAGTGTCTCGTGAAATACCTTACACGGTTGAAGCGTTCCGTTAACGCAGGCCCCTCCGCTCCCTCTGGCACTCCGAGGTGTTCCTAACGGGGGAAACCTGGACTTTTGCTTGAGGCCGGGGTGGGGCGGGGGGACTCACAGTTCTTTTGCCGGCGGGCTCCAGAGCGCTCCTGCTGAAGCTCCCAGCAAGGAACTGAGAGAGAGAGCCGCAGGCCTCACACGAGTAAACTCAGACTTCTGCTGTCACGAGTAGACTCAGACTTCTTATGGGAGGCCTTCCGGCAGCAAAGAGAAGGTGGGCGCGAGGAGTGTGCTTCAGGCAGCTTAGGACCCGCCCCTGTCTCGTCGGCCACGGAGGGGAATAAGGGTCGGCCAGGGTCGCCCAGCTTCAAACCTGAGCTCACCTAGGGATCCTCAGCGGTTTCTGATTACCTCAAGGAAACACAACGGGAGGAACAGGGCCCTTCCGTGGAGGCACTTTTGGGCGCAGGGACCTCTGCGTGGGATCTACGGGGTAAGTATGGCAGTACCTTAGGCGGGCCTCAGTGACCAAGGCTCTCCGGCTCATGCCTAGCTGTGTAAAGAAGTGTGGCAAACGTACGTACTGCTCCTCAGGCTGGGCCCACAGCCTAGCTTTCGCTTCTCTGAGAGTGCTGTCCCGAGTCTCTTCCTGGAGCCCGTCGTCAGCACGGTGTCTTTTGGCACTGCAGCTCTCTTTCAGTCAAGGAGGCCGTTCGACCGGCAAAGGGAGTCCGCCCAGCGCTGCTTTCGCGAGTCTCTTTGACGACGGGGGCACTCCACCTAGGCAGCCCCGAGAGGAGTACACTGCCCTAGCTACGAATGTGAAGAGCTGTCTCCAGGGGCCTGCTTACACGAAGGTTCCTCAGAAGCCGGAGGCCGCCGTTCCGGCACGGAGAGAGGTCATCATGCGAAACTGGTGAATGGGCTCCTACCCTGTGTGTCCCCAGGAGCGTCGCAGGGTTAAGGCACTCCGTGGTGGAGTATGGCCTCATTGGAGACCCCTGCACACCCAGCTCCTCTGACGTGAAACACTGGAACTCAACCTTGAGGCCTGAGGTCACCTTTCACTTGGCCGGAGCTGCACCTGGGGTGCCGTGGGAGGAGTTCCTAGAAAGGGATTGCCAGCACGGTTCTCGCTTTGGGAGAACACGCAGCCTTGGCCCACAACGACAATCCTGCCGCGCAGAGACGTCGGGCCGCTAGTGCTGTTCGGGCCGCTTTGAAGCCACGCGCAAGGCGCCTCCAAACGGGGAGAAAGCGTACTCTCCCATCCGCGTCCCACTTTCAAGCTGAATGACGCAGCATGTTTCTCGGAAGGCTCTGCCGAGCTATCCAGTACAAGGGAGAGAGTGCCTGCCTCTGCCGAGAAAGGTTTTGACGTGGGGATTGCTGGACATGCGGAAGAGCGTTCCCCAGGCAGTGCCAAGTTTAGGCTTTGGTGATTCTGGATGGTCCCAAGGGGGCAGAATTGTCCCTGGCAAAGCTGTCCTTTTTCTCTTTCTCCGGCTGGAAGTAAACATCTGGCAACCGACTGCCGTAGGCAGACGTCCTGGGGGAGCTCCCCGGTTTCCTTTGGCACGCACATTGGTCCCGAGTCTCTTCCTGGAGCCTCTTCCTGGAGTCTCTTCTCTTCCTGGAGCCCGTTATTCTGGATGGTCCCAAGGGGGCAGAATTGTCCCTGGCAAAGCTGTCCTTTTTCTCTCTCTCCGGCTGGAAGTAAACATCTGGCAACCGACTGCCGTAGGCAGACGTCCTCGGGGAGCCCCCCGGTTTCCTTTGGCACGCACATTGGTGTTTCGCAGAAGAGCCCCAATTCCTAATTGGGGGCACAGCGGCATGGAATGTAAGGCTGTTTAGAACGGCGCGCCTTGAGGCCGTGGGAAGGCCGTACAAACGAGAGCTTTCGAGGGAACAGGGCAGCGCTTCGCCATCATCGTTGCACATTCACGGAGCTTAATCAAACGAACGCGTTTCCTTCCTGTGGCTCAAACACAGCCGAGGAGCTGGAAGGCATACAGTGCCCTTTGACAGTTGTTACAACGAACGTGAGTGCACAGTGTCTCGTGAAATACCTTACACGGCTGAAGCGTTCCGTTAACGCAGGCCCCTCCGCTCCCTCTGGCACTCCGAGGTGTTCCTAACGGGGGAAACCTGGACTTTTGCTTGAGGCCGGGGTGGGGCGGGGGGACTCACAGTTCTTTTGCCGGCGGGCTCCAGAGCGCTCCTGCTGAAGCTCCCAGCAAGGAACTGAGAGAGAGAGCCGCAGGCCTCACACGAGTAAACTCAGACTTCTGCTGTCACGAGTAGACTCAGACTTCTTATGGGAGGCCTTCCGGCAGCAAAGAGAAGGTGGGCGCGAGGAGTGTGCTTCAGGCAGCTTAGGACCCGCCCCTGTCTCGTCGGCCACGGAGGGGAATAAGGGTCGGCCAGGGTCGCCCAGCTTCAAACCTGAGCTCACCTAGGGATCCTCAGCGGTTTCTGATTACCTCAAGGAAACACAACGGGAGGAACAGGGCCCTTCCGTGGAGGCACTTTTGGGCGCAGGGACCTCTGCGTGGGATCTACGGGGTAAGTATGGCAGTACCTTAGGTGGGCCTCAGTGACCAAGGCTCTCCGGCTCATGCCTAGCTGTGTAAAGAAGTGTGGCAAACGTACGTACTGCTCCTCAGGCTGGGCCCACAGCCTAGCTTTCGCTTCTCTGAGAGTGCTGTCCCGAGTCTCTTCCTGGAGCCCGTCGTCAGCACGGTGTCTTTTGGCACTGCAGCTCTCTTTCAGTCAAGGAGGCCGTTCGAACGGCAAAGGGAGTCCGCCCAGCGCTGCTTTCGCGAGTCTCTTTGACGACGGGGGCACTCCACCTAGGCAGCCCCGAGAGGAGTACACTGCCCTAGCTACGAATGTGAAGAGCTGTCTCCAGGGGCCTGCTTACACGAAGGTTCCTCAGAAGCCGGAGGACGCCGTTCCGGCACGGAGAGAGGTCATCATGCGAAACTGGTGAATGGGCTCCTACCCTGTGTGTCCCCAGGAGCGTCGCAGGGTTAAGGCACTCCGTGGTGGAGTATGGCCTCATTGGAGACCCCTGCACACCCAGCTCCCCTGACGTGAAACACTGGAACTCAACCTTGAGGCCTGAGGTCACCTTTCACTTGGCCGGAGCTGCACCTGGGGTGCCGTGGGAGGAGTTCCTAGAAAGGGATTGCCAGCACGGTTCTCGCTTTGGGAGAACACGCAGCCTTGGCCCACAACGACAATCCTGCCGCGCAGAGACGTCGGGCCGCTAGTGCTGTTCGGGCCGCTTTGAAGCCACGCGCAAGGCGCCTCCAAACGGGGAGAAAGTGTACTCTCCCATCCGCGTCCCACTTTCAAGCTGAATGACGCAACATGTTTCTCGGAAGGCTCTGCCGAGCTATCCAGTACAAGGGAGAGAGTGCCTGCCTCTGCCGAGAAAGGTTTTGACGTGGGGATTGCTGGACATGCGGAAGAGCGTTCCCCAGGCCGTGCCAAGTTTAGGCTTTGGTGATTCTGGATGGTCCCAAGGGGGCAGAATTGTCCCTGGCAAAGCTGTCCTTTTTCTCTTTCTCCGGCTGGAAGTAAACATCTGGCAACCGACTGCCGTAGGCAGACGTCCTGGGGGAGCCCCCCGGTTTCCTTTGGCACGCACATTGGTGTTTCGCAGAAGAGCCCCAATTCCTAATTGGGGGCACAGCGGCATGGAATGTAAGGCTGTTTAGAACGGCGCGCCTTGAGGCCGTGGGAAGGCCGTACAAACGAGAGCTTTCGAGCGAACAGGGCAGCGCTTCGCCATCATCGTTGCACATTCACGGAGCTTAATCAAACGAACGCGTTTCCTTCCTGTGGCTCAAACACAGCCGAGGAGCTGGAAGGCATACAGTGCCCTTTGACAGTTGTTACAACGAACGTGAGTGCACAGTGTCTCGTGAAATACCTTACACGGCTGAAGCGTTCCGTTAACGCAGGCCCCTCCGCTCCCTCTGGCACTCCGAGGTGTTCCTAACGGGGGAAACCTGGACTTTTGCTTGAGGCCGGGGTGGGGCGGGGGGACTCACAGTTCTTTTGCCGGCGGGCTCCAGAGCGCTCCTGCTGAAGCTCCCAGCAAGGAACTGAGAGAGAGAGAGCCGCAGGCCTCACACGAGTAAACTCAGACTTCTGCTGTCACGAGTAGACTCAGGCTTCTTATGGGAGGCCTTCCGGCAGCAAAGAGAAGGTGGGCGCGAGGAGTGTGCTTCAGGCAGCTTAGGACCCGCCCCTGTCTCGTCGGCCACGGAGGGGAATAAGGGTCGGCCAGGGTCGCCCAGCTTCAAACCTGAGCTCACCTAGGGATCCTCAGCGGTTTCTGATTACCTCAAGGAAACACAACGGGAGGAACAGGGCCCTTCCGTGGAGGCACTTTTGGGCGCAGGGACCTCTGCGTGGGATCTACGGGGTAAGTATGGCAGTACCTTAGGCGGGCCTCAGTGACCAAGGCTCTCCGGCTCATGCCTAGCTGTGTAAAGAAGTGTGGCAAACGTACGTACTGCTCCTCAGGCTGGGCCCACAGCCTAGCTTTCGCTTCTCTGAGAGTGCTGTCCCGAGTCTCTTCCTGGAGCCCGTCGTCAGCACGGTGTCTTTTGGCACTGCAGCTCTCTTTCAGTTAACGGCGCCGTTCGACCGGCAAAGAGAGTCCGCCCAGCGCTGCTTTCGCGAGTCTCTTTGACGACGGGGGCACTCCACCTTGGCAGCCCCGAGAGGAGTACACTGCCCTAGCTACGAATGTGAAGAGCTGTCTCCAGGGGCCTGCTTACACGAAGGTTCCTCAGAAGCCGGAGGCCGCCGTTCCGGCACGGAGAGAGGTCATCATGCGAAACTGGTGAATGGGCTCCTACCCTGTGTGTCCCCAGGAGCGTCGCAGGGTTAAGGCACTCCGTGGTGGAGTATGGCCTCATTGGAGACCCCTGCACACCCAGCTCCCCTGACGTGAAACACTGGAACTCAACCTTGAGGCCTGAGGTCACCTTTCACTTGGCCGGAGCTGCACCTGGGGTGCCGTGGGAGGAGTTCCTAGAAAGGGATTGCCAGCACGGTTCTCGCTTTGGGAGAACACGCAGCCTTGGCCCACAACGACAATCCTGCCGCGCAGAGACGTCGGGCCGCTAGTGCTGTTCGGGCCGCTTTGAAGCCACGCGCAAGGCGCCTCCAAACGGGGAGAAAGCGTACTCTCCCATCCGCGTCCCACTTTCAAGCTGAGTGACGCAGCATGTTTCTCGGAAGGCTCTGCCGAGCTATCCAGTACAAGGGAGAGAGTGCCTGCCTCTGCCGAGAAAGGTTTTGACGTGGGGATTGCTGGACATGCGGAAGAGCGTTCCCCAGGCCGTGCCAAGTTTAGGCTTTGGTGATTCTGGATGGTCCCAAGGGGGCAGAATTGTCCCTGGCAAAGCTGTCCTTTTTCTCTTTCTCCGGCTGGAAGTAAACATCTGGCAACCGACTGCCGTAGGCAGACGTCCTGGGGGAGCCCCCCGGTTTCCTTTGGCACGCACATTGGTGTTTCGCAGAAGAGCCCCAATTCCTAATTGGGGGCACAGCGGCATGGAATGTAAGGCTGTTTAGAACGGCGCGCCTCGAGGCCGTGGGAAGGCCGTACAAACGAGAGCTTTCGAGCGAACAGGGCAGCGCTTCGCCATCATCGTTGCACATTCACGGAGCTTAATCAAACGAACGCGTTTCCTTCCTGTGGCTCAAACACAGCCGAGGAGCTGGAAGGCATACAGTGCCCTTTGACAGTTGTTACAACGAACGTGAGTGCACAGTGTCTCGTGAAATACCTTACACGGCTGAAGCGTTCCGTTAACGCAGGCCCCTCCGCTCCCTCTGGCACTCCGAGGTGTTCCTAACGGGGGAAACCTGGACTTTTGCTTGAGGCCGGGGTGGGGCGGGGGGACTCACAGTTCTTTTGCCGGCGGGCTCCAGAGCGCTCCTGCTGAAGCTCCCAGCAAGGAACTGAGAGAGAGAGCCGCAGGCCTCACACGAGTAAACTCAGACTTCTGCTGTCACGAGTAGACTCAGACTTCTTATGGGAGGCCTTCCGGCAGCAAAGAGAAGGTGGGCGCGAGGAGTGTGCTTCAGGCAGCTTAGGACCCGCCCCTGTCTCGTCGGCCACGGAGGGGAATAAGGGTCGGCCAGGGTCGCCCAGCTTCAAACCTGAGCTCACCTAGGGATCCTCAGCGGTTTCTGATTACCTCAAGGAAACACAACGGGAGGAACAGGGCCCTTCCGTGGAGGCACTTTTGGGCGCAGGGACCTCTGCGTGGGATCTACGGGGTAAGTATGGCAGTACCTTAGGCGGGCCTCAGTGACCAAGGCTCTCCGGCTCATGCCTAGCTGTGTAAAGAAGTGTGGCAAACGTACGTACTGCTCCTCAGGCTGGGCCCACAGCCTAGCTTTCGCTTCTCTGAGAGTGCTGTCCCGAGTCTCTTCCTGGAGCCCGTCGTCAGCACGGTGTCTTTTGGCACTGCAGCTCTCTTTCAGTCAAGGAGGCCGTTCGACCGGCAAAGGGAGTCCGCCCAGCGCTGCTTTCGCGAGTCTCTTTGACGACGGGGGCACTCCACCTTGGCAGCCCCGAGAGGAGTACACTGCCCTAGCTACGAATGTGAAGAGCTGTCTCCAGGGGCCTGCTTACACGAAGGTTCCTCAGAAGCCGGAGGCCGCCGTTCCGGCACGGAGAGAGGTCATCATGCGAAACTGGTGAATGGGCTCCTACCCTGTGTGTCCCCAGGAGCGTCGCAGGGTTAAGGCACTCCGTGGTGGAGTATGGCCTCATTGGAGACCCCTGCACACCCAGCTCCTCTGACGTGAAACACCGGAACTCAACCTTGAGGCCTGAGGTCACCTTTCACTTGGCCGGAGCTGCACCTGGGGTGCCGTGGGAGGAGTTCCTAGAAAGGGATTGCCAGCACGGTTCTCGCTTTGGGAGAACACGCAGCCTTGGCCCACAACGACAATCCTGCCGCGCAGAGACGTCGGGCCGCTAGTGCTGTTCGGGCCGCTTTGAAGTCACGCGCAAGGCGCCTCCAAACGGGGAGAAAGCGTACTCTCCCATCCGCGTCCCACTTTCAAGCTGAGTGACGCAGCATGTTTCTCGGAAGGCTCTGCCGAGCTATCCAGTACAAGGGAGAGAGTGCCTGCCTCTGCCGAGAAAGGTTTTGACGTGGGGATTGCTGGACATGCGGAAGAGCGTTCCCCAGGCCGTGCCAAGTTTAGGCTTTGGTGATTCTGGATGGTCCCAAGGGGGCAGAATTGTCCCTGGCAAAGCTGTCCTTTTTCTCTTTCTCTGGCTGGAAGTAAACATCTGGCAACCGACTGCCGTAGGCAGACGTCCTGGGGGAGCCCCCCGGTTTCCTTTGGCACGCACATTGGTGTTTCGCAGAAGAGCCCCAATTCCTAATTGGGGGCACAGCGGCATGGAATGTAAGGCTGTTTAGAACGGCGCGCCTTGAGGCCGTGGGAAGGCCGTACAAACGAGAGCTTTCGAGCGAACAGGGCAGCGCTTCGCCATCATCGTTGCACATTCACGGAGCTTAATCAAACGAACGCGTTTCCTTCCTGTGGCTCAAACACAGCCGAGGAGCTGGAAGGCATACAGTGCCCTTTGACAGTTGTTACAACGAACGTGAGTGCACAGTGTCTCGTGAAATACCTTACACGGTTGAAGCGTTCCGTTAACGCAGGCCCCTCCGCTCCCTCTGGCACTCCGAGGTGTTCCTAACGGGGGAAACCTGGACTTTTGCTTGAGGCCGGGGTGGGGCGGGGGGGCTCACAGTTCTTTTGCCGGCGGGCTCCAGAGCGCTCCTGCTGAAGCTCCCAGCAAGGAACTGAGAGAGAGAGCCGCAGGCCTCACACGAGTAAACTCAGACTTCTGCTGTCACGAGTAGACTCAGACTTCTTATGGGAGGCCTTCCGGCAGCAAAGAGAAGGTGGGCGCGAGGAGTGTGCTTCAGGCAGCTTAGGACCCGCCCCTGTCTCGTCGGCCACGGAGGGGAATAAGGGTCGGCCAGGGTCGCCCAGCTTCAAACCTGAGCTCACCTAGGGATCCTCAGCGGTTTCTGATTACCTCAAGGAAACACAACGGGAGGAACAGGGCCCTTCCGTGGAGGCACTTTTGGGCGCAGGGACCTCTGCGTGGGATCTACGGGGTAAGTATGGCAGTACCTTAGGCGGGCCTCAGTGACCAAGGCTCTCCGGCTCATGCCTAGCTGTGTAAAGAAGTGTGGCAAACGTACGTACTGCTCCTCAGGCTGGGCCCACAGCCTAGCTTTCGCTTCTCTGAGAGTGCTGTCCCGAGTCTCTTCCTGGAGCCCGTCGTCAGCACGGTGTCTTTTGGCACTGCAGCTCTCTTTCAGTCAAGGAGGCCGTTCGACCGGCAAAGAGAGTCCGCCCAGCGCTGCTTTCGCGAGTCTCTTTGACGACGGGGGCACTCCACCTAGGCAGCCCCGAGAGGAGTACACTGCCCTAGCTACGAATGTGAAGAGCTGTCTCCAGGGGCCTGCTTACACGAAGGTTCCTCAGAAGCCGGAGGCCGCCGTTCCGGCACGGAGAGAGGTCATCATGCGAAACTGGTGAATGGGCTCCTACCCTGTGTGTCCCCAGGAGCGTCGCAGGGTTAAGGCACTCCGTGGTGGAGTATGGCCTCATTGGAGACCCCTGCACACCCAGCTCCCCTGACGTGAAACACTGGAACTCAACCTTGAGGCCTGAGGTCACCTTTCACTTGGCCGGAGCTGCACCTGGGGTGCCGTGGGAGGAGTTCCTAGAAAGGGATTGCCAGCACGGTTCTCGCTTTGGGAGAACACGCAGCCTTGGCCCACAACGACAATCCTGCCGCGCAGAGACGTCGGGCCGCTAGTGCTGTTCGGGCCGCTTTGAAGCCACGCGCAAGGCGCCTCCAAACGGGGAGAAAGTGTACTCTCCCATCCGCGTCCCACTTTCAAGCTAAGTGACGCAGCATGTTTCTCGGAAGGCTCTGCCGAGCTATCCAGTACAAGGGAGAGAGTGCCTGCCTCTGCCGAGAAAGGTTTTGACGTGGGGATTGCTGGACATGCGGAAGAGCGTTCCCCAGGCCGTGCCAAGTTTAGGCTTTGGTGATTCTGGATGGTCCCAAGGGGGCAGAATTGTCCCTGGCAAAGCTGTCCTTTTTCTCTTTCTCCGGCTGGAAGTAAACATCTGGCAACCGACTGCCGTAGGCAGACGTCCTGGGGGAGCCCCCCGGTTTCCTTTGGCACGCACATTGGTGTTTCGCAGAAGAGCCCCAATTCCTAATTGGGGGCACAGCGGCATGGAATGTAAGGCTGTTTAGAACGGCGCGCCTTGAGGCCGTG
This sequence comes from Stenella coeruleoalba, assembly GCF_951394435.1. NCBI lineage: Eukaryota > Metazoa > Chordata > Mammalia > Artiodactyla > Delphinidae > Stenella > Stenella coeruleoalba. The sequence goes on from NC_137161.1 coordinate 31,555,823, forward strand.
GGAAGGCCGTACAAACGAGAGCTTTCGAGCGAACAGGGCAGCGCTTCGCCATCATCGTTGCACATTCACGGAGCTTAATCAAACGAACGCGTTTCCTTCCTGTGGCTCAAACACAGCCGAGGAGCTGGAAGGCATACAGTGCCCTTTGACAGTTGTTACAACGAACGTGAGTGCACAGTGTCTCGTGAAATACCTTACACGGCTGAAGCGTTCCGTTAACGCAGGCCCCTCCGCTCCCTCTGGCACTCCGAGGTGTTCCTAACGGGGGAAACCTGGACTTTTGCTTGAGGCCGGGGTGGGGCGGGGGGACTCACAGTTCTTTTGCCGGCGGGCTCCAGAGCGCTCCTGCTGAAGCTCCCAGCAAGGAACTGAGAGAGAGAGAGCCGCAGGCCTCACACGAGTAAACTCAGACTTCTGCTGTCACGAGTAGACTCAGGCTTCTTATGGGAGGCCTTCCGGCAGCAAAGAGAAGGTGGGCGCGAGGAGTGTGCTTCAGGCAGCTTAGGACCCGCCCCTGTCTCGTCGGCCACGGAGGGGAATAAGGGTCGGCCAGGGTCGCCCAGCTTCAAACCTGAGCTCACCTAGGGATCCTCAGCGGTTTCTGATTACCTCAAGGAAACACAACGGGAGGAACAGGGCCCTTCCGTGGAGGCACTTTTGGGCGCAGGGACCTCTGCGTGGGATCTACGGGGTAAGTATGGCAGTACCTTAGGCGGGCCTCAGTGACCAAGGCTCTCCGGCTCATGCCTAGCTGTGTAAAGAAGTGTGGCAAACGTACGTACTGCTCCTCAGGCTGGGCCCACAGCCTAGCTTTCGCTTCTCTGAGAGTGCTGTCCCGAGTCTCTTCCTGGAGCCCGTCGTCAGCACGGTGTCTTTTGGCACTGCAGCTCTCTTTCAGTCAAGGAGGCCGTTCGACCGGCAAAGGGAGTCCGCCCAGCGCTGCTTTCGCGAGTCTCTTTGACGACGGGGGCACTCCACCTTGGCAGCCCCGAGAGGAGTACACTGCCCTAGCTACGAATGTGAAGAGCTGTCTCCAGGGGCCTGCTTACACGAAGGTTCCTCAGAAGCCGGAGGCCGCCGTTCCGGCACGGAGAGAGGTCATCATGCGAAACTGGTGAATGGGCTCCTACCCTGTGTGTCCCCAGGAGCGTCGCAGGGTTAAGGCACTCCGTGGTGGAGTATGGCCTCATTGGAGACCCCTGCACACCCAGCTCCCCTGACGTGAAACACTGGAACTCAACCTTGAGGCCTGAGGTCACCTTTCACTTGGCCGGAGCTGCACCTGGGGTGCCGTGGGAGGAGTTCCTAGAAAGGGATTGCCAGCACGGTTCTCGCTTTGGGAGAACACGCAGCCTTGGCCCACAACGACAATCCTGCCGCGCAGAGACGTCGGGCCGCTAGTGCTGTTCGGGCCGCTTTGAAGCCACGCGCAAGGCGCCTCCAAACGGGGAGAAAGCGTACTCTCCCATCCGCGTCCCACTTTCAAGCTGAATGACGCAGCATGTTTCTCGGAAGGCTCTGCCGAGCTATCCAGTACAAGGGAGAGAGTGCCTGTCTCTGCCGAGAAAGGTTTTGACGTGGGGATTGCTGGACATGCGGAAGAGCGTTCCCCAGGCCGTGCCAAGTTTAGGCTTTGGTGATTCTGGATGGTCCCAAGGGGGCAGAATTGTCCCTGGCAAAGCTGTCCTTTTTCTCTTTCTCCGGCTGGAAGTAAACATCTGGCAACCGACTGCCGTAGGCAGACGTCCTGGGGGAGCCCCCCGGTTTCCTTTGGCACGCACATTGGTGTTTCGCAGAAGAGCCCCAATTCCTAATTGGGGGCACAGCGGCATGGAATGTAAGGCTGTTTAGAACGGCGCGCCTCGAGGCCGTGGGAAGGCCGTACAAACGAGAGCTTTCGAGCGAACAGGGCAGCGCTTCGCCATCATCGTTGCACATTCACGGAGCTTAATCAAACGAACGCGTTTCCTTCCTGTGGCTCAAACACAGCCGAGGAGCTGGAAGGCATACAGTGCCCTTTGACAGTTGTTACAACGAACGTGAGTGCACAGTGTCTCGTGAAATACCTTACACGGCTGAAGCGTTCCGTTAACGCAGGCCCCTCCGCTCCCTCTGGCACTCCGAGGTGTTCCTAACGGGGGAAACCTGGACTTTTGCTTGAGGCCGGGGTGGGGCGGGGGGACTCACAGTTCTTTTGCCGGCGGGCTCCAGAGCGCTCCTGCTGAAGCTCCCAGCAAGGAACTGAGAGAGAGAGCCGCAGGCCTCACACGAGTAAACTCAGACTTCTGCTGTCACGAGTAGACTCAGACTTCTTATGGGAGGCCTTCCGGCAGCAAAGAGAAGGTGGGCGCGAGGAGTGTGCTTCAGGCAGCTTAGGACCCGCCCCTGTCTCGTCGGCCACGGAGGGGAATAAGGGTCGGCCAGGGTCGCCCAGCTTCAAACCTGAGCTCACCTAGGGATCCTCAGCGGTTTCTGATTACGTCAAGGAAACACAACGGGAGGAACAGGGCCCTTCCGTGGAGGCACTTTTGGGCGCAGGGACCTCTGCGTGGGATCTACGGGGTAAGTATGGCAGTACCTTAGGCGGGCCTCAGTGACCAAGGCTCTCCGGCTCATGCCTAGCTGTGTAAAGAAGTGTGGCAAACGTACGTACTGCTCCTCAGGCTGGGCCCACAGCCTAGCTTTCGCTTCTCTGAGAGTGCTGTCCCGAGTCTCTTCCTGGAGCCCGTCGTCAGCACGGTGTCTTTTGGCACTGCAGCTCTCTTTCAGTCAAGGAGGCCGTTCGACCGGCAAAGGGAGTCCGCCCAGCGCTGCTTTCGCGAGTCTCTTTGACGACGGGGGCACTCCACCTTGGCAGCCCCGAGAGGAGTACACTGCCCTAGCTACGAATGTGAAGAGCTGTCTCCAGGGGCCTGCTTACACGAAGGTTCCTCAGAAGCCGGAGGCCGCCGTTCCGGCACGGAGAGAGGTCATCATGCGAAACCGGTGAATGGGCTCCTACCCTGTGTGTCCCCAGGAGCGTCGCAGGGTTAAGGCACTCCGTGGTGGAGTATGGCCTCATTGGAGACCCCTGCACACCCAGCTCCTCTGACGTGAAACACCGGAACTCAACCTTGAGGCCTGAGGTCACCTTTCACTTGGCCGGAGCTGCACCTGGGGTGCCGTGGGAGGAGTTCCTAGAAAGGGATTGCCAGCACGGTTCTCGCTTTGGGAGAACACGCAGCCTTGGCCCACAACGACAATCCTGCCGCGCAGAGACGTCGGGCCGCTAGTGCTGTTCGGGCCGCTTTGAAGTCACGCGCAAGGCGCCTCCAAACGGGGAGAAAGCGTACTCTCCCATCCGCGTCCCACTTTCAAGCTGAGTGACGCAGCATGTTTCTCGGAAGGCTCTGCCGAGCTATCCAGTACAAGGGAGAGAGTGCCTGCCTCTGCCGAGAAAGGTTTTGACGTGGGGATTGCTGGACATGCGGAAGAGCGTTCCCCAGGCCGTGCCAAGTTTAGGCTTTGGTGATTCTGGATGGTCCCAAGGGGGCAGAATTGTCCCTGGCAAAGCTGTCCTTTTTCTCTTTCTCTGGCTGGAAGTAAACATCTGGCAACCGACTGCCGTAGGCAGACGTCCTGGGGGAGCCCCCCGGTTTCCTTTGGCACGCACATTGGTGTTTCGCAGAAGAGCCCCAATTCCTAATTGGGGGCACAGCGGCATGGAATGTAAGGCTGTTTAGAACGGCGCGCCTTGAGGCCGTGGGAAGGCCGTACAAACGAGAGCTTTCGAGCGAACAGGGCAGCGCTTCGCCATCATCGTTGCACATTCACGGAGCTTAATCAAACGAACGCGTTTCCTTCCTGTGGCTCAAACACAGCCGAGGAGCTGGAAGGCATACAGTGCCCTTTGACAGTTGTTACAACGAACGTGAGTGCACAGTGTCTCGTGAAATACCTTACACGGTTGAAGCGTTCCGTTAACGCAGGCCCCTCCGCTCCCTCTGGCACTCCGAGGTGTTCCTAACGGGGGAAACCTGGACTTTTGCTTGAGGCCGGGGTGGGGCGGGGGGGCTCACAGTTCTTTTGCCGGCGGGCTCCAGAGCGCTCCTGCTGAAGCTCCCAGCAAGGAACTGAGAGAGAGAGCCGCAGGCCTCACACGAGTAAACTCAGACTTCTGCTGTCACGAGTAGACTCAGACTTCTTATGGGAGGCCTTCCGGCAGCAAAGAGAAGGTGGGGGCGAGGAGTGTGCTTCAGGCAGCTTAGGACCCGCCCCTGTCTCGTCGGCCACGGAGGGGAATAAGGGTCGGCCAGGGTCGCCCAGCTTCAAACCTGAGCTCACCTAGGGATCCTCAGCGGTTTCTGATTACCTCAAGGAAACACAACGGGAGGAACAGGGCCCTTCCGTGGAGGCACTTTTGGGCGCAGGGACCTCTGCGTGGGATCTACGGGGTAAGTATGGCAGTACCTTAGGCCGGCCTCAGTGACCAAGGCTCTCCGGCTCATGCCTAGCTGTGTAAAGAAGTGTGGCAAACGTACGTACTGCTCCTCAGGCTGGGCCCACAGCCTAGCTTTCGCTTCTCTGAGAGTGCTGTCCCGAGTCTCTTCCTGGAGCCCGTCGTCAGCACGGTGTCTTTTGGCACTGCAGCTCTCTTTCAGTCAAGGAGGCCGTTCGACCGGCAAAGAGAGTCCGCCCAGCGCTGCTTTCGCGAGTCTCTTTGACGACGGGGGCACTCCACCTAGGCAGCCCCGAGAGGAGTACACTGCCCTAGCTACGAATGTGAAGAGCTGTCTCCAGGGGCCTGCTTACACGAAGGTTCCTCAGAAGCCGGAGGCCGCCGTTCCGGCACGGAGAGAGGTCATCATGCGAAACTGGTGAATGGGCTCCTACCCTGTGTGTCCCCAGGAGCGTCGCAGGGTTAAGGCACTCCGTGGTGGAGTATGGCCTCATTGGAGACCCCTGCACACCCAGCTCCCCTGACGTGAAACACTGGAACTCAACCTTGAGGCCTGAGGTCACCTTTCACTTGGCCGGAGCTGCACCTGGGGTGCCGTGGGAGGAGTTCCTAGAAAGGGATTGCCAGCACGGTTCTCGCTTTGGGAGAACACGCAGCCTTGGCCCACAACGACAATCCTGCCGCGCAGAGACGTCGGGCCGCTAGTGCTGTTCGGGCCGCTTTGAAGCCACGCGCAAGGCGCCTCCAAACGGGGAGAAAGTGTACTCTCCCATCCGCGTCCCACTTTCAAGCTAAGTGACGCAGCATGTTTCTCGGAAGGCTCTGCCGAGCTATCCAGTACAAGGGAGAGAGTGCCTGCCTCTGCCGAGAAAGGTTTTGACGTGGGGATTGCTGGACATGCGGAAGAGCGTTCCCCAGGCCGTGCCAAGTTTAGGCTTTGGTGATTCTGGATGGTCCCAAGGGGGCAGAATTGTCCCTGGCAAAGCTGTCCTTTTTCTCTTTCTCCGGCTGGAAGTAAACATCTGGCAACCGACTGCCGTAGGCAGACGTCCTGGGGGAGCCCCCCGGTTTCCTTTGGCACGCACATTGGTGTTTCGCAGAAGAGCCCCAATTCCTAATTGGGGGCACAGCGGCATGGAATGTAAGGCTGTTTAGAACGGCGCGCCTTGAGGCCGTGGGAAGGCCGTACAAACGAGAGCTTTCGAGCGAACAGGGCAGCGCTTCGCCATCATCGTTGCACATTCACGGAGCTTAATCAAACGAACGCGTTTCCTTCCTGTGGCTCAAACACAGCCGAGGAGCTGGAAGGCATACAGTGCCCTTTGACAGTTGTTACAACGAACGTGAGTGCACAGTGTCTCGTGAAATACCTTACACGGCTGAAGCGTTCCGTTAACGCAGGCCCCTCCGCTCCCTCTGGCACTCCGAGGTGTTCCTAACGGGGGAAACCTGGACTTTTGCTTGAGGCCAGGATGGGGCGGGGGGACTCACAGTTCTTTTGCCGGCGGGCTCCAGAGCGCTCCTGCTGAAGCTCCCAGCAAGGAACTGAGAGAGAGAGAGCCGCAGGCCTCACACGAGTAAACTCAGACTTCTGCTGTCACGAGTAGACTCAGGCTTCTTATGGGAGGCCTTCCGGCAGCAAAGAGAAGGTGGGCGCGAGGAGTGTGCTTCAGGCAGCTTAGGACCCGCCCCTGTCTCGTCGGCCACGGAGGGGAATAAGGGTCGGCCAGGGTCGCCCAGCTTCAAACCTGAGCTCACCTAGGGATCCTCAGCGGTTTCTGATTACCTCAAGGAAACACAACGGGAGGAACAGGGCCCTTCCGTGGAGGCACTTTTGGGCGCAGGGACCTCTGCGTGGGATCTACGGGGTAAGTATGGCAGTACCTTAGGCGGGCCTCAGTGACCAAGGCTCTCCGGCTCATGCCTAGCTGTGTAAAGAAGTGTGGCAAACGTACGTACTGCTCCTCAGGCTGGGCCCACAGCCTAGCTTTCGCTTCTCTGAGAGTGCTGTCCCGAGTCTCTTCCTGGAGCCCGTCGTCAGCACGGTGTCTTTTGGCACTGCAGCTCTCTTTCAGTCAAGGAGGCCGTTCGACCGGCAAAGGGAGTCCGCCCAGCGCTGCTTTCGCGAGTCTCTTTGACGACGGGGGCACTCCACCTTGGCAGCCCCGAGAGGAGTACACTGCCCTAGCTACGAATGTGAAGAGCTGTCTCCAGGGGCCTGCTTACACGAAGGTTCCTCAGAAGCCGGAGGCCGCCGTTCCGGCACGGAGAGAGGTCATCATGCGAAACTGGTGAATGGGCTCCTACCCTGTGTGTCCCCAGGAGCGTCGCAGGGTTAAGGCACTCCGTGGTGGAGTATGGCCTCATTGGAGACCCCTGCACACCCAGCTCCCCTGACGTGAAACACTGGAACTCAACCTTGAGGCCTGAGGTCACCTTTCACTTGGCCGGAGCTGCACCTGGGGTGCCGTGGGAGGAGTTCCTAGAAAGGGATTGCCAGCACGGTTCTCGCTTTGGGAGAACACGCAGCCTTGGCCCACAACGACAATCCTGCCGCGCAGAGACGTCGGGCCGCTAGTGCTGTTCGGGCCGCTTTGAAGCCACGCGCAAGGCGCCTCCAAACGGGGAGAAAGCGTACTCTCCCATCCGCGTCCCACTTTCAAGCTGAATGACGCAGCATGTTTCTCGGAAGGCTCTGCCGAGCTATCCAGTACAAGGGAGAGAGTGCCTGCCTCTGCCGAGAAAGGTTTTGACGTGGGGATTGCTGGACATGCGGAAGAGCGTTCCCCAGGCCGTGCCAAGTTTAGGCTTTGGTGATTCTGGATGGTCCCAAGGGGGCAGAATTGTCCCTGGCAAAGCTGTCCTTTTTCTCTTTCTCCGGCTGGAAGTAAACATCTGGCAACCGACTGCCGTAGGCAGACGTCCTGGGGGAGCCCCCCGGTTTCCTTTGGCACGCACATTGGTGTTTCGCAGAAGAGCCCCAATTCCTAATTGGGGGCACAGCGGCATGGAATGTAAGGCTGTTTAGAACGGCGCGCCTTGAGGCCGTGGGAAGGCCGTACAAACGAGAGCTTTCGAGCGAACAGGGCAGCGCTTCGCCATCATCGTTGCACATTCACGGAGCTTAATCAAACGAACGCGTTTCCTTCCTGTGGCTCAAACACAGCCGAGGAGCTGGAAGGCATACAGTGCCCTTTGACAGTTGTTACAACGAACGTGAGTGCACAGTGTCTCGTGAAATACCTTACACGGCTGAAGCGTTCCGTTAACGCAGGCCCCTCCGCTCCCTCTGGCACTCCGAGGTGTTCCTAACGGGGGAAACCTGGACTTTTGCTTGAGGCCGGGGTGGGGCGGGGGGACTCACAGTTCTTTTGCCGGCGGGCTCCAGAGCGCTCCTGCTGAAGCTCCCAGCAAGGAACTGAGAGAGAGAGAGCCGCAGGCCTCACACGAGTAAACTCAGACTTCTGCTGTCACGAGTAGACTCAGGCTTCTTATGGGAGGCCTTCCGGCAGCAAAGAGAAGGTGGGCGCGAGGAGTGTGCTTCAGGCAGCTTAGGACCCGCCCCTGTCTCGTCGGCCACGGAGGGGAATAAGGGTCGGCCAGGGTCGCCCAGCTTCAAACCTGAGCTCACCTAGGGATCCTCAGCGGTTTCTGATTACCTCAAGGAAACACAACGGGAGGAACAGGGCCCTTCCGTGGAGGCACTTTTGGGCGCAGGGACCTCTGCGTGGGATCTACGGGGTAAGTATGGCAGTACCTTAGGCGGGCCTCAGTGACCAAGGCTCTCCGGCTCATGCCTAGCTGTGTAAAGAAGTGTGGCAAACGTACGTACTGCTCCTCAGGCTGGGCCCACAGCCTAGCTTTCGCTTCTCTGAGAGTGCTGTCCCGAGTCTCTTCCTGGAGCCCGTCGTCAGCACGGTGTCTTTTGGCACTGCAGCTCTCTTTCAGTCAAGGAGGCCGTTCGACCGGCAAAGGGAGTCCGCCCAGCGCTGCTTTCGCGAGTCTCTTTGACGACGGGGGCACTCCACCTTGGCAGCCCCGAGAGGAGTACACTGCCCTAGCTACGAATGTGAAGAGCTGTCTCCAGGGGCCTGCTTACACGAAGGTTCCTCAGAAGCCGGAGGCCGCCGTTCCGGCACGGAGAGAGGTCATCATGCGAAACTGGTGAATGGGCTCCTACCCTGTGTGTCCCCAGGAGCGTCGCAGGGTTAAGGCACTCCGTGGTGGAGTATGGCCTCATTGGAGACCCCTGCACACCCAGCTCCTCTGACGTGAAACACCGGAACTCAACCTTGAGGCCTGAGGTCACCTTTCACTTGGCCGGAGCTGCACCTGGGGTGCCGTGGGAGGAGTTCCTAGAAAGGGATTGCCAGCACGGTTCTCGCTTTGGGAGAACACGCAGCCTTGGCCCACAACGACAATCCTGCCGCGCAGAGACGTCGGGCCGCTAGTGCTGTTCGGGCCGCTTTGAAGTCACGCGCAAGGCGCCTCCAAACGGGGAGAAAGCGTACTCTCCCATCCGCGTCCCACTTTCAAGCTGAGTGACGCAGCATGTTTCTCGGAAGGCTCTGCCGAGCTATCCAGTACAAGGGAGAGAGTGCCTGCCTCTGCCGAGAAAGGTTTTGACGTGGGGATTGCTGGACATGCGGAAGAGCGTTCCCCAGGCCGTGCCAAGTTTAGGCTTTGGTGATTCTGGATGGTCCCAAGGGGGCAGAATTGTCCCTGGCAAAGCTGTCCTTTTTCTCTTTCTCTGGCTGGAAGTAAACATCTGGCAACCGACTGCCGTAGGCAGACGTCCTGGGGGAGCCCCCCGGTTTCCTTTGGCACGCACATTGGTGTTTCGCAGAAGAGCCCCAATTCCTAATTGGGGGCACAGCGGCATGGAATGTAAGGCTGTTTAGAACGGCGCGCCTTGAGGCCGTGGGAAGGCCGTACAAACGAGAGCTTTCGAGCGAACAGGGCAGCGCTTCGCCATCATCGTTGCACATTCACGGAGCTTAATCAAACGAACGCGTTTCCTTCCTGTGGCTCAAACACAGCCGAGGAGCTGGAAGGCATACAGTGCCCTTTGACAGTTGTTACAACGAACGTGAGTGCACAGTGTCTCGTGAAATACCTTACACGGTTGAAGCGTTCCGTTAACGCAGGCCCCTCCGCTCCCTCTGGCACTCCGAGGTGTTCCTAACGGGGGAAACCTGGACTTTTGCTTGAGGCCGGGGTGGGGCGGGGGGGCTCACAGTTCTTTTGCCGGCGGGCTCCAGAGCGCTCCTGCTGAAGCTCCCAGCAAGGAACTGAGAGAGAGAGCCGCAGGCCTCACACGAGTAAACTCAGACTTCTGCTGTCACGAGTAGACTCAGACTTCTTATGGGAGGCCTTCCGGCAGCAAAGAGAAGGTGGGCGCGAGGAGTGTGCTTCAGGCAGCTTAGGACCCGCCCCTGTCTCGTCGGCCACGGAGGGGAATAAGGGTCGGCCAGGGTCGCCCAGCTTCAAACCTGAGCTCACCTAGGGATCCTCAGCGGTTTCTGATTACCTCAAGGAAACACAACGGGAGGAACAGGGCCCTTCCGTGGAGGCACTTTTGGGCGCAGGGACCTCTGCGTGGGATCTACGGGGTAAGTATGGCAGTACCTTAGGCGGGCCTCAGTGACCAAGGCTCTCCGGCTCATGCCTAGCTGTGTAAAGAAGTGTGGCAAACGTACGTACTGCTCCTCAGGCTGGGCCCACAGCCTAGCTTTCGCTTCTCTGAGAGTGCTGTCCCGAGTCTCTTCCTGGAGCCCGTCGACAGCACGGTGTCTTTTGGCACTGCAGCTCTCTTTCAGTCAAGGAGGCCGTTCGACCGGCAAAGAGAGTCCGCCCAGCGCTGCTTTCGCGAGTCTCTTTGACGACGGGGGCACTCCACCTAGGCAGCCCCGAGAGGAGTACACTGCCCTAGCTACGAATGTGAAGAGCTGTCTCCAGGGGCCTGCTTACACGAAGGTTCCTCAGAAGCCGGAGGCCGCCGTTCCGGCACGGAGAGAGGTCATCATGCGAAACTGGTGAATGGGCTCCTACCCTGTGTGTCCCCAGGAGCGTCGCAGGGTTAAGGCACTCCGTGGTGGAGTATGGCCTCATTGGAGACCCCTGCACACCCAGCTCCCCTGACGTGAAACACTGGAACTCAACCTTGAGGCCTGAGGTCACCTTTCACTTGGCCGGAGCTGCACCTGGGGTGCCGTGGGAGGAGTTCCTAGAAAGGGATTGCCAGCACGGTTCTCGCTTTGGGAGAACACGCAGCCTTGGCCCACAACGACAATCCTGCCGCGCAGAGACGTCGGGCCGCTAGTGCTGTTCGGGCCGCTTTGAAGCCACGCGCAAGGCGCCTCCAAACGGGGAGAAAGTGTACTCTCCCATCCGCGTCCCACTTTCAAGCTAAGTGACGCAGCATGTTTCTCGGAAGGCTCTGCCGAGCTATCCAGTACAAGGGAGAGAGTGCCTGCCTCTGCCGAGAAAGGTTTTGACGTGGGGATTGCTGGACATGCGGAAGAGCGTTCCCCAGGCCGTGCCAAGTTTAGGCTTTGGTGATTCTGGATGGTCCCAAGGGGGCAGAATTGTCCCTGGCAAAGCTGTCCTTTTTCTCTTTCTCCGGCTGGAAGTAAACATCTGGCAACCGACTGCCGTAGGCAGACGTCCTGGGGGAGCCCCCCGGTTTCCTTTGGCACGCACATTGGTGTTTCGCAGAAGAGCCCCAATTCCTAATTGGGGGCACAGCGGCATGGAATGTAAGGCTGTTTAGAACGGCGCGCCTTGAGGCCGTGGGAAGGCCGTACAAACGAGAGCTTTCGAGCGAACAGGGCAGCGCTTCGCCATCATCGTTGCACATTCACGGAGCTTAATCAAACGAACGCGTTTCCTTCCTGTGGCTCAAACACAGCCGAGGAGCTGGAAGGCATACAGTGCCCTTTGACAGTTGTTACAACGAACGTGAGTGCACAGTGTCTCGTGAAATACCTTACACGGCTGAAGCGTTCCGTTAACGCAGGCCCCTCCGCTCCCTCTGGCACTCCGAGGTGTTCCTAACGGGGGAAACCTGGACTTTTGCTTGAGGCCGGGGTGGGGCGGGGGGACTCACAGTTCTTTTGCCGGCGGGCTCCAGAGCGCTCCTGCTGAAGCTCCCAGCAAGGAACTGAGAGAGAGAGAGCCGCAGGCCTCACACGAGTAAACTCAGACTTCTGCTGTCACGAGTAGACTCAGGCTTCTTATGGGAGGCCTTCCGGCAGCAAAGAGAAGGTGGGCGCGAGGAGTGTGCTTCAGGCAGCTTAGGACCCGCCCCTGTCTCGTCGGCCACGGAGGGGAATAAGGGTCGGCCAGGGTCGCCCAGCTTCAAACCTGAGCTCACCTAGGGATCCTCAGCGGTTTCTGATTACCTCAAGGAAACACAACGGGAGGAACAGGGCCCTTCCGTGGAGGCACTTTTGGGCGCAGGGACCTCTGCGTGGGATCTACGGGGTAAGTATGGCAGTACCTTAGGCGGGCCTCAGTGACCAAGGCTCTCCGGCTCATGCCTAGCTGTGTAAAGAAGTGTGGCAAACGTACGTACTGCTCCTCAGGCTGGGCCCACAGCCTAGCTTTCGCTTCTCTGAGAGTGCTGTCCCGAGTCTCTTCCTGGAGCCCGTCGTCAGCACGGTGTCTTTTGGCACTGCAGCTCTCTTTCAGTCAAGGAGGCCGTTCGACCGGCAAAGGGAGTCCGCCCAGCGCTGCTTTCGCGAGTCTCTTTGACGACGGGGGCACTCCACCTTGGCAGCCCCGAGAGGAGTACACTGCCCTAGCTACGAATGTGAAGAGCTGTCTCCAGGGGCCTGCTTACACGAAGGTTCCTCAGAAGCCGGAGGCCGCCGTTCCGGCACGGAGAGAGGTCATCATGCGAAACTGGTGAATGGGCTCCTACCCTGTGTGTCCCCAGGAGCGTCGCAGGGTTAAGGCACTCCGTGGTGGAGTATGGCCTCATTGGAGACCCCTGCACACCCAGCTCCCCTGACGTGAAACACTGGAACTCAACCTTGAGGCCTGAGGTCACCTTTCACTTGGCCGGAGCTGCACCTGGGGTGCCGTGGGAGGAGTTCCTAGAAAGGGATTGCCAGCACGGTTCTCGCTTTGGGAGAACACGCAGCCTTGGCCCACAACGACAATCCTGCCGCGCAGAGACGTCGGGCCGCTAGTGCTGTTCGGGCCGCTTTGAAGCCACGCGCAAGGCGCCTCCAAACGGGGAGAAAGCGTACTCTCCCATCCGCGTCCCACTTTCAAGCTGAGTGACGCAGCATGTTTCTCGGAAGGCTCTGCCGAGCTATCCAGTACAAGGGAGAGAGTGCCTGCCTCTGCCGAGAAAGGTTTTGACGTGGGGATTGCTGGACATGCGGAAGAGCGTTCCCCAGGCCGTGCCAAGTTTAGGCTTTGGTGATTCTGGATGGTCCCAAGGGGGCAGAATTGTCCCTGGCAAAGCTGTCCTTTTTCTCTTTCTCCGGCTGGAAGTAAACATCTGGCAACCGACTGCCGTAGGCAGACGTCCTGGGGGAGCCCCCCGGTTTCCTTTGGCACGCACATTGGTGTTTCGCAAAAGAGCCCCAATTCCTAATTGGGGGCACAGCGGCATGGAATGTAAGGCTGTTTAGAACGGCGCGCCTTGAGGCCGTGGGAAGGCCGTACAAACGAGAGCTTTCGAGCGAACAGGGCAGCGCTTCGCCATCATCGTTGCACATTCACGGAGCTTAATCAAACGAACGCGTTTCCTTCCTGTGGCTCAAACACAGCCGAGGAGCTGGAAGGCATACAGTGCCCTTTGACAGTTGTTACAACGAACGTGAGTGCACAGTGTCTCGTGAAATACCTTACACGGCTGAAGCGTTCCGTTAACGCAGGCCCCTCCGCTCCCTCTGGCACTCCGAGGTGTTCCTAACGGGGGAAACCTGGACTTTTGCTTGAGGCCGGGGTGGGGCGGGGGGACTCACAGTTCTTTTGCCGGCGGGCTCCAGAGCGCTCCTGCTGAAGCTCCCAGCAAGGAACTGAGAGAGAGAGCCGCAGGCCTCACACGAGTAAACTCAGACTTCTGCTGTCACGAGTAGACTCAGACTTCTTATGGGAGGCCTTCCGGCAGCAAAGAGAAGGTGGGCGCGAGGAGTGTGCTTCAGGCAGCTTAGGACCCGCCCCTGTCTCGTCGGCCACGGAGGGGAATAAGGGTCGGCCAGGGTCGCCCAGCTTCAAACCTGAGCTCACCTAGGGATCCTCAGCGGTTTCTGATTACCTCAAGGAAACACAACGGGAGGAACAGGGCCCTTCCGTGGAGGCACTTTTGGGCGCAGGGACCTCTGCGTGGGATCTACGGGGTAAGTATGGCAGTACCTTAGGCGGGCCTCAGTGACCAAGGTTCTCCGGCTCATGCCTAGCTGTGTAAAGAAGTGTGGCAAACGTACGTACTGCTCCTCAGGCTGGGCCCACAGCCTAGCTTTCGCTTCTCTGAGAGTGCTGTCCCGAGTCTCTTCCTGGAGCCCGTCGTCAGCACGGTGTCTTTTGGCACTGCAGCTCTCTTTCAGTCAAGGAGGCCGTTCGACCGGCAAAGAGAGTCCGCCCAGCGCTGCTTTCGCGAGTCTCTTTGACGACGGGGGCACTCCACCTAGGCAGCCCCGAGAGGAGTACACTGCCCTAGCTACGAATGTGAAGAGCTGTCTCCAGGGGCCTGCTTACACGAAGGTTCCTCAGAAGCCGGAGGCCGCCGTTCCGGCACGGAGAGAGGTCATCATGCGAAACTGGTGAATGGGCTCCTACCCTGTGTGTCCCCAGGAGCGTCGCAGGGTTAAGGCACTCCGTGGTGGAGTATGGCCTCATTGGAGACCCCTGCACACCCAGCTCCCCTGACGTGAAACACTGGAACTCAACCTTGAGGCCTGAGGTCACCTTTCACTTGGCCGGAGCTGCACCTGGGGTGCCGTGGGAGGAGTTCCTAGAAAGGGATTGCCAGCACGGTTCTCGCTTTGGGAGAACACGCAGCCTTGGCCCACAACGACAATCCTGCCGCGCAGAGACGTCGGGCCGCTAGTGCTGTTCGGGCCGCTTTGAAGCCACGCGCAAGGCGCCTCCAAACGGGGAGAAAGCGTACTCTCCCATCCGCGTCCCACTTTCAAGCTGAATGACGCAGCATGTTTCTCGGAAGGCTCTGCCGAGCTATCCAGTACAAGGGAGAGAGTGCCTGCCTCTGCCGAGAAAGGTTTTGACGTGGGGATTGCTGGACATGCGGAAGAGCGTTCCCCAGGCCGTGCCAAGTTTAGGCTTTGGTGATTCTGGATGGTCCCAAGGGGGCAGAATTGTCCCTGGCAAAGCTGTCCTTTTTCTCTTTCTCCGGCTGGAAGTAAACATCTGGCAACCGACTGCCGTAGGCAGACGTCCTGGGGGAGCCCCCCGGTTTCCTTTGGCACGCACATTGGTGTTTCGCAGAAGAGCCCCAATTCCTAATTGGGGGCACAGCGGCATGGAATGTAAGGCTGTTTAGAACGGCGCGCCTTGAGGCCGTGGGAAGGCCGTACAAACGAGAGCTTTCGAGCGAACAGGGCAGCGCTTCGCCATCATCGTTGCACATTCACGGAGCTTAATCAAACGAACGCGTTTCCTTCCTGTGGCTCAAACACAGCCGAGGAGCTGGAAGGCATACAGTGCCCTTTGACAGTTGTTACAACGAACGTGAGTGCACAGTGTCTCGTGAAATACCTTACACGGTTGAAGCGTTCCGTTAACGCAGGCCCCTCCGCTCCCTCTGGCACTCCGAGGTGTTCCTAACGGGGGAAACCTGGACTTTTGCTTGAGGCCGGGGTGGGGCGGGGGGACTCACAGTTCTTTTGCCGGCGGGCTCCAGAGCGCTCCTGCTGAAGCTCCCAGCAAGGAACTGAGAGAGAGAGCCGCAGGCCTCACACGAGTAAACTCAGACTTCTGCTGTCACGAGTAGACTCAGACTTCTTATGGGAGGCCTTCCGGCAGCAAAGAGAAGGTGGGCGCGAGGAGTGTGCTTCAGGCAGCTTAGGACCCGCCCCTGTCTCGTGGGCCACGGAGGGGAATAAGGGTCGGCCAGGGTCGCCCAGCTTCAAACCTGAGCTCACCTAGGGATCCTCAGCGGTTTCTGATTACCTCAAGGAAACACAACGGGAGGAACAGGGCCCTTCCGTGGAGGCACTTTTGGGCGCAGGGACCTCTGCGTGGGATCTACGGGGTAAGTATGGCAGTACCTTAGGCGGGCCTCAGTGACCAAGGCTCTCCGGCTCATGCCTAGCTGTGTAAAGAAGTGTGGCAAACGTACGTACTGCTCCTCAGGCTGGGCCCACAGCCTAGCTTTCGCTTCTCTGAGAGTGCTGTCCCGAGTCTCTTCCTGGAGCCCGTCGTCAGCACGGTGTCTTTTGGCACTGCAGCTCTCTTTCAGTCAAGGAGGCCGTTCGACCGGCAAAGAGAGTCCGCCCAGCGCTGCTTTCGCGAGTCTCTTTGACGACGGGGGCACTCCACCTAGGCAGCCCCGAGAGGAGTACACTGCCCTAGCTACGAATGTGAAGAGCTGTCTCCAGGGGCCTGCTTACACGAAGGTTCCTCAGAAGCCGGAGGCCGCCGTTCCGGCACGGAGAGAGGTCATCATGCGAAACTGGTGAATGGGCTCCTACCCTGTGTGTCCCCAGGAGCGTCGCAGGGTTAAGGCACTCCGTGGTGGAGTATGGCCTCATTGGAGACCCCTGCACACCCAGCTCCCCTGACGTGAAACACTGGAACTCAACCTTGAGGCCTGAGGTCACCTTTCACTTGGCCGGAGCTGCACCTGGGGTGCCGTGGGAGGAGTTCCTAGAAAGGGATTGCCAGCACGGTTCTCGCTTTGGGAGAACACGCAGCCTTGGCCCACAACGACAATCCTGCCGCTCAGAGACGTCGGGCCGCTAGTGCTGTTCGGGCCGCTTTGAAGCCACGCGCAAGGCGCCTCCAAACGGGGAGAAAGCGTACTCTCCCATCCGCGTCCCACTTTCAAGCTGAATGACGCAGCATGTTTCTCGGAAGGCTCTGCCGAGCTATCCAGTACAAGGGAGAGAGTGCCTGCCTCTGCCGAGAAAGGTTTTGACGTGGGGATTGTTGGACATGCGGAAGAGCGTTCCCGAGGCCGTGCCAAGTTTAGGCTTTGGTGATTCTGGATGGTCCCAAGGGGGCAGAATTGTCCCTGGCAAAGCTGTCCTTTTTCTCTTTCTCCGGCTGGAAGTAAACATCTGGCAACCGACTGCCGTAGGCAGACGTCCTGGGGGAGCCCCCCGGTTTCCTTTGGCACGCACATTGGTGTTTCGCAGAAGAGCCCCAATTCCTAATTGGGGGCACAGCGGCATGGAATGTAAGGCTGTTTAGAACGGCGCGCCTTGAGGCCGTGGGAAGGCCGTACAAACGAGAGCTTTCGAGCGAACAGGGCAGCGCTTCGCCATCATCGTTGCACATTCACGGAGCTTAATCAAACGAACGCGTTTCCTTCCTGTGGCTCAAACACAGCCGAGGAGCTGGAAGACATACAGTGCCCTTTGACAGTTGTTACAACGAACGTGAGTGCACAGTGTCTCGTGAAATACCTTACACGGCTGAAGCGTTCCGTTAACGCAGGCCCCTCCGCTCCCTCTGGCACTCCGAGGTGTTCCTAACGGGGGAAACCTGGACTTTTGCTTGAGGCCGGGGTGGGGCGGGGGGACTCACAGTTCTTTTGCCGGCGGGCTCCAGAGCGCTCCTGCTGAAGCTCCCAGCAAGGAACTGAGAGAGAGAGAGCCGCAGGCCTCACACGAGTAAACTCAGACTTCTGCTGTCACGAGTAGACTCAGGCTTCTTATGGGAGGCCTTCCGGCAGCAAAGAGAAGGTGGGCGCGAGGAGTGTGCTTCAGGCAGCTTAGGACCCGCCCCTGTCTCGTCGGCCACGGAGGGGAATAAGGGTCGGCCAGGGCCGCCCAGCTTCAAACCTGAGCTCACCTAGGGATCCTCAGCGGTTTCTGATTACCTCAAGGAAACACAACGGGAGGAACAGGGCCCTTCCGTGGAGGCACTTTTGGGCGCAGGGACCTCTGCGTGGGATCTACGGGGTAAGTATGGCAGTACCTTAGGCGGGCCTCAGTGACCAAGGCTCTCCGGCTCATGCCTAGCTGTGTAAAGAAGTGTGGCAAACGTACGTACTGCTCCTCAGGCTGGGCCCACAGCCTAGCTTTCGCTTCTCTGAGAGTGCTGTCCCGAGTCTCTTCCTGGAGCCCGTCGTCAGCACGGTGTCTTTTGGCACTGCAGCTCTCTTTCAGTCAAGGAGGCCGTTCGACCGGCAAAGGGAGTCCACCCAGCGCTGCTTTCGCGAGTCTCTTTGACGACGGGGGCACTCCACCTTGGCAGCCCCGAGAGGAGTACACTGCCCTAGCTACGAATGTGAAGAGCTGTCTCCAGGGGCCTGCTTACACGAAGTTTCCTCAGAAGCCGGAGGACGCCGTTCCGGCACGGAGAGAGGTCATCATGCGAAACTGGTGAATGGGCTCCTACCCTGTGTGTCCCCAGGAGCGTCGCAGGGTTAAGGCACTCCGTGGTGGAGTATGGCCTCATTGGAGACCCCTGCACACCCAGCTCCTCTGACGTGAAACACTGGAACTCAACCTTGAGGCCTGAGGTCACCTTTCACTTGGCCGGAGCTGCACCTGGGGTGCCGTGGGAGGAGTTCCTAGAAAGGGATTGCCAGCACGGTTCTCGCTTTGGGAGAACACGCAGCCTTGGCCCACAACGACAATCCTGCCGCGCAGAGACGTCGGGCCGCTAGTGCTGTTCGGGCCGCTTTGAAGCCACGCGCAAGGCGCCTCCAAACGGGGAGAAAGCGTACTCTCCCATCCGCGTCCCACTTTCAAGCTGAGTGACGCAGCATGTTTCTCGGAAGGCTCTGCCGAGCTATCCAGTACAAGGGAGAGAGTGCCTGCCTCTGCCGAGAAAGGTTTTGACGTGGGGATTGCTGGACATGCGGAAGAGCGTTCCCCAGGCCGTGCCAAGTTTAGGCTTTGGTGATTCTGGATGGTCCCAAGGGGGCAGAATTGTCCCTGGCAAAGCTGTCCTTTTTCTCTTTCTCCGGCTGGAAGTAAACATCTGGCAACCGACTGCCGTAGGCAGACGTCCTGGGGGAACCCCCCGGTTTCCTTTGGCACGCACATTGGTGTTTCGCAGAAGAGCCCCAATTCCTAATTGGGGGCACAGCGGCATGGAATGTAAGGCTGTTTAGAACGGCGCGCCTTGAGGCCGTGGGAAGGCCGTACAAACGAGAGCTTTCGAGCGAACAGGGCAGCGCTTCGCCATCATCGTTGCACATTCACGGAGCTTAATCAAACGAACGCGTTTCCTTCCTGTGGCTCAAACACAGCCGAGGAGCTGGAAGGCATACAGTGCCCTTTGACAGTTGTTACAACGAACGTGAGTGCACAGTGTCTCGTGAAATACCTTACACGGTTGAAGCGTTCCGTTAACGCAGGCCCCTCCGCTCCCTCTGGCACTCCGAGGTGTTCCTAACGGGGGAAACCTGGACTTTTGCTTGAGGCCGGGGTGGGGCGGGGGGACTCACAGTTCTTTTGCCGGCGGGCTCCAGAGCGCTCCTGCTGAAGCTCCCAGCAAGGAACTGAGAGAGAGAGCCGCAGGCCTCACACGAGTAAACTCAGACTTCTGCTGTCACGAGTAGACTCAGACTTCTTATGGGAGGCCTTCCGGCAGCAAAGAGAAGGTGGGCGCGAGGAGTGTGCTTCAGGCAGCTTAGGACCCGCCCCTGTCTCGTGGGCCACGGAGGGGAATAAGGGTCGGCCAGGGTCGCCCAGCTTCAAACCTGAGCTCACCTAGGGATCCTCAGCGGTTTCTGATTACGTCAAGGAAACACAACGGGAGGAACAGGGCCCTTCCGTGGAGGCACTTTTGGGCGCAGGGACCTCTGCGTGGGATCTACGGGGTAAGTATGGCAGTACCTTAGGCGGGCCTCAGTGACCAAGGCTCTCCGGCTCATGCCTAGCTGTGTAAAGAAGTGTGGCAAACGTACGTACTGCTCCTCAGGCTGGGCCCACAGCCTAGCTTTCGCTTCTCTGAGAGTGCTGTCCCGAGTCTCTTCCTGGAGCCCGTCGTCAGCACGGTGTCTTTTGGCACTGCAGCTCTCTTTCAGTCAAGGAGGCCGTTCGACCGGCAAAGAGAGTCCGCCCAGCGCTGCTTTCGCGAGTCTCTTTGACGACGGGGGCACTCCACCTAGGCAGCCCCGAGAGGAGTACACTGCCCTAGCTACGAATGTGAAGAGCTGTCTCCAGGGGCCTGCTTACACGAAGGTTCCTCAGAAGCCGGAGGCCGCCGTTCCGGCACGGAGAGAGGTCATCATGCGAAACTGGTGAATGGGCTCCTACCCTGTGTGTCCCCAGGAGCGTCGCAGGGTTAAGGCACTCCGTGGTGGAGTATGGCCTCATTGGAGACCCCTGCACACCCAGCTCCCCTGACGTGAAACACTGGAACTCAACCTTGAGGCCTGAGGTCACCTTTCACTTGGCCGGAGCTGCACCTGGGGTGCCGTGGGAGGAGTTCCTAGAAAGGGATTGCCAGCACGGTTCTCGCTTTGGGAGAACACGCAGCCTTGGCCCACAACGACAATCCTGCCGCGCAGAGACGTCGGGCCGCTAGTGCTGTTCGGGCCGCTTTGAAGCCACGCGCAAGGCGCCTCCAAACGGGGAGAAAGCGTACTCTCCCATCCGCGTCCCACTTTCAAGCTGAATGACGCAGCATGTTTCTCGGAAGGCTCTGCCGAGCTATCCAGTACAAGGGAGAGAGTGCCTGCCTCTGCCGAGAAAGGTTTTGACGTGGGGATTGCTGGACATGCGGAAGAGCGTTCCCCAGGCCGTGCCAAGTTTAGGCTTTGGTGATTCTGGATGGTCCCAAGGGGGCAGAATTGTCCCTGGCAAAGCTGTCCTTTTTCTCTTTCTCCGGCTGGAAGTAAACATCTGGCAACCGACTGCCGTAGGCAGACGTCCTGGGGGAGCCCCCCGGTTTCCTTTGGCACGCACATTGGTGTTTCGCAGAAGAGCCCCAATTCCTAATTGGGGGCACAGCGGCATGGAATGTAAGGCTGTTTAGAACGGCGCGCCTTGAGGCCGTGGGAAGGCCGTACAAACGAGAGCTTTCGAGCGAACAGGGCAGCGCTTCGCCATCATCGTTGCACATTCACGGAGCTTAATCAAACGAACGCGTTTCCTTCCTGTGGCTCAAACACAGCCGAGGAGCTGGAAGACATACAGTGCCCTTTGACAGTTGTTACAACGAACGTGAGTGCACAGTGTCTCGTGAAATACCTTACACGGCTGAAGCGTTCCGTTAACGCAGGCCCCTCCGCTCCCTCTGGCACTCCGAGGTGTTCCTAACGGGGGAAACCTGGACTTTTGCTTGAGGCCGGGGTGGGGCGGGGGGACTCACAGTTCTTTTGCCGGCGGGCTCCAGAGCGCTCCTGCTGAAGCTCCCAGCAAGGAACTGAGAGAGAGAGAGCCGCAGGCCTCACACGAGTAAACTCAGACTTCTGCTGTCACGAGTAGACTCAGGCTTCTTATGGGAGGCCTTCCGGCAGCAAAGAGAAGGTGGGCGCGAGGAGTGTGCTTCAGGCAGCTTAGGACCCGCCCCTGTCTCGTCGGCCACGGAGGGGAATAAGGGTCGGCCAGGGCCGCCCAGCTTCAAACCTGAGCTCACCTAGGGATCCTCAGCGGTTTCTGATTACCTCAAGGAAACACAACGGGAGGAACAGGGCCCTTCCGTGGAGGCACTTTTGGGCGCAGGGACCTCTGCGTGGGATCTACGGGGTAAGTATGGCAGTACCTTAGGCGGGCCTCAGTGACCAAGGCTCTCCGGCTCATGCCTAGCTGTGTAAAGAAGTGTGGCAAACGTACGTACTGCTCCTCAGGCTGGGCCCACAGCCTAGCTTTCGCTTCTCTGAGAGTGCTGTCCCGAGTCTCTTCCTGGAGCCCGTCGTCAGCACGGTGTCTTTTGGCACTGCAGCTCTCTTTCAGTCAAGGAGGCCGTTCGACCGGCAAAGGGAGTCCACCCAGCGCTGCTTTCGCGAGTCTCTTTGACGACGGGGGCACTCCACCTTGGCAGCCCCGAGAGGAGTACACTGCCCTAGCTACGAATGTGAAGAGCTGTCTCCAGGGGCCTGCTTACACGAAGTTTCCTCAGAAGCCGGAGGACGCCGTTCCGGCACGGAGAGAGGTCATCATGCGAAACTGGTGAATGGGCTCCTACCCTGTGTGTCCCCAGGAGCGTCGCAGGGTTAAGGCACTCCGTGGTGGAGTATGGCCTCATTGGAGACCCCTGCACACCCAGCTCCTCTGACGTGAAACACTGGAACTCAACCTTGAGGCCTGAGGTCACCTTTCACTTGGCCGGAGCTGCACCTGGGGTGCCGTGGGAGGAGTTCCTAGAAAGGGATTGCCAGCACGGTTCTCGCTTTGGGAGAACACGCAGCCTTGGCCCACAACGACAATCCTGCCGCGCAGAGACGTCGGGCCGCTAGTGCTGTTCGGGCCGCTTTGAAGCCACGCGCAAGGCGCCTCCAAACGGGGAGAAAGCGTACTCTCCCATCCGCGTCCCACTTTCAAGCTGAGTGACGCAGCATGTTTCTCGGAAGGCTCTGCCGAGCTATCCAGTACAAGGGAGAGAGTGCCTGCCTCTGCCGAGAAAGGTTTTGACGTGGGGATTGCTGGACATGCGGAAGAGCGTTCCCCAGGCCGTGCCAAGTTTAGGCTTTGGTGATTCTGGATGGTCCCAAGGGGGCAGAATTGTCCCTGGCAAAGCTGTCCTTTTTCTCTTTCTCCGGCTGGAAGTAAACATCTGGCAACCGACTGCCGTAGGCAGACGTCCTGGGGGAACCCCCCGGTTTCCTTTGGCACGCACATTGGTGTTTCGCAGAAGAGCCCCAATTCCTAATTGGGGGCACAGCGGCATGGAATGTAAGGCTGTTTAGAACGGCGCGCCTTGAGGCCGTGGGAAGGCCGTACAAACGAGAGCTTTCGAGCGAACAGGGCAGCGCTTCGCCATCATCGTTGCACATTCACGGAGCTTAATCAAACGAACGCGTTTCCTTCCTGTGGCTCAAACACAGCCGAGGAGCTGGAAGGCATACAGTGCCCTTTGACAGTTGTTACAACGAACGTGAGTGCACAGTGTCTCGTGAAATACCTTACACGGTTGAAGCGTTCCGTTAACGCAGGCCCCTCCGCTCCCTCTGGCACTCCGAGGTGTTCCTAACGGGGGAAACCTGGACTTTTGCTTGAGGCCGGGGTGGGGCGGGGGGACTCACAGTTCTTTTGCCGGCGGGCTCCAGAGCGCTCCTGCTGAAGCTCCCAGCAAGGAACTGAGAGAGAGAGCCGCAGGCCTCACACGAGTAAACTCAGACTTCTGCTGTCACGAGTAGACTCAGACTTCTTATGGGAGGCCTTCCGGCAGCAAAGAGAAGGTGGGCGCGAGGAGTGTGCTTCAGGCAGCTTAGGACCCGCCCCTGTCTCGTGGGCCACGGAGGGGAATAAGGGTCGGCCAGGGTCGCCCAGCTTCAAACCTGAGCTCACCTAGGGATCCTCAGCGGTTTCTGATTACGTCAAGGAAACACAACGGGAGGAACAGGGCCCTTCCGTGGAGGCACTTTTGGGCGCAGGGACCTCTGCGTGGGATCTACGGGGTAAGTATGGCAGTACCTTAGGCGGGCCTCAGTGACCAAGGCTCTCCGGCTCATGCCTAGCTGTGTAAAGAAGTGTGGCAAACGTACGTACTGCTCCTCAGGCTGGGCCCACAGCCTAGCTTTCGCTTCTCTGAGAGTGCTGTCCCGAGTCTCTTCCTGGAGCCCGTCGTCAGCACGGTGTCTTTTGGCACTGCAGCTCTCTTTCAGTCAAGGAGGCCGTTCGACCGGCAAAGAGAGTCCGCCCAGCGCTGCTTTCGCGAGTCTCTTTGACGACGGGGGCACTCCACCTAGGCAGCCCCGAGAGGAGTACACTGCCCTAGCTACGAATGTGAAGAGCTGTCTCCAGGGGCCTGCTTACACGAAGGTTCCTCAGAAGCCGGAGGCCGCCGTTCCGGCACGGAGAGAGGTCATCATGCGAAACTGGTGAATGGGCTCCTACCCTGTGTGTCCCCAGGAGCGTCGCAGGGTTAAGGCACTCCGTGGTGGAGTATGGCCTCATTGGAGACCCCTGCACACCCAGCTCCCCTGACGTGAAACACTGGAACTCAACCTTGAGGCCTGAGGTCACCTTTCACTTGGCCGGAGCTGCACCTGGGGTGCCGTGGGAGGAGTTCCTAGAAAGGGATTGCCAGCACGGTTCTCGCTTTGGGAGAACACGCAGCCTTGGCCCACAACGACAATCCTGCCGCGCAGAGACGTCGGGCCGCTAGTGCTGTTCGGGCCGCTTTGAAGCCACGCGCAAGGCGCCTCCAAACGGGGAGAAAGCGTACTCTCCCATCCGCGTCCCACTTTCAAGCTGAATGACGCAGCATGTTTCTCGGAAGGCTCTGCCGAGCTATCCAGTACAAGGGAGAGAGTGCCTGCCTCTGCCGAGAAAGGTTTTGACGTGGGGATTGCTGGACATGCGGAAGAGCGTTCCCCAGGCCGTGCCAAGTTTAGGCTTTGGTGATTCTGGATGGTCCCAAGGGGGCAGAATTGTCCCTGGCAAAGCTGTCCTTTTTCTCTTTCTCCGGCTGGAAGTAAACATCTGGCAACCGACTGCCGTAGGCAGACGTCCTGGGGGAGCCCCCCGGTTTCCTTTGGCACGCACATTGGTGTTTCGCAGAAGAGCCCCAATTCCTAATTGGGGGCACAGCGGCATGGAATGTAAGGCTGTTTAGAACGGCGCGCCTTGAGGCCGTGGGAAGGCCGTACAAACGAGAGCTTTCGAGCGAACAGGGCAGCGCTTCGCCATCATCGTTGCACATTCACGGAGCTTAATCAAACGAACGCGTTTCCTTCCTGTGGCTCAAACACAGCCGAGGAGCTGGAAGACATACAGTGCCCTTTGACAGTTGTTACAACGAACGTGAGTGCACAGTGTCTCGTGAAATACCTTACACGGCTGAAGCGTTCCGTTAACGCAGGCCCCTCCGCTCCCTCTGGCACTCCGAGGTGTTCCTAACGGGGGAAACCTGGACTTTTGCTTGAGGCCGGGGTGGGGCGGGGGGACTCACAGTTCTTTTGCCGGCGGGCTCCAGAGCGCTCCTGCTGAAGCTCCCAGCAAGGAACTGAGAGAGAGAGAGCCGCAGGCCTCACACGAGTAAACTCAGACTTCTGCTGTCACGAGTAGACTCAGGCTTCTTATGGGAGGCCTTCCGGCAGCAAAGAGAAGGTGGGCGCGAGGAGTGTGCTTCAGGCAGCTTAGGACCCGCCCCTGTCTCGTCGGCCACGGAGGGGAATAAGGGTCGGCCAGGGCCGCCCAGCTTCAAACCTGAGCTCACCTAGGGATCCTCAGCGGTTTCTGATTACCTCAAGGAAACACAACGGGAGGAACAGGGCCCTTCCGTGGAGGCACTTTTGGGCGCAGGGACCTCTGCGTGGGATCTACGGGGTAAGTATGGCAGTACCTTAGGCGGGCCTCAGTGACCAAGGCTCTCCGGCTCATGCCTAGCTGTGTAAAGAAGTGTGGCAAACGTACGTACTGCTCCTCAGGCTGGGCCCACAGCCTAGCTTTCGCTTCTCTGAGAGTGCTGTCCCGAGTCTCTTCCTGGAGCCCGTCGTCAGCACGGTGTCTTTTGGCACTGCAGCTCTCTTTCAGTCAAGGAGGCCGTTCGACCGGCAAAGGGAGTCCACCTAGCGCTGCTTTCGCGAGTCTCTTTGACGACGGGGGCACTCCACCTTGGCAGCCCCGAGAGGAGTACACTGCCCTAGCTACGAATGTGAAGAGCTGTCTCCAGGGGCCTGCTTACACGAAGTTTCCTCAGAAGCCGGAGGACGCCGTTCCGGCACGGAGAGAGGTCATCATGCGAAACTGGTGAATGGGCTCCTACCCTGTGTGTCCCCAGGAGCGTCGCAGGGTTAAGGCACTCCGTGGTGGAGTATGGCCTCATTGGAGACCCCTGCACACCCAGCTCCTCTGACGTGAAACACTGGAACTCAACCTTGAGGCCTGAGGTCACCTTTCACTTGGCCGGAGCTGCACCTGGGGTGCCGTGGGAGGAGTTCCTAGAAAGGGATTGCCAGCACGGTTCTCGCTTTGGGAGAACACGCAGCCTTGGCCCACAACGACAATCCTGCCGCGCAGAGACGTCGGGCCGCTAGTGCTGTTCGGGCCGCTTTGAAGCCACGCGCAAGGCACCTCCAAACGGGGAGAAAGCGTACTCTCCCATCCGCGTCCCACTTTCAAGCTGAGTGACGCAGCATGTTTCTCGGAAGGCTCTGCCGAGCTATCCAGTACAAGGGAGAGAGTGCCTGCCTCTGCCGAGAAAGGTTTTGACGTGGGGATTGCTGGACATGCGGAAGAGCGTTCCCCAGGCCGTGCCAAGTTTAGGCTTTGGTGATTCTGGATGGTCCCAAGGGGGCAGAATTGTCCCTGGCAAAGCTGTCCTTTTTCTCTTTCTCCGGCTGGAAGTAAACATCTGGCAACCGACTGCCGTAGGCAGACGTCCTGGGGGAGCTCCCCGGTTTCCTTTGGCACGCACATTGGTCCCGAGTCTCTTCCTGGAGCCTCTTCCTGGAGTCTCTTCTCTTCCTGGAGCCCGTTATTCTGGATGGTCCCAAGGGGGCAGAATTGTCCCTGGCAAAGCTGTCCTTTTTCTCTCTCTCCGGCTGGAAGTAAACATCTGGCAACCGACTGCCGTAGGCAGACGTCCTGGGGGAGCCCCCCGGTTTCCTTTGGCACGCACATTGGTGTTTCGCAGAAGAGCCCCAATTCCTAATTGGGGGCACAGCGGCATGGAATGTAAGGCTGTTTAGAACGGCGCGCCTTGAGGCCGTGGGAAGGCCTTACAAACGAGAGCTTTCGAGCGAACAGGGCAGCGCTTCGCCATCATCGTTGCACATTCACGGAGCTTAATCAAACGAACGCGTTTCCTTCCTGTGGCTCAAACACAGCCGAGGAGCTGGAAGGCATACAGTGCCCTTTGACAGTTGTTACAACGAACGTGAGTGCACAGTGTCTCGTGAAATACCTTACACGGTTGAAGCGTTCCGTTAACGCAGGCCCCTCCGCTCCCTCTGGCACTCCGAGGTGTTCCTAACGGGGGAAACCTGGACTTTTGCTTGAGGCCGGGGTGGGGCGGGGGGACTCACAGTTCTTTTGCCGGCGGGCTCCAGAGCGCTCCTGCTGAAGCTCCCAGCAAGGAACTGAGAGAGAGAGCCGCAGGCCTCACACGAGTAAACTCAGACTTCTGCTGTCACGAGTAGACTCAGACTTCTTATGGGAGGCCTTCCGGCAGCAAAGAGAAGGTGGGCGCGAGGAGTGTGCTTCAGGCAGCTTAGGACCCGCCCCTGTCTCGTCGGCCACGGAGGGGAATAAGGGTCGGCCAGGGTCGCCCAGCTTCAAACCTGAGCTCACCTAGGGATCCTCAGCGGTTTCTGATTACCTCAAGGAAACACAACGGGAGGAACAGGGCCCTTCCGTGGAGGCACTTTTGGGCGCAGGGACCTCTGCGTGGGATCTACGGGGTAAGTATGGCAGTACCTTAGGTGGGCCTCAGTGACCAAGGCTCTCCGGCTCATGCCTAGCTGTGTAAAGAAGTGTGGCAAACGTACGTACTGCTCCTCAGGCTGGGCCCACAGCCTAGCTTTCGCTTCTCTGAGAGTGCTGTCCCGAGTCTCTTCCTGGAGCCCGTCGTCAGCACGGTGTCTTTTGGCACTGCAGCTCTCTTTCAGTCAAGGAGGCCGTTCGACCGGCAAAGAGAGTCCGCCCAGCGCTGCTTTCGCGAGTCTCTTTGACGACGGGGGCACTCCACCTAGGCAGCCCCGAGAGGAGTATACTGCCCTAGCTACGAATGTGCAGAGCTGTCTCCAGGGGCCTGCTTACACGAAGGTTCCTCAGAAGCCGGAGGCCGCCGTTCCGGCACGGAGAGAGGTCATCATGCGAAACTGGTGAATGGGCTCCTACCCTGTGTGTCCCCAGGAGCGTCGCAGGGTTAAGGCACTCCGTGGTGGAGTATGGCCTCATTGGAGACCCCTGCACACCCAGCTCCCCTGACGTGAAACACTGGAACTCAACCTTGAGGCCTGAGGTCACCTTTCACTTGGCCGGAGCTGCACCTGGGGTGCCGTGGGAGGAGTTCCTAGAAAGGGATTGCCAGCACGGTTCTCGCTTTGGGAGAACACGCAGCCTTGGCCCACAACGACAATCCTGCCGCGCAGAGACGTCGGGCCGCTAGTGCTGTTCGGGCCGCTTTGAAGCCACGCGCAAGGCGCCTCCAAACGGGGAGAAAGTGTACTCTCCCATCCGCGTCCCACTTTCAAGCTGAATGACGCAGCATGTTTCTCGGAAGGCTCTGCCGAGCTATCCAGTACAAGGGAGAGAGTGCCTGCCTCTGCCGAGAAAGGTTTTGACGTGGGGATTGCTGGACATGCGGAAGAGCGTTCCCCAGGCCGTGCCAAGTTTAGGCTTTGGTGATTCTGGATGGTCCCAAGGGGGCAGAATTGTCCCTGGCAAAGCTGTCCTTTTTCTCTTTCTCCGGCTGGAAGTAAACATCTGGCAACCGACTGCCGTAGGCAGACGTCCTGGGGGAGCTCCCCGGTTTCCTTTGGCACGCACATTGGTGTTTCGCAGAAGAGCCCCAATTCCTAATTGGGGGCACAGCGGCATGGAATGTAAGGCTGTTTAGAACGGCGCGCCTTGAGGCCGTGGGAAGGCCGTACAAACGAGAGCTTTCGAGCGAACAGGGCAGCGCTTCGCCATCATCGTTGCACATTCACGGAGCTTAATCAAACGAACGCGTTTCCTTCCTGTGGCTCAAACACAGCCGAGGAGCTGGAAGGCATACAGTGCCCTTTGACAGTTGTTACAACGAACGTGAGTGCACAGTGTCTCGTGAAATACCTTACACGGCTGAAGCGTTCCGTTAACGCAGGCCCCTCCGCTCCCTCTGGCACTCCGAGGTGTTCCTAACGGGGGAAACCTGGACTTTTGCTTGAGGCCGGGGTGGGGCGGGGGGACTCACAGTTCTTTTGCCGGCGGGCTCCAGAGCGCTCCTGCTGAAGCTCCCAGCAAGGAACTGAGAGAGAGAGAGCCGCAGGCCTCACACGAGTAAACTCAGACTTCTGCTGTCACGAGTAGACTCAGGCTTCTTATGGGAGGCCTTCCGGCAGCAAAGAGAAGGTGGGCGCGAGGAGTGTGCTTCAGGCAGCTTAGGACCCGCCCCTGTCTCGTCGGCCACGGAGGGGAATAAGGGTCGGCCAGGGTCGCCCAGCTTCAAACCTGAGCTCACCTAGGGATCCTCAGCGGTTTCTGATTACCTCAAGGAAACACAACGGGAGGAACAGGGCCCTTCCGTGGAGGCACTTTTGGGCGCAGGGACCTCTGCGTGGGATCTACGGGGTAAGTATGGCAGTACCTTAGGCGGGCCTCAGTGACCAAGGCTCTCCGGCTCATGCCTAGCTGTGTAAAGAAGTGTGGCAAACGTACGTACTGCTCCTCAGGCTGGGCCCACAGCCTAGCTTTCGCTTCTCTGAGAGTGCTGTCCCGAGTCTCTTCCTGGAGCCCGTCGTCAGCACGGTGTCTTTTGGCACTGCAGCTCTCTTTCAGTCAAGGAGGCCGTTCGACCGGCAAAGAGAGTCCGCCCAGCGCTGCTTTCGCGAGTCTCTTTGACGACGGGGGCACTCCACCTAGGCAGCCCCGAGAGGAGTACACTGCCCTAGCTACGAATGTGAAGAGCTGTCTCCAGGGGCCTGCTTACACGAAGGTTCCTCAGAAGCCGGAGGCCGCCGTTCCGGCACGGAGAGAGGTCATCATGCGAAACTGGTGAATGGGCTCCTACCCTGTGTGTCCCCAGGAGCGTCGCAGGGTTAAGGCACTCCGTGGTGGAGTATGGCCTCATTGGAGACCCCTGCACACCCAGCTCCCCTGACGTGAAACACTGGAACTCAACCTTGAGGCCTGAGGTCACCTTTCACTTGGCCGGAGCTGCACCTGGGGTGCCGTGGGAGGAGTTCCTAGAAAGGGATTGCCAGCACGGTTCTCGCTTTGGGAGAACACGCAGCCTTGGCCCACAACGACAATCCTGCCGCGCAGAGACGTCGGGCCGCTAGTGCTGTTCGGGCCGCTTTGAAGCCACGCGCAAGGCGCCTCCAAACGGGGAGAAAGCGTACTCTCCCATCCGCGTCCCACTTTCAAGCTGAGTGACGCAGCATGTTTCTCGGAAGGCTCTGCCGAGCTATCCAGTACAAGGGAGAGAGTGCCTGCCTCTGCCGAGAAAGGTTTTGACGTGGGGATTGCTGGACATGCGGAAGAGCGTTCCCCAGGCCGTGCCAAGTTTAGGCTTTGGTGATTCTGGATGGTCCCAAGGGGGCAGAATTGTCCCTGGCAAAGCTGTCCTTTTTCTCTTTCTCCGGCTGGAAGTAAACATCTGGCAACCGACTGCCGTAGGCAGACGTCCTGGGGGTGCTCCCCGGTTTCCTTTGGCACGCACATTGGTCCCGAGTCTCTTCCTGGAGCCTCTTCCTGGAGTCTCTTCTCTTCCTGGAGCCCGTTATTCTGGATGGTCCCAAGGGGGCAGAATTGTCCCTGGCAAAGCTGTCCTTTTTCTCTCTCTCCGGCTGGAAGTAAACATCTGGCAACCGACTGCCGTAGGCAGACGTCCTGGGGGAGCCCCCCGGTTTCCTTTGGCACGCACATTGGTGTTTCGCAGAAGAGCCCCAATTCCTAATTGGGGGCACAGCGGCATGGAATGTAAGGCTGTTTAGAACGGCGCGCCTTGAGGCCGTGGGAAGGCCGTACAAACGAGAGCTTTCGAGCGAACAGGGCAGCGCTTCGCCATCATCGTTGCACATTCACGGAGCTTAATCAAACGAACGCGTTTCCTTCCTGTGGCTCAAACACAGCCGAGGAGCTGGAAGGCATACAGTGCCCTTTGACAGTTGTTACAACGAACGTGAGTGCACAGTGTCTCGTGAAATACCTTACACGGTTGAAGCGTTCCGTTAACGCAGGCCCCTCCGCTCCCTCTGGCACTCCGAGGTGTTCCTAACGGGGGAAACCTGGACTTTTGCTTGAGGCCGGGGTGGGGCGGGGGGACTCACAGTTCTTTTGCCGGCGGGCTCCAGAGCGCTCCTGCTGAAGCTCCCAGCAAGGAACTGAGAGAGAGAGCCGCAGGCCTCACACGAGTAAACTCAGACTTCTGCTGTCACGAGTAGACTCAGACTTCTTATGGGAGGCCTTCCGGCAGCAAAGAGAAGGTGGGCGCGAGGAGTGTGCTTCAGGCAGCTTAGGACCCGCCCCTGTCTCGTCGGCCACGGAGGGGAATAAGGGTCGGCCAGGGTCGCCCAGCTTCAAACCTGAGCTCACCTAGGGATCCTCAGCGGTTTCTGATTACCTCAAGGAAACACAACGGGAGGAACAGGGCCCTTCCGTGGAGGCACTTTTGGGCGCAGGGACCTCTGCGTGGGATCTACGGGGTAAGTATGGCAGTACCTTAGGCGGGCCTCAGTGACCAAGGCTCTCCGGCTCATGCCTAGCTGTGTAAAGAAGTGTGGCAAACGTACGTACTGCTCCTCAGGCTGGGCCCACAGCCTAGCTTTCGCTTCTCTGAGAGTGCTGTCCCGAGTCTCTTCCTGGAGCCCGTCGTCAGCACGGTGTCTTTTGGCACTGCAGCTCTCTTTCAGTCAAGGAGGCCGTTCGACCGGCAAAGAGAGTCCGCCCAGCGCTGCTTTCGCGAGTCTCTTTGACGACGGGGGCACTCCACCTAGGCAGCCCCGAGAGGAGTACACTGCCCTAGCTACGAATGTGAAGAGCTGTCTCCAGGGGCCTGCTTACACGAAGGTTCCTCAGAAGCCGGAGGCCGCCGTTCCGGCACGGAGAGAGGTCATCATGCGAAACTGGTGAATGGGCTCCTACCCTGTGTGTCCCCAGGAGCGTCGCAGGGTTAAGGCACTCCGTGGTGGAGTATGGCCTCATTGGAGACCCCTGCACACCCAGCTCCCCTGACGTGAAACACTGGAACTCAACCTTGAGGCCTGAGGTCACCTTTCACTTGGCCGGAGCTGCACCTGGGGTGCCGTGGGAGGAGTTCCTAGAAAGGGATTGCCAGCACGGTTCTCGCTTTGGGAGAACACGCAGCCTTGGCCCACAACGACAATCCTGCCGCGCAGAGACGTCGGGCCGCTAGTGCTGTTCGGGCCGCTTTGAAGCCACGCGCAAGGCGCCTCCAAACGGGGAGAAAGTGTACTCTCCCATCCGCGTCCCACTTTCAAGCTGAATGACGCAGCATGTTTCTCGGAAGGCTCTGCCGAGCTATCCAGTACAAGGGAGAGAGTGCCTGCCTCTGCCGAGAAAGGTTTTGACGTGGGGATTGCTGGACATGCGGAAGAGCGTTCCCCAGGCCGTGCCAAGTTTAGGCTTTGGTGATTCTGGATGG
Source organism: Stenella coeruleoalba (assembly GCF_951394435.1). Taxonomy (NCBI): domain Eukaryota; kingdom Metazoa; phylum Chordata; class Mammalia; order Artiodactyla; family Delphinidae; genus Stenella; species Stenella coeruleoalba. Next base: position 31,587,831 of record NC_137161.1, read on the forward strand.
TCCCAAGGGGGCAGAATTGTCCCTGGCAAAGCTGTCCTTTTTCTCTTTCTCCGGCTGGAAGTAAACATCTGGCAACCGACTGCCGTAGGCAGACGTCCTGGGGGAGCCCCCCGGTTTCCTTTGGCACGCACATTGGTGTTTCGCAGAAGAGCCCCAATTCCTAATTGGGGGCACAGCGGCATGGAATGTAAGGCTGTTTAGAACGGCGCGCCTTGAGGCCGTGGGAAGGCCGTACAAACGAGAGCTTTCGAGCGAACAGGGCAGCGCTTCGCCATCATCGTTGCACATTCACGGAGCTTAATCAAACGAACGCGTTTCCTTCCTGTGGCTCAAACACAGCCGAGGAGCTGGAAGGCATACAGTGCCCTTTGACAGTTGTTACAACGAACGTGAGTGCACAGTGTCTCGTGAAATACCTTACACGGTTGAAGCGTTCCGTTAACGCAGGCCCCTCCGCTCCCTCTGGCACTCCGAGGTGTTCCTAACGGGGGAAACCTGGACTTTTGCTTGAGGCCGGGGTGGGGCGGGGGGACTCACAGTTCTTTTGCCGGCGGGCTCCAGAGCGCTCCTGCTGAAGCTCCCAGCAAGGAACTGAGAGAGAGAGCCGCAGGCCTCACACGAGTAAACTCAGACTTCTGCTGTCACGAGTAGACTCAGACTTCTTATGGGAGGCCTTCCGGCAGCAAAGAGAAGGTGGGCGCGAGGAGTGTGCTTCAGGCAGCTTAGGACCCGCCCCTGTCTCGTCGGCCACGGAGGGGAATAAGGGTCGGCCAGGGTCGCCCAGCTTCAAACCTGAGCTCACCTAGGGATCCTCAGCGGTTTCTGATTACCTCAAGGAAACACAACGGGAGGAACAGGGCCCTTCCGTGGAGGCACTTTTGGGCGCAGGGACCTCTGCGTGGGATCTACGGGGTAAGTATGGCAGTACCTTAGGTGGGCCTCAGTGACCAAGGCTCTCCGGCTCATGCCTAGCTGTGTAAAGAAGTGTGGCAAACGTACGTACTGCTCCTCAGGCTGGGCCCACAGCCTAGCTTTCGCTTCTCTGAGAGTGCTGTCCCGAGTCTCTTCCTGGAGCCCGTCGTCAGCACGGTGTCTTTTGGCACTGCAGCTCTCTTTCAGTCAAGGAGGCCGTTCGACCGGCAAAGAGAGTCCGCCCAGCGCTGCTTTCGCGAGTCTCTTTGACGACGGGGGCACTCCACCTAGGCAGCCCCGAGAGGAGTACACTGCCCTAGCTACGAATGTGAAGAGCTGTCTCCAGGGGCCTGCTTACACGAAGGTTCCTCAGAAGCCGGAGGCCGCCGTTCCGGCACGGAGAGAGGTCATCATGCGAAACTGGTGAATGGGCTCCTACCCTGTGTGTCCCCAGGAGCGTCGCAGGGTTAAGGCACTCCGTGGTGGAGTATGGCCTCATTGGAGACCCCTGCACACCCAGCTCCCCTGACGTGAAACACTGGAACTCAACCTTGAGGCCTGAGGTCACCTTTCACTTGGCCGGAGCTGCACCTGGGGTGCCGTGGGAGGAGTTCCTAGAAAGGGATTGCCAGCACGGTTCTCGCTTTGGGAGAACACGCAGCCTTGGCCCACAACGACAATCCTGCCGCGCAGAGACGTCGGGCCGCTAGTGCTGTTCGGGCCGCTTTGAAGCCACGCGCAAGGCGCCTCCAAACGGGGAGAAAGCGTACTCTCCCATCCGCGTCCCACTTTCAAGCTGAATGACGCAGCATGTTTCTCGGAAGGCTCTGCCGAGCTATCCAGTACAAGGGAGAGAGTGCCTGCCTCTGCCGAGAAAGGTTTTGACGTGGGGATTGCTGGACATGCGGAAGAGCGTTCCCCAGGCCGTGCCAAGTTTAGGCTTTGGTGATTCTGGATGGTCCCAAGGGGGCAGAATTGTCCCTGGCAAAGCTGTCCTTTTTCTCTTTCTCCGGCTGGAAGTAAACATCTGGCAACCGACTGCCGTAGGCAGACGTCCTGGGGGAGCTCCCCGGTTTCCTTTGGCACGCACATTGGTGTTTCGCAGAAGAGCCCCAATTCCTAATTGGGGGCACAGCGGCATGGAATGTAAGGCTGTTTAGAACGGCGCGCCTTGAGGCCGTGGGAAGGCCGTACAAACGAGAGCTTTCGAGCGAACAGGGCAGCGCTTCGCCATCATCGTTGCACATTCACGGAGCTTAATCAAACGAACGCGTTTCCTTCCTGTGGCTCAAACACAGCCGAGGAGCTGGAAGGCATACAGTGCCCTTTGACAGTTGTTACAACGAACGTGAGTGCACAGTGTCTCGTGAAATACCTTACACGGCTGAAGCGTTCCGTTAACGCAGGCCCCTCCGCTCCCTCTGGCACTCCGAGGTGTTCCTAACGGGGGAAACCTGGACTTTTGCTTGAGGCCGGGGTGGGGCGGGGGGACTCACAGTTCTTTTGCCGGCGGGCTCCAGAGCGCTCCTGCTGAAGCTCCCAGCAAGGAACTGAGAGAGAGAGAGCCGCAGGCCTCACACGAGTAAACTCAGACTTCTGCTGTCACGAGTAGACTCAGGCTTCTTATGGGAGGCCTTCCGGCAGCAAAGAGAAGGTGGGCGCGAGGAGTGTGCTTCAGGCAGCTTAGGACCCGCCCCTGTCTCGTCGGCCACGGAGGGGAATAAGGGTCGGCCAGGGTCGCCCAGCTTCAAACCTGAGCTCACCTAGGGATCCTCAGCGGTTTCTGATTACCTCAAGGAAACACAACGGGAGGAACAGGGCCCTTCCGTGGAGGCACTTTTGGGCGCAGGGACCTCTGCGTGGGATCTACGGGGTAAGTATGGCAGTACCTTAGGCGGGCCTCAGTGACCAAGGCTCTCCGGCTCATGCCTAGCTGTGTAAAGAAGTGTGGCAAACGTACGTACTGCTCCTCAGGCTGGGCCCACAGCCTAGCTTTCGCTTCTCTGAGAGTGCTGTCCCGAGTCTCTTCCTGGAGCCCGTCGTCAGCACGGTGTCTTTTGGCACTGCAGCTCTCTTTCAGTCAAGGAGGCCGTTCGACCGGCAAAGAGAGTCCGCCCAGCGCTGCTTTCGCGAGTCTCTTTGACGACGGGGGCACTCCACCTAGGCAGCCCCGAGAGGAGTACACTGCCCTAGCTACGAATGTGAAGAGCTGTCTCCAGGGGCCTGCTTACACGAAGGTTCCTCAGAAGCCGGAGGCCGCCGTTCCGGCACGGAGAGAGGTCATCATGCGAAACTGGTGAATGGGCTCCTACCCTGTGTGTCCCCAGGAGCGTCGCAGGGTTAAGGCACTCCGTGGTGGAGTATGGCCTCATTGGAGACCCCTGCACACCCAGCTCCCCTGACGTGAAACACTGGAACTCAACCTTGAGGCCTGAGGTCACCTTTCACTTGGCCGGAGCTGCACCTGGGGTGCCGTGGGAGGAGTTCCTAGAAAGGGATTGCCAGCACGGTTCTCGCTTTGGGAGAACACGCAGCCTTGGCCCACAACGACAATCCTGCCGCGCAGAGACGTCGGGCCGCTAGTGCTGTTCGGGCCGCTTTGAAGCCACGCGCAAGGCGCCTCCAAACGGGGAGAAAGCGTACTCTCCCATCCGCGTCCCACTTTCAAGCTGAATGACGCAGCATGTTTCTCGGAAGGCTCTGCCGAGCTATCCAGTACAAGGGAGAGAGTGCCTGCCTCTGCCGAGAAAGGTTTTGACGTGGGGATTGCTGGACATGCGGAAGAGCGTTCCCCAGGCCGTGCCAAGTTTAGGCTTTGGTGATTCTGGATGGTCCCAAGGGGGCAGAATTGTCCCTGGCAAAGCTGTCCTTTTTCTCTTTCTCCGGCTGGAAGTAAACATCTGGCAACCGACTGCCGTAGGCAGACGTCCTGGGGGAGCCCCCCGGTTTCCTTTGGCACGCACATTGGTGTTTCGCAGAAGAGCCCCAATTCCTAATTGGGGGCACAGCGGCATGGAATGTAAGGCTGTTTAGAACGGCGCGCCTTGAGGCCGTGGGAAGGCCGTACAAACGAGAGCTTTCGAGCGAACAGGGCAGCGCTTCGCCATCATCGTTGCACATTCACGGAGCTTAATCAAACGAACGCGTTTCCTTCCTGTGGCTCAAACACAGCCGAGGAGCTGGAAGGCATACAGTGCCCTTTGACAGTTGTTACAACGAACGTGAGTGCACAGTGTCTCGTGAAATACCTTACACGGCTGAAGCGTTCCGTTAACGCAGGCCCCTCCGCTCCCTCTGGCACTCCGAGGTGTTCCTAACGGGGGAAACCTGGACTTTTGCTTGAGGCCGGGGTGGGGCGGGGGGACTCACAGTTCTTTTGCCGGCGGGCTCCAGAGCGCTCCTGCTGAAGCTCCCAGCAAGGAACTGAGAGAGAGAGCCGCAGGCCTCACACGAGTAAACTCAGACTTCTGCTGTCACGAGTAGACTCAGACTTCTTATGGGAGGCCTTCCGGCAGCAAAGAGAAGGTGGGCGCGAGGAGTGTGCTTCAGGCAGCTTAGGACCCGCCCCTGTCTCGTGGGCCACGGAGGGGAATAAGGGTCGGCCAGGGTCGCCCAGCTTCAAACCTGAGCTCACCTAGGGATCCTCAGCGGTTTCTGATTACGTCAAGGAAACACAACGGGAGGAACAGGGCCCTTCCGTGGAGGCACTTTTGGGCGCAGGGACCTCTGCGTGGGATCTACGGGGTAAGTATGGCAGTACCTTAGGCGGGCCTCAGTGACCAAGGCTCTCCGGCTCATGCCTAGCTGTGTAAAGAAGTGTGGCAAACGTACGTACTGCTCCTCAGGCTGGGCCCACAGCCTAGCTTTCGCTTCTCTGAGAGTGCTGTCCCGAGTCTCTTCCTGGAGCCCGTCGTCAGCACGGTGTCTTTTGGCACTGCAGCTCTCTTTCAGTCAAGGAGGCCGTTCGACCGGCAAAGAGAGTCCGCCCAGCGCTGCTTTCGCGAGTCTCTTTGACGACGGGGGCACTCCACCTAGGCAGCCCCGAGAGGAGTACACTGCCCTAGCTACGAATGTGAAGAGCTGTCTCCAGGGGCCTGCTTACACGAAGGTTCCTCAGAAGCCGGAGGCCGCCGTTCCGGCACGGAGAGAGGTCATCATGCGAAACTGGTGAATGGGCTCCTACCCTGTGTGTCCCCAGGAGCGTCGCAGGGTTAAGGCACTCCGTGGTGGAGTATGGCCTCATTGGAGACCCCTGCACACCCAGCTCCCCTGACGTGAAACACTGGAACTCAACCTTGAGGCCTGAGGTCACCTTTCACTTGGCCGGAGCTGCACCTGGGGTGCCGTGGGAGGAGTTCCTAGAAAGGGATTGCCAGCACGGTTCTCGCTTTGGGAGAACACGCAGCCTTGGCCCACAACGACAATCCTGCCGCGCAGAGACGTCGGGCCGCTAGTGCTGTTCGGGCCGCTTTGAAGCCACGCGCAAGGCGCCTCCAAACGGGGAGAAAGCGTACTCTCCCATCCGCGTCCCACTTTCAAGCTGAGTGACGCAGCATGTTTCTCGGAAGGCTCTGCCGAGCTATCCAGTACAAGGGAGAGAGTGCCTGCCTCTGCCGAGAAAGGTTTTGACGTGGGGATTGCTGGACATGCGGAAGAGCGTTCCCCAGGCCGTGCCAAGTTTAGGCTTTGGTGATTCTGGATGGTCCCAAGGGGGCAGAATTGTCCCTGGCAAAGCTGTCCTTTTTCTCTTTCTCCGGCTGGAAGTAAACATCTGGCAACCGACTGCCGTAGGCAGACGTCCTGGGGGAGCCCCCCGGTTTCCTTTGGCACGCACATTGGTGTTTCGCAGAAGAGCCCCAATTCCTAATTGGGGGCACAGCGGCATGGAATGTAAGGCTGTTTAGAACGGCGCGCCTTGAGGCCGTGGGAAGGCCGTACAAACGAGAGCTTTCGAGCGAACAGGGCAGCGCTTCGCCATCATCGTTGCACATTCACGGAGCTTAATCAAACGAACGCGTTTCCTTCCTGTGGCTCAAACACAGCCGAGGAGCTGGAAGACATACAGTGCCCTTTGACAGTTGTTACAACGAACGTGAGTGCACAGTGTCTCGTGAAATACCTTACACGGCTGAAGCGTTCCGTTAACGCAGGCCCCTCCGCTCCCTCTGGCACTCCGAGGTGTTCCTAACGGGGGAAACCTGGACTTTTGCTTGAGGCCGGGGTGGGGCGGGGGGACTCACAGTTCTTTTGCCGGCGGGCTCCAGAGCGCTCCTGCTGAAGCTCCCAGCAAGGAACTGAGAGAGAGAGAGCCGCAGGCCTCACACGAGTAAACTCAGACTTCTGCTGTCACGAGTAGACTCAGGCTTCTTATGGGAGGCCTTCCGGCAGCAAAGAGAAGGTGGGCGCGAGGAGTGTGCTTCAGGCAGCTTAGGACCCGCCCCTGTCTCGTCGGCCACGGAGGGGAATAAGGGTCGGCCAGGGCCGCCCAGCTTCAAACCTGAGCTCACCTAGGGATCCTCAGCGGTTTCTGATTACCTCAAGGAAACACAACGGGAGGAACAGGGCCCTTCCGTGGAGGCACTTTTGGGCGCAGGGACCTCTGCGTGGGATCTACGGGGTAAGTATGGCAGTACCTTAGGTGGGCCTCAGTGACCAAGGCTCTCCGGCTCATGCCTAGCTGTGTAAAGAAGTGTGGCAAACGTACGTACTGCTCCTCAGGCTGGGCCCACAGCCTAGCTTTCGCTTCTCTGAGAGTGCTGTCCCGAGTCTCTTCCTGGAGCCCGTCGTCAGCACGGTGTCTTTTGGCACTGCAGCTCTCTTTCAGTCAAGGAGGCCGTTCGACCGGCAAAGGGAGTCCACCCAGCGCTGCTTTCGCGAGTCTCTTTGACGACGGGGGCACTCCACCTTGGCAGCCCCGAGAGGAGTACACTGCCCTAGCTACGAATGTGAAGAGCTGTCTCCAGGGGCCTGCTTACACGAAGTTTCCTCAGAGGCCGGAGGACGCCGTTCCGGCACGGAGAGAGGTCATCATGCGAAACTGGTGAATGGGCTCCTACCCTGTGTGTCCCCAGGAGCGTCGCAGGGTTAAGGCACTCCGTGGTGGAGTATGGCCTCATTGGAGACCCCTGCACACCCAGCTCCTCTGACGTGAAACACTGGAACTCAACCTTGAGGCCTGAGGTCACCTTTCACTTGGCCGGAGCTGCACCTGGGGTGCCGTGGGAGGAGTTCCTAGAAAGGGATTGCCAGCACGGTTCTCGCTTTGGGAGAACACGCAGCCTTGGCCCACAACGACAATCCTGCCGCGCAGAGACGTCGGGCCGCTAGTGCTGTTCGGGCCGCTTTGAAGCCACGCGCAAGGCGCCTCCAAACGGGGAGAAAGCGTACTCTCCCATCCGCGTCCCACTTTCAAGCTGAGTGACGCAGCATGTTTCTCGGAAGGCTCTGCCGAGCTATCCAGTACAAGGGAGAGAGTGCCTGCCTCTGCCGAGAAAGGTTTTGACGTGGGGATTGCTGGACATGCGGAAGAGCGTTCCCCAGGCCGTGCCAAGTTTAGGCTTTGGTGATTCTGGATGGTCCCAAGGGGGCAGAATTGTCCCTGGCAAAGCTGTCCTTTTTCTCTTTCTCCGGCTGGAAGTAAACATCTGGCAACCGACTGCCGTAGGCAGACGTCCTGGGGGAGCCCCCCGGTTTCCTTTGGCACGCACATTGGTGTTTCGCAGAAGAGCCCCAATTCCTAATTGGGGGCACAGCGGCATGGAATGTAAGGCTGTTTAGAACGGCGCGCCTTGAGGCCGTGGGAAGGCCGTACAAACGAGAGCTTTCGAGCGAACAGGGCAGCGCTTCGCCATCATCGTTGCACATTCACGGAGCTTAATCAAACGAACGCGTTTCCTTCCTGTGGCTCAAACACAGCCGAGGAGCTGGAAGGCATACAGTGCCCTTTGACAGTTGTTACAACGAACGTGAGTGCACAGTGTCTCGTGAAATACCTTACACGGTTGAAGCGTTCCGTTAACGCAGGCCCCTCCGCTCCCTCTGGCACTCCGAGGTGTTCCTAACGGGGGAAACCTGGACTTTTGCTTGAGGCCGGGGTGGGGCGGGGGGACTCACAGTTCTTTTGCCGGCGGGCTCCAGAGCGCTCCTGCTGAAGCTCCCAGCAAGGAACTGAGAGAGAGAGCCGCAGGCCTCACACGAGTAAACTCAGACTTCTGCTGTCACGAGTAGACTCAGACTTCTTATGGGAGGCCTTCCGGCAGCAAAGAGAAGGTGGGCGCGAGGAGTGTGCTTCAGGCAGCTTAGGACCCGCCCCTGTCTCGTGGGCCACGGAGGGGAATAAGGGTCGGCCAGGGTCGCCCAGCTTCAAACCTGAGCTCACCTAGGGATCCTCAGCGGTTTCTGATTACCTCAAGGAAACACAACGGGAGGAACAGGGCCCTTCCGTGGAGGCACTTTTGGGCGCAGGGACCTCTGCGTGGGATCTACGGGGTAAGTATGGCAGTACCTTAGGCGGGCCTCAGTGACCAAGGCTCTCCGGCTCATGCCTAGCTGTGTAAAGAAGTGTGGCAAACGTACGTACTGCTCCTCAGGCTGGGCCCACAGCCTAGCTTTCGCTTCTCTGAGAGTGCTGTCCCGAGTCTCTTCCTGGAGCCCGTCGTCAGCACGGTGTCTTTTGGCACTGCAGCTCTCTTTCAGTCAAGGAGGCCGTTCGACCGGCAAAGAGAGTCCGCCCAGCGCTGCTTTCGCGAGTCTCTTTGACGACGGGGGCACTCCACCTAGGCAGCCCCGAGAGGAGTACACTGCCCTAGCTACGAATGTGAAGAGCTGTCTCCAGGGGCCTGCTTACACGAAGGTTCCTCAGAAGCCGGAGGCCGCCGTTCCGGCACGGAGAGAGGTCATCATGCGAAACTGGTGAATGGGCTCCTACCCTGTGTGTCCCCAGGAGCGTCGCAGGGTTAAGGCACTCCGTGGTGGAGTATGGCCTCATTGGAGACCCCTGCACACCCAGCTCCCCTGACGTGAAACACTGGAACTCAACCTTGAGGCCTGAGGTCACCTTTCACTTGGCCGGAGCTGCACCTGGGGTGCCGTGGGAGGAGTTCCTAGAAAGGGATTGCCAGCACGGTTCTCGCTTTGGGAGAACACGCAGCCTTGGCCCACAACGACAATCCTGCCGCGCAGAGACGTCGGGCCGCTAGTGCTGTTCGGGCCGCTTTGAAGCCACGCGCAAGGCGCCTCCAAACGGGGAGAAAGCGTACTCTCCCATCCGCGTCCCACTTTCAAGCTGAGTGACGCAGCATGTTTCTCGGAAGGCTCTGCCGAGCTATCCAGTACAAGGGAGAGAGTGCCTGCCTCTGCCGAGAAAGGTTTTGACGTGGGGATTGCTGGACATGCGGAAGAGCGTTCCCCAGGCCGTGCCAAGTTTAGGCTTTGGTGATTCTGGATGGTCCCAAGGGGGCAGAATTGTCCCTGGCAAAGCTGTCCTTTTTCTCTTTCTCCGGCTGGAAGTAAACATCTGGCAACCGACTGCCGTAGGCAGACGTCCTGGGGGAGCTCCCCGGTTTCCTTTGGCACGCACATTGGTCCCGAGTCTCTTCCTGGAGCCTCTTCCTGGAGTCTCTTCTCTTCCTGGAGCCCGTTATTCTGGATGGTCCCAAGGGGGCAGAATTGTCCCTGGCAAAGCTGTCCTTTTTCTCTCTCTCCGGCTGGAAGTAAACATCTGGCAACCGACTGCCGTAGGCAGACGTCCTGGGGGAGCCCCCCGGTTTCCTTTGGCACGCACATTGGTGTTTCGCAGAAGAGCCCCAATTCCTAATTGGGGGCACAGCGGCATGGAATGTAAGGCTGTTTAGAACGGCGCGCCTTGAGGCCGTGGGAAGGCCGTACAAACGAGAGCTTTCGAGCGAACAGGGCAGCGCTTCGCCATCATCGTTGCACATTCACGGAGCTTAATCAAACGAACGCGTTTCCTTCCTGTGGCTCAAACACAGCCGAGGAGCTGGAAGGCATACAGTGCCCTTTGACAGTTGTTACAACGAACGTGAGTGCACAGTGTCTCGTGAAATACCTTACACGGCTGAAGCGTTCCGTTAACGCAGGCCCCTCCGCTCCCTCTGGCACTCCGAGGTGTTCCTAACGGGGGAAACCTGGACTTTTGCTTGAGGCCGGGGTGGGGCGGGGGGACTCACAGTTCTTTTGCCGGCGGGCTCCAGAGCGCTCCTGCTGAAGCTCCCAGCAAGGAACTGAGAGAGAGAGAGCCGCAGGCCTCACACGAGTAAACTCAGACTTCTGCTGTCACGAGTAGACTCAGGCTTCTTATGGGAGGCCTTCCGGCAGCAAAGAGAAGGTGGGCGCGAGGAGTGTGCTTCAGGCAGCTTAGGACCCGCCCCTGTCTCGTCGGCCACGGAGGGGAATAAGGGTCGGCCAGGGTCGCCCAGCTTCAAACCTGAGCTCACCTAGGGATCCTCAGCGGTTTCTGATTACCTCAAGGAAACACAACGGGAGGAACAGGGCCCTTCCGTGGAGGCACTTTTGGGCGCAGGGACCTCTGCGTGGGATCTACGGGGTAAGTATGGCAGTACCTTAGGCGGGCCTCAGTGACCAAGGCTCTCCGGCTCATGCCTAGCTGTGTAAAGAAGTGTGGCAAACGTACGTACTGCTCCTCAGGCTGGGCCCACAGCCTAGCTTTCGCTTCTCTGAGAGTGCTGTCCCGAGTCTCTTCCTGGAGCCCGTCGTCAGCACGGTGTCTTTTGGCACTGCAGCTCTCTTTCAGTCAAGGAGGCCGTTCGACCGGCAAAGAGAGTCCGCCCAGCGCTGCTTTCGCGAGTCTCTTTGACGACGGGGGCACTCCACCTTGGCAGCCCCGAGAGGAGTACACTGCCCTAGCTACGAATGTGAAGAGCTGTCTCCAGGGGCCTGCTTACACGAAGGTTCCTCAGAAGCCGGAGGCCGCCGTTCCGGCACGGAGAGAGGTCATCATGCGAAACTGGTGAATGGGCTCCTACCCTGTGTGTCCCCAGGAGCGTCGCAGGGTTAAGGCACTCCGTGGTGGAGTATGGCCTCATTGGAGACCCCTGCACACCCAGCTCCCCTGACGTGAAACACTGGAACTCAACCTTGAGGCCTGAGGTCACCTTTCACTTGGCCGGAGCTGCACCTGGGGTGCCGTGGGAGGAGTTCCTAGAAAGGGATTGCCAGCACGGTTCTCGCTTTGGGAGAACACGCAGCCTTGGCCCACAACGACAATCCTGCCGCGCAGAGACGTCGGGCCGCTAGTGCTGTTCGGGCCGCTTTGAAGCCACGCGCAAGGCGCCTCCAAACGGGGAGAAAGTGTACTCTCCCATCCGCGTCCCACTTTCAAGCTGAATGACGCAGCATGTTTCTCGGAAGGCTCTGCCGAGCTATCCAGTACAAGGGAGAGAGTGCCTGCCTCTGCCGAGAAAGGTTTTGACGTGGGGATTGCTGGACATGCGGAAGAGCGTTCCCCAGGCCGTGCCAAGTTTAGGCTTTGGTGATTCTGGATGGTCCCAAGGGGGCAGAATTGTCCCTGGCAAAGCTGTCCTTTTTCTCTTTCTCCGGCTGGAAGTAAACATCTGGCAACCGACTGCCGTAGGCAGACGTCCTGGGGGAGCTCCCCGGTTTCCTTTGGCACGCACATTGGTCCCGAGTCTCTTCCTGGAGCCTCTTCCTGGAGTCTCTTCTCTTCCTGGAGCCCGTTATTCTGGATGGTCCCAAGGGGGCAGAATTGTCCCTGGCAAAGCTGTCCTTTTTCTCTCTCTCCGGCTGGAAGTAAACATCTGGCAACCGACTGCCGTAGGCAGACGTCCTGGGGGAGCCCCCCGGTTTCCTTTGGCACGCACATTGATGTTTCGCAGAAGTGCCCCAATTCCTAATTGGGGGCACAGCGGCATGGAATGTAAGGCTGTTTAGAACGGCGCGCCTTGAGGCCGTGGGAAGGCCGTACAAACGAGAGCTTTCGAGCGAACAGGGCAGCGCTTCGCCATCATCGTTGCACATTCACGGAGCTTAATCAAACGAACGCGTTTCCTTCCTGTGGCTCAAACACAGCCGAGGAGCTGGAAGGCATACAGTGCCCTTTGACAGTTGTTACAACGAACGTGAGTGCACAGTGTCTCGTGAAATACCTTACACGGCTGAAGCGTTCCGTTAACGCAGGCCCCTCCGCTCCCTCTGGCACTCCGAGGTGTTCCTAACGGGGGAAACCTGGACTTTTGCTTGAGGCCGGGGTGGGGCGGGGGGACTCACAGTTCTTTTGCCGGCGGGCTCCAGAGCGCTCCTGCTGAAGCTCCCAGCAAGGAACTGAGAGAGAGAGAGCCGCAGGCCTCACACGAGTAAACTCAGACTTCTGCTGTCACGAGTAGACTCAGGCTTCTTATGGGAGGCCTTCCGGCAGCAAAGAGAAGGTGGGCGCGAGGAGTGTGCTTCAGGCAGCTTAGGACCCGCCCCTGTCTCGTCGGCCACGGAGGGGAATAAGGGTCGGCCAGGGTCGCCCAGCTTCAAACCTGAGCTCACCTAGGGATCCTCAGCGGTTTCTGATTACCTCAAGGAAACACAACGGGAGGAACAGGGCCCTTCCGTGGAGGCACTTTTGGGCGCAGGGACCTCTGCGTGGGATCTACGGGGTAAGTATGGCAGTACCTTAGGCGGGCCTCAGTGACCAAGGCTCTCCGGCTCATGCCTAGCTGTGTAAAGAAGTGTGGCAAACGTACGTACTGCTCCTCAGGCTGGGCCCACAGCCTAGCTTTCGCTTCTCTGAGAGTGCTGTCCCGAGTCTCTTCCTGGAGCCCGTCGTCAGCACGGTGTCTTTTGGCACTGCAGCTCTCTTTCAGTCAAGGAGGCCGTTCGACCGGCAAAGAGAGTCCGCCCAGCGCTGCTTTCACGAGTCTCTTTGACGACGGGGGCACTCCACCTTGGCAGCCCCGAGAGGAGTACACTGCCCTAGCTACGAATGTGAAGAGCTGTCTCCAGGGGCCTGCTTACACGAAGGTTCCTCAGAAGCCGGAGGCCGCCGTTCCGGCACGGAGAGAGGTCATCATGCGAAACTGGTGAATGGGCTCCTACCCTGTGTGTCCCCAGGAGCGTCGCAGGGTTAAGGCACTCCGTGGTGGAGTATGGCCTCATTGGAGACCCCTGCACACCCAGCTCCCCTGACGTGAAACACTGGAACTCAACCTTGAGGCCTGAGGTCACCTTTCACTTGGCCGGAGCTGCACCTGGGGTGCCGTGGGAGGAGTTCCTAGAAAGGGATTGCCAGCACGGTTCTCGCTTTGGGAGAACACGCAGCCTTGGCCCACAACGACAATCCTGCCGCGCAGAGACGTCGGGCCGCTAGTGCTGTTCGGGCCGCTTTGAAGCCACGCGCAAGGCGCCTCCAATCGGGGAGAAAGCGTACTCTCCCATCCGCGTCCCACTTTCAAGCTGAGTGACGCAGCATGTTTCTCGGAAGGCTCTGCCGAGCTATCCAGTACAAGGGAGAGAGTGCCTGCCTCTGCCGAGAAAGGTTTTGACGTGGGGATTGCTGGACATGCGGAAGAGCGTTCCCCAGGCCGTGCCAAGTTTAGGCTTTGGTGATTCTGGATGGTCCCAAGGGGGCAGAATTGTCCCTGGCAAAGCTGTCCTTTTTCTCTTTCTCCGGCTGGAAGTAAACATCTGGCAACCGACTGCCGTAGGCAGACGTCCTGGGGGAGCTCCCCGGTTTCCTTTGGCACGCACATTGGTCCCGAGTCTCTTCCTGGAGCCTCTTCCTGGAGTCTCTTCTCTTCCTGGAGCCCGTTATTCTGGATGGTCCCAAGGGGGCAGAATTGTCCCTGGCAAAGCTGTCCTTTTTCTCTCTCTCCGGCTGGAAGTAAACATCTGGCAACCGACTGCCGTAGGCAGACGTCCTGGGGGAGCCCCCCGGTTTCCTTTGGCACGCACATTGATGTTTCGCAGAAGTGCCCCAATTCCTAATTGGGGGCACAGCGGCATGGAATGTAAGGCTGTTTAGAACGGCGCGCCTTGAGGCCGTGGGAAGGCCGTACAAACGAGAGCTTTCGAGCGAACAGGGCAGCGCTTCGCCATCATCGTTGCACATTCACGGAGCTTAATCAAACGAACGCGTTTCCTTCCTGTGGCTCAAACACAGCCGAGGAGCTGGAAGGCATACAGTGCCCTTTGACAGTTGTTACAACGAACGTGAGTGCACAGTGTCTCGTGAAATACCTTACACGGCTGAAGCGTTCCGTTAACGCAGGCCCCTCCGCTCCCTCTGGCACTCCGAGGTGTTCCTAACGGGGGAAACCTGGACTTTTGCTTGAGGCCGGGGTGGGGCGGGGGGACTCACAGTTCTTTTGCCGGCGGGCTCCAGAGCGCTCCTGCTGAAGCTCCCAGCAAGGAACTGAGAGAGAGAGAGCCGCAGGCCTCACACGAGTAAACTCAGACTTCTGCTGTCACGAGTAGACTCAGGCTTCTTATGGGAGGCCTTCCGGCAGCAAAGAGAAGGTGGGCGCGAGGAGTGTGCTTCAGGCAGCTTAGGACCCGCCCCTGTCTCGTCGGCCACGGAGGGGAATAAGGGTCGGCCAGGGTCGCCCAGCTTCAAACCTGAGCTCACCTAGGGATCCTCAGCGGTTTCTGATTACCTCAAGGAAACACAACGGGAGGAACAGGGCCCTTCCGTGGAGGCACTTTTGGGCGCAGGGACCTCTGCGTGGGATCTACGGGGTAAGTATGGCAGTACCTTAGGCGGGCCTCAGTGACCAAGGCTCTCCGGCTCATGCCTAGCTGTGTAAAGAAGTGTGGCAAACGTACGTACTGCTCCTCAGGCTGGGCCCACAGCCTAGCTTTCGCTTCTCTGAGAGTGCTGTCCCGAGTCTCTTCCTGGAGCCCGTCGTCAGCACGGTGTCTTTTGGCACTGCAGCTCTCTTTCAGTCAAGGAGGCCGTTCGACCGGCAAAGGGAGTCCGCCCAGCGCTGCTTTCGCGAGTCTCTTTGACGACGGGGGCACTCCACCTTGGCAGCCCCGAGAGGAGTACACTGCCCTAGCTACGAATGTGAAGAGCTGTCTCCAGGGGCCTGCTTACACGAAGGTTCCTCAGAAGCCGGAGGCCGCCGTTCCGGCACGGAGAGAGGTCATCATGCGAAACTGGTGAATGGGCTCCTACCCTGTGTGTCCCCAGGAGCGTCGCAGGGTTAAGGCACTCCGTGGTGGAGTATGGCCTCATTGGAGACCCCTGCACACCCAGCTCCCCTGACGTGAAACACTGGAACTCAACCTTGAGGCCTGAGGTCACCTTTCACTTGGCCGGAGCTGCACCTGGGGTGCCGTGGGAGGAGTTCCTAGAAAGGGATTGCCAGCACGGTTCTCGCTTTGGGAGAACACGCAGCCTTGGCCCACAACGACAATCCTGCCGCGCAGAGACGTCGGGCCGCTAGTGCTGTTCGGGCCGCTTTGAAGCCACGCGCAAGGCGCCTCCAATCGGGGAGAAAGCGTACTCTCCCATCCGCGTCCCACTTTCAAGCTGAGTGACGCAGCATGTTTCTCGGAAGGCTCTGCCGAGCTATCCAGTACAAGGGAGAGAGTGCCTGCCTCTGCCGAGAAAGGTTTTGACGTGGGGATTGCTGGACATGCGGAAGAGCGTTCCCCAGGCCGTGCCAAGTTTAGGCTTTGGTGATTCTGGATGGTCCCAAGGGGGCAGAATTGTCCCTGGCAAAGCTGTCCTTTTTCTCTTTCTCCGGCTGGAAGTAAACATCTGGCAACCGACTGCCGTAGGCAGACGTCCTGGGGGAGCTCCCCGGTTTCCTTTGGCACGCACATTGGTCCCGAGTCTCTTCCTGGAGCCTCTTCCTGGAGTCTCTTCTCTTCCTGGAGCCCGTTATTCTGGATGGTCCCAAGGGGGCAGAATTGTCCCTGGCAAAGCTGTCCTTTTTCTCTCTCTCCGGCTGGAAGTAAACATCTGGCAACCGACTGCCGTAGGCAGACGTCCTGGGGGAGCCCCCCGGTTTCCTTTGGCACGCACATTGATGTTTCGCAGAAGTGCCCCAATTCCTAATTGGGGGCACAGCGGCATGGAATGTAAGGCTGTTTAGAACGGCGCGCCTTGAGGCCGTGGGAAGGCCGTACAAACGAGAGCTTTCGAGCGAACAGGGCAGCGCTTCGCCATCATCGTTGCACATTCACGGAGCTTAATCAAACGAACGCGTTTCCTTCCTGTGGCTCAAACACAGCCGAGGAGCTGGAAGGCATACAGTGCCCTTTGACAGTTGTTACAACGAACGTGAGTGCACAGTGTCTCGTGAAATACCTTACACGGCTGAAGCGTTCCGTTAACGCAGGCCCCTCCGCTCCCTCTGGCACTCCGAGGTGTTCCTAACGGGGGAAACCTGGACTTTTGCTTGAGGCCGGGGTGGGGCGGGGGGACTCACAGTTCTTTTGCCGGCGGGCTCCAGAGCGCTCCTGCTGAAGCTCCCAGCAAGGAACTGAGAGAGAGAGAGCCGCAGGCCTCACACGAGTAAACTCAGACTTCTGCTGTCACGAGTAGACTCAGGCTTCTTATGGGAGGCCTTCCGGCAGCAAAGAGAAAGTGGGCGCGAGGAGTGTGCTTCAGGCAGCTTAGGACCCGCCCCTGTCTCGTCGGCCACGGAGGGGAATAAGGGTCGGCCAGGGTCGCCCAGCTTCAAACCTGAGCTCACCTAGGGATCCTCAGCGGTTTCTGATTACCTCAAGGAAACACAACGGGAGGAACAGGGCCCTTCCGTGGAGGCACTTTTGGGCGCAGGGACCTCTGCGTGGGATCTACGGGGTAAGTATGGCAGTACCTTAGGCGGGCCTCAGTGACCAAGGCTCTCCGGCTCATGCCTAGCTGTGTAAAGAAGTGTGGCAAACGTACGTACTGCTCCTCAGGCTGGGCCCACAGCCTAGCTTTCGCTTCTCTGAGAGTGCTGTCCCGAGTCTCTTCCTGGAGCCCGTCGTCAGCACGGTGTCTTTTGGCACTGCAGCTCTCTTTCAGTCAAGGAGGCCGTTCGACCGGCAAAGGGAGTCCGCCCAGCGCTGCTTTCGCGAGTCTCTTTGACGACGGGGGCACTCCACCTTGGCAGCCCCGAGAGGAGTACACTGCCCTAGCTACGAATGTGAAGAGCTGTCTCCAGGGGCCTGCTTACACGAAGGTTCCTCAGAAGCCGGAGGCCGCCGTTCCGGCACGGAGAGAGGTCATCATGCGAAACTGGTGAATGGGCTCCTACCCTGTGTGTCCCCAGGAGCGTCGCAGGGTTAAGGCACTCCGTGGTGGAGTATGGCCTCATTGGAGACCCCTGCACACCCAGCTCCCCTGACGTGAAACACTGGAACTCAACCTTGAGGCCTGAGGTCACCTTTCACTTGGCCGGAGCTGCACCTGGGGTGCCGTGGGAGGAGTTCCTAGAAAGGGATTGCCAGCACGGTTCTCGCTTTGGGAGAACACGCAGCCTTGGCCCACAACGACAATCCTGCCGCGCAGAGACGTCGGGCCGCTAGTGCTGTTCGGGCCGCTTTGAAGCCACGCGCAAGGCGCCTCCAAACGGGGAGAAAGCGTACTCTCCCATCCGCGTCCCACTTTCAAGCTGAGTGACGCAGCATGTTTCTCGGAAGGCTCTGCCGAGCTATCCAGTACAAGGGAGAGAGTGCCTGCCTCTGCCGAGAAAGGTTTTGACGTGGGGATTGCTGGACATGCGGAAGAGCGTTCCCCAGGCCGTGCCAAGTTTAGGCTTTGGTGATTCTGGATGGTCCCAAGGGGGCAGAATTGTCCCTGGCAAAGCTGTCCTTTTTCTCTTTCTCCGGCTGGAAGTAAACATCTGGCAACCGACTGCCGTAGGCAGACGTCCTGGGGGAGCTCCCCGGTTTCCTTTGGCACGCACATTGGTCCCGAGTCTCTTCCTTGAGCTTCTTCCTGGAGTCTCTTCTCTTCCTGGAGCCCGTTATTCCGGATGGTCCCAAGGGGGCAGAATTGTCCCTGGCAAAGCTGTCCTTTTTCTCTCTCTCCGGCTGGAAGTAAACATCTGGCAACCGACTGCCGTAGGCAGACGTCCTGGGGGAGCCCCCCGGTTTCCTTTGGCACGCACATTGGTGTTTCGCAGAAGAGCCCCAATTCCTAATTGGGGGCACAGCGGCATGGAATGTAAGGCTGTTTAGAACGGCGCGCCTTGAGGCCGTGGGAAGGCCGTACAAACGAGAGCTTTCGAGCGAACAGGGCAGCGCTTCGCCATCATCGTTGCACATTCACGGAGCTTAATCAAACGAACGCGTTTCCTTCCTGTGGCTCAAACACAGCCGAGGAGCTGGAAGGCATACAGTGCCCTTTGACAGTTGTTACAACGAACGTGAGTGCACAGTGTCTCGTGAAATACCTTACACGGTTGAAGCGTTCCGTTAACGCAGGCCCCTCCGCTCCCTCTGGCACTCCGAGGTGTTCCTAACGGGGGAAACCTGGACTTTTGCTTGAGGCCGGGGTGGGGCGGGGGGACTCACAGTTCTTTTGCCGGCGGGCTCCAGAGCGCTCCTGCTGAAGCTCCCAGCAAGGAACTGAGAGAGAGAGAGCCGCAGGCCTCACACGAGTAAACTCAGACTTCTGCTGTCACGAGTAGACTCAGGCTTCTTATGGGAGGCCTTCCGGCAGCAAAGAGAAGGTGGGCGCGAGGAGTGTGCTTCAGGCAGCTTAGGACCCGCCCCTGTCTCGTCGGCCACGGAGGGGAATAAGGGTCGGCCAGGGTCGCCCAGCTTCAAACCTGAGCTCACCTAGGGATCCTCAGCGGTTTCTGATTACCTCAAGGAAACACAACGGGAGGAACAGGGCCCTTCCGTGGAGGCACTTTTGGGCGCAGGGACCTCTGCGTGGGATCTACGGGGTAAGTATGGCAGTACCTTAGGCGGGCCTCAGTGACCAAGGCTCTCCGGCTCATGCCTAGCTGTGTAAAGAAGTGTGGCAAACGTACGTACTGCTCCTCAGGCTGGGCCCACAGCCTAGCTTTCGCTTCTCTGAGAGTGCTGTCCCGAGTCTCTTCCTGGAGCCCGTCGTCAGCACGGTGTCTTTTGGCACTGCAGCTCTCTTTCAGTCAAGGAGGCCGTTCGACCGGCAAAGAGAGTCCGCCCAGCGCTGCTTTCGCGAGTCTCTTTGACGCCGGGAGCACTCCACCTAGGCAGCCCCGAGAGGAGTACACTGCCCTAGCTACGAATGTGAAGAGCTGTCTCCAGGGGCCTGCTTACACGAAGGTTCCTCAGAAGCCGGAGGCCGCCGTTCCGGCACGGAGAGAGGTCATCATGCGAAACTGGTGAATGGGCTCCTACCCTGTGTGTCCCCAGGAGCGTCGCAGGGTTAAGGCACTCCGTGGTGGAGTATGGCCTCATTGGAGACCCCTGCACACCCAGCTCCCCTGACGTGAAACACTGGAACTCAACCTTGAGGCCTGAGGTCACCTTTCACTTGGCCGGAGCTGCACCTGGGGTGCCGTGGGAGGAGTTCCTAGAAAGGGATTGCCAGCACGGTTCTCGCTTTGGGAGAACACGCAGCCTTGGCCCACAACGACAATCCTGCCGCGCAGAGACGTCGGGCCGCTAGTGCTGTTCGGGCCGCTTTGAAGCCAAGCGCAAGGCGCCTCCAAACGGGGAGAAAGCGTACTCTCCCATCCGCGTCCCACTTTCAAGCTGAATGACGCAGCATGTTTCTCGGAAGGCTCTGCCGAGCTATCCAGTACAAGGGAGAGAGTGCCTGCCTCTGCCGAGAAAGGTTTTGACGTGGGGATTGCTGGACATGCGGAAGAGCGTTCCCCAGGCCGTGCCAAGTTTAGGCTTTGGTGATTCTGGATGGTCCCAAGGGGGCAGAATTGTCCCTGGCAAAGCTGTCCTTTTTCTCTTTCTCCGGCTGGAAGTAAACATCTGGCAACCGACTGCCGTAGGCAGACGTCCTGGGGGAGCCCCCCGGTTTCCTTTGGCACGCACATTGGTGTTTCGCAGAAGAGCCCCAATTCCTAATTGGGGGCACAGCGGCATGGAATGTAAGGCTGTTTAGAACGGCGCGCCTTGAGGCCGTGGGAAGGCCGTACAAACGAGAGCTTTCGAGCGAACAGGGCAGCGCTTCGCCATCGTCCTTGCACATTCACGGAGCTTAATCAAACGAACGCGTTTACTTCCTGAGGCTCAAACACAGCCGAGGAGTTGGAAGGCATACAGTGCCCTTTGACAGTTGTTACAACGAACGTGAGTGCACAGTGTCTCTTGAAATACCTTACACGGTTGAAGCGTTCCGTTAACGCATGCCCCTCCGCTCCCTCTGGCACTCCGAGGTGTTCCTAACGGGGGAAACCTGGACTTTTGCTTGAGGCCGGGGTGGGGCGGGGGGACTCACAGTTCTTTTGCCGGCGGGCTTCAGAGCGCTCCTGCTGAAGCTCCCAGCAAGGAACTGAGAGAGAGCCGCAGGCCTCACACGAGTAAACTCAGACTTCTGCTGTCACGAGTAGACTCAGACTTCTTATGGGAGGCCTTCCGGCAGCAAAGAGAAGGTGGGCGCGAGGAGTGTGCTTCAGGCAGCTTAGGACCCGCCCCTGTCTCGTCGGCCACGGAGGGGAATAAGGGTCGGCCAGGGTCGCCCAGCTTCAAACCTGAGCTCACATAGGGATCCTCAGCGGTTTCTGATTATCTCAAGGAAGCACAACGGGAGGAACAGGGCCCTTCCGTGGAGGCACTTTTGGGCACAGGCACCTCTGCGTGGGATCTACGGGGTAAGTATGGCAGTACCTTAGGCGGGCCTCAGTGACCAAGGCTCTCCGGCTCATGCCTAGCTGTGTAAAGAAGTGTGGCAAACGTACGTACTGCTCCTCAGGCTGGGCCCACAGCCTAGCTTTCGCTTCTGTGAGAGTTCTGTCCCGAATCTCCTCCTGGAGCCAGTCGTCAGCATGGTGTCTTTTGGCACTGCAGTTCTCTTTCAGTCAAGGAGGCCGTTCGACCGGCAAAGGGAGTCCGCCCAGCGCTGCTTTCGCGAGTCTCTTTGACGACTGGGGCACTCAACCTTGTCAACCCAGAGAGGAGTACATTGCCCTTGTGGTTGACCTTTCTGTGCTCCAGTTAGACACATTTACAAGTGGAAGAAAAAACAATTTTTAATCCAGAAACAGGGAGCCGGAGACCTTGGTTAGCTGCAAAGGCAGGGGGCCTGTAACAGTGTCCCGTCCGCATGTGTTCAGGGTTTAGGGCAGAGACAGTGACTGTCTCCTGCCAAGTGTATTCCCAGGGCATTGCCTCACAGAAGGAGGAAGGCCCAATGAGGTGGGGTGCCCCTGACTGCATGGGCATTCAGAGGGTCCTCCTGCTGGCAGGGACTTCCTGGATGAGGTAGACCTTTGAAAGATCTTGCTTTAGATAGTTGGGTAGTATTCTATGCAGAGGGAACCATTGGTTGTGTGAAGACAGCGAGCCACATAGCTTGCCTTTAAAATGTGTGTCTGTACTTCACCACCACCACCCCCTTAAAAAAACTGCATTCAACCCAAAGCAAACAGAAACACTGTCCAGCTTTTAAATATAAAAGACTGTCTTCAGATTTTGTTTACTTGTCCCAATGTACACTCTTTCTGGGCCCAGCAATGCCAATTCCTTGCCCCGGCACTGTCAGCCTTTGCACTGCGATATGGGGGCAGGCAACGCATGTTAGGAGTAGGAGGTGGCAGGGTTGGGAAGAGGGGCCTGTGCAGTTCCTAGGGGGATGTGTCTCTAATGTGAGGTGGAGCTGCCGGGCTCTGAGGAAACGCCTCCTGCGGAGCCCCTTCTCTGAAGACAGCCTGAAGGGGACTGTTGGGTCTCCCTGGTTTCCTTGACTTCCTCAGATAACACGATCCTGTTGATACCTGAAGCCAGTGTGCTTTCTCACCTCCAGGCTGCTGGGCACTCTGCCAGCCGAGGCTTGAGCATTCTCAGTGGTTCTTGCCTAGGCCGAGAGGGCAGTTGCTGACACCAGGTGTTCGAGGGTGTTCCAGGAAGACGACAGTGTCCGCAGAGATCGTCCCTACTGCCATCCCTCTATAGCTCACACAGGAGAACGCCCTGGTCCGTTCAAGGATTTCACATGCCACTTCCTCTTTCCAAGCATTTCTCCTCTCTCCTCTCAGTTACCCCTCCTATTTCTTTTACACTGCCCCTGTCCCACACTTGAATTAGCAAAGTCTCACTGGGGTGTTAATGACTGAATATTACTCCCTTTACTAGTAGCTTAACAGAATATTTCACATCTTTCTTCGAGAGACAAATTTCCTGGTTCCGAATGCCAGCTCTGACACTACTGAGTTGGTGTCACTGATTATTTACTTTCCTTGTGCGTCAGCTTCCTCATCTGTGGAATGGGGTTAATTGTAGTACCTATGTCATGAATTTGGAGTAACATCAATGAATGAGTTATGACATGTGTAGCAGATTCTGTGCCACCGCATGTTCCCTTGATGCTTCTTATTCCTGTACTCCTGCCCACGGTTTGTCTTCACTCCTGCTTTTTTTTGTTGCATGGCTACTGGAACCTGCCTAGCCCACATACAGCAGCCTGGAAGCACCAGAGAATCAAGGAAATCTATTTTCCCCTTTTCTAGTCAGGTTTCACCAGAGAAACACAACCAGTAGGAATGATAGATATAGAAGATGATATAGATACAAATATAAATGTAAACATAGATATAGGAAATAGAGTATGTTATTATGGAGGCTGACAAGTCCCAAGTTCAGCATTCAGCAAACTGGAGGCCCAGGAGAGATGCTGATGGTATAGTTCTAGTCCCAGACCAAAAGCCTGAGACCCAAGAGAGTTGATGTTACAGTTCCAATACAAACCAAAACAGGAAAAAAAAAAAAAAAAAGATGTCCCAGGTCAAAGGCAGTCGAGATAGAAGAGTCCCCTCTTACTGGAAGGAGGGTCAACCTTTTGTTCTATTCAGGCCTTCAACTGATTGCATGAGGCCCACCTAGATTAGGGAGGGCAATCTGATTTACTCAGTCTATCAATTTAAATGTTAATCTCAGGACTTCCCTGGCAGTCCCATGGTTAAGACCCTGTGCTCCCAATGCAGGGGGCATGGATTTGATCCCTTGTCAAGAAACTAGAATCCTGCATGCCGCATGGTGAGGCCTAAAAAAAAAAATACAAAAACAAAACTAACACAACATTGTAAAGCAACTATACTCCCATAACATTTTTTTTTTTAAAAATGAAGGAATCACGACTAGAAACAAATTTTTTAAAATAAATAAATGTTAATCTCATCCAAAAACACCCTCGCAGAAACACCCAGAATAACCTGTGTATGATTTTTGGTGGACTGTTTCTCTGATCAGTATGAAATATCTTTCCTTGTATTTTTTACTGCTTTTCTCATTACATTCTATTTTACCTGACATTAGTATTGCTGCACTATCTTTTTTGTTAGTATTTGCCTGGTTTTTATCCCTTTAATTTTAACCTTTCAGTGTTCCTTGATTTATATATGTTTCTCATAAACATAGAGCTAGACTTTGTTTCTGTAATTGTTGCTTTTGCTCTAATCTGAAAATCTCTGAATATATAGATTAGATAACTATTAGGTGAGTATTACCTGTTTACTTTTATTACGATTACCATTATATTGGACTTATTTCTACCATTTTATTCTGTACTTTCTATTTACCTTCTTGCCCTTTGCTTATGTTTTTCTCCTTCCCTGACTTGTTAAATTACACCTGCTTCCTTTATTATCTTTTATTTGCCCTTCCTATTTGGAGAACAAATATTTTCTTTTCATTCATATGGTATTTATATTTGTAAGATATTACTCATTTTTACATATTTCTCACAAAAATCTAAGCAATATCTGTATGTTTCTTAAACAAAATACACAATTTTCACTTCTTTCAATTCTGTCTTAATTTAGCTTCCTCCCAACTACCATGTTATCCTTGTCTAAAGTTTTAGTCTGACTTCTCTTAAAACACAACTTATTATTATCATATTCATAGAAATCATTATGCCTATGTATTTTCTAATACCTTGAGAATTATTGTTACTTAGAGTGAATTTCATCAATTATATATGTTGCATAGCCATTAACATACAGCCAATTACTCAAAGTATTCTTGATAATGCCAAAAATGTTTGTGATTTTGATGTCAGTGATAACCTCTGAGGAGAATGAGGATGGAACGAACATGTTTTCACTTTGGGCAGTTACATCTACTACACAAAGGTAGAAATTTTCTCCAGATTCTGCTTTTTCTGGTCCATAAGTTTTCCAGAGGTAGATGCTGCCAAATTCTGGGTCTCCTCAGAGGTGCTCCAGGAGACATCTCAGCAGTGTGTACAAGTCTCCTTCCTTACAAGCAGTTGGGCATGCTGTTTCATGGGGGGAAAGGCACTGAATTGGGACAAGAGTCTTGTCTTAATGGGCAACCTTAGGCCTCAAGCCTAAAACAAAGATAATACCACATTGTGGACGTCAGATTTCTTGGGTCCCAAGTGACAGGTAGGCAGTTAGAAGAAGCTTAGGTCAAGAAGGGAGATCTGTTTGCTGGTGTAACAAACTTGAAGAAGGGCAGGAACCTGAACATCATCAGCCTCTCTCTTTTCATCCTTGTGTCTGTCTGTGTCCTCCTCATTGTTTCTAAACACAGCTTTTCTCAACAAGACTAGACCTGTGGTGGCTTCCCAGCTCCCATCTTCCCAGGTTTAGCCCAGAAAGAAAAGATAAGAAGTATAGCTCTAATTTTACTTTTTTCCAGATGGCTTCTCAATTTTCCAGATGCTTTCTTAGAATGATCCTCACTTTTTTACTTGAAACCTCATCTTTATTACATAGTAAGTGTCCCATGTGTATGGGACTATTATCTTGACTTTCTTTTACAAATGCATTCTGACAAATCTGTTTCAGTAATTACAATTTTGTAATATATTTTAGTATTGGATAGTGTTATTCTCTCCCTCATCATTCCTAACAGTAGTTTCCTAACTATATTTACAAGTTTATTTTTTCTCATGAACATTAAAATTAATAAATCTAGTTTGTAAAGGAAACTCATTGGTGTTTTTATTTTACTCACCTTAAATTTATAAATTAACTTGGGGAGATTTTTATGATGTGGAGTTTTCCTATCTAAGAACATGGTTTGCCTTTCCATTTGTCCAAATCTTCTCTTTTCTTCTCAGAGGCATTGTGAAGTCTTGTTCATATAGTTCTTTCACTTTAAATGTAAACCAGATCGTTCATCTTTTTTACTGTTGTGGTAAATGGAACATCTTCTTCTACTATATTCTGACTAGTTGCTATTTAGAGACTATTTTGTTCTATATGTAATTTTGTACCTGCCACTTTACCTATTGTCTCGCTATCTGCAAGAGTTTTTCATTCGATTTTTTTGGGTTTTCTGAGTATACAATTATATACCATCTCCAAAATATTAATGGTTTTATCTTCTCTTTTCTAATTTTTAAATTCCTAAAATTATTCTTTTATCTATAATTGCATGGACTTCCAGAAGAACATTAAATATGATGCTAGTGGATTGCTTGTCTCCTCCCTAACTTAAACAAGAATGTTTTTAATGTTTTCCCATGAATCCTGGTACTCATGTCTGGGTTGAGATGGATACATTTTATCCTTTTAAAAATGTGCCCAGGGCTTCCCTGGTGGCGCAGTGGCTGAGAGTCCACCTGCCAATGCAGGGGACACGGGTTCGTGCCCCGGTGCGGGAAGATCCCACATGCCGCGGAGCGGCTGGGCCCGTGAGCCATGGCCGCTGAGCCTGCGCGTCCGGAGCCTGTGCTCCGCAACGGGAAAGGCCGCAACAGTGAGAGGCCCGCGTACCGCAAAAAAAAAAAAAAAATGTGCCCAGCTATTCATTTTTACTCAATACTAAGTAGCAGGTTGATCCTTGGATTAAAATGCACACTTTCTATAAAGAACCTATCACACCTATTTACCAGGACTTTAGATCTGGGACTAAATAAAGTGTAGTTCAACTTCAATGCCCATCTACCAGCTAGTCTTCATAGTCTTATTGAGTCTCATGTAAGTCATTGATAAAGTGGGGGTAATACTCCCCTCATAGAATACTGATAAATTTAATTAAGAATAAATCTAAAGTACCAACACAGTGTCTGACATATAGTAAATGCTGAATAAGTTGTAATTTTTTCAATTCTCCTTAACAATACAGTCCTCTCTGGGTTTTCTTCTTAATGTAATCATGATGAGAATTTTCCTTGATCCAGAATATAAATCTTATTTGGTTAAAACATATTATATTAATATTATTAATACATTTGATAAATGTTAATATAGTTAACAAAATATAGTTTTATTTATATGTTTGCAAAATGGATTTTTTAGATTGATCTTACCCGTATTGGATTTGGGAATTTAAAATATGCTTGCATTGCAATATTTTTTCTATATTTTGGAACATCTACTGGGTTGATGTCTGGGGATAGGTGGGGATTTCTCACTCAAGGTAAGAGCCATGGATTGTTGAATTCCAGACCATGTTAGAATATGTTGACCCTGCACTGCTTTTACTCAGCACAAGGAGGCAGCATCGGAAAAGAAACCAGAGCAAAGCTTTTCTGTAGCTCATGAGATGTTAATATGATTGGAGACTGAGTTAAAATACTTTTGAAGTTTAGTTCTTGCCATTTCAGTCTTTTTAGAGGCCTATTTATAAAATAGTGGGTGTGTTAAAAAGAACATAGTAATCCTTCAGTAAATGATATGAGTTAGCACAGCTAACCCCCTCACCCCTCATGTCTTTACTCAGATACTGTCCCTGACCACCCTATGTGAAACTGCAGCCTCCCACTCCTGACCCACCTTACTGTGTTCTACTTCTTTTCCATGCCGTTTATTAAGTCTACTATATTAGATAATTTACTTATATATTATGCTTATGGTTTATTTGTTTCCCCCTAGTCCCCTACTAGAATGTAAGCTCTATATAGGGGCATTGTCTGTTTTGTTCATTGATGTATCCCAAGTGCCTAGAACACTGTCTGGCACAAAATAGATTCCTAATAAGTGTTTGCTGATTGAATGATTGCATGGTGGTGGTGGTGGTGTTATTTATAATGACGGTGGCAAGGATGGTGGCTGGGAGGTATTGGAAGTGATGAGGCAGTGAGGCTGGAGGGGCAATGGTAGTGGTGGTAGCAATGGTTGGGGAAGGGTACAGTGAAGATGAGGAGAGGCAGGTTACAGTGGTTGAGATGGTGATGATTGTCATGATGTTATGGTTGGTCAGGATCCCCTGAGAAGTTGGAATCTAAGCCTGAGGCTGGATAAAAATTTCTAGAGGCCCCAGCACCTAAAAGGTCTTCTCAGCACATGAGCACAAGCCCTCAGTTTCTAGGCCGAGGTGCGGAAGATTGTTCACACACGCGCACACACACACACACACACACACACAAACACACACACACACAAATCTGTCTTCCCAGCCCTCCAGTAAATGGTGTTGTGCAAGGGAGTGGCGGAAAAACCAGAAAGACACATGCAGTTGTCACTTACCCGATTCATAACTCAGGCTTTAAGGTTTAAAAAAAAAGATTTTCTGACAACATATTTCAGGCTCTAAGGAGAAGAAAATATATTGAAAATTATGGCTAGGCCCAAGAAGAAGGTTGCAGACAGACCTGCGGGAGACCTCAAGGCAAGAAGATCAAGGAGGAACTGCTCACTCCACATCTAAATATGTAAAATGATAAATCAAGACTATTAAATGAAATGCACCTGTGTTACACTAACATACACACCCTCATAAAGGCCTGCAAGACATGGTTAGACTCCCAGAACTCCATACCAGATCAGGGAGAAGGCCCCAGCAGCCCCTCCTTCCTCACCCAGTCTCAGTGGGGCTTCTCACACATGTGCCTGGACACCCCAATCCTCACACCTCAGATCTAACCACACCCTGCACAAAAGCTGCCCCTTGGTCCCCCTCTTACATAGGACTGTGCACAAGGGCAGTGCAGTGCACAACTGGGAAGACAGGCCCAGCAAGCATGCTTAGGGTATCTGAGTTGGGAATTCCGGGATCCAGATACCGGGAGTACATACTCCTGGTGTCAAAGGAAGAGTGCAAGGTCTTCCAGATGCTTGGCCAGGTGGGCTCTTCCCACTCTGAGAGGGCCATGGTGAGGGCTAAAAGGGAGCCTCCAAAGCCCAAGGCCTCTTCTCCTGGCTGCAGGAACCACTGGGACCATTATTGCTCTGTTTGGCTCACAAAATGCATATCTGTTCAAAGAAAGTCTGAAGAATGAAGTCATAGTGGGGTCCAATGCAGCTGGGGGAATGGAGAAGAAAGGACCATGGGCACGAACTGACAGTGCTGACACTGACATCTTGGAAAGTCACTGCCATGCTTTGGCAACCCCTCTCCACTCTCCCAACATCTCTCAGGTCAGCACAAAGGGAAGGAATGTCTGGTCTCAAAGAACACCTAATTTGGCCTTGTGTAGAAGCCTGGCAGCCTCCTGCCCTGGCTCATTTTCTCTCCTATAAATGTGAGGGACTCTCAGCCTTTGTTCGGGGTCCTCTTTCTTCTCTCAGTTCCTCTCCGACGCCTCCCAGCCCCGCCTCCAGCAATCCCTTCATGTTCAGAGATTAACTGTCAATTATCATACAGCTACATTTCTCTCCCCAACTTCAGGACTAAAACTCCTGCCATGTCCACGGGATCATCTAAGACTTTCTTCTTACTCCCAATACATTCAAACAACCTCACTTTCTTCCCCCAAACAGCAGTTCTGCACCTGCTCCCCACACCAAGTGACGGGTGGATCTATCTAACTTTCTCTTCTCACTTAGGCTCAAAATTTCTTTTAGATAGAGGTAGTGGTTGCAAAACATTGTGAATGTACTATGTGCCACTGAATTGTACAAATGGTTAGTTTTAACTTTTGAAGCGTCCTGCAACACAGAGTCACAACAGCCAGTGATGCCTCCCAAGTTAGCTAGACCTTCCTTCCATTTACTACATGGCCTCCTGCTGTGGGTCCCCATTGCTGCCAAAAGGGTATGGAGGTGAATGCCTTGATTTTGTGCCAGAGCTGGGGGACAAGGGACATGGGCATGAATGAACCCTGTCTTATGAACCACTCACAAAGCTTCCACAGCAGGCTCTTTTGACAAGAGGCACCCATGCCAGAGATGGTATGTCCTTTGCAAAAATGCCTTCTGGGACTTCCCCCAGGACCTCCCAACCATGATGTCCCTAGCTGAACACTGTGTCTCTCCAGTGACTACAGATCTGTCTTTAAACTTTCATGGGTGGGCTATGCATCCCTTGCTTTAAATGGGCAGGATTCATGGAGTCTGGAGTCTTGTGTCTTGGCCTGCATAACATCATCTCCAGCCCCTGGAAGATGGAGCAGCAGTAACAGATTCATTCTTGAGACATGGAGTCAGGAACCCGATGTCTTTTCTATCTGGCCTTCTTGTTCTTCCAGGTATACATCCCTGATCGGAGGAGGTCTTGAGGACAAGGCACTGCTTGGACACTCTTTCAAAAGGCAACATGCATTTCAATTACATCGCCCCCCTGAGCTGACTTTCCCAGGGCTGCACCAGTGTTTATTGTTGTCAGGTTGTTTTTCTGTCCTTCTTGGCCATGCAAAGAGACTGAATCTCAGCTCTAACTCCCTGAGATAAAGGTGGAATGGACACCTTATCTCTGTCCCACTCCTCCCTTGCTGCCCCCCTTGGGAGCAGGCCCTCAGTTAGGGACAATGGATCCACTTGATTGCCTGGCAAGTTGCAAGAACACTGTCTGCCTGTGCATTAATGCACACTGCTCTGTCAGACAGTCCTCTCCCTCACTGTGCTCAGAAGTTGCCCAGCACAGGGCCAGCTGCCTGAAGATTTATAAAACCACGTTTGTGTCCAAGGACCGAGTTTACTGTGAGAGCCATGGCCTTCCTTCTGCCAAATTCTGTTCTCTGAAGATTAGTCTAATTTAACCAGCTGTTGCTAAGCCTAGACTCTAGGTTTTTCTTTAGTTCTGAGTAATGGTTGCCATAACATCAGTACTACCAGTCCAGGGCTTCTCAAACTTCAACTAAGGCAAAAGAATCACCCAGAAGGCTGGTTAAAACTGATTCTTGAGCTCCACCCCTGGAGATCCTGATGCAGTAGGTCTGGGGCAGGACTTAGGAATGTTCATTTCTGACAAGCTCCCAGGTGATAATGATGCAGCTGGTCCTCTGCCCACACTTGTGAGCAGCATGGCACTATGTATGCTGAGGTGCTGAGATCTAGTAATATCTAAGCCTTTGCTGTGTGCCTGGCACTGCACTAAGCATTTATTACTGGGATGACCCATTTCATAGATGAGGTACAGAGAGGTTAAGTGACTTGTCCAATGTTCCAAGGCTAGGAAGTAGTGGAATTGCGTTCATATCTTTGTCTCCCTGCTCTACCATCTATACCCACCATCGCTGATCATAGGTATGGTGTGCCCCTCCATACTACCTTGAGATATCTGCAGCACCCTGCAGGTAGCCTCACTTCTCCCAGCCTCCCCACTCCAATACAACTTGCTGTTAAGATAACATTCTCTCTTTTTAGTTGCACAAAGATATGCATAATGTAAATTTTACCATTTTAACCATTTCTAAGTGTATAGTTCAATGACATTAAAAACATTCACATTGCTGTGCTACCATCACCACCACCCATCTCCAGAGCTCTTTTCATCTTGCAAAACTGAAATTGCACCCATTAAACAATAACTCCCCATTTCCGTCTGCCCCTCGCCCCAGCAATCACCATTCTACTTTCTGTCTCTATGAATTTGACTACACTAGATACCTCATATAAATGGAATCATACAGTATTTTCCTTTTGGGACTGGCTTATTTTACTCAGCGTAATGTCCTCAAAGTTCACCCGTGTAACGTGTCAGAATTTCCTTCCTCTTTAAGGTTAAATAATATTCCATTGTATGTGTGTACCATATTTGTTTATCCATTCATCCATCAATAGACATTTGGGAAACTTCCCTGGTGGTGCAGTGGTTAAGAATCTGCCTGCCAATGCAGGAGACACGGGTTCAATTCCTGGGCCGGGAATATCCCACATGCCACAGAGCAATTGAGCCCAAGTGCCACAACTACTGAATTCCGGGTGCCTAGAGTCCATGCTCTGCAATAAGAGAATACACCACAACGAGAAGCACGTGCACCGGAATGAAGAGTAACTCCCGCTTACGATAACTAGAGAAAGCCCGCACGCAGCAATGAAGACCCAATGCAGCCAAAAGTAAATAAATAAAATAAATAAATTTATTTTTAAAAATAGACATTTGGGTTGCTTTCACATTTAGGTTATTACGAAAAAAGCTTTTATGAACATGGGCGTACAAATACCTCTTTCAATTCTTTTGGGTATATACTCAGAAATGGAATTATTATTGGATCATATTGTAATTCTATTTTTAATTTTTTGAGAAATCACCATACCACTCTCCCAAGTGGCTGCACCATTTTACATTTCTACCAGTAATGCACAAGTGTTCCAATTTCTCCACTTCCAAAACAACTCGTTATTTTCTGGGCTTTTTTTTTTTAACAACCATCTTAATAAGTGTGAAGTAGTGCAAGATTCTTAAAGCAAACTCTGATTGGTCATTTGCTTCTTGGGCTCCAGGTGTGTAAACAACACAGGGTAGGTGCAGAAGGGAAGACACAGATGACCCACACTAACTTCTGCATTCAAGAATCCATTAGCAGGGGGAGCTTCAAGATGGCAGAAGAGTAAGACGCGGAGATCACCTTCCTCTCCACAAATATATCAGAAATACATATACATGTGGAACAACTCCTACAGAGCACCTACTGAATGCTGGCAGAAGACCTCAGACCTCCCAAAAGGCAAGAAACTCCCCACATACCTGGGTAGGGCAAAAGAAAAAAAGAAAAAACAGAGAAAAAAGAATAGGGACGGGACCTGCACCAGTGGGAGGGAGCTGTGAAGGAGGAAAGGTTTCCACACACTAGGAAGGACCTTCGCAGGCGGAGATTGCAGGTGGCGGATGGGGGAAGCTTCGCAGCCACGGAGGAGAGCACAGCAACAGGGGCACGGAGGGCAAAGTGGAGAGATTCCCGCAAGGAGGATCGGTGCCGACCAGCACTCACCAGGCCTAGAGGCTCGTCTGCTCACACGCCGGGACGGGCAGGGCCTGGGAGCTGAGCCTCGGGCTTCAGTGGTCGGATTCCTGGGAGAGGACTGGGGTTGGCTGTGTGAGCACAGCCTGAAGGGGGCTAGTGTGCCACAGCTACCCGGGAGGGAGTCCGGGAAAAGGTCTGGAACTGCCAAAGAGGCAAGAGACTTTTTCTTGCCTCTTTGTTTCCTGGTGCGTGAGGACAGGGTATTAAGAACGCCGATTAAAGGAGCTCCAGAGAAGGGCTCGAGCCACGGCTATCAGCAGGGACCCCAGAGAAGGGCATGGGACTCTAAGGCTGCTGCTGCCTACACCAAGAAGCCTGTGTGCAAGCACAGGTCACTGTCCACACCTCCCTTCCCGGAGTCTGTGAAGCCCACCCCTGCCAGGGTCTCATGATCCAGGGACAACTTCCCCGGGAGAAGGCACAGCACGCCTCAGGCTGTTGCAATGACACAGCAGCCTCTGACGCCGCAGGCTCGCCCCGCATTCTGAACCCTTCCTTCCCGCCTGCCTGAGTGAGCCAGAGCCCCGGAAGCAGCTGCTCCTTTAACCCCGTCCTGTCTGAGCGAAGAAAAGAGGCCCTTAGGCGACCTACACGAAGAGGCGTGTCCAAATCCAAAGCTGTACCCCGGAAGCTGTGCGAACAAAGAAGAGAAAGGGAAATCTCTCCCAGCAGCCTCAGGAGCAGCGGATTAAATCTACACAATCAACTGGATGTACCCTGCATCAGTAGAATATCTGAATAGACAACGAATCATCCCAAATTGAGGAGGTGGACTTTAGGAGCAAAGATATATATATATATATATATATATATATATATATAATTTTCCCTTTTTCCTTCTATGTGAGTGTGTATGTGTGTGCTTCTGTGTGTGATTTTGTCTGTATAGCTTTGCTTTTACCATTTATCATAGGGTTCTGTTTGTCCGTTTTTTGGGGGGCTATTTTTTTAAATTATTTTTTAAAATTTTTTCTTAATAATTATTATTATTTTTTATTTTAATAACATTTTATTTTATTTTACCTTATTTTATTTTTTTATCTCCTTTCTTTCTTTCTTTCTTTTCTCCCTTTTATTCTGAGCCGTGTGGATGAAAGGCTCTTGGTGCTGCAGCCAGGAGTCAGTGCTGTGTCTCTGAGGTGGGAGAGCCAACTTCAGGACACTGGTCCAAAAGAAACCTCCCAGCTCCACGTAATATCAAATGACAAAAGTCGCCCAGAGATCTCCATCTCAATGCCAAGACCCAGCTTCACTCAACGACCAGCAAGTTCCAGTGCTGGACATCCTACGCCAAACAACTAGCAAGACAAGAGCAAAACCCCATCCATTAGCCTAGAGGCTGCCTAAAATCATACTAAGGCCACAGACGCCCCAAAACACATCACCAGACGTGGACCTGCCCATCAGAAAGACAAGATCCAGCCTCATCCACCAGAACAGAGGCACTAGTCTCCTCCACCAGGAAGCATACACAACCCACTGAACCAAACTTAGACACTGGGGACAGACACCAAAATCAATGGGAACTACGAACATGCAGCCTGTGAATAAGAGACCCCAAACACAGTAAGTTAAGCAAAATGAGAAGACAGAAAAACACACAGCAGATGAAGGAGCAAGATAAAAACCCAACAGCCTTAACAAATGAAGAGGAAATAGGCAGTCTACCTGAAAAAGAATTCAGAATAAAGATAGTAAAGATGATCCACAATTTAGAAATAGAATAGATAAAATACAAGAAACGTTTAACAAGGACCTAGAAGAAATAAAGAGCAAACAAACAATGATGAACAACACAATAAATGAAATTAAATATTCTCTAGAAGGGATCAATAGCAGAATCAGAAGAACGGATAAGTGACCTGGAAGATAAAATAGTGGAAATAACTACTGCAGAACAGACTAAAGAAAAAAGAATAAAAAGGATTGAGGACAGTCTCAGACACCTCTGGGACAACATTAAACACACGAACATTCTAATTATAGGGTCCCAGAAGAAGAAGAGAAAAAGACTGAGAAAATATTTGAAGAGACTATAGTTGAAAACTTCCCTAATATGGGAAAAGAAATAGTTAAGTCCAGGAAGCACAGAGAGTCCCATACAGGATAAATCCAAGGAGGAACATGCCAAGACACATACTAATCAAACTATCAAAAATTAAATACAAAGAAAAAATATTAAAAGCAGCAAGGTAAAAACAACAAATAACACACAAGGGAATCCCCATAAGGGTAACAGCTGATATTTAGGCAAAAAATCTGCAAACCAGAAGGGAGTGGCAGGACATATTTAAAGTGAAGAAGGAGAAAAACCTACACCCAAGATTATTCTACCCAGCAAGGATCTCATTCAGATTCGATAGAGAAATTAAAATCTTTACAGGCAAGGAAAAGCTAAGAGACTTCAGCACCATAAAACCAGCTTTGCAACAAACGCTAATGGAACTTCTCTAGGCAAGAAACACAAGAGAAGGAAAAGACCTACAATAACAAACCCAAAACAATTAATAAAATGGGAATAAGAATATACATGTTGATAATTACCTTAAATGTAAATAGATTAAATTTTCCAACCAAAAGACATAGACTGGCTGAATGGATACAAAAACAAGACCCATATATATGCTGTCTACAACAGACCCACTTCAGACTTAGGGACACGTACAGACTGAAAGTGAGTGGATGGAAAAAGATATTCCATGCAAATGGAAATCAAAAGAAAACTGGAGTAGCAATTCTCATATCAGACAAAATAGACTTTAAAATAAAGGCTATTACAAGAGACAAAGAAGGACACTACGTAATGATTAAGGGATCGATCCAAGAAGAAGATATAAAAATTGTAAATACTTATGCACCTAACATAGGAGCACCTCAATACATAAGGCAAATATTAACAGCCATAAAAGGGGAAATTGACAGTAACACAATCATAGTAGGGGACTTTAACACCCCACTTTCACCAATGGCCAGATCATCCAGAATGAAAATAAATAAGGAAACACAAGCTTTAAATGATACATTAAATAAGATGGACTTAATTAATATTGATAGGACATTCCATCCAAAAACAACAGAATACACATTCTTCTCAAGTGCCCATGGAACATTCTCCAGGATAGATCATACCTCTGGTCACAAATCAAGGCTTGGTAAATTTAAGAAAATTGAAATTGTATCAAATATCTTTTCTGACCACAATGCTATGAGACAAGATATCAATTACAGGAAAAGATCTGTAAAAAATACAAACACATGGAGGCTAAAGAATACATTCCTTAATAACCAAGAGATCACTGAAGAAATCAAAGAGGAAATTAAAAAATACCTAGAAAAAAATGACAATGAAAACACGATGAGCCAAAACCTATGGGATGCAGCAAAAGCAGTTCTAAGAGGGAGGTTTATAGCAATACAATCCTACCTTAAGAAAAAAGAAACATTTCAAATAAACAACCTAACCTTACACCTAAAGCAATTAGAGAAAGAAGAACAAAAAAACCCCCAAAGTTAGCAGAAGGAAAGAAATCATAAAGATCAGATCAAAAATTAATGAAAAAGAAATGAAGGAAACAATAGCAAAGATCAATGAAACTAAAAGCTGGTTCTTTGAGAAGATAAACAAAATTGATAAACCATTAGCCAGACTCATCAAGAAAAAAAGGGAGAAGAATCAAATCAATAGAATTAGAAATGAAAAAGAAGTAACAACTGAAACTGCACAAATACAAAGGATCATGAGAGATTACTACAAGCAACTCTATGCCAATAAAATGGACAACCTGAAAGAAATGAACAAATTCTTAGAAATACACAAACTTCCGAGACTGAACCAGGAAGAAATAGAAAATATGAACACACCAATCACGAGCACTGAAATTGAAACTGTGATTTAAAATCTTCCAAGAAACAAAAGCCCAGTACCAGATGGTTTCACAGGCGAATTCTATCAAACATTTAAAGAAGAGCTAACACCTATCATTCTCAAACTCTTCCAAAATATAGCAGAGGGAGGAACACTCCCAAACTCATTCTACGAGACCACCATCAGCCTGATACCAAAAGCAGACAAAGTTGTCACAGAGAAAGAATACTACAGGCCAATATCACTGATGAACATTGATGCAAAAATCCTCAACAAAACACTAGCAAACAGAATCCAACAGCACAATAAAAGGATCATACACCATGATCAAGTGGGGTTTATCCCAGGAATGCAAGGAGTCTTCAATATAAGGAAATCAATCAATGTGATATACCATATTAACAAATTGAAGGAGAAAAACCATATGATCATCTCAATAGATGCAGATAAGTTTTTTGACAAAAATCAACACTGATTTATGATTTATGATTAAAACACTCCAGAAAGTAGGCATAGAGGCAAATTTCCTGAACATATTAAAGGCCATATATGACAAAACCCACAGCCAACATCGTCCTTAATGGTGAAAAACTGAAACCATTTTCACTAAGATCAGGAACAATACAAGGTTGTCCACTCTCAGCACTATTATTCAACATAATTTTGGAAGTTTTAGCCACAGCAATCAGAGAAGAAAAAGAAATAAAGGGAATCCAAATCGGAAAAGAAGAAGTAAAGCTGTCACTCTTTGCAGATGACCTGACACTCTACATAGAGAATTCTAAATATGCTACCA
This sequence comes from Stenella coeruleoalba, assembly GCF_951394435.1. NCBI lineage: Eukaryota > Metazoa > Chordata > Mammalia > Artiodactyla > Delphinidae > Stenella > Stenella coeruleoalba. The sequence goes on from NC_137161.1 coordinate 31,624,590, forward strand.
GAAAACTAATAGAACTAATCAATGAAGTTGGTAAATTAGCAGGATAAAAAATTAGCACACAGAAATCTCTAACATTCCTGTACACTAATGATGTGAAAGTGATCTGAAAGTGAAATTAGAAAAACACTCCCATTTACCATTGCAACAAAAAGAATAAAATATCTAGGAACAAACCTACCTAAGGAGACAAAAGGCCTGTAGGCAGAAAATTATGACACTGATGAAAGAAATTAAAGATGATACAAATAGATGGAGAGATAATCCATATTCTTGGATTGGAAGAATCAACATTGTGAAAATGACTCTACTACCCAAAGCAATCTACAGATTCAGTGCAATCCCTATCAAACTACCAATGGCATTTTTCACAGAACTAGAACAAAAAATGTCACAATTTCTATGGAAACAGAAAAGACCCCGAATAGTCAAATCAATCTTGAGAACGAAAAATGGAGCTGGAGGAATAAGGCTCCCTGACTTCAGACTATACTACAAAGCTACAGTAATCAAGAGAGTATGATACTGGCACAAAAATAGAAATATAGATCAATGGAACAGGATAGAAAGCCCAGAGATAAACCCACACACATATGGTCACCTTATCTCTCATAAAAGAGGCAAGAATATACAGTAGAGAAAAGACAGCCTCTTCAATAAGTGGTACTGGGAAAACTGGACAGTTACATGTAAAAGTATGATATTAGAACACTCCTTAACACCATACACAAAACTAAACTCAAAATGGACTAAAGACCTAAATGTAAGGCCAGAAACTATCAAACTCTTAGAGGAAAACATAGGCAGAACACTCTATGAAATAAATCACAGCAATAACATTTTTGACCCACCTCCTAAAGGAAATAAAAACAAAAGTAAGCAAATGGGACCTAATGAAACTTAAAAGCTTTTGCACAGCAAAGGAAACCATAAACAAGACGATAAGACAACCCTCAGAATGGGAGAAAATATTTGCAAATGAAGCAATTGACAAAGGATTAATCTCCAAAATTTACAAGTAGCTCATGCAGCTCAATATCAAAAAGCCAAAAACCCAATCCAAAAATGGGCAGAAGACCTAAATAGACATTTCTCCAAAGAAGATATACAGACTGCCAACAAACACATGAAAGAATGGTCAACATCACTAATCATTAGAGAATTGCAAATGAAAACTACAATGAGATATCATCTCACACCAGTCAGAATGACCATCATCAAAAAATCTAGAAATAATAAGTGCTGAAGAGGGTGTGGAGAAAAGGGAACCCTCTTGCACGTTTGGTGGGAATGTAAGTTCATACAACCACTATGGAGAACAGTAAGAAGGCTCCTTAAAAACTAAAAATAGAACTACCATATGACCCAGGAATCCTACTACTAGGCATATACCTTGAGAAAACCATAATTCAAAAAGAGTCATGTACCAAAATGTTCACTGCAGCTCTATTTACAATAGCCAGCACATGGAAGCAACCTAAGTGTCCATCATCAGATGAATGGATAAAGAAGATGTGGTACATATATGCAATGGACTATTACTCAGCCATAAAAATAAAGGAAATTCAGTTATTTGTAGTGAGGTGGATGGACATAGAGCCTGTCATACAGAGCGAAGTAAGTCAGAAAGAGAAAAACCAATAACGTATGCTAACAGTTATATACGGAATCTAAAGAAAAGAAAAAAAAGAAATGTCATGAAGAACATACAGGCAAGTCGGGAATAAAGACACAGACCTACTAGAGAATGGACTTGAGGACACGGGGAGAGGGAAGGGTAAGCTGGGATGAAGTGAGAGAGTGGCATGGACTTATACATACTACCAAATGTAAAATAGCTAGTGGGAAGAAGCCACATAGCACAGGGTGATCAGCTCAGTACTTTTGACCATCTATAGGGGTGGGATAGGGAGTGTGGGGGGAGATGCAAGAGGGAGGAGATATGGGGATATATGTATATGTATAGCTGATTCACTTTGTTATAAAGCAGAAACTAACCATTGTAAAACAATTATACTCCAATAAAGATGTTAAAACAAAAAAACAATTTGATTTTAAAAATAAAGAATAAGTGGGAAAGATAGTTGGAAAGGTAGGTTAGGGTCTCCTATGCAGAGGGAATGGGAGAGAGTAGGCGAGTTAGAATGTTTGGCTGGAGAGTCTGGATTTTATATTTAGGCAATTGCACTACTTGGGAGGTATTTGAGCAAGAGAAATTCTGGTGCTTGTTTGGGATGATGTGTCTGGGTCGGGCAGAGAGAAGGGAGGGCTGAGGCATCAGTGACCAGAGTGCCATACCTACCCAAATCAATATTAGAATTTGATTGACAAGGGTCTAAAATTCCCATGTTGAGATTTAAACCACTCAATTGCTCCAGAGACTAATCCGTGTTGACTTATATTTCACCCCATCCCCAAAAAAGCAATAGGGAGAATAATATGCAAAGTCCCCAAATCTTATACTTGTACAAATTGGAAGCAGTGGGGGATAGAAAAAGGAGAGGGGTTGAGAGGAGAATATTGCAGGACTGAGCCAGGCCCAAGAAAGTGGAAGTTGCAGCTATTGGGATTTTTTCAGATGAAAGTTCCCACAAACAATGCTGGAAGACTCTGAATATCTGTAAATAGTAACTTTTATTTGAGAACCTCTCCTTCTGGAGGGTACTTGCTGACAGTTTAATCCCAGAAGATGACCTCATCTGAGCCAGTTGCCAGATCTTATCATGATCCTTCAAATAATCACACAATGGCAATGAGAGCCAACCAGGGATGACTCGTAACCAGCCCAGTTCATTGGAAATACCTGGGGCTTGTGAGCTGGCCTCTGGGGTGATTAACATTGGGGGCTTCTAAGAAATTTTGTAGTGCTGCTTATTCACAACTGAGGACCAAAAGCCATACTTCTGTTTGTGATTGGCAAAGTGGTCTCAACATATCTGTCCTTAGTCAGACAACTTCAGAAGATGCTCCCTCCCCATACTTCTAACTTCTCTCCAACTCAGACAGTTATGAGAGGTGGTCAGACTAGATGGAGCTGGGGCTGGGGACGTTGTTCAAGATGCAGTTTATTAGATTAATTTTTGGCAGGAAGAACATAAGGTTGATCTTCACACCATGAAACTCTGGAGAACAAGGCTCTCAGGGGCCATTGCTGCTCTCCCTGATAGGAGGGCTTGAGAATCTATTACATGGGATGAACGATATGAACAGAGCCAGAATTTTATTCCTGCTTCAAGACCCCTTGAGTCACTGTATTTCCAAAGAAAGGGCTCATTTCATAAGACTCAAAGGAAGTAGGCCCTGGATTTCTAATAAGGGGAGGAAATATCATGTTCTTTTAAAATTATATTTGGTATTGTGTTGTAAGAACTGTTTATATATTAACCTCTTATAGTATATATAATTTGCAAATATTTCCTCCCATTCAGTAGGTTTTTTTCCATTTTGTTGATGGTTTACTATACAAAACCTTTTAAGTTTAATTAGGTCCTACTTGTTTACTTTTGTTTTAGCTTCTTTGCCTGAGGATACTGATCCAAAACAATATTGCTATAGCTTATGTCAAAGAGTGTTCTACCTATGGTTTCTTCTAGGAGTTTTATGGTTTCTGGTCTTACATTTAGGTCTTTAATCCATATTGAGTTTATTTTGGCATACGGTGTGAGAAAATGTTCTAATTTCATTCTTTTACTGGTGGCTTCCCAGTTTTCCCAGCACCTCTTATTGAAGAGACTGTCTTTTCCCCATTGTATATTCTTGCCTCCTTTGTTGTAGGTTAACTGACCATAAGTGCATGAGTTTATTTCTGGGCTCTCTATTCTGTACCACTGATCTATGTGTTTATTGTGACAGTACCATACTGTTTTGTTTCCTGTAGCTTTGTAATACAGTCTGAAGTCAGGGAGTTTGATAACTCCAATTTTGTTCTTTTTCTCAAGATTGCTTTAGCTATTGAGGGTCTTTTATGGTTCCATATAAATTTTAGAATTATTTGTTCTAACTCTATGAAAAATGTTATGGGTATTTTGATATGGATTGTATTAAATCTGTAGATTGCTTTGGGTAGTATGGGCATTTTTATTAATATTAATTTTTTCAACCCATGAACATGGGCTATCTTTCCATTTCTTTGTGTCATCTTCAATTTCCTTCATTAATATTTTGTAATTTTCCTATTTTGTAGGTGGAGTATATCACCTTCTTAGTTAAATTTACTCCTAGGTATTTTATTCTTTTTGATGAAATTTTAAATGGGATTGTTTTCTTGCTTTCTCATTCTGATATATAAACAGCTCATACAACTCAATATGAAAAAAAACAAACAACCCCATTAAAAATTGGCAAAAGACCTGAATAGACATTTTTCTACAGAAGACATACAGATGACAAATAGGCACATGAAAAGATATTCAACATCACTAATCATCAAGGAAATGCAAATCAAAACCACAGAGATATCACTTTATAATTGTCCGAATGGCTGTTGTCAAAAAGACCACAAATAACAAATGTTGATGAAGATGTAGAGAAAAGGTAACCCTAGTACACTTTTAGTGGGAATGTAAACTGGTACAACTATTATGGAAAATAGTATGGAGGTTCCTCATAAAACCAAAAATAGACCTACCATATGATCTAGCAATTCCACTCCTGTGTATATATCCAAAGAAAATGAAAACACAAATTCAAAAAGATGCATGCACCCCAAAGTTCATAGCAGCAACAACATGATGGACCTGGAGGGTATTATGCTTAGTAAAATAAGTCAAACAGAGAAAGACAAATACTATGTGTTATCACTTATATGTGGAATCTAAAAAATAAAACAAATGAATAAATATGACAAAACAGAAACAGACTCATGGATACGGAGAACAAACTAGTGGTTACTGTGGGAAGAGGGATGCAGAAGGGGCAAGATAGGGGTAGGTAATTAAAAGGTATTGATACAAACTACTATGAATAAAGTAAATAAGCTACAAGGATATATTGTACAATGCAGGGACTAGAACCAATATTTTATAATAACGTTAAATCGAGTATAATCTATAAAAATATTTAATCACTATGTTGCAACCTGAAGCTAATATAATATACTATACTGATCAACTACACTTTAATAGATACTTAATTCCCCCAAATAAATAAATAAAATTAATTGTGTTTGGATCTTTGTAGTCTACATAAGGGAAATGATTCCCTTTGCATCTTTCTGCCACAGGACTACATGATGTGTGTTCAGTGAAATGTATCCATCAGGGAGCCTGGAATACAGTTGGTGCTCATTAAATTCTTTCTTCCATCTGCCCCAGGTGGCCCTGAAAATTTCCATATCAGATCCAAGTTGTGTATACGTGTTTATAGTAGGGGCTGTGGTCTTAAATGTCTCCATCCAAATTGGAACCAAAAAAAAAAAAAAAAAAGCCCAGACTCTGTAGCAGCTTTAAAGATATTTGTGACATATTCAATTGAATCTTTTAATTTGGAAAATAATACAATTGTGAGAGGTGCCCACATGTCAGCAGAGAGTGGACATGTCCAAGCATATGGGTTTCTAAAGTGAAGATTCAAAGTGAAAGTACTTCCAGAAAAAGTATAAAGGATCATATAAAGATATATTCTCCTGTTTTTGATGATTGTTAAGAGAGATATCTTTCCTGATTTATTTCTTCATTTGAAGGGATTTTCCAAAACAGTGATGCCAAAAATTGGTTCATGTGAATTATCTTTAACTAATGAACAGTTGCCTTATGCCACAAATGCACAATAAGGTATTGGTAGTGTCACGTGGTGAGAAATTCCATACAACCATTTGATAAGGGGGAACCTCATGACTTTGTGAGTTGTACAAGAATCCAAGGCGACTACAGTTGTCCAGAAGACAGAAGGTGGTGTCTGTTTCTAGTTCATCATAGTTAGGGGGAGATGCCTGGTGCTATGTGGTTCATTCAAAAGCAGACGGTGGAGACTGGGTATCCAGGTCCCTCCAGTGTAGCCTCCCTGGAGTGCCAGAAGCCAGCAATGACACCTCCCAGATCTTGCTTTCAATTCTCTGTCTCTTTGTAAGAACATGTACTTAAACAGTGGGTACTGACTGTGATGCACAGTGTCCCCATATTTTTGTCTCTCTAAATCCCCAGTGTTTAAGCATGCAAGGTCATTAATTCCCAACTGCATTAATTTCCTAAGGCTGCTGTAACAGAGTATCACAAACTAGGTGGCCTAAAACAACAGAAGTTTGTTTTCTCACAGTTCTAAAGGCCAGAAGTTCACAATCAAGGTGTCAGTACTGTTAGTCTTTCTGAGGACTCTATGAGAGGATCTGTTTTATGTTCTAGTCATAGCCAGCAATCTTGGTGCTCCCTGTCTTGTAGATGCATCATTCAAATCTCTGCCTCCATATTTCTACAAACAGTCTCTTCATATGGTTGTCTTCCTTCTGTGTCTATGTCCGAATTTCCCTCTTTTTATAAGGACACCAGTCATTTTGGATTAGAAGGCTACCCTACTCTAGTATGACCTCATCATAAATTAATTACTTAACTTAACTACCTTCAATGACCCTTTTCCCAAATAAGATCACATTTTGAGGTACTGGGATTAGGACTTCATTATATCTTTTGGTGGGGGTGGGAGAAGGGACAGGGGAGAGCACAATAATTCTACCCATAAAACCAACTTACTATTTCCCTCCATTGGGCTCTATGTTTTGAAATATTTTGTTTACCAAACAAAATGTACTTAATGGTTATTCATTTTCCTGGGTGTTTTTAAAACATCAAAGTCATCCAAATAGGTTTCTTATCCCAGAAGAAGATGGCATAAATCAATTTTCCCTGGTTTACCTCTCTGAATACAACTAAATACCTTGGAAATTACTCAGTAGACAATGATAAAAGAATTCTGAAAGCTGGAAGGAAGAAGGCAGACTGGCTGGGAGCCCCCAAGACTTGAGGAACCACAATGCAGTGAGTCTGCTTGGTTTTCTTTTTATCTCCCATGTATGTCCAGATTGGGTGCCAGAGAGGTACAGAACTCAGAACCACCAATAGACATAGACAACAAAACCCAAGAAAAGCCTGCTCTCTCTGGACAAGGGGTGAGGTGGGAAGCCCACAGAGAACTAGTGGACAACTAGGTCCAACTAGAACAAGTCCACAGCTGCAGCCCCTGCAGGCAGTCTAATCCACCAGAGCTCTGGTTTTCCTTGCTCTCCACTAAGGTGGCACAACACCAGATGTTCCACAGAAGTACTTTCTATCCCCACAGATGGCACCAGCTAAGATTAAGCAGGAGCCCCAGCAACACCAGAACAAAGCAGATAAAAGTAGAATTCAAAGGGCTCAGAAAACTAAACTGTCATTGATACAAATGCTCACAAAAGTAGACCAGAACTTATACACCAAACATAAACAGGGTGACTGCTCACTAAAAGAGAAGATTTAGGATCAAGAGTCTCCTAACTTAAGAATCAAAATGTCCAGGATAAAATCAAAAACGTTTACTCAGGAAAACCACAATTTGAATGAGAAAAGACAGCAAATGTTAATACTAAGATGAATCAGATACGTAATTATCTGACAAGGATTTTAAAGTAGTCACCATAAAAATGCTCTGACAATGAATTACAAATTCTCTAGAAGTAAATAAAAAAAGAAAATGTCAACAAAGAATAAAAGGTATAAAGAGAAACAAATAGGAATTATAGAACTCAGAAATACAATAACCAAAATTTTAAAACTCATGGATGGGTTCAGTAGTAGAGTGGAGATGACAAGGATAGAATCAGTGAATTGAGGACAAATCAATCTAAATAATGAAGAGAAAATAGACTGGAAAAAATATTAGCAGAACCTCAGGCTTTGTGGGAGGATAACAAGATCCATCATTCATATCATTGAAGTCCCAGGACAGAAGAAAGAACATGGGACTGAAAAAGTAGTTGAAGAAATAAAAATTTCCCAAATTTGGCAAAACACATAAAATTGTAGATCCAAGAAGCTGAACAAACTCCAAATAGGATAAACCAAATAAAATTCACACCAAGGCACATCATACTCAAACTTCTGAAAACTAAAGACAAAGAAAGAAAAATCTTAGAAAGCAGGAGAGAAACAATATATTGCCTATAAGGGAACACCAATTTGAACAAGAACAGGTTTCTCATCAGAACAATGGAATCCAGAAGAAAGTGGCACATTTTTCAAGAGCTGAAAGACCTGTCAACCAAAATTCTATATATGGTGAAACTATTTTTCAGAATTAAAGTGGAAAAGAAGACATCTCAGGCAAAGAAATGAGAATCTGTTTCTAGCAGATCTACTCTTAAAGAATGGCTGATGGAAGTTCTTAAAACAGAAAAAGAAAAAGATAATAGAGGGCTAAGACTTTCAGAAAGGAAAGAAGAACTGAGGAATGGGTAAAAGTAGAAGTAAATATAAGAGACTATCCTTCATCTAATGGATTTCTTTAGTCATATTTTATGCTTGAAGCAAAAGTTATAACACTGATTCTTACAAAGATGTTAGATTATACACATCAGTGTTATAAAAGTTATAATATCTGATGTGTATACAGAGGAAATGTTTAAGACAATTACATTTTTTCAGTGTGGAAGGTAAAAGGATTTAATGGAAGTAAGAGTTCTACACTCCACACATTGTGGTAAAATGTTGACACAAGTCAGCTGTGATGACTTCCATATGTATACAATAATAACTAGAACAATCACTGAGAAAACTATACAAAGTGATATACTAAAACTATACAAAGTGATATATATATATATCACAAGTCAGCTGTGATCACAAGTCAGCTGTGATGACTTCCATATGTATACAATAATAACTAGAAAAATCACTGAGAAAACTATACAAAGTGATATACTAAAACTATACAAAGTGATATATATATATATACTAAAGTGTATATATATATATATATACAAAGTGATATATATATATACTAAAACTATACAAAGTGAGATATATATATCAAAGTGGAACTCTAAAAAGTGTTCAAATAACCCACAGGAAGGCAGGAGAAGGGTAACAAGAAACAGAAGACACAAGCAGTAAATAAATTAAACATTAATATATCAATAATTAGTTTAAATGTAAGAGGCCTAAATACATCAATTAAAAGACAGATTGGTAGACTGAATAAAAAGACATGGCCCAACTATATGCTATAAAAACTCACTTTAATCATAATGACATAGGTAAGTTGAAAGTTAAAGGGTAGAAAAACATACATCATGTAAGTGTTAATTTTTTAAAGGGAAGAGTGGCTATATTAATATCAAAGTAGACTTCAGAACAAAGAAAATTACCAGGGACAGAGAGGGACATTACATAATGATTTAAAAAAATCAATCTACTGACAAGAGACTGCAGTCCTATGTGTGTAAGCACACACGCCCAGATGCACAAACAGATCTTCAAAATACCTGAAGCAAAAAATGATAGAGCTGAAAAGAAAAACTGACAAATCCACTATTATTGTTGGAGACTCTCTTCTCAGTAATTGATATAACTACTAGAGAGAAAATCCACAAAGCTATAGAAGAACTGAACAACACCCTCCACCAACAGAAACTAATTGACATTTATAGAACACTCTACCCAATAATACCAGAATACACATGCTTTACAAGGGACTATAGAACACTCACTAAAATAGACTACATCCTGGCTTTATAAACTAACCTTAAGTGTAAAAGAAATAAAATCAGAGTACATTCTCTGATAATAAGAAAAAAGCTAGAAATCAATAGTAGAAAGTCAAAACGAAAATCTCCAAAACCCTGGATGTAAACAACATACTAAATAAGATATGGATCAAAAAGGAAATTTTTTAAAAATTTCTTTAAAAATTGAAATCTTCCTAAAGAACACTTCTTAAAGAAATATTCAAGAAAAAATGAAATTGTGTTTAATGAAATCACAATGTACCAAATTTGTGGGATGCAGGTAACAGTGCCGAGAGGGAAATTTATAGGACTAAATACTTATATAAGAAAAGAGGAAAGATCTGAAATTAATAATCTAAGTACTTGAGAGAAATGGGCTCTCAGACAAGATGGTGAAGTAGAAGGACTTGATCTCACCTCCTCTCAAGTAAACACCAAAATCACAACTAACTGCTGAACAACCATGAAAAAAAGACTGGAACCTACCAAAAAAGATATTCTACATCCAAACACAAAGAAGAAGCCACAGCAAGACAATAGGAGGGGCGCTTTCATGATATAATCAAATCAAATCCCATACCTGCCAGTTGGGTGACCCACAAACTGAAAAATAATTATATTGCAGAGGTTCTCCCAGAGGAGTGAGAGTTCTGAACCCCACATCAGGCTTCCCAGCCTGGGAGTTTGGCATCAGGATGAGGAGCCCCAGACCATTTGCCTTTGAAAACCAGCAAGGCTTGATAACAGGACTGGGGGAAACAGAAACACCACTCTTGGAGGGTGCACACAAGGTCTTGTATGCACCAGGAGACAGGGGGACAAAGCAGTGACTTCACAGGAACCTGGGCCAGACCTACCTGCTGGTTCTGGAGTGTCTCCTGGGGAGGTAGGGGGAAGCTGTGGCCCACTGCAGGGACAAAGACACTAGTGGTGGAGGCACTGGGAAATACTCATTGGCATGAGCCGTCCTGCAGGCCACCATTTTGATGCCAAGACCTGGCCCCACCCAACAGCCTGTGGGTTCCAGTGCTGGGATGCCACAGGCCTAACAACAGGGCAGGAACACAGTCCCACCCATCAGCAGATAGCTGCTTAAAGTCTTCCTGCACCCACAGCCACCTCTAAATAAACCACTTCACATGGCCTGCCCACCAGAAGGAAAAGACACAGCTCCACCTAAAAGTGGGCAGGCACTAGTCCCTCCCACCAGGAAGCCTGCACAAGCCTTTTAGACCAGCATAACCCACCAGGGGGCAGACACCAGAAGCAATAGGAACTACAATCCTACAGCCTGTGGGACCACAAACACAGAAAGTTAGACAAAATGAGACGGCAGAGGAGTATATTCCAGGCAAAGGAACAAGATAGAACCCCATTTCCATGCAAATGGAAATCAAAGGAAAGCTGAAGTAGCAATACTCATATCAAACAAAATAGACTTTAAAATAAAGACTGTTACAAGAGACAAAGAAGGACAGTAAATAATGATCAAGGGATAAATCCAAGAAGATATAACAATTGTAAATATAAATGCACCCAACATAGGAACACCTCAATAGATAAGACAAATGCTAACAGCCATAAAAGGAGAAATCAATTGTAACACAATAATAGTGTGGGACTTTAACACGGCACTTACATCAATGGACAGATCATCCAGACAGAAAATCAATAAGGAAACACACGCCTTAAATGATACATTAGACTAGATGGACTTAATTTATAGAGGATTCCATCCAAAAGCAGCAGGATACACATTCTTTTCAAGAACATGGAACATTATCCAGGATAGATCACTTGCTGGGCCACAAAGCAAACCTTGTAAATTTAAGAAAATTGAAATCATATCAAGTATTTTTTCCAACAATGATGGTATGAAATCAGAAATCAACTACAAGAAGAACACTGTAAAAAATACAAAAACATGGAGGCTAAACAATATGTTACTAAACAACCAATGGATCATTGAGGAAATCAAAACATACCTAGAGAAATATGAAAACAAAAACACAACGATCCTCAGGAAAGAAGAAAAATCTCAAATAAATAACCTAACATTACATGTAAGGCAACTAGAGAAAGAAGAACAAACACAACACAAGGTTAGCAGAAGGAAAGAAATCATAAAAATCAGAGCAGAAATAAATGAAATAGAGATGAAGAAAACAATAGAAAAGATCAATAAAGCTAAAAGCTAGTTGCTTGAAAGGTAAATAAAACTGATGAACCTTTAGCCAGACTCAAGAGAAAAAAAAAGGGAAAGGGCTCAAATCAATAAAATTAGAAGTGAAAAAGGAGAAGTGACACCACAGAACTACAAATGATCATAAGAGAATACTAAAAGCAACTATATGCCAATAAAATGGACAACCTAGAAGAAATGGACAAATTTTGTAAGGTACAATTCTTCCAAGACTGAACCAGGAAGAAACAGAAAATATGAACAGATCAATCACAAGTACTGAAATTGAAAGTGTGATTTAAAAACTTCCAACACTTCAAGATGTCGGAGGAGTAAGACATGGAGATCACCTTCCTCCCCACAAATACATCAAAACTACATCTGCAGATGCAGAGTCTGTGGACCCGGCTGCGAGGTGGCCACCTGAGATGCTCCAGCCCGCACTGGGCCTGGCCATGGCGGCCCTCCACCCACCTCACATGATCTCCATCTCGGCTCCAGTTTTTTATACCGTGCAGAAGAAGTTCGGCCGGTGGTGGCCCCAAAGCCCAAAGTGAATCCTTTCCAGCCTGGTGACAGTGAGCCTTCCTCAGCTGCTGGGGCCCAATGTGCACAGATGGGCCGGGTGGACAAGATTCCCCCACCACCCCCAGAAGACTTTTCTTTACCGCCTCCTCCCATGCTTGGGGAGGTCAATGATGCCGAGGGCGCTCTGGGAGGTGGCTTCCCACCTCCCCCTCCCCCAATCGAGAAACCATTTCCTGCTGCGCCTTTAGAGAGGAGATCTTCCCTTCCCCACTGCCTCTGCTAGTGGAGGAGGGAGGGCCTGAAGCCCCCATACAGCTCTCACCACAGCCCAGGGAGAACAGTACTAATCTGGAGATCGACTCTCTGTCTTCATTGCTGGATGACATGACCAACAATGACCCCATCAAAGCCTGGGTGTCATCTGGATATGTATCACCACCAGTCACCACTCCATTCATTTCCAAATCCAGTTCTAAGGCTGCAACCGGGGGCACAGCACCTCTGCCTCCCTGGAAGTCCCCTACTAGCTCCCAGGTTCAGCCTCAGAGCCAGACGCATTTCCATGTGCAGCCCCAGCCCCAGGCCAGGCCTCAGGTCCAACTCCATGTCCAGCCCCAGCTCCAGGCCCAGCCCCAGCCTGTGCCTTTGGTTAACACCCAGCCTCAAGGTCCCCATGCCTCATCTCCAGCCACCAAGTTTTCTCCAGTGACTCCCAAGTTTACTTCTGTGGCTTCCAAGTTCAGACCTGGAGCTCCAGGTCACAGCCCAATCAGAAGTTGGGGCCCCCTGAAGCTCCCTCTTCCACTGGCACAGGCTCCCCTCAGCCCCCCAGCTTCACCTATGCTCAGCAGAAGGAGAAGGCCCAAGTGCAGGAGGAGCAGCACCCAGTGCCCCCACCAGCTAAAAACCAAAACCAGGTGTGCACCTCTGGGGCCCCAGGACTTTTGACTCTGAAAGAGGTGGATGAGCTGGAGCAGCTGACCCAGCAGCTGATGTAGGACATGGAGCATTATCAGAGGCAGAATGTGGCCATCAACGAGTTCTGTGGCCGGTGTCACCAGCCCCTGGCACGTGCTCAACCTGCAGTGCATGCTCTGGGGCAGCTGTTCCACATTACCTGCTTTACCTGCCATCAGTGTGAACAGCAGCTGCAGGGACAGCAGTTCTACAGCTTGGAGGGTGCGCTGTATTGTGAGGGCTGCTATACTGACACCCTGGAGAAGTGCAACACCTGTGGGCAGCCCATCACTGACCACATGCTAAGGGCCACAAGCAAGGCCTACCACCCACAGTGCTTCACCTGTGTGGTCTGTGCCTGCCCCCTTGAGGGCACTTCCTACATAGCGGACCAGGCCAACTGGTCCCACTGTGTCCCCAACTACTACCCAGGTGCTCCATCTGCGCAGAGCCGATCATGCCCAAGCCTGGCTGAGAGGAGACCGTGTCTGTGGTTGCTCTGGACAAGAACTTCCATATGAAGTGCTACAACTGTGAGAATTGTGGGAAACCACTGTCCATTGCGGCGGATGACAACAGCTGCTCCCCTTGGCTGGCCACATGCTCTGCTGGAAATGCCACACTGCCAGATCCCGGACCTGAGTGAGGACTGGCCCCCTTTTGACTGCAAATCCATTCCCCATTAGCAGACCATCCACAATGAGACCACCCCCTCTTCACCCTCCCCACAGTTATTTTTTGATGTCTAACCCCTCCCTCCATACCAACCCCCACCTCAGTATCACTTGTGCCCTGATTCAGGGACCCAACATGGCCTAGGGCTGCAGAGTCCCTGGCCTGAGCTTCAGTCCTCCCCAACACTGCAGGGACCACCCAACATAGTCTAGGTACCCCACCTGAGCAGGCACTAGAGTGAGTGCTGCTACTTTCACTGATGCACTGATTCTCTCAACTGGCACTCGAGCAGCCTCTTACTCTGCTTGCTGAGGGCCAGGAAACGTCCTGACCTGCTGGGAGGCTGGGCTGGGCTCACTAGCCTAGACGTTCCCAACCCCTGTGCTGTCAGGTTTTCGGTACAGCTACAAATAAAAGATGTTTTCCAGAAAAAAAAAATACATCTACATGTGGAACAACTCCTACAGAACACTTACTGAACGCTGGAAGAAGAACTCAGACTTCCAAAAAGGAAAGAAACTCCCCACGTACCTGGGTAAGGCAAAAGGGAAAAGGAAAAACAGAGACAAAATAATAGGGACAGGACGTGCACCTCTGGGAGGGAGCTGTGAAGGAGGAAAAGTTTCCACACAATAGGAAGCCCCTTCACTGGTGGAGATGGGAGGTGGGCCAGGGGAAAGCTTCAGAGCCACAGAGGAGAGTGCAGCAACAGGGGTGCAGAGGGCAAAGCAAAGAGATTCCTGCACAGAAGATCAGTGCCAACCAGCACTCACCAGCCTGAGAGGCTTGTCTGCTCACCCGCCGGGGCGGGCGGGGCTGGGTGCTGAATCTCCGGCATCAGAGGTCAGATCCCAGGGAGAGGACTGGGGTTGGCTCTTGAAAACAGCCTGAAGGGGCTAGCGCACCACAGCTAGCTGGGAGGGAGTCCAGGAAAAAGTCTGGACTTGCCGAAGAAGGAAGGGACTTTTTCTTCCCTCTTTGTTTCCTGGTGCGGGAGGAAAGGGTATTAAGAGTGCTGCTTAAAGGAGCTCCAGAGATGGGCGCAAGCCGCGGCTAAAAGCGCACACCCCAGAGACGGGCATAAGACACTAAGGCTGCTGCTGCTGCCACCAAGAAGCCTATGGGCGAGCACAGGTCACTATCCACACCTCCCTTCCTGGGAGCCTGTGCAGCCCGCCACTGCCAGGGTCCCGGGACCCAGGGACCCGGGACTTCCCCGGGAGAAGGCACGGCGCGCCTCAGGCTGGTGCAATGCCACGCCGGCCTCTGCCACTGCAGGCTCACCCCGCATCCGCACCCTTCCCTCCCCCCACCTGAGTGAGCCAGAGCCCCCAAATCAGTGGCTCCTTTAACCCCATCCTGTCTGAGCGAAGAACAGACGCCCTTCAGCGACCTACACGCAGAGGCGGGGCCAAATCCAAAGCTGAGCCCCTGGGAGCTGTGAGAACAAAGAAGAGAAAGGGAACTCTCTCCCAGCAGCCTCAGAAGCAGCGGATTAAAGCTCCACAATCAACTTGATGTACCCTGCATCTGTGGAATACATGAATAGAAAACGAATCATCCCAAACTGAGGAGGTGGACTTTGAGAGCAAGATTTATTATTTTTTTCTCCTTTTCCTCTTTTTGTGAGTGTGTATGTGTATGCTCCTGTGTGAGATTTTGTCTGTATAGCTTTGCTTCCACCATTTGTCCTAGGGTTCTATCTGTCCGTTTTTTTTTTGTTTTTTTTTTTTTAGTTTTTCTTTTCTTAATAATTATTTTTTAATTATTTTATTTTATCTTACTTTGTTTTATTTTATCGTCTTTCTTTCTTTCTTTACTTCCTTCCCTCCTTCCTTCCTTCCTTCCTTCCTCCATCCCTCCCACCTTTCTTTCTTCCTTCCTTCCTTCCTTTCTTTGTTTCTTTCTTTCTTTCTTCCTTCCTTTCTTTCTTTCTTTCTTTCTTTCTTTCTTTCTTTCTTTCTTTCTTTCTTTACTTTCTCTCCCTTTTATTCTGGCTCGTATGGATGATAGGCTCTTGGTGCTGCAGCCAGCAGTCAGTGCTGTGCCTCTGACAGTGTGCCTCAGGACACTGGTCCACAAGAGACCTCCCAGCTCCATGTAAAATCAAATGGTGAAAATCTCCCAGAGATCTCCATCTCAACACAAAAACCCAGCTTCACTCAACGACCAGCAAGCTACAGAGCAGGATACCCTTTGCCAAACAACTAACAAGACAGGAACACAACCCCAACCATTAGCAGAGAGGCTGCCTAAAATCATAATAAGTCCACAGACACCCCAAAACACATGACCAGACATGGACCTGCCCACCAGAAAGACAGGATCCAGCCTCATCCACCAGAACACAGGCACTAGTTCCCTCCACCAGGAAGCCTACACAACCCATTGAACGAATTTTAGCCACTGGAGACAGACACCAAAAACAACGGGAACTACAAACCTGCAGTCTGCAAAAAGGAGACTCCAAACACAGTAAGATAAGCAAAATGAGAAGACAGAAAAACACACAGCAGATGAAGGAGCAAGATAAAAATCCAACAGACCTAACAAATGAAGAGGAAATAGGCAGTCTACCAGAAAAAGAATTCAGAATAATGATAGGAAAAATGATCCAAAATCTTGGAAAAGAATAGAGAAAATGCAAGAAATATTTAACAAGGGCCTAGAAGAACTAAAGATAAAACAAGCAATGATGAACCACACAATAAATGAAATGAAAAATACTCTAGATGGGATCAATAGCAGAATAACTGAGGAAGAAGAATGGATAAGTGACCTGGAAGATAAAATAGTGGAAATAACTTCTGCAGAACAGAATAAAAAAAAAGAATGAAAAGAACTAAGGACAGTCTCAGAGACCTCTGGGACAACATTAAACACATTAACATTCGAATTATAAGGGTTCCGGAAGAAGAAGAGAAAAAGAAATGGACTGAGAAAATATTTGAAGAGATTATAGTTGAAAACTTCCCTAATATGGGAAAGGAAATAGTTATCAAGTCCAGGAAGCACAGATAGTCCCATACAGAATAAATCCAAGGAGAAATATGCCAAGACACATATTAATCAAACTGTCAAAAATTAAATAAAAAGAAAACATTAAAAGCAGCAAGAGAAAAACAACAAATAACACACAAGGGAATCCTCGTAAGGTTAACAGCTGATCTTTCAGCAGAAACTCTGTAAGCCAGAAGGGACTGGCAGGACATATTTAAAGTGAAGAAGGAGAAAAATCTGCAACCAAGATTACTGTATCCAGCAAGGATCTCATTCAGATTTGATGGAGAAATTAAAACCTTTATAGACAAGCAAAAGCTAAGAGACTTCAGCACCATAAAACCAGCTTTGCAACAAATGCTAAAGGAACTTCTCTAGGTGAGAAACACAAGAGAAGGAAAAGACCTATAATAACAAACCCAAAACAATTAAGAAAATGGGAATAAGAACATACATGTTGATAATTACCTTAAATGTAAATGGATTAAATTTTCCGACCAAAAGACATAGACTGGCTGAATGGATACAAAAACAAGACCCATATATATGCTGTCTACAACAGACCCACTTCAGACCTAGGGACACATACAGACTGAAAGTGAGGGGATGGAAAAAGATATTCCACGCAAATCGAAATCAAAAGAAAACTGGAGTAGCAATTCTCATATCAGACAAAATAGACTTTAAAATAAAGGCTATTACAAGAGACAAAGAAGGACACTATGTAATGATTAAGGGATCGATCCAAGAAGAAGGCATAAAAATTGTAAATATTTATGCACCTAACATAGGAGCACCTCAATACATAAGGCAAATATTAACAGCCATAAAAGGGGAAATTGACAGTAACACAATCATAGTAGGGGACTTTAACACCCCAATTTCACCAATGGCCAGATCATCCAGAATGAAAATAAATAAGGAAACACAAGCTTTAAATGATACATTAAATAAGATGGACTTAATTAATATTTATAGGACATTCCATCCAAAAACAACAGAATACACATTCTTCTCAAGTGCCCATGGAACATTTTCCAGGATAGATCATATCTCTGATCACAAACCAAGCCTTCATAAATTTAAGAAAATTGAAATTGTATCAAGTATCTTTTCCAAACACAATGCTATGAGACAAGATATCAGTTACAGGAAAAGATGTGTAAGAAATACAAACACATGGAGGCTAAACAATACACTACTTAATAACGAAGTGATCATTGAAGAAATCAAAGAGGAAATCAAAATATACCTAGAATACAAATGACAATGGAGACATTATGACCCAAAACCTATGGGATGCAGCAAAAGCAGTTCTAAGAGGGAAGTTTATAGCAATACATTCCTACCTTAAGAAACAGGAAACATCTCAAATAAACAACTTAACCTTGCACCTAACGCAATTAGAGAAAGAAGAACAAAAAACCCCAAAGTTAGGTCTTCTCTGGTGGCACAGTGGTTGAGAGTCAGCCTGCCAATGCAGGGACCACGGGTTCGTGCCCCAGCCCGGGAAGATCCCACATGCTGTGGAGTGGCTGGGCCCATGAGCCATGGCCACTGAACCTGCCCATCCAGAGCCTGTGCTCCACAATGGGAGAGGCCACAACAGTGAGAGGCCCACGTACTGCAAAAAAGAAACAGACAAATAAACCCCCAAAGTTAGCAGAAGGAAAGAAATCATAAAGATCAGATGAGAAATAAATGAAAAAGAAATGAAGGAAATGATAACAAAGCTCAATAAAACTAAATGTTGGTTCTTTGAGAAGATAAACAAAATTGATAAACCATTAGCCAGATTCATCAAGAAAAAAAGGGAAAAGACTCAAATCAACAGAATTAGACATAAAAAAGGAGAAGTAACAACTGACACTGCAGAAATACAAAAGATCATGAAAGATTACTACAAGCAACTCTATGCCAGTAAAATGGACAACCTGGAAGAAATGGACAAATTCTTAGAAATGCACAATCTGCCAAGACTGAATCAGGAAGAAATAGAAAATATGAACAGACCAATCACAAGCACTGAAATTGAAACTGTGATTAAAAATCTTCCAATGAACCAAAGCCCAGGACCAGATGGCTTCACAGGCGAATTCTATCAAACATTTAGAGAAGAGCTAACACCTATCCTTCTCAAACTCTTCCAAAATATAGCAGAGGAAGGAACACTCCCAAACTCATTCTATGAGGCCACCATCACCTTGATATCAAAAACAGACAAGGCTGTCACAAAGAATGAAAAGTACAGGTCAATATCACTGATGAACATTGATGCAAAAATCCTCAACAAAATACTAGCAAACAGAATCCAACAGCACATTAAAAGGATCATGCAACATGATCAAGTGGGGTTTATTCCAGGAATGCAGGATTCTTCAATATATGCAAATCAATCAACGTGATACACCATATTAAAAAATTGAAGGAGAAAAACCATATGATCATCTCAATAGATGCAGAGAAAGCTTTCAACAATATTCAACACCCATTTATGATAAAAACCCTGCAGAAAGTAGGCATAGAGGGAACTTCCCTCTACTTAATAAAGGTCATATATGACAAACCCACAGCCAACATCGTCCTCAATGGTGAAAAACTGAAAGCGTTTCCTCTAAGATCAGGAGCAAGACACGGTTGCCCCCTCCACCACTCTTATTCAACATAGTTTTGGAAGTTTTAGCCAGAGCAATCAGAGAAGAAAAGGAAATAAAAGGAATCCAAATCGGAAAAGAAGAAGTAAAGCTGTCACTCTTTGCAGATGACATGATACTATACATAGAGAATCCTAAAGATGCCACCAGAAAACTACTAGAGCTAATCAACAAATTAGGTAAAGTGGCAGGATACAAAATTAATGCACAGAAATCTCTGGCATTCTTATACACTAATGATGAAAAATCAGAAAGTGAAATCAAGAAAACACTGCCATTTACCATTGCAACAAAAAGAATAAAATATCTAGGAATAAACCTACCTAAGGAGACAAAAGTCCTGTATGTTCTTGGATTGGAAGAATCAACATTGTGAAAATGACTCTACTACCCAAAGCAATCTACAGATTCAGTGCAATCCCTATCAAACTACCACTGGCATTTTTCACAAAACTAGAGCAAAAAATTTCACAATTTGTATGGAAACACAAAAGATCCCGAATAGCCAAAGCAATCTTGAGAATGAAAAACGGATCTGGAGGAATCAGGCTCCCTGACTTCAGACTATACTACAAAGCTACAGTAATCAAGACAGTATGGTACTGGCACAAAAACAGAAATATAGGTCAATGGAACAGTATAGAAATCCCAGAAATAAACCCACACACCTATGGTCACCTTATCTTTGATAAAGGAGGCAAGAATGTACAGTGGAGAAAAGACAGCCTCTTCAATAAGTGGTGCTGGGAAAACTGGACAGGTACATGTAAAAGTATGAGATTAGATCACTTCCTAACACCATACAAAAAAATAAGCTCAAAATGGGTTAAAGACATAAATATAAGCCCAGAAATTATCAAACTCTTAGAGGAAAACACAGGCAGAACACTCTATGACATAAATCACAGCAATAACCTTTTGACCCACCTCCTAGAGAAATGAAAATAAAAACAAAAATAAACAAATGGGACCTGATGAAACTTAAAAGCTTTTGCACAGCAAAGGAAACCATAAACAAGACGATAAGACAACCCTCAGAATGGGAGAAAATATTTGCAAATGAAGCAACTGACAAAGGATTAATCTCCAAAATTTACAAGCAGCTCATACAGCTCAATTAGAAAAAAACAAACGACCCAATCCAAAAATGGGCAGAAGACCGAAATAGACATTTCTCCAAAGAAGATATACAGACTGCCAATAAACACATGAAAGAATGGTCAACATCATTAATCATTAGAGAAATGCAAATCAAAACTACAATGAGATATCACCTCACACCGGTCAGAATGGCCATCATCAAAAAATCTAAAAGGGCTTCCCTGGTGGCGCAGTGGTTGAGAGTCCGCCTGCCATGGCAGGGGACACGGGTTCGTGCCCCAGTCCGGGAGGATCCCACATGCCGTGGAGCGGCTGGGCCCGTGGGCCATGGCCGCTGGGCCTGTGCATCTGGGGCCTGTGCTCCACAACGGGAGAGGCCACAGCAGTGAGAGGCCCGCGTACCACAAAATAAATAAATAAATAAATAAAAAATTAAAAAAAAAATCTAGAAACAATAAATGCTGGAGACCGCGTGGAGAAAAGGGAACACTCATGCACTGCTGGTGGGAATGTAAATTGGTACAGCCACTATGGAGAACAGTATGGAGTTTCTTTAAAAAACTACATATAGAATTACCATATGACCCAGCAATCCCACTACTGGGCATATACCCTGTGTAATCCATAATTCAAAAAGAGTCATGTACCAAAATGTTCATTGCAGCTCTATTAACAATAGTCAGGAGGTGGAAACAACCTAAGTGTCCATCATTGGATGATTGGATAAAGAAGATGTGGCACATATATACAATGGAATATTACTCAGCCATAAAAAGAAACGAAATTGAGATATTTTTAATGAGGTGGATAGATCTAGAGTCTGTCATACAAGGTGAAGTAAGTCAGAGAGCGAAATACAAATACCGTATGCTAACACATATATATGGAATTTAGGGGGAAAAAATGTCATGAAGAACCTAAGGGTAAGACAGGAATAAAGACACAGACCTCCTAGAGAATGGACTTGAGGATATGGGGAGGGGGAAGGGTAAGCCGTGACAAAGCGAGAGAGTGGCATGGACATATATACACTACCAAATGTAAAATAGATAGCTAGTGGGAAGCAGCTGTATGGCACTTGGAGATCAGCTCGGTGCTTTGTGACCACCTAGAGGGGTGGGATAGGGAGGGTGGGAGGGAGGGAGACGCAAGATGGAAGAGATATGGGAACATATGTATATGTATAACTGATTCACTTTGTTATAAAGCAGAAACTAACACCATTGTAAAGCAATTATACTCCAATAAAGATGAGAAAAAAAAAAAGGCATAGACTGGCTAAATGGATACAAAAAAAAGACCCTTATATACCAGAGACCACTTCAGATCTAGGGACACATACAGACTGAAAGTGAGTGGATGGAAAAAGATATTCCATGCAAATGGAAATCAAAAGAAAGGTGGAGTAGCAATTCTCATATCAGACAAAATAGACTTTAAAATAAAGACTATTACAAGAGACAAAGAAGGACACTACATAATGATAAAGGGATCAGTCCAAGAAGAAGATATAGCAATTGTAAGTATTTATGCACCCTACATAGGAGCACCTCAGTACATAAGACAAATGCTAACAGTCATAAAAGGGGATATTGACAGTAACAGAATAATAGTAGGGGACTGTAACACCCCACTTTCACCAAGGGACATCGAAAATGAAAATAAATAAGGAAACACAAGCTTTAAATGGTACATTAAACAAGATGGACTTAATTGATATTTATAGGATATTCCATCCAAAAACAAGAGAATTCACTTTCTTCTCAAGTGCTCATGGAACATTCTCCAGGATAGATCATATCGTGGGTCACAAATTAAACCTTGGCAAATTTAAGAAAATTGAAATCGTATCAAGTATCCTTTCCAACCACAATGCTATGAGACTACACATCAATTACAGGAAAAAATCTGTAAAAAATACAAACATATGGAGGCTAAACAATACACTACTTAATAACCAAGAGACCACTGAATAAATCAAGAGGAAATTTTAAAAAAATACCTAAAAACAAATGACAATGAAAATATGATGTCCCAAAACCTATGGGATGCAGCAAAAGCCGTTCTAAGAGGGAAGTTTATAGCAATACAATCCAACCTCAAGAAACAAGAAAAATCTCAAATAAACAATCTAACCTTACACCTAAAGGAACTAGAGAAAGAAGAAAAAACAAAACACAAAGTTAGCAGAAGGAAAGAAATCATAAAGATCAGAGCAGAAATGAATGAAATAGAAACAAAGAAAACAATAGCATGGATCAATAAAAGTAAAAGCTGGTTCTTGAGAAGATAAAATTGACAAACCATTAGCCAGACTCACCAAGAAAAAGAGGGAGAGGACTCAAATCAATAAAATTAGAAATGAAAAAGCAGTAGTTACAACAGACACCGCAGAAATACAAAGCATCCTACGAGACTACTACAAGCAACTCTATGCCAATAAAATGGACAACCTGGAAGAAACGGACAAATTCTTAGAAAGATGTAACCTTCCAAGACTGAACCAGGAAGAAATAGAAAATATGAACAGACAAATCACAAGTAATGAAATTGAAACAGGGATTAAAAATCCAGGAAACAAAAGTCCCGGACCAGATGGCTTCACAGGTGAATTCTACGAAACATTTAGAGAATAGCTAATACCCATCCTTCTCAAACTCTTCCAAAAAATTTCAGAGGAAGGAGCACTCCCAAACCCATTCTATGAGGCAACCATCACCCTGATACCAAAAGCAGACAAAGAGACTACAGAAAAAGAAAATTACAGACCAATATCACTGATGAATATAGACGTAAAAATCCTCAACAAAATAGTAGCAAACAGAATCCAACAGCACATTAAAAGGATCATATACCATGATCAAATGGGGTTTATCCCAGGAATGCAAGGATTCTTCAACATACACAAATCAAACAATGTGATACACAATATTAACAAATTGAAGGAGAAAAACCATATGATCACCGCAATAGATGCAGAAAAACCTTTTGACAAAATTCAACACCCATTTATGATAAAAACCTTGCAGAAAGTAGACATAGAAGGAACTTACCTCAACATAATAAAGGTCATATATGACAAATGCACAACCAACATCTTTCAATGGTGAAAAACTGAAATCATTTCCACTAAGATCAGGAGCAAGACAAGGTTGCCCACTCTCACCACAATAATTCAACATAGTTTTGGAAGTTTTAGCCACAGCAGTTAGAGAAGAAAAAGAAATAAATGAATCCAAACTGGAAAAGAAGTAAAACTGTCACTGTTTGCAGATGACATGATACTATACATAGAAAACCCTAAGGATGCTACCAGAAAACTCCTAGAGTTCATCAATGAATTCAGCAAAGTTGTGGGATAAAAAATTAATACACAGAAATCTCTTGCATTTCTATACAATAACAAGGAAAATTCAGAAAAAGAAATTAAAGGAACAATCTTATGTATCATTGCAAAAAAAAGAATGAAATACCTAGGAATAAACCTACTTAAGGAGGCAAAAGACCTGTATACAGAAAACTATAAGATACTGCTAAAAGAAATAAAAAATGATACAAACAGATGGAGAGATATACCATGTTCTTGGACTGGAAGAATCAATATAATGAAAATGACTATACTGCCTAAAGCAAACTACAGATTCAATAGAATCCCTATCAAATTATGTATGGCACTTTTCACAGAACAAGAACAAAAAATTTTACAATTTGTATGGAAACACAAAAGACCATGAATAGTCAAAGCAATCTTGAGAAAGAAAAACGGAGCTGAAGGAAGCAGGCTCCCTGATTTCAGACTATACTCTAAAGCTAGAGTCATCAAAACAGTATGGTACTGGCACAAAAACTGAAATATAGATCAATGGAGCAATAGAGAAAGCCCAGAAGTCAATGCATGCTCATATGGTTACCTTATCTTTGACAAAGGAGGCAAGAATATACAATGGAGAAAAGACAGCCTCTTCAATAAGTGGTGTTGGGAAAACTGGACAGCTACATGTAAAAGAATGAAGTTAGAACACTCCCTAACACCAAACACAAAAATAAACTCAAAATGGATTAGAGTCCTAAATGTAAGCCCAGATACTGTAAAACTCTTAAGAGGACAACATAGGCAGAACACTCATTCATATAAATCTCAGCAACGTCTTTTTGATCCACCTCCTTGAGAAATGAAAATAAAAACAAAAATAATCAACTGGGACCTAATTAAACTTAAATGCTTTTATATAGCTTAGGAAACAATAAAGAAAATGAGAAGACAACCCACAGAATGGGAGAAAATATTTGCAAACGAAGCAACCAACAAGGGGTTAATCTCCAAAATATACAAACAGCTCATGCAGGTCAATATCAAAACAAAAAAACAAAAACAAACAGACAAAAAATACCCAATCAAAAAATGGGCAGAAGGGCTTCCCTTGTGGCGCAATGGTTGAGAGTCCGCCTGCCAATGCAGGGGACACGAGTTCGTGCCCTGGTCCAGGAAGATCCCACATGCCATGGAGTGGCTAGGCCCGTGAGCCATGGCCACTGAGCCTGCATGTCCGGAGTCTGTGCTCCACAATGGTAGAGGCCACAACAGTGAGAGGCCCGCGTACCGCAAAAAAAAAAAAAAAAAATGGACAGAAGCTCTAAATAGACATTTCTTCAAAGAAGACATACAGATGGCCAAAAAATATATGAAAAGATGCTCAGCATCTCTAATTATTGGAGAAATGCAAATAAAAAGTACAATGAGGAATCACCTCACATTGATCAGAATTGCCATCATTAAAAAGTCTACAAACAATAAATGCTGGAGAAGGTGTGGAGAAAAGGAACTCTCTTAGACTATTGGTGGGAATGTAAATTGGTACAACCATTATGGAGAACAGTATGGAGGTTTCTTAGAAACTAAAAATAGAGCTACCATATGATCCAGCAATTTCAGTCCTAGGCACATATCCAGAGAAAACCATACTTCAAAAAGATTCATGCACCCCACTGTTTATTGTAGCACTATTTACAACAGCCAGGACATGGAAGAAACCTAAATATCCATCAAGAGAAATGGATAAAGAAGATGTGGTACATGTATACAATGGAATATTACTCAGCCATTAAAAAAAAACGCATGAAATAAGGACTTCCCTGGTGGTCCAGTGGTTAAGACTTCGCCTTCCAATGCAGGGGGTGAGGGTTCAATCCTTCATCAGGGAGCTAAGATCCCGCATGCCTCGTGGCCAAAAAACCCCACAAAACCACAAAAATACAAAACCATAAAACAGAAACAATATTGTAACAAGTTCCCTAAAGACTTTTAAAATGGTACACATCAAAATATCTTTTACAAAAATGAGATAATGCCATTTGTAGCAACATGGATGGACCTAGAGATTATCATACTAAGTGAAATAAGTCAGAAAAAGAAAGACAAATATCATATGATATCACATATATGTTGAATCTGAAAAAGGTGATTTAAATGAACTTATTTACAAAATGGAAACCAACTCACAGACGTGGAAAACAAACTTATGGTTACCAAAGGAGAAGGGTGGGGGAATGGATAAATTAGGAGTTTGGGAGTAACATATACACACTACTACATATAAAATAGATAATCAACAAGGGCCTATTGTATAACACAGGGAACTCTACTCAATATTCTGTAATAACCCATATGGGAAAAAAATCTGAAAAACATGGATATATGTATAACTAAACCACTTTGCTGTACACCTGAAAATAACACAACTTTGTAAACCAGCTATACCCCAATATAAAATAAAAATTAGGGCTTCCCTGGTGGCGCAGTGGTTGAGAGTCTGCCTGCCGATGCAGGGGACACAGGTTCGTGCCCCATTCTGGGAGGATCCCACATGCCGTGGAGCGGCTGGGCCCGTAAGCCATGGCCGCTGAGCCTGTGCATCCAGAGCCTATGCTCCTCAGCAGGAGAGGCCACAACAGTGAGAGGCCCGCGTACCACAAAAAATAAATAAATAAATAAATAAATAAATAAAATAAAAATTAAATTATAAAATAAATCTAAAAAAATAAGAGAAATGGGGACTTCTCTGGTGGCCCAGTGGTTAAGACTCCATGTTTTCAATGCAGGGAGTATGGGTTTGATCCCTGGGCAGGGAAGTTCTGCATCTGCATGGTGCAGCCAATAAATAAATAAATAAATAAAATAGAAATAGAAACTTATGCCCACACACCCCAAAAAATCTAAGTACTTACTTCAAGAAATGTTTTTTTCTTTTTTTTTTTTTTGCGGTACGCGGGCCTCTTGCTGTTGTGGCCTCTCCCATTGCGGAGCACAGGCTCTGGACGCGCAGGCTCAGTGGCCATGGCTCACGGGCCCAGCCGCTCCGCGGCATGTGGGATCTTCCCAGACTGGGGCACGAACCTGTGTCCCCTGCATCGGCAGGCGGACTCTCAACCACTGCGCCACCAGGGAAGCCCACTTCAAGAAAATTTTAATATGAATTCTGAGAAAAATTTTTTTATCATGAAAGAGTGTTAAATTTTGTTCAATTCCTTTTCTTCATCAATTGATATTATCATATGAATTTTCTTCTTTAGTTTGTGATATAATGGATTTCATGGATTGATTTCAAATATTAAACTAGCCTTGTACACCTGAAATTTATTCCACTTTGTCAGGGAATATTGTCCTTTTTATAGTCTGTTGGACTCAACTTGCTAAAATTTTGTTGAGGATTTTGTGTTTGACTGTATGAGAGATTCTGGTCTTCTAATTTTCTATATTTTTTTTATTGTGCTCTCTTAGTTGAGTTTTGGTAGTAAGGTAACAGCGACCTCATAAAACAAATTGGAAAGTGCCCTCCTCTTCTATATTCTGGACGATATTATGTAAAATTAATGTTAATTCTTCTCTGAATGTTTGTTAAAACTCCAGTGAAGCCATCTTAATGTGGGATTTCTTTTTGGGGGGAGATTTTAAATGATAGATTCAACTTCTTTAATAGTTATAGGCTATTTAGGCTATCTATTTCATCTTGGCTGAGTTATGATAGTCTGTGGTTTCTTAGGAATTTTAATCCCTTTCTTCTAAATTGTCAAATTATGATTGTGAAGTTGTTTACACTATTCCCTAATTACCCTTTAACAGCTGCAGAATCTGTTGTGATATTCCTTATTTCAATCCTGATATTGGTGATTTGTGATTTATTTTTTCAAAGAATCAGTTCTTTACATTCTTTTTTTAAAATATTCTTTTCCATTATGGTTTATCACAGAATATTGAATATAGTTTCCTGTCCTATACAGTAGGACCTTGTTCATTTATCCATTTTATATATAATAGTTTGCATCTGCTAACCCCAAACTCCCACTCCATCCCTTTGCCATCACCCCCCTTCCTCTTTACAACCACAACTCTGTTCTCTATGTCTGTGAGTACGTTTCTGTTTCATAAAAGCTCATTTAGGGCTTCGCTGGTGGCGCAGTGGTTGAGAGTCCACCTGCCGATGCAGGGGACATGGGTTCGTGCCCTGGTCCAGGAAGATCCCACATGCTGTGGAGCAGCTGGGCCCGTGAGCCATGGCCGCTGAGCCTGTGCGTCTGGAGCTTGTGCTCTGCAACGGGAGAGGCCACAACAGTGAGAGGCCCGTGTACCACACACACACAAAAAAGTTCATTTATGTCACATTTTAGATTCCACATATAAGTGATATCATATGGTACTTGTTTTTCTCTTTTTGGCTTACTTCACTTAGTACGATAATCACTACTTCCATCCATCTTGCTGCAAATGGTATTATTTCACTCTTTTTTATGGCTGAGTAGTAATCCATTGTACACAGGTACCACATCTTCTTTATCCATTCATCTGTCAATAGACATTTAGGTTGTTTCCCTGTGAATACTACTGTGAATAGTGGTGCTATGAACATAGGGGTGCATGTAACTTTTTGAATTATAGTTTTGTCTGGATATATGTCCAGGAGTGGGATTGCTGGATCATATGGCAACTCTATTTTTAGTTATTTGAGGAACGTCCATACTGTTTTCCATAGTGGCTGTACAAACTTAACAGTCCCACCAACAGTGTAGGATAGTTCCCTTTTGTCCACACCCTTTCCAACATTTAGTTTGTAGTCTTTTGGTGATGGCCATTCTGACCAGTGTAAGGTGATACCTCATTGCAGTTTTGAATGCATGTCTCTAATAATTAACACTGTTGGGCAAATTTTCATGTGCCTGTGGCCATTTGTATGCAAAGAGCCAGCTTTTTATTTCACTTATTTTCTCTATTGTTTTCTTTTTTCCAATCTATTTCTGCTTTTTATTTTTTCTTCTTATTGTTTGTTTTGGGCTTATTTTGCTTTCTTTTTTTAACAACTGATTATCAATTTATTAAAAATGTTGATTTAAGCATCGGCAATGGTGACTTCAACCTTGACTCCTGGCTCAATACTGATGGAAATGATCTGCTTAATCTCAGAAGGACTGTGCAGGTCAATGAGTCACTTGTGGATCCTCATTTGGAACCTTCATGACAAGGAGTTTTCCTGGTAGTTATTTTCAGAGTCTTGGTAGGCGTACAAAACAGTCCTTTCACTCTGAGATTCTTTTCCTTCTCGCCTCTGATTAGGTCATCACATACCTTCTCCAAAGACTTCGTGTTGCAGCTGGTGAGGGTGATTCTAATCCGGTGAATCGCTACCTCTGGCTCCAGGGAAGTCTTTCCGCTAGGCTATGACTGCGGTGCAGCTTTCTGACTGACTTGCTCCTGGGTGAGAGCAAACAGTGGTGAGTCAGGTGCAGAAGCGGGAGTCCCCGGGCTCCACTGCAGTGGTGACCGCATCTTCCTCAAAGCGCTGCTTTTTTTTTTTTAATACACAAAATAATTTTGACAAAGAAGCTATAGTAATTAAGACTGTGGGATTGGTGGAGTGGTAGATACATAGATCAATGGAAAATAGTGGACAACACAGAAATAAATCTACATAAATATGCTTAATTTTTAGCAAAGTAGCAAAAGGAATCCAATGTATTCATTTTCAATAAATGGTGCTGAAGGAATTGAAAATCTATTGGCAAAATAATAAACCTCCATTTATATATTTTTTCTAGAAAAGAGCAGGAGAAAATCTTTGGGACTTGGGACTAGGCCAAAAGTCAAGTCCTTGGGCTTGACACCAAAAGCACAAACCTTAAAAGGAAATCCATAAAGCAAAAATTGATACATTAGATCTTATAAAAAATTTAAAATTTTGTTCTGTAAAACTCCCTGTGCAGCAGATGAAAAGAGAGAAAAATATTTACAAACTACATATCTGACAAAGAGCTAGTATATAGAATATATAAAGAATTCTCAAAAATCAACAATAAAAAAGCAAACAATCAAATTAGAAAATGGACAAAAGACATTAACACTTTACTGAAGGAGATTCTGTTGCAAGTAAGTATATGAAACAATATTCAGCATCATATGGCATTAGAGAAATGCAAATTAAAACCACAGTGAGGTATCACTATATACCTATCAGAATGGCTAAAATAAAAAACAGTGATACTAAATATTAGTGAGGATGCAGAGAAACTGAATCACTCATACACTGTTGGTGAGGCTGTTAAATGGTGCAGTCAACCTAGAAAATAATTTGGAATTTCCTCTTAAAACTGAAAAACAGGGGAGTTCCCTGGTCACCTAGTGGTTAGAACCCCAGGCTTTCACTGCTGTGGCCCGGGTTCAATCACTGGTCAGGGAACTGAGATTCCTGCAAGCCATGTGGTGCAGCCGAAAAAATAAATAAATAAATAAATACTGAAAAATGGGATTACCTTATGATTAGCAATTGTGTCTTAGGCATATATCATCCCAAAGAAACAAAAATGTATTTTCACACAGAAACTTGCACACAAATATTTGTAGCAGTTTTATTTGTATTTATTGTCCAAACCAGAAACTACTCAGATGTCCTTCAAAGGGTGAATGGTTAAAAAACTTTGACACATTCATACCATGGAATATGACTCAGCAATAAAAAGGAATTAATTACTGATATACACAAAAATTTGGATGAATACTAAGGAAAATTATGCTGAATGAAGAAAGCCAATATCATATATATATGGCATAATTATAGAAATGGAGAAGAGAGTAGTGGTAGCCAAGGGTTAGAGATGGGAATTAGGGTATGTGTGGGTGGCGCTATAAAGAATTATCATGAGGGAGTGTTGAAGTGATGGTGTAAGTTGAGTATCTTGAGGTTACACATGTGATCAAATTACTTAGAGCTATACACAAACACGTTCTAAGGAGTGCATATATAACTGGTGAAATCTGAATACATTCTGTGTTTTGTGCCACTGTCAATTTTCTGGTTTTGATATTGTACTATAACTCTGTTATTTTTGGAGGAAGCTGGGTAAAGGCCACTTGGAATCTCTGTGTAAATTTCTTTGAAACTTCTAGTGAATTTGTAGGTATTTCAAAAATAAAAAGTGTTTTGTTTCTTTTTTTCTTTAAAAAAAAGGCATCAAGGCTTCCCTGGTGGCACAGTGGTTGAGTGTCCGCCTGCCAATGCAAGGGACACGGGTTCGAGCACTGGTCCGGGAAGATCCCACAGGCCACGGAGCAACTAAGCCCGTGCACCACAACTACTGAGCCTGAGCTCTAGAGCCCACGTGCCACAACTACTGAAGCCCGTGTGCCTAGAGCCCGTGCTCCACAGCAAGAGAAGCCACTGCAATGAGAAGCCCGTGCACTGCAACGAAGACCCAAAGCAGCCAAAAATAAATAAATAAACTTATTAAAAAAATAATAATGATGATATATTTTATATTTGAATCACCTTTTTTCCTAGTGGAGACCCTCTGTCAAAACCATAATCCAGGCCACCACTTTTCCAAGCTGCCTGTGACTCACTCCAATACATTCTCCATATGTGTTTTCAACAGGGAAATCTTTCAAAAACCACCATCCTAGGTCACTAAAGCACACAAGTTTCTACTAAAGATGTAATTTCCCATAAAAGCCAAACTGTAAAGGGAACATTTGTTCCCATTAGACTTGGCTTAATGAGCACTCTTGGAACTACCTAAAGCCTTTATCCTCCACCCAGAAGTGATGCTACGAGAAGTGAAATTACATATAAATCAGTAGTGCCTTAAGCAATTTACAAAAGAGTCCCAAAATGTAAGTTACATAAGTATAAATAATAATATTAATATCTCCCTCATCTTGTCTTTATCTCTAGGACTGGGAGGATCAAAGCCACCTGATAAGTGCAGCTTCAAAGATCTCTCCCATTCCAGGTCTGGGAATGGGCACACTGCAACAGGCCTCTCCATCCTCAGTTTCCACACTTCATAACCAGTAAAGGCTCCAAATCACCTAAAGTGGTTGTTAGAGCCTTTCTGCATATGATACCTTTTTTTATAAAATTAATGGCACTCATTCCAATAATGGCTTCAGCAGAGAAAACCCCCTTTTCAGTGCAATGTATCCCATTGTTGTTTGATTTTCCTCCATCACTAGAAGTGCCCTAATTGTATACTTTAATGAATAAAATTGATTTCCAACAAATTTTGCTTTGAGTAGCTTTTATGTATTAAGACAGTCCTAGAAATAATTGGAGACTCTGGGAGAGGTGACAAGGATTGGGAAGCAGGGGCTAGTGGTAAAGCAGAGTTGGTAATCCTATCTCAAAATTTGGTTGGATTCCTTATGCAGTGGGAGGGATAGGGGAGAATCTGAGGCCTGAGGGTAGGGTTACTCATCTGATAGGCTATATTGGCTCTGGAATTGTTAACCAGGTCAGAGGCTAAATGACTACAAAAGTGTGATTCAAGGTTAGACCAGCAGGGAGGTGGACCCCACCACCCCAGGGAGTATCCAGCTGAGCAGCATGTGGCACTGGGCCAGTGCCAGTCAGCATCACTGAAGTGGGTCCAGATGCCATGGATAGGACTCCTGGACCAAGAGGAGGTCAGGTAGAGCTATACAGGCCCCTGCTCTGAGTTGGGCGGAGGGGAGAAAGTGAGAAGCAAGCCCCCAAGTGTGCTGCAGCCCACAGTGGAGATGGTAGGATGACAGAAGACTTCGACTCTGCACCTATCCACCACTCAAACCTCTATCAGGATGGCACATCATTCTCAAAAACTTTATCTCAGGGAGTGCTTTAATACCTTGTCCCTGTCCAGACTAATGAGGAGGGACTCACTGATGAACACTTCTGGGAAGAAGGAGGAATAAGGGATGCACAAAGGTGGTTTAGGGACTTCTGGTTTCCATAGATTATCCTGGAACCTCGAATAGGGCATTTCGAAGGCTCAGTTTGGAGCAAAAAGACAGCAGCAAGGGAGGTAAGGCATGGAATGATATCAACACTATTAAAAGCACTGCATCCCATCATTTTAAATCAGCAGTTCTCAACCCTGGCTGCACATTGGAATCACCTAAAGGAGCATTTAAAATTCCTAGTGCCTGAGCCTCACTCCACACAATTACTTCAGAATGAGGGATGGGGCCTAGCCATTGGTAACTTTTAAAGCTCCCCTGGGATTCTGCTGTGGAGCCATTGTTCTGTTCTAGACTTCACTACTTTTAAGTGTGATTCCCAAAACCATAGCACTGGTACCCTCTGGGAACCTGATAGAAATGCCAGGCCCCACCCCAGGCCTGCTGATGAGAATCTGCATTTGGATGAGATCCTCTAGGCACACTGCAGCTTGAGAAGCACTGTTCTCAGTGAACACTGAGAGCATTGGGTCTCACCCCTGGGTGCCCATTAGAATTACCTGGGAGGTACATTTATCCTGTCAGGGAAGAAAAAATTTTCCTCTACCCTTCTAGGTTCTTCTGGCTGGTCTAAGAATTAAGCTGACATGGGACAGATTAACAGGAGAAAATCGAACAAAAGTTTAACAACATTTTACATGGGAGAGACCCAGGAGAACTGAGTAACTCACCAAAATGGCCAAAACCCTCACCTTAAACACCAACCCAGCCCTACTAAACACTGACTTAGCAACTAAGTACAGTTAAGTAGGAGCATGGAAAGGGGAAGATGGTCAACACCTGCAGCCATGCTGGGGTGAATTGATCACCTGAGGGCCAAGTTACCTGGGCAACCAACTCCTCACCCTCAGAGGCACAGAGCTGAGGGCAGCAGAAGCCTGCAGAAGTGAAGCTGCTGAGGTTGAAGGCCTACGCTTCCATCCCCACTAGTGGCTCACAGTTGAGCCTGGAAGCTGGACCTTTCAAACAAACCCCCAGGAGATGTCAATTCTCCTCACATAATGTAAAAAAGTCTAAGCAGCCTCACACCCCTGAGAGGCTATTAATGAAGGGACAGATTTCTTAACATCCAGCACAAATCTGCTGCTCTAAGCAATGGGAACTGTGAATGGGGCGGGCAGGGATAAGGAAGAACAATGTTGAACTTTACCTGAGCTCCTAGAAAACGACAATGGTTAAGAAATCCTCTCACACTTTTGTTTTCCTGGAAACCATGCAAGATGGCAGTTCTCTTGCTCTCTCTACACCCCTCCTTGACCAGCCCCTGCTTGACCTACACCCTACTCACCTGACTGACCTTCCCTCTTAACCATAGAGCCTAATCAGTAACTGTATATATGCTTGTTCCCCACAACCCAGCCCCCCACCCCCTAACCCCCATACTCTCTCATCCCACCCTACCTAGTGATTGTTCTAATCTTTAGATCAGAATGGCTCTACCCTGCAAGTTTATCAAAGAGGCTCTGAGGAACGTGCCCTTCTGCTGTTTTTCTTGGTAACCAAAGAGCCAACCTGAAATCAATTCCCCCTATAACTGGTAATACACCCACTCCCATAGCAAGGGCTGTGGCCATGTCCTGCCTGCCATCTGCCATATACAGTAGGTTGTTGCTCGGGATCTTGCTTTGGACATGTAATATCCCCTATCTAATAAACCACTGATGTCTCTGTTGCTGACTGTGGGCTCTTTCTTAGGTCTTGAGGCTGGGAAACTATAGAGCTTGCTGGCCTGTGGGGTGCAGCAGTAGATGAGAAATGTTACCTGCCACATCCGCAAACAAAGGATACTGTGTTCATCAAGACATCAGCCACTACAGCCACTACTGACAGTGAGCTCTAAGGAAATTCAGGATGGAGACAAAGAGGTTGCCTGCTGCCAATCCCTCAGCCACTGCAGCCACCTTCAACTGTGTACCCTGAGGGTATTCAGGATGGAGAGAACAGGATATTGGCCCTAGATAGCTAAGGTGCATATTAAAGGAATGATTTCAATGAGCCCAGACTCATATCTTCCCAGCATAGAAAAGCACTAAATTCATTAACTTGAGATGTCTGGTTTTCTTTACTTAACAGTAATCTTTTGATATCCTGACTACCTGGTTTTTGTTGCAAAACTCCTATATATCCTGGCTCTTCCCTTATGTCTTCAGCTCAGTCCCTCAGAGTGATCTGAGAGACTGTTTTCCAAGCTTTAGTTCTCAGAAAATCCTCCTTATACAACATAATTCTCAACTTTTAGGTTGTGTATTTTTTTCAGTCAACAATTTTGGCAACCACAAAGGGACCCAGAGCAGATCTCCCTCCTTTGCCTGAACTCTACGAGGATCTGGAGCCTGGTACAAGCAGAAGTCTCTTGGTCCTGTCTACCTCCTCGGAGAGTCCAGGCATATTTGGGTGAGTCTATCCTGGTTCATGGATCTCCCATTATTGGTTGATAATCCTAAATTTTATTCAGTCGTGTTAAACTCCTCTCTGGAGGAGTAGGTTGTCCTTGAAATTTAGTTTCAAGAAGAAGTACCTGGGCTATCCTCTGTGAAAGACACTGAGAAAGATTTTGCTCAGTTTAAACATGGTGGTTTTATCCTCAGCTGAAAGACTGGGAAGACTTTGGTCATTTAAAAGAACACTGAATAGGTTGGACTGGGTAATTAGGGGGAAGACTGACCCGTCATTTTTCCTTGAATTGGCTACCTTAATAGAGTTTGCTGAAATAAAACTGCAATCGTATGAGAGCTTTCAGCTCTGAAGAAGGGGACATCTCCTCTCAGCCAGCAATTGCTTCCTCAGGTAATTGAGAAACTCGCAAAAGTGGTGGAAGCAAGTCCTCATACCATGCTGCAGTCCCTATAGGGAAACCCATTCATTTTAATTAAAGCTTGCTCTGCCAGGGACATGAATAAGAACTGGCCATTCCATGATCTGGGCACCCATGGTGGTCTTATAATAACAGAGGAAGAACCCAAGACACATAGAGGAGCTGAAATGACTCTGGGGTAAAATGTAGAGCAGTTAAGCTCACAAGCAGCACATTGGTGCATCACATTATTCTCACAAGTGATTTTGATTTTATTTCAACAAACCAACCTCAGAATGGGGAGCAAGGCTTTCAAAACAAAAGAAAAAGGGACAACATATTGCCAGCCTCCAATACCCTGGAAAGGTTTATGTACATACAAAACTTACACTTACAAGTACTTGCTTAATTGGGAACTAAAGAAAATTTTGCCCTGAAAATGACTAAAATGGGGCTATTTTATAGTGTACACAGCTAAGTTAGAAAAAACTGTCTTGATAAAACATCTTTTCAGAATTCTGACCTTAGAAAAACAAAGCCCTTCTAGGGGGAACTTGCATTTCTCTTCCTGTGTCTTTGACATGTAAATGTTCTACCTGATCTTCGGAGTTGTGTGTGTGTGTGCATGAGCCTGTGTGTATTTTGAGAATTTGGTCTCTGCCATGAAACTGGTACACATATGGTATACATTTGGCAGCCAACTGAATAGACTGGGATTCTGAGTAGTCTTTTGTGTGACTGTACCAACTCTCAGGGGCTTTTTGCCATCTTAACCTTCATTGTGTCAGCCTGTACAACAAAGACCTTTACTTTCTTAAAGTATTTTTTGGAGTAAACTTTCCAGATCTTGTTTAGGCAGCATCCTTAACACTCTCTTGTGGGGAACCCTCTTGTGTCTCATTGGTTTGAATCACTATTAAGATATATCTCATTAATAGCCAAATGATGGATCCTTCAAACTGAAAAAACTTTAAATTGGTAAATTTCTATAGATCTCTCATTATAAACAGCTATTTTATTGGTACCTGTGAGGAAAATTAATCAAATTATATTAAATTTATATATATATAAAATGGTTAACTTAAGAACTCCCTTAGTTTAAAACAAGCAAGAAAAACCAGTTTGGGAAGACTTATTTGTGTTCTCCTCTTCTCCTCAGCAGATCTTACAGATGCTAATAAAAACATTAGAATAATTAATGTTAATTAGGTTGATTAAAAGGAAAATAAGGAAAAAAAACTGAAGGGAAAGTATAGACACTTTTTCCCAACAAGGTAGAAATTTTAAAGGGACTTATTTCAAATGGATAAAGAAATCTTTAAATGGTTATTTTAAAATGGGATAAATAAAACAGATGTTAATGGGATTAAATCAAAGGTTTGATACAATACTACCTAAGGTTGGATGGGCCAAAGGGACCCCCCTATTGACCTGTAGGGCGCGGTCAGCTAACTGCTACGCGGCAGGAAGCTGAAATAAGCTGAGTCATCCTTCCTGTGGCCACTGCGCTTGCGCTAAGTATACTAATGAGGTTTTAAAGTAGCGACCTATCCGATGCTGGCTCACAAATCGCACCATCGGCGAAAGCCAATCACAGAGCGACACATGTTCTTAATCCCTATATAAGCAGACTGCTATAGGATTGTGGGGTCTTCCTTCCATCTTTCTTCAACCAAGCTGTGCTCCAATAAAGTGTGATACGAGAAGAATCTTGCGTGTGGTGGCTCGTTATTCTGCTGGTCGGAAACGGCCCGCCGCAAGTGGTGCCGAAACCCGGGAACTTCGCGCCCTGCATGGAGGACCGATTCAGAACTCGACACACGGAGTGAACCGTCGGTGAGTAGTCCAGTCAGGTATGAGTTTAAGGAATTATATTTGTTTTAAGATGAATTATGTTTTCAAGATAGCGCATCAGAGAATGAACAAACAGGGACTACGGTAGATAGGCCTGAAATTATGAAAAGAGAAAAAAGAAAACAAAAGGAAAAGCAAGAAACGGTGCCAGGATTATATCCAATCCTAGATGAGTTTAAGGAATTATATTTGTTTCAAGATGAATTAAATCCTAGAGAGGAGGAAGATTTAGAAGGAGCGGCCGCGGCATATGAACAAGAGCGGTATGGGCATTGGTACATGCCGCCACTCGCTAGCCCACCATATTTTAATCCTGCGGAGGCTAGAGCTTCCGCCCCTGATACCTAATAGAGGGATAAGACGTAAGTTATAAGGCATGACCGCCCCTATAGAAGCCCGCGGAAATTTAAACCGCCGAGGCTTGGGTTTTTCTCAAGGGTCACTGAGTTTATGATTCCTATTACATGGAGGACCACAACACCTGTGTGGGTACCTCAGTGGCCTTTGTTAAAGGAAAAGCTGGAGGCGGCATCCAAACTAGTGGATGAGCAGTTACAATTAGGGCATTTAGAACCCTCCCAGTCACCCTGGAATAATTAAGAAAAAATTAGGGAAATGGCGTAAAGATTGTTTCTTTTCTATTCCTTTGAATAGTCGAGATAAAGCCCCTTGTATGGAGTTGCTTGAACAGGCCTTAGGCGTTTTGATTAAATATTTAGGGAATGGGGGATTGTTTCTTGCTCCCGAGGGAATACAGAAGGGAGATGTTGTAAATTTTTTAGGAGCTGCTGTACATGGGAATAAGATAGTACCTCAAGAAATTGAGATTGGGACTAATTGCTTAGAAGCATTGAATGATTTTCGGAGGTTGCTTGGAGATATGTGGAATATTGTGCGCCAAAAAAAAATCTGGACTTGTCATGATCCTCTTTTAAAAGAGAAAAAAGAAAATAAAAGGATTAGTTGGAATTCCACAAAGGATTATTCAGATTGTGCAACTGAGTGCTGCCGGGCTGGAGCCCGTTGCCTTTGGAGATTTTGCCTCTTGGCTCTCTTCTGCCTTTTCCTTCTTTGGGGAGTGGGTGGGGGTAGGAATCTTTGGAGTCTGCTGTGTATTTGGGATTATGCTGTGTCTCTGGTTGGTCTGTCGTGTGCGCATTAGGGCACATCGAGATAGGGTCCTGCTCACTCAGGCACTTCTGGCTATTAATGAAGGAGATTCTCCCGCAGCCTGGCTCTCCGCCCTGAATAATTCGAAATGATTGCCCTTGCACAGAGAGGCCTTGTTGCCACTGCACCTCTATAGGGAGTCATCCATTGTCCTGATTGCCCTTGCACAGAGAGGCCTTGTTGCCACTGCACCTCTATAGGGAGTCATCCATTGTCCTGATTGCCCTTGCACAGAGAGGCCTTGTTGCCATTGCACCTCTATAGGGAGTCCTGATTGCCCTTGCACAGAGAGGCCTTGTCGCCATCGCACCTCTATAGGGAATCAGCCATTATTCTGAGGCAGCCCTTGCACCCTGCGGCCCTTGTTGGCATTGCACGCAGGAGGGTGCCTCAGACATGCCAACAGAAAACTGCCCTCGTACGGGCTATGTTCTGCTTGGTGTTCTAATAAATAAAAAAGGGGGAGATGTAGGGCGCGGTCAGCTAACTGCTACGCGGCAGGAAGCTGAAATAAGCTGAGTCATCCTTCCTGTGGCCACTGCGCTTGCGCTAAGTATACTAATGAGGTTTTAAAGTAGCGACCTATCCGATGCTGGCTCACAAATCGCACCATCGGCGAAAGCCAATCACAGAGCGACACATGTTCTTAATCCCTATATAAGCAGACTGCTATAGGATTGTGGGGTCTTCCTTCCATCTTTCTTCAACCAAGCTGTGCTCCAATAAAGTGTGATACGAGAAGAATCTTGCGTGTGGTGGCTCGTTATTCTGCTGGTCGGAAACGGCCCGCCGCATTGACCCCCAACAATAAAGGGCTCCAAACAAGTCTTCTTTATTTACCCCAGTTATATATATATTTAAAAGGCTGGGAAAAAAATTACAGAGATACCTGATCAACAATTACTTGGGGCGATATTTAGGTCAATTAATCAAGTTAAAGGATTGACAAAAGGGCCAGAGTACCTTGGCTCAACCCCTCCAGAAACTTTTATACAAAAATAGATGAAAAGGTCAGGATAAAAAGAAAGGCTTCTAGGACTCCTTGTAAGACCAACACTTGTTGATTGGATCTGAATGGAAACTAACGTTAAAAGTATAAAAGTTGATAAAATTGAGATAAAAATTTATAAAAATTGGTATATTTAAATGGGCTTTATATAAGATAGGTGATGCTCCAAGGACAATGGTGCATCAAGGACAAAGGACGTCCCTGCCTGAAAAAGTTTCAGCGTTACACCCCCTACTGGACTCTTAATCACCCTCCCCACCATGTTGCCAAGGTTAGGAAATTCCTGAGCCCACCTGGGCAACGCCTACAAAAACTGATCAATAGCACATGTTCAGGCTCAACTCTCCCAGACTACAAGGAAGTTGGCCTGCTGTTCTGGCAGTGACCCTTCCCTCTAATAAGTTCTATCTCCTTTACATTCTGCCTTATGTCTGGAAATTATTTTCCAACCTGCGTTCAGACCACGACAAGATTGTTACATCACTTTTGCTTAATTATATTGTGGGATAGACATGTTTCACTGGAGAATGCTTCCCCTGCTTGGTATTATAAAAGAGGGCATATGAATCTTCCCCTAGGGAAATATTAATTAAACATACTAAAGAAAACCAATAGGGTTACCTGAGCCCATATAAGATAAAGTAAAGCCGAGAGCTAATATTCGGAGGCTAATAATAATAGAGATTTTGGGCTTCCCTGGTGGCTCAGTGGTTGAGAGTCCGCCTGACGATGCAGGGGACACAGGTTCCGTGCCCCGGTCCGGGAAGATCCCACATGGCGTGGAGCACCTGGGCCCGTGAGCCATGGCTGCTGAGCCTGCGCATCTGGAGCCTGTGCTCTGCAATGGGAGGTGCCACAACAGTGAGAGGTGCGCGTACAGCAAAAAAAAAAAAAAAAAAGAAAAAAAAAGAAAATAGAGATTTTGCTCTGGGTCTAACTTGTATACTCAAAAAGAGAGCCTTTGTTGAATGCCTTATACAAGTTTTTGAAGGCATGATAAATTAAACCCACCCTAAAGTGCTAAAACACAGAGCTCTGAAATTTCAGTTTAGTTGGAAATCTTCTCACTGATATAGAAAAACAAATTAAAGAAAATACATTTGGGGCTTCCCTGGTGTGCAGGGGTTGAGAATCTGCCTGCTAATGCAGGGGACACGGGTTCGAGCCCTGGTCCGGGAAGATCCCACATGCCGTGGAGCAACTAGGCCCGTGAGCCACAACTACTGAGCCTGCGCGTCTGGAGCCTGTGCTCCGCAACAAGAGAGGCCGCGATAGTGAGAGGCCCGAGCACCGCGATGAAGAGTGGCCCCCGCTTGCCACAACTAGAGAAAGCCCTCGCACAGAAACGAAGACCCAACACAGTCAAAAATAAATAAATAAACAAATGTGGGGTTTAAAGAAAATACATTTGGGCAAATCAATCTTTTAATATCATTTATGTGACAGACCAGCTCTCTGGGGAATTAAAAGCAACTGTCTTTGTCTTGCAAATCTCTACAAATCAGAAATGTAAATACAGCCCACAGTGACCTGAGACTGAACCGAATTAGCTCAATCAGGTAGAACCTGAAACCAGTGGGAAAAAAGGGAAAAGGTGGCATTTTAAACTCAAACCAGTAGAAAGGCTCCCTCAACCAAAATCTAATTCATATTCTCCTTAAGGGTTTATCAAGGACAAATACAAATCAGAAAAGTCTTTTCCACAAACAGTAAAGTCTTAGTCATCTGAGCAAGCAAATTTAATTTATTCCAACTGTTATT
The DNA here is from genome assembly GCF_951394435.1 of Stenella coeruleoalba. NCBI lineage: Eukaryota > Metazoa > Chordata > Mammalia > Artiodactyla > Delphinidae > Stenella > Stenella coeruleoalba. Next base: position 31,666,222 of record NC_137161.1, read on the forward strand.
TATAAAATAGTAAGTTTAAATTGTAATACCTGATTCATAACTAAGTTTTTATTTTTAAAATTCATTTATTTATTTTTTAGCCATGTCACATAGCTTGCGGGATCTTAGTTCCCCAACCAGGGACTGAACCCCGGCCCCAGGCAGTGAAAGAGCAGAGTCCTAAACATTGGACCACCTGGGAATTCCCCATAAAAAAGTTTTTAAAGTGAAGCTATGAGATCTCTAGTTTTGTCTGTTTATATGGCTGTGTGTACATTATATGTGATGTCTGTACCTCTGGAAAATATTATCAAAATTAAATGTATAAAAGAGCTCTATTTAATTGACTTAAAAGTAAGCACTTACAAACTAAACATTTCTAAATATGAAAGAACCCGGCCAGAATAAATTTCAGGTTCACCTGATCTAGGAAATACAATATTAAATCAACATCTGGTATGCTAGCTTAAGCTAGTTTAAGCTTATTGGTTTAATCAATATAGACGTGTTTTACTTTTATTTACCTAGGTATCCTGAATGTCAATACGTTCATGATATTTCTGTTACAGAGTTTGTCAATAACAACAACAAAATTAGCTTGGTTTGGTAATATTTTCATAGGTTATAAAATAAATGTAAATGAGATAAGAATTTTCAGGTGAGCTCTTTAGGAATACTTACGCTTTGGGTACGTCTGTCTAATCTAGTTTCTCCAGATTTTGGTAAAGAGTTTTGCAAATTGATGGGAATTCACTGAATATCTAGGTTACTTCAAATAAGATAAGATACTGGAAACTTAATTGCTAAGCAGGTCTAAATTTACCTACTTTTGTCTCCTTACAAGAGGGAAACTAAAGGTATTTGGGTTTATTAGACACGTATATTGTACCTCATTGAGGAAAGAAATTATATGTTTCAGAGGTTATGGGATACTCCAATCAGAAAATGCTAGTATGACAAACAGTTTACAATTACTTGCTGCTTGTTGGTTTTTGCTAGAGATTAAGATTTTTAAGGGTTAATATTTGTAGTATGTAATTAAATCTACTAAAGATAATAAGGGGAACATTTCCATATACAAAGAAGCAGGATGTGTGTTTTCAGCAAAAGAAGGTATGGAAATATATTTTGTTAAGGGGAAAGAATAATTCTGTCCCAAAGCTGGTTATTTCTGGATAAAAAAAATAAGGGACAAACTAATATGGACACAAAAAGTTGTGGAAGGTTTGCAGAAAGGGAGCCCTGTAAAAGAAGTTTTGTACATAGTCAGGCTGGAATTAGACTAGATTTAATTAGGTAAATGGGCTTTGTTATTAAAAGTAGGCTGGTACAAGACTGGACTTGGTTCCTATCTCTCTATTAAGAAAGCAAAGTTTTCTTGGAATACTGTTTTTGATAACAGATTGTGTGAGTTCTTTTGCCTTTCAGTCATCTGTACTTGGTTTTCTGTTTCTTAAATCTTTTGTCACTTTGGTTAAGTGAATAAGTATTGTTCTACAGTGATCTATGATCCTATCTGATCAAGTGTTTTGAGACCTTTTTGATATTTTTGACAAACTTCTCAAATATCAAATTCTAACAAGTTATTTTGACCTCTAGCTAACTCTGAGATGCTTCAAAGGAACCCTGAGACATCTCAGAGAGGAATATTAAATTAATATTATTTGGTTTATTTTGTATGTTAAATTACCTAAGAAGCATTGTCAAATGATTGGAGATGAACTTTTGGTTATATTGTATGGATAAATGTCATTAATACAGATATTCTAAAATTTACATGGAATTCTTAAAAATCTGATATGCTCTGGGATAATGTTATCAGTCACAATTCTAGTTATTATCTTAAAATGTATGTCCAAGAAATATCCAAGTTTCTTGTCAATTTCACTGTGACCAGATCTTTCACCATGTAGTCTTTTGCTGTTTATACACAGTCACTGTTTTACTCTGATACTCATAAAATGAAGATATCAAAGAAAATTCATAAAAAGAACTTTTTTTTACAAATATAAGTTCTGATAACTTTTAGATCATACCACTAAACTGGGTAAAAAATTTACAAAACTCTAATGGAAAACCCAATTTCATCCAGATCATCAGGAATTAATTACATGGTACTGAATGAACTGATAAATATGATTTATAATTTTATGACTTTTTCTGAAATATACTGACTTTTTAAAATAAGATTATTTATTTGTTTATTTATTCATTTTTGGCCACGTTGGGTCTTCATTGCTGCACTTGGGCTTTCTTTAGTTGCAGCGAGTGGGGGCTGCTCTTTGTTGCGGTGCACTGGCTTCTCATTGTGGTGGCTTCTCTTGTTGTGGATCATGGGCTCTAGGTATGCAGGCTTCAGTAGTTGTGGCACTCGGGCTCAGTAGTTGTGCGCATGGGCTTAGTTGCTCCACAGCATGTGGGATCTTCCCGGGCCAGGGCTCAAACCCGTGCCTCCTGCAAAGGCAGGCAGATTCTTTTTTTTTTTTTTTTTGCCGTACGCAGGCCTCTCACTGTCATGGCCTCTCCCGCTGTGGTGCACAGGCTCCGGACGCGCAGGCTCAGTGGCCATGGCTCACAGGCCCAGCCGCTCCGTGGCATGTGGGATCCTCCCGGACCGGGGCACGAACCCGTGTCCCCTGCATTAGCAGGCGGACTCTCAACCACTGCGCCACCAAGGAAGCCCACAGGCAGATTCTTAACCACTGCACCACCAGGGAATTCCTGAAATATACTGACTTTTAATCTTTGTTTTCCAGAAAAACCTTTCCTCTTATGCTGTGACCCACACAAGTTGATAAGTATACCTTTGTAAACAAAGATAAAACATGTATCTTTTTCTCTCTACCTGATCATTCCAGAATTTGTCTTCTCCAGCTGACTCCTTGCAGACTTGATGGTTTACTGCAACCAGATTACAACTAGTTATACTAATTGTTTTAATTTGTTCTCTTTGTTTCCAAATTGTTTATTCGTTGTGTCTCTCTCTGCTGCACTATGACTTTATTACTTATCCTGTCTAGTTTATAAGATTGTCTTTTGCATTACCCAATGTGTAACCAGGACTCCAGCAAAATTAATGATGGCTAAAAGTCTTGAGACTGTTGATTATATATAAAAAACTCCACATAAAGTAATTGTAATAGTGCAAATCTAGATATGGGAAGAAGCAACAAGGTAAAACATTTCCTGGATCATAATAGACTAGTAAGATAGAAGAGCCAAAGAATTTTAGATTATCAACAGGGCCTGATCCAAAAAAGATCAGCACATTGAGTGGCATACCAGCAGAATCCTTGCCTGATCTAGGAATGAGCCGTCTTGGCGCTGTGGGACAAAATTTGTCATAAAAAGCCTCCCAAACATTTGTTGAACTTATTACCAAGGGGAGGCACTGTGGATGAAAAATGTTACCTGCCATGTCAGCGAAGAATGGTCATCAAGCCATCAGCCACTATAGCCACTATTGACAGTGAGCTCTAAGGGAACTCAGGATGGGGACAAGGAGGTTGCCTGCTGCCAGTCCCTCAGCCACTGCAGCTACTCCTGCACCTTGAGGGGATTCAGAATGGAGAGAAGCAGGATATTAGCCCTAGATAGCGAAGAAGATGCGTATCAAAGGAATGATTTCAATGAACCCGGACTCTTGCATCTTTCCATACATAGAAAAGCACTAAATTCATTAACTTGAGATGTCTGGTTTTCTTTAATTAACAGTAATCTTTTGATGTTCTACCTGGTGTTTGTTGCAAAACTTCTATATATCCTGGCTCTTCCTTTACCTCTTTGGCATAGTCCTTTAGAGTGATCTGAGAAGCTGTTTTCTGGGTTTAGTCCTCAGAAAATCTGCCAAATAAAATATAATTCTCAACTTTTAGGTTGTGCATTTTTTTCAGACACAGCCCAACCATCCCTTTCCCATAAGACTTAGATAAGACTCACAGATGCTACCCCCACCTTGGCCAGACACAGGCCCTCCAGATTCCCATTCTTTGCCTCATAAGTGATTGGCTGAACTTCTTGCCCCCAATCATCAGTAGGAACAAAGTGCTTGTTAATCAAACTTTGCTTAAGATCATCTCCTTCCCTCAGGTCCCTGAAATTTTGCCTACCCTCAACTTGAACCAGCATACAGCCCCTCTTGAGAATATCCTGGCCTCAGCGTAAAATATCCTCTGATACACCGTCTGATGTTGTCACTCCCCTTTATCCCATGTCCCTACCCCTGTTCTTTCTATCCTTCTCCCTATAAAAGATAAAACCCTCTTTGCCTAACCATTGAAACCCACGGATTTTATGGTCAGAGTGTTTTCCCTCTGCCCCACTCCCTTTCCCTTTCAATAGTACCTTTTCTTCCCTTCAATAATCCTTTCAAATAAAGTCTCTTTATAGAGAGCTGACGTGAGAAATCATTTGACAGGGGAAATGGAGAAGTTAGGGGGTAGCTATTTGGACAAGTCACCCTGAGAACAGCATGAGGAAGCTGTGTCTGGGGAGAGTGAGAGGGTGAAGGATGGGAAGTAGGGTCCTAAGGACTAGCTGGGGATGATAACCTTTTGCCCAGGGTCAGCAGCAAAGAACAGGACTGAGGATCCAGAGGGTTGGGAGAGTGAGGGGGTCTGCTACCCCAGACTCAGGCCTGGATGCCATTTAAAATGCTCCCACCCCTTCTTCCCTGCTCTTCACTCCCCTAGCATGGGACACTGTTGTGAATGGGCCCAACATTGGCCAAATAATGGAGACTGTAGACTGCCTCCTACCTGCTCCCACCACTGCAAACTTTCCTCTAGTAATTAACGCCTCACTCTCCTATACGCTAGATTTCTCTCCCATAGACCAGCTCCTTCCTAGCACTCAAACATCTCCCTCATCTTAAACAGTTTCCTCTTTGACTCCCAGTCCAGAGGCTGCCCTATTTCTCCGCAAATAACCAAATTTATTTAAATGAGTTGTCTTCATCACTTCATTCCCTCACCTCCGAGCCAAGCCTCCCACAGAGAAAGCTGCCAGCAGACCTCACGGTTCCACAGCATCTCCCTGTAGCCACATTTGCAGGCTTGTCTGACTTGACACAACAAAGTTCCCCAGACTTGACCCTCCTCCCTGAAGCTTCTCCAGTGAGTTCATTGGTGCCACAATTTTGTTACTCCTATCTCCCTGGTTTCTCCTGAAACTTTGCTGTTTTCCCTCCTTTGCCTGGGCCTTGCTTGTGGTCTCTCTTTTCTTTTCTCCCCTAGCTATACTCTCTCCCAGGGTTCCAAGTATCACTTACATGCTGATGACCACTGGACTTAAATTTCCAGCTCGGCACAATCCCCTGAGTTCTAAACACATCCTCCCAGCTGCCTACCCAGCATCTCACCCTCAGAAAATGGCACCTCAATTCACATGGGAGTTGGTTGTCAGGCTTGCCTTTCCCTCACTCCCCACTCCCAAATCATCAGCAAGACTCATGGCTACTTCTTCTGAAATCTGCTGCTTCTCCTCATGCCCACTGCCACCACTCTAGTCTAGTCCAGGCTGTGGGCATCTCTCCCTGGACTTCTATGAGCCTCTCAGCTCACCTTCTCCAAACTGGTCACCCTACCCCACTTAACCGCCATAGTGATCAGGTCCCTTTCCTGCTGAAAACTTTGATGGATTTTCACTGAGTTTCAGTGATAACCTTAAGTCCTAAACATGACCTACAAGGCCCAGCATCCTATGCTGTGTGTCCCCTTCTCCCCCTTCCCTTGCTCACCGTGCCCCAGCCATTTCCTGAACTCACAGAATTCTTTTCTACCTTAGGACTTTCCTCATGCTCTTCTTACTGTTTCTGGAGCACCTGCCTTCCCATTTTCTGCTTGGTTAATGCCAACTTATGTCTAAGTCACGTCCATATATATTCAAGAAGGCCGTTCTGTTCTCCCCAGAGTACACCTGTCCTTATGATCTCTTGTCACACCTGAGCTTCTCCTTCCCAGTACTTACTATGTGTGGATTCTGGCTATTTATTTCTGTAAATAGTTGTTTAATATCTATTTCCTCCATTTAACTCTAACTTAGGGGAGTGATACTGTCTGTTTTCATCACAACTATAACTCCTAGTTCTTAGTATAGCACTAGACACAGAATAGGGGTTCAATAAATGGTTCTTGAATGTACACTAAGTATTTTACCGTAATAAATAGACACACACCACAAGGACATGGAGTGCCCATCCCCCCAGCTGCTGTGAGTGTTGACTGCCAATGTCACACATTTGCCCCATTCCTTTGGAGAACTGCCCTCAGCTGAGAAGGGCTGCCTCATGGCAACCCTCAACCCCACAGATTACAGATTTGCTCCCTTGCCTCAAGGTAAGGTGAGCAGAATAAGGAAGGGAAAACCAACACTTTGTGATGCCATTCATGCTCTATAGCTCCCCATGGGATCAGGCTGAAGCTAGACATCACTTGATGTAGGTCTTTCCTTAGCAGCTTCTCTATCCTGCTCACCTAACCAGTATTTCTTGAGAGCTCCTTCTTAATAAACCACTGAACAAGAATCTCGGTCTCAAGCTCTGCTTCTAGAAAACCCAATCTAAAACACCTATAATGTGGAGGAAAATATGTGGAGTCAGGGAAGAGAAGGAAAAATGAAATGAAGAGAAGTGAAATGAAAGGAAAGAGAGACCTTGTATGAACTAAAGCATGCCCCAAGAATTGAGGTGGATAAATCAACTCTCTGTATCTTTAGTTCCTCCCCCAAATTATTGAATGAATGGAGAGAGGAGAGAAGGGGAGAAGAGGAGAGCCCTGCTTCTTCCCCCAATTCTCCCTTATATTCTCCATTCATCCCCTGTCCTTTCACCCCACGCTAACATCACACACACCCCTCCCCTACTGCTCTGCAGGAGATGCAAATGCACACTCTCCAATCCCTTTGGGTTTCTCTTTTAGTGCCCTTGAGAGGTAATAATGTGTTCAGTGAGGCAAGAAGGGATCTGGTAGGCACCAATTCTTTAATGGAATCTCAGCCCCTCCTAAAGGAAGAGAAATGGACATTAGGTTCATATGAGGCAGGAGACAGATGGGTCCCCAGGGCAAACAGTTGAGTTCGTTTCTTGTGGACGACACTCTGAGACGAGATGGGAATAACAGGACAATTGAGAGAGGAGGTAGGGCCCTGCCCAGATAGAAGATAAGAGACCACATATTCCTCATTCTTGAAGTCAGGAGACCTCCCCGACTACACATGCACAGAAAAGCTCTTGGAGTTCAAAAGGGGAGTGATGCCAACTAATGCTCACTTACCCATAGGCCTCTTCGGTAGAATCCATCTTGGCTAAGAGATGCATGCTCACACATGGGAAAATCCTGAGATATGCCAAATATGGACTCTGAACCAGGCAAATCAAAATGATTGGTCAAAGAAAACATGAAAGAAATGCCCCATAAAAGTGATTCAAACTGCTATGAAGGAGCGACTCTCTCTCTGAGTCCACGTGTGTGTCTATCCATATGTACTCTTTTTTTCTCTTAATAAATACTTGTTTCACTACTTTCTGTCTTTGGGGGAAATTCTTTTCTGCAAAGCCATAGGGCTACGGCCTTGTCACTGACCACTGGTCCAGTGGCTAGGATTCGTTGCTCTCACAACCCCAAACTGACCTCAATCACTGGCCGGGAACTGAAACCCTGCTTCAAGTCACTGCAGGCTGAGGCCACCCGAGATCACATAAGCCTTCTTTGTCCTGGAACCACCCAGTATGCCCTGTGTGTCCTATAACACAATCTTTTGTTAATCACTAGCTAGGGCACTGGGTAAAGCAGTTTCAAATCCTGGCCCTCTGGGCTAATGGCATTTAAGAGACAGAAATATGTTGCCATGGTGACACTGTAACAGATTAAATTACAAATCCTCCTGGAGCAAATCTGCTTTCATAAGGTTAGACTCTGCATGAGGAGAGCAGAGGAAGTTCCATGCCCTCTCAGGACAAATTTGGGGCCAGTGGATCTGAGAGGTGGTAGGGAAGTGGAACAGCCACTACTCCTATCTCAGGCCAACATTTCTTGGTGCTCTGGGCTTCCTGAGTCAATCTTGCTTCTAGAAATGGAGTGTCTAATCCAAAGCTTGTCAATGAAAGATATCTTATGTCATGCTTTTTTTTTAAACATCTTTATTGTAGTATAATCGCTTTACGATGGTGTGCTAGTTTCTGCTTTATAACAAAGTGAATTAGTTATACATATACATACGTTCCCATATCTATTCCCTCTTGTGTCTCCCTCCTTTCCACCCTCCCTATCCCACCCCTCTAGCTGGTCACAAAGCACCCAGCTGATCTTCGTGTGCCATGCGGCTGCTTCCCACTAGCTATCTATTTTAAGTTTGGTAGTGTATATATGTCCATGCCACTCTCTCACTTTGTCACAGCTTACCCTTCCCCCTCCCCATATCCTCAAGTCCATTCTCTAGTAGGTCTGTGTCTTTACTCCCATATTACCCCTAGGTTCTTCACGACCTTTCCCCCCCCCCCTTAGATTACATATATATGTGTTATCATACGGTATTTGTTTTTCTCTTTCTGACTTACTTCACTCTGTATGACAGACTCTAGGTCCATCCACCTCACTACAAATATCTCAATTTTGTTTCTTTTTATGGCGGAGTAATATTCCATTGTATATATGTGCCACATCTTCTTTATCCATTCATCTGATGATGGACACTTAGGTTGCTTCCATCTCCTATTGTAAATAGAGCTGCCATGAACATTTTGGTACATGACTCTTTTTGAATTATGGTTTTCTCAGGGTATATGCCCAGTAGTGGGATTGCTGGGTCGTATGGTAGTTCTATTTGTAGTTTTTTAAGGAAACTCCATACTGTTCTCCATAGTGGCTGTATCAATTTACATTCCCACCAGCAGTGCATGAGTGTTCCCTTTTCTCCATGCGGTCTCCAGCATTTATTGTTTCTAGATTTTTTGATGATGGCAATTCTGACCGGTGTGAGATGATATCTCATTGTAGTTTTGATTTGCATTTCTCTAATGATTAATGATGTTGAGCATTCTTTCAGGCGTTTGTTGGCAGTCTGTATATCTTCTTTGGAGAAATGTCTATTTCGGTCTTCTGCCCATTTTTGGATTGGGTTGTTTGTTTTTTTGTTGTTGAGCTGCACAAGCTGCTTGTAAATTTTGGAGATTAATCCTTTGTCAGTTGCTTCATTTGCAAATATTTTCTCCCATTCTGAGTGTTGTGTTTTGGTTTCGTTTATGGTTTCCTTTGCTGTGCAAAAGCTTTGAAGTTTCATTAGGTCCCATTTGTTTATTTTGTTTTTATTGCCATTCCTCTAGGAGGTGGGTCAAAAATGATCTTGCTGTGATTTATGTCATAGAGTGTTCTACTTATGTTTTCCTTTAAGAGTTTGATAGGTTCTGGCCTTACATTTAGATCTTTAATCCATCCTGAGCTTACTTTTTTGTATGGTATTAGGGAGTGTTCTAATCTCATACTTTTAAATATACCTGTCCAGTTTTCCCAGCACCACTTATTGAAGAGGCTGTCTTTTCTCCACTGTATATTCTTGCCTCCTTTATCAAAGATAAGGTGACCATATGTGTGTGGGTTTATCTCTGGGCTTTCTATCCTGTTCCATTGATCTATATTTCTGTTTTTGTGCCAGTACCATATTGTCTTGATTACTGTACCTTTGTAGTATAGTCTGAAGTCAGGGAGCCTGATTCCTCCAGCTCCATTTTTCGTTCTCAAGACTGATTTGACTATTTGGGGTCTTTTTTGTTTCCATACAAATTGTGAAATTTTTTGTTCTACTATTGTGAAAAATGCCAGTGGTAGTTTGATAGGGATTGCATTGAATCTGTAGATTGCTTTGGGTAGTATAGTCATTTTCACAATGTTAATTCTTCCAATCCAAGAACATGGTATATCTCTCCATCTGTTTGTATCATTTTTAATTTCTTTCATCAGTGTCTTATAGTTTTCTGTATACAGGACTTTTGTCTCCTTAGGTAGGTTTATTCCTAGATATTTTATTCTTTTTGTTGCAAGGGTAAATGGGAGTGTTTTCTTAATTTCATTTTCAGATATTTCATCATTAGTGTATAGGAATGCCAGAGATTTCTGTGCATTAATTTTGTATCCTGCTACTTTACCAAATTCATTGATTAGCTCTGGTAGTTTTCTGGTAGCGTCTTTGGGATTCTCTATGTATAGTATCATGTCATCTGCAAAGAGTGACAGCTTTACTTCTCCTTTTCTGATTTGAATTCCTTTTATTTCTTTTTCTTCTCTGACTGCTGTGGCTAAAACTTCCAAAACTATGTTGAATAAGAGTGGTGAGAGTGGGCAACCTTTGTCTTGTTCCTGATCTTAGTGGAAATGGTTGCAGTTTTTCACCGTTGAGAATGATGTTGACTATGGGTTTGTCATATATGGCCTTTATTAAGTAGAGGAAAGTTCCCTCTATGCTTACTTTCTGCAGGGTTTTTATCATAAATGGTTGTTGAATTTTGTCAAAAGCTTTCTCTGCATCTATTGAAATGATCATATGGTTTTCCTCCTTCAATTTGTTAATATGGTGTATCACATTGATTGATTTCCATATAATGAAGAATCCTTGCATTCCTGGAATAAACTCCACTTGATCATGGTGTATGATCCTTTTAATGTGCTGTTGGATTCTGTTTGCTAGTATTTTGTCGAGGATTTTTGCATCTATGTTCATCAGTAATATTGGCCTGTAGTTTTCTTCTTTGTGACATCTTTGTCTGGTTTGGTATCAGGGTAATGATGGCCTCGTAGAATGAGTTTGGGAGTGTTCCTCCCTCTACTATATTTTGGAAGAGTTTGAGAAGGATAGGTGTTAGCTCTTCTCTAAATGTTTGATAGAATTCGCCTGTGAAGCCATCTGGTCCTAGGCTTTTGTTTGTTGGAAGATTTTTAATCACAGTTTCAATTTCAGTGCTTGTGATTGGTCTGTTCATATTTTCTATTTCTTCCTGGTTCTGTCTTGGCAGGTTGTGCATTTCTAAGAATTTGTCCATTTCTTCCAGGTTGTCCATTTTATTGGCATAGAATTGCTTGTAGTAATCTCTCATGATATTTTGTATTTCTTCAGTGTCAGTTGTTACTTCTCCTTTTTCATTTCTAATTCTATTGATTTGAGTCTTCTCCCTTTTTTTCTTGATGAGTGTGGCTAATGATTTATCAATTTTGTTTATCTTCTCAAAGAACCAGCTTTTAGTTTTATTGATCTTTGCTATTGTTTCCTTCATTTCTTTTTCATTTATTTCTGATCTGATCTTTATGATTTCCTCCCTTCTGCTAACTTTGGGTTTTTTGTTCTTCTTTCTCTAATTGCTTTAGGTGCAAGGTCAGGTTGTTTATTTGAGATGTTTCCTGTTTCTTAAGGTAGGATTGTATTGCTATAAACTTCCCTCTTAGAACTGCTTTTGCTGCATTCCATAGGTTTCGGGTCATTGTGTCTCCATTGTCATTTGTTTCTAGGTATTTTTTGATGTCCTCTTTGATTTCTTCAGATACAATTTCAATTTTCTTAAGTTTACCAATGGTTGATTTGTGACCCAAGGTATGATCAATCCTGGAGAATGTTCCATGAGCACTTGAGAAAAATGTGTGTTCTGTTGTTTTTGGATGGAATGTCCTATAAACATCAATTAAGTCCATCTTCTTTAATGTTTCATTTAATGCTTGTGTGTTTTTATTTATTTTAATTTTGGATGATCTGTCCGTTGGTAAAAGTGGGGTGTTTAAGTCCCCTACTATGAATGTGTTAGTATCAATTTCCCCTTTTATGGCTGTTAGTATTTGCCTTATGTATTGAGGTGCTTCTATGTTAGGTGCATAAATATTTACATTTGTTATATCTTCTCCTAGGATTGATCCTTTGATCATTATGCAGTGTACTTCTTTGTCTCTTATAATAGTCTTTATTTTAAAGTCTATTTTTTCTGATATGAGAATTGCTACTCCAGTTTTCTTTTGATTTCCATTTGCCTGGAATATCTTTTTCCATGCCCTCACTTTCAGTCTGTATGTGTCTCTAGGTCTGAAGTGGGTCTCTTATAGACAGCATATATATGGGTCTTGTTTTTGTGTCCATTCAGCCAGTTTGTGTCTTTTGGTGGGAGCATTTAATACATTTACATTTAAGGTAACTATCAATATGTACGTTCCTATTCCCATTTTCTTAATTGTTTTGGGTTTGTTATTATAGGTCTTTTCCTTCTCTTGTGTTTTTTGCCTAGAGAAGGTCCTTTAGCATTTGTTGTAAAGCTGGTTTGGTGGTGCTGCACTCTCTCAGCTTTTGCTTGTCTGTAAAGGTTTTAATTTCTCCATCAAATCTGAATGAGATCCTTGCTGGGTGATCTTGGTTGTAGCTTTTTCTCCTTCATCACTTTAAATATGTCCTGCCAGTTCCTTCTGCCTTGCACAGTTTCTGCTGAAAGTTCAGCTCTTAACCTTATGGGGATTCCCTTGTGTGTTATTTGTTGTTTTTACCTTGCTGCTTTTAATATGTTTCCTTTGTATTTAATTTTTGACAGTTCGATTAATATGTGTCTTGGCCTGTATCTCCTTGGATTTATCCTGTATGGGACTCTCTGTGCTCCCTGGACTTGATTAACTATTTCCTTTCCCATATTAGGGAAGTTTTCAACTATAATCTCTTCAAATATTTTCTCAGTCCCTTTCTTTTTCTCTTCATCTTCTGGAACCCCTGTAACTCAAATGTTGGTGTGTTTAATCTTGTCCCTGTGGTCTCTGAGGCAGTCCTCAGTTCTTTTCATTCTTTTTTCTTTATTCTGCCCTGCAGTAGTTATTTCCACTATTTTATCTTCCAGGTCACTTATCCGTTCTTCTGCCTCAGTTATTCTGCTATTGGTCTGTTCAAGAGTATTTTTAATTTCACCTATTGTGTTGTTCATCTTTGTTTGTTTCCTCTTTAGTTTTTCTAGGTCCTTGTTAAATGCTTCTTGCATTTTCTCTATTCTATTTCCAAGATTTTGGATCATCTTTACTATCATTATTCTGAATTCTTTTTCAGGTAGACTATTTCATCTTCATTTGTTAGGTCTGGTGTGTATTTATCTTGCTCCTTCATCTTCTGTGTGTTTTTCTATCTTCTCATTTTGCTTATCTTACTGTGTTTGGGGTCTCCTTTTTGCAGGCTGCAGGTTCATAGTTCCTGTTGTTTTTGGTGTCTGTCCCCAGTGGCTAAATTTGGTTCAGTGGGTTGTGCAGGCTTCCTGGTTGACGGGACTAGTGCCTGTGTTCTGGTGGATGAGGCTGGATCTTGTATTTGTGGTGGAGGGGACTACTGACTGTGTTCTGGTGGATGAGGCTGGATCTTGTCTTTCTGGTGGGCAGGTCCACATCTGGTGGTGTGTTTTGGGGTGTCTGTGGCCTTATTATGATTTTAGGCAGCCTCTCTGCTAATGGGTGAGGTTATGTTCCTGTCTTGCTAGTTGTTTGGCATAGGGTGTTCAGCACTGTAGCTTGCTGGTCATTGAGTGAAACTGGGTGCTGGTGTTGAGATGGAGATCTCTGGGAGATTTTTGCCATTTGATATTACATGGAGCTGGGGGGGGGGTCTCTTTTCGACCAGTGTCCTGAAGTTGGCTCTCCCACCTCAGAGGCACAGAACTGACTGTTGGCTGTAGCACCAAGAGCCTTTCATCCACCCGGCTGCCCCACGGGGTACGTCCAGCTGCCCCGCAGCCATGGGCCACCACCACCACTGTGTCAATGCTTTTCGGGCTCTTGTGTCATTCTTTTATCCAATGCCTTGCCAGTCATTATGCAGCCTGAATTGCTCTGCATAATTACTGAGTTAATCCTCACAGTCATCCCCACCCCATCACCACTTCCAAGCTGTTCTTAGCTGGAAGATCCTCCAAAGCAAGTGGTTAACAGTGCTCTGCCCCAAAAGATTAAAATTGTCAAACATGGGCTTCCTTGGTGGCGCAGTAGTTGAGTGTCCACCTGCCAATGCAGGGGACACAGGTTCGTGCCCCAGTCTGGGAAGATCCCACATGCCGCGAAGCAGCTGGGCCAGTGAGCTATGGCCACTGAGCCTGCGCGTCTGGAGCCTGTGCTCCACAATGGGAGAGGCCACAACAGTGAGAGGCCCGCATACCGCCAAAAAAAAAAAGTGTCAAGCATTTGCTTCTCCTAAGGAAGAGAGGAGGCAAATACTCAGGAGAATTACTACTGATGAAAATCTAATCAGGGAACCCAAGATGAAATCTGACCCTCAGTTTTAAGTAGACAAGATTGGAAAGTTATGTAATTCTCACAGATAAGCCTGTCCCTTCTAATACAAAGTGGACTTTTACAAATCCAGGTGGACTCTCAAATTAAGTCTTGATGGCTGTCACTTCTCACAGATGATTATAGTCAATCAGTTAAAGTTAAGGTACATTGAAGAAATCCAGAAGGGCTGGTGTGTTGTCCTGCAGACAGCCCCTGGTGGCCTATATCCTTACTGTTCAAATTATGGTCCATGGACCAGGTGCTTCAGCATCACCTGAAAACTTTTTAGAAATGGATGCTCAGGGAGATTGGTTCAAGATGGCAGAGTAGAAGGATGTGCTCTCACTACCTCTTGCAAGAACACCAGAATCACAACCAACTGCTGAACAATCATCAACAGGAGGATACTGGAACTCACCATAAAACATACCCCACATCCAAAGACAAAGGAGAAGACACAATGAGATGGTAGAAGGGGTGCAATCACAATAAAATCAAATCCCATAACTGCTGGTTGGGTGACTCAGAAACTGGAGAACACATACCACAGAAGTCCACCCACTGGAGTGAAGGTTCTAAGCCCCACTTCAGGCTTCCAATCTGGGCGTCCGGCAATGGGAAGAGGAATTCCTAGAGAATCACACTTTGAAGGTTACCGGGATTAGATTGCAGGACTTCGACAGGACTGGGGGAAACAGAGACTCCACTCTTGGAGGGCACACACAAAGTAGTGTGTGCATCAGGACCAAGGGAAAAGAGCAGTGACCCCATAGGACACTGAACCAGACCTATCTGCTAGTGTTAGAGGGTCTTCTGCAGAGGTGGGACGTGGCTGTGTCTCACCGTGAGGACAAGGACAATGGCAGCAGAAGTTCTGGGAACTATTCCTTGGTGTGAGCCCTCCCAGAGTCCACCATTACCCCACCAAAGAGCCCAGGTAGGCTCCAGAGTTAGGTTGCCTCAGGCCAAACAACCAACAAGGAGGGAACCCAGCCCCACTCATCAGCAGACAAGTGGATTAAAGTTTTACTGAGCTCTGCCCACCAAAGCAACAGCCAGCTCTACCCACCACCAGTCCCTCCCATCAGGAAACTTGCAAAAGCCTCTTAGATAGCCTCATCCACCGGAGAGCAGACAACAGAAGCAAGAAGAACTACAATTCTGCAGCCTGTGGAAGGAAAACCATATTCACAGAAAGATAGACAAGATGAAAAGGCAGAGGGCTATGCACCAGACGAAGGAACAAGATAAAACCCCAGGAAAACAACTAAATGAAGTAGAGATAGGAAACATTCCAGAAAAAAGAATACAGAATAATGATAGTGAAGATGATCCAAGACCTCAGAAAAAGAATGGAGGCAAAGATTGAGAAGATGCAAGAAATGTTTAACAAAGATCTAGAAGAATTAAAGAACAAACAAACAGAGATGAACAGCTCAATAACTGAAATTAAAACTACACTAGAAGGAATCAATAGCAGAATAACTGAGGCAGAAGAAAGGATAAGTGACCTGGAAGACAGAATGGTGGAATTCACTTCCATGGAACAGAATAAAGAAAAATGAAAAGAAATGAAGAGAGCCTAAGAGACCTCTGGGACAACATTAAATGCAACAACATTTGCATTATAGGGATCCCAGAAGGCGAAGAGGGAGAGAAATGACCGGAGAAAATATTTGAAGAGATTATAGTCGAAAACTTCCCTAACATGGGAAAAGAAATAGCCACCCAAATCCAGGAAGTGCAGAGAGTCCCATACAGGATAAACCCAAGGAGGAACATGCCGAGACACATAGTAATCAAACTGGCAAAAATTAAAGACAAAGAAAAATTATTGAAAGCAGCAAGGGAAAAATGACAAATAACATACAAGGGAACTCCATTAAGGTTAACAGCTGATTTCTCAGCAGAAACTCTACAAGCCAGAAGTGAGTGGCATGATATACTTCAAGTGATGAAAGGGAAGAACCTACAACCAAGATTACTCTACCCAGCAAGGATCTCATTCAGATTCAATGGAGAAATAAAAAGCTTTACAGAGAAGCAAAAGCTAAGAGAATTCAGCACCATAAAATCAGCTCTACAACAAATGCTAAAGAAATTTCTCTAAGTGGGAAACACAGGAGAAGAAAAGGACCTAAAAAAACAAACCCCAAAATAATTACGTTAAACGTGAATGGATTAAATGCTCCAACCAAAAGACATAGGTTTGCTGAATGGATACAAAAACAAGACCCATATATATGCTGTCTACAAGAGACCCACTTCAGACCTAGGGACACATTCAGACTAAAACTGAGGGGATGGAAAAAAGATATTCCATGCAAATGGAAATCAAAAGAAAGCTGGAGTAACAATACTCATTGCTTTGAGTAGCAATACTCAAAGTCTACTCAGAGAAAATATTATTTAAAATAAAGAATGTTACAAGAGACAAAGAAGGACACTACATAATGATCAAGGGATCAATCCAAGAAGAATATATAACAATTTTAAATATATATACACCCAAGATAGGAGCACCTCAATACATAAGGCAACTGCTAACAGCTATAAAAGAGGAAATCGACAGTAACACACTAATAGTGGGGGACTTTAACACCTCACTTCCACAATGGACAGATCATCCAAACAGGAAATTAATAAGGAAACACAAGCTTTAAATGACACATTAGACCAGATAGATTTAATTGATATTAATAGGACATCCTATCCAAAAACAGCAGATTACAATTTCTTCTCAAGTGCACACAGAACATTCTCCAGGATAGATCACATCTTGGGTCACAAATCAAGCCTCAGCAAATTTAAGAAAATTGAAATCATATCAAGCTTCTATTCTGACCACAACATTATGAGATTAGAAATGAATTACAGGGGAAAAAACGTAAAAAACACAAACACATGGAGGCTAAACAATACGTTACTAAATAACCAAGAGATCACTGAAGAAATCAAAGAGGAAAGCAAATAATACCTAGGGACAAATGATAATGAAAACATGATGATCCAAAACCTATGGAAGGCAGCAAAAGCAGTTCTAAGAGGGAAGTTTATAGCTATACAAGCCTACCTCAAGAAACAAGAAAAATCTCAAATAAACAATCCAACCTTACACCTAAAGGAACTAGAGAAAGACGAACAAACAAAACCCAAAGTTAGTAGAAGGAAGGAAATCATAAAGATCAGAGCAGAAATAAACGAAATAGAAACAAAGAAAACAATAGCAAGGACAATAAAACTAAAAGCTGGTTCTTGAGAAGATAAAATTGATAAACCATTAGCCAGACTCATCAAGAATGAGGGAGAGGACTCAAATCAATAAAATTAGAAATGAAAAAGGAGGGGCTTCCCTGGTGGCGCAGTGGTTGAGAATCTGCCTGCCAATGCAGGGGACACGGGTTCGAGCCCTGGTCTGGGAAGATCCCACATGCCGCGGAGCAAGTAGGCCCGTGAGCCACAACTACAGAGCCTGAGTGTCTGGATCCTGTGCTCCGCAACAAGAGAGGCCGCGACAGTGAGAGGCCCGTGCACCGCGATGAAGTGTGGCCCCCGCTCGCCGCAACTAGAGAAAGCCCTCGCACAGAAACGAAGACCCAACACAGCCAAAAATAAATAAATAAATAAAATTCAAAAACATTTAAAAAAAAAAAAAAAGAAATGAAAAAGGAGTAGTTCCAACAGACACCGCAGAAATACAAAGCATCCTAAGAGACTACTACAAGCAACTTTATGCCAATAAAATGGACAACCTGGAAGAAATGGACAAATTCTTAGAAAGGTATAACCTTCCAAGACTGAAACAGGAAGAAATAGAAAATATGAACAGACCAATCACAAGTAATGAAACTGTGATTAAAAACCTTCCAACAAACAAAAGTCCAGGACCAGATGGCTTCACAGGTGAATTCTATCAAACATTTAGAGAAGAGCTAATACCCATCTTTCTCAAACTCTTCCAAAAAAATTGCAGAGGAAGGAACACTCCCAAACTCATTCTATGAGGCCACCATCACCCTGATACCAAAAGCAGACAGACTACAAAAAAGGAAAATTACAAACCAACATCACTGATGAATATAGGTGCAAAAATCCTCAACAAAATAGTAGCAAATAGAATCCAACAACACATTAAAAAGATCATACACCACCATGGTCAAGTGGGATTTACCCCAGGGATGCAAGGATTCTTCAATATATGCAAATCAATCAATGTGATACACCATATTAACAAATTGAAGAAGAAAAACGTTATGATCATCTCAATAGATGCAGAAAAACCTTTTGACAAAATTCAACACCTATTTATGATAAAAACTCTCCAGAAAGTGGACATAGAGGGAACCTACCTCAACATAATAAAGGTCATAGATGACAAACCCACAGCAAACATCATTCTCAATGGAGAAAAACTGAAAGCATTTCCTCTAAGATCAGGAACAAGATAAGGATATCCACTGTCACCACTATTATTCAACATAATATTGGAAGTCCTAGCCATGGCAATCAGAGAAGGAAAAGAAATAAAAGGAATACAAATTGGAAAAGAAGAAGTAAAACTGTCACTGTTTGCAGATGACATGATACTATACATAGAGAATCCTAAGGATGCCACCAGAAAACTACTAGAGCTAATCAATGAATATAGTAAAGTTGCAGGATACAAAATTAATGCACAGAAATTCCTTGGATTCCTATACACTAATAATGAAAAATCTGAAAGAGAAATTAAGGAAACACTCCCATTTACCGTTGCAACAAAAAGAATAAAATACCTAGGAATAAACCTACCTAGGGAGACAAAAGAGCTGTATGCAGAAAACT
This sequence comes from Stenella coeruleoalba, assembly GCF_951394435.1. Taxonomy (NCBI): domain Eukaryota; kingdom Metazoa; phylum Chordata; class Mammalia; order Artiodactyla; family Delphinidae; genus Stenella; species Stenella coeruleoalba. The sequence goes on from NC_137161.1 coordinate 31,685,283, forward strand.
ATAAGACACTGATGAAAGAAATTAAAGATGATACAAACTGATGAAGAGATATACAATGTTCTTGGATTGGAAGAATCAAAATTGTGAAAATGACTATACTACCCAAAGCAATCTACAGACTCAATGCAATCCCTATCAAATAACCAATGGCACTTTTTACAGAAGTAGAACAAAAAATCTTAAAATGTGTATGGAGACACAAAATACCCTGAAGAGCAAAAGCGGTCTTGAGGGGAAAAAATGGAGCTGGAAGAATCAGACTCCCTGACTTCAGACTATAGTACAAAGCTACAGTAAGTAAGACAATATTGTACTGGCACAAAAACAGAACTATAGATCAATGGAACAGGATATAAAGCCCAGAGATAAACCCAAGCACCTATGGTCAACTAATCTATGACAAAGGAGGCGAGGATATACAATGAAGAAAAGACAGTCTCTTCAATAAGTGGTGCTGGGAAAACTGGACAGCTACAGGTAAAAGAATGAAATTAGAACACTCTCTAACACCATACACAAAAATAAACTCAAAATGGATTAGAGACCTAAATGTAAGACTGGACACTATAAAACTCCTTGAGGAAAACATAGGAAGAACACTCTTTGACATAAATCACAGCAAGGTGTTTTCTGATCCTCCTCCTAGAGTAACCGAAATAAAAACAAAAATAAACCAGTGGGACCTAATGAAACTTAAAAGCTTTTACACAGCAAAGGAAACTATAAGCAAGACGAAAAGACAACCCTCAGAATGGGAGAAAATATTTGCAAACCAATCAACAGACCAAGGATTAATCTCCAAAATATATAAACAGCTCATGCAGCTCAATATTAAAAAAAAAACAACCCAATGCAAAACCGGGCAGAAGATGTAAAAAGACATTTCTCCACAGAAGACATACAGATGGCCAAGAAGCACATGAAAAGCTGCTCAACATCACTAATTATTAGAGAAATGCACATCAAAACTACAGTGATCACCTCACACCAGTTAGAATGGGCATCATCAGAAAATCTACAAACAACAAATGCTGGAGATGGTGTGGAGAAAAGGGAACCCTCTTGCACAGTTGGTGGGAATGTAAATTGATACAGCCACTATGGAGAACAGTATGGAGGTTCCTTAAAGCACTAAAAATAGAATTACCATATGACCCAGCAATCCCACTACTGGGCATATACCCAGAGAAAACCATAATTCAAAAAGACACATGCACCCCAATGTTCATTGCAGCACTTTTTACGATAGCCACGTCATGGAAGCAACTAAATGCCCATCAACAATCGAACGGATAAAGAAGTTGTGGTACATATATGCAATGGAATATGACTCAGCCATGAAAAGGAACGAAATTGGGTCATTTGTACCCAAATGACATGGATGAATCTAGAGACTGTCATACACAGTGAAGGCAGAAAGAGAAAAACAGATATCGCATCTTATCGCATATATGTGGAACCTAGAAGAATGGTACAGATGAACTGGTTTGCAGGGTTGAAATTGAGACACAGATGTAGAGAACCAAACGTATGGACACCAATGGGGGAAAGTGGTGGGGATGGTGATGGGATGAATTGGGAGACTGGGATTGACATGTATACACTGATGTGTATGAAATAGATGACTAATAAGAACCTGGTGTATAAAAAAATAAATAAAAGAAAATTCAAAAAAGAAAAAGAAAAAAATGTATTCTCAGGCTCCACCTTAAATCTACTGAATCGGAATTTGTATTGTAGGGGAGGAAAACAAATTATTGCCCACCCTCTTACATTCTATGACTGAAGCCCTGGAAATTAAACTGACAAAAGACAAATTAAGACAGAAAAACAGAGTTTATTAACATATGCATTGTGCATGTAGGCGAAACTCAGTGTTGAATGACTCAAGAAGATGAATAGAACTTGGGGCTTATATTAGCATCTTAATAAGGAACAATAAATTTGTACAGAAGTGAAAAGACAAAGGAGAAAGGATTTGAGGTTTTAAGGGTGGCAAGCTGTGGAAAGATATATAGATATAAATATATATAGGAGGAAACTAATGGAAGACAAGGGTTGTTTTAGTAAAGTTTGTTATGTAGATTCCTCTTGGTATTGTTCCTGGGCTACTAAGAGTCTAGAGCTGTCTTCCTCTTCCTCCTGAGAGAGGGAGACACCCTAACACATGGAAATATAAATCCTGCTCTTAAGCAAATAGAGGAGGACAAAGAGTTTGTTTGGCAGGTGCTGCTTCTCAACTGTCTTCAGCTCAGAATAATCCTTATGCCAAAGTGGCATATTTTGGGGTGGCATCTGATCCCCTATACATTTTTACCCTATTCCCAGGCAATTCAGATGCATAATAAAGCTTGAGAGGTGCTAGCTTTCAGCCCTTAGAGTTTCTAGAGTGGATGTGTTCACGTGTGCAGATGCTGCTGCATGTCAAATGGCACAATGGGCCCAGTCTTTAGCTTACATCTCACTACCAACTTCACTCAACACCATAGCAGGAACAAGCTTCAGTTTCTGATGACAATGTAGATACTAATGCCCTGATACGACATAAAGTGTAATTAGGGCCAAGAATTGGATTAGTTACTGTCTATCAAAATAAAAAAAAGTACACTGGGGCTTCCCTGGTGGCGCAGTGGTTGAGAATCTTCCTGCTAATGCAGGGGATACGGGTTCGAGCCCTGGTCTGGGAAGATCCCACATGCTGCGGAGCAACTGGGCCCGTGAGCCACAACTACTGAGCCAGCGTGTCTGGAGCCTGTGCTCCGCAACAAGAGAGGCCGCGATAGTGAGAGGCCCATGCATCGCGATGAAGAGTGGCCCCCACTTGCCACAACTAGAGAAAGCCCTCCCACAGAAACGAAGACCCAACACAGCAAAAATAAATAAATTAATTAAAAAAGAATAGTCTCCATTCTTTATATAAAAAAAAGTACACTGAACTTAGTGAGGCTGCTACTTGACACAGACAGTGCCTTAGAGCCTATTAATTCATTTACGTGCTCAGATTTCTCTGGGAAATATTTAAGGCATAGTACATAAATCAACAAGATGGCTCTTTCTTTTTCAATCCCAGGCACTGTGAGATCCACGGGCTTTCAGTGCAGACATGACCAAGTCCAAAAACCACACCATGAACAAGCATTCCCGAAACTGGCACAGGAATGGCATCAAGAAGCCCCAGTCACAAAGATATGAAACTCTTAAGGGAGTAGACCCCAAGTTCCTGAGGAACGTGGACTTTGCCAAGAAGTACAAAGAAGGGCCTTAAGAAGATGCAAGCCAACAACGCCAGGGCCATGAGTGAATGTGCCAAGGCTATCAAGGCACTCGTAAAACCCAAGGAGGTCAAGCCCAAAATCCCAAAGGGCGGCAGCCCCAAGCTTGGTCAACCTGCCTACATCACTCACCCCAATCTCAGGAAACATTATTGTGCCTGCTTTACCAAGGGTCTCAGGTTCTGCTGGCCAAAGTCCAAGGCTCAAACCAGGCCCAGGCTGCTGCTGTGGCTCTTGCCCTGGCTTCAGCTCAGGCTCAGGCTCCCAAAGGTGGCCAGGCCTCCAAGAAGGTTCCAGTCAGCTCTGCTGACTCAAGGACAGAAGGACTGGTATGACCTCTGGGCTGCTACCTGCATGGGGCTGGTGTCCTCCTGTGCTATTTGTACAAATAAACCTGAGGCAGAATCTGTCAAAATCAATTAATCAAGAAGAGGGTCTTAGTTAAAAGTCAGAGTCAAGACAGAATAAAAACAAGAGTAGGGACATAAAATTGAATCAGGGTTGAAAATGTACACCATGAAGTCTAAACTCTTTTTCATGAGTGGGCCACAAATTTATGCTGCATTCTAGTATGCAAACATGAGAATAAACCCAGTCAACACCATTCTCATATGATAAAAAGAAGCCAATTGCTAAGAAGGAAGACAGTATTCTCTGTTCCTCTTCACAGTGAAACTTCTCAGAGGTGTTGTTTACACACACTATCCCTACCTCCTTGCCTCTGGTTCTCTCTTTGACCTACTCTCCATCTGGCTTCTGCTGCCCTAGTCCACAGAAGTTGCTCTTGACAAGTTTACTGTAGTCTTCATGTTGCCAAATGCAATGACCAGTGGTCCTTTCTCTGTCCCCACCTCATTTGACTTCTTAGTACCTCTCCTCCTGGTTGACCACTCATTATTAGAACATCATCCTCTTTGGCATCTGCAATACCACATTCTCCTGGTTTTCCTCCTGGTTTGCTGGCTGCTCCTTCCCTTCACATGCTATGGTTTCTTCAGGATACTGTATCCTGGGACCACTTCCCTTCTACATCACCACTTTCCTTATGTGATCTCATACCCCTAAGGCTTTAAATGTGATATGTACTGAAGTCTCCCAAATGTTCATCTTGTGGATCTCCTCTCTCCTCTGGGCTCTAGATACAGATACAACTGCCTCCTCAACACTTCCACTGAGATATACCAAATGGCATTCAAAATGGTGTTCAAACAGAAGATTCTTCATTTTATACTCAAACCAAGTCCTTCCACAGTTGTCTCAAGAAATAGCATCACCATCCAGCCAGTAACTATGCCCAGAAGCTAGACCATCCTCCCTGGCTCCTTCTTTTCTCTAATCCCCCCACATCCAATACCTAAATCCTATCAATTCTGCCTCCAGAAAGCCTCAAATACATCCCATCTCTACCACCACTACCTTCACCAGACGACTGCCAGAGCCTCCTCAGCTTCTACTCTCACCCTATCCAAGCCTCTCTCCACAGAGCAGTCAAAATAAGCTTTTAAATTCATACATCAATCTAGGCAATGGTCACCAAAAAAAGGACAACCAGAATTATGGACCTCCTAAAGAAAGTACACAACACCTCCCATGAGATTGTGTTTTCAAAAATATGAAACCTATATTTAATCATGTCTCTATCCCTAGATAGTAATTTATAGGAAAAACAGAAGCATTTCTTGGATTGTTTAACACATCACTGGGGGAAGTGTCAGAGTTGTGTGGAAGGGAAGTATAGTAATAGCCCTCTCGGGGGCCTGCAGCAGCGGGTCAGCCCAGGTGCACAGCTCTTAGACCTGATCAGAGAGGAATTGGATGAAGGAGCAGCCCAAACATTTTCTGGCTAGTTCTTCCTCAGCAAGTTTTTTCAGCCAGGCTCTTGATAAATGCTGGGAAACAATGTGTTGCTGAGATGTTTCTCACCAACCTGCACCTGGAGGCAGCTAGGTTGAGTGATCAGGGGCCGCAAATCAGGGGCAAAAGAAACAACATATGATGAGAACATGCTAGGCAAGGAAGGGCTTCTAAAGGCCACAGGAACCCATGGCACTGTGGCCTACATGTGACCATGAAGGCTTCTAAACATTCTTACTGAATTCACTTAAAACAGATCTGCCTTTGAGTTAACACTTCTCTGCCCAGTGCTCTCAGAAGCCATCTATCTACTCAACTTGTTGGAAAAATAAACAGTGGTGCAATGTGATATTTGTCACATTTGAGGGTGACACCTCTTCTACAAAACCCAACAAAATGTGGGTTTTCCTTCAGCTCACAGCAGTGGGGTAAACAGGATGGAATTTCTGATTAGGCTATAAACCCAGACTTAAATGGATAAGGCAGTTGCTAAGCCCACATCTCACTTTTCTTTCCAGATACACAGTACAGGTGTTCCCTGGGGGAAGATGGCATATCTTACAGAATCACTAATGCCAACATATGTCAAAGTGGATGGAAAGAAAACACCATCAGCATGTAGCTTTCATCAAGAAGGTCTCCAGAAACTGTTCACAAATAATATGGAATTGATACAGTAAAAGGTAGCAGGATCTACTTTCCCTGACTTGGTGTGAATGACTTTAGGGAAGTAGCTAAAATATTTTGATATTTGTTTTAGCTTTCTTTCACATAAGGGTATGGTTACAGGCCTCAATGGATTTGATATGAATTTAAATTTAAGAGAGTATATGAAATGACTAGCAAAATGTCTGACGTAGTAGACGTTCAACAAATACTGACTCTAATGAATTAACCTTACTTGCAATTCATGCTATTAGCAGTTCAAATCCCCACTGTGAACAGATAGCTTTTCTGACCCTTGGTGCTAGCACTGAGTTACTAAAAACAACAGGAATTTCTCCAAGGTGACCATCCACCCCCTAATCCTTTTTTTTCTTTCTCTAAACCTCAAATCCCCCTCAACCACTTATCCACTTTCCTCCTCCAGGAAGAATGGTGTAGCTAAGCAATTAAAATCAGAAACAGGAATTAGATCCCTGAGTTCATCTATCTAATGACCACCCTCCCCAAGAGCTCCCACAAAAAGAGGGATAATTATGATGTGAGGTGGCAGAGAAAACTAATGCAAAATAAGAATGGAAAGTAAGTGGATGGAAAATGTAAAACCAGGACAGAGGCGGGGAAGAAAGAAAACATTGAGTTATAGGTATCTTAGGGCTCCATTCTACTGGGGAAATGAAAAATTAACATAAGAACAAATGAATAAGCAAGAAATTTAAAGACAATATTAGCTGAGACCCTATTATATTAAAATGTCTCGGGCTTCCTTGGTGGTGCAGTGGTTGAGAGTCCGCCTGGCGATGCAGGGGACACGGGTTCGTGCCCCGGTCCGGGAGGATGCCACATGCCACGGATCAGCTGGGCCCGTGAGCCATGGCCACTAAGACTGCAGGTCCGGAGCCTGTGCTCCGCAACGGGAAAGGCCACAACAGTGAGAGGCCCACGTACTGAAAAAAATAAAAATAAAAATAAAATGCCTCACCTGCCCCCCAACAACCTCTCCCCCCACCATACCCACCACACACACACACACACACACACACACACACACACACACACACCCTCTAAACACAGACTTCACTTGGAATCGAAGCAAAAATCTCAGGGGTGTGGACATGCAAGTAGTTATAAACACCCAGATTAGTAACTAGCTCCGTCACTTATTAGCTGTGTGTCTTGGCAAGGTATGTAACCTTCCCAAGGCTCCGATTTTTATCTGTAAAGCAGGCATGCTAATAGATAATTCATGGCTATAGGAATTAAATTGATCATCCATACAAGGTGCTAAGTACAGTACCCCACTCACAGAAAGTGCTTAATAAATGTTAATTGTCATCTTTGTCATTGTGATTGTCAGTTAAGTGACACAAGTCTGCCTTTTTATACTAAGGATCTTTGGTAACATAATTCATGAGTGGCTAATTTTAGTGATTGACACTACAATGCATAAAACTTAACCCTCATCCTTTGATTCCTTATGATTGGAAAAAATCAGATAAAATATACGCCCATGCTCTGTAATTAACTTCAACTGAACATTAAAGATAAATACCTGTAATCCTTCCTACCTGTTTCCATAGTGAGGCATTTAGATATATCAGGTGTCTCTCCCTGATAGATGGGGCCCTCGATACTGAGCAGGGCCCAGTGGAGCTCCTGGGCACAAAAGCCTTTCTGTGTTCTGCATTTCTTTGATTACAAGAAATAGGCTTCATTCAGCCTCCATGACCTTCTCTGAGTTCCAATGGGCAGATTTAAGCAGTTGTTAATTAGGGGAGGGAGGGGATGTGAGACAAGGGAGAAACAATCAAGAGAAACAATAGTGCAGCCTTGGGGCAAGGTCCTGGTTCCCCACCAAGGGATATACACAACAATATCTTCCAGCTGTTTTGCAGTTACTGAAACCCCCACCAGGTGGGAGAAGTTAATGGTTAATGACAGTGTGTTGCCCACAAGCAAGTAGACCCCAGACCAGTTGGAACTAGGTAATGATGCTGACTCCCACTTATCTCACCACCAACCAATCAGAAGAATGTCCACAAGCTGATCACGCCCTCTTTGAATTATTACTATAAAACTTCTCACTACCCTCTCCAAGTTGGGACACAGTTTTGAAGGCATTAGCCCGCTACGGCTCCCTTTGCCTGGCAAAGCAATAAAGCTATTTTCTACTTCACCCAAAACTTTGTCTCTGAGATTTAGTTTGGTGTCAGGGTACAGAGGCCGGTTTCGGCTTCACCCTCAGGTATCAACTTTCAGGAAGAGACACACTTTGAAACAGGGCAATGATGAGATACCTCTGCCTTGCCCCTAAGCCCATGAGTAACAAGAAAGACTAGTCCCTGTGCCTCCAGACTCCCCCAGCATACCAGGAAAGCGTAGTAGGGTGTGCATTCTCTAGCTCCTCTACCTGGAAATTCAGAGGTGGGAATTCAGGCCATGTATAGGGCCTGCCACATATTCAAACCCAGCCTTACAAGCAATGCCGCTGATCCCATGTGGTATTGAACTCACAGCAGTGGTGGGCGGGGGGGCAAATAATTCATTCTACCTAACTGCCCCCAGTAGTTAAGGTAGAACATTATACTCCATGCAGGTAGTGATGTGCTCATAAATAGTTAAAAATCTACTCTTCAGGAAGGAAAGCCCTGATTTGTAGCAGTTGCAAATCCCCATAGTATAAATATTCCCACCATGGCTTAATTCAGGACATCAACTGGCTTGCAAATTTCTGCAAATTTAATAATCAACTCCCACAAGCCGGAACATCTGCTTCCAGCATATCATCCCATGCATCCCCTCTTCCTTTCCTCTCACCTCTCTCTCTTTTTCTGTCTCTCGCTCGCTCTCTCCCTCCCCCCTCCACCCCTCCCTCCTCCCCACCTTTCCTCTCTCTCTCCAAAGAATTGTGGTTCTTTCAAGATGTTTGAGTTGGTTTAGAAGTGGTACAGGCATCTGCTTCTCCCTCCAACCTTGAGACAAAAAGCATCTTTCTGTAATAAGAACTGAAGCCCCAAGCCCCCTTCTCTCCCCAAGTTCCTGGGGAATCCTTCCCAGGTACTTTTAAAGGAGGAGGAGGAGAATAGCTTGTTTTCAATGCTCTCTATGGGAGAGGCATCTTCCTGGGAGCCCTGAAGACCCCATCCACCCTTCATCTTTGGGCAAGGAGCTATCAATTTCAGATGCAAAAATTCCCTCCTCCCCATCCTTCAGAGTTCAGGTTTGAACAGAACTAGCAAAGAAAAAAGCTTTAAAATGGCATTTTCCTGATTATAGATGCCCACACTGACTTCTCCGTTACACATATTGTATCACTGACTGACAATTGCTCCACTGAGTCCTTTAGAATTAAACCAGTGATGTTCCTCTATGTTACAAATGGAAAGTAATAGTTATGGAGGGAATGCCAGCAACTTTTGGTGGTCGTGAGAGCTTGAATGATTGTTTAGCAAATAGTCACTCCTACTCCTTCCCACCATAGGAGGCACATACTTCGTCACCCCATTGATCTTGGACTTGGCCATCTAACATGGCTTCTGCATGAAGTGCAGACAGATATGACAGAGTGCCAGCTCCAAGCCTGGGCCTTGAAGGCCTTGTGTATTTCTGCTTGGCCACCTGGGACCTTTGACCTTCACCTTGAGAAGAACACACACTAGGTAACAAGTCCAAAGCGTACAGGAAACATGGAGCAGACCTGGACCCGATCTTCGCCCAGAACCTGGATTCCAGCTTCACCAGCCAAATTTCAATTGACCCTCAGACCCAGGGGTGAGAAGTAAATGACTGTTGTGTCAAGCCACTGAGTTGTGGGGAGGGTTGCTACACAGTATCACAGTGGCAAAAATGAACTAAGACAGTAGGCAACCTAGCATGTCACTGCAGAGATTAGAGTTCAGCTTGCTTCTTGGGCTCAGAGAAAAAATGGGTACACTGTACTCCAAACTGCAATGTGTTGACACATGAACTCCAGTCCTGGAATACAAGTCCCTGCCTACTCACCTCTTTACTTTTACTTTACTCTCCTATAATGATCACTTCACAGGATGAGACCTGGGGAGGGAGGGAAGCGGGCACAAGGAAAAGTGGTCAAAAAGGGAAATCAAAAAAGAAGAAAAAGCTCCAATTCTGATGGCAGTTCAACCCAAGATTGATCTCTCTCTCTCTTTCTCTCCCTGCCAGCACCCACCAGAGTGTTTGTGCCTTGAGTTGATTTCAGTTATACTCTGATAAGAGTACTTCTCCCTGGAGAGCTCAGAGAATTAAGTGGCATCATCTCCCTATTGCTCTGGGTATAAGAGTGTGGGGGTGGAGGGTAGGAATAGTGAGTTCCATTTATGGATGAGACTCCAAAGGCACAGGGCTCTTCTGTGGGTGATGGCAAGTCCCTGGCTCTGGCTGAGGCAGGCAAAGCTGGGCAGAAGCCAGATTCCTGCTCTGCGTGCTGAGTATGAAAACAGGATGCTTCTCTAAGCATTCCCATCCCCTGAGTCCTGTCCCCAAAATCAGATTAGAACCAGGAAACTTGGCCATTCTCAGATCTACCCAACACATAATGATGATGTCTAAATTCCCTAAAACAATATGCATAACCATGAAATAGGAGTTCAAGTTGGAATACAAAATATAAATGTATGTAACATGTTCAGTCTTATAAATGATTCATAACAAATTGTGTTTTGGATATATCATACACATTTGTCTACAGCCATACCACCCTGAACATGACTGATCTTGTCATATATATTATACACATTCTATAGCAAAACAAATACAGGCCCAGGAGCACACCTAACATACAGATCTTGGTTTCTAAATGCCATTCTCCACTAAAAGGAACCATGGGTGCATGGAGAAAAGGCCCAATTGCAGGACTGGGGGAGGGCAAGATCAAGGTGATCTTGGAGCATCTTGCTCCAGAAACCCAGGACCTGATATAAATAGTGTCCTATCAAAAGAACATGGGATCTGGTTTGAAGAGGCTCCTACCAGGCAAATTTGGGACAATTTGTGCATCAACAATAAATGAATGAGGGCAGTAATATGTTTTTATTGAATTAAAAAAGAAACCATAGCAACCATCAAAAGAAGATTAAAAAGATGACAGAGGAGGAGGTGAATGCAGAAGGTGCTAAGAAAAGCAATTCTTACCAGCTAAATAATATAGAAGGAATGGCAGAATTGGGAAAATTGCTGTTTTTCAACTTCCAACGTAATAATCAATACAGGCTTGGACATTTCATGAAACGGACAGCCTAGACCCTCCAAAAATGTTCAAGTCTTTAACAAAGGCCAAACCAACAAGGGAGGACCTGTTCTAGATTGAGGGAGAATGAGTAAACATGACAACTGAATACAATGCATCATCCTTTATTAGGTTTTAGACTTGAAAAAAAAAAAGACATTGTTGGGACAACTGGAGAAATTTAAATATTCATGTGTGTTAGACTTTTGTATCAATATTAAATGTCTTAGCTGTGACAGTATTATAGTTACGTAGGAGAATGTTTTTTGTTCTCAGAAGATACATGTTAAGTATTTAGGGATAAAATATCCTGATGTTTATAACTTATTTTCAATTGGTTCAGCAAAAGAAACATACATATATAAAAAGAAGTATAAACAAATCAGCAAAATTTTTATAATTAGTGAATCTAGCTGAAGGTATTCTTAGAACTATTCCTTCAACTTTTCTGCAGACTTGAAGTTTTTAATAATAATAAGTTGAGGAGAGAAAAGAAAATAGCATCTGAATTCCTGGAAATACTGGTGAATGTTTGTTTGTTCTCAGAGTTGGAGATGTCCTAAAGCTTATAGATTCTGGGTTAAGATCATGTGACCTCACCAGAGTTATCCCGATGTCAGTGAGTAGACAAATGGGTTGATGGCCTTGAAGGGTGAGGGATGAGGAGTGTAGGACAGGGCTGAAGAAAAGACCTTCTTACTATACACATTGAGTGGGAATAACCAAAAAACCTAGTGACAGGTTATCCAGCCTAATTGCTCCTGTGTTTGTACCAAGAGGGACCTCCTTTAACAATTTCACCCTAGGGATCCATTGTCTTCTCATTCACTCAGCATTTAACAAATATTTATTGAGAACCTACTATAGGTCAAGTATTGTGCTAGTAAGAGGGTAGGTAAGGGAAACAAAAAACAGCAATATCCTTACTTTTGTGGGGCTCAAAGCCTAGTGGAGAATCCAGATATTAATGAAATAAACCTATGACTGTATGAAAAATTGCAAACCTGAGAAAATGACACAAGCCAAGATCAGAAATATGGGTAGATATTAACTAAACTAAAACCAGAAGGAAAGAGGTGGATCATGGCTGAGTCTAATTTCCATTAGTATGTGTTGACTGTGGCTCAAGTTTCCCCATTGTTACTTAGAGATTCTCTCTCAAAAAAAATATCTAATGCAAATTCCTGTGTTACGTATGAGAAAAATGAGGCCCAGCTGCTGTAATGTCTTATAGCTTGTTTCTCGAAGAAAATATTAGGACTACTCAGATGAGTACCATGTCCTTTATTTGATCAATTTTTCAGAAACACTGAGCTCTATAACCCAAACAGAAACCAAGGAATTAACTTTCAGTCACTCAATTCCTCCCCACTTTGCTAATTCATAGGAAGACCCACTAAATCTGAGTGGCTATGGAGTTCAGATATTCAGTGGATGACAATAAACTGAAGTGATTATAATCGCACTTGATTGAGAACAGTCCCTAATTTTCCCAAAAGCCACAATCTACAGATGAAACTGACTCAAAGTAGGGAGAGAAATAAGAAATAAAAGGAAATAGTTACAAGACTTGGAAAGGTGTTCAAAAAGTTTTTGAGCTCATCCCACAACCATCTTTGCATGCTTTGTCTCCTTTCTGTACTATTTAAACATAATTTTGATGTCTGCCAGATTAAATTACCCACTTGACCAATTCATGCCCTCAAGGTTAAATGCTATAATTACCCTTAATAAGCATAACTATCAGCCTGTTTTTGCTTAATGGATATAAAGTTTTATGCCTTTTAATAATCCTCCTACAGGTGGAACATCATTTTTTTCAGAGAGCTGACATTCTGCTCTGCATGAAGTGTCAAACCAAATCAGAGTCTTGTTTTTGTTCACCAGAACAACATGAGCTTGAAAATGTGGCGTTGGAAAAAAAACCACATGCAAAAAATATTCTCTCAGGAAAACTGGCAAACCAAGAAAATCCTACACAGATTTTGCAACAACAAAGCTTGTCTCCTAGAACACTTTTTCTCTAGATTTAAGCTTATATAGAATGGATCATCTTTTTATTCTGCATGCTTTATAATATTTCCCAGCAATACTTACAGTCAGGTTTTGGAGCTGACACCCTTTTCTCTTTGGCTTGCAATGTGGCACTTTTCATACCACATTCCTACATCTCTCCGCCCTGGGTTGTTGCTGTTATTGGTTCCATCCATGTAGGTGCCTTATTTTCAACTAAAGTTTGGGTTCTGGAACTTCTTCCTGTGAGTGGATGTTCATATTGACTCCCATCCTTACACCTAAGTGGAATTTGGTGTTTCACTTTTGTATTATTTTCTTTCGTATTTATATGGAGTTAAGTAAAAAAGGAATCTGTACTTAGTAAGGAGAGATCTTATGCAACATGTTTATTGTAAAGGAAGGGAAGGGACTATTGCAGTAGGGATTAACTTTGACCATAAAGTCTGCAAGTGTCCCAGGGTTTAGGCAAAAAGAAGTTTTCTTTTACAGGGAGGAGTAAACAAGCGAGAAAGAACCATGAGGGGACAAGGGGTGAAGGGGAGTGGCTAGATTGTAGGTTAGAGAATATTTTACCCTCATGCCAGCCTATACACAGGAGGGGCTGTTGAGGATGGGCTGTGTCTTAGCTCAGGCTGAGGGTGGACCAAAGATCAAGCACCTGGGGAAAGGAGAGAATCTTAACTAGAGTTTGGTAAACAAGCATTTTTTTCCAATTAGTGGGAGCAAGCAGTTTAGCCAATTGTTTGTGAGGCAAAGAATGGAAAATTAGAGGGGCCTTTAGGTAAACAGGGTGGAAGGGAGGCATCTGTGAGTCCTGTCTAAATTTTATGGGGAAGGTGGTTCTTTGCAGTAAGCACCTTTTGTTTCCCAAACACAAAGGGGTGGGAGAATTTCTTAATCATCACAGTTTTCCAGGAATATAGGACTTGGGTAAAATTCAACATTGTCAATGGCCACACTTAAGGCCAGGATCTAAGAGGCCTGAACATGCCATGTGATGATTTGCTGGCCCAGAAGCAGAAAGGAGCATCTGTGTTGTCAGAACAAGTGGGAAGAGTTGTAGCATCTCGGACATCAGCTTTACTTGTGCCCTCATCTGCCACCTCCCCTGTTCCATCCCATTTGGGAGCAGGCATGAGCTCCCTGTGAGCTGGAAAACACTGAAAATCTGGAGGATTCTTTCAGTTCTGCAGCCTATTTTCTATACCCTTATGATTTCCAAACACAGTGATCTCATTTTAGAATTTCAACTATCTCCTATTAGTCACTCCTTTCAGAAAATAACAACCTGGCTGTTAAAATGCTGTATGTTCATCATTGAAAGTATGGAGAATAGGTCAATTAAAGAAAGAAAATCACTCCACATTCTACAAACTAAGAGGTAACCATAGTTAATATTTAGTTGTATTTCCCTTCAGGACTTTAAAAAATGCATAAACTTCTGTGTGTGTGCTTTTTCCATTGTGTTTTCCTTATTGGTTATTGGAGGATATAGGAAGATTTATGGTTGTTGATGCTGTTAACTGTTGTTATTGTTGTACATTTTTTTATTATTATTCTTTTAGATAATTGTAAATTCACATGCAGTTGTAGGAAATAATACAGAGATATCCCAATGATAACATCTTGTGTAACTCTATGTACCTGTGTTTTTTAATAGTCACTTGCCAATGTCCATCAGCTGAAGACCTCCAGGAACATACCTGTAGTTTAACAAATTGGGTTTGTTGTTCATTAAAACAAGGGAAAACGCACAGCAAAGGGAACCATGGGTATCTCAGTAGGAGGATGTTATAAAGGACTGACAGGATTGGGACTTATGTGAGGTGATTTGGGGGAGGGCTCAGGAAGCAGGGCTTTGCTCTGGATTGGATACTGTCATGAAACAGAGACAATTCTGTGATTAGGTATCTGAATCATTCTTGTCTAGAAGGCAGGAGGAATGAACTGAGGTAAATAAGCAGAGTCATGTCTCTTAGCCTGGATGGAGGCTGTTGGTTATTTTCATGTTTTAGACAATGTTCATGTTTTTGTCTGGGTTCATACATGATTATGGAGAGATTTAGGTTTTGTCTTGATCCATCAGGGTCACAGAGTGGCCTTGTCTGAATGAAATAATAATCTCTGTTCAATGGGAAAATACCACGGCCTGGCTGTGAGGTCAGTACTTGGCTGTCAGGGGCCAGCTTACCTTTCTCATGCCTTACTGAATGTATAAATCAGGGGTTCCCAGAGAAACAGAATCAATAGGATTTATAGAGAGATATATAAGAGGAAATTTAATTATAGGAATTGGCTAACACAGTTAGGGAGGCCAAAGCAGTCCCACAGTCTGCCATGTGTAAGCTGGAGAACAAAGAAAGCCAACAGTGCAATCAGCCCTAGTTGGGAGTCT
This sequence comes from Stenella coeruleoalba, assembly GCF_951394435.1. Taxonomy (NCBI): domain Eukaryota; kingdom Metazoa; phylum Chordata; class Mammalia; order Artiodactyla; family Delphinidae; genus Stenella; species Stenella coeruleoalba. Next base: position 31,700,728 of record NC_137161.1, read on the forward strand.
GGAGATCCAGCCTGAGGTTAAGTCCCAGGGTCCAAAGATCCAAGAACCAGAAGCTCTGATAGCAAGAGAGGTTGAAATTCCCAACTCAAGAGCAGAGAAAGAATTCACTCTTCCTTTGCCTTTTTGTCTGGCTGGGGCCCCCAACAGATTAGATAATGCCCCCACATTGATGAGGGCAAATCTCTTTACTCAGTCTACTGAATCAAATGCTAATCTCTTCCAGAAACACCCTCACAGACACACCCAGAATGAATGTTTGATCAGTTCCCTGGGCATCCCTGAGTTGACACAAGTTGACACATAAAATTAACTATCACACTGAACTTTCATATTATTTTGTAATTGATTCTCTTGGACTTTCCTAGGTAAATATCCACACTGTCTTAAAAATTTATGATAAAAGTTCTCTCTTCCTTTCCTTTATTTATACCTCTTACTCTTTTATTATTATATACTGAAACTTCTAGAGCAATATTAAATTATAGAAATGAGAGCAGACTTGGTTTTGTCTTATTCTTTATTGTAATTGGAATGCCTGTGGTATTTTATCATTAAATATAGGTTGGGCTATTTGAGATGAGGTTTGGGAAGATGTTGATGTCTGAGAAGGTTATGCATTAGCACACTGAACAAAGTTCTTTCTTGTCTCAGTTTATTTAGGAATGACTATTTAATTTTTATCAAATACTTGTTTTGTATTTGTAAAGACAAATATGTTTTTCTCCTTTTCTCTACTGATGTGTTAAATTATATTAATGAATTTCCTATTATTATAAAATCCTTGTACTATACTTCCAGAATGTCAGTGTTGGATTATTCCTGAATGAGTACCTAGATTTGAAGTACCAGAGGTTTATTCAGAATGTCTACATCTATTCATATACAAGATGGATTTCTAACTTTTGTGATGTCATCTTGGCAGTGTTTGGCATCAAAGTTATTATAGTTTCACAAAATAAATTGGAAGACTCATGGCCTCTTTATGTGCCTGGAAACAAAAATTATCAGACAAAAATTATCTATTCCTTTAGAGCAACACTGGCCCATAAAACTTTTTGCGATGATGGAAATGTTCTCTATCAGTGCTGTCCAATATGGCAGTCACTAGCCACATTTGGCTATTTAGCACTTGAAAAGAGACTAGTGCAACTGAGAAACTGAATTTTAAATTGTATTTAATTTTAAATGGTTAATTTAAATTTAAATAGTTACATGGGACTTGTCGCTTATTGTACTGGACAACACAACTTTAGAGTTTAAATGAAATAATCTGTGAAATCATACATGTCCAACACCTTTCTTGATGTGATTCTCTGGCAGCTGTTTCCATTTCTCTCATGTTTATTATTCTGACTTTTCTATTCTATGAAACAATTCTGGCAATTAATAATTAATAACTGTCTTAGGAGAAAACCTCACCTGAATTCAGTTTAGAATGGTATATCATTTTGCTTACAACGGTTTTAATCTCATTCATATTTCCCATAATATTCCCTTTTTTGTTATTAACGTTATATGTTTGTATTTTCTCAATTAAGCTTGTTAGAGTTTTGCCTCTCTCATAGGATCTCAAACTCAAATGCCTAAGTGGGCAGGCAAATGAGCATTTGAGTGTGAGTACCTTAAAAATGCTCCTGCTTTTATTGAAAGTCAATCCCTATACCAGCCCCCTGCATCCCACCCCACCCTCCATCTCAGGAACCTTATTCTATTACACATCCGCTTCTCCATACAGTATCCCCACGCTTTCTCCTTGTCTACTGAAATTTCCCATTAACATTTAGATATGTTCTAATCACTTGGATTTTCTCTCTCTTTCCAGTTATCTCCTAAACTCCCTTCAATCTCCCACCTCTACTTTATGGCTGGTTGCATTATTTACCTATTGCTCCACAACAAATTACCCCCAAAATTTAGCAGCTTAAAACAAAAAACATTTTCTCTCCAAGAATCTGGGAAGAGCTTAGCTGGATGGGTCTATCACAGTATCTCTCTTGAGGTTGCAGTCCAGATGTTGTTGGGGGCTGTAGTCACCTGAAGACTGGCTAGAGCAGGAGGGTCATCACATGGCTGCTGGTAGGAGGGCCTCAGTTCCTCCCCTTATGGGCCTCCCCATAAAGCTGCACATGACATGGTATCTTGATTCCTCAGCAGAGAGTGATCCAACAGAAAGAACTGCCAAGACAGAGCTACAGTGTCTTTATAAACTAATCTTGGGGGGCTTCCCTGGTGGCGCAGTGGTTGAGAGTCCGCCTGCCGATGCAGGGGACACGGGTTCGTGCCCCGGTCTGGGAAGATCCCACATGCCGTGGAGCGGCTGGGCCCGTGAGCCATGGCCGCTGGGCCTGCGCGTCCGGAGCCTGCGCTCCGCAACGGGAGAGGCCACTACAGTGAGAGGCCCGCGTACTGCAAAAAAAAAAAAAAACAACTAATCTTGGAAGCGACAGACTATCACTTCTGCCGTGTTTCATTGGTCACACAGACCTACCCTAACTCGATGTGAATACCAGCAGGCAGAGATCTTTAGGGGCCATCTTGGAGAGTAGACATATAATCTTAAAAATTATTTTTTTCTTCTGCTAGGTTTTTTCTTCAGATCAAGAAAAGTTTCTTCTTTTTATCCCCTGATATGTCTGTGCTTTGCATCTAATCTTCACAATCACCAATTATCTGATGCTGGGGCTCCTTCCTCCCTCCTCAGTGTCTACTATTTTTTCTCCCATCTTTTTCATCTTACATCTTTTCCTCTATATTCTGGGAAACTTCTCAATTTTCTCTTCCTATCACTGATTTGATTTTATACAGGTTTGATTCCAATCTACTGATCTTTTGAAGATTTAAATTCTGTAACTAAACTCTTCCTTTTCTTTTAACCCCCATTTATGATTGCTCATCAGCCACCTACCTCATCACCTCTGCTATATTATCACACTTCATTCACCTCTTACTTTGAGTACATACCTTAATTATATTGAGAACGCATTGCAGGTGTTTTCTGGAACATGCTCTTCCTTCTTGAATTAGATATTTTCCCAAAGAACTCTGCACTTTTTATCTTGATTCTCCATCTCTTAGTCATAAAATATTTTCTTAGCTGCCACATTAGTTTGTTTCTTTTCACTAATTTTTAAACAAAGAATAATCAGTCTAATCTTAGTGTTTGGATTGTGGATAAGGAAAACATTTTGCCTTCACTATAGGCCTCTTTGCTATTAGTATCTTTAACTCACTCAGTTCTTAGGCTAGAAGGCCAATTGATATAAACTTGCATTTCCAGTTTTACAATTCAGCAACCCTGGCAAGAAAGAAAAGTAAAGCAGAACCATGCTCTCCCACCAAGGGAATTTTATCTCTGTTTTTCTCTGTTGGGCAAAACTATCATCCTGTGAATTAACTCACTGTTTCTAATTTGCTGTGTGGCTGTGTAGCAAAGAATTTGGCCTTCTGCAAAATGAAGTCTGGCCTATGCCTTGGCTTTTGGGGGGTAATCTTTGCCATATTTAATAGAAGTGTCTTTGTTTAAGGCAGGGGCTGACCACATTGAATCTGAAAGTGGGGCTTGGCACACACAAGAGTTTTAGGGTAGGGGATGGCCATGCCATAAGAACAACCATGTGATTTGGAGTGAGTGCTTTGGGGCAATATGGTATCAGTTGACCTGGAGACTGAGTTCAACCAAGTAGGCAGTCAATCCATCAATTCTGCTTTCTTAATGAAGTCCCAATAAAAACTCTGGACTCTGGGCTCTGGTGACCTTCTGTGATTAGCAATACTTTGTATTGTCCTACATCAATACGGAGAGGGTAACATGACTCCATGGGAAGAGGACAACAGAAGCTTCACCTGTGGAACCTCTCAGACTCTGACCTATGTGCTTCCTTCCTTTGCTGATTTTAATCTGTATCCTTTCCCTGTAATAAACCCTAATCATGAGTAAAATAATTTTTGGTGAGCTCTATGAGTCTAATGAATTATCAAATCTGAGGGTGGTTTGGGAGAACACACAAATTTACAGTTGATGTCAGAAATGAAAGTGGTCTTGTGTGGAGACTATCACAATTTGGCTAACTCCAGGTAGTGGACTATTCCAGATGCCAGCTGGGGCTATACCCTACCTTTCCTAAGTCTGCTGCTTTATGTTGGCTAAAGCCAGTGCTGAGCAAAAGGTAGCTCATGTGTTGAAAGCCTCTCATTTGTCCCTAACACCCTTGCCTCCATGTCTCATCACCTGAGTTAGAGGGTTCCATCTGGGTGTCATCCACTTATTAGAAGGGGGATCAGAGAGCTTACCCTCAATCTCATCTTCAGTGTTGTCCTATATATACCACACGTAGTACATATCCCTTGAAATATCTATTTTTTGCCGAGATTACTTTTCCCTACCTTTCATAGTCAATCAATTATTTTAAGAGCTACCATGGATTGTAAGGTGATGAGGGGGGAGTCACAAGGTGAAGGGAATTATATTGCAAGGGAATAAATGGAATAGATATAAAACAAGATTTCACCCAACTTAAAATGTATTTGTTGCAAGAGGAAAGTCATTGGAAAACCACACATTTATTTTTATTCTTTTCCCAATTTATGTTTCCCTATACCTGCCTTCCTCTCTTCATTGAAATATGAAGTGAGCCACCTCCAATCCCATCTCTAGCCTTTCTTAGGTTCTAGCTCTAAGTGTGGGGGTCACCATAGATACCAGAGTTACCAACAATAGAAAATACAGTGTCCATGACAACAAGAAAACCCAAGGCAGTGGCTGATTTTAACCATTTGGTTGTAAGCTTGTTTTTCCTCTTTTCCTTAAAGGCTTACTGCTTTATACTGAGAGCAGGCACACTTTCTCACAGATAGGAGAATATCCATGTTGTCTGCTGGAAAAGGTGAGACAAGTTTATGGGTGTGACAGATGCTGTATGAACAGTTCAGAGGAGAGGGGACAACTTCCTGCTAAAGAAATCAGAAAAGTTTCTTGGAATCGTCATTTGAACTCAGGATGGCATGTGAGTTTTACTGGGGGAAGGCACACAGGTAGGCATTCCAGGGAGAATATCACCAGCATGCTAATGTGTTACTGAACGCAAGTCCTCTGCTTGACGCACAGTGAGGCCAAAGAATACCAAAACATCGGAATTCGAAACAGAGAAAGGTTTATTGAAGGGCCACGCAAAAGATGGGTGATTCATGCCTTAAAAATGCCAAACTCGGGCTTCCCTGGGGGCACAGTGGTTGAGAGTCCCCCTGCCGATGCAGCGGACACGGGTTCGTGCCCCGGTCCGGGAAGATCCCACATGCCGCGGAGCGGCTGGGCCCATGAGCCACGGCCGCTAAGCCTGCGCGTCCGGAGTCTGTGCTCCACAGCGAGAGAAGCCACAACAGTGAGAGGCCCGCGTACCGCAAAATAAAAGAAAATAAATAAATTTAAAAAAAAAGCCAAACTCCCTGAAATATTTCAGCAAAGCCCTTTTATAGGAAAGGTGAGGGAGGGGCGAGGTTAGTTGTTGCATAATTCTTGGTGTCAGATTCTTTGTTCTTGAGGTCAGGTCACAGTCAGGTAATGATGTTCCTGTTAATCCCCACCAAACAAATGTTATTCTCTGTTCTGACAAGATACGGCAAGGTCCCAAGGCACAGGTTTCACCCTCCAAGGTCCAGGTCCTGGCTGAGAGGAGGGGGTCCCTGTGGGGGTCAATTACCCTGCTCAGGAGCATTCATCCGGCACCCAGTCTGGTTCCTCCTGCCAGTGCCCAGGCCCAGCTGAAGAAGCGGATCTCAGCTGGTGATGCCCTCAGGGTCAGGTCCCCAGACCCTGACCAGCCATCATCACTGAGGGAACCAGGTGCCCAGGACCCAACTGGCCCTTAGGCTCCTCCAGTTGCCCAAACAGCAGGGGCCAGGTCCCGCAGACTGCGTCCCATGCAGACTGCAGCTGCCTTTAGGTCACAGAGTCAGGGACGGGGGAGAGGTTCACTGCTGCCTCAAGGCCTGGGCCCAGCCAGTGGACAGCCTTGGCAAGGGCTCTGGAGCCCTACAGGACACAGCCCCCAGCCTGTTCCCTGGGCCCCCCAGTTCACCCACCAGTCCAAGGCCGGAGGGCCTGGAGAGCCCTGGGGAGAAGGCCAGGATCTGCCTCATACCTCACTCTCTGCCAGACAACCACGACCGGCCTGAACTTTGGCCAGATGGAACCTCCAACCGCTGGGCTAGCAGTCTTGCTCTAACAGTCTCCAGGTAACAGCTGCCTGGTAATGGTAGTGGTAATGGCCGCCTGCCAAAGGCTACACACCTGCCCTGTCCCTATTACAAAGGTGCAGAGGAGGAAGAAAGGGAAAGCAAGTTCAAGGAATAATGATGGACTCACACTAGAATTGTTCAGGGAAGTGGGGGTGATAAAACCAAAAAATGGCTTATCATCCCATTGTGGAGACTTTTGAATGGTCAACTGAAGAGTCTAGATTCATTCCCAAATCAATTCTCCTTGAGTTACATGTCTACTTCCCCTGGATGGCACACATATATTTTTTGTGCCACATCAACTAACACAGTGCTCTGCCTAGTGATGGTCCCAAAATAGTTGTTCATTTCAATTGAAATTATTAAATAAAGAAGTCATTAATAATTTCTGAGAAGAGAAATAACTACATAAGTGAAACCAGGACCTACAACAGGTTCTATTGCTTTTTCACCAACCCTCACTCTCCTATTTACTTACCAAGCATGGATTTTATGATTTGCCATTACACTTGCTCCCTTGCATACACCATCAACTCTCTGCCCCTCTCTCACACGGCAAAACCTCAGCCCTGGTTTAATCCAACTCTCACCTTACATGAGAGAAGGAAGAAGAGAGAATCCGTGGCTGAACAAACTGGGGTTAGGGCTTGGATTTTAACTCACATCCACTGGGGTTTCAGTCTGAGAAGCATACACACAAAGTTCTTATAGTAAGCAATTAGTCCCTGTTCAAGCAACTTTAAGAAACAAACAAACACCAAGCTCCAACCTGTAAAGAGCCTAGAAGTCATCAAACCCATCTATACAGGAAAAAGCTGGACAAAGGGAACATAATTGACTCTTCTTGGAACCATCAGATAACTGAGGTCACATGACAAGCCACTATACTGAACTCTGGAGAGAGAGATGCATCCCAAGATTTGCTTTCCGGGAGTAAAAGTCATTAGAATCAGTGAGCTGGTAGAAGCACTTAAATCATCAGTTTGATGAACTAGAGTAATCTGAGTGCAGACTTGTGTGAGAGTGAGACACTCTGCTGGCCCCCTCAGCCATGGGCAGGGGAAGTGTGGACCATGATTATATGGACTGTCACTCCAGGAACCTCACCAGGTTCCCACAGGGATAATCTGAGGAAGATCCTTGTCTAGCCTGGATGGGAGAAGAAAAGAGTAGGCATCTTCAAACCTATCCAGACTCTTATTATCCCTAACAGTAGCATAGTCTCCAGGGGAAAGGAACACCTCACTATAGAACAAAGATTAGAGCAAACTTCTCATCAGAAACCATACAAGCAAAAAGAAATTAAGACTGAAACATTCAAGGTGTTGAAAGAAATTGTCAATACATAATTTTATATTCAGAGAAATCATCCTTCAAAAGTGAAGGAGAAATAAATATTTCCTCAGACAAACAAAAACTGAGGAAATTTGGGAAAGCAGTGAAGATAGTGGAGTAGAAAGACACTGAGCTCACAGGGACACCAAAATCACAACTATCTGCAGAACAATCATTGATGAAAATGACTAGAATCTACCAGAAAAAATCTTCTGCAACTACAGACATAAAGAAGGAACCACAATGAGACAGGCAGGAGGGGTAGAACTGTGATAAAATCACATATCCCTGAGGGGTGACCCACAAACAGGAGAATAATTATATTGCAGAGGTTCTTCCACACGAGTGAGAGTTCTGAGACCCATGTCAGTCTCCCCAGCCTCGTGGTCCAGCACCATGAAGAAAAGCCCCCAAAACATTTTGTTTTGAAGGCCAGTGAGGCTAAATTGCAGGAGCCCCACAGGACTGTGGGAAATAGAGACTTCATTCTTTTTTTTCTTTTTTCCTTTCTTTAATAGATCTTTATAGGAGTATAATTGCTTCAAAATACTGTGTTAGTTTCTGTTGCACAACAAAGTGAATCAGCCATATGCATACACATGTTCCCATATCCCCTCCCTCTTGAGACTCCCTCCCACCCTCCCTATCTCACCCCTCTAGGTCACTGCAAGGCACCGAGCTGATCTCCCTGTGCTGTGCTGCTGCTTCCCACCAGCCAACTATTTTACATTCGGTAGTGTATATATGTCGATGCTACTCTCTCTTCACCCCAGCTACTCCCTCCCACCCCATGTCCTCAAGTCTATTTTCTATGTCTACCTTTCTATTCTTGCCCTGCAACTAGGTTCATCAGTACTATTTTTTTTTCAGAATCCATATATATGCATTAGCATATGGTATTTGTTTTTCTCTTTCTGACTTACTTCACTCTGTATGACAGACTCTAGGTCCATCCACCTCACTACAAATAACTCAATTTCATTTCTTTTTATGGCTGAGTAATATTCCATTGTATACATGTGCCACATCTTCTTTATCCATTTGTCTGTCAATGGACATTTAGGTTGGTTCTATGTCCTTGCTATTGTAAATAGTGCTGCAAAGAACATTGTGGTACATGTCTCTTTTTGAATTATGGTTTTCTTAGGGTATATGTCCAGTAGTGGGATTGCTGGGTCATATGGTAGTTCTATTTTTAGTTTTTTAAGGAAACTCCATACTGTTTTCCATAGTGGTTATATCAATTTACATTCCCACGGACAGTGCAGGAGGGTTCATTTTTCACCACACCCTTTCCAGCATTTATTGTTTCTAGATTTTTTGATAATGGCCATTCTGACCAGCGTGAGGTGATACCTCATTGTAGTTTTGATTTGCATTTCTCCATTAGTGGTGTTGAGCATCTTTTCATGTGTCTCTTGGTCATCTGTATGTCTTCCTTGGTGAAATGTCTATTTAGGTCTTCCACCCATTTTTTAACTGGATCGTTTGTTTTGTTTTTGATATTGAGCTCCATGAGCTGTTTGTATATTTTGGAGATTAAACCCTTGTCTGTTGTTTCATTTGCAAATATTTTCTTCCATTCTGAGGGTTGTCTTTTTGTCTTGTTTATGGTTTCCTTTGCTGTGCAAAAGCATTTACGTATAACTAAGTCTCATTTTCTTATGTTTCTTTTTATTTCCGTTACTCTAGGAGGTAGGTCAAAAAAGATCTTGCTGTGGTTTATGTCAAAGGGTGTTTTCCCTATGTTTTCCTCTAAGAGTTTTATAGTGTCTGGTCTTCCATGTAAGTCTTTAATCCATTTGGAGTTTATTTCTGTGTATGGTGTTACGGAATGTTCTAATTTCATTCTTTTACATACAGCTGTCCAGTTTTCCCAGCACCACATATTGAAGAGGGTGTCTTTTCTCCATTGTATGTTCTTGCCTCCTTTGTCATAAATTAGGTGCCCATATGTGCATGGGTTTATCTCTGGGCATTCTATCCTGTACCATGGATCTATATTTCTGTTTTTGTGCCAGTACCATACTGTCTTGATTACTGTAACTTTTTGGTATAGTTTGAAGTTGGGGAGCCTGTTTCCTCCAGCTCCGTTTTTCTTTCTCAAGATTACTTTGGCTATTCAGGGTCTTTTGTGTTTCCATACAAATTGTAAAATTTTTTGTTCTAATTCTGTGAAGAATGCCATTGGTAGTTTGATAGTGATTGCATTGAATCTGTAGATTGCTTTGGGTAGTATAGTCATTCTCACAATATTGTTTCTTCCAATCCAAGAACATGATATATTCTCTATCTGTTTATGTCATCTTTGATTTCTTTCATCAGTGTTTTATAGTTTTCTGAGTACAAGTCTTTCGTCTCCTTAGGCAGGTTTATTCCTAGGTATTTTATTCTTTTTGTTGCAATGGTAAATGGGAGTGTTTCCTTAATTTCTCTTTTTGATTTTTCGTTGTTGGTGTATAGGAATGCCAGAAATTTCTGTGCATTAATTTTGTATCCTGCAACCTTACCAAATTCACTGATTAGTTCTAGTAGTTTTCTGGTGGCATCATATCATCTGCAAACAGTGACAGTTTTACTTCTTCTTTTCCAATTTGGATTCCTTTCACTTGTTTTTCTTCTCTGATTGCTGTGGCTAGGACTTCCAAAACTACGTTGAATAAGAGTGGTGAGAGTGGACATCCTTGTCTTCTTCCTGATCTTAGTGGAAATGCTTTCAGTTTTTCATCACTGAGTATGATGTTTGCTGTGGGTTTGCCATATATGACCTTTATTATGTTGAGGTAGGTTCCCTCTATGCCCATTTTCTGAAGAGTTTTTATCATAAATGGGTAAAGCTTTTGAATTCATAAAGCGTTTGAATTTTGTCAAAAGCTTTTTCTGCATCTATTGAGATGATCATATGGCTTTTATTCCTCAATTTGTTAGTGTGGTGTATCACATTGATTTGTGTGTATTGAAGAATCCTTGCATCCCTGGGATAAATCCCACTTGATCATGGTGTATGATCCTTTTAATGAGACATCATTCTTAAAGGCTACACACAAAGCCCCATGCACACCAGTACCCAGGTCAAAAGAGGTAATCTCATAGGAGCCTGGGCCAGACCTATCTGCTGGTCTTGGAGAGTCTCCGGGAGAGGCAGGGGGCAACTGTAGCTTACCCTGGGGACATAGACACTGGTGTCAGACATATTAGGGAACATCCAAATCTGTGAACACTGCTGCAGATGGCTGCCATCTTGGCTCATTAGCACCAAGACCTGGCCCCACCCAATGCCTGTAGGCACCAGTGCTAGGATGCCTCAGGCCAAACAACTAACTGGTTGGGACACAGTCCCACCCATCAGCAGATAGTCTGCCTAAAGACTTCCTGAGATCACAGCTACCTCCAGACACACACTTAGACATGACCCTGCCCACCAGAGGGCCAGGACCCAGCTCCACCCACTAGTGGCAGGAACCAGCCCTTCTTGCCAGGAAATATGCACTGGCCTCTAGACCAGCCTCACCCACCAGGGGCCAGAAAGCTACAATCACACAGCCTGTGGTCCAAGCCCAACAACAGCAAGCCAGACCCTACCCTGGGACCAGTTGGGCCCTGACCCTGACCAGTAGCAAGCCAACGCAAACTTTAGAACATTCCGGGACCCATATCCAACTGTCTCAGGAGCCGGCCCTCCTGCAATGATCTGAAATGAGCTTTGGGATCCCTAGGCCCTGAAGCCAGATTCCAGGAACCAGCTCTGCCTGCCAGTAAGCTGGCACTGGCCAGGACCTGGCTTCATCTGCCAGTGGGTGGGCAATAGCCCCATAGTCTTTGGGATCCTGACTCCACCCACCAGTGAGCCAGCAGTAGCTCTGGGGCCCCCCTAGGGTTCTGCAACCAGTGGCCTTGTGGCCAGGCCCCACTAAATAGCAGCCAGCAGTATCCAAGCAGCCAACTGGACTAGAGGCCAACCAAACCTACCAGACCACCCACATAGTCAGCCCAACACAACAGAAGGACCCACACAGTCCTCTTGGGGGAACCCCTAGAACATATAGCTTAGGTGAAAAGAGGGGAGTGCACTGCTGAGCCGCATACGATATCTTCCACAGAAGGTCACTTCTACAAGGTCAAGAAACATAACTAACCTACCACATACATAAAAATACAAAAAGTAACTTAGACAAAAATGAGGCAGCAGAGACAAAGGAACAAGATAAAACCCCAGAAGAAGAACTAAGTGAAGTGGAGATAAGCAATCTATCCAAGAAAGTGTTCAGAGTAACGATCATAAAGATAAACAAAGAACTCAGAAGGAGAATGGATGCACAGAGCAAGAAGTTAGAAGTTTTTAAAAAAGAGTTAGAAAATATAAAGAACAACCAAACAGAGATAAAGAATACAATGACTGAAATGAAAAATACACTACAAGGAATCAATAGTAGACTAAATGATACAGAAGAATGGATCAGTGAGCTGCAAGACAGATGGTGGAAATCACTGTTGCTGAACAGAAAAAAGAATGAAAAGAAATGAGGACAGTTTAAGAGACCTCTGAGACAACACTAAATGCACCAACATTTGCGTTATAGGGGTACCAGAAGGAGAAGAGAGAGAGAAAGGGTATGAGAAAATATTTGAAGAGATAATGGCTGAAAAATTCCCTTATATGGGAAGGAAACAGTCACCCAAGTCCAGGAAGCACAGAGAGTCCCATACAGGATTAACCCAAAGAGGAACACACTAAGATACATGGTAATCAAAATGACAAAAATTAAAGATAAATAGAGAATAATAAAAGCAGCAAGGGAAAAGCAACAAATAACACACGAGGGAACTTCTATAAGGCTATAAGCTGATTTTTCAGCAGAAACTCTGCAGGTCAGAAGGGAATGGCACAATATATTTAAAGAGATGAAAAGGAAAAACCTACAACCAAGAATACCCAGCAAGGCTCTCATTCAAATTTGACAGAGAAATCAAAAGCTTTACAGACAAACAAAAGCTAAAAGAATTCAGCACCACCAAACCAGCTTTACAACAAATGCTAAAGGAACTTCTCTAGGTGAAAAAGAAAAGGCCACAACTAGAAACAAGAGAACTATGAAATGAAAAGTTCACCAGTAAAGGCAAACATACATTAAAGATAGGAAATCACCCACACACAAAGTTAGTAGGGAGATTAAAAGACAAAAGTAGTAAAATCATCTGTATCCAGAATAAGCAAATAACACAAAACAACTAGATGTAAAATATGATATCAAAAATGGCAATTGTGAGGTGAGGAGAGTACAAATGCAGGGTTTTTTTGTTTTAGATTTTTTTTCTGCTCTTATCTTTTGTCCATTTTTTTGTCATTTCTACCCTGATTTTTAAAAATTATTTATTTTTATTTATTTTTGGCTGTGTTGGGTCTTCATTGCTGCGTGTGGGCTTTTTCTCTAGTTGTGGCAAGCGGGTGCTGCTCTTCATTGCAGTGCATGGGCTTCTCATTGCAGTGGCTTCTCTTGTTGTGGAGCACGGACTCTAGGTGTGCAGGCTTCAGTAGCTGTGGCGCACGGGGTCAGTAGTTGTGGCTTGCGGGCTCTAGAGCATAGGCTCGGTAGTTGCAGTTCATGGGCTTAGTTGTTCCATGGCATGTGGGATCTTCCTGGACCAGGGATCAAACTCGTGTCCCCTGTATTGGTAGGCAGATTCCTAACCACTGTGCCACCAGGGAAGTCCAAATGCAGGGTTTTAAAAATGCATTTGAAATTAAGAGATCAGCAATTCAAAACAACTTATATAAAAACCTCATGGTAACTGCAAAACAAAAATCTATGATAGATATACATACAAAAAGAAAAAGGAATCCAAACATAACACTAAAGATAGTCATCAAATCACAGGAGAAGAGAACAAAAGAAGAAAGGGAAGAAAGACCTACGAAAACCAATTTAAAAATTAACAAAATGGTAATAAGAACACACATATGCATAATTACCTTAAATGTAAATGGAATAAGTTCTCCAGCCAAAAGACAGACTGGCTGAATGGATACAAAAACAAGAACCATTAAAGAAGCAAGAACAATTAGACTAGAACCAATGATCAAAAACATAATTAGGGAAAGCTGTCTCAAGTCAGAAAAAAAAAATAAAGGTGAATATTTAGATTAAAAGAACTCTCTACATCACAGGGAACGTCAGTGAAAAAGGAACTCCATACCTATTACATCCTGGAAGAATTTTATTTACTTTATTAAAGAGAAAATTAAATTTTCCATTATGAAAAGAATAAAGAATATACAAATATATTCTTGGAACATACAGATTAGCAAAAGGAAGAGAATAAAAATCATCTATTGTACCACTACCCAAAACTGTTAATATTTTGGTACATTTCTTTACAGTGCTATTAATGTACATACTACTTTTTACATACATGTGATTTATATAGTATATACAAACTTATATTTTCTATCCTTTTAAAACACTTTTATAACTAATAAATTAATACGTATTAATGGTAGTAAAGTTGAAAATTGGAGGGAAATTATGAAGAAGTTGCCCAGAATCTACTTTCCCATAATTAATCACAATTAATATTGGGATGCATGTCCCCATAGGCTTTTTTTTTTTAATTTATTTTTTTTGCGGTACGCAGGCCTCTCACTGTTGTGGCCTCTCCCATTGCGGAGCACAGGCTCCGGACGCACAGGCTCAGCGGCCATGGCTCACGGGCCTAGCCGCTCTGCGGCATGTGGGATCTTCCCGGACCGGGGCATGAACCTGTGTCCCCTGCATTGGCAGGTGGACTCTCAACCACTGTGCCACCAGGGAAGCCCCCCCATAGGCTTTTTATCTATGCTTTTTTTACATAGTTGTACTCTGTACAATTCTTTTTTTTAAAGTTCCAGGTGTACAGCTAATGCTGTAATTCAACATCTGTATGCAATACAAAGTGATCCACCACCACAAGGCTAGTTACCATCCATCATCACAGACTTTACTGCCTGTACCAATTTCACCCACCTCCCAACCCCCTTCCCCCATGGTAACCACTAATCTGATCTCTGTATCTATGGGTTTGTTTTTGTTTGTTCATTTGCTTTGTTTTTTCACCTTCCACATATGACTGAAATCATATAGTATTTGTCTTTCTCCATCTGACTTATTTTACATAGCATAGTACCTTCAAGTTCCCTCCACGTTGTCACAAATGATGGGATTTCATTCTTTTTTTTACGGATGAATAGTATTCCATTATGTATGTGTACCACATCTTCTTTATCCATTCATTCATTGATGGACATTTTGGTTGTTTCCATATCTTAGCTTTTTGTAAATAATGCTGCAACGAACACAGGGGTGCATATATCTTTTCAAATTAATGTTTTTGTATTCTTTAGATAAATACCCAGAAGTGGAATAGTTTGGTCATATGGTAGTTCTAATCTTAATATTTTGAGGACAATCTTTTTTTTTTTTTAACATCTTTATTGGGGTATGATTGCTTTACAATGGTGTGTTAGTTTCTGCTTTATAACAAAGTGAATCAGTTATACATATACATATGTTCCCATATCTCTTCCCTCTTGTATCTCCCTCCCTCCCACCCTCCCTATCCCACCCCTCCAGGTGGTCACAAAGCACCGAGCTGATATCCCTGTGCTATGCAGCTGCTTCCCACTAGCTATCTACCTTACGTTTGGTAGTGTATATATGTCCATGCCTCTCTCTCGCTTTGTCACAGCTCACCCTTCCCCCTCCCCATATCCTCAAGTCCGTTCTTCAGTAGGTCTGTGTCTTTATTCCTGTCTTACCCCTAGGTTCTTCATGACATTTTTTTTCATAAATTCCATATATATGTGTTAGCATATGGTATTTGTCTCTCTCTTTCTGACTAACTTCACTCTGTATGACAGACTCTAGGTCTATCCACCTCATTACAAATAGCTCAATTTCGTTTCTTTTTATGGCTGAGTAATATTCCATTGTATATATCTAATTCTTAAATATAGTTAACACAGAACACTTCAGAGATTCCAGATGGCAGATGATATAGAAGGCTTATAGATGGGATAAAATTTAAGCCACAGAGTGATTCTGTAGTCTTTCCCAATCAATAAAACCCAAATATTCAGATCATTCAGGATGAGTTTTGAAAATGCAAAAGCCCATAAGAAAAATATAGTAACTCTTCTATTAGTCCCTGAGGTTTAAATAGTTTGGTCACTGAAAGCAACACCGGAATACAACAGCACATGCTAGTGTTTTGAGTTCTGTGGAGTAGCAGAACTTGTGTGGCAAAAACATTTTCTGGCTCTGGGAAAGCCACAGAAATAGAAAAGGAAGAAACTGGAGCGTTTCTGGTTGGGTCAGACCTGGCCAGCATCACAAATGCCTGGAAGAGACTGAGGGAGGGAGAAAGAGGAGGGGAGGTGGAGAAGGAGGATTCAGGGATTAGGAGCGAGGAACCCTCCTGCACCACAGAAAAATAACCAGGAGTGGGAATGCTGGATCTTTGAAAATTTCCAGAGACTTGGTGAAGAAAAACTATCAGAAAGACTATAGCACTATTGTACTGATTTGATGTAGCCCAAGATTAAGAGATGTTATTGGGGGTCAAGGACAAGACTGCAGTGTAGAAGGACCTGAGCTCACCTTACCTCACGAAAACCCCAAAATCACAACTAACTGCTGAACAACCATTGACAAAAAAGGACTGGAACCTGCCAAAAAAGATATTTTACTTCCAAAGACAAAGAAGATGCCACAACAAGATGGCAGGAAGGGTGCATTCATGATACAATCAAATTCCATATCTGCCAGGTGGGCAACCCATAAACTGAAAAATAATTATATCACAGATGGACTTCCCTGGTGGCACAGTGGTTAAGAATCCGCCTGCTAATGCAGGGGACATGGGTTTGAGCCCTGGTCTGGGAAGATCCCACATGCCGTGGAGCAACTAAGCCCGTGCGCCACAACTACTGAGCCTGCACTCTTAGAGCCCATGCTCTGCAGAAAAAGCCACCGCAATGAGTAGCCCACGCACTGCAACAAAGAGTAGTCCCTGCTCTCTGCAGCTAGAGAAAGCTCACATACAGCAACAAAGACCCAATGCAGCCAAAAATAAAATAAATTTATTAAAAAAAATTATATCACAGATGTTCTCCCACAGAAGTGAGAGTTCTGAGTCCCATGTCTGGCTCCTGTCTGGCGGTCTGGCATCAGGAGGAGGAGTCCCCAGAATGTTTGGATTTGAAGGCCAGCGGTGCTTAATCACAGGAAATCCACAGGATGGGGGGAAACAGAAACACTACTCTTGGAGGGTGCACACAAGGTCTCGTGCACACTGGAACCCAGGGGAAAAAGCAGTGACTTCATAGGAACCTGGGACAGACCTACCTGCTGGTCTTGGAGGGCCTCCTGGGCAAGTGGGGGGCAGCTGTGGCTCAGTGCAGGGACAAGCACACTCGTGGTGGAGGTACCAGGGAATAATGATTGGTGTAAGCTGTCCAGGAGGCCGCCATTTTGACACCAAGACCTGGCCCCACCCAACACCCTGTAGGCTCCAGTGCTGGGATGCCTTAGGCCAAACAACTAACAGGGCAGGAACACAGTCCTACCCATAAGCAGACAGGCTGCTTAAGGTCTTCCTGAACCCACAGCCACCTCTAAACACACCCTTTGACATGGCCCTGCCCACCAGATGGACAAGACCCAGGTCCACCCACCAGTGGGCAGGCATCAGTCCCTCCCACCAGTTAGTCTGCACAAGCCTCTTAGATCAGCCTCACCCACCAGGGGGCAGCCACCAGAAGCAAGGGGAACTACAATCCTGCAGTCCATGGGACCACAAACACAGAAAGTTAGACAAAATGAGATGGCAGAGGAATATGTTCTAGACGAAGGAACAAGATAAAACCCCAGAAGAACAACTAATGGAGATAGTTGAAATGGAGATAGGCAAAGTAACCTGAAAAAGAATTCAGAGTAATGATAGTAGAGATGATACAAGATCTCAGAAAAATAATGGAGGCACAGACAGAGAAGATACAAGAAATATTTAACAAAGAGCTAGAAGATTTAAGGAACAAACAACAGAGTTGAACAATAAAATAACTGAAGTGAAAAATACACTAGAAGGAATCGATAGCAGAATAAATGACGCAGAAGAACAGACAAGTGAGCTAGAAGACAGGATGGTGAAAATCACTGCCATGGAACAGAATAAAGAAAAAAGAATGAAAAGAAATGAGGACAGTTTAAGAGACCTCTGGGTCAACACTAAAGGTGCCAACATTTGCATTATAGGGGTACCAGAAGGAGAAGAGAGAGAGAAAGGGTATGAGAAAATATTTGAAGAGATAATGGCTGAAAAATTCCCTAACATGGGAGAGGAAACAGTCACCCAAGTCCAGGAAGCACAGAGTCCCATACAGGATTAACCCGAAGAGGAACACACAAAGACACATGGTAATCAAAATGACGAAAATTAAAGATAAAGAGAGAATAATAAAAGCAGCAAGGAAAAAGCAACAAATAACCTACAAGGGAATCCTCATAAGGTTATCAGCTGATTTTTCAGCAGAAACTCTGCAGGCCAGAAGGGAGTGGCATGATATATTTAAAGTGATGAAAAGGAAAAATCTACAACCAAGAATACGCTACCCAGAAGGCTCTCATTCAGATTTGATGGAGAAATCAAAAGCTTTACAGACAAACAAAAGCTAAAAGAATTCAGCACCACCAAACCAGCTTTAGAACAAATGCTAAAGGAACTTCTCTAGGTGGAAAAGAAAAAGCCACAACTAGAAACAAGAAAATTATGAATGGGAAAGCTCATTGGTAAAGGCAAACATACCGTAAAGGTAGGAAATCATCCACACACAAATATGATATCAAAACAAACAATCGTGTGAAGAGGAGAGCACAAATGCTGGATATTGGAAATGCACTTGAAATTAAGAGATCAGCAGCTTAAAACAATTCTATATATATATAGACTGCTGTACCAAAACCTCATGGTAACCACAAACCAAAAATCTACAATAGATATACACACAAAAAATAAAAAGGAATCCAAACACAACACTAAACGTAGTCATCAAATCACAAGAGAAGAGAACAAAAGAGGAAGGGAAGAAAACAAACCCAAAACAATTAACAAAATGGCAGTAAGAACATACATATCAGTGCTTCCCTGGTGGCACAGTGGTTAAGAATCTGCCTACCAATACAGGGGACACGGGTTTGAGTTCTGGTCCGGGAAGATCCCACATGTCGCGGAGCAACTAAGCCCATGTGCACAACTACTGAAGCCCTTGTGCCTAGAGCCCGTGCTCCACAACAAAAGAAGCCACCCCAATGAGAAGCCCACACACTGTAACGAAGAATAGCCCTCGCTCGCCACAAATAGAAAAAGCCCACGTGCAGCCACGAAGACACAGTGCAGCCAAAAATAAATAAATTAAAATTTTTAAAAATACATATCAGTAATTACCTCAAATGTAAATGGATTAAATGCTCCAACCAAAAGACGTAGACTGGCTAAATGGTTATAAAAACAAAACCCCTATATATGCTGTCTATGAGAGACCCACTTCTGATCTAGTGACACAGACTGACAGTGAAGGAATGAAAAAAGTTATTCCATGCAAATGGAAATCAAAAAAAAGCTGGAGTAACAATACTCATATCAGACAAAATAGACTTTATTTATTTTTATTTTTGGCTGTGTTGGGTCTTCGTTGCTGCACACAGGCTTTCTCTAGTTGTGGCGAGTGGGGGCTGCTCTTTGTTGCAGTGTGCGGGCTTCTCATTGCGGTGGCTTCTCTTGTTGTGGAGCAGGGGCTCTAAGTGCACGGGCTTCAGTAGTTGTAGCACGCAGGATCTAGAGCATAGGCTCAGTAGTTGTGGAGCACGGGCTTAGTTGCTCTGCAGCATGTGGGATCTTCCCAGACCAGGACTTGAACCTGGACTTGAAACCATGTCCCTGCATTGGCAGGCAGGTCCCTAACCACTGCGCCACCAGGGAAGCCCCAAAATAGACTTTAAAATAAAGACTGTTACAAGAGACAAAGAAGGTCACTACATAATGATCAATCCAAGAAGATATAACAATTGTAGATATATATGCATCCAACATAGGAGTACCTCAATATATAAGGCAAATGCTAACAGCCACAAAAGGAGAAATCGACAGTAACACAATAACAGTGGGGGACTTTAACACCCCACTTACATCAATGGACAGATCATCCAGACAGAAAATCAATAAGGAAACACAATAGAAAAGGTCAATGAAACTAAAAACCTTTTGTTTTGAAAGATAAACAAAACTGATAAACCTTTAGCCAGACTCATCAATCAGTACACCTGATTTTCAAGTCCTCCCAGCCCAGATGCCAGCCATGCAAGTGACAGAGCCTTCAACTGTTTCCAACCCCCAGCTATCAAGCCAGTCTCAGACATTGAGTCTTCCCATCTGCAGCCTCAGACATCCCCACTGTGCCCGTCCAACTCTCTGGCCTACACAATCCATTGGCATAATAAAACGGTGATTGCTTTAAACCTCTAAGCTTTGGAGTAGTTGCTACATAGCAATAATGTCCAGAATAGGTCATAAGGCAATCCCATTCGGTTCCCTCAAACCCCCAAGAAGTATTCTGCCTTTTGAGCATTTTTCTGGTTGGGGGGAGGGAGGAAAGCATTCAGCCAGTAGACATAGGATTCTTTTGAGAAAAAAGCTGAGTTTTGGCATCTTCTAACCAAGCTTTACTGGGCCCCTCCTGGCAGGGGAAAGTCAGCCCCTTGCCCAGTCTGATCTGGTCAGCCACTCCCAGCCCCACCCCAGCTCAAGACTCAAAGAGATGCTTCACTGCCCCCAATTCACCTCACAATAAGCCATCTCTGAGGAAAGAAGGTAAGTCTCTAAAAGCACTGTCAACCTAATCATTATGTAAGACTGATTGGACAGAAAACTGCCCTGGCACTGCTGCCTAACACTCATTTCTAACTGGCCACAATCCAGTTCTGTTACTGAATCATCTCCATCCCATGGTCATGTTTTACCTCTCATTTCCGCTTTCCAAGCAGACCTTTCAGACCCACATTCATATAAACATCACCAGGACTGTTTCACCCACATTCATATGAACATCACCCCAGTGCTGTTTCACATCGCTCCACTCTACACAATCCTCCTGGCTTCTCCCCTCCCTCACTTGTCCCCTCCCACTTGAGTGAGCCGCCCTGGGATACAAGTATTTAAACCAAATCCTGTTTCCAATGGGTGTCTCAATATTTTAAAACCTCTTTCCTTACAAGCTTAGTGGAGCCTCTTGCCCACAACAAGGGAACTAGATGTCTCATTTTTCCCATTATGCCTATTGACCCAGCTTAATTAATATTGGTACTCTCAAAAGCGCCCCAATTTGGGTAATAATGTATATGATCCCCCTAACCCTAACGCCTGTCTTCTATCATTTGCCATCCTTCACATGAGACAAACCCCTACCTAATTTCTTGGCAGGAATAATGATCAAGAATACACAATGTTTATACAAGAAACCTCAGGTAATGTCCAGAGTGGACTTGTTATATGGTTATATGGAGAGCATTTTCCTCATTTGTGAATATCATAATCTAAATCATCTCTTTTGCATATAGTGAGCAGGAGCTGAGTAAATGAAGGAACAGGTGATGGCTAATGTCCTTTCTAGGCCTCAAATTTTAAGGATATATGTGTAAATTCACAAACTGGGCTCAATCCAGTGTAGCAGAATTTTCTTCCTCTTTAGAAATTTCTGGTTACCAAAGATCCAGAAATTGCTTTCTCATTCCCTAATCTTTCGATTTCTCGTGTTCTCCATTACGTAACGTGGAGCTGGGGCTTTGGGCCGAATTTTCCTTTAAAGATGATTTTTATAGTCAATGAGCAACTTCAAGGAGTGACGAGCCAGCCGGGGAGGCGATATTAGTTGACGCACGCGTCTAAGCGAATCCCAACTCGTTTTTCCCAGGGACTCAGATTCCCGGGCTTGCTTGGCAGGGCTGAGCCTCTGCGCGTAAACCCCGGGCGCGTGCAGCCGCCTCCGGGCCCCGCCCCCGCGTCTCTTCCTCTGCCCGGCGCTGACGCCGGCCCTCGCCGCCAGTCGTTGACAGCCGCCGAGCTGCGAGCTTCTTCTCTCCCGCAGAGGCAGGTAAACAGCCGCATTGCCCTTTAATCTCCCAGCTGGGGCCGTGGGCGCAGAGGCCGGCAGTCAGAACCCCCGCCTTGGGGCCGAGGCGCGAGGGCGCACGGCCGGGTCCGGGCGGGAGGCCGACCTTGACAGTGAGGAGGGCGGGGAGCTTCCGGAGGGCGCGCAACGTGTCAGGCCTACCCAGCGAGCTCGTTGGTTTTCGGACGCCGTGGCTTGGTTTTGCCCTCCTGGTTAGGCGAGCTCCCTTTACTCGGAATGGGGGCGGGGGCCGCGGCTGGCCGGGGCCCCTCTGGAGGGTTGGGGGTAGTGTCGAGGAGTCTGATCCCCTCCCAGGCAAGTCCACGGCGGGAGTGGGATGGGCGAGTAGCGCCGGCAGGGGGGCCAGAGGTCCGGGGAATGGGCGCGCGGAACCCAACGAGGGCCGCAAAGGGGCTCCGCTGGGGCGCTCAGCGAGGAGGACCAAGGAGAGGCGCGGGTCTGGGCCCTCCCGAGACCCAGAGGGGACGCGGCCGACCACCCGAGTCCAGGGCCTCGTTAGGGAGGAGTCCCGGGGCGTCTGGGGGCCTCCCCAGCCGCCACCGCCGACCTCCTCCCCAGAGGGGGCCCCGCCTGCCATCACGCGGCCGGGCGGTGCCTGGGACGCAGCAGCGGGCGGGTCTCTGGCACCCCCGGGGACCGGCACAGGCTGGCGTGAGCTGGGCTTCCGGCCTCGGCGGGCGGAGTCTTGGGGCGACCCCGCCCTCGCTCCCGGGCCTGAGACATCCAGGGGCAGGCGGCAGAGTGTCTCCTGCGAGCTCATGTGTGGTGGACTCACAGGCTTTGCTTTTCGCCGTCTCGACTGTCCCTGTGGAAGGAGAGAACTCGGCCGTCGGGGGGACTCCGAGAGCGGGGATCAGGGCCGGGCAGCGCCCCTCGGAGAACCACATTCCTCCGCTAGTATGGGTGGCACCTTCACGTTTGATTATTGAACAACGGGAAGAAGTCCATTTTTGCAGTCCATTTTCGTTTTTGTCCTTTTCTATTTGTATCAGCAGTGGCAAATAGATTTTTTGAAATCATAAGCCCACCACCATCACATCCACCCTCACCATCTCAAAGCCACTGCCTTCTGTTTTGCAGTTTCCTCTTCTCCAGTTCGTACACAACACAGTGCAGTTTCACCTCGCTGATAATGATTATCCTCATCTCATGGCTGAGTTATTTTCCTGTGCTTAGAGCAATCACGGTTTAATAAGCAGTTCCCAGCATGCTGAACATTTGAATTGTTTCCCTTTTCCTTGCAAAAAAAATCCAGGTAGAATAGAATTAAAGATTTTCACAAATCAAATTATCAGAAAAAATAGGAACAGAAAATTGAATAAAAATGTCAGATCTCTGGAAAAATCAACAGCTGTCTCAGATTTGAAGAAGAAAAAAAATATCACCAATGAAAAGGAACAATTTTACCTACCCAAACACTGAGGAGCTCTTACAATGAAAAAGGACTAAACAGAAAGGGAAAGAAAGCAGAGCTAGGATGTGATTTGTATATGGTTTTTATCTGACACAAATTTTTCATACTTGTGAAAGAATATCGAGATTATAAAAGATAAATGGTGAAATGATGAATCGTTTATAGACTACAATGCAAATTAAAGTAAGTCTGGATTATCATTTTGCAGCTATTAGCAAAAACAACAGTAACAGCAACCACTGCTGGAAGGTTGCCTAGAAATTTGCATATTCAGTTATCCTGGGAGGTGACAGGGCTTTGGGGTTAGAAAGATGGCTCTGCAACTAATCATTTCACAGCTTGGGACCAGTTACCTAATTTCCTCATCCTCCTTTTGTCCATTCATACGGTAGAGGAAATTATACCTATTTCAGGAGTTTGCCAAGATTAACTGTTTGTGTAAAACTGACCTTTGGTATGTATACCTTTATTCTTTTCCTAGTCACACTGCACTGGGGACATAGTGAATCTGTGTGAAATTTGTGAAAAGCAATCTGGTGATGCATTTAAGCCAAGACCCAGAAACCCCACTCCTGGGAATTTACTTGCAATGGAAGAAACAACAGGAAAGGGAAAAAAAAAGCCATATGCACACACATTCAGAATGATCTAAAATTAAACCCAACGGAGAAGCAACCTAAGTGTATAACAGCAGGGCAGCAGCTAAGAAAATCATGACACATTAACGGCAAGGAACATTGTGTAACCATCAAGTCATGATTTTGGAGCCTGTCTGCGATATATTGGAAAAAACTGACAAGTCAAAGTACAGATTACTAAACTGCATCTACTTACTCAGATGCAGTTTATTAATGTATATGTGAAAAATCTGAATAAAAATGAAGTTTTAATAGAAATACAGGTTATTTTAATTTTCTTGTTGATATATTGCTTTTCTAAATAACATCTTTAAAATAGTTCATAGTTAATTTTTTTAAGGAAATGGACCCACAGCTTTCTGTGTGTGGGAGAGGGAGAGCTCAATGTCATGTTTGCTGCTGCTTTTTTGAGCTGACCTCATTTCTTTTTTTCAAATATTATCTTGTTTTTTTCCTTGAGTAGATATATAAGTGGTTTAGTAATTTATATATTGGGTTTTTCATTTAAAGAATCAGTTCTTAGATTTATTTATCAATTCTAGTTTTTTCTTTTCTGTTTTTTTTTTTTTTTTTTTTTTTTTTTAGGGACTCCTGAATATATTTGAAAACTGAACAGTTTCAGCCAAGCCGAAGCATTCTGTCTTCCCAGGGACACAAATCCAACTTAGCTGAGCCAAAGCAGATGTACGTACCCTGTGGAATCCCTTTGGTCTTGTGATGGTTGAAAGTTCCCAACTGTCACAGAAGATAAGGTCCTCGAAAGGCTGTGGTCACAAATCCTTGCTCTGGAGGCAACTTGGATCTATATATGTAACCCACACCTATTATACCTTCCTTTCTTGTAAAATCATCTTGATTTTGCAGGGAAAGGGCTTTCTCTAGAATCATTCTGAGTTATGTAAGGAAGCAACCATTTTAAAAATAGTATAATAAAAGCAGTAACATTACAAACATTTCTGCACTAAATTAACACTGACAAAAGGTTTTATGAGATGACAGTTTTTTTTCCAAGCTGTAGTTTTAATTTATCTATTCCAGTCTCTCTTTTCGGATCTTATTTCCTCTTCCAAGGCAGCCAGCTTTATCAGTTGTGAACTGCTGCATGTGAAACATTCAAAACATGCCTGTATCTAAAGCTGTGATGGCTGCAGCAAAATAATCCTTGAGTGAATAGCATGTGTAGTAATTCTTACATTTGGGAGAATTTTCTGTTTGTTCATCCTTTTTCTTCTAACCATATTCTCCTGGGGTATAGGGTAGGCTCTAGCAATGTTGCTTTTTTTTCAAGCTGTTCACATAATTCTGAGGATGGATCAGGTTCAGGCCCTTTGCCCTATTCAGTCCAGGGCTAGGCCTCAGTGCCAGTGAAAAACCCCCACCCCAGAGCGGTTTGTAAAATTTTGAGTAGCTTGCATTAGGCTCTTTAAGGGGCAATGACCTCAAAAGATAAAAATATGACACATGAGTTCCACTTAGCTCAGGAAAGACAGGAAATTTTTCCGGGGCAGTCGGGGGTAGGGGGACTATTTGGTGTGCCAGTTCCCAATTTAACCAATTAAGTGTCAAGGGTGTAACATGTTTTAAGTATCAGAAGTTTGGCCCCTGGCACATGACCACTGGACAAGTTCCTCCTGGCTCTTAGTCCCATGTATTCCCCATGGGAATAGGATGAATGGCATAATATATGGATCTTTTTTTTGTTCCTTCTCTCTAGTTCCATTGCTCTGCCATTCGGCTCATGCACTAATGCCACATGATCTTATTTATTTTAGTTTTGCAATGCATTCTGGTACCTGGCAGGCCAAATATACCCTAGATTTTCTTCCTGTTAAATAATTTCTTTAGTCTTCTTAATTTTGAGTATCATTTCATCATATTCCTTAAAATCCTCTTTAAATTAGGACTGAAATTGTGTTGACTTTATGATTATTTGGAGGTGAATTGGTATCTTTCAGTCTTGATTTTCCCAACCAAAAACATTATCTGTCTTTCTCTTTTTTTCCAGTCTTCCAGCTTTCTTCCTAAAAGGTCTATTTATTTTTAGGTTAAATCTTAGATATTTTGAATATTTTGTTGCCACTATGAGTGGGATTTTTTTTCCACACTAAATCTTCTAAATAATTACAACTGATTTGAGTATTCACTCTTCTATATGTTGATTTCAAAAGCTGCCACCTTAATAAGCTCACTTATTTATTCTAGGACACAATTTTGGATGATTTTCCTGGATTTTCCAGATAGAAAATCATACCTGGGACTTCCCTGGTGGTGCAGTGGTTAAGAATCTGCCTGCCAGTGCAGGGGACACGGGTTCGAGCCCTGGTCCAGGAAGCTCCCACATGCCGCGGAGCAACTAAGCCCGTGCACCACAACTACTGAGCCTGAGCTCTAGAACCTGCAAGCCACAACTACTGAAGCCCGTGTGCCACAGCTACTGAAGCCTGCACACCTAGAGCCCGTGCTCCGCAGCAAGAGAAGCCACCGCAATGAGAAGCCCACACACCGCAACGAAGAATAGCCCCTGCTTGCCACAACTAGAGAAAGCCCGCACACAGCAACAAAGACCCAACGCAACCAAAAATAAAATAAATAAATTTAAAAAAAAAAAAGAAAAGGGCTTCCCTGGTGGCGCAGTGGTTGAGAGTCCGCCTGCCGATGCAGGGGACACGGGATCGTGCCCCGGTCCGGGAAGATCCCACATGCCGCGGAGCGGCTGGGCCCGTGAGCCATGGCCGCAGAGCCTGCGCGTCCGGAGCCTGTGCTCCGCAACGGGAGAGGCCACAACAGTGAGAGGCCCGCGTACGGCAAAAAAAAAAAAAGAAAAAGAAAATCATACCTGGCTAGAACCTCCATAACAGTCTAAAATAGCAGCAATTGCTTGCATTCTTGTCTTGTTCATTATATTAAGGAGAATGCCTTTCCTCTTTCAGTTAAGGTAGGGTGTGGGCTGTGTGTCTGTGATAGCTGTTCTTGATGATGGAAAGGGATTACTTTCTAGTTCTATGGAAATTTTTTCAACAGCTTAACCTTAAAAAATCAGGAATGTATGTAGATTTTAATTGAAAACTTTCAACATCAGAGCATCTTTGTGTTTTTTTCCTTAACCTACTAATAGGTTACTTGATTTTGTGATTTTAAGCCATCCTTGTATTCCTAAATAATCCTTATTGGTCACAGTGTATTCTTCTTTTACTAAACTGTCAAAATCAGCTTGGTGGTATTTTCTTTTGGTTTTTGGCACCCATGTTGCTGGAGGTTGGATAGCTAAGAGTGTGAGCCCTTCACTCAGAATACTGGAGTTTGAATCTCGATCCTTTATTCCCTTGGCTATTAACAGCACTTCTCAGGTGAAGCTGCCCAAGTGTTTATCTCTGCTGAGTTCCAGATTCTTATAACAATTGCCTGAATTGATACTCCCGCTTGAATGGCTCATAGATGTAGCAAAGTTAGTATGTCCAAACTAAAACTTTATTTTCTCTCACAAGCATGGCCCTCCATCAGTTTCCTCTGTTTCAACAGATGGCATCACCACCATCTGCCTGGCTATGAAAGCCACAAACCTGATCAACTCTCACTTCTCCATCCACTCTATCTGCTTAATTGGTTCTTTCTGCAAAATACATCCCATTTTTTCACAGCTCCTCAACTGCATTGGCACAGTCCCAGGCCACACCGCCATCTTCCTTCAATCGTTTTATAAGTGGTCTCACCATTTCCTTTCTTGCCCCCCAAATTTTCTACTTACACAACAGGGTGAACTTCCTTAAAAAAAAGAAAAAGATCCTGTGATGTTATTCTCCTAAGACCCTTTAATGGCTTCCCACTGTCTTTCAGGTTCCAGATACCTATCTTCCTTAGTGCTTGAACCCACAAACTAAACATCTTACTCACCACTGTGTCCTCAGCCACAGCACAATGCTAGACCCTTAGAAGACAACAAATATTTGTTAAACTAATCAATGGCTATTGTACAGTAACTTTTTTCTCCATTTCTCCTATGGTTTATCGTCAAGTTTTCTATTTCTTTAAAAACTGGCACGTACTAGCTGTTCCATAAATATTTGTTAAATGCATTGATTCTAACATCTGTTTTTATAATTTAATAGGAAGGCAATCCATCCCACAAAGATTTTTAATTCATAAAACTTTTACTTTTCAGAGTTAGGTCTCTAGAGTCTGCTTTTGCATGTGGTGTTAGGGTCCTAGTTTTATTTTCCTCTAGTTTCCCAGAAGCATCTGCTAAACAAATGTTTCTTTCTCCATTGATTTGTGGTGTCCGATTTATCATTTATCAGGTTTGTACTAAAGAATATATACATGGGTTTATATCTGAACTTGCTATTCTCCTTCCTTTGATCTGTAGGTCCGTTTCTAGACTGTTACCCTATTTATTACATATTTATTACTATGACTTTGTAATAGGATTTAATGTCTGATAACAGTAGATTCTCTCCTTTTTTCTCTTCTTTTTTAAGGTTGAGTTTGCTACCTGTGGACATTTCTTACCTCTTGTGGGTTTATTGAATTCCTCAAAAAATCCAGGTGGAATTTTGATTGTCATTTTATTATTATAAGTTCATTTGGGGGTAATTGATATCTTTATAGTACTAAGTTGTTCCAACCAAAACCTTTCCATGTTTACAGATCATCTTCTTTGTTCTTTACTAATGTTCAATTTTTCTTTCCCCAGTCTTAAGTCAATCCTAGATACTTTATAGTTTGGGTTGAAATTATTACTATCTTATTAATTTTTTTCTAGTTGATTATTGCTGGTATAGAGAAATGCTGATTTTTGTAGGCCAATCTTGTATCCCACAACTTATCCCTCTAGTTGTCTCGTGTTACCTCTGTTGAGTCTGTTGAATTTTCTATGTTTATGATCACATTAGTTCCACATAATGTCAGCTGGAGCTCTTTCCTTGGAGTTCTTGCACCAGTTACTTCTTTGTCTTTGCATATGGCATTGGAAGGACTTCCAGTCCTGTGGCAGTGTACATCCTTGTCTTGTTTCTGATCTTAAAGGGACTACATTCAAAACTTACTTATTGTGTTTGCTGTTTTAGTTATATAATCTTTATTAAGTTAAGGAAGTTACCTCCTATTCCTAGTCTACTAAGAGTATTTTTCTTAGTGATAAATAGGTATTGACTGTTGTCAAATACTTAGTGTCTTGAAATGTGCCAGAGTGTTAGGCCACAACCTGACTGTTCTCTGAGAGCATCTTATATGAAGTGTCGTAGCACAGCCAGACATTCAGAAACCTAGTCTCTATTCCTAGCAATTTCACTAATTAACACTGTAATCACAGATATGTCACTTGACTTTTCTGAATCTTGGTGGCTAATTTGTAGAGTGAGAAGTTTGGATTAAATAATATAAGATCTTCCTTATTTTTATCACAAACAGAAAGATTCTCCAAGGTCTCATTAAGTTTTGAGTCCTTATCCTTAGAAATGATTCTCTGCTTCAAAATGTAGTTGTTAATTTTTATGCTTTTTATAATTAAATGTTGCTATTGTTGTTCTCAACTGATTTTAAAATGATCTTGTCTTAATATAGTTTATGATCATCCAACTTTAATATTCAGTTTTAAAGTACTGATCAGCAACATATGCCCGTGGCCCTTATGCCCTATTACCTGTATCTCCAGTCCATGGTCATTCTTCAGCTCCAGACTCACCAAGCTAACTGCCTACTGGTATCTCTTGTCCCAGTAGGCAGCTTGATAATGGCATTGTAGCTTGATAATGGCATTGCCAAAGCCACACACCACATTTGTCTCCCTCCAGACTTGCTCCACCTTCCGTGTTCTGTCCACACAATTGCCCAATCCAGAAATCTGGGTGCCACCTCGATTCTTCCAGTCTTTCATCTTCCACGTCAAACACCAAGCTTTCCAGAATTCCCTGAGGTGTTTGAGCAGAATTGTGAGCAGCCTGGAAGCCAAGAGCTGAGCCCCATTAGCAAATGGAAAATAGATCAGGGAAGCAGACCTGCAGAAGACTGAATGCCAGGAGATGTGGATGCGAGATTGAGGCCAGTCAGCATATCCCAGGACCCTGTCCCTCTGATCTTACACAAAAGAGCCTCCAAAAATCCTAATTGGCATATTCTGAGCAGTTTAGCTGGGCTTATAACTTTAAAATATATTTTTATTTACACCAAGACATTTCAGTAGTGATAGTAGAAACAAACATGATGTTAATTCATTTATTTGTTTAATCAGTCTTCCTCTGAATATTATCCAATTTAGTCTTTAGTTCTGAAGGTTATGAAAAATAATTTTATAATATTAGATGCCGTTTTTATTTGAAGGTGTCCCAGTGCTGGGGATAAGACTACTATCAGCATTACAACGTATGCCATTTTTGGTTTTGTGGCACATGGTATTTTGGAGCATATGGTTTGACATGGGGTACAGTAGAAACTAATGATCATTCTACTGTATGTCTTTAATCTCTGCTCTTGGCACCAAGCACCCAGGGTGAATGAGGTCTTCAATCTGAAAGGAGGTTTTTAATTGATGAATGTACATTCTGCAAAGGTTCATAAATTATCATGCAGGATACTTTGTTTATTCCTAAGCCACGCTAGCCCTTTCATATAAGATATGTGTCTTTTCTACCAAAAATTAGGAGAAAATAAGTCACTCACGAACCATTAAATGCTGAACTAAGACTCATTCAGTGAGTGAGTGACTGCAAAGCTTGTGAACACAGCCTTCCTTACCCCATTTTGAACAGCCCCATTTGTTTCTGTCTGTAGAGAGAAAAATGAATTTATAGGTGGGCTTGCAGAATCTTGCACATTTCCTGTTTCCAAAAATTTATTGTATTGAGAATTTCTTTGAGGAAATTCTTGTTGGCATTTATATGTTCAGAGGATATTAATTCCTTCACTTAACAGGTATCTATTGTGTATATGCTCTGTGCCAGGCCCTGAGGAGATAGCAGTGAACAAAAGAGACATTTCCAGCTTACATTCCTGCAGGAGGAAAGAGGACATGAGCCAGCTATTTAGAAAATGATTTAATCATTTCAGCACCTACCTGGGGGTGTTCCTAACTGGACATTAGAATCACTTCCATAGGGGCCATGCCAGGGTCCCGGGAGGTTCCAGGAGCTCATATCCCTCATAACAGCCCAAATCACTACTTCAGAGAAGCTCAAAGCTATGGCAAACCCACCAGGTGTTAATAGTTTCTTCCAGTTTAGATACAATGTATCAACCAGAGGTTATTTTTATCATAAGCAATGTTGCTGGCATTCCACCTTTATCAAGTTTCTAGGAAACAGAGCCAGAAATTATCTTAAGGTCAAATTTGTCCTGAGAGAAGGAGAAAGAGCTGTGTTAACCCTTTACCTACAATTACTTTTGCTGTAAGGGTTGCAAAACAGACATGGAATGTGAAGAACATATATGACCAAGAACATTTATAGCTGATGCCACTGCTATGCAGTCATTATGCTGCAGACGTTAAGTGTTTTCAACATAAACACACAATGCTGACACCCTCTTTATTTTGCAGATAAGTCATCATGGTGAAAAGCCACATAGCCAATTGGATCCTGGTTCTCTTTGTGGCCACGTGGAGTGACATGGGCTTCTGCAAGAAGCGACCAAAGCCTGGAGGAGGATGGAACACTGGGGGGAGCCGATACCCAGGACAGGGCAGTCCTGGAGGCAACCGCTATCCACCCCAGGGAGGGGGAGGCTGGGGTCAGCCCCACGGTGGTGGCTGGGGACAGCCCCACGGTGGTGGCTGGGGACAGCCCCACGGTGGTGGCTGGGGTCAGCCCCACGGTGGTGGCTGGGGACAGCCCCATGGTGGTGGAGGCTGGGGTCAAGGTGGTGGTACCCATAATCAGTGGAAGCCCAGTAAGCCAAAAACCAACATGAAGCATGTGGCAGGAGCTGCTGCAGCTGGGGCGGTGGTAGGGGGCCTTGGTGGCTACATGCTGGGGAGTGCCATGAGCAGGCCCCTTATACATTTTGGCAGTGACTATGAGGACCGTTACTATCGTGAAAACATGTACCGTTACCCCAACCAGGTATACTACAGGCCAGTGGATCAGTATAACAACCAGAACAGCTTCGTGCATGACTGTGTCAACATCACAGTCAAGCAGCACACGGTCACTACCACCACCACCAAGGGGGAAAACTTCACTGAGACGGACATCAAGATGATGGAGCGTGTGGTGGAGCAGATGTGCATCACCCAGTACCAGAGAGAATACGAGGCTTATTACCAAAGAGGGGCAAGTGTGATCCTTTTCTCCTCCCCTCCTGTGATCCTCCTCATCTCTTTCCTCATTTTCCTCATAGTGGGATGAGGAAGGCCTTCCTGTTTTCATCATCTTAATCTTCACCAGGTTGGGGGAGGGGGTATCTACCTGCAGCCCTTTAGTGGTGGTGTCTCATTCTTGCTTCTCTGTTCGTCACCTGTAGGTTAATACCCTTAGCACTTACAGCACTGGGAAATGGAAAGTAGATCTGAAATGCTATTTATTCAAGCCCCATTTGATTTAATCCTTCATAGGCCAACGCTAGTGCTGAGCTGGTAAAAGTGTAACAGCAAATAATCATTGGTTGATCTAGGCTTATTTTTTGTCTAGTGCAACAGATTGAGGCTAAAACAATTCTCAAAGCAGTCTTCAAATACCTTTGCCTAAATACCTCCAGCTCCTTCTCTAGCTAGAGCTCAGTACACTAATGCCCCATCTTAGCAGTGATTTTATAGCAATTTCCTCATTTGTTTTAAGAAAACCTGACTGCATTTCCCTGTTCAGACGGCATTTCTGCCAAATCTGGAAGGAGGCTGCATAATATTCATTCAAAAAATAAAACTAGAAATCCTTAGCTTGTGGGCCCAGGCTCAACCCGGTGGAAAGCATGTGTCCTGTGTCTGCAGAGAACTGTAAGGATGTTTTGCATTTTGCAGTACGGGTTACACAGCAGCTGTTGCATCAAGAATGGATATTCGTGCAACACTAGACTTCAGGGCAGAGGACATTTTCACAGGGAATGAACATAACTAACATAATATGAAAGGCTTCTGAGACTAAAAATTTCCAGCATATGGAAGAGGTGCCCTCGGAGACAGCCTCCCATTTTGGATGTTTAAAGCACCTTTATGTGGTATTCTTTTCTTTAGTAATGTAAACTATAGATAATGAAGATACTTTAATTAAACTACCTTCTGGACACTGAGAGCAAATCTCTTTTGTTTGTGTACCTGGAAAGCAGAATGATTTTAACATTGTTTGGATGAAGCCAGGAGATTTTAACATAGAGGAAACAGCAGCTATAAAAAACACGGTATTCAGGTCCTTAGTTTCTGGAATTGGCTTTTGAATCAAAGAATAGGGAGGCATTCCAAAAGAAAAATAGGTTAGAGATGGTAGGAATATGATCCATTCAAAGTGGAAAAAGCAATTCTGTTACCATTATTTAAGTAAAAGGTAAAATTATTCCCTGGGTTGTTCAATATTGTCACCTAGCAGATTTACATTACTGTTCTGCACTGTTATTACTGGCTTGCACTTTGTGGGTATCCTATGTAAAAAAAAAAAAAATTTATATACATATATATATATTGCATATGACAAAATTAGAAATTTTGGTTAGAGCGATTAACATCTGAACTATCTAATGCATTACCTGTTTTTGTAAGGTACTAAATACTTAATAACACTTAAAGGAAACCCTTTTGTGTGGTCCTTAGGCTTACAATGTGCACTGAATAGTTTTGTATAAGAATACAGAGTGGTATTTGAAATACGCATGTGCTTTATATTTTCTATATTTGTAACTTTGCATGTACTTGCTTTGTTGTATTAAAAGTTTATAAGTGTTTAATATCTGACTAATATTAAACAGGAGCTAAAAGGAGCATCTTCCTTGAAGTTTGCAGTTGTGCTTCACCATTGTGCACCCCATGTTGGCAGCTTCATTTTGGGGGTTAATCTGAGCAAAGTGGCGCATTCACTGCTTGTGGTGGCCAATGTTTCACACACCCACTCCTGATCCTGCCTCAGCCTTACTCCCAGTCACATGCCAGCTATTCTCTGCTGCCTTTTCATTTTTTTCCACAAGTACCTGGCAAAGTCACTTCTGCAGCAGAGGAAAACAGTCCTTGAATTCTGGAAGCTTTTTTCTGTTCTGGATTTTGAAATAGAGGATTTTCTTGATTAAGATGAGACTTAACAAACTAAATTATCTACTTGATGCCCATCCCCGCCCTCAACACCAACTCAGGTTATAAACTGTGAGACCTGGTAACAATCACTCTTTGGATTGAAATTCAACACCGTAAGGTCAATAGGCCACTTTTCTTTGTCACAGGGTTTCAACTCATTTTTCATGTTTTCTTCTTCACAAGTGTGAAGTACCAGCTCTCAGTTTTCCTTCACAGAGGTTTTCTTCTGCATCTGTAATTTACCAACAGCAGGAAATAATCATAAAAAATGACAGTGGTTGAAATCATAATATTTATTAATACCTTAGCAAATGCCAGTATCCTTCAATATCTAAACAGAGGATCAACTTTGCATTAAAAATGAAAAGATAAAAACATCTTGAAACCCCATCATTCACAAAACTATTAAAACAAATGACATATACAAAGACTCAAAAGCATTACTCCAAGTTAATCATTAACAAAAATTTCTAGGACTATTTTCATTCAGCCCTTTTGACCATATTTCTAATTATTTAAAAACAAACTATTCATTATCTGCCAATCATACTTTCTCAAAAATAGCCCACTGAGAAGGCTTCAATCATTAAAAGCATAGGTATTTGGAGGGCCAAAGTGAATGATACACATCTGTAGCTTTCTCAGCCACCATGTTTTCTTCCTGTTACTTCCAACTACTATGAGTTGTGCTAAAGGAATTTTTACTAAAAAAAATTTTAAATCAATTTTAAATAACTGAGTCTAACCCTCACAGAGGGTTCTTCCAGAGAAGTGTCAGGTGTCAACCTTTGTTTCCCTTCCTTTCTCTCTGGGGTTAAAGCCAAATAAGTGTCCCCTGCCTTTGGAAGGGATTTGGGGTCTGTACTGCTTCCCACCCTAGTGGGAGCCTTAATCTGGCAAGAACCTGAGCTTCCCCAGGCTCAGGCCCTGACCTTGCATTGGTCTAAGCATGACTGACCTACACAGTTCATTTCCACCTGAGAAAGGTCAGTTCCTCTCTGGCTCTTCAAAACTGGAGGATTCAGCTCCTCCTGCATTAAGCTTACATTTCCATCCTTTGCCCCACTCCTGTGAGGCCTACCCCTGTTCTCCAGGAAGCCACGCCTTCCACTGCGTACACCCAGTCTACAAGATTCACGTCTGCCTTGGTACATCTGTCCTTTCCTCCAGAGCCGGTGCTCTCTTCTTGCCTTGGAGCAATGCTCCTCAAATTTGAATGTGCTCACCAATCTGCACTGACTGGGGCCCAAGATTCTGCATTTCTCACAAGTTCCTAGATGGTGCCATGCTGGTTCTGTGAAACCTCACTGACACAAGGCCCTCAGGGTTCTCACACTATATCCTGCATTGGCACCTCCTGGAGGCTTGTTCAGCACAGGTTGCTGAGCCCCACTGCAGAGTTTCTGATTCTGGAGTGCAGGGTAGGACCTGAGAATGTACATTTCTAACAAACTCCATAGCAATGCTGCTCTCGATGTGGAGATTGCACATGGAGCTCCACTGCTCTACAGGAAGATGTGAAGGAAATAGAAGGTGGCCTGGCCCTGAAATACAGAGCTGTTAGGGAGACTAAAAACCTGACTGGAACTCTCCCTGGGGAGGAGAAAGATGGGAGCTCTAAAGATGAAAGGCCATGGAGGTGTAAGGAGGTGGTTAACACCTGCTACCTGAAAAGCTGGAAGCACAGGTGAGTCCTGAGGCCCACCACTAGTGAGAGACAGCTAAACCTGGAATGGTACCCACCCTGCAAATGTAGCACTTCTCAAACTCTGATGGGCATGCACATCACCTGAGAACCTTGTCAAAATGCAGTTCTGAGGCCACAAGTTTGATGTGGGCTCGGAGATTTGGTGTTTCTGCAAGCTCCCAGGTGATGTGATGCTGCTGGTCCCAGGACCACACCGAGAAACAAGGGCCTAGAGGCCCAAGTCATCTCTTCTAACCCTGGCCAAGACTTTGGAGAAGCACTGAAGGCTCAGGGGGAGTGGGGAGTGGCCAGCAGGGAGTCTACCTTCTCTTGATTTAGCCCTTAGTGCTGCCTCTCCTGCTTTCACAGCACAATCCTCCTGCCTGGCCTGAGTTAAAAGAATCAACCACCTGCAGGCAGCAGTGAAGTCAGCTTCTATCTTATCTCAGAGCCAAACAGAGCTAGTTAACTGCTCCTGCGGGAAGTCTCAGACCCAGAGACATTCTGTCACTTGTCCAAGGTCACACAAATAGTATATTCACAAAAGTACATTGTGGAAACTCTTTGCCTTTGGTTTGTGATGATATTTAAGGGTTTGGCTCAAAGGTGCCAGGCCTCGGGCACTGTGTACAACCCATGGCCTCTGTGAAGGGCGCCCCCTGGTCTTCTGCAGGGCTCCAGCTTGAGGGGACTCAGTTGACTCCAAGGGGAATCTGAAGGAAGGGTCAGAAATCCTAAAAGCAATCTCAGCCTAAAATGCCTCCTTCCCTAGACAGACCCTCCATCACTCCCATACATGCCTCCCTTGTATTATTTCAGAGGTGACCTGCAGCCAGGACCCATTGGTTGGTGGCCCTCTCTAACCAAACCATGGTCCCCTGAGCCCTAGAGCACGAGTCACCTCCTGCTGGAGCCCCCAGGCTGTAGGCCACCAGGGTGATTGGGGCTGGGGGCTTTTTTCTCTGTAACTGTTCTGGCAAACCTACATCTTTCCTCCCTCCTTCTCTAAAAACAAACAATAAACAAAAGCAAGGTCATTATCTTAATCTTTATATTGGGTAAAGATAACAGTTTTCAGTAACTCCATCCTTTAACACCCTTACTCAACCCAATCATTTCAGAAAACTTTACAGGACCTTGTTTCATTGCCTTTCTTGTTGAATATACCATCTTGATTAGTTTGCTAGGGCTGCCATAAAAAAATACCACAAACTGAGGGGCTTAAACAACAGAAATTTATTTTCTCACTGTTCTGGAGGCTGGAAGTCTGAGGTTAAGGTGTCATCAGGGTTGGTTTCTTCTGAGGCCTCTCTCCTTGGCTTGTAGATGGACATCTTCTCCCTGTGTCTTCGCACCGTCTTCCCTCTGTGTGTCTCTGTGTCCTAATCTCTTTTTATAAGGACATCACTCATCAAATGTGATTAGGGCCCACCCTAACGGTGTCATTTTTTCTTTTTTTAAAATTTTTAACATCTTTATTGGAGTATAATTGCTTTACAAAACGGCTTCATTTTAATTTAACTTTAAATTAACTCTTTAAAGGCCCTAACTCCAAATACAGTAATTTTTCGGTATTGGGGACTAGGACTTCAACACCTATCAAGAAATGTCATAGCAGTGTCACTCTAAATACAGCTCAAAGGCAGTCCCAGGACTAAGAGGGCCTTTTGGGCGCCCCACATTCACACACTACACCGTTATCTGGATCACTCTATGCCTTCAAAAGACCGGGCCACTGCCCGATCCACTTAGGATTGCCAAGGGTGCTTACCTCCTACTGCCCATTGCAAACAGAAATGCTTCCATTCTGGATACAGCCCCTGAAATCCAGCCACCACGCCCCCATGGCTCACACAAAGTGAAGAGTTTCGTAATCAAACAAAGTTGTTTAGTTTGGCTCATACTAATGAAGATCTAAAACTCTAAGCCAGATAATGTTCCTCCCACACACAAATACACTGCAAACACACCTGGCTTAGCGTTATACTGATTATGAGTTAATTAACATAAGACGGAGTGTTAGCTATAATTCAGGGGGTAGGACAGAAAGTTGGCAAGATGCTATCCCCGCAATGCTGCCAAATTCTGAATGCTAGGCTTGCCCGTCACCCTGCTCACGGTAGCTGTCCACACATGGAACGGGCCCACTCAGGTTTCTTTATGGCTCCAGCTCATCTTCCCAAGGCCCCAACTCCAAAGTGCAGGGAGAACCCCACAGATTCCAGGCCCACCAGGTGGTCTTGCCATTGGCTAGACTCACAGACCAGGAACTCAATGAGAAAGGAGACCATGTCTTCTTTGTCCAGCCTTATTTTCCCCATTCCCTTGCATGTCTCTGAATCGCCTTTTTTTTTTTTTTTGTGGTAAGCGGGCCTCTCACTATTGCGGCCTCTCCTGTTGCGGAGCACAGGCTCAGTGGCCGTGGCTCACGGGCCCAGCCACTCCACGGCATGCGGGATCTTCCCGGACCAGGGCACAAACCCGTGTACCCTGCATCGGCAGGCGGACTCTCAACCACTGCGCCACCAGGGAAGCCCTCTGAATCTCCTTTTATTCCAGCCCTCCAAGGAGGCCTTTTCTCTCCAACCACTCTTTTCTCTGTACTGCCTTCCAGGAGGTGATGAGACATCATGGGTTTGTTATTTCCATGGCATCATGCAAATACCAAGGCTATTTTTGTGGACCAGACTAGCCCAGAAGAAGGGTTTCTCACCTCCAGTTAAGGCCATCAGACAAGGCTAATGTTTCCTCAAGAAACATCTCTGGACCTTTCATGAATGACGATATGCTCAGTCAAGCCCAGATTCCCCCTGTAAATATGTCAGAGACCATTCTTAGCTTTGAGAATTTTAGGAGAATGATTTTTCACTGCCACCCATGGAGGAGGCCCACTGTGGCTCTGCTGCTCATTTGATTCCCACAGCTGGGGTGGCCACATTCCTCAGAACGTGCCAGGAGATGCAATAAATAAACCAGGTTGGGCTGTTTGGCTCTGTCCAGCCAACTTATGGAAAATGCACGGTGAAAGCCACGACTTGCTTTTGACAAAATCACCTGAAGAGTACTTGAACAACAGAAACATTGTTTTATTCAGCGTCCCCTAGTTTGCAATAGTCAAACCACAATATCAAATGGAAGAGCATTTGTGTTCTCCAGGGTAATGGGTGTAAACCATAAAAAGGCTGATGAACTTCTGATGTATGCTACAATGTAAATGGACTTTGAAAACATGATGCTAAGTGAAATAAGACAGACACAAAAGTATAAATATTGTGTGATTCCATTTATATGAAATATCCAGAATAGGCAAGTCCATAGAGACAGAAAGTAGATTATTCATTGCCAGCAATTGAAGAGAGGGGATAATGAGAAGTGACTGCAAATGAACGTGGGGTTTCCTTCTGGTGTGATACAAATATTCTGGAATAAGATAGTGACAATGAACAACTTTGTGAATGGACTAAATATCACTGAATTGTACAATGTGAAATGATGAATTCCATAGTATTTGAATTATATCTCAATGAAACTTTTTTTAAGCATAGAATTACCTACCTAAGAATATAAGTGATGAGAGGGTAGAGGGAGGTTCGGGTACTTGTTTGAAATTTAATTGTTATAAGAACATTTCAGCCCACTTGTTATTCTCCTAATACCCTTGGGTCCAAAGCCTTTTCTGGCCACAGAATCAAAGCCTAATCAATGAAAGCTGAAAGATGTAATACAACGTTCTTTGCCTTTAAAAAGGTGAGCACCACAATAGTTAACCACAGAGTGATTGAACCTGCTTGCCCCTCCTCCAATATATTATAGAGGACCTGCCGGTGTCAAGAGTTGAAAGAATTGTTACCAGGTGAAATAAATCTGTTACCTGTATGTGGAGAAAATTCGACCCCCTTTACTCAGCATTGAATACTAAAATTTCCTCAAGAAAAAGCTATGGTCTTTGAAAAATGAATGAAGGACCTGGAAGTTGTTTCGTGCACCAGTTTTTGTGATGATTGCCTTTTCTACTACATTACAAGTTACTCCTCCTACAAACTGTTTCAACAACTTTCATCCACCTGGTGGAAACTTTACCCTTTTCCCCAAAGATGGCATTCCTCTTGACTTCTCAATCTGCCCAGCAGAGGTAGCCCCAGCTGTTTCCTCTCCACCTAGTAGGGAAGTTACACAGATGAATAAGGACACACCCTCTCATGCTATGAGCTAAGTCTTTGGCAAGACTGGGTGGTGTGAATACCAGGCCTTGAGAAATGGAGGCCTTCATATGAGCCTTAGCTTCTGAGCTGCCCACATTACATCCCTGTTTTACTCACCTTGACCTGCTTGCCCTGTTCAGGGGCCTTGCTATATCACTTAAGAACCCATCTGAATAATGCATGTGATATTTTGGCTTTCCCTCCGTTGGCTTTCCTTCTATTTGGTTTTCCTTCCCAAGTTTATACCTGATCCTCCTTTCCTGTGTGTCATTTCATACCTATATGTCACTTCCACTTGAGGTCAGGAGATCAGAAAATATAAGAGGAGTATTGGTTCATGTCCAGTTGGAAAATTCTAAATGTTTCCATATGGCAACTAAAGTGAAGGGATGAGAGGACCTGGTCAACTCTTGAAGTCAAGACATCTGTTGTAGAGCTGGATATGGAGTGTGAACTGCTAGTAGAGACATATCTGTGCTGGGCGGATTGTTCCCCTGGCAGTGACCATCATCCAGGGCTAGAAAAGAGAATGCATTGTTCAGTGCTAGCCCTTCCTACAGACCATAAAGCTGAGTCGGATGAAAAAAATTTGCAGGGCAGAAACAGTTGTGAAAGAAATCCAGAAGAACATCAAAGACATCAACTCTCCCTCTCTGTGTCTTCCTCCCTACAGCCCTCTCAGTGGCAATCTGGTCCTCCATTGGCACACCTGAAATAAGACACTACCCCCTGCCCATCCTCACTTCCCTCCAAAAACTAGTCTCATTGTCTTCCTTCCAGACAGTTTTATCTGCAGACTTCCACTGCAATGATCACCACTTCCTCTGCACTCTGATAACCCTTGCCTGGTACCTATCGTCATACACACTGAACGAAGGGGCTGTTTCATACTGGCAATCACAGCTTACCACCATCACTACCCCAAGAATAATTTTTAAAGGTATATTTAAACACATCATGAAGTCTTACCTTATTGTGCCTTAGAGGCACTCTCAGGATGCCTCCATTCCTTTTCTCATGCTGTTCACTCCACCTGAAATGTCCTCCTTGCCCCCCTCCACCTGACAAACTCCTGTTAATACATCAAGACCCAGCTGAAATGTCTATCCCTGCCAGACCACTTTGTGAGTCTGATGAAGCATATGGACCCTACTCAGAATAATGGCTTTAAATGCATAAAATACAGAGGTTACATAGGAAACCAATTATGCTGAAATAGAGTTATCAAAACATTTTTACACTGATTAAATGTAAATATCTAAAACTCACTAAATAAGATCTACTAGTGGGCCGAATGACTTCACAGTGATAAGTGTAAGGGATATTTTGAGATTTGCTAAACCTGGAATTAGGGTGAACAACTTGTCTTGATTTGCCCCATACTTCCCATTTTAGCACTGAAATTCCCATGTCCTGGGAGCCCCCTCAATCGCTGGTAAACTGAGACAGTTGGCCACCCTACCTGTAATGTGACCTGAAAACATCTGTGATTCTAGTGGGTTATGGTCACAAGTACAATAATGCTACTGTGTCTGCTACCTACATTTTTCATGGAGGAAAGCCTACATTTCAGGTAGAGGTTAGTGGAAATAAAGATGTGATGGTTTTTCCTAAGTTCATGTATCTTCCAAATTCTATCCATGGACAGCCCCCTTCCAGGTTAAGAACCCCTGCAACTAGCAGGACGAAGTTAGGCCTAATCTCCCCTAACCTTTATGCTTTGTTCTAAGCTCTACTATAAATTACCAAACTGTTGTTACTGTTTATTTAAACAACACAACAAAATTTCTCCATTGAGCACCTTTCCTACAATGGTGCAAAGAATTAAAAGAAGTCTCCTGTACAGAGGGGCCGGCATGCAGCAGATGCAAGAGGAACCTCGGAGACCTCTTATGCAGATGCATCTAAATTGGTTGAACAACTTTGGCAAATTGCTTGGCAGCTTCTACTAAAACTGAAAAGACACTTATTCGATGACCCAGCCTGTCTGTCCCTGAGGATTTGCCCAACAAGAATGAGAGCTATGTTCACCAAGAGATGTACATAAGAATTTTCAAAGCAACTGAATTCATAATAGTTCCAAGTGAGGAGCAACCCAAATATCCATCAAGAGGTGAAGAGATAAATAAATTGTGGCCTACTTATATAGCCATATATCATACAGGAATGAGAATTGAAAAATAACACTTCTAGACGACAACACTGATGAATGTCACAAACATAATGCTGAGCAAAAATAACCAGCAACAAAAGAGCACGTATTGCATGATTCCATTTGTATAAAATACAAAAGCAGGTGAAACTAGCTTGGGCATTGGAAGTCAGAACAGTGGGTACCATTTGGGTGGGTGGTGGGGGTGGGCATAAGGGCTTAGAATGTTCTGCTGGTTACAAAAGTTTGTTCAGTTTGTGAAAATTTTTTGAATCCTGCACTTATGAATGTACATTTTTCTGTACTCATGTTATACTTCAGTAAATACTTTTCTTTACAATGTTGGGTCCCTCATTCCCATCTGCTGGTGAATCTGGTCCCTACAGCCATTAATATCAAGAAGTGACCTCTCCCTGCATTGTCCAGTTTGATAAGCTCTGCAGCTTGACCACTAATTTCCCCACCAAATGTGAACTGTCTTGATAGTGCTTTGATTTTCTCCCGGCTGAAAGCCATCACAGACCCAGCCTTTGGAACCAACCTCTTCAGCCTTTGTTAGTTGCCTTCATAGCAGTAAATCCTTCATTAGTATTTCTAGCAGGCCAATAATTAACACATGCCCATGCACTCAAAGCAGCTCTTAGGCCTTAGCTTACTTCCCTTTATAATATTTCAGGCAAAAGATTTATATTGAATTTTGTGATTCCAACAGTGCCAAGCAGTGTCTGATAAGCCCTAGTTGGGGATGGGGGTGGGGTGGGGCAGAGTGATACCTCTTGCACAGATGTGAAAACTGATTCTCAAGGTGAACTTCCACCTGCCCCAAAGATGCCATTTGTTTTCTGAGGCAAAGTGCTGCTTACATGACAGAGAAGGCTAAGGTCTCCTCTGACGGATGATAACTGAAGCCACCAGAGGCAGAGAATGGCAGCGTGGGAATGAGAACCTGGGTCTCGAGTTCACACTCTCTCTCTTTGCAGCATCCCCAGGGTCCCTCCTGAGAGTGAAGGGCACTGTGGATAATGAAGGTGTCATTGCCCTGACACAGTACATGGCCCCTCTCACCTGCTCCAGGTAACCTCACTCTGGGGAAGGCCTTTCTCCTTTGGGACATTTTCCTGCATATTAGGGAGAGAAGACAAACCACAGATCAAATTATGCTTTAATTATTATGCTTTACAAAAACATGAGAAAAGTGGTGGGAGGCTGAATGAGGAACTTCAACATGGTGGCTTAGTCTGGCATCCTCTGCCCTTCTTAGAATCTTTGGGTGGAAGTTTCAGCCGTTTCCCAGTCCAGTCCTTTCTGGATCAACTTAAAGCAAAGCCTTCATGCTGTTACCCCTGCTCTAAATCTTCAGTGGTTCTATATCTTCTTACTTATGAGCATCCTATTCCACAAACATTTAGTGATGCCCAAGATGAGTAATTGCCTTCAGTGATCCCTGATGTGCCACGAAGGAATTCCTCACTTCTCAACCCTCACTCACTCCCTCCCACTCCTCCCACCTCCCTGCCCTGAATCAATCCCCCACAGCCCAGCTCCAAACACCAGCTGTGGCCTGAGCAGGGAAGGGCAGAGACTGCAGAGGAAATGACCTTTTGATTAGTGCAGCCTATGCTCTGCAAGTGTTTGCTCACCCTGTGCCTCATACTGCTCTTCTAGACAACTGTCTGCCATGGAGTTTCAACTACCACCATGACAGGTCTTCACCATGCTGCCCTTGATTTTCTTTTTTTTAAATTATAAAACTGTTGCATTTATCCTTGTTAAATTTCCTCTTGCTGCCTTTATATATCCGGACCTGCTGCGATTTGGAGTGTTGAGCCTGCCCTCTGGTGCACAGCCCACCTTGGCAGCTTTGATCAATGTGCAGCTCTGACAACCGTGTCCTCAACCAGGCCACTGATAAGGAAGAGATAAAGGGAATCTAGATGCATCTGGATTCTAGGCATTGTGCTAGATGTGGGG
This sequence comes from Stenella coeruleoalba, assembly GCF_951394435.1. NCBI lineage: Eukaryota > Metazoa > Chordata > Mammalia > Artiodactyla > Delphinidae > Stenella > Stenella coeruleoalba. Next base: position 31,744,780 of record NC_137161.1, read on the forward strand.
CAAAGAGATGCGGATGAAACACAGTCCTTCAACTTCTGTGTGTTCAGCTGAACATATGAACAGCAAGGGAATGCTCCAGATGACTAGCTGGCTATGTGCCAAGTGCTATGAGAACCCACGTGAAGACCCCTAACTGTGCCTGGGAAGAGTGAGCAAGCCATAGAGGAAGGTGATATTTAAGGTTTGCACAAGGCAATAATAGAAATTCTAAGAATATAAAAGCTGATCGTAGGCATATGCTATGACCCAGCAAGTCTACCTATCAGAGTATACATCCAACAGAGAAGTGATCACACGTCCACCAAAAGACATGTGCGAGAATGTTCATGGCAGTGCTCTTCATGCCAAAACCACCCAAACGCCCACCAACAGGGGAATGGAGAAGTCTTACAATGAAATGAACAAGCTACAACTACACCCAATGTGGGTGAATCTCACATGTAATTTGAGCAAGACAGATGCAAAAGATTGTGTTTTATGTAATTCTAGTTATATGAAGTACAAAAGCAGGCAAAACTAATCTGTGGTGTAAGGAGTCAGGACAGTGGTCAGTATAGGGGAGGGGCAGTGACCTGATGGAGAGATAGGAGGCTTTGAGCTTTGTCATGTTCATCTTGTTAATCTTGGTGTGTGTTACATGGGTGTATTCAGTTTGTAAAACTACATAATGCTGTATACTTAGGATATGTTCAGCTTTCTGTGTGTATAGTAGACTTCAATAAAAAGAAAATATTGAGTATGGCTGTTTAGACAGCTACACAGCTATCTAGTAAGTATTTTATTCCAAAACACATTTCAATTCTTTCTCTACCACTAGGCCATGAGCTACGTTACCTGCCCTATTCATCTCTATGCTCTCCCACATAACAGACACTTGATAAATCTTCAAGAAGCCAAGATATGGTGGGTGATCTTCCCACACACTAACCTTTCTGGATACAGTTGTTTTGCCATGGCATCTCCTATCTTAACGATCAATTTATTTATTTCTAAATGTTTTCAGAAAGGTCCAAGATCTAATCAGACAAGGATTTGCTATAATAATGATCCATTCATGCATTCTAGAACTCAGTCTTTCCCTGTTGCTTTTTTTTTAATCCACATAATTTTCTATTATTCATGTTGGAGAGAAATATGTCACAGTCCTTTGCGTCATGGAGCACCAAACACTGTGGAATCAGTCTCATTCTCCCAGTTTTCTCAAAGAGCATCTACATTCAGTTATTTTCCTACTATAATTATCGATGCCAGAAGACACAAGTTACTCAGCTCTGGCCTCTCAGCTCATTTGAAGAAACTAATGTTCTCTCACTATTTCCTTGGCTGTTTGTTCATCTTTACAGGTGAGAGCCAGGTGCCAGGCAGGGTTGCAGCAGTTCTGTACTCTCTGCATCTGGTTAACAGTTTTCTTGCTTGTTTGCAGCTTCCAGAGCTCCTCCCATCTTCTCAAACATTTCACAGCCCTCTACACTCTTCTGTGCCTCTGAGAACAGTCTTTTGTTCGCTAACAGGAGGAATCTGTAGCCTCATCAGCTCTAAACCAACCTCCCACTACACTGTAGGCAAAGTCCTCCTCTGGAAGGGCATAGAAAGAAGGGGAATGAAGAGGGCCTGAAGGGGAGGGGGCATGGAGGTAATTGCACCAGATGGGGACAGGCAGGGTGGACAGTACACAGAGTACAGAACAGGGCAATGGATCTGCAGGGGCAGCACAGCCTCCTGGCTGTGTGACCTTGGGCCTATCTGGGCCCCATGACCTTATAGTGTGAAGGAGCTGCACTAGAGGATTCTGAGTCCTTTCCAGCTCTAAACATCCCAAACCTAATTATTACCCTAAGCATCTGTTATGTTGAACAAACATGTACTGACCCTTGTCTCTGGGGGTAGCAAAATATTGAGAGTCTTTTTCTTCCTCTCTTCTGCATTTTGCAAATAGTTTCTACTAAGTTTCTACTACTAATAGTGTGTGTATGTGTATGTTCACAAAACCAAAATGTCTATGATTCTAGAAGGAAAATGAAAAAAAAAATTTTTTTTAAGAGAGGAAAATCAGATAAATTTTAAAAGTAGAGGCAGGGGAGAAAGAAAGGCCCATGTGGAGGCCAAAAATCCACCTAGAGCAGAGGAAGCCCTGCAGGGACAGCATTCGATTTGGGGTTTCCCTCCTCCAGGGTGTAAAGTTTTTGTAAACTCTTCTGGCGTCATCTGCTGGTCATCCCAGAAGCAACAACTTAATGTGGTTTAAAAGGGGGCTTTGAAGTGAATTTGGAAACCATCGATAGGGTCATATTCAGGGTAAAGATCATATTCTATTTACAGGTAAATCTCACTCCAATCTCACCTCCAGAATTCACTTTTGATTTGGCGTTGCAGTAATGATTGTAACACGGACACCTTAGTCCCTTCTGTGCGTTCACCCGATAACTACGCACAGCTCCTCGTGCCAAGAAAGGCAGATCCTCTGGCTCCCTCCCAGCTAGGCTTGGGCACCACTAGAGAGGGAGGTACTCTGAGGAAATCCGCTCTCAGCCCGCACCATCTTTGAACAGTGTGGGTTTCGTCTTCCTCTGTCTCTGTCCCCTGGGTTTCCATAAACCTTCAACTCGGCCTTTTGAATAATTCATTGTTTCAAGCATTTCTTCATGGCCCCAGCAACTCAAAGTCCTGGTGAGTCCTCTCATTTATCTTCCACCCAACATTAGCCCTGCTTGTCCATGGAAGCTCCTCCAAGAAAACTGGTCCCTCACTCCCTGTGGTTCTGGGCTGTGGGTCATGTGGTCCATCTGGTTTCTCGCCCTCTTCCCAACATGACCCTTCCCACAGAGGCTGCCCAGCAAAGGCGCCTTGGCTTCTGAAACTGGTCTTTAGGTGCAGGATAGTATGCATATCCAGAAAGATTTGTTAAAATACCCTCTTGTAGATATTGAAGGAAAAACATTTTCCTTCTAACACTTTTCATTTCATTCTAAAAGACACCTCTCCAAATATCAGTCTTAAAAATAGCCCTAACCAGACTCCTTGGACAGATGCAGCCACTCATCTGTACAGCTGTGACACTGTGATATAATAAGAAATATATATTTGATCTTCATCCCCAGTTCCTGGCACAGAGCTGCTAAAACTTTGTCATTTCCTGAGTGATAGGGGTGAGAGGAGCATTTTTTATTATATTTGGTTTGTTCCCAGTTTCTGGCATGGGGTTCAAAGAGCTTCCAGGTTCGTGAATGCACTCACATTCGGGGAGAGTTGTGTACCCCAAATCCATGAGAACTCCTGTACTTGGAATCCTTCCAGATCTGCCCTATGTACCTCTTCATCTGGCTGTTCATTTATATCCTTTATAATCAACCAGAAATAGTAAGTATAAAATATTTTTAATAAATAACTTAGATAAATAAAAGATACCTCTCAAGTCTTTCTGGACTTCATCAAGTTCTTCACATGGTGTTTATTAGTAAAGAGTAATGAAATGGTCCGTCTGTCTCAAGGCAGAGAAGCACTCGGGAACCCCTGATTGGTCATGCCAGGGAGGGAAGGGCTCCCATATTTGGAAAGCAACAGGAATGCACCTCCCCCTGCAGCTCCTACATAGCCGGGCAGGCCCAGGAGTGTGTGCAGGAGGTGTGCAAGACGACAGTGCACCCGTGGCTCCAGAGGTGCACTGCACTCCCAGAGAGATCCCAAGGTATGTGGGGGGCAGTGTTTGCGTGTGCATTCCATTTTTGTGGCCAAGGTTGTTTATTTTTAATCAGACTGTAAACCATGCAATGATTTCTTTACTCTCGCCTCCTGGGATGGGTCCCACATCTGGGGACACTTGTGAGAATGTTCAGACATCACTGGTGTTCTTGCCTATGTTTTGGTCCTACAATAAAATGCTAGTTTAGGGTTGGCTGGTTGGGATTTTCTTTTGCTTTTAAGTCCTTGCCTCTGAAGACTAATTTCTTTCTCAAGATCTCTATGCTTTTATTTTTTAATTTGATGCACCCATAATTTATATTATTACTGTTATTTAAGATTTCTCCTACCAAGGGGTATGGGCTGATGACATGGGTGTAGCCCCTGTTTAGGAGATTAATGAATGTTTGCTTCACGCTTGGATCTCTTTGGAAAAAGTTCATCTGAGCTCACTGTGATTGGGGGAAAGTGAGGGGTGGATGCTGGAAGCCCGGGTGCTCAGGCTGCTGCCTGGCACACTTGTACCCACCCTGGGGCAGTGCCTGCAAGTAAAGAGAAGTCAGCAGAGGTCTCTTTGCAGGAGTTCAGAGGAGCCTGGGTGTGCACTTAGGTTGCATTTTGCCTCTTTTTCTGCATAAGAACCAGTGTCACACTAGAGTTGAACATTTTAACAGAGAAGTACTAATCACTTTTAGGAATACTGCAGGGAGGATGTGTTAGGGCCTAAGCAAGCTAACTTTTCAACCTCCACCAGCTCTGGTACTCATGGACACAGTAAATCTTCTTCTAGAAGATAGCCTAAGCATGCTCTGCTGTAGTAACTCTTCCTGTATCCCTGATCCACATGGACAAAGGTCCAGGTGCTGGAGTGCCTTGAACAGTTGACCTTGAGAGGTGGATTTCCACAGTAACTATTGTAAGTTCAGGAACCAGATGTGACGAACTACCAGATTGGGGGGCTTAAGGGGGAGGGATATTTCCTGAGGTCATCAGCAGCCTTTCAGATGCCCTGGGGCCACCTTGACTCTCAGTGTTTCCCCAAGCCCTCTTGTCTTCCCTGTCATCTCATTTCCTCTGAAATTCCTCACAGGCCCTGCTATTCACTTAGCTTAGGGGCTATCGGAGCTGCCCTTCATGCCCAGTGAGTCAAAAGCACAAAATTCGAGCACCATCCCCTCCAGCAGCCCAGAAGGGCAGTGGGGCATGGCAAGTGGGCACATGGGAAGAGCATCAGACAGAGCTGGATTCAAATCTGCCATCCACTATTGTGTGGCCTTGGGCAAATTACTTAACTTCTCTGAATCCCAGTACAACGTTTATAAAGTGGGAGTAATAATGTACCTACCCCATGTGAGAATTACGTTAGGCAATGTCAGTGGCTGGCACGTAGTAAGTGCAATAAGAAACTAGTTGAGGGAGGAGGGTGGGGTCACACTGTCCCCAGGGTAAGACTGGAAAGGATATCTATGAATAATCAAGTTGCCTGTTGCAGCTTCTGATCTGTCTGAGAAAACCAAGATCACTGTCCTGAATGGATGTAATTTCAGGCAAAAGCAAGAAACTTGGTATTGAATTGACTTAACCCTGTACAGCCCAAGCCTGCGAAAACAATTATGTTTCCAGAAAAATGTAAAGGGTGCAAGAATGCCATTCCTCTCATAGAATCTCCTACATGTGGGAGGGCGCAGGGGAGACTGGGAACCCCACTGGGGAAGTTAACTGCTCCAGCCTTTTCTGTTGCAGATTCTGACACAATGAGGAAGCATCTGGGTGGATGCTGGCTGGCCATTGTCTGCGTCCTGCTCTTCAGCCAGCTGTCCTCAGTCAAGGCGAGAGGCATAAAGCACAGAATCAAGTGGAACCGGAAGGCCTTGCCAAGTACCTCCCAGGTCACGGAGGCCCACACTGCAGAGATACGCCCAGGGGCCTTCATCAGGCAAGGCCGAAAGCTGGATATCAACTTCGGAGCTGAGGGCAATAGATACTACGAGGCCAACTATTGGCAGTTCCCTGATGGGATCCATTACAATGGCTGCTCTGAGGCCAACGTCACCAAGGAGAAGTTTGTCACCAGCTGCATCAATGCCACCCAGGCGGTGAACCAGGAGGAACTGTCCCGCGAGAAACAAGACAACAATCTTTACCAGCGGGTCCTGTGGCAGCTGATCAGGGAGCTCTGCTCCAACAAACAGTGTGATTTTTGGTTGGAAAGGGGAGCAGGACTTCGGGTCACTCTGGACCAGCCCATGATGCTCTGCCTGCTGGTTTTCATCTGGTTTATTGTGAAGTAAGTTTGCAAGCAGGCTGGTAGCCACAGAGATGAGTGTGGGTGAGCAAACCATGAGGGAGTTATCTCAGTTCTTCTCCCCAAGCCCCAAACCCCCACATGTTCTGAAGGTACCAAAGAGCAGTGATTGATTCTTCAGCACTTCAAATAACATTCCCAAGTATTCACTCAGGTTCTTGTTTGTATTTGATAAATGTGTGGGCATCAATTCTCTCCAGGCTCTACCTGAGGGTGGCTTGTTCATCACTGCATTCTCAGCTCTGGTGGAGCGTCTGGCACACCATATCATGCAATAAATGTTTGGTAAGCAGATAAAAGAATGCACCAGGGACTGTGCCAAGCACTCCACAATACTTCCCAACAACTCTTAGAGGTAGGTGTTATTCCCATTGTACAGATGAGGAAACTGAAGCTCCAAGATGTAAAGTAGTAAAGTAGCTAGAAAATGTCATAGCCATAATTCAACCCTGGCTTGTCTAACCCCAGATTTGCTGCTCTGTACAGTCCCACTTTTGGAAATATGAAAAGACTGATGCTGATGGCCATGTATTTGATACCTTATTACATGGAAGTTGATTAATTAGTTTAATTAAATTAAGATATAATAAAGGAATTAAACTAAAATAGAAATAAAAGCTAAACAAAAGCCCATATTTCCTTGTAAGCCCATATTTCCTTTCCTTGAAGTACTGCTGATTCTGAGTAGACTAGATCTACTCGCAGGATGTGCCTGTGGCACAAAGATGTTCTTTCTCAAGAAGGATAAGTATTTTCTATTCCCATCTCTGAAATAGTCCATGTGTTTAAGAAACTATTTCTAAATAGCATGTTTGCTTTCTAATGTTCCCCCAACCCTGTGTGCGTGTTTTAAGGTACATGCATATGAGCTTCTTTAAATATACTCCCTTTGTACAGGTACTCGATAAAATCTCTAGCCGTTCTTTTACTGCCACTTTGGCAAGGAGCCATCATTTCTGTGAATCACTTACAGCTTCAAAAAAAACAATGCCTTGACAGAAAGGTTAAAAAGAAACTATGTCTTTCGGAAGAACAAGAATTCATGCATGCCACAATCAAGAGCAGATACACCTCTACTTATCATTAGTTAAACTATGTATATATGACAAAATATGAATACAGTTTAAATAAGAATAATGAATCTAATGCTCTAAAAGACACCCCACAGGCCCTCTGGGAGTATGCTCAGAGACCACCCCCAAGAGTTGTTGAACCGTATTTGGAGATAAAAGTTGCTGAATATTATCAATTGTCTGTAAGGGTGAAAAAATGTGCCTTGTCAGACAATCTATCCTAAGTATTTTAAAACGTGAGTGTTGATAATGGTACCTCATGTTCTGAACCTCCACTGCTAATCAGTGTTCTTTGCAAGGATACATTTGGAAGGTTTTAACACAGAAAGTGGGTGGAAGACTTGGGAGCCAGGCAGCCCAGTGGAGCACCTTCCCCAGGGTGTGCAGGGACCTGCCGCACACCCCTGACAGCACATGAGGAACGCCCACCTCCGTGGCTCTCGTGCTGCTAGCACGGTGCCCATCTTCCACAATCCTGGTGAGTTCTAGACCAGAGACCAAGACGAAAGTCCAGAACACATACAGGTTATTTCCTACATGTCAATTTTTTAATAATAACAATAGCAATAAAAACAGAAAGAACAAGTACTTATAGGCTGATGTTGACATTTCAAGTCCCCGCTCTCCTGAGTTTAATTACAAGGGCACACACAGCCTCATAAGCAAAATGACTTCATTACTTACGTGAAAACACTCAGGCCATGATGTAGTACATTTTCTATAATTCCCGTCTTTTCTCATTTCATTAATAGTTCCAGAAACCAGATTTAAGTGGGCATGTAGTGAATTGGTATATAGTGATTCAAATGCAAAATTTATTTAAGGAACTTTTAATTGACTCCGTATGTGTTTGAACATCCTTGTTCATATTGATGAATTATGAGATCAAGTCAAGGCTTTGTGAGTCTAGTTTTCACTTTAGCAAAGGGTTGTCTGGTGCCTACTATGGACAAGACTACGAAGGATTTCTGAATTATTCTTGACAGAGTCATTTTAAATGTGAATAATTTCACCAACCATTGATTTCTTGTCCTTTCTGAGCATTCATTATTTTAATGTAAGTTTATTGTAAAAGTGACACTAAAATTACAACAGAAATCCAAAACATTGCCCACAGTCCGAGCATCTGATTGTCAGGGTTCTCGTTTTGCCCTATAACCTCCTAGTCCTTACCATTTGCATATACAAATGTACATATTTGCACTAATAATGTAAGTGAGCTTGTATATTCTAAATTTTTGCTCAACTTTATTCTATGCTTTTTTCATTTTCTATGATTTGGGGTTTCTTCCCTCCCCCTCTGCCTTCCCCAACCCACCCTCCTTCCTGCCTGAGATGTAGCCTCCACACTTTCCTTGTGCTCAGATACGTAGGACAGAGTTTTTTGTTTGATTACTCCTTTTAAAAATACTATAATCATACATCTCACATTTAATCCTCTGCAATTTACCTCTCTAACGCTGAGTCATGACCCTTGCTCCAGTGCAACAGCTACCTAGTTAGTTAACCTGTCCTTTTAGAATGCTGCATAATGTTCCATCCCATGGAATAGACCAGGATTGATTTAATCATTTCCTTGTTGACGGACTTTCAGGTTGTTTCCAGTTTTTCACCACTGCAAACAATAAACATCCTTGTACAGACAACTTTGCAGTCTGTTACTTTTATTTCCGTGGAATAGATTTACACGTGAAAGTTTCTGGAACAAAGCTGTGTGTAATTAAAATTTTCCTAGACATGACTAGATTATGTTCCTACATAGCTGGAGCATTTCGCATCCCCCTGCTATGTATGGTGCTAACATGTAAGACTTTCATTTAAGTAAGAGCAACTGCCTTTTCCACAAATGGTGCTTGAGCATCTTCTCTACTTTGCACACGACACACCTAAACCTTCCCAACTAATTTCTGACCATAAAAACCATTTGAAAATTCTAAAGCTGTTAACAATTTCCATCCTACACCTGGTCCTCGGCCCAAAACATCTGGAAAGCAGGCAGAATGTGTGCAGGCTTCCGGCTCAGAGAGTGGTATGCTTGCACAACTCCACACTCCCCAACAGTCAGGGGAGGCATAGTGTGATGTTTGGTCTTGGTCTTTTTATTAATTTGCAGTAAAATAAGAAATGCAAGTATCTGCATTCCAGCAGGAATGCTCTCTAGGTCATAAAAATCAGAAGAAGCAGGAATCGAGCACACAGTGTAAATAGTCCACACTACTCCTTTCCTCTGAGTTGTCTGGGCAGACAATCAGCATCCCCTGGAGCCCCTCACACCCCACCTGGCTTAGGATGTGACTGGCAATCTTCAGAAACCCCACCCTCTGGTCCTAACGAGGTGTGTCCCAGGTAGTGCCATGAGTTTGTCTTGAGCTGCCCACACCCTTTACCTCAAGCTTTCTGATAACAAGTGACTGGCTTTGGGCAGTGGCCCAAAGTGGACCGTTGGCCTTAACTTTGCACCTTCGGTTTGGTCACATCTTTCATCTCTACCTTTTCTTCATGTGCTGTATATGGCTGGACAGGGATGCCGTAAGATGCCGATGTGTTGCTCTGTGGCACATTCTGGAGTCTGCCAGGGTCTCACCTGAAATGCTGACAGTGGGGCCTACGTACCCACATGCAGGCAGTGGTAATACATGGGCAGACCACACATGCCAGGTGAGTAATCAAGAAGGCTTACACAGATGTGGCATCATGACAAGTTTCAGTTTCCCCAGTTGAAAGTTCAGGTGCTGCTCAGTTGAAGAGCAGACCTCTGACAAGCCCAGCTCAGGACAGCACCTGTGTGTTCACATTTTCTGCCCCAAGCCCATGCAGTCAGACACAGCACAGGGCTCGTTCTTCTCTTATCCTCACTGCTGGTAGGAGACCCTGTTTCAATTGGGCACCCAGCTTTCCTGGTGGAAGAGAAGGGAGCCAAACTTCCCTGCTACTGGGAACAACAGACACCTGCAAAATGGAAATAAGGTGCTATGTTTTTGAGACATCTCTTAGCCCATCCCATCAAAAGCCTGCTCCAGAAAAACAGACTCAACTGCTTCCCTTGGCAAATGGGAGCCTTCCCCTGGGCCCATGAGAGGCCTCAGACTGACCACCCCACTTCCAAAAGGACCTTCCTGGCAGCTGCACCCAGGCCAGAGCTGACCCCCCAAAAAAGCTTATCCTCCAATACCTAAGTGTCACTGCATCCCCAAGATGCTTCCCTCTATCTGGTCTGAATTTCTTATCTCCATTCATCCACCCTCTCCCTGGTCTTCCCTTGGAATTCCCAAATCTTTCTGTGGGAAATCATTGCCGTCTTAAACAATACGAATTGTTTTAACTCCAATAGGCTTGGCCTTAAATTATACAAGGAAGTTGGCAGAAGGCCAGAAAGGAACTCAAGGAAGCTGGAAAAAGGTCAGGGCCAGAGGACCTAACACAGCTGGTCTCCCTGGATAGATGGAGGTGGGTGAGGGTGAGAGGTTTGGGGGGTTGGGGAGACTGCTAGGAGAAGACCATTGCCAACTAAAAATTGTCACTTGCTATCTGCCTCTACAAGGATTAAATCACTAGCCACTGCAGTTGCTGACCTTCAACACATCCTGAGGGGAGTTCAGGGCGGAGATCAGGAATGAGGCACTCTGTGCTCTGGGAGAAACTGGCAGAACGGGCCTTCAGATAGTTAGATATCTTCAGGAGAAGATTTTATGAGCCCAAATTCTTCCATCTCCTCATATCTAGAAAAGAACTAAAATCACTAAAGTGACATCTGCTTCTCATGACTAACAGCAAACTTCTGCCAAAATGTGTGCCTGATTGCCAAAATCACATGTATACTGACCTCCCCCACTACCTCTTTGGAGCAGTTCCTCAGAGCTCTCTGAGATGCTGTCTCCTGGGCTATAGCCCTCATTTTGCCCCAAATAAAACTTAGCTCACAGCTCTCACATTGTACCTTTTTTTTCAGTCGACACCATCTATGGGAAGAATTACTCACTCAGGCTCATCAGAGGTGTCATCAGCATCCAACAGGGCTTTGGGCTCAAGAAACAAGGTTCAACACCAAGGAGAGAGATGTTCAAGGACTAAGCAGCGGGAAGGATCCAGGGTAAGGTCCTGGTTAGGCAGGACCCATATCAGTCGTGTTCTCCTTGAACACTTGAATTTCTCCTTGAATTTCCAAATCCATAATTCAGGTTTCTAATTTTTTTAACTGGCTCTTTTGACTCAAGTTTACTTAGCAATCAAGAACAAAATGAAGGACCTTATAGCATCTGTAATATTGTGGTTTATAAGAAATATATTGTTAAAAGATAAACTGAGGTATGTTAAAATTTTTGAGTTTATTTGAGCAAAAATTAATTTGAATCAGGCAGCATCCAATCTAGCAGATAGAGAGGAGCTCCAAAGATCTGTACAAAATGGAAGACGTTTATTTACAGAAGGGGGTGGGAAAAGGAAGTTACTAGCAAAGAGTGGATTGTTTGTGGCAAGGTCACCTTCCTTTAGGGGACAGCAGCGGTCTAACAGGCAGATTACCTTACTAGTACTGACCAGGTAATTCCAGACTGACTGGCTTAAGAGTCCACTCCTAGAAGAGGTTGAAATTGTAATTAATTTAGGTACTAAATCTCAATCTGGTGACATGGGCTTAGTACAGGTGACTCCATTTGGGGCCTGCTGCCTCTTTTGTATCAATATATTTGGTCATATTCTGGTCATTCAGATGACCAAATCCATTTCTCATATATATTTGGTCTTCATCCATGGTTCCTGGTTCACCAAACCATTGGAATTGCCTAAGGAATTAGAACAATAGGATTAGAAAAATTCTGTCATAATACTAGTTCTCTTTCCTCAGTTCCTGAAATCACCTCAAAGCCATAAAGGTGAAATGGGTGTCTTGTTATTAATGACAAGCCCCTTTCCACAACTACTGGATTTATGTTAATGTAGTGACTTTTGGAAAGCACCTAAGAATGGGGGCTGGTTGCCAGGGGAACGAACTTTGAATTGAGGTTTGGAACTTTCAGTCCCAGCCCCTAACTTCTGGGGAAGGGAGGGGCCTGGGGGTTGAATCAATTACCAAATGCCAGTGATTTAATCAACCTTCCCTATGTAATGAATTCTCCATAAAAACCCCAAAGGATGGGTTTGGAGCTTCCTTGTTGGTGAACATGTGGAGATTTAAGGAGCGTGGTGCGCTCAAAGAGGGCATGAAAGCTCTGCACTTTTTCCCCACCCCTTGCCTTGCCCTCTCTTCCATCTAGATGTCCTCGAGTCATATTGTTTTGTAATAAACTGGTAATCTAGTAAGTAAAATGTTTCTCCAAGCTCTGTGAGCCACTTAGGTAAATTAATCGAGCCCAAGGAGGGGGTGGTTGGAACCTCAGATCTATTGTCTCAGGTCAGTTAGAAGCATAGATGACAGCATGGACTTCAGATTGGTATCTGAAATGAGGGTGGGGAGCAGGCAGTCTTGTAGGACTGAACCCTTAACTTGTGGGATCTGACTCTATCTCCAGGCAGATACTGTCAGAATTGAGTTGAATTATGTATGACACCCAGCTGGTGTCAGAGAATTGCTTGGATGTGTGGGGAAATCTACCCACCCACAAAAACCCACACTGGAATTGGTTCCAGAACCCTTTTAGAATCTCATAAAAGTCATTTATCCCTCCTCATGCCTAAGCCAAACAACATCATCACCTGTCCCCCTGGAAAGAAAAGTGAAGGCGAGCAGGAGGCAAAGGGTTGGTGGATTTCCCTCAGATTTTGGCCCACATAGCATAGCCAAAGTGGGGAGGGCCCCCAACCACCCAAAGTTAAAGGGCTTTTCTGGGCTTATTGTCACAAGAGCAGATTCTAAAAAGTTCCTTTGGGAATTTCAAACGTAGTGTGGTCTGCAAAACTGCCCCTTCTCAGCTAAGAGGAGACTGACCTGTGCAGATGGAAATTTCCGTAAGTCCAGCTGCCAGACTCTCAGGGTAGGACCTGAGCCTGTCTGTGGGGTCCCCACATTTATATTTCAAGGCCACTGGCCCTCTGCCTTAGCAGATGGCTTTTACTTAGAGTTACAGATAATTTTCCTCTGGGCAATAGCTCAGCTCCTAACTTATGTTCAACAGTTTAGCTAATGTCCTTCTTTGCTTTATCTTGAACATTTTGTGGTTTCATCCATGCCTTCATTCCACAAACATCTGTTGAGTTCCTACTATGTGTCAGTCTACTCTGTGCTGGAGTTATAATGGTTAGCAAGTAAGGCAATATCCCTGCTTTTGGGGGTCTTTACTTTCTGGTGGCATAAACACATATACATATAACCACAGATAAACTGCTATATCAGCTCTCTGGGAGTTGTGGGGAGCACTGGTTTGTACCATTTACCAATAGTGACCTTGTGTTCTGTGCTCAGGTCTTAATTTATAAAGGTGATGAGTGACGGCATGGAGAGGTCAATGTCATGGATCACATTTTCCCTAGAAATGAGAGGCATGGTTTGTCACCACCACAGGGTCACAGAATGAATGCCAGACTTTGGTCAGGAAGCAGAAGCAGGAGAGAAGGGAGAGCCTAGGTCAGAAGCTTTTACTGGGGTTTCCTCGGGAAGGGCAAGGCAGGGTAAACAGTTTAGGACTGGCTAGCTTGAATAATTTCAGTGGACTTTGGGCTATAGTGGAGCTCTCTAGTTTTTTCATACCCAGCCCTTTAAAGCACAGGACTGATAGAGATCAGCTTCCACTGCTCTCAGCTGAGCCTTTTGCTATCTCTAACAACTGGCTGGCCCTGGGAGGGCAGTCTCTCTCCAGCCAGAGAAGTATTTTTATGATGTCAAAACATCACAATATAGAGAAAATTTTAAAAACATGATTAATACACCGAGCTATTCTCAAGTTACCAGCTAGCTGACTGCAGAGCTGGAAGAGATGTGCACAGTCCTGTGTGACTGGTTCCAGCACAACTAATTTAACTGTTTACTTTGTAACCTTTACACATGTTAATTCACTCCATATGCCATTTTATAGCCCTCTAAAATCAGGGCTGAAGTCATTTCAAGTTGAGGGCCGTAGATGATTGAAGATTGCCCTCTAGATCTCTCTCCCCACATGCAGATTGACACCCAGTGGTGCGTGGGCTTGGGAAGAGCCAGGCCAGAGCAGAAGAGAGATGGCACATGGGCCTCCACTGGAGTTCAGGATCAGTTAGAAATAAATCTCTATTGACTCTCTATCACATGCCTGACCATCCCTGGGGCTCTGCAGATACCACAATGAATGAATCACCACTGCTGCTTTCCAGGTTTCAGTCTGACGGGGAAGTGGATAATGACTGAGCAGTGTGGGAAAGTGGTATGCTATGCATGGGCACTAGCAAGAAATGTTTCCAGAGAGGGCAAGTCTGAAAAGATGAATGAGAGTACCGAGGTGAAGAAGATAGGAAAGAGGCAGTATTATTGCAAAAACCAAAACCAAAAACACCATGGTACATACAAGGAGCTGCAAGTCATTCAGTCCAGCAGGGATGGTGGGGGCATATGGTGGAGAGTGATGCCATGAGGCTAGAAACCAAGAAGGGCAAGACCAACAAAGTTCCTTTATTCTGCTGGTCCTACAGGGCAGCACTTCTTAAGCTTTACTGGGGATCTTGGTTAAATGCAGACTCTGCTTCAGCAGGTTTGGGGTGGGTGAGCTCAAGATTCTGCAGCTCTATCAGCTCCCAGTGATGCAACACCATGCGTCCATGGACTACGCTTTGAGGACAGTGTAGGTAAGGGGGAGCACTGAAGGGTGTTAGGAATACTGTATCAGGCTTGCATTTAGAAAGATGGCTCTAGGGACTTCCCTGGTAATCCAGTGGTTAGAAATCCATTTTGCAATGAAAGGGACGCCGGTTCAATCCCTGGTTGGGGAACTAAAATCCCAGTTGCCGCGGGGCAACTAAGCCCGCACCACAACTAGACAGAAGCCTGCGCACTGCAATGAAGAGCCCACATGCTGCAACGAAAGATCCCATGTACCACAACTAAGATCTGACACAGCCAAATAAATAAATAAATATTAAAAAAGAAAGAAAGAAAGAAAGAAAGAAAGATGGAAAGATGGCTCTAGTTGCTGGGTAGGGAATGGGCTTCAGGCAGCCAGGGCTGCAAAAGGAAGAAGGTTAAGCCTGGCACATGGTGAGTTTGAGGTGTTCCATTTGGATCCTGCCTGTCCTCCCTTGTCTGACTCCCTTGTCCTCACTGCCTTCCTCACATGTTTCTCCTCCCAAGGGGGATGCTGGAGCCCTCAGAAATGCTCTCCGGGACATCTTCTCATGTCTGGGATGCCAGTCTGAACAGATCACTCAACTTCACAGATTCAGACAAATGTGTGCTTAATGTCACTTGGTCCTATTATACAACAGAGTCAGTTCATTTAGGGGCAGAATTTATTTCACTAGCTTTATAAATGGCTGTCCCCAGAGTACATATTCAAGACCTAAAGTGTGGTCATTTATGCTTTCTAATTAAACTTTACTGAATTTTATGGGGGAAACATGTGCTATAATGAGAGTCCCCAAAATCTTAGGATATATTGCTTTGGAATGTTCACAGTCACAGTGGTGGGGAAATATCGTAGGCTCAAAGGGGCCAGGGAGTCTGCTATGGGGCTTAAAGGAGAGCAAATTATCTGCTCCTGGGGACATTAGAAATGAGATTTAAGTAGAGTCCATTAGAAAGTAAGAGAATGGAGCACAGAGGGTGCTCCTCTAAGAAATAGTATGTCCAAGGGCTTAAAGGTCTAGAAAGAGGTGACAAGTGTGAACACTACAGACAGCCCGGTATAACTCTAAAATACACTGTGATTAGGGGAGAAATGAAACAGGATGATCACCAGAGAACAGAACACAACGAACCTTGTGTGCCAACCAAAAGGAGGGCAGCTGAGCTGCCAGCTCACTAAGCTCCACCCCACTGGCCAACCTGTTAGGAAACAAACATTTACTGAGCTGCTCTTGTGTGCTGGGCATCTGTGCCAGGCCTTGGGGATACAGTGATGGAGACCACAGTTAAGGAGCTTAGAACTCCTTAGGTCAATATTGGAGACAGACTTAAACAATGAATATGATTAATTAATTTCACATGTGATGACTGTCACTCATGAGTAAAGGGGATTTGAGTATTAAAACTGAGGGTTGATGTTTGTGCTGAGACCTGCAGAATTACGTGAGTGAGGCACATCAAAACCCATTCCTAGCTTTCTTACCCTGCTGGTGGGAGTGAAAAATGGTTCAACCACTTTGAAAAACTGTTTGGCAGTTTCTAATAGTTCAACATATGGCCCAGCAGGCCCACTCCTAGTATACCTAGGAGAAATGAAGAGAAATGAAAACATATGTTCATAAAAAAGCTTGCGTATTTCAAATGTCCACAGCAGCTCTCTTCAGAATAGCCCAAACTTGGAGAAAACTTAAATGTCCATCAACAAGTGAGTGGATAATCACATAAAAACTAGGGCAAATGTTTGGAGGGAAAGATGTTCTTGTTTAGCAAAAGAATATACATCTAAGCTTTGAATATACATCATCTACTCATATGATGAGTAGCTTCAACTTCTAATTATAGAGATCTTTCAGGAAAGAGGTGCTTTATCAGATCATCTTGAGTGAGTATTAAAGGTAATAAAGACACAGCTATTAGCTCCAGAGTCTTCTGTCTCATACAGCCCAAATTTGCCAGGCCCAAGTGCCTGGAGGTGGAGAGTGAGATGTGCTATAGACTGAATGCTTGTGTCCCCCACAAAATTCATATGTAAAAATCCTAACCCCCCAATGTGATAATATTAGGAAGTGGGGCCTTTGAGAGGTGATTAGGTCATAAGGGCTTCACCCTTATAAAAGAGACCCCTGAGAACTCCCTCCTATCCTCCGCCGTGTGAGGACACAGAGAGAAGACAGCTATCTAGGAACCAGGCATTGACTCTGACACCACCAGACACCAAATCTGCCAGTGCCTTTATCCTGGATTTCTCAGACTCCAGAACTCTGAGAAGTAAATTTCTGTTGTTTATAAACCACCCAGTCTGTGGTACTTTGTTTTAGCAGCCCAAACTGACTAAGACAAGAAGCAACAGAATTTCTGGCCTTATGGGTGAGTGTTGGTCTGCTACGCAATTTCTATGCCAGCAAAGATTCTCTGTCTATGGTCTCAGAGTTCCTAGATTTGGGGTGCTTATCCTGAATGGCTTCCTACATGAGATCATCCATCTGTACTTGACCCTACCTCAGGCATGGAATTTTCCCCAGTTGCACTCCACACATTTGTGTCTATCACTTCAAAACTAGGAACACTGTGAATCCACAAAGGTCTCCTGTATCCCATTGAAATGTCCTTAACACCTCTCTACAGATCAGACCGCACTGTCTTAGTTTGCTGACGTTGCCTTCTTCTTCCATGTATTCCCAAGCTGAATATGGATTTCTCGGGGATAAGAACTGGAATTTCTGCTTCTTTTGTATCCCACACAGCACCTAGAACAGAGCTGAGTGCATCAGCCGAATAAATGAATGAATGAATGAATCATGCTGTCTTGCCTGTGGAAGCCCAGTTTCCTCCTTCCTACCATTCCCACACCCACTTAGGAGATCCTATCATGTCTTAAAAGAGCTCCATATATGTCTGTCAGTATCATAGCAACAATATATAAGTGGCTTAAAATTATCTGGGATGAATTTCTTTGCCTTCCCACTCACACAAAAAGCCCAAGTACTCAAGAGTTTACAGGCACATGAAAAAGACAAAGTATAAGATTGTTGAAAAGAGATATGGCAGGTTTTTGAGAATATCCTTCAGATGTATCAGAAACAATCCAGGTTGTAAACACTTGAGATTCTTCAAGGAAAGCAGAATGAAGTGATCTCTACAATCTGTTTTGGATCTACTGTTCTTCGTTTTTGAGAGTCCTTCAAATCTATTCATATCCTTTTGAGGGCATTCTGCCTTGCACAGAAGAAGGTCATGGCACCTCAACAAAGTGCACAAGGTCCTTCATAACCCGGTCCTGGCTTGTTCTCTAAGCTCCCCTTCCATAACCCAAACACGTGCTTTACAATTCAACCATATTGCCCAGCCCTCAGAAGCCCTCCCTTACCCTCTGTAGAATTCCTACTCACATCTCAGAACAGTCTCAGATAAGACCTCCAGGAGACCTGTCCTCAGATTCTGGGTGAGATACCTAATCTCCTTGTCACTTTGTGATGTAATTATTTATTTACATGTGTATCTCTCATAGTGGCCTGTGAGTGCCTCCAAACCCAATCATTCGTTTTGATCACCTTGCGTTCCTCTACACAGCTGCTACCCCAATCTTGTCAGACTATCTGCAGGGACTAGAACCCTCACAATGTGGTCCTCAATGCCTCTCTACCTGTCTGATTCCTGAATTCCACTGCTCTGAATCTCTTTCCTTCCACTAAGATCTATCTGTTTGTATTGAAAGCACCAGAACTTTGACATGCTCTAAAAAATATAACATGCCCATGTTCCTCTGCTGCTGTTCAAACCCACCTCCCAAGCCAGGCTCTTGATGGAAGGGTCTCAGCCAGATCCAGCTGCCTCTAGCCCAACACTTGGTTTGAGGAGCCCCCTGCCTCCCAAGAGCCACAATATGGCATTCTGTTAGGTCTTCCTAGAGCCATAGGAGGAAACAATGTTCCAGCATCAGCCAGCAGGGGGCAGTGCGGAAACACACAAACAAGGCCCTTCCCTGAGAGTTTCTCTCTGACTCTGAAGATGGCTTGAGGCATTCCTCAGTTCCCATGTCCAGATGGATTCTTCTCTTACCAATTATTCCTATTAAATTAGAAAATCCTGATTCACTTCCTGGATTGTTCGGAAAGGCAGTAAACTCTGCCAGTCAGTTCTGGAACCAAATGAGGACCAGAAATTACAGAACTTTTTCTCAGTGTTACCATATCTGAGTCAGCAAGATCTTTTTTTTTGCCTGTCACATGCAAAAGTTTTTTTCCGGCTTGCTTGAGGTATAATTGACATATAAAATTGTAAGCTATTTAAAGGGTACATAGTGGTGACCTTTTTTAAAAATATATTTATTTATTTATTTTTGGATGCGCTGGGTCTTCATTGCTGCGTGCGGGCTTTCTCTAGTTGCGGCGAGAGGGGGCTATTCTTCGTTGCGGTGCACGGGCTTCTCATTGTGATGGCTACTCTTTGTTGCGGAGCATGGGCTCTAGGCACGCAGGCTCAGTAGTTGTGGCTCACGGGCTTAGTTGCTCCACAGCATGTGGGATCCTCCCAGACCAGGGCTCGAACCCATGTCCCTGAATTGGCAGGCGGACTCAACCACTGCACCACCAGGGAAGTCCCCATAGTGTGACTTGATATAAGAATTCACTGTGAAAGGATTCCCCCCATCTAATTAATTAACACAACCATCACCTCATGTATTTATCTCTTTTTTTTTTGGCGAGAACTTAAAATGTTCTACTCTCTTAGCAAATTTCAATTGTATAATACAGTGTTATCAACTATACCCACCATGTTTTATATTAGCTCCTTAGACCTTATTCATAATATAACTGAAAATTTGTGTACTTTTACCAACCTCTCCCTAGTTCCCCCACTCCTCAGCCCCAGAAACAAATGGGTTTCTAATCCTCTCTGATGCCTTGAGTTCTAGAAAGTAGTTCTTCATATTCTATTAGAGCATTTGGACTTGTCTTTTAAATATGCTTTTAAATGTACCATAGATTTCTTTCTCTAATGAATAAAAAGAATTGTCTAATGTTGGGAAAGGGTCAAATTCTCCACGTTTAACCATTTGCACCACAGTGCAGTTTTCTTAAGAAATCCTGTTATACATGGATGGATCTAGAGATTATCATACTAAGTGAAGTAAGTCAGACAGAGAAAGACAAATATCGTATGATATCACTTATATGTAAAATCTAAAAAAATGATACAAATGAACTTATCTACAAAACAGAAACAGACTCACAGACTTAGAAAACAAACTTACGGTTACCAAAGAGGAAAGTGTTGGGAGAGGGGGGAATAAATTAGGAGTTTGGGAATAACATATACACACTAATATATATAAAATAGATAATCAACAAGGACATAATGTATAGCACAGGGAACTCTACTCAATACTCTGTAATAACCAATATGGGAAAAGAATCTGAAAAAGAATATAATTTAATATATTTGCTGTATACCTGAAGCTAACACAACATTGTAAATCAATATAAAATAAAAATTTAAAAAATCCTGTCATCAAATCCACAGAATTTAAAATCATATTATTTTGGCTCTAAAGTCATAACTTCAAACTATTTTGACTGCTGAATGTGTTGCTGAGATCATGTAAGCAAGCCACTCCAAAGCATATAACATGATCTTTATTGCATTATCAGTACCATAAAGAAATGCTTCTATCTCATCCTTCATTTCAAAACATATATGAGCATTTTCTTCCTGATACGTGTGCCATACCTTGGTCTTAGGGACCACGGCACAAGTCTACTGAGGGACCTTTTATACCTACTGGTCACATAGCTAAAATCAGGCTAGTTAAACATGTAAACCAAATGCAAACCATCAATCGCTACATCTCAAAGAAATAATGTGGACATGCTGGTACAAGATGAGTCCAGGGGAGTTTTGGATTTTAAAAAGCATTTTGTAGATCACCAACAAGAATAAATCCATATCGGGACTTCCCTAGTGGTCCAGTGGTAAAGAACCCGCCTTCCAATGCAGGGGATGCGGGTTCAATCCCTGGTCTAAGGGAACTAAGATCCCACAAGCCACGGGGCAACCAAGCCCACATGCCACAACTCTTGAGCTTGCGCACCTCAACAAGAGAGCCTGTGTGCTGCAAACTACAGAGACCACACGCTCTGGAACCCGCGTGCCACAACTACAGAGCCCACATGCTCTGGAGCCTGCACGCCACAATTAGAGAGAGAAAACCCACATGCCATAACTAGAGAGAAAACTGAGCACTGCAACAAAGATCCCGCATGCCGCACCTAAGACCCGACACAGCCGGAAAAAAAAAAAAAAAAAAGAATATATCCGTATCTTGCCCAGTGTTGCTCCAGATAACCCTGGAGTTAAGCACAGAACCTCCACAGACAAATCCAAGTTAACCCCATCCTTACTTAGTTATCAAGGCTTTCTCCACAATATGTGTTGTGTGAAACCTGACAAACATCACCTCACCCAAGTGAACACAGTCAATGTGAACATTGATAAATCATGTTGATAGTATGTACTACTGATACGATGTGAAGAAAATGACGCTTTACCTCTGTGGTCTTCCTCCCCAAAATTCATAATAACTCCAGTCTAATCATGAGAAAAACACCAAAACAAACTCAATAGAGGGACATTCTACAAAATATCTGACCAGTACTCTTCAAAACTGTCAAGATCATCAAAAAAGAGGAAAAGTCTGAGAAACTGTCACAGCGAAGAGAAGTCTAAAAAAACAAGACATCTAAATAATGCCTCAATATTGCTTCATTGATTGTAATAAAAGTACCATGCTAATAATGTAAGATGTTAATAATAGAGGACATTGGGTATGGGGTATTGGGAACTCTCTGTACTACCTTCTCAATCTAAAACTGTTCTAGACAATCAAGTCTTGAAAAATACAAGCAACAGAAAAAGAGAAAGCATTTGCAATATATAACACAACAGATTTTTACATGGAATGTAGAAATAACTTCCATAATCAATGAGGATAAACAATCCAATAGAAAAATTGACAAAGGATATGAAAAGGCACACAGAAGAAATACAGTGGCCAATAAACATATGAAAAAGTGCTTAATCTCACTAACAATCACAGAAATGCACATTACATTAAACTAACAATAAGACTGTTTTTCCCTCAACAGCTTAAAAGACTGATGATAGGCAGTCTTAGCAAGGATGTGAGGAAACAATGAAAATGTATTCATATAAAACTTGTGTAATTAAATATGAATTAACACGAGTGAATTTTTAAGAAAACTCAGAGAAAAAAAGGCATTTTCCCTTTGCCAGACTCTAAAGAAAAATATGACTCAGAAATGATGAGTGAAAAAAAAAGTGATGGGTGGATATCCAATGGCCAACAACCACATAGGAAGGTGTTCCGTCTCATTCATCATCAGGGAAATGCAAATTAAAACTACGATGAGGGCTTCCCTGGTGGCGCAGCGGTTGAGAGTCCGCCTGCCGAGGCAGGGGACACGGGTTCGTGCCCGGTCCGAGAAGATCCCACATGCCGCGGAGCGACTGGGCCCGTGAGCCATGCCGCTGAGCCTGCGCGTCCGAAGCCTGTGCTCCGCAACGGGAGAGGCCGCAACAGTGCGAGGCCCGCGTACCGGAAAAAAAAAAAAAAAAAAAACCTACAATGAGATACTATCACATACTAGAATGATTGACCTTACTGAATGTTGATGAAGATGTAGAGCAACTAGACTGTCAGTGGAACTGGCACAACCCACTTTGGAAAACTCTTGGGCTGTATCTATTCAAACTAAACATGCACCTGTTTTAAGGCCCAGCAATTCCACTTCTTGGTAAATACACAACAGAAGTGAGGGCTATGGTCACCAAATGACAAAAATGTTCATGGAAGTTTTATTCACAGTAGTTACAAATTGGAAACAACCCAAATGCCCATGGATAGCAGAATAGCTAGATGGTACAGCAACCAAAAAGAACTATTGCCACATACAATGTAAATGAACCTCACTGACTTATTGCTGAGAAAAAGAAGTCAGATGCAAAAAATAAACCATATTGTATGGATCCACTTCTATGAAGTTCAAGGATAGGCAAAATTAATGTAAAATTATAGAAATTGGCATAGTGACTGTGCGGGTGGGGGATGTCCCCGGGAGGAGGCTTGAGACAGCCTGATGGGAGGACAAGATGCTCTGTATCTGCATCTGGGTGGTGGTTATTCAGGTAGAGACACAGGTAAAAACTAATCAAGTGCACAATTAAGTTGTGTGTGCTTTACTTGTAAGTTATAAAGGAGGAAATATGTGAGTCTTTGAATATGGGATAATTACTACAAAATGAGTCATTTGACTGTACTCACTGTATCATGTAGAGATCACATTTCAAAAGGAAACATTAAAACAAAGGAATAATACATAAAATGTGGTCTATGGAATATTATTTAGCCATAAAAGTGAATGAAGGTCTTCCTTGGTGGTGCCGTGGTTAAGAATCCACCTGCCAATGCAGGGGACTCGGGTTCAAGTCCTGGTCCAGGAAGATCCCACATGCCTCGGAGCAACTAAGCCCACGCGCCACAACTACTGAGCCTGAGCTCTAGAGCCTGCAAGCCACAACTACTGAGCCCGCCTGCCACAACTGCTGAAGCCTGCGCACCTAGAGCCTATGCTCCACCACAACAGAAGCCACTGCAACAAGAAGCCCGTGCAACATAACGAAGAGTAGCCCCTGCTCGCCACAACTAGAGAACAACTAGCCCCTGCCATGCGCAGCAACAAAGATCCAACACAGCCAAACAAAAATAACACTATAAAAAAAAAAGAAAGGGTGGGGGGAATGAAAAATGGATGAATCTTGAAAATATTATGCTAAGTGAAAGAAACCAGACACAAAAGTCCACATACCTGTATGATTCCATTTATATGAAATGTCCAGAATATGCAAAGGCACAGAGACAGAAAGGAGATTAGTGATTTCCAAGGGCTGGGGGAGGGAGGAATAAGGAGTTTCTGTTGGTAGGCATGGGGTTTCTTTTCAAGGTGATGAAAATGTTCTGGAATTTGATAGTGGTGATGGTTGCATAGCTTCACAAATATACTATAAACCACTGAACTTTATGTAGGATGAATTTTAAACTATGTGGATTATATCTCCAAGAGAAAACAAAAACAAAAACAGAGAAATAGCTTCAGAAATCCAAGGAAAATGGAATAAGCAGGGCACACTCTGTCATCAGGGTCAGCTTCATGGGCATGTGGACTGTGCAGCCATCAGAAGGGCCCTGTGCTTGGTTCAATGCTCTGCTGTTATTGCCTTGAAATTCTTTTTTTTTTTGTAATTTGAGATGTAATTGACATATAATACATGTGAATAATAAATGTCAATTATGTTGGTTTCAGGAGTACACCATAATGATTTGATATTTGTACCAATTGCAAAATGATCACCATAAGGAGTCTAGTTAACACCCATCACCACACATAGTTACATTTTTTTCTTCTGATGAGAACTTCTAAGATCTGCACGTTTAGTAGTCATCATAAAAACGAGTTAAAGCTTGCCATTTGAGACAACATGGATGGACCTTGAGGACACTATGCTAAGTGAAATAAGGCAGACAGAGAAAGACAAATACCTTATGATCTCACTTACATGTGGAATTAAAAAATAAAAAACAAGCTCGTGGATCAGAGAACAGATTGGTGGTTGCCAGAGGCAGGGAAGGGGGGGGGTGTAAAATGGGTGAAGGGAATCAAAAGGTACAAAGTTCCAGTTATAAAATAAATAAATCGTGGTAGGGAGGTGTGAATCTCCTTCCTTAGCAACTTCCAAATATACAGTATTATTAGCTATAGTCACTGTGCTGTACATTACATTCCTAGGACTTACTCATTTTATAATTGGAAGTGTGTACATTTGAAATTTTCAATAATTTTTAACAGGGGCCCGTATCATAATTTTGCACTGGGCCCTGAGAAGTAAGTGGCTGGTCCTGTGTGTCAGGAAGATTTCATCCTTAAGTGGCTGAGGCTGGTGCCTGCTTTCGGAAGTGGGGGCTGGGGAGGGGGAAGACACACAGGGAAAGCGTGGGACCGCTTTTCCTTCCTGTTTGGGCCTGAGAACTTGGATCCCTGGACACTGGATCCAAGGGCTGCCTTTCCATTCCCAGGGCAGCCTGAGGATAAGACTGAGGATCCAGAGGAGCTGCCTGGGTCCCTGTGCTGACCCAGAGGGCACAGCTTGCATCTGCTGGGGATGGGGAGAGGTTGCATGGGGGGCAGAGAAGGGGCTCCAATGCAGGGGGAGGGCCAGGACAGTGGCGAGGAGTCATCCCCAAACATGGCTCCCATCGCAGAGCATCCCATCTCCCTCAGGGTGCTATGGAGGGGGTTCCTGCAGCAGTGAGCAGGGGGCCCACCAGATGAACCCCAAGTCCCTCCAACTGCAGATTCTATGAGGATGGAAGTACTGAGGGGCCAAGACTGAGGTGTTGATTGATTTCTTCTAGTGAGTTTAAAGCTAGCAACCCAACACTGAGGAGGCTACCGAGGGAGAGGACCTGAAAGGCTCCAGGCAGTTCCTCTGCAATTAGTGTCTCTTTGCTGGGTGATGCTGCTGATGTTGATGAGGGTAAGGCCCTGGGATGGAGAAGAAGGGATAGCCCAAAAAGAACCCTGCACTGGGAATTCCCTGGTGGTCCAGTGGTTAGGACTCCTTGCTTTCACTGCTGAGAGCCTGGGTTCAATCCCTGGTTGGAGAACTAAGATCCCAAGAGGTGCAGCCAAAAAAAACCTGCTGTTTCTTGAGGGCAAACACAGGGCCTGGGCACATGGCTACTGCCTTCTGCACGTGGCAGCTTAAGGAGCAGATATATGGAAAACTGCTTTTTTTTGTTTGTTTTAGATTTTAATTAAATTACACAGTCTCGGGGCTTCCCTGGTGGCGCAGTGGTTGAGAGTCCGCCTGCCGGTGCAGGGAACACGGGTTCGTGCCCCGTTCCGGGAGGATCCCACATGCCGCGGAGCGGCTGGGCTCGTGAGCCATGGCCGCTGAGCCTGCGCGTCCGGGGCCTGTGCTCCGCAATGGGGGAGGCCACAGCGGTGAGAGGCCCGCGTACCGCAAAAAAAAAATTACACAGTCTCTTTTGTATCCACCCATCCTCTTATGCACTTTACTTGTTTCTACTAATCCATGACAATTTTAACAAAAAGTTTATGAAGGCATACAAATCAAATTATTTAATAACTAGAGATGCTGATTATTTTCAAGGTTTCAAAAAGGCATTTATTGAGTGGTTAGTATGAGCCAAGCTCTGTTCCTGTGGCTTAACCCTCACAGCCTTATCAGTCAGTCAATATAATTACCCTGTTTCACAGAAGGGGAGATGGAGGCTTAGGGACTAGGTGTGATTGGTAGTGAGCAAGGGACTTAGTCCATCAGTCTGGGTTCACTTTAACTTCCACATCTCGTTGCCTCCTTTTAATAAATTTTAGTATTTTAAAAATTTTCATCAACAAGGTTGGAGGATCATCTCTTGCTGCTGGAGTCTTCAAGTGGAGGTCATGGCCCTGGTGTGGGGGCAGGGAGGAGCAGGAGAATCCACCTAGCTCTGCATTGACACACTCTCCACCCAAAGCAGGACCAGGTGCAGATGGCATTCCTGGTCCCAGGTGCCCTGCCAAGAGGTTTGGAAAGCCTGGGGTCTACAATCATGCTTTCAGCTTATGGGTCACAGAACCAGTCCCTGTCACCACTCCCTGCTCAGTTCCCTAGTTTCCTCTCCATTTCCATTTATGACATCCTCTCAGAAAAGAGACCAATGTATAGGGCACCTTCTTCCCTAATTTAGGCATTTCCAGTTCACATGAGTCCTCGACCAGGCCTGGATGAGGGATGGGCTGGGCTGTCTCACTGAGAAGGGCTTGCAGCTGCTTTGAAGGACACTCCCGCCTCCTTGAGCCATCTTCCTCAGACACTGAATGAACAGGTGGGGCTGGAGCTGCTGGGAGTCCAGGAGGATCAGCTCATCCACATTCGTATCCAACACTTCTCCCACTGCCCACTACAGAATGGCTAATCTATCCTGAGAATACTGCAGACTTTAATTTACCAGCCTTCAAAGACAGGGTGTCAGTTCTAGTCTAGATATAGACCTAAGAGAAAAGAGTTTTTCACCATGTAGGGGACATTCCTCAGATCCAAACGAGGGATCTCTGAAAGCCTTACGAAGGTAAACTCCAACACCATTTTCCTGGGGTCTTCCCTTGGAGTATGGCCAAGAGAGAGATTGTGCCAAACCCCAAATCACTCTGCTCCTCTTATCAGCTATGTGTGCCCTTGAACATGTCACTGATCCTCATGGTGTCTCTGTCTCATCTGTAAGGTGGAGATAAAGAACAGCCTCAGGGTTGGTGTGAGAATGTCAAGAGCTTAGGGAAGTACCTAGAAAATAGGGAATGCTCAACAAATATTAGTTACTACACTGCTGCTGTTACTTCTACACTCTCATTCAAATGCCATGACATACCCATCATCTACCTTCCTTTCTCTCCTCTGGATTTCCAGAAACAGTTTTCTGGGGGTAAGGAATTGGTAGCTGATAGTAGTTCTCCATCATACCCTAAACCAGAAAACTTGGTCCTATGAAGTTTACTCTAAAATGCATTATTAATCCACTCACTTCTCAGCACTGCCACTGTCACCACCTGGCCCAGGCTCTGCCATTATCTCACCTGGATGTCTGCAACAGCCTCCCAACTGGCACACCTGCTTCTATTCACACAAGAACAAAGATGGTCTATTACAAATATAAAATCAATTCTCTCTCCTCTCCTCTCCTCTCTTCTCTTCTCCCTTCCCCTCCTCCTCTTCTTCTTCTCTTTCTTCTTCCCCTTCCCCTTCTCCTTCTTCTTTATCTCTCTCTCTCTCTCTCTCTCTTTCTCTCTCTCCCTTAAGACCTTTTTAAAGCTTCCCATTGTACTGAGAATAAAATTCAAACTCTTTGGCCTCAAAAGCTCCGTATCTCTTTCTAGCTTCACTTGCCCCTTTTCCCTGACTAACTCTGTTTCAGCCACCCAGGTCTTCCATCAGCTCCTAAAGCACAACAAGTTCTTTCTAGCCTCAGGACCTTGTCTCTTCTTACTCCTCTCCCATTATCATGGGAGAGCTCCTTCTCAACCTTCAGGTCTCAGTCTAAGTATTAGCTCCTTTCCAGACCTTTCCAGACCATCCTGCCTAAGTGTGTTCCTTCAGGTGCATCTTTATCTCAGCTTCTTTTACCCTTCAGAGCACCTGTAACAGTCAGCTATTGCTGTGTAACAAACCATCTCAAACTCTATGGCTTAAAACCACAATCCTGTATTACCACTCATATCTGCAGGTTGGCTGGGCTCAGCTTGGCACAGCTGTGTTCCTCAGGGGAGGGCTGTGGGTTGCTTGCGGAGACATTTCTGCTCCACACGTCTCTCATCCTCCTGCTGGGACCAGACTGGTATGTTTTTCTCACTGCAGTGGCAGAGGAACAATAGAGTAAGCAGAAATGTGCGAGATCTCTTAAGATCTAGGCTCAAAACTGACACACTGTCACTTTTGTTGGAAAGATGAGATACTGAGTAGTATCCTGGGAACCAAGAAGGAACTCTGAGATGGAAAAACAAAGCAGGTAACTTCATAAAGTGAAATTATGAAGTTTATCATGTGTAACTCACCTACAGGCAGGATTAGGCAGAGGATGATCCAGAGGCATTCAGAGCTGCATTCTGCTCTACCGAAAGGGGTACAGGGGGATTTAAAGAGGCTAAAGCTAAAAATAGAATCTGACTACCAAGGGAGAAGCATGTCTGCACTGACAGGAACCAGGAGTTTTCCCTCCCCCTGGGGGTCTCATGACCATCAACCATTTGTATCAGCAAAAGTCATTCTTCCAGTTTTCATATCAGATGAAGGGAAGGGTAAGAGTTGATAGGGAACTCATCTGGCTAGGGCACATTCCTTGAGAGTAGCTGAAGCTCAGTCACAGAGAAAGGGGAGGGGGTAGAACTGCTGACCTAAATGGAGCTGACAAAATGGAGTCTGTGTGGTTCAGCCACACCCACATTCCACTGTCCAAAGGAAGTTTTATGCTCAAGCCCAAAGTCACATTTTTGTTCCTCCCTTCTCCACTAGAATGTAAGCTCTGAGCAAGCAAGACACTTGTCTGTTTTATGTATCTTTACCTAGATCAGTGTCAGGCATGTGACAGATTTTTTTTTGTTGTTGTTGTTGTTTTGTTTGTTTGTTTTTTGCGTTATGCGGGCCTCTCACTGTTGTGGCCTCTCCCGTTGCAGAGCACAGGCTCTGGACGCGCAGGCTCAGCGGCCATGGCTCACGGGCCCATCTTCCCGGACTGGGGCACGAACCCGTGTCCCCTGCATTGGCAGGCAGACTCCCAACCACTGCGCCACCAGGGAAGCCCCAGTGACAGATGTTTTTAACCAGTCCCTTATACATTTGAATGAACTTCTGAACCAGAAGTCTATGCTGAAATTCAAACAATTGTCCTATAAAACCATCATGACAGTTGGCTTTTCAGAAATACCTCTTGCTGGAGATGGACTTGACACAAACTTTTGCTTAAATGGAGTTCTTTATTAATCATGTGCAACTACATACTACTTGTCAGCAACTGCTTTGGATATGGCCTACGAATTACAAGAGCCACTTCAAGGTCCAGAATGGAAGAGAAAGCCCATGAAAGTGGCCCTGACCAGAACAAAGACCATGTAAGGTATTTTCCACCCTGGACATGGCAGAACCAATAAAGTTCAGAGCAGAGCCCAGCCCCAAACTCTCCTGGTCTCAAACCTGATTATCCTTTAGAGAAGGGAGTGGGAGGGGGCAGAGGCAGCCACAGGGTGAGTTGCAAATGTTGATGGGCCTCCCCTTGCACCTCTGAGGAGAATGGGGTCCACAAGAGGTTAACCGTCATGGAGAGCATCTAGGAGGGTGTGAAAACCAGCAGTCTTTGGAGTGAAGAGGCCCAGCTAAGCTAGTGACCACACCATGCAATTTTGGATAAGGCTGCTGACCTCTCTGTGCTTCAGTGTCCCCACATGAAACATGACACTAAAGCCCTTGCCAACCCAAAGGACAAATCAAGAGAGATGCGCTGGGTGAAGCCAACCCTTCCACTGGAATCACGCGTCCCCATCCAGGCTCAGAACCAGTGATTCCAAAACTTTTCAGATTAGACACCCGCTCAGTGACATTCTTAATATATACTAATATTTGTTTATAAATTATATACATGTACTTTTAAATATTAATGTTAGTGGCCTCTTGCACTTGCATTATTCATATTATCTTTGATCTATGTTTTTTGCAGTGATTTTTTTAAGCCTTTTAGGTTTTTTGTGAGGGCTTCAGCAAAACTAAAAATAATAGCTGCTGCCACTTATATCGTCCTTACCAAGGCAGTTTTCTAAATATTTTAAAGGAATTTAATCCCTGTAGCACCATCATGAGATGGGTCTTAATATTATTCCCATTAAAATGATGAAGAAAGTGGACAGAGAGTAACCCAGGGCTCATAATAGCAGAATGAGGATTCGAACCGGAACAGTCTGGCTCAGAAAGCATCAAAACACACCAGGGATATGTCAAAAGCTTTATGTCCCGAACACTGAGCCCAGGGAAGTTGTCACCAGCAGCCTCTCCACGGTGTGAGGCTCTCTTGCACTCCCAGGATGTGCCTTTCCCTTCACTTTGTGCAAAAAGATATGGGGCTGACACACAAACCAAATAAGGACACAAAGATCAAAGTGTCACTATTTTAAGAATTTTAAAAATTCAATTATTTCAATTGAAATGGAGGTTATAGTCCTGTCTTTTCCTGCCCCACTTTGGAAGCCACTGCTCAGAAGAGGTGGGGGAGTGGGCATAACACAGTGTCGGGACCACCAGAGGGCGCCCTAAACCACCGGCCCTAAAGGGCAAGGGCCTAACCTGTCTGCAGCACTCACGACCTGAACGCCTGTAACGAGGCCATCTGCCGAGTTTGCTTTTCGCATTCTCATTAGCTATCAGGCTCACCCAGTATGAAAGATGGGCCTGTCTTTCTTAGCTCCAAATCCTTCTCGGGGCTGGGCCTGGGATAGGGAGCCTGGCTGTTACTCTCCGCTAATAGCTGGGTAGGGCAATGACAACGAAATCCTCAGGGAGTCACAGAGCTAGGAGGTACCATCAGGGAGCATCGCCTTCACCTGCTGCCTCCACATCTACCACCTCCTGGAGATACGTTTTTAAACACCTTTTTTTTTTTTCTTGAATTTTTGAATTTTATTTTATTTATTTTTTTTATACAGCAGGTTCTTATTAGTTATCCATTTTATATATATTAGTGTATACATGTCAATCCCAATCTCCCAATTCATCCCAACCCCCACCCCCCACCCCACACCACTTTCCCCCCTTGGTGTCCATACGTTTGTTCTCTACATCTGTGTCTCAATTTCTGCCCTGCAAACCGGTTCCTCTGTACCATTTTTCTAGGTTGCACATATATGCGTTGATATATGATATTTGTTTTTCTCTTTCTGACTTACTTCACTCTGTATGACAGTCTCTAGATCCATCCATGTTTCTACAAATAACCCAGTTTCATTCCTTTCTATGGCTGAGTAATATTCCATTGTTTATATGTACCATGACTTCTTCATCCATTTGTCTGTCAATGGGCATTTAGGTTGCTTCCATGTCCTGGCTATTGTAAATAGTGCTGCAATGAACACTGGGGTGCATGTGTCTTTTTGAGTTACGGTTTTCTCTGAGTATATGCCCAGTAGTGGGATTGCTGGGTCATATGGTAGTTCTATTTTTAGTTTTTTAAGGAACCTCCATACTGTTCTCCATAGTGGCTGTATCAATTTACATTCCCACCAACAGTGCAGGAGGGTACCCTTTTCTCCACACCCACTCCAGCATTTGTTGTTTGTAGATTTTCTGATGATGGCCATTCTAACTGGTGTGAGGTGATATACCTCATTGTAGTTTTGATTTGCTTTTCTCTAATAATTAGTGATGTTGAGCAGCTTTTCATGTGCTTCTTGGCCATCTGTAAGTCTTCTTTGGAGAAATGTCCATTTAGGTCTTCTGCCCATTTTTGGATTGGGTTGTTTGTTTTTTTAAATATTGAGCTGCATGAGCTGTTTATATATTTTGGAGATTAATCCTTTGTCCGTTGATTCTTTTGCAAATATTTTCTCCCATTCTGAGGGTTGTCTTTTGGTCTTGTTTGTGGTTTCCTTTGCTGTGCAAAAACTTTTAAGTTTCATTAGGTCCCATTTGTTTATTTTTGTTTTTATTTCCATTACTCTAGGAAGTGGATCAAAAAAGATCTTGCTGTGATTTATGTCAAAGAGTGTTCTTCCATGTTTTCATTGAAGAGTTTTATAGTGTCCAGTCTTATATTTAGGTCTCTAAACCATTTTGAGTTTCTTTTTGTGTATGGTGTTAGGGAGTGTTCTAATTTCATTCTTTTAGATGTAGCTTTCCAGTTTTCCCAGCACCACTTATTGAAGAGACTGTCTTTTCTCCATTGTATATCCTTGCCTCCTTTGTCATATATTGGTTGACCATAGGTGTGTGGGTTTATCTATGGGCTTTCTATCCTGTTCCATTGATCTATATTTCTGTTTTTGTGCTGGTACCATATTATCTTGATTACTGTAGCTTTGTAGTATAGTCTGAAGTCAGGGAGCCTGATTCCTCCAGCTCCGTTTTTCCCCTCAAGACCACTTTGGCTATTCGGGGTCTTTGGTGTCTCCATACAAATTTTAAGATTTTTTGTTCTAGTTCTATAAAAAATGCCATTGCTAGTTTGAGAGGAATTGCATTGAATCTGTAGACTGCTTGGGGTAGTATAGTCATTTTCACAATGGTGATTCTTCCAATCCAAGAACATGGTATATCTCTCCATCTGTTGGTAACATCTTTAATTTCTTTCATCAGTGTCCTATAGTTTTCTGCATACAGGTCTTTTATCTCCCTAGGTAGGTTTATTCCTAGGTATTTTATTCTTTTTGTTGCAATGGTAAATGGGAGTGTTTCCTTAATTTCTCTTTCAGATATTTCATCATTAGTGTATAGGGATGCAAGAGATCTCTGTGCATTAATTTTGTATCTTGCAACTTTACCAGATTCATTGATCAGCTCTAGTAGTTTTCTGGTGGCATCTTTAGGATTCTCTATGTATAGTATCATGTCATCTGCAAACACTGACAGTCTTACTTCCTCTTTTCCAATTTGTATTCCTTTTATTTCTTTTTCTTCTCTGATTGCCATAGCTAGGACTTCCAACACTATGTTGAATAATAGTGGTGAGAGTGGACCTCCTTGTCTTGTTCCTGATCTTAGAGGAAATGCTTTCAGTTTTTCACCATTGAGAATGATATTTGCTGTGGGTTTGTCATAAATGGCCTTTATTATGTTGAGGTAGGTTCCCGCTATGCCCACTTTCTGGAGAGTTTTTATCATAAATGGGTGAAAAGCTTTTGAATTTTGTCTAAAGCTTTTCCTGCATCTATTGAGGTGATCATATGGTTTTTCTTCTTCAGTTTGTTAATGTGGTGTATCACATTGAATGATTTGCTTATATTGAAGAATCCTTGCATCCCTGGGGTAAATTCCACTTGATCATGGTGTATGATCCTTTTAATGTGTTGTTGGATTCTGTTTGCTAGTATTTTTTTGAGGATTTTTGCATCTATATTCATCAGTGATATTGGTCTGTAATTTTCTTTTTTAGTAGTCTCTTTGTCTGCTTTTGGTATCAGGGTGCTTGTGGCCTTGTAGAATGAGTTTGGGAGTGTTACTTCCTCTGCAATTTTTTGCAAGAGTTTGAGAAGGATTGGTGTTAGCTCTTCTCTAAATGTTTGATAGAATTCGCCTGTGAAGCCATCTGATCCTGGACTTTTGTTTGTTGGAAGATTTTTAATCACAGTTTCAATTTCATTACTTGTGATTGGTCTGTTCATATTTTCTATTTCCTCCTGGTTCAGTCTTGGAAGGTTATACCTTTCTAAGAATTTGTCCATTTCTTCCAGGTTGTCCATTTTATTGGCATAGACTTGCTTGTAGTTGTCTCTTAATGCTTTGTATTTCTGCAGTGTCTGTTGTAACTTCTCCTTTTTCATTTCCAATTTTATTGATTTGAGTCCTCTCCCTCTTTTTCTTAATGAGTCTAGCTAATCGTTTATCAATTTTGTTTATCTTCTCAAATAATCAGGTTTTAGTTTGATTGATCTTTGCTACTGTTTTCTTTGTTTCTATTTCATTTATTTCTACTCTGATCTTTATGATTTCTTTCCTTCTACTAACTTTGGGTTTTGTTTGTTCTTCTTTCTCTAGTTCCTTTAGGTGTAAGGTTAGATTGTTAATTTGAGATGTTTATTGTTTCTTGAGGTAGGAAACAACAAATGACAATAAAAACACGATGATCCAAAACCTATAGGATGCACCAAAAGCAGTTCTAAGTTCCCTCTTAGAACTGCTTTTGGTGCATCCTATAGGTTTTGGATCATCGTGTTTTTATTGTCATTTGTTTCTAGGTATTTTTTGATTTCCTCTTTGATTTCTTCAGTGATCTCTTGGTTATTTAATAATGTATTGTTTAGCCCTCATGTGTGTGTGTCTTTTACGTTTTTTTCCCTGTAATTGATTTCTATCTCATAGCGTTGTGGTCAGAAAAGATGCTTGATATGATTTCAATTTTATTAAATTTACTGAGGCTTGATTTGTGACCCAAGATGTGATGTATCCTGGAGAATGTTCCATGAGCACTTGAGAAGAAAGTGTAATCTGCTGTTTTTGGATGGAATGTCCTATAAATATTAATTAAATCTATCTGGTCTATTGTGTCATTTAAAGCTTGTGTTTCCTTATTAATTTTCTGTTTGGATGATCTGTCCATTGGTAGAAGTGAGGTGTTAAAATTCCCCACTATTACTGTGGTTACTGTTGATTTCCTCTTTTATAGCTGTTAGCAGTTGCTTTATGTATTGAGGTGCTCCTATGTGGGTGCATATAAATTTATAATTGTTGTATCTTCTTCTTGAATTGATCCCTTGATCATTATGTAGTGTCCTTCCTTGTCTCTTGTAACATTCTTTATTTTAAAGTCTATTTTATGTGATATGAGTATTGCTACTCCAGCTTTCTTTTGATTTCCATTTGCATGGAATATCTTTTTCCATCCCTTCAACTTCAGTCGTGTGTGTCCCTATGTCTGAATTGGGTCTCTTCTAGACAGCATATATATGGGTCTTGTTTTGGTATCTGTTCAGTGAGCCTGTGTCTTTTGGTTGGAGCATTTAATCCATTCACGTTTAAGGTAATTATTGATTTATATGTTCCTGTTACCATTTTCTTAATTGTTTTGGGTTTGTTTTTGTAGGTCCTTTTCTTCTCTTGTTTTTCCCACTTAGAGAAGCTCCTTTAGCATTTGCTGTAGAGCTGGTTTGGTGGTGCTGAATTCCCTTAGCTTTTGCTTGTCTGTAAAGCTTTTGATTTCTCCATCGAATCTGAATGAGATCTTTGCCAGGTAGAGTAATCTTGTTTGTAGGTTCTTCCCTTTCATCACTTTAAATATGTCATGCCACTCCCCTCTGGCTTGTAGAGTTTCTGCTGAGAAATCAGCTGTTAACCTTATGGGAGTTCCCTTGTATGTTATTTGTCACTTTTGCCTTGCTGCTTTCAATAATTTTTCTTTGTCTTAATTTTTGCCCATTTGATTACTATGCTCCTTGGTGTGTTTCTCCTGGGGTTTACCCTGTATGGGACTCTCTGTGCTTCCTGGACTTAGGTGGCTATTTCCTTTCCTGTGTTAGGGAAGTTTTCAACTATAATCTCTTCAAATATTTTCTTGGGTCCTTTCTCTCTCTCTTCTCCTTCTGGGACCACTGTAATGTGAATGCTGTTGTGTTTAATGTTGTCCCAGAGATCTCTTAGGCTGTCTTCATTTCTTTTCATTCTTTTTTCTTTATTCTGTTCTGCAGCAGTGAATTCCACCATTCTCTCTTCCAGGTCACTTATCCATTCTTCTGCCTCAGTTATTCTGCTATTGATTCCTTCTACTGTATTTTTCATTTCAGTTATTGTATTGTTCATCTCTGTGTGTTTATTCTTTAATTCTTCTAGGTTTTTGTTAAATATTTCTTGCATCTTCTCAATCTTTGCCTACATTCTTTCTCCGAGGCCCTGGATCATCTTCACTATCAGTATTCTGAATTCTTTTTCTGGAAGGTTGCCTATCTCCACTTCATTTACTTGTTTTTCTGGGGTTTTATCTTGTTCCTTCATCTGGTACATAGCCTTCTGCCTTTTCATCTTGTCTATCTTTCTGTGAATGTGGTTTTTGTTCCACAGGCTGCAGGATTGTAGTTCTTCTTGCTTCTGCTGTCTGTCCTCTGGTGGATGAGGCTATCTATAAAGACCTTCTTTAATGATTTCAGGGTGAAGCATCTGTCAGTACATTCTGCTTTAAAAAAAACCTCTAACCCACACACTCACACATCATCCGAACCTCTGAGGTTAGTGTGAATGACTTTTTGCTTTGGGACTGCATTTGATCACCCTAACCTTGACTCTCCAAGGTGTCCTCTCAGGCTGAGCGGATGCAGAATGTGGAAGTGGTGAGGCAGAGTGTGAGGTAGAACAGGGGGCTAGCAAGCAAAGCTTCATCTCCTGCTCCCCATCGCTCGCATTACTGCAGGAACCAGTGCTTTCATTACTGCCAGAACCATATATCCCCCCCACACCTCCCCCACACACACACATACACACCCCCAACCCGGGAAAAATTGTCTTCCAGGAAACCGGTCCATGGGGACTGCTGAGGAAAGAGCTCTGACAGGTTCACTCCCCCTAGGCCCAGGGACTAAGAGTGTTATTAACCTCAGCATTACCTGCATCATCTTGTATTCCTTTCCACCAAGGGGAGGGCAATGTCAAATCCCAGAAAATACCCTGGGTGAGTTTGCAGCATTAGAAGTCAGGGTTTTATGCTCATGCAAATAGAAAAGATCAGTCATTAGTTCATTCAGTGCAACAGAGAAGGATGTCTTGACCATGAGGAATAACAGAAGTGAAGGAGACTGAAGAGAGCTCTGTTTTCTGGGAGCTTCCATTTTAGAGGGGGAGACAGACAACATACAAATAAACAAGAAATGTTCTACAGAGCTGAGTGAAGTTGATGAAACAGACAGATAACAAAGCACTGAGGAAAGGTTGTATCTTGATTTGGGATATTGCTACCTGGATGTATACATTTGCCAAAACTCTCTAAGCTGTACATTTAAGATAGGTACATTTCATTGTATGCAGATTTTATCTTAATAAAAAAAACTTTCTTAAATAATGAAAAGAGTGACTGGAGAAGGAAGACATTACTGGGGTGATCAGGATGGCCTCTTTGCAAGGAGACATCTGAGCTGAGACTTGAAAAATGAGAATGAGCTAGAATGAGAATGAGCTAGTTAGCTATGGTAACTATGCAGCCAAGACACTTCAGGAAGAGAAACCCATGTGTTCAAATGGCCCAAGTTGAGAATGTGTTGGTGGCATGAGAAGGAAAGTGTGAGCAAGGGGAGAAGGAGGACAGGTGTGTGAGATGAGCTTAAGGAGGTAGCCAAGGGCTGGTGATGAGGACCTTGAAGACTGTGTAGGAGTTCATTGTAAGTGCAGTTGGAAGCCAGTGGGGGACAGCTTAGAGGAAAGAGAGCTCCCAAGCCTGATGGGCCCCAGGGCCATCTCCAGGCAGAGTCTATGGAAGAAGGAGGAGGAAGCAGCCAAGACGAGAAGCTACCTGAGAACTAATGGTAGGAGTGGCCTGGACAGCAGGTAGGCAACTGGGATCCAAGTTGTCTAGGGTGGGCATTGTGGCCACAGGTGGAAAATACAGCAGGGAACATGCAGGACCTAGACAAGTCAGAAAGATCCAGGTTCACTTGGCGGGCTCTGCGGCCTGGAGTGTTCTACAAGTGGGCACCAATGTATGACCCCTGAAATGAGCCCCAGGAACAATTGAAAAAAGAGTCAGAAGAAAAAGGACAAGGCTGAATGTCACAGCAGGAAGGGCACTGCCCAACCACTGGCCTGAGCTCCCTATATGCCCCCTCCTAGGAGTCCACAAGCCATCTTGTGGACACAGCCTAGGAAGTCCAGTGTTCCAGGAAAGAAAAGCCTGGCTGGTCCCTATGGTGCATAAATTAGTCCCTGAGTCTGCAGAGCAAAGGATTTCTCTAATGTGGTTGGGTGACAGAAAACTCAGCAGTGTGTCCCCAAAATGCCTGCAGTCATTATTTCTGTCTGGCAGATACCTTTGTGTTGTCAGCTGTGTTCTTTGAGGAGAATGAAGGAAATCACCTCAAAGTTGCCCCCGAAAACCTAAATAACCTGGATTACTTAGAGAAAGAAAACCTAAGCTGAATATCTGAGATGGGGCCATCTGTTGTAATCTGAGAATGGAGGCAACCTCACCAGGGTGAAACAAGTTGGAGCTAACTGCTTGGGCCGGAGCAAGAAAATAGAAGGGCAATTTCAGCATTTCATTCAGGCTTGCAAAGAGAAGGGCTCCTCCCCTGGGACACACTGTCTTTCCAGAGATGAAAACACCCTCTTTCTCATCTCTCTGTGTCTGGGGTCTTAATTGATTCTAGTGTTAAATGAATGACAGAGGAAAAGAACCAAAGCTTCCTCAGTTCACTAATTGCTTTGGGAATTACCCATAATTTTTTGGTGGCCTTGAGATGGCCTAGAAGAAGGGAATGAGCTTTGAGACGTGTGGGTGCTGGGAGCTGGGGATCTGGGGTCAGCCTTGCCTTGGTCTTGTTTCTCTTATCTTTGTTTTTCATGGCTGGGCAGTGTTCCAGGCTTCAAAGTTATGCATTTTCTTGTCTGCTAAACAGGGTCATACAACCGACTGTGGGCATCATTTTTTTCTAACTTCACTTTTTCCAAAGCAGTCCAGGCTTTCCATAGTGTAGTAGGTTGAAAATTCCCCCCAAAATATAAGGTCCTGATCCCTGGAACCTATAAATGTTATCTTATATGGAAAAAAGATCTTTGCAAATGTGATTAAGTTAAGGATTTTGAAAGGGGGAAATTATGGTGAAATATTTATGTGGGCCCTAGATAAATTCCTGGAATGGAGGAGAAATGGATGCCCTTTCTATTTAGGGCATCCAGGAAATTGCAAGATGAAGAAATGCAGAAACAAGTTTACAAAAGTGTGGAATAGCTTAAATATTTACATCTAACAAATTGTCACTTTTTTCTTTTTTTTACCTTGAGAATAGGAAGCATGTATTTCTTTTTTTATTGGAGTACAATTGCTTTACAACGTTGTGTTAGTTTCTACTGTACAGTGAACTGAATCAGCTATATGCATACATATATCCCTACAACAACTTCATGTAGCAGACATTGTTCGTATCGCCTGCTATTTCTGTGTACATACACCTGACCACTAACAGCCAGCACCTGTGTCCCTTGGCCACCAGAGTCTGTTCTGCCTGTGTACACTGCAAGCCAGATATGCTGGGGAATTAATGGATCCCCCTCTCCCAAGAGCAGCCCCCTACCAATGCCTGATGAAAGTTGGTGTATAAATACCCCAGCTCTCTCACCCTTCAGTGGGAGAACTCTGAGGTGTGCTCTACCCTGGCTCCCAGAGGTCTGCTGTGGGATTGAGCTGTAGTTGCCCATAGTGGTAACTTAACTGATAACGCACCCTATATTGGCTTCCTTCCCTTCCCCACTCCACTTCCAGTCTTTCTTGGAATCACCTCCCAAATAAACTTCTAGTCCTCAAATCCAGGACTTAGAGTCGCCTTCTGGAGGAACCCAAGCTAAGACATTATTGTATATCATCTAGTGATAGTGTTAAAAGCGTATATTTAAGGCCCTGCATTAATTTGAGCATGAGCCAAATGGCCCTGCTGGTCCTGGTGGAAGCTCCAGATAGGAGGTAGAGCCTTAACTCTGGGTATGACAGGTCAAAGCAGACCCAAGCCATTGGTTTGAAGATACTAGAATGTGTAACCAGTATGGAAAGAGTCACTGGTGTGAAAAGGACCACATGGGCCTCTGGTCAGTCATGTAGCCAGATGCCTACAAGCATCTCTCTACAGATGCCTCTTGTAGAGAAGAGGCACTCCCCTGCTCAGGCCTCAGGAGAGAATGATGTTCTGCTTCCTCCCCACCTTCCAGGGCCCTGGGGCACCCAGGTGCCTAGCTGAGCGGGATGGGTTGTATCCTATTGGATAAGGACTTGCACTTCAGCCACCACAGCTGGAATGGTGGAGATGCAGGTGCAATGATAGTAGCAATGGGATGAATCATAACTTTATTCCAGGGAGGAGGTGAGTCATTGGGACTGGGGTAATCAGAGTCTGGAGAGGCCATCCATAAAGTGTCTGCTCCATTGCCTGTTAGGGTTTAGGATTGCTGACTCATTAATGTCAAGTTTATTAGAGTTGTTAGCATTAATGTCACTGAGACTGGGAAAGTCAGGCTCAATAGATCTAGGCTCCATTGAAACTGTTTCAGGTTAATTTGGGTTTGGGATAATTTTGGGTCAATTAGAATTGTTTAGGGAATCTGGAATTTAAGTGTATTTAGGATTTCTTGGGTTTTTTATGGCCTTTTGGACTGAAAGGGTTTAGAGTCATTTAAAGCAAATTTGGATTTTAAAGGTGCTATAGGGAGGTGTAAGGTTTAAAATCTTTTACAGTCTATTGTGATCCTTAGGGTCATGTAGAGCTGTTTGAGTTAGTTTAGGGTCACATGGGATAATTTGGGGCTTAGGATTTTAAGCATCATTTAAGAAACCTGAGGATGTTTAGTGCTGCTTAGGATTTAGGGTCTAGTTTTGTTTAGGATCTTTGAGGACATTTTAGAATGTAGGGTTGTTTTAGTTTTCTTAGGATCCTTTGGGGCCATCCAGGTTTATGTGACTTCTCTCCTTGTTGTTCAGAGTGTGATTTGTGAACCAGCAACAATGGCATCCCCTGAGAGT
Source organism: Stenella coeruleoalba (assembly GCF_951394435.1). Taxonomy (NCBI): domain Eukaryota; kingdom Metazoa; phylum Chordata; class Mammalia; order Artiodactyla; family Delphinidae; genus Stenella; species Stenella coeruleoalba. The sequence continues at coordinate 31,785,612 of NC_137161.1, forward strand.
TTGATAGTAAGACAGGGTCTCAAGCCCCACCTCAGATCTACAGAATCAACATCTTAACAAGATTCCCTCAAGAAGGCCTCTCTTCTAGCACAGTGCAGGGTCATGTGGGACCATTGCCAGTCATTAGAGCTTTAGGGTTTTTAGACACATTAGCCATTGGGTCATTGAAATTATTGGATTCTTTAAAGTCCTTAGAATTAGGGTCATTTTCATCATTCAGGGTATTTTATGTATTTAGAGTTAGGATCATTTAGGAGGCAAAATATTGAAGGTCTTCTAGATATTTCCAGTGTTTAGCTTCTACTTGGATTGCTTAGAGTTTTGAAGGATGTTTTATATCATTTGGCATCATTTAAAGTCATTGACATTCACTTAGGGCTTAAGTCATTTTGAGTAATTTACTTCTCTTCAGGATCTTCAAGATTATTTGAAGTCTTAGGCCATTTCAGGTATTTAGGATCACCAAGGGTTTAGGATCATTTGCAGTAATTTATGGTCCATTTGCAGTGATTTGTGGCCCATCGGATAGTTTGGGATGTTCCAAAGTCATTTTAGGGAGTTCCCTAGTGGCCTAGTGCTTAGAATTCCAGGCTTTCACTGCCATGGCCATGAGGCACAGCCAGAAGCAAAGAAAAGAAAAGTCATTTTAAGAGGGATTATAGTGATTGTGATAAAGAATTTGGGTCAAGACCTTGAGGTTGTTAACCTTGGTGGTCTTCGCATTTTGAGGTCTTTGTGTTTGGGGTACATCTGGATATTCATTTGTTCATTGCACAAATATTATCAAGGTGCCTACCAAGAGTCATGTCCTACTCTGGGTGTTGAGGTTACCCTCATAGAGTTTGGGTTCTAGTGGAGAAAATAAATAAATCAACGATGCCACCTGAAGTTCAAAACCACTGGCATGGAATTTACAAGGATCTTCAGGATCCTCGAGTTTTTCTAGGGTGGGGAGATTCTAAGGGCATTTTAGGATCACTTAGGATCATTTGAGTTATTTTAGTATTATTTATTGTTGGAAGAGTGTGCATATGTTTTTAGGGTGCTGGTAGATACCTGATTAAATTTATCAATTTGTTTGATAATTATCTGAGTCACTCCAGGAAGAATCTTCAATGCCACTATCCCCAGACATTATCTTCCCTAAAGCCCTTGGGAAAAGTACTTTGAGGGAATGTAGGTCAAACTTCCTGGCTCAGACCTCCAGGTGCATGAGACAGGATCGGGAAATAGGGAGTGTCCTGTGTGCTAGAGTGGGGTGAAGCATACATTTATCCAGAATCTACCATAAAAGGCTTTGATTAGCCAAGCAGGCCTTGCTTCTGGTACCCAATTCTTAATAAAGAGAACTTCAGAATGTGAGAAACTGAAAGCAGAGCAATCTGATGGTATATTCTGGTGAACCTCAGGTTTCCAGAATTCATGATAGGCATTTTTTTTCTCCTTTTGAAAGCTTTTGCTTGTCCAGTTCCTGAAAGGAGCATTGAGAGTACAATTAGAAAGTGAGTTTGGTGTCCAGTGTGACTGAGACTAAACACAGGGAGCTCCTGAGTTTCTCACAAGGAGACTCCATCCTTCAGCACAGTCAAGACATCAGAGTGGCTGGTTTTCTCAAAGACCTTAGAACTATGGATGTGATCTTTCCATTCTGGTGTCTGTATGTGTGTGTGTGTGGTGCGTGTACATCGCACACACACACACACATATATGGTTTTGGCATATAGAGACTGCATTTCAGTTGCACGATGGGCCTCGTGTTACAATGGGATTTTGAAGTCTTGTGCTTAGAGAAAACTGACACTGGCGGGGAGATGAGAGCCTAGCTGGCTTTAATCCTCTGGCCATTGTTTTCATTGTTCTGTGTTTTTACATTTACATGTGCTTTTGGACACACTAAACAGGAAATTTTAATCCAAAAGCCAAAGTAGAGAATTCCCTGGCAGTCCAGTGGTGAGGACTCTGAGCTTCCACTACAGGGGGCACGGGTTGCATCCTTGGTAGGGGAACAGAGATCCCCCAAGCCATGTGCCGTCAAAAAAAAAAAAAAAAATCCAATAAAGAAAACATAATCTCACCACTCCAAGGTAACTTTTTCAATAGGCTTTTATATATAGGCCTGCAATCATACTGAACATGCAATTTTATTCACTTTATGTAATGTTTTCCAATGTTTCTAAATAAATGTATAATTATACTTTTAATGGCTGCATAATACCCATGTTTATGGTTTTTATTTTACCTGCAGCATTATCACAGAAGGAAAGAAGAAAGAAAGAAAAAGTCCTACTCGGCTTTGGCTGTTTTTTGATTGAGGTATACCTACTTGGTTTTTTATTGGGATTAATTAGATCAATTTGAAGAGAGTTGCTATCTTTCCAATTCATAAATGAAGTATACCTTTCCATTTTTAAATTTTATTTTATGATCTTTTATTGCTGATACATAGAAATAAAATTAATTTGTATATAGTCACATTGTTTTAGCAACTTTGTAAAATCAATTTATTGTTTCTAATAACTTCTCTCTAGATTATTATGACCACTTTAAATTCAACTTTTATTTGTTGGTTTCTTTTAATGGGTCATGGATGTTGTAGTTTGCTCTTTTTGCTTAGTTAACTTAAGGGTTTTGGCCAAACTACTTATATTAATTTTTGTGATGACTCATGTTATTGCCAAAATTTGGTGAAGGAACTTTTTAAGTTAAACAATACATTACATTTCTGTAAGTATGTCCCTTGCCTTTAAAAATCTTTCTTTGGGGTCATTTTGGATTCCAGGCTTTTTATGGCCCCAGACATTCAATATTGGCTATGTGTGGGAGTTCTCATCAGCATTTTGTTCCTGAAATTACACTCCAGACATCTCTGAGACATAATTATTCCCATTAGTAAGACAGCCCACGCTGTCCTGTTCCTTCTGATCCAAGCTTTGGCACAAGCTACCCTCCGGGAGCCCAGGTTTCTCTCAGTGGAGGATATTTTAAGAGACCCAAATATAGGTGCTGCTGATCCCTTAGATGGTTCTGCAGACACGGGTAGTGTGACATTCAAAGTCACAAGTTAGTGCTAATGTACCCAGTTTTAAAACTCCAAAAGAAAAATGGATTTTGCTCTAATGCAAGAACATTTAAATCAGCATTATCAAAACAGTGATATATAAAATATCCATATTATATTCTGCCTTCCACCGAAACATCGGTTTAGATTTCAGTTCTAGCCTAAAGCTTAAACTTAACATTTAAATTCCAAATTACAGCTTTTCTTAAAAATCTCACATATTAAAATTGTGATAAGCTGCCTTTTGGCCAATGCATAGAGTGACCATATATATCATCCACAATGGGACATTTTGAGAGCAAAAGGGGGTGCTATTAATAGTTACACTAGAGCAACAGACATAAATTGGAATTGTCCTGAGCAAACCAGGACTTACAGCCCCTACCAATGAGCCCATAGTTTTAAAACTTCTAAACTTATGTACTTAAAAAGTATATATTTATAAGGTATTATTTCTATAAAGTTAATTTACATAGTTATTGTTATATAATTACATACTTAAATAAAAGTAATCATTTTTATTTTGTTTGGTTGGGTTTTTTTCTCCCCTGCATTCCCCCCACCTCCTGTTTTTCTTGGTTTTAAAATGAAAAGAGCAATGTCAATTTTATCCAAGTTCAATTTTCAGTAGGTTTGCTTGCATCTAAAGCATTCCAGCAAAACCTACTCAAATGTATTCAGAACTTTAAAGTCTGGTGCTCACAGCAAACTCCATTCAGTAAGAGCTTCATTACCTAAAATGGATACCAATAAATTATTTCATAAAATCTGTTTTCATAAGGCAAGACAAAAACTGCCGACTCCTTTGGCAGCGGCTATTAGTATTTGTTGGGTGACTTCAGGCACTCTTAAATTCTATAAAGTTTACTGCCTGATTTGGGGTCTTGGTGGGGCCCCAAACAGACCATTTATCTTTTGTTTATGTTGCCTACATCCAAATACTGTACAGTACAAAAACCTCACTGCCTTGGAAGTGTTACCTTGGAAGTGTCTCCTCATCTATTTCACTTAGTTTAGTTAATTCAGCACCTAAAAAGCTACTGCTTGGAGTGAAAACTCTAAATGTAAGAAATCAAAACAACAATTAAAGGGGAACCACCATTATCCAAACTTTTCTCTCTTTTTAAGTACCTATAAGCATTGTTCGGCAGCATTGATAAAAATCTTGTCTTGGTTGCTACCTTTTTCTAGAGGCCAAATTATGTTGGTCACTCTTTATGCTCCATGGCCAGATTTCCTAGAAAGACAACTGTCAATCACATATTTAAATGTTATGAACCAGCCACACAACGTCTCTCTGTGTTTGTTAGAGTTCTCCAGAGAAACAGAACCAATAGGATGGAGAGAGATGATAGATAGATAGATGATAGATAGATAGATAGATAGATAGATGATAGGGATCTACTTTAAGGAACTGGTTCATGCAATTGTGAGAGCTGGGAAGTCCAAAATCTGAAGGGTAGGCTGGCAATCTGGAGGCCCAGAGAAGAGCCAATGTTGCAGCTGAAGACCAAAGGCAGACTGGAGGCAGAATTCCCTCTCCCTCAGGTGAGTCAGTGTTTTTCTGTTACAGCCTTCAATTGATTGGATGAGGCCCACCCACATTATGGAGGGTAATTTGCTTTACTCAAAGTCTATTGACTTAAATGTTACTCTCATCTAAAAACACCATCACAGCAACACCCAGACTAGTGTTTGACCAAATATCTGCGTACCATGACCTAGCCAAGTTGCACATAAAATTAACCATCACGCTTGTCTCACACCATAGCGTGGAACTTGGGCCCTGGTCTAAAGGTCTTAGGTTTGGCAACCCCTGGGGGGTTGTGCCTCCAACAGAGGCAAGCCCAGGTCCCCAAACCCTGACAGTGGCTTGGTCATTTTACAGATGAGGAAACCAAGTCCTAGAAAAAGGTTCAGTGAATTGGCCCCAACGAGCCAAGGGTAGAGTTAGGACAAAAATCCAGCCTCACTGAATAGCTGTCCGCAGCTGTTTCTACAATTCTTGGCTCCACCAGGGCCTGAACTCAAGATTCAAAGGGAATTTTCTCATTTCACTTCCTTTTTGGAACATTAGAACCAAGTCAGAGTGCCAGTCAAACCATAAACTCTGAAAAGAAAATCAAAGCGTCTCCTGGATGCACCTTCACTTTCCCATCCCCAACCCTCCTGTAATGCAGCGGACACGCACACACCTGTCCGCCGGGGACTTCTCTTTGAAAGTGCTTTATTCAACAAGATCTAAGTCAGGTGCTTTAAAACATATCAAAATGTTACAGAAATTCACAGCTCCCTACTGAGGACTTGCCAAGTTACATTAAGATACCTAAACACATCAGTTTATAACTTCAGAACCAAACATTGAACGAGGTCATGTACCATTGCTCGAAAAGCAAGTTATGATTAAGAAGAAAGATACTTCACAAAGCTAAATCAAGTGAGGAAACCCTTAAGAAACACTAGCAGTAACACACCAGGAACCATCAGCCTGGGAAACAGGTCTGCAATCGCCGGGGAGACTCCACAGGAAAACTGAGGCTCTCCTTTCACAGCTTGCCCATGTCTGGTGCCTGGCTATAACACAGGGGGCGCTGTGACCTCCCATGACAGGGTAAACACTGTCAATTCCCTCTGAAAGAAGGGGTGCCACATTTGTCTTTATTTTTACCTCTCTAGGAGATCATTCTTCATCTCATCTGCCTCCAACAAGACTTTGTGTAAAACAATTTTCAGAGGCTTGACTCGAGAATCTGTACTGCTGCAACAGGTGTTCAAGGAGATCTCTGCCTCCTACCTTGGCCCTCACATCATGGTTTTGTCACTATGAGGCACTGGAATTCCTTTGTTCATATAGGAATTTCTCTTGGAGATGTATCTATGGCACCATGTTCTCTGTGCTACAGAGCTTTGAAATAGTTTTATTTTTTAAAGAGAGCTTCTCTTTCCTTAAGAGAGCTTCCTGCTTTTCTCTGGTCCATTTCTCCTTCCAACCTCCTAACACTGAAATAACAGCCCAACTCCAAAGAAAAGAATTCTTGCCAAGACATGTTTGCATCTGAGAACAGAGTTTGTTTCTTGAGTGTTTTTGTTTGTTTGTTTTGGTCTTTATATCCTAAAGTCTTATCTACAGAGATAAAATGTCTTTATCTGGAGGTCCCTAGGACAGAGTATTGTTTTCTTTCTGGTAGAGAGGAGGGAAGGGTGAAAATATTTCTCCTTGAAGTCTCAGACCAAAACCTCAACCTCAGGGCTCAGCATTTGTCACAGGGGTAGGTGGCTAATCCGAGATTCTTCCACCTCAACCTCAACTCACAAAGTCCACAAGTCTGGAGACCAGTGTACACATTCCTCACCAGTTTGCACAGGCAAACCTATTGTTTGTGCTTTTCAATCCCTCCCCAAGGTAACCACTCCCCCCCACCACAAAATTTAACTCCTCACCTTCCCACTAATGTGATGACTAAGAATGTGACCTTGTGCTTAATTCCATCATCACCAGGGGGACTGGATCCCCTTCCCAACGATAAACTCAGGTTTTTCCTTCATTTGATCACCTTGTAACATAAGCCCCTGGAAAAAGACTCAGATGTGGCTATGCCGCTTTTCACAAGTGAGGAAAAACCCTGTAAATTGGCCTTTTTGTTCTTCGCACGATTTCAGGTTCATTGCACACAATTACATAAACCCACACAAATCAGTCCAGGAGTTCAAAGCTGCAAGGCCATGTGATACCAGTGAGAAAATCCAGCTCCACATCACAGCAGAGGGTCTCTATTTCAGTTGCTGCTATTTCAAAGAACCTTTCCAAAATTCCTGACTGGGTCATTAGTACGTGAGAAATGATTTCTAAACAGGGTGAGCCAAAATGGAAAAGTGCGGCCTGCATTAAGTGGAATGTATCATGTAAGATGCGATTTCCCCTCAATTCCATCCCAACCCCCCATCTTTAAAAAGCCAAGTCTACCTCAGTATCACTTTCTGAGAAAGTGATCTGGCAAATCTGACATTTTGCAACACTCCCATATTTACCACTATCATATTGCTAGTGCAAATTAAAGAGAACTTTGATAAACCAAAAATGGCTGTCCAATAAAAGTTAGCCATTAGTAATTTGCTTTGTGGAAAATTTTTTCCCTAGCCACTCAAGGAAGATTACTGGGGCCAACAAAGGCTTTGAACATTCAAAATAAAAATAACCGGAAGAAAATTTTCCAAGTCATTTCTCAAATGCAAAACTCAGGAAGTATGTTTGCATTCACAAAACTGCCCTTTCCCATCTGTAACAAAGGAAGCCTCTCCCCGGGCCCCCATTTTTTTCTGTGCATTTTGCAGAAGCCCACTGAGGTGTATGATTGAGGCTAAGGCCCTCCAGATTTCCAGTCCATCCCCCACAGGGCTGGTGGCTCTCCCCACAGAGGAGGTAAGCTTGCTAAGAGACCCTCAGCAAAATGCCAGGTAGCAGCATGCCATCCTTTTGAAAGTTAACAGTGAGACTACATGGAAGCCACAGGGGCAGGTAGGGGGCAAGGGTGCCTGGGCAGGAACAGCTCTGCTGCAAAGGTCCACTGTCCTTGCAGGCACGGATCAGTGGCTCTTCTTTCCTCAACTGCCCAGCTCTCCAAACCTTCTTTGGAGAAGAGGTGGAGAACAGATGGGGAGCTTCCCTACCACAACAAGGCTCAGTGTTAAGAGCTTCTGGCCTTGCTTGGTTGACCTCCACAGCCAGGCACCTGCTCCAAGCATCTATCTGTTGCTCTTCAAACAGTATCCGTTGTACTGGAGCTGAGCTACCTGGCGATCTTACCAATGGGGGCCCAGAAGGACAGACTCTTCCTGCCCTTCCCCCTCCATTGGAATCTCTCTAAAGATCACCCAGGTGGCTGCTCAGAGAAGCTGAGAGAGAAGCTCCATCCTATCTACACACTCTCATGGGGCAGCCCAAGAAGTATCCCTTAACCCCACACTTGGTCAGTAGCAGGACAAGTCTTCATTCTTAGAGTCCATCTCCACACACGACGTGAGGGCAACTTGCAAAAATCCAGTGGTTGTAAAGTATTAAGCCTTGACTTTGCAAACGCAGGGCCTCAGCTCCAAGTGCAAGAAGACCACTGGATATGAAAATGGGCTGGGTTTACAGGCACCTGTCATTCTGCGAGGAGCCTCCACATTTCTCTAAGGAGGGAAACTTCCCAGCCATACAAGACCAGGCGCCATGTACAAACCAGTGAGGCCTGTTTCATAAGATACTTCTTTCAACTCAGGGAGGCCCCAAAGAGTTGGGGTCATCAGCTTGGCATGCTGAGACAAACATCAGGCTCCCCTGTCTCCTAGAGGTAGCCAGGGAGGTGGGGGCGGAGGCAGAATCCATTCTTTACTGGCATCCACACAGACCATCACATATGTCCTTGTTATTTAAAACAATTGAAGTTTCCAGTGTAAAAACCTGTGGGCTTATTGCATCTACCCCACTGATGGTTTATCTTTTTCTTTCCATCAGAACTGCCCCAAGGGCATGGTTTGTTAATTAATTTGTTAACTGCCAAGGATCTCACACTTGCAGATCCTTCCTAGGGATACAGGGAGAGTATCTATTAACATAAAAATACCCCAAATGGTGAGTTTGCTGGGCCCACTTCCCCTTCTAAACACAAGCAGACATGTATGGCTGCTCCCTGGCACTTGAGGGGAGAAATCTTTTCTTCAACCTAAAACCCCTCAGATCGGTGACTCCTCCGATTTTCCTGCCCACAAGCAGAATATCTGCCAGCCTCATAGCACCTGTGCTGGCTGCTTGGAATTGAATTGCATGTGAATATATCATGTGGGCATGTGGATATGTACCATGTGCACACACACGTGCACACACACATTTTGGGTTCTTCTTATAATAAAAATGGAAAGTCCTCGTGAGTAAAGGAAAGGAGCAGGGAAAAAAGGGTCAGGGAGTTAGTTGTCTGCTGGCTTCTCCATGGTGGTTTGGGAGCTGGAAAGGTTTGCATTTAAACGTTTCCATGGAAGGCGCCCAGCTTCCTGTGAGTCTTCTCAGGTCAACAATGCCCTCCACGGCGTCTGGATCCCCTCCCTGTGGCTCAGATTGTTGCTGGGGTCTCGGCTATCTCCTCCAGCCTCTGCCGAATCATTAGCCGGAGCACGGTGTACCTGGGGACAGAACAGCTTCGGTGGAGAGCAGAAAGCAACACACTCCTTCTCATGACCCTCCCCCATCACTTGGGTCACAGTGTGGGCCAAGTGTCCCAACCCTTTGCTTCTCTCACTGGCCCACTCTTGAACCACTTCGTTACTTGTGTTCATTTCCACAACAGGATGAAAGGGACTGAAGAGGCTCACACCAAGCTAATTATTTTACTATGATTAAAAAGTCTGGGGAAGAAGAATGAGAAGGTGAAATAACAAGAACAGTAATAGGGATTCCCTTTGCTGAGTGTTTACTCTGCTCAAGGCACTATGCATAGAGTATCATATAATCCTCACCTAGGCTGGACCATATGAAATTGCCATTACTTTTACCACTTTGGGGGAGCCTACAAAAATGACAACTTCATAAGGTTCAATCTAATATCAGTATCTGCATTTTGCCAAAGACACTATAGCAACTACCAGGCATGGAGGTCCATGGCTTAGTGGTGAGTATGGTTTTTTCATCCCTTCCCTGAATTATGGTAATTCAGATACTGGAGTGGGCACTGTTAATGCAGGGCTAACGTGGCTTTGCACTGCACAGCAAAACTATTTTTAAAGTTTGGCACATAGTAAGTGTTCAATAAATGTTAACTGCTATCATATTATTATCATCAACACAGAAAATGTAGCATTGACTTTAGAGGCAAAAAAATCAATTTTTCTGCCATATCTATGAAACGCAGCTCTACTTTATGACTAAACATGACCAAAAAATAACAAAATCCTCCCCAGAACGAAGTTTTAGTACTGGACTTTTCAACCCAAATGCAATTTCCAGAAGAGAAATGTTAAAAAGGGAGAAAGGATGTGAGGAAGGGATTTTAGGGTTACTCTGCTTAAATTTCCACTGCCGAGACAACCTTCCTGAAATCCTTGGAACAATTTTATGTCCCACATCAAAATGAGAAGTTGAACGAGAAGCAGAACGACCAACACACCGATGTTTCAAGTCCCCACCTGAGATCTGAGATCTGGCATTGTCAATGGGAAGCCCCCTGAACACAGTCCCAGGCCCAGACGGCAGCTCCTCACAGCCCCTGCAAGGTTCCTGAACAGAGACTCTTCTCACTGAGGCCTCAGGAGAAACCCAACCAGCCACCCCAGGGGCTATGCTTACTTGCGCATCAGCTTCTTTACTTCCCGATCTTCTTCCTCTTGGAGCTTCTGAATGAAGCTTTTAAGGACAGGCATCTCAAACTTTATATACTGAGCCACCTGGGGAGAAAAAAGTAAGTCTGGGGTGCAAGACCCCTCCCAGCACTATTCTAATTTTTTTTGGCATCTCTCTCATATAAGGCACAAAGCCTTGGGAAATCTATTTCTGCACTAATCCGGGATTTCCTTAAAGGCAGGAGCCAAGCCTCATTCTTCTCAAGGCTGGTATAGAGTCTATGATGAAGATCACTTCATTTACATGATAACTTCATCTCATAACTTCTCATTTTTCATCTCATGTATCCAATCCATGAGAGGTGATGTCAAACATAGAAAAGCACTTTCTCTTGTCAGGCATGCGGAGAAGACTAGAACACATAATATTCAATAAACCTCTCTGCTCTCCCCTAAGAGAAATTAAGGAACCACGGCTCAGAATGATGATTTGTGCCTCAAGGCTCAAACAGGCATCCAAATGTGAACTGCCTCCTGAGAGGCTATAAGCCTGGGGGTGGCTCCCAGGTGAGCTGAAGTTAAGCAGCCACTCTTCCTCCCTCACCAGAACCCTCACCCTGTTCTACCAACTCTTCTCTGTGGGAGAAGTATGTTTCTTCACGCTGTTAATGGTGGGCTCAGCTATGTGACTTGCTCTGGCCAATGGAATGGGTGTGTGGATGTGATATACATAAAATCCAGGTGGGGGCTTCAAAGGAGCTTACATGGTTTCTTGCATTCCAGCCATCTGCCATGAGAAGCATACCTAGGTAGCCACTGCCTCTTACCCTCGGTCTCTGAATAAGACATGCAATGTCTACCTGAACTGAACCCATAATCTAAAGCAGAACCGCTGCTACCAGCCTACAGAATCTGGAGCAAGAAAGTAAATGTTTACTGTTGTAAGTGACTAAGACTTGGGGAAGTTTGTTCCTATAGCAAAAGCTATAAAATCACTGCTAACTCTTTGAAGTTGCTTGGAAAAGGTTTGCAGAAACTTTTCAGCCCTCTTAAGTACCCCAGAAAGCCTCAAGAAATTTATTCCTTCTATGGAAATCATTTTGTGCCTGAGCTTTCTTCCAGTTAACCCCCACAGGGCACACCCTCAACCTAGCTTCTGCATTCATTATTGTTTCAAGAAAACCTGGTGTTGAGAAATAGCAACAAAACAGGGCCTGATCATTGGTCAAAAAGCCAAGCTATACCCCAGTTGTAGTTTATCCAACCAAATCCCCCACCCTCCGGGGACAGACATCTGACTGAAAAGGGACTCACATCATAGGTGACTTCCTCCACCTGGTCCTTCTCCATAAGGAACACTTTGGAGACTTGCTCACATGGGCCCTGGAGGATCCGGGCAATCAGGGGGTAATCAGTGTTCTTCAGCTTCTGTTTCTCTGGAACCACACACAGCCAGGAGCAGCCCTGAGTTGCCTGAGGTCTTTCTCACCTTAAGTGGTTGTCAACTCAAGGGCCCAAATGGACCAGGCACCTCAGGAGATGTAGCCATACAAGTCAGGAGACTGATTTGTAAACGAACAATTCAACAGTTCAAAGCAACTGTTACCGCTCCCCTACCCCTCAACAATACTTCCATGCCTCAAGCCCTTTGGAAGATGCTGCATTAGAGAATCTGGTTTTCTCTGTGCTTTGAGAAAATCCAGTTCTTTTTTTAATAGGCAGTTATGTTTCAGGGTTAGTTTACTGACCGTATATGGCATTCCCCGGTGGACTCATCCAGCAAGCTCACCAGCCTTGGAGGCAAACAACATTTGGAAGTTTCCAAAACCCAAGCAACAAGCAAATGAGGCAGAGATTTTTTTTTTAACTTGCTATTTTGAGTTAATTAAAAGTTTTAAGTATACTGTGTTCTTTATACTTACCACCACTGGTATGGACCACATACAAAGCAAACTCTTCCGCTGAGTTCTCGATCTGAATCAGGAAGGAGCAAAAGATACTTGCTGAAAGCATATATTTACATATCCTAACTGTGGCCATTTCTTCTTCTTGAACACTGCAAAGCTAAATAAATGATAGGCTCTTTTGAGGGGAGGGCTATTTATCTACAGCATTTAAATGTGGTGAGGAAATGGGGTGGTAACATTATCAATAATAATAGGTAATAAGAGCTAACATTTATTGCACCATGCCAGGCACAGTTCTAACAAACTCTACATGTTTTAACTCATCTAACATGACAACCCAGTGAGAAATAAAATATTGCTTGCCATATCAGTAAGCAAAGGATGTCACAGTCATCAGCAATTGCAGCCACCTCCGATGGTGAGCTGGTGAGCCCTGAGACGACTCAGGAAAGAAACAAAGAATACCTGCCATCTTGCAGCCATCAGACTGCAGCCACTCCCAACGGTGAGCCCTGAAGAAACTCAGGGTGAGAAAACAGGATACTGGCCCCCAGTAGCTAAGGTGTGTATCAAAGGAATGATTTCAGTGAGCCCAGACTCTTGCATCTTTCCATATGTAGGAAAACGCTAAATTCCTTAACTTGAGATACCTGATTTTCTTTAATTAACAATAATCTTTTGACATTCAGACTACCTGCCCTTTGTGACAAAACTCCTATGTATCCTAGCTTCCCCTTCACCTCCTTGGAGCAGTCCTCTCAGGGTTACTTGAGATGCTGCCTTCTGGGTTTGAAGTCCTAAGAATATTCGCTGAATAAAACATAACTCTCAACTTTTAGGTTGTGCAATTTTTTTTCAGTTGACACCAGTAATGGGGTCCTGTTAACCTTATTTTACAGATGGTGAGGCAGAAGCACAGGGAGCTTAAGTCACTTGTCCAACTCCTCCAACCAGCAGGTGATAGATAGAGATTCAAACCCAGAGCCTATGCTTTAAACCACTAGGACACACTGGCTTCTGTTAGAAATAAGAATACCTGGTTTCCAAAAGACTTAGAAGGGTATTGTGGAAAACATACAGAGCAACAGGACTTCAAAAACACTCATGCACTATAATTTTCACATCTATTGAAGGCTCATCAAAGTAGGTTCCCCAAATGCACAGAAGTCGATATGTGCACGGAGCCCTGAACCAGTCATCAGGTCCAGGGTCCTTCTCTGGATGCCCATAAAGCACCTGAGGGCTTCAGTGGCACCAGAATCCCAGTAAGCCTTGTGGAACAGGTTCCCTGGTCTCATCTCCGAGTTTCCACTTCAGTGGGTCTGATCTGGGGCAGAGGGAGGCCTGAGAACCTACTTTTCTAACAAGCTCCCAGGTGATGCTGATGTCGTGGGGTCTAAAGAACCTAAACCCTCTCTGCCCTGTGCCCCCCTTACCACACACTCTCCATAGCCCCCACCTCTACACTTCTGGGGGCCCCAAGGCACACATGCCACTGTCTGAGGCCAGCCAGCAGAGGGAACTTGCCTTAAATTTGTTGAGCAGCAACTTCAGGACCTGTGGAGTGGTCATGGTGCTGTTGATGCGGACATTGGTGATGGAGCCATAGGCCGGCGTGAACACCGACGTCTGTCAATAGAGGGGTCCAGCTCAGAGTGGGTGTACAGACAAGGATGGGGCACTAAAACCCAGGTGTCCTGGCCCTGTTACCTGGGGTAAAGGGACAGGGACAATGGCACTCAACCTGTGCTCCCTGAGAGTCCTCTGTCCCTTACAACATAGAAGCACTGGGCTTTGATGTCAATAAAGAGCCCTGGGCTTTGCCTAGCTCAGGAGCTCGCGCCCACCCCACTGCAGGAGGCTTGAGGGATCTGAGCTTGCCAAACGGCAGCACTGAGGAGGGAAAGAGGACCAGATAAGGGAGGCACTCCCTCCAAATAAAACATGCACAAAGGCCCTTCTACTACGACTTCAACATGAGGAGGTCTGTGACCACTCTTCCATGATGCACTTGTTTCTGGGGCCAGATTCAAACCAAGCAGCAGGAAGGAAGAAGAGTCAACTAGCTTGGGGTGGGGTGGGTGATCTGAGTTCTGCAGCTCTGTTTCAGGGCAGCCCTTAACTCACAGAGAAGTCAGGCCACATAGCAGCTGGAGGCACATGGTGCAGAAAGAGAGTAACACGTGGATGGGGGGGTTTCTGATGAGGGCTGTTTGTGGGGTCATCTCGCATCTCACCCACTGAGCCAGGAAGAAAGGGGGCAGGGCACAACCATTAAAAGAATGACACAGCCATTAAGAACAGGATACCACAAAAACTGGTTAGAACCTACTAGGCCCAAGATGGCAGAAGATTTGACTTCCAGTAGACCTTCACCTCATTATACACTCATTGTAATACATTAGCATCTAAATGACACACCCACTGGTGCCATGACAGTTCCGAGGTCGACTATAGAAGGCCAAAAAGTGGGTGGTGGCCCAATTCATGGAAATCCCCACCCCTTCTCCAAGACAGAATACTCCTCCCACTTACTAGCCTATGAAATTACCCAGCCCATAAAAACTAATCACCCCCACAGCCCAGGGCTGCTCTCATATTCCCGAACGACCCATTGCCTTGGGGCCACCGGACTCACCTGAGACCTAGGACATGACCATCCTCTTGCACCCCATTTTTTCCTACAACACCATCATTTAGGAGGGCTCCTGATCAGGAGGCCCTTATCGCTCTCAGAGCCAGCAGAGCCTGCAGCCCACTCACGACCCAAAGACTGAGTGGCTTCCCAGGAGTCTGCAGCCCTGAGGTGGCAGCTGCCCAGGAAGGGGTTTTGCCCCCACTGGAGCTGGCGCTTGCCCCCTGCCACCCTATCGCCTCTACCTTGTGGTTGTAGAAATGGCCGTTGATGGAGAAGCGGTGGCGTCTGATTCGCCGCTGGTCGCTGGGTGTCCTCACATTGCCACGACGACGTACCCCAACATCACTGCGTGTGCGCATCAGTTGTGGGGTGTCTTCCTGCAGGGACTTCAGGGCCCTGGAGTCTGGGAAGGAAGGGGAAGATGAGTTCTGTCTGCTTGGACCTGGGATGTGGCAGTGTGCACAGAGTACCCTCTTCCGGACCTATGCTACAGCACCTAGAGCTTCCTCAAAAATATATTGTATAAAAACAGTATTTCCTGCTGGGGGAAAAACATGATGCATAATTTACCAAGAAGCAGTACAGTGACAAAGTTCAGAGCACAGACTCCTAGGTTCAAACCCCAGCTCCACCACTGTCATTGTAGGCGAGCAAAACTTGCTACCCCCGAATGTCTCTGGTATGCTGAAAACAATCAAGCCCCAAAAGACTGATAACTGAAACATAGCCTGCTATATCAGTAAACAAAGGATATCACGGTCATCAGAGATTGCAGCCACAGGCGATGGTGAGCTGGTTAGCTCTAAGGGGACTCAGGACGGAAAAGAACACCTGCCATCTAGCAGCCATTACACTGCAGCCACTCCCCACAGTGACCCCTGAGGAAACTCAGGAGGTGAAAACACAGGATACTGGCCCCAGATAGCTGAGGTTCCTATCAAAGTAATGATTTCAATGAGCCCAGACTCTTGCATCTTCCCATACACAGAAAAGAGCTAAATTCCTTAACCTGGGATACTGGTTTTCTTTAATTAACAATAATCTTTTGACATTCAAACTACCTGCCCTTTGTTGCAAAACTCCTATGTATCCTAGCTCCCCCTTTGCCATCTCAGAGCAGTTCTCTCAGGGTCACTTGAGATCCTACCTTCCAGGCTTGGAGTCCTAAGAATATTCGCTGAATAAAACATAACTCTAAACTTTTAGGTTGTGAACAATTTTTCAGTCAAAAACTCAGGAAGAAACTCTGCCTTTTCCCCTAACTGCCTAAAGAATTTAGATAGCGGGCTTATTACTGGACTAGAGTTATCACCAGAGACATCTGCAAAGAATATGGGCTAAATGTGGCGAGGGAAACTCTTAGAGATCAGAGTCCACCCTGTGTCACACTGTCTTTGCAGGCCCAGCAAACATTTGTTTACCAAACGTTTGTTTTCCATCTCCATGTGAATTGCCTTCCTCCCCTGAAGTCCCAAATCACTACCCCCAACATCCTCTTTTGTCTTTAGCTGAAGATGGCAGTTAAGGTGAGGGCATCATCAATCGGGAAGATGGCGGAAGAGTAAGACGCGGAGATCACCTTCCTCCCCACAGATACACCAGAAATACATCTACACGTGGAAAAACTCCTACAGAACACCTGAACGCTGGCAGAAGACCTCAGACCTCTCAAAAGGCAAGAAATTCCCCACGTACCTGGGTAGGGCAAAAGAAAAAAGAATAAACAGAGACAAAAGAATAGGGACGGGTCCTGCACCAGCTGGAGGGAGCTGTGAAGGAGGAAAGGTTACCACACACGCTAGGAAGCCCCTTCGCGGGCGGAGACTGCGGGTGGCGGAGGGGGAAAGCTTCGGAGCCACGGAGGAGAGCACAGCAACAGGGGTGCGGAGGGCAAAGCGGAGAGATTCCCGTACAGAGGATCGGTGCCGACCGGCACTCACCAGCCCAAGAGGCTTGTCTGCTCACCCCGCGGGGCGGGCGAGGCTGGGAGCTGAGGCTCGGACTTCGGAGGAGCGCAGGGAGAGGACTGGGGTTGGAGGTGTGAACACAGCCTGCAGGGGGTTAGTGCACCATGGATAGCCGGGAGGGAGTCTGGGGGAAAGTCTGGACCTGCCGAAGAGGCAAGAGACTTTTTCTTACCTCTTTGTTTTCCTGGTGCGTGAGGAGAGGGGATTAAGAGCGCTGCTTAAAGGAGCTCCAGAGACAGGAGCGAGCCGCGGCTAACAGCGCGGACCCCAGAAACGGGCATGAGACGCTAAGGCTGCTGCTGCCGCCACCAAGAAGCCTGTGTGCGAGCACAGGTCACTCTCCACACCTCCCTTCCGGGAAGCCTGTGCAGCCCGCCACTGCCTGGGTCCCAGGATCCAGGGACAACTTCCCCGGGAGAACGCACTGCGCACCTCAGGCTGGTGCAACGTCCCGGCAGCCTCTGCCGCCGCAGGCTCGCCCCGCATCCGCACCCCTCCCTCCCCCGGCCTGAGTGAGACAGAGCCCCCGAAGCAGCTGCTCCTTTAACCCCATCCTGTCTGAGCGAAGAACAGACGCCCTCAGGGGCCTACATGCAGAGGCGGGGCCAAATCCAAAGCTGAGCCCCAGGAGCTGTGCGAAGAAAGAAGAGAAAGGGAAATCTCTCCCAGCAACCTCAGAAGCATCAGATTAAAGCTCCACAGTCAACTTGATGTACCCTGCATCTGTGGAATACCTGAATAGACAACGAATCATCCCAAATTGAGGAGGTGGACATTGAGAGCAAGATTTATTATTTTTTCTCCGTTTCCTCTTTTTGTGAGTGTGTATGTGTATGCTTCTGTGTGAGATTTTGTCTGTATAGCTTTGCTGTCACCATTTGTCCTAGGGTTCTATCCGTCCTTTTTGTTTGTTTGTTTTTTCTTTAAAAACATTTTTCTTAATAATTATTTATTTTAATAACTTTATTTTGTTTTATCTTACTTTATTTTATTTTATCCTCTTTCTTGCTTTTCTTCCTTCCTTCCTTCCTTCCTTCTTTCTTTCTACTTTTTCTCCCTTTTATTCAGAGCCGTGTGGATGAAAGTCTCTTGGTGCTGCAGCCAGGAGTCAGTGCTGGGCCTCTGAGTGGGAGAGCCAACTTCAGGACACTGGTCCACAAGAGACCTCCCAGCTCCACATAATATCAAATGGCGAAAATCTCCCAGAGATCTCCATCTCAACACCAGCACCCAGCTTCACTCAACGACCAGCAAGCTTCAGTGCTGGACACCCTATGCCAAACAACTAGCAAGACAGAAACACAACCCCACCCATTAGCACAAAGGTTGCCTAAAATCATAATAAGTCCACAGACACCCCAAAATACACCACCAGACGTGGACCTGCCCACCAGAAAGACAAGATCCAGCCTCATCCACCAGAACACAGGCACTAGTCCCCTCCACCAGGAAGCCTACACAACCCACTGAACCAACCTTACCCACTGGGGACAGACACCAAAAACAACGGGAACTACAAACCTGCAGTCTGCAAAAAGGAGACCCCAAACACAGTAAGATAACCAAAATGAGAAGACAGAAAAACAAACAACAGATGAAGGAGCAAGATAAAAACCCACCAGACCTAACAAATGAAGAGGAAATAGGCAGTCTACCTGAAAAAGAATTCAGAGTAATGATAGTAAAGATGATCCAAAATCTTGGAAATAGAATAGACAAAATGCAAGAAACATTTAACAAGAAGAACTAAAGATGAAACAAGCAACGATGAACAACACAATAAATGAAATTAAAAATACTCTAGATGGGATCAATAGCAGAATAACCGAGGCAGAAGAACGGATCAGTAACCTGGAAGATAAAATAGTGGAAATAACTACTGCAGAGCAGACTAAAGAAAAAAGAATGAAAATAACTGAGGACAGTCTCAGAGACCTCTGGGACAACATTAAATGCACCAACATTCGAATTATAGGGGTTCCAGAAGAAGAAGAGAAAAAGAAAGGAACTGAGAAAATATTTGAAGAGATTATAGTTGAAAACTTCCCTAATATGGAAAAGGAAATAGTTAATCAAGTCCAGAAAGCATAGAGAGTCCCATACAGGGTAAATACAAGGAGAAACATGCCAAGACACATATTAATCAAACTGTCAAAAATTAAATACAGGGCTTCCCTGGTGGGGGCAGTGGTTGAGGGTCCGCCTGCCGATGCAGGGGACACGGGTTCGTGCCCTGGTCCGGGAGGATCCCAAATGCCGCAGAGCAGCCAGGCCTGTGGGCCATGGCCGCTGGGCCTGTGCGTCCGGAGCCTGTGCTCCCCGGTGGGAGAGGCTGCAGCAGTGAGAGGCCCGCATAGCACAAAAAAAAAAAAAAAATTAAAACAAAGAAAACATATTAAAAGCAGCAAGGGAAAAACAACAAATAACACACAAGGGAATCCCCATAAGGTTAACAGCTGATCTTTCAGCAGCAAGTCTGCAAGCCAGAAGGGACTGGCAGGACATATTTAAAGTGATGAAGGAGAAAAAGCTACAACCAAGATTACTCTACCCAGCAAGGATCTCATTCAGATTTGATGGAGAAATTAAAACCTTTACAGACAAGCAAAAGCTGAGAGAGTTCAGCACCACCAAACCAGCTTTACAACAAGTGCTACAGGAACTTCTCTAGGCAAGAAACACAAGAGAAGGAAAAGACCTACAATAACCCAAAACAATTTACAAAATGGGAATAGGAACATACATATCGATAATTACCTTAAATATAAATGAATTAAATGCTCCCACCAAAAGACACAGATTGGCTGAATGGATAGAAAAACAAGACTCATATATATGCTGTCTACAAGAGACCCAATTCAGACCTAGAGACACATACAGACTGAAAGTGAGGGGATGGAAAAAGATATTCCATGAAAATGGAAACCAAAAGAAAGCTGGAGTAGCAATTCTCATATCAGACAAAATAGACTTTAAAATAAAGATTATTAGAAGAGACAAAGAAGGACACTACATAATGATCAAGGGATCGATCCAAGAAGGAAAAATAACGATTGTAAATATTTATGCACCCAACAAAGGAGCACCTCAATACATAAGGCAAATACTAACAGCCATAAAAGGGGGAATCGACAGTAACACATTCATAGTAGGGGACTTTAACACCCCACTTTCACCAATGGACAGATCATCCAAAATGAAAACAAATAAGGAAACACAAGCTTTAAATGATACATTAAATAGACGGATTTAATTGATATTTATAGGACATTCCATCCAAAAACAACAGAATACACTATTTTCTCAAGTGCTCATGGAATATTCTCCAGGATAGATCATATCTTGGGTCATAAATCAAGCCTTGGTAAATTTAAGAAAATTGAAATTGTATCAAGTATCTTTTCCGACCACAACGCTATGAGAGTAGATATCAAATACAGGAAAAGATCTGTAAAAAATACAAACTATGGAGGCTAAACAATACACTACTTAATAACGAAGTGGTCACTGAAGAAATCAAAGAGAAAATAAAAAAATACCTAGAAACAAATGACAATGGACACACGATGACCCAAAACCTATGGGATGCAGCAAAAGCAGTTTAAGAGGGAAGTTTACAGCAATACAATCCTACCTTAAGAAACAGGAAACATCTCGAATGAACAACCTAACCTTGCACCTAAAGCAATTAGAGAAAGAAGAACAAAAAAACGCCAAAGTTAGCAGAAGGAAAGAAATCATAAAGATCAGATCAGAAATAAATGGAAAAGAAATGAAGGAAACGATAGCAAAGATCAATAAAACTAAAAGCTGGTTCTTTGAGAAGATAAACAAAATTGATAAACCATTAGCCAGACTCATCAAAAAAAAACGGGAGAAGACTCATATCAATAGAATTAGAAATGAAAAAGAAGTAACAAATGACACTGCAGAAATACAAAAGATCATGAGAGATTACTACAAGCAACTCTGCCAATAAAATGGACAACCTGGAAGAAATGGACAAATTCTTAGAAATGCACAACCTGCCTAGACTGAATCAGGAAGAAATAGAAAATATGAACAGACCAATCACAAGCACTGAAATTGAAACTGTGATTAAAAATCTTCCAACAAACAAAAGCTCAGGACCAGATGGCTTCACAGGCAAATTCTATCAAACATTTAGAGAAGAGCTAACACCTATCCTTCTCAAACTCTTCCAAAATATGGCAGAGAGAGGAACACTCCCAAACTCATTCTACAAGGCCACCATCACCCTGATACCAAAACCAGACAAATATGTCACAAAGAAAACTATAGGCCAATATCACTGATGAACATAGATGCAAAAATCCTCAACAAAATAGTAGCAAACAGAATCCAACAGCACATTAAAAGGATCATACACCATGATCAAGTGGGGTTTATTCCAGGAATGCAAGGATTCTTCAATATAGGCAAAGCAATCAATGTGATACACCATATTAACAAGTTGAAGGAGAAAAACCATATGATCATCTCAATAGATGCAGAGAAAGCTTTCGACAAAATTCAACACCTATTTATGATAAAAACCCTGCAGAAAGTAGGCATAGAGGGAACTTTCCTCAACATCATAAAGGCCATATATGACAAACCCAGAGCCAATATCATCCTGAATGGTGAAAAACTGAAAGCATTTCCACTAAGATCAGGAATAAGACAAGGTTGCCCACTCTCACCACTCTTATTCAACATAGTTTTGGAA
The DNA here is from genome assembly GCF_951394435.1 of Stenella coeruleoalba. Classification (NCBI taxonomy): domain Eukaryota; kingdom Metazoa; phylum Chordata; class Mammalia; order Artiodactyla; family Delphinidae; genus Stenella; species Stenella coeruleoalba. The sequence continues at coordinate 31,807,222 of NC_137161.1, forward strand.
GTTTTAGCCACAGCAATCAGAGAAGAAAAAGAAATAAAAGAATCCAAATCGGAAAAGAGAAGTAAAGCTGTCACTGTTTTGTAGATGACATGATACTGTACATAGAGAATCCTAAAGATGCTACCAGAAAACTCCTAGAGCTAATCAATGAATTTGGTAAAGTAGCAGGATACAAAATTAATGCACAGAAATCTCTTGCGTTCCTATACACTAATGATGAAAAATCTGAAAGTGAAATCAAGAAAGCACTCTCATTTACCATTGCAACAAAAAGAATAAATATCTGGAAATAAACCTACCTAAGGAGACAAAAGACCTGTATGCAGAAAATTATAAGACACTGATGAAAGAAATTAAAGATGATACAAATAGATGGAGAGATATACCATTTTCATGGATTGGAAGAATCAACACTGTGAAAATGACTCTACTACTCAAAGCAATCTACAGATTCAATGCAATCCCTATTAAACTACCACTGGAATGTTTCACAGACCCAGAACAAAAAATTTCACAATCTTTATGGAAACACAAAAGACCCCGAATAGTCAAAGCAATCTTGAGAACGAAAAATGGAGCTGGAGGAATCAGGCTCCCTGACTTCAGACTATACTACAAAGCTACAGTAATCAAGACAGTATAGTACTGGCACAAAAATAGAAATATAGATCAATGGAACAGGATAGAAAGCCCAGAGATAAACCCACGCACATATGGTCACCTTGTCTTTGATAAAGGAGGGAGTAATATGCAGTTGAGAAAGGGCAGCCTCTTCAATAAGTGGTGCTGGGAAAACTGGACAGGTACATATAAAAGTATGAGATTAGAACACTCCCTAACACCATACACAAAAATAAGCTCAAAATGGATTAAAGACCTAAATGTAAGGCTAGATACTATCAAACTCTTAGAGGAAAACATAGGCAGAACACTCTATGACATAAATCACAGCAAGATCCTTTTTGACCCACCTCCCAGAGAAATGGAAGTAAAAACAAAAATAAACAAATGGGACCTAATGAAACTTCAAGGCTTTTGCACAGCCAAGGAAACCATAAACAAGACCAAAAGACAACCCTCAGAATGGGAGAAAATATTTGCAAATGAAGCAACTGACAAAGGATTCATCTCCAAAATTTACAAGCAGCTCATGCAGCTCAGTAACAAAAAAACAAACAACCCAATCCAAAAATGGGCAGAAGACCTAAATAGACATTTCTCCAAAGAAGATATACAGACTGCCAATAAACACATGAAAGAATGCTCAACGTCATTAATCATTAGAGAAATGCAAATCAAAACTACAATGAGATATCATCTCACACCAGTCAGAATGGCAATCATCAAAAAATCTAGAAACAATAACTGCTGGAGAGGGTGTGGAGAAAAGGGAACACTCTTGCACTGCTGGTGGGAATGTGAATTGGTTCAGCCACTATGGAGAACAGTATGGAGGTTCCTTAAAAAACTACAAATAGAACTACCATGTGACCCAGCAATCCCACTACTGGGCATATACCCTGAGAAAACCATAATTCAAAAAGAGTCATGTACCAAAATGTTCATTGCAGCTCTATTTACAATAGCCAGGAGATGGAAACAACCTAAGTGTCCCTCATCGGATGAATGGGTAAAGAAGATGTGGCACATATATACAATGGAATATTACTCAGCCATAAAAAGAAACGAAACTGAGTTATTTGTAGTGAGGTGGATGGACCTAGAGTCTGTCATACAGAGTGAAGTAAGTCAGAAGGAGAAAGACAAATACTGTATGCTAACACATATACATGGAATTTAAGAAAAAAAAAATGTCATGAAGAACCTAGGGGTAAGATGGGAATAAAGACACAGACCTACTAGAGAATGGACTTGAGGATATGGGGAGGGGGAAGAGTAAGCTGTGACAAAGTGAGAGAGTGGCATAGACATATATACACTACCAAACGTAAAATAGCTAGTGGGAAGCAGCCGCATAGCACAGGGAGATCAGCTCGGTGCTTTGTGACCACCTGGATGGGTGGGATAGGGAGGGTGGGAGGGAGGGAGATGCAAGAGGGAGGAGATATGGCAACATATGTATATGTATAACTGATTCACTTTGTTATAAAGCAGAAACTAACACACCATTGTAAAGCAATTATACTCCAATAAAGATGTAAAAAAATAAAATAAATTTCAAACACAGACACAAAAATAGGTGAGGGCATCAGCCATTTTGGTGAGTTACTCAGTTTTTCTGAGTAACTCTCCCAAGTTTACATGTTATTAAACTTTTGTTTGATTTTCTCCTGTTAATCTGTCTCATGTCAATTTAATTCTTAGACCAGCCAGAAGAACCTAGAAGGTAGAGAAAACTGTCTTCCTTCCCAACACCATATATCACTAACTCTCTGTGCCTCAGTTTCCTCATCCATACAATGAGGATAACAATAGCACCCACCTCATGAGATTGTTGTGAGGGTTTAAATAAGTTAATTCATTTAAAGTGCTTAGAACAATGTCTGCACAGGATAAGCACGATATAAGGACTTGCAAGATAATGTCGACCTGACAATATCTAACAAAATTGCAAATGCACATAGCCTCAGATCCAGAAATTCGATTTCAAAGAATCCTACAGACACTGACAAATGTGTGAAATGAGACATGTATAAGGACACTCTACACTTTTGTTTGTCTAAGAGACTAAAGATTACTTAAATGTTTATCAATAGGGAGCAATTAAATTATCATTTTTTTCATACAATGTAATACAGCAGAGCTGTAAAGAATGCAGAAGTTCTCCATGGGTTTGTATGGAACAATCCTCAAGACAAACTAATAGAAAAGGGATGTGCAAAATGCAGCCACTTACATTAAAATGGGAAGAAAAGAAATGACATCCAACCATTAAGCTTTGTTGGTGTGTATTTCCTTGTGCTTGCAAAGAGTATCTTGGGAAGAATGCCTTCAGTTTGCTTCTAGGGAGGGAAACTCAGTGGGTGGATGAGATGGGAAACTTTCAATTCTTTTTTTAAATAAGTTTTGAATATTGAACCATGTGAATTTTGTTTTCAAAACATAAGTAACAGTGTACAACATTCATCACATCAGTCTTCACACAGTCGGCCCCAAACTAGAGGATCCTCCCACCATGCATGTACCTGTGGGACTTGATGTCTGATCATTCTCAGGCAGGGCATCCACCTCTGAGATTGGAATGTTGGGCATGGTGAGGGGCTTCAGGATAGTGCTGGTGAGCAGAAAACAAACAAAAGGTTCAGCCCCTGCAGAAGAACGCCCCCAGTCCCACCCCACCCCACTCGTACAAAGGGAGCACTTGGCCTGTGCAAGGCTGGGTACCAGCACACAGCAGGTGACAAAGGACATGGTAGGCTGTGCTGAGTGTCTCATGAGGCTGGTCCAGTTCCTGGGCTAAGCACTGGGCAGGGAAGGGGAGTTCTGGAGGGAGAAAATGCTTGTTCCCAGTATTTGCAGCAACATGAAGTCCAGGACAGAGAACAACAAAGAACACTTGTGTGGTGCCTGTGCTGAGTTTCTAAGCACGTACAAATTCTATAGCTTATTTAGAAAACCCTAATAATGGTCATTTACTTCTAGGGACAAGATTCTAGTTCAGACCAACTTCTGTTGGAGGAATAACTCAGAAATTGCTTCTACCATCTAGCAGGAATGGAAAGTAATAGGTTGGCTGCTACAAGAGTCAGGGCAGCTTTGGAAGTGGCCCTGATGGCAGTGTTCTCAGGGTTGCTGGAGAAAGGGTCACAAGCAGGCAATCTGAGTTGAGACCTGGTATTGCTATGATAGCTGGAAAATACTCCTCAAAGCCTAAAAGTACAGTGGCAGTTCAGAGAAACACATCGAAAATCAACAGAGGATTTGGCCAGAAAGGAGAATAATATTTAACCAATTAGGACCATCCCATGTTGAGAAGAATGCAGGTGCCCTGGTGAAACAAAGCAGGACCCTGTGGGGGCTTCCCAGGAACAGACCCCTGTATCCCGCTCCTCTTGTTTGTAAAAAAGCTTTAGCCTCCTAGGCCTTCCCTGAGTTCCAAAGAACAAATTTAATCAGAGAAGTGAGAAAATGCAGAAACTAAGGAAAACAGTCAAGCAAGACAAAATATTGATAATAACAGTTTAGCCAAAAAACAAAGTCAAGGACCTTTAGTTCCTCCTCAAGGGCTATAGATAGTATCCTGAGCCATGTCCATGAGTTGCTTTGCAAATATTAAAAGTATCTTCTTATACCAGGTGTAAGAAGTTAACTGCATTCTGACCACAAGCAGGTAAACCCCAAACCCCTTGGAACCAGATGATGTTGACTCCTGAAATACCACCCAATCACCTCACCAGCAATTAATCAGAAGAGCATCTACCACCCTGCGACCCTCTCCCCTCACCTTGCCTTTAAAAACTCTCCGATGAAAGCCATCGGAGAGTTCGGGATTTTGAGCATTAACTGCATGGACTCCTTGCTTGGACCTGCAATAAACGCAGCACTTTCCTTCACCACAACCTGGTGTCACTAAATTGGCTTTACTGCACGTAGATGAGCAGACCCAAGTGTGGTTTGGTAACACTGGGACTCAGCAGAGATAGGATAATTTTTTTTTTTTTTTGGTCACATCATGTGGCTTGTGGGATCTTAGTTCTGAGACCAGGGATTGAACCTGGGCCCTCTGCAATGAGAATGCAGAGTCCTAATCACTGGACACCAGGGAAATCCCAAGGGATGCTAATTTTAAGTGAAGACAATTTAAAATTGAAAATCTGAAAGAACTGCCTATTGTATTATAACCAGTGGGCTTCTGAGCCCCAGAATGAAACTGAGCAGAGCCTCTCAGGAATGGTGAACTTTTGGCACCCATAGCAGCCCCTTCCCACTCCCTTGTCCAAAGCACTCTTTATTGCCAAAGCAGAAACTGGTCTCAGCATGCTTCTTAACACAGTGGTTCAGGCATTCACTTTATTATAGCAGGCACTGGGACAACATTATTTACCATTCCTGAAAACTCTCTCAAAGTATTTGCAGGTTTCAAGAACCAACCAAGACCAGCTTGATGCCACACGGAATGGAAAAGAAATAAGTGTATAGCATGAAAGACCCCTTAGTAGGCCAGCCAAAGGCCACATGGTCAAGTGGAATTTTAAAAATCATTTCACTTAGGAAACAGAATGTAACACCCCAGGGCCTGGGCTGGCGCTGTGGAAAGGGTTTGGCCCACTCGAAACCAAATACAGTGAAAGTGCTGAAAACAAAGCAGAGTATAAAACCGTCAAAGTTAGATGAAACCAGAGAACCTTGACTGGACGCCCTGGCGCTGATGGGACAGGCAAAGATTTTCCTCCTTAAATTCCCTTGGAAAGAAACCAGATCAGTAATAGGCTTTGGCCACATTGTAGGTTTCTCTCAACTTTAGCAAAGAATAGATTTGGCTGTGGAGTTTAACAAAATGTTCAATGGGGTCAACAGAAAGGGCTTGGTTCTTATTTAAAACAGAAAAAACATCACTGTGGTTTGGCTGAACGGTTGGCGCACTCCACCCACGCTCTGGCCCCAAGGCATTCAGTATCAGCAAATTTTAGGATGGAACAAGGGATAGTCACTTGGTCCTAAAAACTGAAGCCCCAGAAAGACAGTAAAGAGGGTGTGCCTTACTAGAGGCATTGAACTACTCATTTGGCTACAGGGAGGAACAGGCTTAGTCTTCACAGACCTTCCAGTGGGAACCAAGGAGAGGGAACCTCTCAAGACCATCACGCCACCACCCAACTCCAGGTGTGGCCTGAAGCAGACCTTGCTTGGCTGGCTTGGACAGGGCCTGACATTCTTTTTCCTCTTCCAGGTTCCCCTCAGACACAGAGAGCTTTGCACAGAAGTTTTGAGCCCTAAATGTCTCTGGGGTGGGGTTGTTCTATAAGGAGTGGTCCCAGTGGGGAGGATGCTGGGGCATCAGGTGTCCTTTCAGAAATCTGCAGACTGGGCCTGGCTGGCCACTACGATACCCCTCAGAGACTAGGGGTCTCCACGCTGGGGAAGGCATGCTGCTCACCCAGGCCTTAGTGCTTCTCCTCTCTGACTCAGCATCTCCCCTCATCACTCTGACTCTCACTCAGTGATTGTGGTGACAGGCATGGAAGCCCAATAACACCAACATACACCCCTTTCTCCTCATCCCAAGTCGAAGGCAGGGGGCAGTGGGAATAGGAGCTGGGATCAAGGCTTGCTGGAAGAAGGTGGAATTTACCTGCTTGAGAATAGATGGAACCCCCAGATACCCCTGGTCACCCCCCAGTCCCATCTCTCTTCACTCACCCCTGAGCTCCTAAGTTACAGCCGGAGTGCCAAGAGGAAGAGGATGGAGGAGGGCGAATGCGTTCATTGTCATCCTGCATTTGTAGACGAATGGGCCGGCGCAGCCCCCAGGAGATGTTCAGCAGCCCCTCCACGATGAACTCATCTTCTTCCTGCCACAAAACAATTGGCAGGGTGAGCCCAGAAAAGCCTCAAGGAAGCCAGCACCATGTTGTTGGGGGTAACTGACAGCATCCATGATGTGTCCAGCTGGGTGCACCCAAGTTACAGTCACACCCCAGCTCCAAGACACTCTCTCCACTTGTAAACTACCCCTGAGGCTCTGAAGCTGACCTCAGAGGTCAGGGCAAAGTTGCCTCAAAATTCATAGACATGTGCAAATTATAACAATGTTTTTTTGTTGTTTTTATACTAATGACTTTAAAGAAATTAACTACATTTTTTTTTCTTTTTTAATTTATTTTTAGCTGTGTTGGGTCTTCGTTCCTGTGTGCGGGCTTTCTCTAGTTGCGGCGAGTGGGGGCTACTCTTCATTATGATGCATGGGCTTTTCATTGCGGTGGCTTCTCTTGTTGTGCAGCATGGGCTCTAGGCTTTAGTAGATGTGGCACACAGGCTCAGTAGTTGTGGCTCGCGGGCTCTAGAGCGCAGGCTCAGTAGTTGTGGCGCATGGACTTAGTTGCTCTGCAGCATGTGGGATCTTCCTAGACCAGGGCTTGAACCCGTGTCCCCTGCATTGGCAGGCAGATTCTGAACCACTGTGCCATCAGGGAAGTCCAATTACATTTCTTAAAGTATGTGAGACTAACCCTGCTAACAGAAGCAAGAGCTAAAACCTTAAACTAGCTACTTTCCCCTCCCCTACTATGGAAAGTGATGTGTCTTTAGCTATAACATGTTATATGTTAATCTGACCCACTGGTTGAAGGAGATTTAAAGTAATATTTCCTCAAGTTTGTTTAACAGAATACTAGCTCCTCTACCAGATCAATTGTTACCTTAAAAAGAGTATCGTGTGATCATGAGTTGGGAGATGATGTGTTAATCAGATTTCTTAACAGCAGAACTTCCCAGGCCAATAATTAGCTAATGTGCTACATAACAACTCTCCAAGAGGTGAATAAATCCTGTAAGAATTCCAACTTTATACTCAAGGGTTGTTGACTGATAAGAATTTAAATGTGAAACCCTTCTAAAAACATTTGCATGTTTTATCCCAAAGAAGTGGATCTCACTAATCACCATAAAACCTTTTAATCACCTATAGGACACCTCAGAAAAGCTGTTTAACGACCTTGCTAATGGTCCAGCCACTAATTAGTAGAGGGTTTGAGGACAATGCCTAAAGGGTCAGGTTTTCTTTCTAGAGTTTCAGAAAAACCTTTCTGAACCCATGTTTTTTTGTTTTTGTTTATTTATTTATTTATTTATTTATTTATTTATTTATGGCTGTGTTGGGTCTTTGTTTCTGTGTGAGGGCTTTCTCTAGTTGCAGCAAGCGGGGGCCACTCTTCATCGTGGTGCGCGGGCCTCTCACTGTCGCGGCCTCTCTTGTTATGGAGCACAGGCTCCAGACGCACAGGCTCAGTAATTGTGGCTCACGGGCCCAGTTGCTCCATGGCATGTGGGATCTTCCCAGACCAGGGCTCGAACCCGTGTCCCCTGCATGAACCCATATTTTATAAGCAGGGCCAAGACCTGATATCTGGGCTATGGTCACATCTTCAGGACAAGCCACATAAACGAAGATGATACTTGTTCACTGAACAACTAACCCGGGCCCCAGGATCATCCTTAGAGAGGGAGGGGGTAATAAAGAAGTTAGAAGAGTGCAGCAACTTTAGGGCATTTGGGGATCTTAGGGAGAAAAGCTTTATTGAAGCACAGGTCATATATGGCCTTCTAGCTGGTCAAGGTTGGCATCATTAGTTTATATCACATGATTGTAGGGCAGAATTTAACCCAAAGTAGGACTTTGCCTATGTGGTGTGGTTTGAGGCACATACAAAAAGCCACTACATAGTATTCCCAACCAGCCTGCCTTAGTAGCTGAAATTCTGCCATCTGGATATCCGTTTGTTTCTATGAATTAAATCCCCATGGCTTGACAACCTGAAAATATGTTTAGAAGGGTATTACACACAATTTCTTATCGGTCAAGGACATTTGAGTATATATTACTCCACCATCTATCTGAAACAGGCTTTACAGAAATGGATACAGTATGAATAAGCTTAGATTCAGGATGGGGGCTGGGGAAAGACAGATGGATAACAAAGAACACTCCAAGAAGGCACTCGAGGAAGGCTGCTGCAGTTGTGGGGAAGGGCCAAGAGTTACCACCCAGAGCTTATGTAACTTGTCCAGGTTGCTTCAGCAATAGGACATGGGCCCAGATGTGTCAACGTAGAGGACTGTGTGAAGTTCCTGAATTGCCCCAAAGGAGGAAGGCTGCTTGAGAGTTAGCTGAAAGAGTCATTTCATGAAAGGGAGGGTTCTTTTTTTGAGGCTGGCGCTAGCCCAGCCACACAGCCGCAGCAATGTCTCCAGAACAGAAAAGCTCATCCTTTTTAGAACAAATTTGGGCCTGGGGTCTCCTTCTGAAGAACTCTAGGGACTCCCAATAACATCACTAGCATCGAGAGGCTCCTCACTGTGGCAGGAGAGGCAGGGACTCTCAGACCAGGAGACATGGAGACAAAGACTGGGCTGGCCACCAGGGAAGGAGCCTCACAGATCTTCCTTGGGACTCCTTACCTCACGATGTCGGAGCTGCAAATTCTGGCCTTCATAGTACAAGTTGTAGGTCTTCAGATGCAGAAGAAGTTCGTTCCTTAAGGGAAAAATAAAAGAGGTGTCACAATCTCAGGTGAAGCCACTTATAATGCAGTTATTCCCTCTTTTTCTCACCTCTAAGCTGGCCTTCAGTCATTCCAGTCTGGGTGTTTGTCTACATGTGTACATATACACATACACACACCCAGAGTTCAAGGTCAAGGTCAAGAGTAAATACTACCTAGAACAGACTGGATGTAAAGAGCAACTCCAGAAAACCAACGCAGGTTTGGTCTGCTGACAAAGGTTGGCATCTCTCACAACACTCCCCAAACCCAAGCTAAATATGCAGGCCTTAATAAATCACAGATTCATAGAGGCAAACACACTTCAAAAGCCCATAGACAGGATTTCTCCAGCCTCTCCACAGCATTTCCTCCCTCACACATGCTGTGAGTGAGGAGGGGACAATCACTACAAACCTTCACAAGACTCAGAAACTCCTAGAATTTCAGAAAGTTAAAGGGACAGGCCTGGGTCCCACTGACTTATGCTTCATTGACATGACCTTATCATGTGTTTAAAAATTTACTGACTCCCGGGCTTCCCTGGTGGCGCAGTGGTTGAGAGTCCGCCTGCCGATGCAGGGGACATGGGTTCGTGCCCCGGTCTGGGAAGATCCCACATGCCGCGGAGCAGCTGGGCCCGTGAGCCATGGCTGCTGAGCCTGCGCTCCGCAACAGGAGAGACCACAACAGTGAGATGCCCGCGTAAAGCAAAAAAAAAAAAAAAAAAAAAAAAAAAAAAATTTACTGACTCCCATCAAGAGTGGAACAGATGAATAAAGGCAGCTATGGCCACACAATGGAGCAGCAATGAGAATATGAATGAACTACACATAACACGGATGAATCTCAAAGATATTACGCTGAGTGAAAGAAGCCAGACACAAAAGAGCACATATTGTATGATTCCATTTATATGAATTCAGAATTCAGACAGTGGTTCACCTTTGGGAGTGGTGACTAGAAGTGGGCATGAGGGGGCTTCTGAATCCTAGCAATGTACCCTTCTAGGTGCTTTTATCTTTTTAATCTATTCTAGGTGCTTTTAGTTTATAAAAATATTTTTTAAAAACCTTACAAGGCCTCTAAATACTGGTTTCCAAGTGGCCCCCCTGGGAGCACAGCTCTACTAAATGTGAGAGAGCATGTCACACCCTTTGTGATCAGAGTGAGAGCTGTCAAACCTGAAAATGCTGTGATCAAGTTTTATCTGAAAGTGAATGAGGGGAGGCCTGGGAAGGGCTTGAGGAGGCTGAGGTGTGTTCTTTTGCCTATACTCAGGCAAGAGGCAAGGGAGTTCAGTCCCTCTAAGTCCAGCCATTCAATGGAGAGATTTGGGGCCACACAGGAGGTCAAAACTGGCTGGAAACTCCAAGAAGTTCCAGACAAGTTAAACCTAGATAAGCTGGAGTGAATTAGCAAAAAATGTGACTCCAAATAACCTAAAACAAAAGCTGTTTGATACTTTTGAACACAAGGATCTGAAACTAGGATTTAAAAGTACTGGTCAGTAGAAGCCCCAGGGGAAATCCATCAGTGAAGAGATAAGTATGATCTACAGCTCACACAACGGTGTGCCTGTGTATGGCCAAGTGTGTCTAAAGGAATTCAAACAATTTGGTCTCAAATAAATTAAACATTTCATTAAGATAGAGAAAAATATGTACAAATCCCTGTGCTGAATGTAAAAATATATCTGCAAACTTATAATTTAAAAAAGTCTATTTTGGCTTAGGCCCTGCCATATCAGCAAAAATCTGAGTTCAAAAGACTTTAGTGCATATAAAGCAATGAAACTGTCTCCTGCTATTCAGGGGGCACCTGTGCCCATTTTAGCCAGAACCCCAGCAGCACAGGGACACAACCCAGCCAGGACTTCCCTGGGGTATACCACAGACAAGACAGTGAGCAGCCAGCGCCAACTCCTCCTCCTGGAAGCCCTCCAGGACATCATCTCTTTTGAACCCCTAAGGGTACCATGTCCTAAAGACCTCCTTAACTTCACTCTCTATGGCCAGGCTCTGGGGGCATGTTTTTTTTTGTTTTTTGTGTTTTTTTTGCGGTACGCAGGCCTCTCACTGCTGTGGTCTCTCCCGTTGCGGAGCACAGGCTCCAGACGCGCAGGCTCAGCGGCCATGGCTCACGGGCCCAGCCGCTCCGCGGCATGTGGGATCCTCCCGGACCGGGGCACAAACCCGCGTCCCCTGCATCGGCAAGCGGACTCTCAACCACTGCGCCACCAGGGAAGCCCCATGGGGGCATGTTTTTTATCTATAGCAGCAACCTTGCTGATGCTCTCACTAGTCCACACTCAGTTGCTTTCTCCTTCTCACACACATGAGCTCCTCTCATGCACAGAGGAGGCTCCTCTGCCAGTGGCTTCCATTGACATGGGACTGGCCACTGCAAACACAATACCATAGCAAAAAATCTTACTTGGAAATGTATTTATCTTGTCCACATGGGACTAGGGAAGTTTGGTGACTGTAGTCCATTCTTCCTTTCTCTTTTCATCAGACGAGAGGCCTATATTTGAAAGGTGAAGACAGAGGTTAAAGTCAGGTTGTGTCCTTAGGAACTCAGCAGACCATGTACCAGAGGTGGGGAGCACATGGCTCTCTGTCCCTGCCCCAGATCCACAGCTCGAGCAGCCCAACACTGACCCAGGGCCAGGGAAATGCCACACTGCTGGCTGCTGCCACTGCTTGCCACAGCCTCTGAGAAAAATCCCACTTGATCATGGTGTATGATCCTTTTAATGCACTGTTGAAATTCAGTTTGCCAGTATTTTGTTGAGAATTTTTATATTTTCTTTCATCTAGTATTTCAGCCTGCAGTGTTTTTTTTTCGTTTTTTTTTAAATTGTAATGTCCTTATCTGGCTTTGGGATCTGGCATTGTAAAATGAGTTTGGGAGTGTTCCATCTTCTTCAATTTTTTGGTAAGAGTTTGAGAAGGATCAGTATTAACTCTTCTTTAGATGTTTGGTAGAATTCATTAATGAAACCATCCGGTCTTGGGGCTTTTCTTTGTTGGGAGGCTTTAGATTGCAGATGTTCAATATCACTAATCATCAGGGAAACGTAAGTCTTGCAAACTATTATATAAAAGATGGATAAACAACAACGTCCTACTGTATAGCACTGGGAACTATATTCAACATCGTGTGATAAACCATAATGGAAAAAATATGAAAAAGAATACATATGTGTATAACGGAGTCACTTTGCTGTACAGTGGAAATTAAATACATTATAAATCAACTATACTTCAATAAAATTTTTTGAAAAAACCACAATGAGATATCACCTCACATTTTGATGAATGGCTATCATCAAAAAGACATGAGACAACAAGTGTTGGTGAGGATGCAGAGAAACTGAAACACTTGTGCACTATTGGTGGGAATTCGTAAAATGGTGCAGCGCTGTGGAAATCAGTATGGCAGTTTCTCAAAAACTTAAAAATAGAACTGCCATATGATCCAGCAATTCTACTTCTGGGTACATACCTAAAGGAACTGAAAGTAGGACCTTGAAGAGATATCTGTACACCCATGTTCTTCACAGAATTAATCACAACAGCCAAAAGGTGAAAGCCACTCAAATATCCATCAGTGGATGAATGGATTAACAATGTGGGGGGTATATATATATATATATATATATATATATATATATATACACACACACACACACACATATATATGTGGGGGGCATATGTGTGTGTGTGTATATATATATATATATATATATATAAATATATATAAAATGTAATATTATTCAGCCTTAAAAAGGAAGGAAACCCTGTCACACATTACAACATGAATGAACCATGAGGACATTATGCCAAGTGAAGTAATCTAGTCACCAAAGGACAAGTACTGTATGATTTTACTTACATGAGGTACCTAGGTCAAATCCATAGAGACAAGAAAGTAGAATGGTGGTTGCCAGGGGCTAGGGAAGGTGGAATGGCAAGTTACTATTTAATGGGTATAGAGTTTCAGTTTTGCAAGATGAAAACAGTTCTGTGGCTGGATGACAGTGACGGCTGCACAACAATGTGAATGTACTTAATGCCATTGAACTGTACACTTAAAATGGTTATGATGGCAAATTTTATGTGTGTTTTGCCACAAATTTTTTAAATGGAAAAAGCAGGCAGAAAATCAGTGTTATAGTGACACAATGCGAAAAGGATTCAACCCACTGTTGCTGGCTTTGAAGTTGGGGGAATCGGGTGCTAGCCAAGGAATGTGGGTGGCCTCTGGAAGCTGGAAAGGACAAGGAAATGGATTCTCCCCTAGATCCTCTAGAAAAGAACACAGGCCCTGCCAAAACCTTGATTCTAGTCCAGGAAGACCCATGTCAGACGTCTGGCCTACAGAACCAGAAGATAATAAATTTGTATTGTTTTAAGCCACTAAGTTTTGGTAATTTGTTACAAGAACAACAGGAAACTAATACAAAGGCTCCCTAAGGAAGGGGTATAAGTGGGAGGAGGGGAGTGGAGGGCAGAGTTCCATTCAGAAAATTCATACCCCACCTGTATACCCAAAAGTGGTACCCCAAGAACACAACTGTTCTCTCTAAATTTTAATTTTTCAATTCTTCAAAAAAGGAAAAAAAAAATCATAAAATTTGGAGTATATATGTACTGCAAAAAAAGGAAAAGGAAAGAAAGTCAGACTACTGAGAAAGTTTTTCTTTTTTTCTTAAGTGACAATTACCGTAACTAGTGAATACCCATTTTTTTTAAAGCACCTCTTCTATGCATATGTAAATGTATACGTTCATTTATTGTGTGCCTAAGATGTGTCAAAGCTTTGCGTTTACTGATGGCAGTTCAACAGCAAGTAAACTGGCACAGACCTGCCTTCAAGTGTACATAGTCCAGCAGGAGGGGATATGAGGGGAAAGACAATTCTATCGAGGAGGGCAGGTGCCACAGCAGCACACGGGAAAGGCACCTGATCTGGACTTGGGTGGGGTCCCAGGAGCTTTCTGGAGGAAGTGAACTCTAAACTGAGACCTCAGTGATGAGACAGAGCTGGCAAAGGTGAGGGGCAGAGTGGTCCAGGCAGGAGCATGCACCAGGATGGGGTGGTGTGTGTGCTGGACCTTGACCATATGGAGGAGTTTGGACTTTGCAGTACAATGGGGGGTGTGGTAGGCTGAATAATGGACTCCAAAGATATCCAGGTCCTAATCCCTGGAACCTGTCACTGTCACCTTATATGGTGACAGGGACTTTGCAGATGTGATTAAATTAAGGATCTTGAAATGGGAAGACTAACCTAGATTACCTGGGTGGGCCCTAAATGTAAACACAAGTGCCCTAATAAGAAAGGCAGAGGGAGATTCTACAGACAACCTCAGCAGAGAAAGATATTTGAAGATGCTACGCTGTGGATGAAAGGTGGAGAAAGGGACCATGAGCCAAGGAACACAGCCAGAAAAGGCAAGCAAATGAAATTACCCCCACAGCCTCTAGAGGGAGCGCAGCCCTACTGACACCTTAGTTTTGGTCCACTGAAACCAATGTCAGACTTCTGGCCTCCAGAATGTAAGTGAGTATATTTTTGTTGTTTCAAACCACCAAGTCTGTGATGATTTTTTTATAGTGGCAATAGGAAAACAAGGGGAGTTATAAGGGAAGGGTGTGATCTGAGTTGAATTTTGGAATGATTATCACACTCTGCTGTCTACTTTGAGAAAGGATTGGGGAAGAAAACAGAGGTAGGGGGACCAATTGAGAGGCCTGTCCCAGGGAAGCAGGCAGTGGGGATGGAGTAACAGAGTCTAAAGAGTTTAAAGAGGTAGAGAAAAAGTCATGATCCATCAATAAAAAGATTTGGAAAGGGCCAGATTCGACATGAGGGTAAAGGCAGAGTCCAGCACGATGCCTGGCTACTGGTGAGGATAGCGATGAAGGTGGCCATGCACAGTCACAAGCACTGGTGTGAGGAACACGGGCTGAGTCTGAGGCAGGGCCATGGAACCCCGTGATGCAGATGACAAGAAGCACAGCCAGCCCTGCGGCCCAGGAGAGTGACAGTGTGGAGCTCCCAGGGAGGGAATCCTGGCTTGGCTGAAGGAAGGGAGGTCAGGAGAGTGGCAAGATTACCAGGGAGAGAGCAGGGAGGGCTGAAGGGGCAGGGCCAAGGGCAGGGATTCAAAGGACCCAGTAGGTCAGGGATGGGCAGAGAAAAGATGAGTCCCTATAAGGGGAGGGAAAACAGGAGACGCAGTATCCTGGAAGCCAAGAGAACAGGGGGCCCTGAGAAGAAGGCCAAGATCAGCAGAGCCAGGAGCTGGTGGTGGGAGCCCAAGGGAAACCCAGAGGGGTCTCTGATTTACCACACAGAATCATGGGGGACCTCGGTCAGAGCCAATGCCAAAGCTTGGATGGAGTAGAAATCAGATTAGTAGTGCCTGGCCATTGACAGACCTCATCCTGAACATTCAGGTCTTTCTCCAGCCAGGGAAATATCCTATACTTGCTTTGATTCCTGCTTCTCTTCCTTCCATTCTTGTTTTTTCTTCTGCAATGTCTCTATCCCCTCTCTCCAGCACTATACATACATACATACATACTTACATACATCCCTGCAGTTATCCTCCAAGTCTCGTATAATTTTTACTCACAGTCTCCACCTCCTTATTTTCCCCAGAATTCTACAGATAATTTTCTAAATCACTGATTGGATTTTCTGCAGGACTCTCATTCACTGCCTCCATAATAACCTATAATTTGGTAATTTTGTTTTGGATCTGAAAGCAATCTGTCCTGCTCCCAAGACAAATCCCTTTTGACACTACATCCTCTTAAATCTACTGAAAGTACCAATTAGAGAAATTAAGTCTTCTCTGCAGTTACTAAAACTATTTGGTACTTGAGGAAAACAGGCAGATTAATGAAACAATATCACATACAGAAATAGACCCAAACATATTTGGGAACATAGAATGTGTGCTACCTTTCTAAATATCAGGGAAAAGATAGATTAATAAAACAAAATGTTGCCAGAGAATTGACTGGCCTTTGGAAAGGGGGAGATGCGGAATCTAAATCCCTACCTTACTCTTCCACCAAAAGGAATCATAAATGAATTAAAAACTTAAACATTAAAAACATAAAATGCTAGAAGGAAATGTAGGGAAATTTGAACTGGGGAAAACTTTCTTGACCCAAAACCCAGAAGGCATGATGAAAAAAGAAAACTAGATACCAATTTGTAAAAATTTTAAGCTTCTGTTTAGAAAAAAAGTTTACCCTATCCTGAGTCAAAAGGCAAATGACAAATTGGGGGAAAATATTTACAATACATATTATGAAATGTTAATCTCAATATGTAAAAGTCTTTAATAATTCAATAAGAAAAAGACTACACTCAATAGAAAATTTGTCAAAGCACATGAACAGATAGTTCACAGAAAAATAAATACAAATAGTTAATAAAGATGTTCAATCTCCCTTATCACTATTTTTTACTTACCAGGTTGATATAAATCATCAAGTAGTCTGATGGCCCAAATGTGGGAATTCTCTAAAGCTCTGTCTACATATTGAGTGACTTCACCAAGGCCATTGTTATAAATCTGACCTATAGACTCACTTGGCCCAATCTTTGTCTTCAGCCTGACTTCTCCCCACCTTTTTTCTTACTTTTACGTTTCTTGGGTTAGGAATGTTAGGAAAATACTTACACAGCCGACCACATTGTTGAACTGAAATTACAGGTAGCTGATTCTAGGACCCAACCCCTCCTTTGTCTATCTCAAGGACAACAACTGCATCTGTCTTCATAAACTTTCCAACCATCACCACAAATCACTGGCTACCTCCAGCCAGCTGGAGAGGAAAAAAAAGCCAGCTACATTTACATACACTTTAAGGCAAACACAGTAGCAGAGCAAACAAAAGGCCGGAAATTTAGAGTTCAGTCCAATATTGCTTAAGCAGAGTATTGTTCTCACACAAGGAAGAGTCAGAGGAAGAAGGTTGATGGGGCTGGGATCCACATTCAATTGGACACTTCTACCAAGGGTGCCTGCCAAATATCTACAGTCTCGAAGAGAGGGATTTGCTCAGCTAGCTGGCTGCAATTCTTCTGCCTTCTCTGTTATTATCAAGAATTTATGAAGCCCTCCTGGACTCCACAATGCCTTGTAAGGATCATTTCCAAGCATCACTTCCACATTGCCTTGAGAATATAGAACCAATCTTCACCATCTCTTTGAAGAGGGGAAAGCAAGACAGAGAGGAAGGAGGGTGCTTCCCACATCAGCCAGCATCTCAGGCACAGAACGGAGACAGCTCACTGCTTCCCATACAGAGAAAGGAGGAGAGAGACAGAATGGGACAGGAATGAAAGGGCAGATTTGACACAAATAATCTTTGATGTGGAGTCACTCTTTAGAAGTCTAAAACATATTTAAACCTACTGAACCCCTGTGAACGTGGCCATTTAGCCCTCAAGACTTCTAGATCAGTACAACTTCTCTTTAGAAAAACTTTAAAAGATAAAATGTATATTGAATGTCTACTAACTACAAAGCATGTCTGCTAACATGTCTGGAGATGTGAATACCATTGGGCTTGCCAAGTCAGGACATGAGCCTCCTAGTCAACTAGTTACAGTGGAGACCTGTTGAGGCCACTAACCAGTCAGTCCTCTCTTCTGGCACCATTTCATGCCCTGGCATGTTCTGGGTTCTCCTCAGCTCCATTAAATGCCTGGGCAATGCCATGCAGCCTGTCAGCAGAACCTAGCACTTCCCATGTGAAGACCCATCCACTACTTCCTGCCTGTTCCCAGGACAACTTGAGGGCACAACCATCCCTAAGATCCAAGAGAATGTCTTGACAAAGGGAAGGTTCCTAAGCTATTGAAGATGATGACATCCCAGCTACAAAGAACTTTCTACGCCTGTTTTTCATGCTCTGTGAGTGTGCCCATGCTTTTCAGACCCAAACAAACGCACATGTTCCCTAGACCCGGATCCAAAACTTACCTCCTCCTACAAACTGTTCTCGCTGTCCCTGGGCAGTGTTGGGGGGATAGGCACCCACACCTCAGCCTGTCCTTCATCACAGCACTTATACCACCACACAGAAACCATTCATTTGGTGTTTCTTTCCTCTCCTAGGCCTACAGCTTTCTCTCTTTGGACCCTCAGCTCTTACACTGTGCCTCTCTCCTGCAAATATTCCCATTCTCATTATTAATTCTTCAGCGGAGACAGTGGATTCAACAGTCAGCCCAAAGAAAGCTAACCTGCTGTCTTAGGTTAGGGAATTCCTAGAGGCAGAGGTCAAAATGAGGATTCTTGTGCACATGAGTTATTAAGGAATTGATTTCAGGAGAAACCTGTAAGGGAGTGAGGGAAGAAGGACTGGGCTGGGGAAGGAACTGGAGCCCAGCCACAGCCTGATCCCATGGGAGCTCTAGGGCGTGAACAACTCCACCGAATTGTCCCACCCTAAGACAGGCAGGCCAGGCCTTTGTACCCCATGCTAGTCAGTCGCTGGTTGAGAGCCACCTCTGGGAGGAGGGGGTGAGCACCCAGGCATTATCCTGCAAGAGAAATTCTCAAGACTAGGGAGCAACTGAGACCTGTCGGCAGTCCACACCCATAACAGGCAGTAGATAAAGGGGGGGCTTCCCTGGTGGCGCAATGGTTAAGAATCCGCCTGCCAATGCAGGGGACACAGGTTCAATCTCTAGCCTGGGAAGATCCCACATGCCGCGGAAGCCCGTGTGCCACAACTACTGAGCCTGCGGTCTAGAGCCCACAAGCCACAGCTACTGAAGCCCGTGTGCCTAGAGCCTGTGCTCTGCAACAAGAGTAGCCACAACAAGAGAAGCCCACGCACTGCAACAAAGAGTAGCCCCCACCTGCTGCAACTAGAGAAAGCCTGCACACAGCAACAAAGACCCAACGCAGCCAAAAATAGAAACAAATAAATAAATAAGTTTATTAAAAAAAAAAAAGAATCCGCCTGCTAATGCAAGGGACATGGGTTCGAGCCCTGGTCCGGGAAGATCCCACATGCCACAGAGCAGCTAGGCCCGTAAGCCACAACTACTGAGCCTGCGCTCTAGAGCCCGCTAACCACAACTACTGAAACCCGCATGCCTAGAGCCCGTGCTCCACAACAAGAGAAGCCTGCGCACGTAACGAAGCGTAGCCCCCACTTGCCACAACTAGAGAAAGCCCGCATGCAGCAACGAAAACCCAATGCAGCCAAAAACAAATAAATTTATTTTTAAAAAAATAGGTAAAGGGGATCTGGGTGGGTACCAGTAGCGGCCACGACACCTGCTCCACGTTAGAGCTTGAAGCTCCTGGCTCTATCACCTTCCTCTACCCACTCTCAAGCTGGGACAAAACAGCTGCCTGCACAGGATCTCCAGGTGCAGTCGGTACAAGACTGAGCTGCAGGAATGGGGACAGACTTGCCCAAGTTCTAGACCAGCCAAAATCCTGTAGCTACCCTGTAGCTGTTGCACAAAGGATCCTTTCCTCTTTCATTTCACAGAACCACTCCCCCCGCCCCCCCCCCACTCACAGGTGTTTCCAGCCTCCCCAAGAATAAATGAGAGGCCAGCCAGGCTCTTGAAATTAACCAGCTCAGTTTCCTGTGATGAGGGCAAGCATTAAGTCCTCAGGAAGCTTGAGGAGGTGGGAAAGGCATCAAAGCTCTGTTCAAAGAGAGCAGAAGCTCCTCTGTTCTTAGCTCTTGGTTCCTCCAGACTCCTGTGCCCTCACTCGCTTTCTGTCAGGGAGCCCAGAGAACACACTGAAGTTATCTGGTCGCAGAGCATCCCCAGGAGGCTAGCTAATCCCTACACAGTTTCTGTTCCAGCCTAGAGACCAAGTGTCTCTCATCTTATTGATCAACTGGAAAGTCCCCAGCAGGCAAATACAGAACAGAAAGGGGGGCCACCCCTGGCTGGAAAGTCCAGAGTGAGATGAAGAACCCCTGTGGTGTTTTGTTTGTTTTCTGTTTCCTAAAGGGTCTTTCTGATTGCATAACAGGAGCCAGGCCCCACCCCACTCCCACCTCAGCTCCAGGGTAGGATGGGGGGTGCCAGAGCAACAATGAATTTATAGGACCCAGGCAGTCCCAGTCTCTAAGAAAATATAACTAGGAGAGAGAGAGACAGGATGGGAAAGGGGAGGGCTTATTCCATGAAGCATTCCCAGTGGGGCAAACCCCACAGAGCCACCCCCTGACCAGCGAGAGGGACATGCACTTGGCAAGCCTCAGCTGAAACCAAAGTGGGAAGGAGTAACAGCTGAACTCAGGACACACATCTCAGAGGTTCTAATTCTGGGTGCTCATTAGACTCTCTTGGAGGGGGAATGGGGTAGGGGGTTAATTTGAAATTCCTGATGTCAGGGCTGCAACTCAGACCAATTTCATCAGACCCTCCGGGAGGAGGTCCAGCCACAAGCATTTTTAAAACCTCCCCAGGTCATGACAATGTACAACCAGGGCTGAGAACCACTATGAAATCTGATGGGGATAGAGCTGTGTAAACTGAGGACACTCCCAAATGCATCTCAACGAAGCCTTTCAAGAATGGAAGGAACAGAATTTTCTGAAAGCAAACTGAGTTGAGTCTTTAGTGCCCCCCTTCCCATTACTAATATTTCAAAGGGGAGAGGGGACAGTGCAGAGCATCCCCGAGGATCAGTGTGTACAGGCACAGAGCTGATGCAAGGGGCCCCATCACCAAACCAGGGCACCACACCCCAGAAGCCAGGGAGCCAGCTGCAGGCCCCAGATGCAAAGGAAACACCAGCTGGGGGCCTGCAGCTTCCCCTTTTGGGGCCTCTCCCCACCTCTTCTCTGAACCCTGGTCGGCCCTGCCCTCTGGGGACGATCTGGAGCTCTAGGGCTGGAGAAGAAAGTTATCTGACACGGTGCTTCACACTATCCATGGCTTCATGCTATCCGAGGCAGCATCGAAGACCGCCTCATCAGGTCTCCTGAGGGCCTGCTTTGTAACCAAGCAGTGGGAGAGGAGATAGTGCTGGCCCCTCCGCACTTCAGCCTCCTCGTGTGGGGGCAGGAAGAAGTGTTGATGGCAAACAGGAAACCCCAGCCCTACTGCGCCACACAAGGAAGGAGACTTGAGCTGCGACCTGGGGCGCTGCCAAGATCTAGAGATTACAAGAGATTCCACCTGAGCCTGCCCTAAACATGGGCAAAATTCGTGCTGCCTAGGAAGGAAACAGCATACTTTGCCTTCCATCTACATGGTTTCTTCAATAAAAGGCCCACTTACTGGTCAAACTCATGTGCCTCCTCCATCCCTTTCCCACCCCGTGTCCAGGCCCCCAGGGAACCACCCACATGGTTCTCAGTCACTCTGCTCAGGAAAAGAACATCAAACAGCACCAAAGGGAGAGATAAGGTCAAGTGTACTGGGTATATGTACTCTACTTCCTCAGCTTTATTGTGAATGTGAATACAAAGCTTTGCCCCTCCACACCCCAAAAGGACGTTAGAGGTTAGGGAAAAGGGAGGCGAAGGTATTTGGGAAGAGGTTGGCTTGTCCTGCCTGAGGAGGGAGGGCACTTAACGTGGAGGCAGGTAGCAAAGAGAACTAACAGGAGACTAGTCAAAGGAGGCCCTGGTCTCCTGTTTCCCTCACAAATAGGAAACAGAACAATCACAACAGTATTACTATGTTAATAATAAAACAACAAGTGTGAATAATAGACAACTACCAGAAATGCAAGCTTACTACAAGCTAGATAATACCTGCTTCGACTCATTTAATCCCCGTAACAACCCCATGAAGAAAGAAACAATAATATTCCCATTTTGTAGATGAAGCAACTGAGGCACAAAGAAGTGAAGTAACTTGTCCAAAGACACACAGCCAGGAAGAGGCAGAGCTAGAGTTCAAACCCAGGACTGTCTGATGCAAAGCAGAAGCCTTATTTAGTACAGCTTCTCTTGAGGTGAATGGGAAGAAAGAGTTTTCAGCTAAAAGTCACCTGACCTGGCCATATTCTAGAGAAGTGTATATCAGAATCCCCCAGAGGGCTCATTGAATACAGATTCCTGTCCGCCTCCTCCCAATTTCTGATTCAGTACCTCTAGAGTGGGGCCTGAGAATGTGCATTCCTAGCAAGCTCCCAAGGGATGCTGGTGCTGCTGGTGACAAGACTCTAGAA
Organism: Stenella coeruleoalba; assembly: GCF_951394435.1. Classification (NCBI taxonomy): domain Eukaryota; kingdom Metazoa; phylum Chordata; class Mammalia; order Artiodactyla; family Delphinidae; genus Stenella; species Stenella coeruleoalba. Next base: position 31,829,584 of record NC_137161.1, read on the forward strand.
GCCTTCTCCTGTTCCTTACAAGAACCCACAGGGAAGGCTTTATTTTTATCACTTTAAAGATGAGGAAACAGAAGGTCCCGGAGGTCAGGTGAATTGTCCCAGGTCACAGAGCTGACATGATGAGGCCAGTGCTCCTTCTGTGGTGCCCTGGCTGGACATGAGGGTCTCCGAGTAGGACAGGCAGCTGGAGGCTGGCTTCAGCTGCTGGCCACAGCCCTGGGGAAGGCAGGTGAGTCAGTGACTGGCCTGGCAGACAAGCTGAAGGGAAAGCAGACCTTGCAGGAGCCTGGGATGGAGATCCCATCCATGGACCCAGGTATTTGCAATGTTACAGAGCCACGAATCCCCAGACACATCTCACCCTCTGTCTAAAGAACAAGCTACCCCCTACACTCATGGGCCCCAAAAACAGCCTGCCCCCCTCCTTCTGGAAAAAACCTGGGTGCCTGACTGACAACAGGTACGAGACCCCTGCTGACAGGCAACCTCACTTCTATCTCAGGAGGCAGTCTCTGTCTGGTCCACCTGCCAGATGAGGACCTGAGATTCAGCAGGACAGGTGGCCAAGCTGGGCGCCCTCCTGCCAGCAGCAAGGTCTGCAAAGTCCCAGCTCCTTCCACTGACAGCTGGGTCCTTGACCCTTCTTGCTTAGGCCTTCCTCACACAGGTGTGAGTCCCTCAGTGTGGCTGGGGAAGATCTGAGGGAATGGTCTCGGGATGCCTGCCGGGAAGGCCTGCCTCCTACTCTCACGCCAGCGGGCAGGTGGCCAGGCGAGTGACCCCGAGAGTCACAACAGTCACCCCCCGCCAAACGATCATTTCGCGGGCCCAGATGAGCAACTACTTGTTTATAGGGAAGTCCCGTCAACATCCACAAGCTTTTGACTTCAGGACGGATATTTAGAAGGAAACCTTAGCCTCACAGGGGATGAGCAGGGTGTTGGAATGGGGCCAAAAAAGGCATAAAGGAAGCAAAAACTCCAGACAGAAGAAGCGGTATGTGTGTGGATGTGTAGGTGTGGATGTGAGTAAATGTATAGATGTAGATATGTAAGGGAGAGTGTGTGTGTAAATGTGTCCGTATGGGTGTGAGAGAGCGTGCAAGTGCACATATGAATGTGTGGTATGGGTGTGTGAGGGAGTGTGTGTGTGTGCAAAGAACTTAGACTCCAGCTCAGAGAACACAAAGACCCAGAAAGCGAACCCTCCAGTATCTGTAGGCCCCAGGGAATGTCCTGGCCACCTCTGCCTCCCTGATGGAAGGGAAGCAGCGCCTCTGTCATCTTCAGCCAGAGGGACCCTGCCCAGATGGCCCCTCACAGGATAAAACTCAACAAAGTGCAAAACTCCATGTAACTGACTTGGCATGAGGAAAGAGTGGGAAGTTAGTGGAGGCATACAAGACACATAAGACTAAGCATTCCTTCACCTGCATTTCTCAAAACCGAGGGCTATTTTATGGGGTATTTAAAGTCCTGCCTTCAGAAGGGCAAATTAAGCTTTCCTCCAGCCCAATAACTGCAAGGTTTAAGTGGAGCCCTGTCCCACAGGGAGGGCCCAAGTTCTGTGTCACTCTTCATGCTCTGAGCCCCCACTCGCCGTCAGCTCCAGGCACTGCTGGCTTATCCTGGCAGGTGAGGAGGCCGTCTCCAGTTCCCCACTTCCTACAAGCACAGGTTTCTTTCTGGCCATGCTTCCTGTTTACTAAGTGCTTCTCTGAAACTCATCTCTGACCTCACATCCCCTTCCTAAGGGAACCCCAGCAGCTTCCCTTTTTTGGTGTTATAGGCTGAGACTATGAGCTTTGTGTGCAGAGATCTTAGGGTTTCCTCTCCTTGCTACCCAGGGCCAGGATTGGAAACCCAAAAGCCCAAAGCGCTGGCCTCCTCCACCGCCAGAGACAGGCAGGTTCCTCGCCCTTGAAAGCTGTAAGGAAGGCGAGCGGAGGAAGGGTCAGTGTGTGCTGAGCCCTCCCCTGGGGTAGCCACTGTGGGGCATCTCACATCCACCCTTTTTTAACCTCATTAATGCCCTACAACAGGTGTGGGGAAAGCTTCACATAGCAGATCTCAGACCCAGGAGAAACAGCTCATCCAGGGGTTTCCAGAACATTTCCAGGAGGCTGAGGGGAAGTTTTCCACAAAACCACACTCACACCCTCCTCTGCCTGTCCTGCAACCAGCTGACTAACCCTAAAGAAAAATCAGCACCACGAAAAACCAAACTTTTCAAAATGGACTTCAAAGACTGTTTCCGTAAAATCTTTATACTTCCCCCACTGTCTGGGATTAAAAGAGCAGCCTTCTGCTGGGCGGGAAGAAAACAGGCAGAGCCAGGTGAAGAAATTTCCAGAGAACACAGTAGGCACATCTGTCCTCCCAGACCTACATTCTTTCACCAGCTCGCTGGAGGATTGGGGCAGGCTCTTCTGGGAGATTGCTTAATGAGAAACTTAACAACATTTTCCACAGAACAAGACATCCCAGAGTAAAGCCGCTTGACCCACTCCCATGACCCCTGAATAGAGCCACACAACCTACTATCCAGTTTCTGGGTACCAAAGCTTCCTGACCTCCTCTCACCTCAGGCCGGACTGAAACACACATACATACCACCTCCCCTGCCCCCACCCCTCTGCACCATGTTCCCAATTATCCTGTCATATACACAACCCACCACATGCACAAGAGATCAATCCTTGCCCCAGATATCTGTATAATCAACCGTAAGAGCCTATGTGGAGCCTTAGGAAGAGGGCACTGACTATCTGAGGCCACTACCCATCTCCCCAGAGTTCTTAGGATCTCATGGATTCCACCAGTTAAAGTCCTCCCTGCATCCTGGCAGGCTGACCCTGCCTGTGGACAAAGGATTCAGCAGCCATACCCACAGCTGCCATTGGTGGGTATTTAGTAGGTTGAGTTGAGCCACAGGGTCAGAAATACACAAAGGATGCTTAAAATAGAAAGGCTGAGGCTCTCCTTCTCAATCTTTAAGAAAGATGGTCTCAGCAACATGACTTCCACCTGGTTTGGACCTCACTGCATGACAGCTGTTAGGTTTGAGGCACAGTGAACCCCAAGCACACCCTTTCAATCCCACCACCACACACAGAAAACCCTGGGATAAGATGATTTGCCAGCAACCAGCAAGCCCCAAACGTGATTAGTTCTGAGGCCCACTGGTCATCCACCTTTGTCCTGCCAGGCTGAGATGGAGGTCAGACGCTGACCCCCACCCCAGGTAATGGCGGCGGAGGCAGCAAGGATGGCCAGGACCTTGTGGCCCAGCCTGAAATGACAGTACCAGAGACCAAGCACCACAATTCTCTCCCAGGTCTTTCTTGTTCCTTTCCTTTTTATTACATAAGTAAAACAGACTTTTTTAATTTTAAAAATATAGATAGGCAAAAAGATTAGGATCCACAAAAGGACAACTACTGTGCAATTGCACTTTTATAAGAAACCTAGAATAGGGAAATTCATGAAGACAGTAAGTATAATAGAGGTTACCAGGGGCTGGGGTGCGGTGAGGGAATGGGGAGTTAATGTTCAATGGGTACAGTCTCTGTTTGGGATGATGGAAAAGTTCTGGAAATGAATAACGGCGATGGTCATACAACACTGTGAATGCACTTAATGCCACTGCTATGGTCTGAATATTTGTATCCTCCCCGAATTCATATGTTGAAATCCTATGATGGTATTAGGAGGTGGGGCCTTTGGGAGGTAATTAGGTCATAAGGGTGGAGCCACGAATGGGATTAAAGGAGACCCTTCCAAGCCCCTTCTGCCATGTGAGGATATAATGAGAAGTCTGCATTCTGGAAGAGGAACCTCACCTGACCACGCTCACACCCTGACGACTCCCAGACTCCAGAACTGTGAGAAATAAATTTCTGTTGTTTGTAAGTCATTCAATCTGTGGGATTTGTTATATAGTATAGCTCAAACAGACTAAGACAGACACTGAACTGTATACTTAAAAATGGTTAAAAAGGTAAATTTTATATTGTGTATATTTTACCATAATAAAAAATCGAAAATATTTTAAAAAGTTAAGATCAAAATTCCACCACTCAGAGACAACCACTATTAACATTTTTCTATATATCATTCCAGAGGCAAATAAGTGGATGATATGATATATCTTACAAAAATAGCACATTGTTTGGTAACCTACTTTTTAGAAATGTATCCTCTTTTCCCATGTTAACAGATACACATCTGTATCCTAAATTTTTTGTAGTCACATGGTATTTTAATGTATAAATACACCATGATTAACAATTTTACTATTTGGGGGCATTTAGTCTCCGTTATTGTTGTTGTTATTATTATTATTATTATAAAAAACGCTGCATGGGACATCCCTTATGCACATATTTTTCTTCATGTGTCCAATTATATCCTTAGGATAAGAATTCCTATGGGTGGAATTGCTGAGTCAGGGACTCCCTCAGGAGGATTATCAATGGAGCACTCTGAGTAAAACCCAACTAGGAATGCTGAATTCTGTCATATAGAAGTCTCTTCTTCCACATGGACTTTTCTTGGTTTCCACTTGGGTGTCTACAGCATTGCATAGTGGTTCAGGAAAGTAGGGCATATCCTTTCCATATCCTCCTTACCCACTCCTCAGGCCTCCTCTGGGGACACATCATGCCTACGTCATTAAGTGAAACTGGTACACAAGGAAGGCAAACATTTTACTGGGATAATTCTACTAAAATCCCTTGTGCCAGCAGAAAAGACTAAAACTTTAGGATGGCCCAGTGCTGGGTGCCCCATGGTGGGCAACCTAATTGTAGACATATGAAAGGTTTTCTTTTGTTAAATGTTGTTTTGTATTGACAGAAGGAGAATGCAATAGACTCTTCCTGAGGAGACCAAGGGCCAGAAGGGACCTGTGGAATCATCTAAGCCCTGGCTTTGGAGATGGGGAAACCAAGGCCCCCAAAGACTCAGAGCACTCACTTCAATAATCTTTAACTGAACCTCAGAAGTGTCTCATACACAGTGATTCAGCCAGTTCAGGGCACAGTTGAACATACCGTAAATATTGACACCTAGTACAATTGGCTGCACAGCGCGGCTTGTGGGATCTTAGTTCCCTGACCAGGAATCGAACCCGCGCCCCCTGCAGTGGAAGCACTGGAAGCCTGTAGTCTTAACCACTGGACCGCCAGGGAAGCCCCCCACCTAGTACAATTCGTATCCTCCTCACCCTGTGTACAAACTCGGAAATTAAGATCACTGATCACATCCCAGCCCAGTCAAGGCCAGGTGTGTGCTAGAGCTGGCTCCTACTGGCTCTCAAGCCTCTCTCTCCAAAGTATTATAATTCTCTATGGTCCACCAAAACACCCATTCCCAAATCCATCATAGCCCCGTCGGTACTACTCAAAGAGCCAGCAAATGTTTGCCTGAATGCTTGCTGTGTGCCAGGCCCCTGTCTGAGCACGTATCACAGTGAGATAGTTATCATTTCCATCATACAGCTGAGGAAACTGAGACTCAGAGACTTTATTTTTTTTTCTTCTCATTTTTTATTCAGTCAACAATATTTAAGAGGAATCCAAGATATAAAAGGCACTTTGCAGGATGCTACCAAGGTGAGTCAGTCAAGGACTCTGCTCTCAAATTTCACAAGGTGAGAGATAGAGAACAATGAAACAAGAAGGAAAGGGATGGGCAAAATGTGGGATGAGAAGGCAAAAGATGGGGCTGTACTCCCATGGGGCATAGTCAGGGAACAATTCCTGGACGCAGTGACATTGGAAGTAGCTGGAAATGTGGCCCCAAGCTTTTCAGCCCTGAGTAGGTCCTGCTGGGTGGTAGGAGTGTTCTACTTTATCAGAACCAGGGTTTATCTTTTTTTTTCCATTATGGTATATTACAGAATATGGAATATAGTTCCCTGTGCTGTACAATAGGACCTTGTTGTTTATCCATTCTATGTACAATAGTTTGCATCTGCTAGTCCCAAACTCCCAGTCCAATCCTCCCCCTTGACAAGGTCTATTCTCTTTGGAGACTCAAAGACTTAAAATGACTTTTTAACTACAGACTAAAGCCTTAGGTTGGTTTCCCCCAGAAGTTGACCATAAGACAAGGATTTGAGGACTTCCCTGGTGGCACAGTGGTTAAGAATCTGCCTGCCAATGCAGGGGACACAGGTTCAATCCCTGGTCTGGGAAGATCCCACATGCCGCAGAGCAACTAAGCCTGTGTGCCACAACTACTGAAGCCCGTGTGCCTAGAGCCCGTGCTCTGCAACCAGAGAAGCCACTGCAATGAGAAGCCCGCACACCACAACGAAGAGTCATCCCCGCTCACCACAACTAGAGAAAGCATGCATGCAGCAATGAAGACCCAATGCAGCCAAAAATAAATATAAAATAATAAATAAATTTATTTAAAAAACATAAGAGAAAAGTATTTAAAAAAAAAAGACAAGGATTAGAGTGCAAGCTGAAAGGGAGTGGGAAAGTGAAAGAGGGAAGGGAAGGCAGCCAATGAAGGGAGACAGTTATTACTGTTAGCAACTGGGATATGGTTCTACAAGGCAACTCTGAAAGACAGCATGGAATATGCCTCAAAGTTACCCCAACAGAGAGGTGAGGGAGTTGGAGTATTTATACACTTTCTCCCATCACTCACTGGTTGAGGTCAAGGGAACACAGGAAGGATGTTGACAGCATCTATTACATTGCCCAATATCATGCTGCTAGAAATTCTGAATGCCATTCAAACTCCAAATCCAACAGTTCTTTCATTTCTCTATAGAAAGGAGCAGTTAATCAAACTAACACTATGGATAAAGTGTTATGCTGGTAAAAGTAAACCTATTTGCCAAATCACTTCGGATTAACATGTCCAAGGAAATATAAGGTATCTTTTTGCTAATTTTTATCAATATAAGGAATAGAAAAAGCCATTCTAAGTCACTTTGCTCATCTCACGGGAATTAACCAAATGCCCTTCCCTGCCCGCTTCTTCAGTGAGAGGTTGCCTTCTTTAGTTCAGTCACAGCTGCCTTGGGCAATTCTACAGCCTCAAGCTGTCATCCCCGAGCAGCTGCATCAACCTCTGATTACAGGCTCCAGAGTCTACCATCCAAGGGATGATTAAAAAATGACCCTCTGGCCACCTAGCCAATGGAGTCTGGAAGATGTTCCTGTTTACTGTGCCCTGCTCCCCCACTGCCTCCTGCCCCATCCCCTCTCCCACCACATCCTCCATGGGAATCCACAAATAGCCAAATAAATGAAGCCTTCAGTCATGGGCCTGTGGTAGCTTATGCAGCCTCAAAGATTTATTTAGAATTCTTCTGGAGAGGCAGGGAGGTGTTTAAATAGCACAGTGTGTCATTGGGATAAATAACGACCAAATTGTGAAGAGTGGTGGGAGGGGCGGGGAAGTGTAGAAGGAGACCACTGCCCTAGTTTTACAAACCCAGCTGTAGCAGCTCTCCGCAACTAGAGCTTGAAGACAGAGACTGTACGTCTTCTTCCATTCTAAGAACACTACTGAGACCTGCCCAGTTTCTCACTCTGGGCAGAGGAAAATGAATGTGGACAAATCCTGAGACTGCTCTTGGGATCATCCAGTCTCTCAAGTTCTCCAAGGGATTCTCTGACAATCTGGTCCCCCCTCCACACCTCACCTCCCAGTGAGGACACTTCCTGCCAAAAGTATCCTAGAGAAGACTGAAGGACATAATTAGGCCAAGGTCCTTTTGTACTTTGGTGACAGGACCCCCTTCTGGCAAGGCCCGCAGTCCAGCTCTAGCATAGGTGCCAGAATACTTGGTCCTGGACACCTCTCCAGCCAAACGCTGTTGGCCACTCCTAAGGCGCTCATGCACAGAAGGCAGACAGAAAGCTTGGCTCCAGGAAACAGACCAAGAAATCAAAGCAAAACTCGGTAACTGAGTGGTCCCAGGTAGGCCAGTGCATCCAAGAGTGACGAGGAGAACTGAGGGGCTGAAAACGAGGTGTAGGGTTGTCAACCATCCTGGACCGACTCCTAGGATAACACAAACTGGAGAGAGGGCCTGAACCCAGAACAGAAGCCATGCAGAGATGCAGAGAAGTGGACTCTGGGGCAGAGTGAGACCACCCTCAGGAAGGCGGGGGTGCTGCCAGCCAGAGGTACAGCAGGGACAGAATACTGCACAGGCCCTGGCCCACTCAGCCAGGTGCAAAGGGCACATCTTCTACCTTCCCCTGGAAGAGGGTATGACTAGGGGCCCCAGATCCCCTGGCCTTCTCTCAGCCAAGCTCCCCAAAAGTATCCCTCATCATTCTAACCAGATTTCACCAGCATAAAAAACTAGGACAGAGGAACATAGGATATGCCTAGGTTGCACTCCAAAGATTATCCTATCCCCCCTGCACTCCACCTCTGCTCTCCCTTCTCCTGAAGGAGGAGCAGGATTCACCTTCCAGCCTTCTCAGCACAGGGAATCCTGAATCGAACCAGCCCAGACTCCCAGGTGCCTGGGCAGGTTGCATGCTCTATCTCCACCTCCTTGTCCCAAGGCAAGAACTACCCTCTTTCCAAAGCTACTGTCCCTTTCCGAGCACAGGCATCATTTGAGGTCCTCTTCTGTCCCCCTGAGGCCCACCCGACTGCAGCAGCTCCCAGGCATCAGGCTGACCTGTTCAGAGGAGAAAGCACAGCTGGGGCCCACACTCATGGCCATACTCCAGGGTCTCTGATCCCAAATGGGCACCTCACAGGCAGACTCCACATTCTCTGAGACACTGCATTTGGACACAAGTTTGAAAACAAAAAAGCAAAACAAAACTCCTCAAACTACCCAATATAGCCACTGAGAAGTTTCTTTAATTCTTCAGACCACCTGCAGAAAAATTTCCCAGTAAGGAAATGTGGATTGGTGAATAGAATAAATCCAACCCCAGATTCCTCAACCAGATGCTTGGGAAAGAAGGCCCCTGGCTCTGTCTCACAGCTGTTTAAAAGAATCATTGTTTCTAATTCTTTCCTCCCATTGTACCAAGATCAACTGTGGCAGGAATTGTTATTTGTCGGCTCATTGGTTCATACATTCATTCATCACATGTAAAGTACTTACTATAAATTTGGCCAGTTCTAGACATGGCCTCTGTTCTCTGGGAGAACAAGTTTTAGGGATCCAGATTCCACACACCTAGAAATAAAGTGCATCGCAGCGTTCAGAAGCCTGGCGCTCAGCTCCTCCTGTCACTGAGGCGCAGAGGTGCGGTGGACAACCCAGGACCCACGGAGCGCCCCAGGGTAAGATGGAACCCTATATCTCCCTGTCAGGCCACCGTGCCTCTCTGCTGTCCCCAGGGATCTCCCAGCTTAGGAACTGAGTGCAGTGCAGGCACTCGAAATGCAGAAGTGGCCGAGGTCGGCCCAAGGCACTTGCCTCTCTGGCGAGAGAGGATGCAAAGCCGAGAACCAGCGACCTCCGGTATCAGCTCCGGAGACGGGCCGCGAGCCGGCAAAGGGGAAGTACAACGAGGACCCAGGGCCCCCGCGCATCCGGCGCCCTTCTGAAGGCCAAGGGAGGCTCGGGCGCCGGAGGTTGGAACCCGCCTCCAGGGAATCGTCGGTTGAGCCGGGAAGAACAGGACCAGATTAGGATCGGACACCCCCCAGGACACCCCCCGATAAGGGTCGGGGCCTGCCATCCCTGCACCTGCCCGCCCGGCACCTTCTAGCCAGGGCATCCCGGGGACCCCGGGGATAGGGTGGGGGCGCCTTCCTGCAGCCGCCCTCGGCGTGGAGAGAAGGAAGGACGCCCCAGGAATCGGAGGGGGAGGACGAGCCTAGAGCCACAACTTTCTCCCGCGGAAGGCGGGCAGGCTGGGGTTCCTCACCTACGCGGCCCCTGCGGAGTCCACACGCCCGGGAACCCCCAGTGTCTGGGGAAGAAGGGAGGAGAACAGGAGCAGACGAGGACTGAGGGGCTGACTTGGACGGGGCAAGGGACACTGCAGGAAAACTTTCGGCAAGGGGAGAGAGGACCGCCCAGTGCACCACACCTTGCGCCCCGCAAATCGGGCCCGGAGCCTCGCTCCCCGCGGCCCGCGGCCCGCGCCTTGCCTGCGTCCGGAGCCGGCTGCACCTCTCGCGCGCTGCGGGGACCTTGGAGTTGGAAAGTGGGGGTGTTGCGGCCGGGGACGGCTCCAGCCAGCGTCTCGGTCAGCGGTCGGCGGGCCCGGCTCCCTTACAGCCCTGCTGAGCTTGAGGCAGCCGCGCGATTGGGGGTCGGGCGCCCAGTCCCCCTCCGCCCCTCCTCGCCCTCTCTTCCGCCCCTCTGCCTTTATCTACCCCAATCGGATCTGACCGCCCTCCCTCCCCCTCTTTCTTTAGCTCACCATCTCTCCCTCCACCCCTCTTCCCTGGCCTTTCTTCTTCCCCCTCCTCTCCCGCCCTCCCTCCCCCCCGGGGGGGCGGGGCTTCTCCCCTCCCTCCCAGACAAAGCTGTAGCTGCTCATCCCCTGCGAGTCCGGGCTCAGGCTGCCAGCGCCTCTTCCGGCCTGGGGTGGAGGGGTAGAAGTGAGGGGGTGGGGAGGATGAGCTGGCTCACTCACCCCATTCTCCGCGGCCTTCTCCAAAAGGGATATAGTCTTGGCCCGAGCCCCTTGGTTTGCTCCGGGCGGTGACAGCCACTCCCAGAGAACAGTCACGCTGCCCCGCGGAGCCCACGTCGAGCGCCCTGGATTCCCCAGGCAGAGGATACGGGATTTTTTGATATGGGATTTTTTTCTAACACCTGCTTATTCCAAAAAGGGTTTGAGCTGAGCAAGGCCCCTTGGACTTCGCGGGCTGGCAGACGTGACAGAAATGTGAAGGAGGCCAAGTTTCTTTGTCCTCCTCTCACCTCCCCCTCTTAGCCATCCCTGGACCTCCAGGGCCTCTCAGTATACACGGAGCCCTAGAGCACTCCAGATTTGGGGCGCCCTATTTGTTCCCTCGCTCTTATCACAACTGTCCCCCAACATACATACTCCAACCCTGCAGGGTCGGTCCCCATGCCTTTCAGCGTGGAAGGGGGACTAAGGATTAATGGGTAGACAACCCTCAGGGTACAGCTGGGTCAGCTCATCCCTCCTGGAAGCGAAACATTCTTTACAAATTCATTGTTTGGATCGTGGAATGTGTTTCCCTTAGAAACAATGTTGTAAATGGTGACCTGCTTCCCAGACTGGCCACAGAAGTTTTTTGAACCCAAAATGCAGCTGAAGTTTGGTGGTGAAAACTGTGTCAGCTACTGGGGGAGACCACTGATCAACTATAGAAAAAAAAAAATTATCTTCTGGTGCTTTCTGGAGCTATAAACAGAAAGGTCAATTATTAATTCCCCCTCCCCCACCCCAAATTTTGGAGTTACTACTCTGTATTAGTAAGCTTCTTTGCTTTGCAGGTAATAAGAGCACACTCAGGGGAACGTATTATGAGGACATGGGGATTTCCCTACAACCTCAGGGTCAGAACTGCAGGGAGAGCTTGGTAAGAAGCAAACCTAGAACTTGAAGGGCTTCCAGTAACCCAGAAAGTCTTCTCTGAGAAGCCAACTTTTCTCTTTCACCATAGACTGGCGTTCGCTGCACCCCAGACACATGGCAAAGGGTGGCCATCACTTCCATCACTGGGGCTTAGAGCTCCCTGTTGAAGAAGGCAGCCAGGTGGAACTAGAATCCCTTAGTCTCTACTCCAGTTTCCCAGGACAGCAACTCATTGGCCCAGTTTAGGTCAGGTGACCATCCATCGTCCAAATGAGGCTGCCAGGAGTCCTGACCTGTTTAAAACAAAATCCATTCCTCTCCACTTAGAGTCTCCATCTTGGTGAATAAATTGATTGATTAGTTCAAGACACCAGAAAACATCTTTCTTTTCATCAATTTCCCCATACAGAAAGCACAAGAGAGAAAGGAATATGCCTTTATCCTTCAAGGCAGTGTAGGGCCAATACTTCTGTAACAGGGGTAATATATTGCAAATATTAAACTGCTATATTAAAGCCTCCTTAAACCATGTTTTCTTGTAGACTTCCACCCCCATGGACTAAACCAGGAGGCACATGGCCCCAAAGAAGCAGCAGAAAAGTATTTCTAGAGCCATCCTCTAGTAGAAATACAATGCATGCCACAGTTGCAATTTAAAACTTTCTAGCCACATTAAAAATAATTTTAAAAAGTGAAATTAATTTTAATAATATATTTTATTTAACCCAACATAACCAAAATATTACCATTTCAATGTGTAGACAATATAAAAAAATATTCATGAAGTATTTTATATTCTATTTTTGTACCAAGGCTAAAATCAGGTGTGTATTTACACTTCAAAACATCTCAATATGGATGTTAAATTTTGAAATAAAATTTCAAAAATTTAAAAATACTTGATCTGTATTTAGGTTTTATAAAATCTTCACTTGAAAAAGTATATTCACATACCCAAGTTGTTCCAACATGCTTAAAAGTTTCCCAATAACTGAATTATCAGTTTTTAAATTTAAGTTTTAATTAATTAAGTTTACATAAACTTAATACTCAGTTCCACTAATCACATTTCAAGTGCATAAGAGCGACATGTGGCTAATAGCCACCATATTGGGACAGCACAAGTTTAAGAGCAAAGAGGTCACTGATGAACTTGAGTCTCAAAGCCAACTTCCCAAAGTTCCCTGGTGGTCCAGTGGTTAAGAGTCTGTGCTTCTAGTCCAGGGGGTGCCAGTCGGGGAACAAAGATCCCACATGCCAGGTGGTGCAGCCAAAGAAAAAAAAAAGCCAACTTCCCTTTTCTCTTTAGCAAAACAGTGACAGAAATATCAAGCATGGTCAGAGAAAATGATTTTCCACATTCTTTTATGTCCCCCTATAACATCTCAAGAGGCAGACTTTGCCTACCTAGATCAGAGTTCTACTTTATGCCTGGGAAGAAGCAGGAGATGCAGAGAAGTGGGGAGGCCAAAAGCCTACCCTTAAGTACCCAGGGGATTCTGGGAGAAGGGAGGAAGAAGTGGGGGACATAGTAGGAAATGCACCTTCTTCATTTGTGACTTCGACCAGAGTGAGAAGATATGTTGATGGACTGAAGGGAGTTCTGGGGATAAAATAGAGGAGATTGCCACACTGGCTGCCTACCTCTTTCTCCCCAGTTCTCAGACACTCACCTGGGGTTGGAGGGCAGCCTCATTAAGGTCAACTTAGTGGATCGCTTATGTTACATAAAGGGAGGGCCTGGGTTTTTTTCTGGGGTCACCCACAGTTCCTGCATGGCCTAGACCCGATGCAGAGTTCCCCCCTGCTCCCAAGGACCAGAGGCCTCAGAAGAAAGCTAAATTGTGAGCCAAAGCCCTTCTATAGGGCCTTAGTTTGAGCTCCCTCAAAAGCAGAACATGAGACAAGAACTTGGGTGCAGGTCGTTTACTTAGGAGTTGATCCCAGGAAGCAAGAGAAGACAGGGAAGGAGGAGAAGCTAATAAAGGATATACAACTGGCACTCCATTCCTCTGGGGACCCTCTAAGCACCTGTGTAAAATGCCCCTCAGAATTGTTCACTCTGAATGTCAGGGAGCTGGGGATTTATCAGCTGACTCTCATTCCCCACTAGTTGAGGATTATTCCCAGGAGAGTTTACCTCTTCTTACTTCCTGGTTGTGTGGATATCTTTGGCTTTGAGGAAACATCTGAGGCAGAAAAGCTGGAGCCACTGCCATTGGCACTTGAGGTGGGACGAGTTACTGTGCATGGAGCTGCCCACCACAGCTAAGCCAGGGTGAGAATTGGGCTGAGGGGAGGCGACACAGGACACACAAATCATCTGCTCTAAGACCCAGCATGAAGAGGGCAAGTTGACCCTGGCGGCTGGCAGGACAACATGACGGGGACTCAGAGGGAGCAATTGGTGAGGGCTGAGTTATGGTTAGGGAGGACAGGGAACACTACAGAGCTCCGAAGGAGCATGGATCACCCAAACCATGAGGTACACAGGCTGCAGGCATCAGCAGAGTATGCCAGCCAAACACTCATGAATGGGGCCACCACCCCTCAGCATGCTGCTTTCAAAGGTATGGTACAAAGCAAGCCCTATTCAGGGGAGCCAAGAGAACTGAGGCACCAGTCTCAAATGCCACTGCAAGAGAAGGTAAGACAGAATCTCCCCCAAAGATCTATCTTGGAGAGAACTGGGAAGGGAGGAAGAACTTGAGAGAGTTTTTAACCTAATGAGACCAGCAGGACTTTTAAATTATTGCGTCATACTCCACTTTGTCCCTCTGCTATGTAGGAGGTGAGAACCTGCAAAGGAAGATCCAATGAGTTAATAGAGAAATAAGGAAGCCTAGGTGAGGTCTGTCCCTGGGACCTGAATACACCTGGACATGTCTGGCACACTAGCATAGTGGTCTAGCTGGAAATATATTTGTTGGAGAGGTGAAAAAGGCCCCCCTTGGAGATAATTTTCATTCTAGAGAAAGAAGAAACCAAGTTCGGCCCAGTAACAAAGCTTTAGTTGAAAGAAGGGAGATGAGAGATTGTCTCTCAGCTCTGCCTCCAACCTGAGTCCCTGGACACATAGTGAGGGGAGGGGTTGAGAAGATAGAAGAGACTCTAAGTTATAACTTAGAGGAAAAGACTGTTTCATGATATTCAGGGATATTCTGGGGCCTAAGCAGCCATGCTTGGTGACCCTGCTGCTAAGTAACATTTAAGGGACCAACACTCCAACACTCAGCTTCTCTACTTCAAGGGCCTGGTATGTTGACAACATTACCCAGAAAGTGGTAGATGGATTGCCAGAATGGTTACAATTATCCCCTTCCCTGCATACACTTTGCAGTTCCTCTCACAAAGAGGTGGAGTCTACTTCCCCACCTTGAATCTGGGTTGACATTGCTGCTTGCTTTGGCCAGTACAGTAGAATGCGGCAGAAGTCATACCATGCTTTTTCAGAACCTGGGCCTCAAGAAGCCTTGCATTCTTCTACTCTTTCTATTGGAACATTTCTCTGCCATGTGAATAAGCCTGCGCTAGCCGGCTGGAGGATGGCCCAGAGCCAAGGCAGTCCAGATGTTCCATCCAAGGCCCCAGACATGTGGGAGAGTCCAAACAAGATCAGTAAAGTCCCCTACCCAACCTAGAGTTGACCACTGATGCATGAGGGAGCGCAGCTGAGTCTAGCCCAAATAGCCAACCAATAAAAGCATAAGATAAATAGATGGTTGTTATTTTAAGCCACTAAATTTGGGATAGTTTGTTATATAGCAGTAGCTAACTGTTAAAGAACTTAACAGGATTTTAAAAATAGTAACTATATGAGGTGATAGATTTGTTAACTAACCTTATTGGCGTAATTCTTTTATAATATATATGTACATCAAATCATCACCCTTAAACCTACAAAATGTTATGTGTAAATTATATCTCAATAAAGCTGGAAAAAAAGAAACACAAAAAATGAAAACCTTTAATGCAAAGAAAAAAAAAAAGAACAGGATGAAGTGTCCATGGCTGACATGACTGGGCTATTGGTCGACACCAGTCTGGAGACCTCTGGATTGTTTATGAGCTTGTGAGAGAGATGCATCTGGGGAACTCTCCTCCCACATACACCCCACCTTCCCAAAGCAATATTTTGGGAAAGCAATACGCTTTCAAAACTGTATTGATAGATATTTAGTAGACATCAATGGTATGCAAGGTGCTATGCTAAGCATGATAAAAAATAAGAAAAATAAGAATAATGAAGCTAAGAAAAATATTAGGCAGCATTTAGTTTAATAACATCACTTGGCAGGCTCAGAAATTGAGACTTAGATAAATCAACTCACTACATCATCTGGTTGCAAGAAACAGAAGCCATTTGAGCCAGCCTAGGTAGAGTAAGACTGTTTTTAAAGAACCAAGAGTTTCTTGCAGAACTCATGGGAAAGAAGTGAACCAGGTCCAAGATGAACTAGAATATGACCTACAGGGTTCAATCTGTGTGTGTGTGTGTGTGTGTGTGTGTGTGTGTGTGTGTGTGTGTGTGTGTGTGTCTGTCTGTCTGTCTGTCTCTCTCTCTCTCCCTGCTTCCTCCCTCTCTTCCTCCTTGTTTCTTGTATTGCTATCTCTCCACATATGTGCTCTAACTTCTGCCCAAATGGCTGCCTTTATCCCAAAGTCTACATGCACTTAGATCCAGCAACCACCATCAACATACTCTCTCTGTGGCCAGCAGCAGGGTAGGGCCAGGATGTGAGATGGGTCAGTGTTCTCAAAATGGGGAGGGGTGGGCAGAGGGGAAAATATTTGAAGTCTCTACTGAGTAGTCACATCTTCTGTTCATCTCCCACCTGTTGACGCTTACATGTCTGGCAGCCCAGGTTCGTGGCAAGGCTTGAGGGCCCATCTCCATGAAGGCCCCACTCACCCCATCACTTACTCAGTGGTCTCACTGTACTGTTTCAAAATGCATCTACAAGGACCACTTTCTTGGGTCAACCAGCCCAAGAACAAAGTTGTCTTATTTATCAGTTCATCTCCTTCTCCATCTGCCACAATACATATCTGATGAATGAAAAAAATGAGTACTCAATACATATCTGATGAATGAAAAAAATGAATCCCATCTCCTTGTTTGCCAAGTTACAAGCATTAACTCATTTAATTCTCATCTAACTCTAGGAGGAGGTACAATTTTTATCTTCATTTTATAGATGAGGAAACTGAGGTAACTAGGTAACTTTCCTAAGATTACAGTCAGCAGGTGCCAGAGCTGGAATATGAACCTGGGAAATGTATCTCAAGTCCCTCTCTGAATCCTTGTGTTTTCTTCCTCCTCAGCCAAGCCAGTCCAGGCATGGAGGTGACACCCGCTGATCCTCCCCCAGATTGCTAGCCTTGATGGTGTCATAGGTGGTACAAGATTGTCTTCTCACTTTGAATGTTGCTGTGCTGAAGTTTGTAGCCAGCCTGATTTTGGGGGCTGGGAGGATAGAATGACCTTTTTGCTGGGTAACCAAAGGAAACTTTATCTTTGAAATATAATAACATTAATAGGATATGTTTGTATTAGTTGGTCTATTCCTTTAGCAATTAACTCATTGAATGTTTACAGGGGGCTCCCAGGTGCCAGACATTATTTTAAACACTGGGGACATAGCAGTAAATAAAAAGGACAAAAATCCCTGTCCTTATACCTCATGGAATTTACATTTTAGTGAAATACTTAAAAGGCAAAAAAAAAAAAAAAAAAAACCCAAAAAACCCTATATCCATTTCTTCAGAATATAGTATGGCCTTTTAATCTACAAATTTGATTTTTTAATTTAGGAAATTTTTCTTAATTTTTATGTTTGAATGCCAATTAAAACCTGAAACCAGATGGGGAACCTGAGGCTGGCATATGTCGTGGGGTGGGGGTAGAGAGAAGGTTATTGTTTCTTTGCAATCTCTACAGTGATGGGCACTGATAGCCTTGGGAGCATCACCTTGTAGTCCCTGGAGTGAGAGTACTCTATTTCAACTATTAGGATTATGTTTACAAAACAAAACATAAATGTTATAAACCATTATGACGTAAAAACTATAAAACTAGTGAAAGTAAGAATTTAAGTATCCTGATTTGTTCATTTTATATAAAAAGGAAATGAAAAGATGTTTAAAGTAGATAGTCCAAATAATAGAGATGTAAATGAATTAAAATTGTCTGGTACTCACTAGATAGCAGTTTGCAGCCAGAGTAGGGTCTGCGTCTTTGGTGGTACTCTGAGCTTGAGCAGCACTGATATCAGTTAGTGTGCTGGGATCAAACATAATGAGCAACCTGCCAAGGGCTCAACTGTCTTGCACAAAGAAGATTTGTTTCATATAAACACATTCATTCATCCTCATGGAGAAATTATGCATTAGAAGTAATACTAGTAATGACCTATCAAAACTGAGGAAAGGAGAGAAAAGAGGTGGAGTAAAGTAGAAGCACGCTGATTTCATCATCACTTGTGGAGATTCAGTTGATATTGTCCTAAGGCAGGAAGATTAAATAAATTATATAAAAATTTGAGTACTCTTTTGTACTATTTGAATTATTTGTTCCATATGCGTATATTAACTAGTCAAAAAATTAAAAGGAAAAGCAGTTTTATGGGATGCAGGGAGTGGGGAGGGGAGAGAGGGAGTGGGGTGACCTGCTGGTTATGCAAGTCATTTAGTTGCTGGTAGAGATTGCTGAGGTGTCTGAGATGCTGCCTCCTCTCTAGGTTTATATCCAGAAAGATGGAGGTAGACAGTAAGACCCTCAGATGTCAGACCAGTTTGGGATCTGAAAGTGGAGAGGAACTGTGCCACTTTTTATCAGGCACATGGAGTATCCTGGTACCCATGGCACGGTGGCTGCTTAAGCCATCTTCAGGAGTAGAGGGACCTAGTCAGATCCAGAAAGCACCTGGGGATTACAGGGAGTGTGGGAGACAGCCAACATTTTCCACACCCCAGAGACGGCTGTGCAAGCCAGATGGGAGAAAACTGAGGGACAGGAGAGTATCTCACATTTGGGACAAGAGGACCCACAGAAAGACAGTGGTCTGGTCCATGCCAGGGACCCCAAGGGAACTCAGACATCTTGTGGGAGCCAGGATGGAAAGATGCTGCACCCAAAACCAGCAGTATACTCACTTAGGCACAGATGTCGCCTCCCACCCCCAGTTGCCAAGATGTTCCATAAGCCCACCACCACAAGCAAAACTGAGATGAAAGCCTACGGAGAAAGAGAGGCATGGAGCAGGCAGGAAGGAAATTTTCAGAATTAGCTGAATTTAACCTGTAATGACCAAGTTTATCAGAAATTAACCAACATGTTTTCTGCTATTAGTCAACTAGGAGTTCAAAGTAGAGATTAAGTTATACTTTTTAAAATGTTTCATGTGTTTGACCAAAAAATCCAGGTGAGAGAATGAGATAAATGTTTTCAATCTTCACCTCTCCAAGTATGGTTCGTGGACCAGCAGCACTAACATCATCTAGGATTTGGGTTAAAAATATAGAACCAGGCCTCAGGCCATGTTCAAGTTTAACAATAAGGCCAGGTGGAGGGCTACCCTAGCGGCACAGTGGTTAAGAATCCACCTGCCAATGCAGGGGACACTCGTTCGAGCCCTGGTCCAGGAAGATCCTGCATGCCGTGGAGCAACTAAGCCTGTGCACCACAACTACTGAGCCTGCGCTCTAGAGCCCGTGAGCCATAACTACTGAGCCCACGTGCCACAACTACTGAAGCCTGCACACCTAGAGCCCATGCTCCGCAACAAGAGAAGCCACCACAATGAGAAGCCCGCACACTGCAACGAAGAGTAGCCCCCGCTTGCCGCAACTAGAGAAAGCCCGCATGCAGCAACGAAGACCCAACGCAGCCAAAAATAAGATAAATAAAATAAATAAATTTAAAAACAAAACAAAAACAATAAGGCCAGGTGCTCTGTGTGCATGCTAATGGTGGAGACCCCTTGCTTTAATAGTCTCGGGTGTTATACGGAAGTGCCTAGGAAGGCAGGACTACATGTGTAAGAGTAGACATTCCAGCATGGAGAAGGACATTCCAGGCAGAGCCATGAACAGACTGGGCGGGTCAGAGAACAGTGTGTGGTCCAGTGTGGCTGGAACAGAAGGTGGGAGGTGAGAAGTACTTTAAGTTCTGCTTATTCAGCCAAGAAACAAAATTCAAGACGACCCTGGTTCCTGTGGTGTTTCAGTAGCACAGTTCCCTTTTCCCTATGTGTGAAAGTTCTCCAAACTGCAGGGCCGGAGGGTGAGCCAATGCCACCTCTCTCATGGAGATGTACAGTGACTAGGAGGAGCTTGCTGGGGGAAGTTTCTTGGAGAACAGACATGCTCTCTTGGCCTTTCAAGATACCTCTGGAAAGCCAAGGAGGGGAGGGCAGGACAGCCCGGCCATTGGCCTGTGTGAGAGGCTGACCCTCTGCCCAGAGCTGGACAAATCTCTGCAGTAGAAAGCCAACTGTCAGGGCTTTCACCACTTTGAGGCATTGATTGCCGCTCTTTCCCAGCCCTGGACCACCCCACCTTCCTCAATGCACAGGGATGCACAGAGAGCAGCATGCAGCACATCCTCTTCCACACTCTACCTAATTGCTTTGCTAGGAGACTTCCTGATGCAGCAAGGATACCCAGGCCTTCCTGCTGTGCCCCTGATGGAGACCAGGCCGGGGCTGTCCAGGCTTTCCGACAACCTTAACCTCTTCCTCCCCAGACCCAGACCATCAGGGAAGGGGTGGGAGGAGGGTCTTGAAGGAGCTAAATGACTGGACAGAGAATGTTACTTCTGACATACAGCCAGTTGGCTCTTGTCCTGAGGGAATGGTGAAAACAGTGCCCAGGCAAGCAGGGAGGAGGGTGCAGGGAGATGGGCACAAGATGAAGCAGGAGAGGCCAAGTCATGCCCTCTTGTATTGCAGGCCACAGTGAGGAGTTTGGGGTTTCATTCATATTGTAATGTGATGCCCTTAAATAATGGATTTATTTTAGAGATTAGCCCTTGCATCTTTATGGGAGAAGCTGGTGAGGTAACATCTGTAAGAAGACCACTGGAAGATTAGAAAAAAGTCACAAACCAGGAACCACAAAGCAAGGGAAGTGAAGAAATCTACAAAAGGCTGTGCCTCTGTGCTCAGTGGTAAACCTAGGTCAGCCAGTGCAGGCTGAAAAGAAAAGCTGGACACAAAGTGGGGGACAGGAAGGACAAATGGGAACCGCAAAAGATGTACCAGAATATGTGAGGACAAACCGGAAGCTGTATTTGTCTTTCACAATCTGTGGGTGACCTGCAGAAGCTGGTACGCTAGCCTCAGAGCTGCATTTGTCATGTGTTGGGACAGTTGGGACAGCTCTACTTCATGCTAAAGAACTGACCCTCTGTTCTACATTCTCTCATCTTCCAGAGACCAGTGGGCTAACCAGGGCATGTTCCTCTCCTGGTGATGGCTGAGGCACAAGAGAGCAAGCCTCACTACACAAGCACATCTCAAGTCTTTGTCACGTTCCACTGGCCAAAGTAAGTCACATGGCCAAGCCCAAATCCAAGGCATGAGAAGTACACTCCACCTCTAGTGGGAGGAACTAGAGTCACATATCAAATGATGCGAACTCAGGGTGGGTGAATAATTGAGAAAAGTGATATAACAAGTTTTCAATTCTACCAGTGGCAATACTAGGTAACACTAATCAGTGTGACCAGAGGTAACAGTAGATATACAGAGAAGAGAATAGATTCAGGGGATGGTTGCAAGCCAGGACCAGTGGGATTTGGTGAAAGATTGGATATGGGAGATGACAGAATAGGAGGAATCATAAGTGAGTGCAGTGGGGCTGGAGGAGATGTGTATTTCATGGACATACCAGTTTGAGAGGTACCTATGGTTGTGTCAAGTAAGCAGTTGGCTTTAGGGGCTGGAACTTGGAGACAAGGTCTGGGTAAAGGTTTAGAATGGCCAGTCATCAGCTTATCAAACCTACCAGAGGGCTTTGTGAAGTATTTGCTTGTGGCCAAAACCTGAGATACCATGCAAGATCTGTCCTCATTTCCCCAACCTGACTCCTTCAGATTTCATGTGACTAAGTTCAAGGGGCACCATACTGCCATGTGAGATGACAATTCTCTCTCAGGTTCAAAGAAGCTGAAAGGAGGATATAAACTCTGCATTTGGCAGGAAAGAGGAAATTTGTTCTAGTTTGTTTGTTTGTTTTGAGAAAATCATTTGTAAAAACTTCAGAGTACTATACAACCTCTCCCTTTTCCCACCTCTAGGCAGAGGCACCTGTGAAGTTCAGTGATAGCTGTGAGACTTTGCCTTCCCTCAAATGCAGACCCCAAGACATAGATTCAAGTGCAAGTTGCTTAGACAAGAGTGGGGAGTGGGGAAGTGAAGGAGCCCAGACTAAGGTATATGGAAATGGTTGTACCTGTAGCAGGTTCAGAGGCCCTTTTCAGAGACAAAAGACAACCTGGATATCATCAGCTCTGCAGGAAGAGTAGCCAGAAGTCTGAGCACATGCTCAGACTAGGACATGGACCCCCCAGGCACTGTGCTGTGGCCCTTCACCCTGTGGAAGCTGGGGGCAACTCAGAGTGTGGGAGCCTGCAGAGGAGCTGTGCTGAACAGGTCCTAAGCAGGACGGAAAAGTCACCTACAGGACTGCTTGTACTGGAGAGGACTGATGAAAAATTTTAATAGTTTCTCAGAGTCAAGAAAAGAACAGTTGGGCTTGCCTGGTGGAGCAGTGGTTAAGAATCCACCTGCCAATGCAGGTGACATGGGTTCCAGCACTGGTCCAGGAAGATCCCATATGCCGTGCAGAAACTAGGCCTGTGTGCCACAACTACTGAGCCTGCACTCCAGAGCCCATGCACCACAAGTGCTGAAGCCCACGTGACTAGAGCCCATGGTCTGCAACAAAAGAAGCCACCACAATAAGAAGCCCGTGCACTGCAACAAAGAGTAGCCCCTACTCGCCTCAACTAGAGAAAGCCTGCACACAGAAACAAAGACCCAATGCAGCCCAAAATAAATAAATAATATTTAAGAAAAGAAAAGAACAGTCACTCATAGACAAAATGTTTCATTTTTGCATATATTCAATTTGCATGTGCCACCTTAGATGTTGATACAAGCCATGGCCATGGTGAGAATGCGCATTCTGAAGAGAGAATAGTCCCAAGATGGGGTCTGTTAGTTGGAGGTACGAGCTTCTCCCTTAAAATCCTTTTGTAACTTCCCACACCTATAAAATTACGTCCTGAAGCCTCCTATGTCTTTGTTTGGCTTCACCAAAGAGCCGATTCTGTGTATTAATTAACTACTGCTACATAACAAATGAAGGCTGGACTGGGGCTGGAGAATCCATTTCTAAGAAGGCTCACAGGCATGACTGTTGGCAGGAGACCTGAGTTCTGCCTCATAACATGGACCTCTTGATAAGGCTGCTTGAGTGTCCTCACAAAATGGTGGCTAGCTTCCCCCAGGGTGAATGGTCCAAGAGAAAAAGGTGGAAGTTGTAATGTTTTTAATGACCTAGCCTCAAAAACACACACTGTCATTACTATTGCATTGTTTAGGAATAAGTAATGAAATCCACCCACACTCAAGAGGAGGGAAATTAGCTCTACTTTTTTCCTGATTACCTATTATTTTTCTTACATCTTTATAGGAGTATAATTGCTTTACACTGTTGTGTTAGTTTCTGCTGTATAACAAAGTGAATCAGCTATATGTATACATATATCCCCATATCCCCTCCCTCTTGAGCCTCCCTCCCACCCTCCCTATCCCACTCCTCTAGGTGGTCACAGAGCACTGAGTTGATCTCCTTGTGCTATGCAGCTGCTTCCCACTAGCTATCTATTTTACATTTGGTAGTGTATATATGTCAATGCTACTCTCTCACTTTGTCACAGCTTCCCTTCCCCACCTGCCCCCCATGTCCTCAGGTCCATTCTCTACATCTGCCTCTTTATTCCTGTCCTGCCCCTACGTTCTTCAGAACCACTTTTTTTTTTTTTAGATTCCATATATAGGTGTTAGCCTACAGTATTTGTTTTTCTCTTTCTGACTTATTTCACTCTGTATGACAGACTCTAGGTCCATCCACCTAACTCCAAATAAATCAGTTTCGTTTCATTTTATCGCTGAGTAATATTCCATTGTTTTTTGTGCCACATCTTCTTTATCCATTCACCTGTCGATGGACACTTAGGTTGCTTCCATGCCCTGGCAATTGTAAATAGAGCTGCAATGAATATTGTGGTACATGCCTCTTTTTGAATTATGGTTTTCTCAGTGTATATGCCCAGTAGTGGGATTGCTGGGTCATATGGTAGTTCTACTTTTAGTTTTTTAAGAAACCTCCATACTGTTCTCCATAGTGGCTGTATCAATTTACATTCCCACCAACAGTGCCAGAGGGTTCCCTTTTCTCCACACCCTCTCCAACATTTATTGTTTGTAGATTTCTTGATGATGGCCATTCTGCCCCGTGTGAGGTGCTACCTCATTGTGGTTTTAATTTGCATTTCTCTAATGATTAGTGATATTGAGCATCCTTTCATGTGTTTGTTGGCAATCTGTATACCTTCTTTGGAGAAATGTCTATTTAGGTCTTCTGCTCATTTTTGGATTGGGTTGTTTGTTTTTTTGATATTGAGCTCCATGAGCTGCTTGTATATTTTGGAGATTAATCCTTTGTCACTTGCTTTGTTTGCAAATATTTTCTCCCATTCTGAGGGTTGCCTTTTTATCTTGTTTATGGTTTCCTTGGCTGTGCAAAAGTTTTTAAGTTTCGTTAGGTCCCATTTGTTTATTTTTGTTTTTATTTCCATTTCCCTAGGAGGTGGGTTAAAAAGGATCTTGCTGTGATTTATGTCATAGAGTGTTCTGCCTATGTTTTCCTCTAAGAGTTTGATAGTGTCTGGCCTTACATTTAGGTCTTTAATCCATTTTGAGCTTATTTTTGTGTATGGTGTTAGGGAGTGTTCTAATTTCTTTCTTTTACATGTAGCTTTCCAGTTTTCCCAACGCCACTAATTGAAGAGGCTGTCTTTTCTCTATTGAATATTCTTGCCTCCTTTATCAAAGATAAGGTGACTATACATGTGCGGGTTTACCTCTGGGCTTTCTATCCTGTTCCATTGATCTATATTTCTGTTTTTGTGCCAGTACCATACCGTCTTGATTACTGTAGTATAGTCTGAAGTCCGGGAGCCTGACTCCTCCAGCTCTGTTTTTCTTTCTCAAGATTGCTTTGTCTATTCGGGGTCTTTTGTGTTTCCATACAAATTGTGAAATTTTTTGTTCTAGTTTTGTGAAAAATACCATTGGTAGTTTGATAGGGATTGCATTGAATCTGTAGATTGCTTTGGGTAGTATAATCATTTTCACAATGTTCGTTCTTCCAATCCAAGAACATGGTGTATCGCTCCATCTGTTTGTATCATCTTTGATTTCTTTCATCAGTGTCTTATAGTTTTCTGTATACAGGTCTTTTGTCTCCTTAGGTAGGTTTATTCCTAGGTATTTTATTCTTTTTGTTGCAGTGGTAAATGGGAGGGTCTCCTTAATTTCTCTTTCATATTTTTTGTTGTTAGTGTATAGGAATGCAAGATATTTCTGTGCATTAACTTTGTATCCTGCTACTTTAACTAATTCATTGATTAGCTCTAGTAGCTTTCTGGTAGCATCTTTAGGATTCTCTATGTATAGTATCATGTCATCTGCAAACAGTGACAATTTTACATCTTTTCTGATTTATTTTATTTCTTTTTCTTCTCTGATTTCTGTGGCTAAAACTTCCAAAACTATGTTGAATAATAGTGGTGAGAGTGAGAAACCTTGTCTTGTTCCTGATCTTAGAGGAAATGGTTTCATTTTTTCACCCTTGAGAATGATGTTGGCTGTAGGTTTGTCATATATGGCCTGTATTATGTTGAGGTTTGTTCCCTCTATGCCCACTTTCTAGAGAGGTTTTATCATAAATGGTTGTTGAATTTTGTCAAAAGCTTTTTCTGAATCTATTGAGATGATCATATGGTTTTTATTCTTCAATTTCTTAAAATGGTGTATCACATTGATTGATTTGCATATATTGAAGAATCCTTGCATTCCTGGGTTGAATCCTACTTGATCATGTTGCTTGATCCTTTTAATGTGCTGTTGGATTCTTTTTGCTAGTATTTTGTTGAGGATTTTTGCATCTATGTTCAACAGAGATATTAGCCTGTAGTTATGTAGTTATGTAGATATGTAGCCTTTTTTTGTGACATCTTTGTCTGGTTTTGGTATCAGGGTGATGGCAGCCTCATAGAATGAGTTTGAGAGTGTTCCTCCCTCTGCTGTATTTTGGGAGAGTTTGAGAAGGATATGTGTTAGCTCTTCTCTAAATGTTTGATAGAATTTGCCTGTGAAGCCATCTGGTCCTGGGATTTTGTTTGTTGGAAGATTTTTAATCACAGTTTCAATTTCAGTGCTTGTGATTTGTCTGTTCATACTTTCTATTTCTTCCTGGTTCACTCTTGGAAGGTTGTACTTTTCTAAGAATTTGTCCATTTCTTCCAGGTTGTCCATTTTATTACCACATAGTTGCTTTCAACAGTCTCTCATGATTCTTTGCATTTCTGCAGTGTCAGTTGTTATCTCTCCTTTTTCATTTCTAATTCTATTGATTTGAGTCTTCTCCCTTTTTTTTTTTTTGATGAGTCTGGCTAATGGTTTATCAATTTTGTTTATCTTCTCAAAGAAGCAGCTTTTAGTTTTATTGATCTTTGCTATTGTTTCCTTCATTTTTTTCTGATCTGATCTTTAGGATTTCTTTCCTTCTGCTAACTTTGGTGGTTTTTCTGTTCTTTCTATGATTGCTTTAGGTGTAAATTTAGGTCATTTATTTGAGATATTTCTTATTTTTGAAGTAGGATTGTATTGCTATAAACTTCCCTCTTAGAATGGCCTTTGCTGCATCCCATAAGTTTTGGGTCATTGTGTTTTCATTGTCAATTGTTTCCAGGTATTTTTTGATTTCCTCTTTGATTTCTTCAGTGATCTTTTGGTTATTTATTAGCATATTGTTTAGACTCCATGTGTTTGTATTTTTTACAGTTTTTTTTTTATTACTGTAATTGATATCTAGTCTCATAGCATTGTGGTCAGAAAGCATACTTAATACGATTTCAATTTTCTTGAATTTACCAAGGCTTGATTTGTGAACCAAGTATGATGTATCCTGGAGAATATTCCATGTGCACTTGAGAAGAAAGTGTGTTCTGTTGTTTTTGGATGGAATGTCCTATGAATATCAATTTAGTTGATCTGGTCTAATGTGTCATTAAAGCTTGTGTTTGCTTATTTATTTTAATTTTGGGTGATCTGTCCATTCGTGAAAGTGGGGTGTTAAATTCCCCCACTATTACTGCATTACTGTCGATTTCCCCTTTCATGGCTCTTAGCATTTATTTGCCTTATGTATTGAGGTGCTCCTATGCTGGGTGCATAAATATTTACTATTGTTATATCTTCTTCTTGGATTGATCCCTTGATCATTATGTAGTATCTTTCTTTGTCTCTTGTAATAGTCTTTATTTTAAAGTCTATTTTGTCTGATATGAGTTTTGTTACTCCAGCTTACTTTTGATTTCCATTTGCATGGAACATCTTTTTCCATCCCTGCACTTTCAGTCTGTACGTGTCCCTAGGTCTGAACTGGGTCTCTTGTAGACAGCCTATATACAGGTCTTGTTTTTGTATCCATTCAGCAAGTCTGTGTCTTTTGGTTGGAGCATTTAACCCATTTACATTTAAGGTAATTACCAATATGTATGTTCCAATTACCATTCTCTTAATTGCTTTGATCTTGTTTTTGTAAGTCTTTTCCTTCTCTTTTGTTTCCCGCCTAAAGAAGTTCCTTTAGCATTTGTTGTAAAGCAGGTTTGGTGGTGCTGAATTCTCTTAGCTTTTGTTTGTCTGTAAAGGTTTTAATTTCTCCGTTGAATCCGAATGAGCTCCTTGCTGGGTAGAGTAATCTTGGTTATAGGTTTTTCCCTTTCATCACTTTAAATATGTCCTGCCACTCCCTTCTGGCTTGCAGAGTTTCTGCTGAAAGATCAGCTGTTAACCTTCTGGGGATTCCCTTGTATGTTATTTGTTGTTTTTCCCTTGCTGCTTTTAATATTTTTTGTTTGTATTTAATTTTTGATAGTTTGATTAATATGTGTCTTGGCGTGTTTCCCCTTGGGTATATCCTGTATGGGACTTTCTGCACTTCCTGGACTTGATTCACTATTTCCTTTCCCATGTTAGGGAAGTTTTCAACTATAATCTCTTCAAATAGTTGCTCAGACAGTTTATTTTTCTCTTCTTCTCTGGGACCCCTATAATTTGAATGTTGGTGTGTTTAATGTTGTCCCAGAGGACTATGAGACTGTCCTCAATGATTTTGATTCTTTTTTCTTTATTCTGCTCTGCAGCAGTTATTTCCACTATTCTATCTTTTAGATCACTTATCCGTTTTTCTGCCTCAGTTATTCTGCTATTGATCCCTTCTAGAGAATTTTTCATTTATTGTGTTGGTCATCGTTGTTTGTTTGCTCTCTAGTTCTTCTAGGTCCTTGTTAAACGTTTCTTTTATTTTCTCCATTCTATTTCAGAGATTTTTGAAACATCTTTACTATCATTACTCTGGATTCTTTTTTAGGTAGACTGCCTATTTCCTCTTTACTTGTTTGGTCTGGTGGGGTTTTACCATGCTCCTTCATCTGCTTGCATATTTCTCTCTCTTCTCATTTTGTTTAACTTATTGTGTTTGGAGTCTGCTTTTCACAGGCTGCAGCTTTGTAATTCCCATTGTTTCTGGTGTCTGCCCCCAGTGGGTGAGTTTGGTTCAGTGGGTTGTGTAGGTTTCCTGGTGGTGGGGACTGTTACTTGTGTTCTGGTGGGCAGGGCCACGTTTGGTGGTGTGTTTTGTGATATCTGTGAACTTAGTATGACTTTAGGCAGCCTCTCTGCTAATGAGTGGGTTTGTGTTCCTGTTTTGCTAATTGTTCCACATGGGGTATCCAGAACTGGAGTTTGCTGACCATTGGGTGGAGCTGGGTCTTAGGCTTGAGATGGAGATCTCTGGGAGAGCTCTCGCTGATTAATATTACATGGGGCTGGGAGGTCTCTGGTGGTCCAAAGTCCTGGACTCAGCTCTCCCACCTTGGAGGCTCAGGCCCACCACCTGGCTTGAGCACAAAGACCCTGTCAGTCTCATG
Organism: Stenella coeruleoalba; assembly: GCF_951394435.1. Lineage (NCBI taxonomy): Eukaryota > Metazoa > Chordata > Mammalia > Artiodactyla > Delphinidae > Stenella > Stenella coeruleoalba. Next base: position 31,858,377 of record NC_137161.1, read on the forward strand.
GCTCAGAAGGAGAGGAAGGAAAAAAAAAAAAAAGACAGAACCCCAAAACAAATGGAAAATGCAAAACTAAACAGACAAAATCACACAAAGAAACATACACACACACACTCACAAAAAGAAAAATAAACAGACAGAACCCCAAGATAAATGGTAGAAGCAAAACTAAGACAAAATCACAGAAAGAAACATATACACACACCTTCACTAAAAGAGAGAAAAAAAAAGGAAGAGAGAAACCAAATCAATAAACAAACCCACACATAAAAACAATCACTAGAAACTATTTAATATAAACATAAAACCAAAAACAAATCAAACTCAGAAAGCAAACCCCAAGTCCACAGTTGCCCCCAAAGTCCACTGCCTCAATTTTGGGAACACTTGTTGTCTATTCAGGTATTCCACACAGGCAGGGTTTACCAAGGTGGTTGTGGGGATTTAATCTGCTGCTCCTGAAGCTGCATGTAGAGATTTCCATTTCTCTTCTTTGTTTGCACTGCTCCTGGGGTTCAGGTTTGGTTTTGTCCCAGCCTTTATGTGTAGGCAGCCCTCAGGAGTCAGTTTCCCACCCAGACAGGAGGGGCTTAAAGCAGCAGCTGATTAGGGCTCTCTCTCAGGCCAGGGAGAGGGAGAGGTACCGTAGTCACAATTGGAATGTGGGGCATACCTGGGGCAGCAGAGGCTGGCATGACATTGCAACAGCCTGAGGCACGCCATGTGTTCTCCCAGGAAAGTTGTCCCTGGGTCTCAGGACCCTGGCAGTGGTGGGCTGCACAGGCTCCCGGGAGGGTGTGGGTAGTGACCTGTGCTTGCACACAGGATCTTTGGTGGCAGACGTGGCAGTGGTAGCGGTCCATGCTCGCCTCTTGGATCTGAGATGATAGCCGCGGCTTGCACCCGTCTCTGGAGCTCGTTTAGGTGGTGCTCTACCTTCTGTGGGCAGACGGAAGGAATCCCCTCTCTTTGCACATCCCAAAACAATGGTCTCTTGCCTCTTAGGCAGGTCCAGACTTTTGTCGGACTCCATCCCGGCTAGCTGTGGCGCACTAGCCCCCTTCAGTCTGTGTTCACGCAGCAAACCCCAGTCCTCTCCCTGGTATCTGACCTCCGAAGCCTGAACCTCAGCTCCCAGCCCGCCCACCCCCCCCGCCCCCGCCAAGGGGTGAGCAGACAAGCATCTCAGGCTGGTGAGTGCTGGTCGGCACTGATCCCCTGTGCGGGAATCTCTCTACTTTGCCCTCTGCACCACTGTTGCTGCTCTCTCCTCTGTGGCTCCAAAGCTCCCCACCCACCCACCCCCCATCTCCACCAGTGAAGGGGCTTCCTAGTGTGTGGAAACTTTTCTTCCTTCACAGCTCCCTCCCAGAGAGGCAGGTCTTGTCCTTATTCTTTTGTCTATTTTTTCTTTTGCCCTACCCAGGTATGTGGGGATTTTCTTACCTTTTTGTAAGTCTGTGGTCTTCTGCCAGCATTTATTAAGCGTTCTGTAGGAGTTGTTCCACATGTACATGTATTTTTGATGTATTCGTGGGGAGGAAGGTGATCTCCACGTCTTACTCCTCTGCCATCTTGAAGGTCTCCTGATTACCTCTTTGAATGGTTTTCTTCTTTTTTTGTGTATACAGATACACTTTTGATGTGTTAACTAGAAAACCTGAAGAAAATGCCATCGTGTTTCTCATTATCACATCTCTAAGTCATCATGTCATCACTTTGGATGCTGCTAGCAGTCACTGTGTGTGAGAAAAATGAACTGTAGCTCATGTTAATATAAGGCCATGTCCTTCCTAGCTCTACCTTTTAAGGAAGGAGTGTCAAAGAATTCTGAAATCACCACACCCTGAGAAAAGAATTTTGATGCAGGTGGTTTCTTTGGGAGGTAATCCTAGGAAGCATCAGTGAGGGAGTAGCTAAGTGGATCAAGGGGGATAGAAAGGCCAATTAAAGTTGCAATAATAAGCAGGCTACCCCTGTGGGTAATAGGAGCTCAATTATACAATTTGTCTGAGAAACTGTGTGGACTATGCCTTAGACTTATCCCATTGGATGGTGGAAGTTTAGGGCATTTCCCACCTATACCAGTCCTGCATTGGTTGAGGCTAAATCCCCGAATCCACCACTTCTGTGTACACCTGCTTTCAATTGAGCAAACTCTCATGATTTCCAAGTTTTAAGCGGAGAAAAAACAAGATGTACAGTTGCTTAAGGTGGTAGGAAGCTGTCATTGTGCTGGAAAATACCTTCTTCCTCTGCAGCTGTAGGTGAACTCAAGTGGGCTCAGTGATAGAGATGATGTTGGGGCAGCAACATATCTCCTACAGCCTACAAAGCTGCCCATTTATTAGTCCTTGCCTAAGCCTCCATTTTCATGACTTACTTCTCTCTGGCTCATACTTTATGCTCCAACAACAGTGAAGTGCTTGTCACTCCCTACATCTGCTCCCCTATTTCACACTTCCTTGACTTTGCTCGGTCAGCTGTCAGACCCCAATGTGAGCAAACAATTATTTACAGCACCTAGAAAGATTTAAGCGCAGCACAAAAAGATTCTCTGGAAGTAAAATATTATTGAGCTTTATTATGAATATTTACATACACAAAGTAGAAAGCACCATGAATCCCCACATGCTCATCGTACAGATTCAGCACATAAAGATTTTGCCACATATGTTTCATTTATCTTCTTTTCTTCTCTACTGTTTTAAAGCCAGTTCCATACCCATGTTCTGTCACCCCTACATACTTTAGTATGCATCTCTAATATGCACTTGCTCTTGTCTAACCACAATTTAACATTTGCTTTATCTATCCAAATTTTTACTTCATGAAAGTATTTTAAAGTTAATTCTTTAAAAAATATGGGCATCTTACCATCTAATCACAGTTATAAATATGTGATTTTTAAATTAAAATATTCAGTAAATGAATTGAAGGATGGCCAATGTCAAGATTTGAAAGAAAGAATTTACACGGGAAAAATAATCAAAATGGCATCACACTTTTGATCTGAAACACAGGTAGCTAATAAACAGTGGAATAACATAATGATAAGAAAAACCCCAATAAATCCAGCAACCCAAGAAACAGCTATTCAACATAAATATCACTGACATGTGAGGGTAAAAGAAAGATACCTGTGGATATGAGAGGCATCAGAATGTACTGCACCTTAGGAAAACTTTCAAGAAAGGACTCTGTCCAAAAACAAATGAGTCAGAACTGAGATTTCAAGTTGAGAGATGGTTCAAAAAAGAGGAAACAGTGCTGAGCAATGGACCTTTCAAAATGCACACTGCTAAATCTAACAAAATAATATACTGTGTGAAATTGTGTAGTACAAATACTCAGGAAGGAATTACAAATAGCAGAGACAAACTGCAAGAATACAAGTAATCAGCTGGAATGAAGAGTTTTAGGAGTTACAAAGTGACAGGATTTCAAAAGTAAAAGCTTTCTAAATGTCTAATCTTGGAAGATGGGGAAATGAGAGTATTATGTTTGTCTCAACTTATTGAAGAGAGAGGATGGGAGTAGTGAAAGGAATGATTGGTCTCTTGTTTTCATAACAGGATTATATTTGTTTAATTATAAAATCTGAGAAAAGTTTAATGATATCCCCTACCTAACTGGGAAGAGATGGGGGAGGAATGTTGAGATTAACACAATTTTATTCAATTAACAAAATTTTTAAAGGTAAAATAGATACAACAAAGTACATAATAAACAAAATGAAGAAGGAATAAAATTAAGAATATCAGCTAATACAATAAGTTCAAATAGAATGAATTATCCCAAGAAGGACAGAAATGTCAAAAAGAGTTAAAATGTAAAAAATGTGGCTATATGCTGTATAAAAACACAGTTGAAATATAATGATAAAGAATGACTAACAATAAAGGGATGGGAAAGAGATACCAAGTAGATACAAATACCTCTCTTCCTTGTATTTATTAGTGACTAATAAAAGTGTGGTAATTTTTTTTGTCTGCGTTGGGTCTTCACTACTGCATGTGGGCTGTCTCTAGTTGTGGTGAGCTGGGGCTACTCTTCCTTGCAGTGTGCAGGCTTCTCATTGCAGTGGCTCTCTTGTTGTGGAGCATGGGCTCTAGACACGTGCTTCAGTAGTTACAGCACACAGGCTCGGTAGTTGTGGCTCGCAGGCTCTAGAGCATAGGCACAGTAGTTGTGGTGCATGGGCTTAGTTGCTCCGTGGCATGTGGGATCTTTCCAGACCAGGGATGGAACTCATGTCCCCTGCATTGGCAGGGGGATTCTTAACCACTGCATCACCAGGGAAGTCCCCAGAGTCTGGTAATTTTGATACTGAACAACATGAAATTTAAAATTAAAAGCACAAAATAGAATAAGGAAGATCATCATGATAAAAGTCACACTTTCTAAAGAAGATAAAACTATAAATATCAGGTATAAACAGGTAAACACCAAACAACGTGGAAACTAAAGATATAGAACAAAAATTACTAGAAATGTGAGGAGAATTCCATTTAAAAATTATTGTAGAGATTTAAACAATTCTTTTTTATTTTGACATGTCTAATAAATGTAAACTGAAGGCAATAGAGTAATTGTATAATACAATCAACATACTTAAATCTTTTGAGTAAAGAATAGATAATTTTTATATATCCATGACTCATTTGTAAAGACTGATCATGTGTTTGACTACATTTTCTAATTATAATTCAATAAAATTAGAAATAATTAAGTAACCAAAAACTTTACTACTTGGTAATTAAGAAATAGATTTCTAGGGCTTCCCTGGTGGCGCAGTGGTTGAGAGTCCGCCTGCCGATGCAGGGGACGCGGGTTCGTGCCCCGGTCCGGGAAGATCCCACATGCCGCGGAGCGGCTGGGCCCGTGAGCCATGGCCGCTGAGCCTGCGCGTCTGGAGCCTGTGCTCCGCAACGGGAGAGGCCACAACAGTGAGAGGCCCGCGTACCGCAAAAAAAAAAAAAAAAAAAAAAAAAAAGGAAAAAAGAAATAGATTTCTAGATATCCAAGGAAATTAATATAGGAATTAGAAACTATCTAGAAATCAATGAAGAGGAGAACGATTCATATAAAAACCTATTAGCAGCAAAAAAACTGTATTCAAAGGAAAATAAATATACACTGTATAGCCTTAAAATTTCATTATTAAGTTAGAAAGATAAAGGAATATAGTGATCAGTTTTTAAAAATTAGAAAAAGGCAAAAAATTAAAGCAAAAGAAAATAGGAAGAGGAAATTAATAAAGAAAATTTGATAATGAAGAAAGATACAGAAAAGTGTAAAATAAAAATTATCAAAGAATATTTATCCAACACTGTATAAATACACTTGACTGTATAAATACATTTATACACTGTATAAATACATTTGAAACTTAGAGAAAACAATTTTCTAGAAAAATTGACCCCCAAAGTAGAAATTTGATTAGACAAATTAATTATAATAAAAGAGAGTAGTGATTAAAGCTCTACCACTGAAACAAAAAGGCACCAGAACTAGATGGATTCACAGCCATGTTTATTTACCTCTAAAGAAGGAAAATCTTCAGTGTTATTTAAATTATTTTAGGTCATGGACAAGTGATTGAAAGCTTCCTAATTTCTTTTATGAAGCCACAATAACCTGAACACTCAATTCTGATATGACAGTACAAATATTAAAAAACTGTAATCAATTGCCCTTGTGAATATGGCTGTAAAAATCTTAATGATTGTTAGCAAGTAGAATCCAGCCATGTACCTGGAGTGTGACACTGTGACAGTGTGTGCTGCATTTCAGGAATGCAAATCTGGTTCAAAATCAGGAACCCCGGCAATGTAATTCCTTACAATAAATTAAAAGACAAGACCATGTAATAAATAATTAAATGGTGAAAAGCTATTTGATAAAAATCAGCAGCCACTCTTAATTAAAATGCTAAATAAAACTGGAAACTGTTTAAATATATAATAAAGACTATTTACCAAGATTAAGTGACAAATATTCTAAATGGACAAACAACCTAAATCAGCAACTACAGAGGATGCCCAACATCATCATTATTATTCAATACCATCTTGGAACTCTAGTAATTGCAGTATGACCAGAAAAAAAGAAAAGAAGGGCTTCCCTGGTGGCACAGTGGTTGAGAATCTGCCTGCTAATGCGAGGGAAACAGGTTCGAGCCCTGGTCTGGGAAGATCCCACATGCCGCGGAAGAGCTAAGCCTGTACGCCACAACTACTGAGCCTGCACTCTAGAGCCCACAAGCCACAACCGCTGAAGCCCGTGCGCCTGGAGCCTGTGCTCCACAAAAGGAGAAGCAGGGCTTCCCTGGTGGCACAGTGGTTGAGAGTCCGCCTGCCATTGCGGGTGAGGCGGGTTCGTGCCCCGGTCCGGGAAGATCCCACATGCCGCGGAGCGGCTGGGCCCGTGAGCCATGGCCGCTGAGCCTGCGCGTCCGGAGCCTGTGCTCCGCAACGGGAGAGGCCACAGCAGTGAGAGGCCCGCGTACCGCAAAAAAATAAATAAATAAAGAAGAAGCCACTGCAATGAGAAGCCCGTGCACCGCAATGAAGAATAGCCCCCGCTCACCGCAACTGGAGAAAGCCCACATGCAGCAACGAAGACCCAACGCAACCAAAAATAAATAAATTAAATAAATTTAAAAAAATAAAATCTGACTAATAAAACTAAAATGATTAAGAAAAGAATTTAGTGAGCTAGATATAAGATAAATATATAAAAATAAATAACTGATCTATACAATACACACAGAGAAATAGATATTGAATAAAATATTCCATGTATAATAGCAAAAAACTATTAAGTTCTTATGAACAAATCTAATGAGAAACATAAGATCTATGTGAAGAAAACTTTAAAATCTTTTTAGAAGTCTTAAAAACAATATTCCAAACAAGCAAAAGGACATAGCACATACTTTATTGGGAAGTAATAAATAAATATAATGTAATTCTAGTTAGAATCTTAACAGGGCTTCTTAGGAATTGGATAAACTGTGATTAACACAATGTTAGCACAGAATAAATAAATGCCTGAAGTCTACCTAGCACTCTCTGTGCCACAGCCTCTAGTTCAACTCCGACAAGACAAAAATCTCCAGCCCTATAGAGACAGTGGAGCATTGAATCCTCATTACTGTTTCCCAAAAGTATGCTGGGAAGGATGGGAACAACTGCAGATTGTTCAAGAGCAATTTCCTAAGCTTCATAAATATAGAAATGGCTGCCTTCACAAAGAGCCAAAAGGACCTGTGTCCTTGACCACATGATGCAGAAATGGGACCTCAACTGTGGTAGGCAGTTAGATTTCCAAGAATTTCTTAACCTTCTTGGTAGCATGGCCATGGCTTGCCATGACTCCTTTATCATGGCTACCCATTCCCAGAAGCAAATCTGAGGAGCCCTTGGGCCTGGCCTCCAAACCCACCCTCTTTATTTCCAGCTTCCCAATCATCATCTCCTCATAGCCCCACACATAACCTGAGCCCAGCATACCCACCATCCCATGCAGGCCACTCCTGCTGGTAGTGATGAAACAATATAGTTTTGTTTTTTTTTTTAGAAAATAAAACCCAGTAAATATAAGGAAAAGAACAATAGGCATGGATTTACCTTATTAATGTAATAGAACAGATAGATAAATTAGTGTAATAAACAATCATAAAAATAAATTCCAGGAAGGCAGAGGAGTAAGACGTGGAGATCACCTTGCTCCCCACAAATACATCAAAAATACATCTACATGTGGCACAGCTCCTACAGAACACCTATTGAACGCTGGGAGAAGACCTCAGACTTGCCAAAAGTCAAGAAACTTCCCATATACCTGGGTAGGGCAAAAGGAAAAACAGAGACAAAAGAATAGGGACGGGACCTGAACCTCTGGGAGGGAGCTGTGAAAGAGGAAAAGTTTCCACACACTAGGAAGCCCCTTCACTGGCGGAGACGGGGGCTGGGCGGTGGGTGGGGAACCTTCAGAGCCACAGAGGAGAGCACAGCAACAGGTGTGCAGAGGGCACAGTGGAGAGATTCCCGCACAGAGGATGGGTGCCGACCAGTACTCACCAGCCTGAGAGGCTTGTCTGCTCACACGCCGGGGTGGGTGGGGGCTGGGAGCTGCGGCTCGGGCTTCAGAAGTCAGATCCCAGGGAGAGGACTGGGGTTTGCTGCGTGAACATAGCCTGAAGGGGGCTAGTGCGCCACAGCTAGCCGGGAGGGAGTCCGGGAAAAGGTCTGGACCTGCCTAAGAGGCAAGAGACCATTGTTTCGTGGTGCGTGAGCAGAGGGGATGCAGTGCACCACCTAAACAAGCTCCAGAGATGGGCATGAGCTGCAGATATCAGTGCGAACACCAGAGACGGGCATGAAAAGCTAACGCTGCTGCTTCAGCCACCAAGAAGCCCGTGTGCAAGCACAGGTCACTATCCACAGCTCCCCTCCCAGGAGCTTGTGCAACTCGCCACTGCCAGGGTCCCGCGATCCAGAGACAACTTCCCTGGGAGAACCCACGGGGCACCTCAGGCTGTTGCAACGTCACAATAGCCTCTGCTGCCACGGGCTCACCCCACATTCCGTACCCCTCCCTCCCTCTGGCCTGAGTGAGCCAGAGCCCCCTAATCAGCTGCTCCTTTAACCTCGTCCTATCTGGGCAGGAACAGACGCCCTCAGGTGACCTACATGCAGAGGCGGGGCCAATCCAAAGCTGAAACCCAGGAGCTGTGCAAACACAGAAGAGAAAGGGAAACTTCTCCCAGCAGCCTCAGGAGCAGCGGATTAAATCTCCACCATCAACCTGATGTACCTTGCATCTGTGGAATACCTGAATAGACAATGAATCATCCCAAAATTTAGGTGGTGGACTTTAGGAGCAACTGTAGACTTGGGGTTTTCTTTCTTCCTTTATATATATATATATATATTTCCTTTTTCTCTTTTTGGGAGTGTGTATGTGTATGCTTCTTCTTTGTGTGATTTTGTCTGTATAGCTTTGCTTTTACCATTTGTCCTAGGTTCTGACTGTCTGGTTTTTTTTTGTTTGTTTGTTTTTTTAGTATACTTTTTAGTGCTTGTAATCATTGGTGGATTTGTTGATTGGTTTGGTTGCGCTCTTCTTTTTTTCTTTCTCTTTTTTATTACTTTTTAATCTTTTATTTTTAATAATATTTTTTAATTTTTTATTTTAATAACTTTTATTTATTTATTTATATTTCTTTCTTTCTTTTTCTCCCTTTTCTTCTGAGCCATGTGGCTGACAGGGTCTTGATGCTCCGGCCAAGTGTCAGGCCTGAGACTCTTAGGTGGGAGAGCTGAGTTCAAGACATTCGTCCACCAGAGACCTTCTGGCCCCACGTAATATCAAACAGTGAAAGCTCTCCCAGAGATCTCCATCTCAACGCTAAGACCCAGCTCCACTCAACGACCAACAAGCTATAGTGCTGGACACCCTATGCCAAACAACTAGCAAGACAGGCACACAACCCCACCCATTAGAAGAGAGGGTGCCTAAAATCATAATAAGTTCACAAACACCCCAAAACACACCACCGGTCGCAGTCCTGCCCACGAGAAAGACAATATCCAGCCTCATCCACCAGAACACAGGCACCAGTCCCCTCCACCAGGAAGCCTACACAACCCACTGAACAAAACTCACCCACTGGGGGCAGACATCAAAACAACAGGAACTACAAACCTGCAGCCTGATAAAAGGAGACCCCAAACACAGTAAGTTAAGCAAAATGAGAAGACAGAGAAATACACAGCAGTTGAAGGAGCAAGGTAAAAACCCACCAAACCAAACAAATAAAGAGGAAATAGTCTACCTGAAAAATAATTCAGAATAATGATAGTAAAGATGATCCAAAATCTCAGAAATAGAATGGAGAAAATAAAAGAAACGTTTAACAAGGACCTAGAAGAACTAAAGAGCAAAAAAACAATGATGACCAACACAATAAATGAAATGAAAAATTCTCTAGAAGGAATCAATAGCAGAATAACTGAGGCAGAAGAACAGATAAATAACCTGGAAGATAAAATAGTGGAAATAACTACCACAGAGCAGAATAAAGAAAAAAGAATCAAAATCATTGAGGAGAGTCTCATAGTCCTCTGAGACAACATTAAACACACCAACATTCAAATTATAGGGGTCCCAGAGAAGAAGAGAAAAATAAACTGTTTGAGAAACTATTTGAAGAGATTATAGTTGAAAACTTCCCTAACATGGGAAAGGAAATAGTGAATCAAGTCCAGGAAGTGCAGAAAGTCCCATACAGGATATACCCAAGGGGAAACATGCCAAGACACATATTAATCAAACTATTGAAAATTAAATACAAACAAAAAATATTAAAAGCAGCAAGGGAAAAACAACAAATAACATACAAGGGAATCCCCAGAAGGTTAACAGCTGATCTATCAGTAAAAACTCTGCAAGCCAGAAGAAGTGGCAGGACATATTTAAAGTGATGAAAGGGAAAAACCTATAACCAAGATTACTCTACCCAGCAAGGATCTCATTCAGATTTGACAGAGGAATTAAAACATTTACAGACAAGTAAATGCTAAGAGAATTCAGCACCATCAAACCCACTTTACAGCAAATGCTAAAGGAAATCCTCTAGGCAGGAAACACAAAAGAAGGAAAACACCTACAAAATCAAAATCAAAACAATTAAGAAAATGATAATAGGAACATACATATTGGTAATTACCTTAAATGTAAATGGATTAAATGCTCCAACCAAAAGACATAGACTAGCTGAATGGATACAAAAACAAGACCCATATATACACTGTCGACAAGAGACCCACTTCAGACCTAGGGACACATACAGACTGAAAGTGTGGGGATGGAAAAATATATTACATGCAAATGGAAATCAAAAGAAAGCTGGAGTAGCAGCTTTCTCATATACTCATATCAGACAAAATAGACTTTAAAATAAAGACTATTACAAGAGATGAAGAAGGACACTACATAATGATCAGGGATGAAGAAGATATAACAATTGTAAATATTTATGCACCCAACATAGGAGCACCTCAATACATAAGGCAAATGTTAACAGCTATAAAATGGGAAATAGACAGTAACACAATTATAGTAGGGGACCTCTAACACCCCACTTTCACGAATGGACAGATCATCCAAAATTAAAACAAATAAGGAAACACAAGCTTTAAACGACACAATAGACCAGATAGATATAATTGATATTTATAGGACATTCCATCCAAAAACAACAGTATAAACTTTCTTCTCAAGTGCACATGGAACATTCTCCTGGATAGATCATATCTTGGGTCACAAATCAAGCCTTGGTAAATTCAAGAAAATTGAAATTGTATTATGTTTTCTGATCACAACGCTATGAGAACAGATACCAATTCCAGAAAATAATCTGTAAAAATACAAACACATGGAGGCTAAACAATACACTACTAAATAACCAAGAGATCACTGAAGAAATCAAAGAGGAAATCAAAAAATACCTAGAAACAAATGACAATGAAAACACGACAACCCAAAATCTCTTGGATGAAGCAAAAGCAGTTCTAAGACGGAAGTTTATAGCAATACAATCCTACCTCAAGAAACAACAAACATCTCAAATAAAGAACCTAACCTTACACCTAAAGCAATTAGAGAAAGAAGAACAAAAAAGCCCCCACAGTTAGCAGACGGGAAGAAATCAAAGAGCAGATCAGAAATAAACGAAAAAGAAATGAAGGAAATGATGGTAAAGATCAATAAAACTAAAAGACTGATCTTTGAGAAGATACAAAAAATTGACAAACCATTAGCCAGACTCATCAAGAAAGAAAGGGAGAAGACTCAAATCAATAGAATTAGAAATGAAAAAGGAGAAGTAACAACTGACATTGCAGAAATACAAAGGATCATAAGAGATTACCACAGGTAACTATATGCCAGTAAAATGGACAACCTGGAAGAAATGGATAAATTCATAGAAAAGCCCTACCTTCTGAGTCTGAACCAGGAAGAAATAGAAAATACAAACAGACCAGTCACAAGCACTGAAATTGAAACTGTGATTAAAAATCTTCCAACAAACAAAAGCTCAGGACCAGATGGCTTCACAGGCAAATTCTATCAAACATTTAGAGAAGAGCTAAAACCTATCCTCCTCAGACTCTTCCAAAATAGAGCAGAGGGAGGAACACTCCCAAATTCATTCTACAAGGCCACCATCACCCTGATACTGAAACCAGACAAAGATGTCACAAAAAAAGAAAACTACAGGCCAATACCATTGATGAACATAGATGCAAAAATCCTCAACAAAATACAAGCAATCAGAATCCAACAGCACGTTAAAAGGATCATACACCATGATCAAGTGGGGTTCATCCCAGGAATTTAAGGATTCTTCAATATATGCAAATCAATCAATGTGATACACCATCTTAACAAACTGAAAGAGAAAAACCATATGATCATTGCAATAGATGCAGAAAAAGCTTTCAACAAAATTCACCACCAATTTATGATAAAAACCCTCCAGAAAATGGGCATACAGGGAACTTACCTCAACACAATACAGGCCATATATGACAAGCCCACAGCCAACATCGTTCTCAATGGTGAAAAACTGAAACCATTTCCTCTAAGATCAGGAACAAGACAAGGTTTCCCACTCTCACCACTCTTATTCAACATAGTTTTGGAAGTTTTAGCCACAGAAATCAGAGAAGAAAAAGAAATAAAAGGAATCCAAATCGGAAAAGAAGAAGTAATATTGTCACTGTTTGCAGATGACATGATACTATACATAGAGAATCCTAAAGATACTACCAGAAAACTACTAGAGCTAATCAATGAATTTGGTAAAGTAGCAGGATATAAAATTAATGCACAGAAATATGTTGCATTCCTACACACTAATGATGAAAAACCTGAAAGAGAAATTAAGGAAACACTCCCATTTACTATTGCAACAAAAAGAATAAAATACCTAGGAATAACCCTACTTAAGGAGACAAAAGACCTGTATGCAGGAAACTATAAGATACTGATGAAAGAAATTAAAGATGATACAAACAGATGGAGAGATATACCATGTTCTTGGACTGGAAGCATCAACATTGTGAAAGTTGGTATACTACCCAAAGCAACCTACAGATTCAATGCAATCCCTATCAAACTACCAATGGCATTTTTCTCAGAACTAGAAAAAAATTTTCACAATTTGTATGGAAACACAAAAAACCCAGAATGGCCAAAGCAATCTTGAGAACGAAAAATGGAGCTGGAGGAATTAGGCTCCCTGACTTCAACCTATACTACAAAGCTACAGTAATCAAGACAGTATGGTACTGGCACAAAAACAGAAATATAGATCAATGGAACAGGATAGAAAGCCCAGAGATAAACCCACACTCATATGGTCACCTTATCTTTGATAAAGGAGACAAGAATATACAGTGGAGAAAAGACAGCCTCTTCAATAAGTGGTGCTGGGAAAACTGGACAAGTACATGTAAAAGTATGAGATTAGAACACTCTCTAACACCATACACAAAAATAAGCTCAAAATGGATTAAAGACCTAAATGTAAGGCCAGACACTATCAAACTCTTAGAGGAAAACATAGGCAGAACACTCTATGACATAAATCACAGCAAGATCATTTTTGATCCACCTCCTAGAGAAATGGAAATAAAAACAAAAATAAACAAATGGGACCTAATGAAACTCAAAGCTTTTGCACAGCAAAGGAAACCATAAACAAGACGATAAGACAACCCTCAGAATGGGAGAAAATATTTGCAAATGAAGCAGCTGACAAATGATTAATCTCCAAAATTTACAAGAAGCTCATGCAGCTCAATATCAAAAAAACAAACAACCCAATCCAAAAATGGGTAGAAGACCTAAATAGACATTTCTCCAAAGAAGATATACAGATTTCCAGCAAACACATGAAAGAATGCTCAACATCATTAATCACTAGAGAAATGCAAATCAAAACTACAATGAGATATCATCTCACACCAGTCAGAATGGCCATCATCAAAAAATCTAGAAACAATAAATGCTGGAGAGGGTGTGGAGAAAAGGGATCACTCTTGCACTGCTGGTGGGAATGTAAATTGATACGGAGGTTCCTTAAAAAACTACAAATAGAACTACCATATGACCCAGCAATTCCACTACTGGGCATATACACTGAGAAAACCATAATTCAAAAAGAGTCATGTACCACAATGTTCATTGCAGCTCTATTTACAATAGCCTGGACATGAAAGCAACCTAAGTGTCCATCGACAGATGAATGGATAAAGAAGATGAGGCACAGATATACAATGGGATATTACTCAGCGATAAAATGAAATGAAACTGAGTTATTTGTAGTGAGGTGGATGGACCTAGAGTCTGTCATACAGAGTGAAGTAAGTCAGAAAGAGAAAAACAAATACCGTATGCCAACACCTATATATGGAATCTAAAAAAATGTGGCTCTGAAGAACGTAGGGGCAGGACAGGAATAAAGAGGCAGATATAGAGAATGGACCTGAGGACATGGGGGGCAGGTGGGGAAGGGAAGCTGTGACAAAGTGAGAGAGTAGCATTGACATATATACACTACCAAATGTAAAATAGATAGCTAGTGCGGTGGGATAGGAAGGGTGGGAGGGAGGCTCAAGAGGGAGGGGATATGGGCATATATGTATACGTATAGCTGATTCACTTTGTTATACAGCAGAAATTAACACAACATTGTAAAGCAATCATACTCCAATAAAGATGTTTAAAAAAATTCCAGAAGCATTAAACATTTAAATATAAAAAATTAAATAATAAAAATGAAGAGTGACAGCTTTCTTCCATTGTTGAGCCCTGATGGTGTGGTGGTGAAAAAGGAAGGCTAGAAGAAGGTGGAATCTGGGAGATGCCCTTCCACCAGGGAACTAAGGGTCTTGAGAAGTCTATTTTGCTGGAAAGTAGGCCTGTTATGGAGAACACTTTCAGCATATTTCAAAATGGTTACTTTCCTCTCTTCTGCCAGAGGTATGAGGTGTTGATTCTATGAAACCCAACTGCCACCAGATTCCTTATAAAGTTGATGGGGAAACTTCTGCTTATATCTTGGAAGTGGCCCATAAAGAACTCTGACAAAGAGCGTGTCTCTTTAATATGTTTTGAATAATTTCATCTTTTTTGGTAGGTGTACTAAGAGTCTAGTTACTTACGTGGCTTTATTGGTGACACAACAATTTTAACAAAGCAAATAAAAACTGGTATAGAAATATAAAAAAAAAAATCAAGAGTGCAATCTTAGACTACACTTGCAACCTAGGGGTGGGGAGATTATCATAACCAAAACAGGAAACACACTTTGCTCTGGAGACGCAGATAGATATAGTTAACTATATAAATATCAAAATTCTTTTTCCCAAATTTATTTGTCTATTGACTTTATTTCTAATATTTCTTGCCAAGAAACAGTAAGACAAATAAATTTGAAAAAATAATTGCAATACAGATAAAGAGTTAACTATCCATAGTATACAAAGAACTTTCACAATATAAAAGATAACCTAAAAGAAAAATGAGCAGATAATATGAACAGATAGTTCATAGAAGAGCATATTGATATGGCTGAGAAATATAAAAAAGCTTCTCAAACACATTACTGGTCAAGGAAATGCAAGTTAAAGTACAATGAGATATCGTTATATTTATTAGACTGAGAAAAATTAAAAGAAAAATAATATCATTGCTGGCAGAGATGGATGGATGAGGGTAAGGTATGCACATACTATGCTATTGGAAATAGAATTATTGTAGTTTTTGGAAAGCAATCTGTTTACATCCCTTAAAATTTAAAACACACTCTTTAGCCCAGCAATCTCACTCCTGGGAATATACTTTATCATTTGTTAAAACCTAGGTACTAAAATGATTATTGTAGCTATGTGTGATTGCTAAAACTTGAAAATCCCAATATCCCTCAACTTTGAATAAACTACAGTGAATCCCCAGCTAGGAATATTATGAAACCATTAGGAAAAAATGAATTGGAGTCATGTCAGCTGACTTAGGGATTTCCGCAAGATATTGTTGAGAGAACAATGCAAGACGCAGAAAATCTTGTATAAGATGATCCATTTTTTTTGTAGAGAAAAGAATGACAAAACATGAATGAGTATGTGGGGTTGATGCATGTGTGTGTGAATATGTAGATAGAGATAGATATTTACATGGGTATATGAATACAGAGAAATGTATGAATGCTCGCTAACATGCGTGAGTAGAGCAGTGCTGAAGGACAGGCAGAGGAAGGAGAATGGAAGAGAAGCAGCAAACAGAAAAGATGGAAAGAAGTCTGCACTAAAAAGAAATTGGTGTGTAGAAGATCTTGTTTATGCTAAATTGTATCTCAATGCATAAAATATCAGGAAAAAAGAAAAGATAGATCTGTACGGTCCCATCTGTAGGAATTCTGATACTATATTTTAAAGTGAAAAAAGCCAGTTGTAAGGGCTTCCCTGGTGGCACAGTGGTTGAGAGTCTGCCTGCTGATGCAGGGGACACGGGTTTGTGCCCCGGTCTGGGAAGATCCCACATGTCGCGGAGCGGCTGGGCCCGTGAGCCATGGCCGCCGAGCCTGCGCGTCCGGAGCCTGTGCTCCGCAACGGGAGAAGCCACAACAGTGAGAGGCCCGCGTACTGCAAAAAAAAAAAAAAAAAAGCCAGTTGTAGAGTATAGTATGCCACTATCCTATTTCAATAAAAACAAATAGGTATTGAAACTAACACAACATTGTAAATCAACTATACTCCAATATAAAATTTTTAAAAAAACCAAATAGGCAAGTACAACCCTTGTACAGTATACATGTATTTATGATTGTATGAGTTTGTTTAACAAGGAGAATACTGTGAAAGGATACACAGGGGGTAACAATGGTTACTGCACAGTGTGGAGGGGGATAGTTTTCACTTTTCACTTCTTTGTATTGATTGCACTGTTCCACTTGTCACAATAAGCATGTATTACTTTGATAGCTTTAAAACATCAATAAAGAAAAAAAAACCCTGAAGTAATAATGGGTTTCTTTTTCTCTCCTTCTTTGTTCCTCCCTGAACATCTGGCTTGGAACATAGCCCAGTGCCCCACAAGCTGTCCCATCCTATCCACTTCACATGCAAGCGGACATCTGAGTCCCATAGGTAGAGGGAGTTGAGGTTACCTCCCACAAAAGTCCCCGGAGGTAGTCAAATGCAGGGAATGTGTCTGGATATCTGTGAAGTTCTTGGAAAATTCTGGGCCACTTAAGAATTTGGCTGTTCTAGAGAACAGAGGAACTAAGGATGGAGCCCACAACTCTACTGATTGACACACCCAAGTCTCAGTTCTGGCCTGGCCAATCCTTCCAGTTAAAGCACCTACAATATGATTATAGCTCTATAAAAATATCTGTGTGTGCCTGCAAGGCCAGGAGAGAAATTGAGGAGGAATGAAACCTAGCTTGTTGAGGCTCTATATCTTAACTCCTATAGTCCTTTCTAATACTCTGGATGAGTATTACTTCCATTTTAAAGAGAAGAAAACAGAGGACCAGAGTTTAAGGAACATGCTAAAGCCTATATAGCTGGTCAGTTGTTAGGTTGAAGCTTGTGAATTGCTAGTCTAATTCTAGATTGTTTTCTCCTGCTCTCTTTTTTTTATTGTGGTAAAATAAACATAATCTTTACCGTTGTAACCATTTTTAAGTGTACACTTCAGTGGCATTAAGTACATTCGTATTGTTCCATCCACCTCCAGAACCTTTTCATCTTCCCGAACTGAAACACCACCTCCATTATCACTATTTTTTAAATATAACAGTCTTGAGATATAATTGACATACAATTCACCCATTTAAGGTATGTAATCCAACATTTTTTTAGCATATTCGTAGAGTTGTACAACTATGATCACAATAAATTTTAAAACATTTCCGTCACTCTCAAAAAAACCCCTGTACCCATTAGCGGTCACTCCCCAATTCCCCCGGCCCCTAATCTACTTTCTGTCTCTTTAGATTTGTCTATTCTGGACATTTCATGCAAATGGAATGATATGATAGGTGTCCTATAATTTTAGATTGTTTTTGATCTACAAAATCTCTAACAGTTAGGATGTAGTTTTTGGCTGCTACAACAGAGGCCCAAATAATAATGGTTTAAACAAGTGTATTTCTCACTCATGTCAATGTTTGGGCTGCTCTCTCTCATCAGTTTAGGCTCCTTCTTTCATATTCTCCTGCCCTCTCAGGTGTTGTCCTTGTGTAAATGGACCAAGTCAGTTGGCCACCACTTCTGCTTTTTAGTAATGGGAAGGAGAGGTGATGAGGGTAAACATCTACCCTTTAAGAACATAACCCTGAGGTTGCACATTTCAGCCTTGTTTACAGCTCACTGGCCAGAGTCTGGTCACATGATCACACTCAGCCTTACAAGCAAGGCTAAGAAGTATAGTCTTGTGCCCTTCTGAAATTCCATGACCATGGAAAAGTGGGGGAATAGATCCTGGGGGAAACCTAGTGGTCCCTGCTACAGTGGGAAGAGGGCTTTCCAAAATTTGAGTGTGGATCCGTCTACCTGCAAAGCTCATCATCTTATCCTGAACCACATTAAAAATGGTTAGGATGCTACTTGAGGTGAAATATTTTTATTTTTCTCACAGTTTTCTATTGGGCAAGAAGCTCATTCCTAGGAGGACCTCTCTGAGGGTCATTCATCCTGCTTCAAACTCATTCCAACAATTTTCCCAAGGCCACAATGGATCACCTGCTGCCTAAGAGGTAAAACATAACAAATAAAAGATATGTATGTGTTCATATATATATATTACACATGCACACACATACAGGTACATTTATAAGAGGCTCTCTGCTACCTGTGAATCTCCAAAGACAGTTGCTTCATAGGTGATACAAATTGGAAGTTTGAGGGTCAGCGTCTTCATAGGTTGGAAGGTTGGGACAGCAAGGGAAGAGAAGTTTTCTTGCCCCTTATGCCAGGCATGTGTCTGGAGATAGCACTGGCCCAATTCAGGCAAGGGCTGCCTTGGTGTGTGTGTTAGGGGGAAGGGAGTGACGAGAGGGTGGTCACTATAGACTTCTGGGCACTACTCAGTGGCAGATGCCTAAATCTCACCATCTGAGAGTCATTCCTCACCATGGTTATTTTTCCTCCCAAGGATGGAATGTTCTGGAAGATTTCATCCAACAAGCCATGTCATTTATTAGGCAAAACCTTCCTATACAGGACAAAAGGTGTATTAGCTTCAGCACTTTCATATTTTTACTGAGATATATTTGGCTACAACTGTTATTTTAATGTTAAGTACAATTTGAGGAAGTGCAATGTTTTATATTAGTATTAGAGGAGTACAGGGACTTTCCCATTTCTTAAACTCCAATATTGCTGAATACAATTATAATACAATTTTCACTACTCAGCCATAAAAGGGAATGGATGGACTTGGATGGTCTTATGCTAAGTGAAATAAGTCAAGTAGAGATAGACAAATACTATATGATATGTGGAATCTAAAAAATACAACAAACTAGTGAATATAACAAAAAAGCAGACTCACAGATATAGAGAACAAACTAGTGGTTAACCAGTGGGGAGAGGGAAGGGGGGAAGGGCAAAATAGGGTTAGGGGGTTAAGAGGTACAAACTATTAGGTATAAACTAAGCTACAGGGATAAATTGTATAATACAGAAAATATAGGCAATACTTATAATAACTGTAAATGGAGTATAACCTTTAAAAATTGTGAATCACTATACTGTACACCTTTAACATACAATATTGTACATCAACTACACTTCAATTAAAAATTGTAATACAGTTTTCATCCCTTTGAAAAAAGCATTTATATAAGTAATTTGTATTTAAAATAGTTAGAAAATACAGAAAAATAAAAAGATAGAAAAAAAGGAATAAATGTAACCTGTAACCCCACTTCCCAAAGATAATGATCAAAAGTTTTGGAGTATATTTTCATTTCTTTTAAGCACACATTCACATAAATATAAAGGTATTTGTAATAAAATTGAAATATGAGATATCTTTATTGCTGAATAAACAAGAGTCTGGTAAATGGATGCAGATGGAACCAAATTGAAGAAAAGTCCAAGGAGAGGCCAACTCAAAAGGCCTAAAGGATTTTAATTTCAAGTCATGGGCTTTGGGGGAAAAAGTAACTAATCAAATCCACCATAAGTCCTATTGCCGAACAAACAGAAATCTTCTTTAGTATAAACAGTCGGGAAAAAAGAAAATCACCAAGCACATGAAAAGATTCAATAGTCAAAAAAAGTGTCTATTCTGAAAGAAACATTTCCCAATGAAACAAACATATGACATGGGAGAAAACTTTTAAGCAAAGTTCCTAAGATACATTTTCAGTGGACTTGAGAGGTTATTGCATCTATGAAAAGATCACATCATGGAAGATTGTGTTTTAATTTGAGTTACAATTACAAAGCCCAAATTTAAAAAGGGAATGCTCCCTAATAAACTACTGGATCTGGGAATTGAGATTTCATGGCTGTAAACATCACAAAAGGAGAGACCACATGCTGCCTGATGGAAGGACACACAATCACTTATAAAGTAGTGCTTCCCCCACCCCAGGCGAAGGAATATGTTTGGGGGGAATGCACTCAGCACCTCCTGTAGGAAACTACAGGACAAATAAATTGCTCAACAAAATAAACTTCAAGGAAGGAAGAGAGAAAGAAAGAGTGAGAGAGCAAGAGAGATGTATCAATCAATATCAATGGCAACGTGTGGACATTATGTGGATCTTGTCTCTAGCATTTATGAGACAACTGGAAATTTGAACACTGACTAAAAATTTATAATATTAAATAAACACTGCTAATTTTTTAAGATAATTGTTTGGTTTTTTAAAAACTATCTTTTAGGGACTTCCCTGGTGGTCCAGGGGTTAAGAATCTACCTTCTAATGCAGAGGACGCAGGTTCGATCCCTGGCTGGGGAATTAAGATCCCACATACCGTGGGGCAACTAAGCCTGCATGCCACAATGAGAGGGCCCGCGTGCTGCAACTACAGAGCCCATGCGCTCTGGAGCCCACGCGCCACAACTAGAGAGAAGCCTGAGCACCGAAATGAAGAGCCTGCACACCACAACGAAGAACCTGCATGCTGCAACTAAGATCCGATGCAGCCAAAATAAACCAATAAATAAATAGGAAGGAAATTTTTTAAAAACCTATCTTTTAGGGGTAACTACTGAAATGTTTATAAATGAAGTGAAATGTCTACGATTTGATCAAAACAATGGGGAAGGGAAAGTTGAGGTATGGAGATGAAACAAGAGTGGCCAGCTGTTGATACCCATTAAGCTGGATGATGGGCACATGGGGGGCTATTATGCTATTCTCTCTACTTTTGTGCATGTTTGAAAGTTACTAAAACAAATTGCTCAAAAATTGCGCTAGAAACATGAGCAAGAGGTTGGGTATTCCAGAAAATCAAGTCAGTGACTTAGATCATTGCACAGGAAATTCTCCCAGAACTTAGAGGAAATGGAAAAAGATAGAACGAGTGAAACTACATGAAACTTAGAGACGTGGGAGATGCAGTGTGAACATAAAATCAGAATTCGAGAAGAATGCACGAACAGAACCAACAGGGGACAAGCAATAAACTTCATTAAAGAACATGTCCATTATTGGTTTCTTCTCTAACTAACAAGTTATTTAGCAATATTTTATACATCCAAATACATAGAGATTTTAAAATTTATTAACTTCTAACATTGTGTATAGTTATGGAACATGTTCCATATGATTTCCATTTTTGAAAAAATTTTGAGGCTTGCTTTAGTGCCTAGAACACGAACAGCTTTTAGAAACATCCTTGAGTGCTTGTGAGGAATGTGTACTCTGTAATTGTTGGATGCAGAATTCTAAACATGCCCTTTGGTCACTTAACCTTGTTTAGCTTTTGTCTGCCTGACCTATCAAAGGGAAGTATTGGAACCTCCCACTGGCACGTGGACTTACCAATTTCTTCCTGTAGTTCTGTCCATTTACACTGCATAAGTTTTGAGGCTATCTGATTAGGTGCATGTGCTTAATATTGACTCCTCTTTGTAAATTGAACCTTCCTATCCTTTTTTTCTCCCCGCTTTTGTTTATGCTCTGCAGCTTGCAGGATCTTACTTCCCCGACCAGGGCTTGAACCCAGGCACACGGCAGTGAAAGCACTGAGTCCTAACCACCAGGGAACTCCCAGAACCTCCCTATCCTTAACAATTTTTTTTTTTGTCTTAGGATTTGTCTGAAAATAATATAATAGATGGTTAGTATTTGCCCCATGTGATTTTTCCCCCATTCTTTTACTTGCAATTTTGCACATCCTTATGTAAACCAGTCTCGTGTAAACAGTGCTTCTAAACATATCTGTGGTGAAGGAGCAATTGGTTTTTGTTTTTCCCAATCCATTATAGGTTAAGACTTTTGTAAAATATACCAAAAAATTAATTTCTAGAATTAGACATGCAAACTACAAGCCAGATATTTTAGTATTAGATTCAACACACATAAAACTATAAAACTTTTATAGTTTCTAAGCCACTATCAACTTCTGAACATAAGTTGCTCCAGCCTTCAACAATCACAGCCACACTTTTGAGCTCAGTGTTGTAAACAGCATATTATCAGGATTTTGTTCTGTTATCTGGCCTAACAAACTATCTTTTAATTGGCAAGTTTAGTCCATTTACAGTTAGGCTTGTTATAGTTGGTACATTTGGGCTTGTTTCTCTCATCTCTGTAAGTCTCCTCTCTTCTCCCATCACCAAGTTGATATGGCCTGGAATTATAATTTGAGCACATTATGCGTATTTTTTCTTTCCTTTGGCCTTCACTACATTTTAATGACCAGGTGTTATATAGACTGTTTGTGTCCACCCAAATTCATCTGTTGAACCCTAATCCCCAGTGTGTTGGTATTAGGAGGTGGGGCCTTTGGGAGGTGATTAGGTCATGAGGTTGAAGCCCTCTCGAATGGGAGTAGTGCCCTCATAAAAGAGCCTCAAAGAGCTTGATCTTTGCCCATTCCACCACGTAAAGACACAGAGAGAAGATGGCTATCTCCAAATCAGGTCCTCACCAGATACCGAATCTGCCATGCCAATATTTCTAGCCTCCAAAACTGTGAGAAATTTTTTGTTTCTAAGCCACCCAGTCTATGGTTCCCTGAGAGCTGCCATAAAGGACCAAGATGCAAGTTTACCCAGATCTTTACTGCTCACCTTTCCCTCAGTTATCTCGTACAGTACTTCCTAGGTTTGTTTTTCCTCGTATTTAAGTACCTCATCCAAAGTATTTAAATGGGGGCCTTTGAGTGGCTAGACATAAAATTCTAAGTTCAAAGTTCTTTTTCTTCAGTCCTTAAAAATGTAACTCCACAAACAGGGCTGCTGTTGGAAAATCTGGTGTCCATGGGTTCCCAGCTTTAAAGGGCTTCGTTTTTGCTCATTCTCTCTGGAAGCTTTCAGAATTATTTTTGTCTTTGTCACTCTTAAGTTTTACTATCCAGCAGTGAAGATGAATGAACTACATCAGTTATGTACCAACATGAAAGAATCTCACAATGAGTAATATGTGACAATACATACACCTTTTACATAATGTCCCAAAACACGCAAAACTAAACAGTAAATTTTTAGGGATGCATATATATGGCAAAATTGTGAAGAAAAGAAAAGGATAAACCCAAATGGGGATGTACCAGGAGAGAGGCCCATGGGGTTGGGGGTGGCAGGGCCTTTAGTACTGAAATGTGCTGTTGTCCCAACTGGGGGTGAGAACATGGGTATTCTTTTTTAAATACCTCACATATATTTTCCGCATGTATATAGTGTAAGGTAAGACATTATCACCTTGTAACTGGATGCCTAGCAGTGGCTCACAGGTCAGGATACTGGGAACAGGAAGCAGTAGGTTGAACACCCTATGGGAGTGGCTGTGGTGGTCACTATGGCTGAAACTGCTAGAGACAAACCAGGGATAGAGATGGGGATGGAGGAGTTCTAAGTTTGTTCTAAATTAAGAAACACACACTTCTGGACTTGTCTTCATACCCCACCAGGAGCCATGCCTCTGACTGAATGAGCTGTCACTCACTGCCCTCAGGCTTGGCTCTGAGCTTTTTCTGGCACCAACACTTCAGCATTTCCTGTCCCAGCCTAAATAGTCGGCCTGAAGGGCCCAAGACTGCTCTGGAGCCTTTGATTCCACTGTGTGGACACGACAGCCTTTCTGGTCCCTAAAAGGTCTCCAGCCTCCAGATGTCACTAACTTACTAAGAGACTCATAATTTCACGCCAAAGTCCAGCATGAGTGCATCCTCTAACCAAGGTCTCCCTTCCCCCTTGGGCATCCTCCCAAGGAGCCCACCGTGGTTCTCTAGCTGTGGGGGCCAATGATACTTCAACAACTGCTTTCCTCCTTTGAGTCTTCAATGTATCTAACAAAGGTGAACTTGAACTAAACTTTTTACTAGTCAAGTTTCCTCCCCTAAGTGATGACTTTTAAATAATGACAGGTTTCTTTAAAGACCAGCCAAAGAAGGTATGTGAACAGCAGAACTGTGTCCAGGAGAGCTTTTATTTTTACGGAACAGTTTTAAAAATACAGAATAAAATAGCTTTATCTCTACTATTATTCACAACATCTGGTCCAAATATTACATATTTTTAAAATACTTAAACGTTTAATGAAGCCATGTTAGAAAAACAATATGAAAATTCTTTTTAAAAACTCCATAAAATAATTAGACATCTCAAAAAACAACCCCACCCCAAATACCCTCAGTATGCAAAATAAAAAACAAACAGAAATCCCAGAAAGGTATATAGCCAAAGTCAGTCACAAAAACTTAAGGAAAATATAGGCATCCCCACTGTTTTAAGAACAGTCAGAAATTTATTAACATGTCAAACAAAGGTTGTTACGAACGAACAAAAAGGGTATTAACTTGACTGTCAGTAAGACGGCACCATTGGGAAGGGTGTCCTAAGTGTTGGGAAACACACCGAGCAATTCTAAGGAGGCTGGATGTTACTAGTGTAGAGTGAAGACGAGGCACAGTCAAGAACAGACTAAAAGGACAGGAATGTGTGGAGGCTGCTGAAAAGGGATCCTCTGCGCTAATGTGCTTCACAGGTCCATGGGCAGATGCTGAACGCGGGCAAAAACGGGCAATCTTCTTGCACTACTCCAGTTGTGACTGCGGGAGGGGTGGAGGGTGGGGGAGATCCTATTCTCTGTGTCAAAATCATAAGGGGACAGAGCACAACACGCATGGCATGTGAGGCCCCAGGTGTTTCCCTAAAGCCAACAGTGGCTCCCTGTGAGAGCCACTCAGGCTGCCACCGTGAGAGCTCAGGCTGCCATCGTGTCCAGGGGGCACAGCTGGGTGAGCACACCAGGGGGCAGCAACAGTCATGCCAGGCCTGCTGCCTGCAGCTGAGCATCCACCCCAAGCCGTGGGGGTGAGTGTGCAGGATGCTGCCTTTCTTTGCGCCAGACAGGTTCTGATGAGGCTTCCGCCACAGCTCCTTGTTCGTCTCCTATCTGGCCTGACCACTTTTGTGGCATCGATATTATGGAAGATTACAGTTGCCAACTTCAAGTCTAAGTTGCTAGTACCAATATTTCAGCAGAGACATGAATTAAAGAAATAACAACTTAGCTCATGGTCATAAAATATATGCATGGGTAAATAAAGTATACACACATACGAAAGATTCATCAATGGAGAAATTCTATCATCACATGACATTGTCATGAAAATTATCATTCCCTCCCTGGAAAACTGTGACTATTATCCTGGGTAGAAATGTTATTTTACTATATGGAAATACTGTAATATTCATGCATAAACCAGGTTGTCATCATGAAAGTCAGTATTCTACAGTATGAAGCAAATCCTGTGTGTGAATCTGTTACCATGAAAACGGGAAACCATCAGGACCCATGGTTAAGCCACTTCCCTTGCCTTGATCAATCACAAGAAACTTACTACAATCTAACATTTGAAATCATCTTAAGAAAGATTCTGTATCAATGAATCTATGTTTAATTCCCTAGTGAGAATGAGAATGGAAATCGCCTACAAAGACTGGAGCCACTTCCCATTGTGAACCATTTAGATATTTTATCAAAACCAGTGGTGGGTTCGCCCTTGCCACCACAGTGATATTGCAGCATCTACTGTCCCATTTATAAGTTTCTACTTTCCACATCAGGATCACCAATGTAAATGTGAAAACGGTGGGTAGGTGTTCATGTGGGAATTGGAGGGTGAATGCCCTGCCCAAGGACATTCACATCCAAAATATCCTAAAACATTCTATTGGCCAAAGCATAGTGGGTATGTGGCCCCAGCAATGCAAGTGGGAGGTGCACAGGCACAGACCGTGCATGGCCACTGTGTCCCCCCAAACCTCCCCTTCAGGTGTGTGCTTAAACACAAGAAGCAGATGAATATATTTTTCTTTCAACTACAGACTCATTCTGTAGCATATCTGCTAGCCAGAGGACAGACTTCCTAATCTCCTGTCCCCTTCCCCCACCTTGGACAGAGAATCTAAGTTGGCCCCAATGGAACAAGAAAGGCAAAAACCCTCTTTTTCCAATAGGAGGTGTGGGCACAGGGCTTCTTTGCACATTTGAAGGCTTATGGAAAATATCGCCCCAGACCAGCAGATCTGAAACCTCTCAATAAGCCCAGCCCAGGAGAGTTTTCAGAAGGGAGAGGATTCCTAGACATCTGAAGCACATGCCCTGAGTGTTACCCACTGGGAGGGAAGATTCCTGGGTCAAGTTAAGCTGAAAGGAACTTGTTCCTGAATTACCAATGGTTCAGAGGCTTTCATTTGGATATTTGGTCCTTCTGCTCACCTAGAGAGCTAGAATACTGCAATCTCTGGGATGTTTTACAATTTTCCCCATTGTTCAGAGGAGAGAAATTGGAGATGCTGAGCAAAATACAAATAGAAGGAACTAAGCAACTAAGGGGACAACTAGGGCTGTCAGCCTCGAGGGCTTACCAAGTCAAACGGATGAAAATCATTTAACCAGTGTGCTTCTAAAGTAAATATGCACCAAATACACTTCAAAAAAACATACCATACAAATTTAAATTTAGAATCTAAGTTCTTTACTTAATCTGCGAGAAGGTCTTGGCAAAACAATGCAGTGGCTCTGAAGTGTTCTTGCCAGAATAGGCCTTAAAGCCCCAAACTTTACAGGAATCAAGGAGGCTGATTCTGTCTGCTGCCAAAGACATCCCAGTGTGGTAAGCTGAACCAGTTGCGGGCGCAGGAAGTTCGCCATGTGCTCACTGCCTGGTAAACAACCAGGTAAATACTTAAGAAGCACTACCTCAAGAAACGAGGTCACTCAGGATTTTTCTTTGATTGCAAATTTAAAGCCAAATTCAATAAAAGTCATTTTTATCAGAAACAATTTAATATTATTAATTAGAATTCAACAGAGGGGGCCTGCCAGCTGCTCTTCTTACTACCTTCAGCAATAACTTAAACAGGAAAGGCAGCATTTGGCCAGGGGATCTAATCTTCCCCTCTGCAAAATCAAAATCCAGTGGACATTCAACATGGCAACTCACAGAAAGTCTCCTTAAGCCTTAACTGCCAGATATGAATGGCAACACAACTGCAGTGATTAATTTACCAGGAGGCTGCACCATTCAATATGGCGGCTGTTTGTCACCTGCCCCAGCTTCCCTTCTTCACAAAACAAATTCACTATAACTTAACCCATGGTTTCTGGGCTCTGGTCCAGTAGTCAGTTTTGATAAATAGATTAAGCATTATGTATTTACACTTTCATGGTATCAAGCAATACAAAACACAACCGCAATAATGGTTACTGGCCTTTAAGAGCCAGGACAACAAGCTTCCCTGACGGTGTCTACAGCTTTACAAATGCTGGTTCCTTTCTTAATGGGGGATAGGAGGTGAGGAACAAGTAATAGGGATGTAAGGTAAGAGGGTCACATGGAAAAACACTGATTTCAAAAATCTATAGTCAATAACATTAAATAGGAATAAAATCTTGTAATAATAGATACACACAACAATAACTGACATCCACATGTCAGCAGAACCAAGACTCCCATAAACACCTGCTTGGTGCCCTCATGGGCACTCTATACCCGTCACACCAGCCAGGAGTGAGAAATGCCAGCTAGAGTGTCTCAGCTACTAGTAAACAAAAAGAGGCCAATATGAGATGTGCTGGCCCAGCTTGGGCCAGGGTGGCACCAAGAAAGTGTAGTTGAGAATCAGATACTGATTTCAAGGTACCTTCCCTTCCCGTCCAATCCCCCAATTTCCATTCTAATTATATCTGTACAGACTTTACCCATGCACAGATTTGGGGATAGGGTAAGCATGTCACTGTTTTCAACTGGCCAGCAGCCACCTCCTACAGGAGTATCAGGGAACACAGAATCTCATTTGACAATGCAAGGATACTGGTGTCCCTTGACCAGAGGAGGTCTTTGCAGGTGAAGGTCCTGGTGCTTCCAAGCACAGAAAGCCCCTGGACCCTGGAGGTGGCCTGTAAGAAAGCTAGCACAGGGTATTAGAAGGGGACTGAAAACAAGGAATCGCTGTGGGCTTTAAGCATCCACTCCCACGGGAGGACAGGAACTTCAAATTCAGTGACCACGGCCAGCAATGGATGCTCTCAAGGGCAAAGGGTCAAGGGCTTAAATAAAAAGATAGGTGAGACACCATATTAGACAGGATCACAACCCACAACAAAAAAGCTACTTGTAATCTGTCTTAGCTCTGGGGTGGACAATGTAAATGCAGATCTACAAACATATATGTTACTGCTTGTTACTCAGCAAGGAACTACAGGTTCATGCCTCACTGCGGCTGGGCCACAGGGCGAGCTACGGCTATACTGTGGCCTGCGAGTCTTCATCTGAACTCCGGCTGTTAGTGCTCTTCCTGAGGCCTTTCCATGTGTAACCTGCAAAGGTTGGGCTGATGGGTAAGTAGCTGAAACATCTGTATTTTTTAATAATGTTCATGCCAAATGGCAAGTCGTAGGATTCCATGCCATCAAGAGACTTGCTCCCTTTGCCCACGCCCTTCTTCCATTTCCTGATTCCCCTTTCCTCTGGAGTACCTGTGGAACACACACACACAACAAAACAAAAACAGAACAATGGAATGTTTAGTTAAATAGTTCTACCAAGAATTGAGATTCTCCACTGCTGCTGTCTCATAGATTGAAAGGAATGGGATGACACAAAGAACACTTGAGGAGTAGTTGATGCCCAATCCAGAAATCTAAGAATCACTAATCCCTCAAAAGAACCACTTCTCTCTAAAACGCCGATCTGATCTTGCAAAATGGGGCCCAGAGTCATTATTACATCTCACAATGCCTTCACCACTTGGTCATTGCACACCCACCCACCACTCATCCAGACATATCACTTTTTATACTGTTTTGCTCCATTTCAGTGGGTGGGGGGTGCATTTGTCACATATTCCCCACTTGTTGTGCTCCTGTGAGGATGAATTGCCACTGGCATAACACTCCTGGCAATTCTGTACCCTGACAGATGAGTCAGGGAGAAAGATCTGGACCTACAGGGTTCAGCAACTCCTGGACTCCTTTTCAAAAATCTTTCCAGTGCAGAGAGGAGCACTGGCACCTGCTTTTAGCTACATGGGAGCCCTAACAATGTACTTCTCTGCCTGAGCCTGGGTGTTGAGCTTGACTCTATGGTGCAGGGCTTAGGAACCTCTCACATATAAGCTATGCTCTCCCATGGGCATTTCAGTAATAAAATTGACTTTAATTTCCATCTGCCTGACTCCTTTGTCTCTCTCTCACTTAGTGCTGACTTAGGAGGGAAAGAGGATGTTACTGGCCTCCCACAAATCGAACACCTTCCACCTTTTCATGTGTGTGATTCCTTCTGCCAGATGTGTTCACCTCTCGTGCCCCTAGTAACCTCTTCTTGATTGAGGCTTTTTGGAGGTAGGTTACGGGCAAAATCTCAATAAAACCTTCAAGCTCCAGAATAAACATCATCCTTCCTTGACAGTGGATGAATCTACCAGTGCGTCCATGGCAGCACTTTACAACGATACAAAGCAGCCTCCTCTAGGAAGCTGGGAAGGCCACAAGGCAGGGCCAACATCACATCCTAGTCCATCACCCAGCACTTGGCATAGAATGCACCAGCTGTGAAACAAGGGCTATGGGTGTTGGAGAGAGAGCTGCCTCCATACATCTCTCAGGCACTGGTCCTGGCAGTGGCCTGCCTCTGCAATGACTCATTTAAAGGACAGGCTCCACAAGAAGTGCTGCCCACTGGTAGCAGCTGGCTCAGGAGTGTGTGAACAAGTCAATGAAAGCCAAACTGCAGAGCTCCAGGCAAGGTTGAGCAGAAGGGCAGGCAGCTGGAGCATGCTTAAGGCATCCCGCTGCCACTTCACCATATGCAAGGAATTCACCTGTTTTTTCTTAAATGTAATTCAGCAAGAAGGAAAAAAAAAAAAACTAAGTTTATTAGCAAAAAAGTGATTCATGAAAGGTGGCTGAAAGTGTCATCTTAACCACTTTAGAAAAGACAGTTTTAACCAGTGATTGCTTTGAACTGATTCACTCTTCCTGCTTCCCATATTTATTTGTCAAAAAAAGTAAGTCACATATGTAATAAGCATGTTTGATATATACCACATACCTGGGATGGTGTTATCCAAAATAAAAGCCACACAGCCTCCTACAAACATAGCAGTTGTGAGAAGAACATTCAACACTTGATCGATTCCTGTTATCCCTGAAAATGACATAGCAACTGGTCACTGCCAGCCAGAATAGGCCTGCTCTTGACTTAGAAAGGAACACTGGGGTGGACACTAATTGCCAGTCCGTCAATACAGTGCATAAAAGTGTAAATTTCTGCTATGCATGTGTAGATAAATTTTTGCCAGTAACATGTTAAACTACTATGAATGCTTTCAACAATAATCAAAAGTTATCTCCATAAGGAAAATTCCTAACAATGGTTCACAGATGATAAATCTAATACAGTGACGTTCAACCTGTAATGAACTATGAAGACTTTGGGGGTGGAGGGTGGTGTTGTTTGCAGATTAAAAAAAAATCAATATAAAAGATGGCTGTTGTAAGGCTGAAAATTTTACAAAGTGAATAACAAGACAACAAAAATATTTGTGGGGTCAGCAATCAAACGAAGGGCTTCAGAATTCTGGGTTACTAATTAGTGCTTAGCTTCTTTTAATTAGGAGCAACTTTATTTCTAAAGATGTTATCACATGAATGAGATAAATTAAGACAGAAGTTCACACACTTTCTATATTTAAAAATATAATGATCCTCAACAGAAAAATAACATGTTTGGTGAGAATATGGAGAAATAGAAATCACTGTGTCCCACATACCTGGTGGGAATGTAAAATGGTTCACCTGCTATGGAAAACAGGTGGTTAGGAGTGCAAAGGGCTTCCAGATAAGCTTCAGCCAAGTGGAATTTAAATGAAAAACATAGATGAACATTCAACAAAATGATTCCTGAAGTTCTAAAGTACCCTCCAACTGGTGATGAGCTGTTTGTGAAGTGCTGGCTGTGGTTCTAACTTCCCCACAAGATTCAAGGCCTGTTTTCCCTACCTGTGACGAGAGGGTTCTGTCTGAGGTAACTTGGAAGGACAAGCCCAAAGAAGATTGAAAATCCAAGCACAAAGAGGTTCCGGGAAGAATTTAAATCGATGAACTGCAGGTTAGAAAGTCCAACAGCTGTGATCATTCCTGGAGAGAAAAACATTAGACCACAAGTTCCATTATCTCACCTATGGCATGGATGACAGATACACTGTTGAAGACAGACTCCCTACAATGTCCTTTCTTGGTCCCATCAGAAACAGGTTGGGAGACTGTGTAGTGACAGGACAGGGACCAAAATGTGACCACCTGGGTCTCTGATCCAAATGACCCTCGGCCTAGGCATTATTTGGGCCTAAATAAGGGGCATAAACATCACACTATGCTTTTTTTAGACCAGGCAAAAAACTAAGGACATTGGCTCTCCCTCAAAAACTTGATTCAAACAATTTCAATTACATTGGGAAATGCACCCAAATATCAAGTCCCTGATTACTATAGCTGAATGGCACAGAGATCAAATCGAGTCCCATCGTAAAAATGGTCAGTTTTAAATGGCCCAGAAGGGAAGATATCTGAGTTTAAATCAATTAGAAATGGCAACTAGAGGGAATAAAATTTAATTTGATTTTTCCTAGCTCAATTATTCTACCTTTAACATCAACTCAACTCAGAAAGTGATATATTGTTTATATGTTTTTAAGGTATATCCTTTTGTATTTTAAAAAAGAAATTTATCGTTACCTTCAATCTCACTGAAGGGATTCCTTAGCAAATGTGAAGAAAGAAAAGGAGCCTGAGAAGGAAGCCGGCTATCAAGGAAATGGAATTTTACCAAAGAGAGTACAGAAGAGGGCGCCAAGCACAGGATCCGGGAGCGAGGCGAAGAGGGCACTGAACTTTCCAATCATGCCTAACGCCAGCATGAGTGCTGCACCGTACTGTATCACCCGACGACTGCCAACCTGTGGGACACACAGAGGGCAGAGACAGGCGTTAACCTTGAGGCCCTCCAGCAGCACACACAAGTACTCAGGCCCCGCGGGAAAATGTGACAAAACCCACAGACAAAATCTGGATTACTCTTAAAACTTTTAGTTAAGAGGGTTCAGTCTCATTTCACAATGAGGATTGATCTCAATACTCTAAACACATAAATATTACTATAAACACAACTAGAGTAAAAAGATTACCACCACCTTTCCTTGTTCCCATCCCATCCGGTTCTTGCCAGAAGCTGACCGTTCTGCTCTCCTTGACTACGGGGATCCTGGGGCTCAGCCTTTGCGTCTCCGAGCCCTGGGCAATGTCACCTCAGTGTGCACCTGCTCCTGCGCTCTGGTCCTGGGTTTCTAATGCCCACAGTCACTGGCCAGGATGATCTTCTAGTGTCTCAAATGCAAAAACTACACTTGGCCCCTGCTTCTCTTCTAGGTTCTGGCAAATCAGACAAAACCCCCAAACATTTCTGGAACTACTTTTCCTCCTGGTGTATTACTCATTAGAGGTGGCACAGCCTGGAGACCAAAGAGTGCAGGAGCTGCCTGGCTCCTGTCTCTGCTCCACCTCTAACTATGAGACAGGCATTAGCCTCTCTGGGTGGCAGGATCCTCATCTCTGTAACAATGAACGGTGTGCTTCTGCTTTGAGGATTAAATGAGATGCAATATAAAATAGTCTGAACAGCACCTGGGAAGCATTAGGTTATTTGACAGCCTCCCACCTGAAATTGCTGCCTCTGGCCTTTCCTCTGCCCACATGTCCTCTCCACTATGATGGAGTGACCTCTTTAACATCGTGACTTGGGAGGTCAGTCCCCTGCCTAAGTCTTCAGGTTCTCATCCCCCTTCTGGCCAGTTCTCAGACACATCCTTCAAAATACAACCCCAATGCTACCTCTTCTGCAAAGCCTTCTTTGATTCCAAGGCTTGGCTTCCCCAACTCTGGACTTCTGCAGCACCATGTAAAGCATTTCCCATGTGGTCCCAACTTTATTGGTTAAGCTTGATCTCTGCCTTCTAGAAGCGTTCATCTAGTCCACTGTCACCCAGGTAGCGAGAGATGGAGCTAGCACTGGGCTCAAGAATCCTACACTGTTGGCCCCTACTCTGTGCTGCCTCTCCCAGGAAAACATCCTGAGGACGTAAACTGGATAAAAGAGGTTCCAGAAACGGAATAGTGTCCACAGGGCTTTATGTATGACTTACAGTGAATAGAAGATGGCTACTTAAATTTTAAGTAACTAAAATGAAATGAAATGTATAAGTCAGTCCGTCAGTTGTACTAGTCACATTTCAAGTGCTCAGTAGGCATGTGTGGCTGGGGGCTCCCACAGGGGATAGTGCAGGTACAGAACATTTCCACTATTGCACTGTTCTACTGGATGATGCTGGGCTGGACCTTCCGACAGCTTCTCAATGTGCCCAAAGGTCAATTTCAGAATAAGAATTGAATCTTTTACTGAGCTGTCCAGCTAGAATCAGTCACAGCTGACACTGGAGCCTAGCGTCCATTACTCCAATTTACAGTTCCTCCCATTATACCACCACTATGTTCAGGGGAGCGGTGAAAAGGTCATGCAAACTGGCAAACAGAGCAAAAGTGACTTACACTTGGCTGTAATACATGATTAGGAAGGCTTTCATTTACAAATAGCTTGTTTTTCAGCATTTTCAAGGACCTACTACGTGACCAGCACTTGGGAAACTGGGATGGGGGGCGGTGGTGGATACAAAGATGAGTAAGTCACAAGCTTATGATAAAATAATTGTACTGTTGCAATTGTTATGTTGCGTGGGAGTCCAGTGGGAAGAGAAAACTCTGAAAAGTTGGGGAGGGTTCCCTGGAGATGGTCTTGAGGCATGAGTTAAGAGAAAGAGCAACCAGACAGAGGGATCCACCTCCCAGCAGGGTCAGGCCAGTTAGGTGTGCAGCGGGGAGGGCTGAGCTGGCCCTAGGGATGCCTGAAACAATAAATCTTTTATGAAACCATGCAAGGAAGGCTGATCTGCCTTAGATGCTGTCCAAAAAAAGCAGCAAGTTAGCCATTCTTCTGTTCAACAAACATTAAGTGAGTGCCTATTACACATTTCTGTTCCAAACACCAGAGACACAGCCCTAAAAATCCCTGCCCTGCTGGTGCTTACATGGAGCCTTCACATCTCTTTCTCCACTCCCTGGAATCACCTCCCAGACTCCCTTCTGATCTCCTTCCTGAACTGTGGCTTTGCCTAGGGCCACTGAAAAATCGACACTGCATTTCTGACTTTCCAAAGTGTTCAACAGGGTGGTATGCTGCAGAGGAGAAATGACCTCCCTCTGGATACCATCAAAGAGATAGTCCAGCCAGGGAAGATGGTGTTTACTCTTCCTAGAAATAAACTTAGGGCTAAATATCATATAACAGTATCTCTATTTTGCTTATTTAAGCACATGCTAAGTGTTTTACATCAAGTTATTAATTCCAAAACCTTGCGAGTTGTCTTTATAGACAAGGGTATAGAAACTCAGAGAGGTGACGTTTCTTGCCCGTGGTCACTTTAGGAGAATGTGATGGAACCAAGGCTGGATCCAAAGCAGCCACCTCCCTACCATGTCATGCTGCCCTTCTCTGTGGGACAGACACTGGAACACACTCAGCAGAGAAGTCCTGCACATGGAATCCAACCCATTCAACCCTCAGAACTTCAGAACACACAATGGGGTAGGCAGCCTCAACTCTGATCAAATAGTTAGAATGTCCATGTCTGTACATGGAACGCCATAACTGGATAAAGGATAGCAAACAGTGGAGTTGCCAGGAAATGGAGGTAGATTCTCTGGAAGAGCCACATATCACCCTCTTTCTATTTGTTCTGGAAGTCTGATACAATGGTCCAGACAGTGGTGTCTGGAAGAATTTCATACAGTGATGGAAACGTTCTGTATCTGTGCTTTCCTGTGGCCACCAGCCACATGTGACTACTGACTACCATATTAGATAACACAGATCTAGATCTAGAACTGTCAGATTTCAGATCTGAGTTCTAATCAGAAAATGACTGTCCCAAGTCCTTCAGCTGGACAAGAGGCAGAATACTGCCTATAACCTTGTGCTTCCTTTTTCCTGGGCAGGAATCTTCCATCAGCCACATGGCTCAGGCCACAGAGAAGTTTCTGGTGCAAGTCCTACTTCCCCACCCCAAGACATCTGTGTAGATGGCTCAATTATACCCCCTTGTGAGTCAGGGCAATGGAAACCAATTCCAGGGCTGATATTGCTCTCAAATGGATAAGGCCTTTGCCTAGGGTAAATGGGTCCAAAGGGATTCTGAGGTAAGATCAATTGGCTCAATTAAAAAATGCAGGCAGGGTGCCTTTTCAGAATAAGCTAGCACTATCAAAATTATAATAAAGATAATTATTCTCCAAACCATCTCAGTCAAGTTTTAGAAGGAACCTTAATGACAGCACTACTTACTCCCTACAGTGACCTTGGTTAAATTATGTGATGATGTGTTTTAAAAAGGTGCAGAAAGGGAGCTGGCTTGTTAAACTGTTTCCCCAAGAGTCCCTCCATCTATAATAATTTTACTACTCTGTTATTTTGGATTAGTTATATGTCTACAGGCTCATGGCAGCAAACTGGCTAAAAAGTGAGTGGCTTATGCCCCATTTGGTGCCCATTTGACCCTTCCCTTAGCTCTGTATGCTCAGCATCTGCTCTCACCATGGGCAGCAATAGGACCCAGGCATCCTGGAGGAAGTGCCCATCAGGCAGCCCTCACACGTCATGTGCCAGGAGCAACAGGCAGCAGGTGGGGCCACCACCAGCACACCTGAGGCTGAGCTCTGTGATGGCCTGGCCAACTTACAGGAAATCAACCAGCATGTCAGGCTTGCACAGTGCATGCCCTGCTCCCTTTCACTTGGATTTGCAGTTACAATTAACCAAACTAAGTATCTGGTTTCTTTTTATCTGGTTATATAATCTTGCAGAGGGCTGGAGGAGGATTTCTAATTTTAAAGAGGTCAAACAGTTCTAGAAGGCTCCAGCCCACCCCCAAGTTCTCAAGTTCAGGAGGAAGACCTCTGACTCATGCAGGCCACCCTAGGTGGTGAACCAGTTCTAACGGTGTCTAGCTGTGCAACATACAATGGCCAGGGCCGAGCTGCATTCCTCAACACCCTGGGCAAACAGCAAGCTCTGGCCCACAGCAACTGGGATATAAAATTTATTTGCTAGTAAATTTGAAAGGCCAAGAAGTAGCCTCCTTTTTACTGAGGCTGGATTGTGGTGTCTGTGCTTGGAGTGGGGTGGGGAGGAGAGACGAGTGGGGAGGACTTCAGACCCAGGCACTGCTTCAATCTGAGTGACTTGCTGTGGCTTGTGCTGCCACTTAACTCCACAACCGATTTCATCTGAAAGAGAATGATGCTGCTGCAGTTTGAAAACTGTGTTACTGTAAGATTGATTTATTTGTAATGAGTAATATAATTTGTCATCTAGAACTAGTGCCATCTCCTAACTGGTCTCCTGTTTCTACCCTCTCTCCCGCCCACCATGTTCTTCTTTCATCATGGCAGTCATAGTGATTCTTAAAAAAAAAAAAAAAAATCACATCAAGTCACACCCTGCGGCCCCCTCTTCCACGCGGCCCCTGGCAGCCTGTAGGGCTGCAGGACCTGGCCCTCAGCTACCCCAAGAACCTTATCTGCTCTTACCAGGCCCACTCCCACTTCCCTCTCTGCTTCCTGCCCCACTAGCCTCCTTGCTGATCTGCAGAGTGCCAGCCTGCTCCTATGATAGGCTTTGCACTGGCGGTTGCCCTGCCGGAATGAATGCCCCTCCCCAGGTACCTGCACAATTCCCTCCTTCAGCTCCATCAGGTCTTTGCTCAAAGTCATCTTCTCAACGAGGCTTAGCCTGACTACCCGATTTAACACTTACCCTCCTGATCCCCCACCCTGCCCCATATTTCTGTCATACTTATTATGCTTACTATTTATTGCTTGTCTTCCTCTGCTAGAATCTAAACTCCACAGACGATGGAGATATTTCTCTTTTTTATTCACTGATGTATCCCAAGTGCCTAGAACAGTAGCCTAGCAAAGGGTCAGTGCTTAATAAAAATTTGTGGAATGTATGAAGGAATAGCACCAGAGTGCCTGCCTACCCAGGTCAGTCAAGGCGAAAGAGACCTCTATCAGCGTTCCATAAACCCATCAATGAAAAAATAAGAGATGGGGAAGAAGATGATCTCGGAATTGGAGGCCATCCTTTTGGAACTCACAGTGGCCAGACCAATCAATGAAATGGATCAACATTTAGAGGCCCAACCATTTAATTAGAAAAATATTTGTACCTTAGTAATTCCCAAAACTCCAATGTTGGGACTGGATGAAGTAGAGCCATTCCCAGTACCAAATATGCCATCGAGAACACAGGAGAGACCCTCCACGAAAATCCCCCTAAAACGTAAAGGAATGGGGGAAAGAAAAACATTCATTCCATGGGAGAAATACTCTGAAATACACTCTAAATGGTTGTGACCCAAAGGCAGGGTCCACAGAACTGAAGCCTCCACACTCTCCAGGAGGGGTTAGCAATGCAGACTCTCAGGCCCCATCCCAGATCTGAAGACCTGCATTTTAACAGTATTCTCCATGCTCATTCAACGTTGAGAAGTACATCTCTGAACCACACATCAGACACAAATGTTTAAAAATTATTCCAAATTAAAAGATTTTAGCCAGAAATATAAAGTCATTTGTTGGAATCTAAGACAAACATGGGTCATCCATTGATTTGATTCCTTTCCTATTACTATATAGTTTTATCAGAAAGGAAATGCTTTGTAATTTTGTAAACATTAGAACTTTTAAAAGAATCAGTATATAAGTAATTTACTCATATGCAATAACTCCATTAGAGAAAAACAGAAAAACCAGGACTCTAAACCCCAACAGAACCAATGCAAGAGGTGCTAAGAC
Organism: Stenella coeruleoalba; assembly: GCF_951394435.1. Lineage (NCBI taxonomy): Eukaryota > Metazoa > Chordata > Mammalia > Artiodactyla > Delphinidae > Stenella > Stenella coeruleoalba. The sequence goes on from NC_137161.1 coordinate 31,897,114, forward strand.
ACCAGCCCTTTGGATCTCATCACACACAATCCCTTCTGGAAGGGCGGCAGCTGGCTGGGAAAGGCGGAATGATCTGGGCTATTTTCTCTTCTCTGCAGCTTCCATAGGGCCCAATTTGCCCCCAGCATCCAGAAACTAAAGACCAGATGTGCCGAGAATATAAACCCCACAGCTCATAAACCTCTAGATTCTACAGACTTCATTTATTCCTGCTGCTATCTCTCTATATATGAATTGTAACTGTGAATAGAACAGCTGGGAAAACAAGAAATCAAAGGGGACAATACATCCATGACCCAAACCAAGCACAGAACAATGGCAGTATCTGGTACTTGTTTTGGTGAGTTTAAGGTCTGGAGTGATCTCACAGAGAATGTCTTATACAACTGTTACCATGAGGAAGAAGGGTGGGAATTCTGCTCCATATTATGGATGAGGAAAATCAGGGCAAAATGGGGGCAGTGACTTGTCCAAAACAAACAGCCAATAAAGAGCCCTGGTGCTTGGCTACTTCATGTTGAAACTCTTGGTTATCCAAACCAAAGAGCAAAGTATGAGGCGCTGGGCCCGATGAAGAGCTCGTTTTTTCTCAGGAACGCACCTGTTTATTGCATGGATGGGGGGCGGTGGGGCACAGGACAGCCTTGCACAGGCGTAGTAGTCCCCGATAGACTCGATAATACTGGCAACGACCGCACTGAGCATGCCGATGACACCAGCCGCAGAGATGGTGGGCAGTCCCCATTGAACTAAGGAAGGAAAACAAGCATGAAAGCCTCATGAACTTTCTTAGAGAGGCAGGCAAAAGTTTTCAGGACGTTGAGTCCTTCAGTATGTTAGAGGACTCTACAAGATCCACTCAGATTTTTGAAGCTCATGGAAACTATTTATTTTTACACCTAGGTCATCTAGTGCACTATATGCCTGGGAACAGTTTCTGAGTTGGATGAAGACAACCATAACCAGGATTGATCTGCTTTATTTAAAAGAAGAAATTGTTTGGCTGGAAGAGGTGGGTGCTTCTCTTCTTGCTTCCAAGCCACACTCAGTGTCTGTTAAATTACAGTTCAACACAGCCTGCTTTGTTGGCATAGGAATTTGTATGAAGAGGATTTTTAGCCCTGCTGTGCAAGCATGATACAAAATAGTGCTCCTGCCCAGGGGGTGGCGTCAAATGAAAAATCACCAGCTAAATTTAAATCCCAACAGTAAAGCATGGCACAAAGTATAGATAACCCTTCTCTAGTATAATTCCAGCACTTTTTTTTTTTTTAAGTAAACCATGTTATGGAAAATTAAAGAGTTTCCTTTAAGAAAGCAAAGCAAAGTCCCCAGGTAGCTTCATTTTGAGTATCCTATCCAGATTTAATTTTTAGTAGGGTTTTTTTTTTCTTTAAAAGTATATCTATTTGGATACCAAAAACCATTGATCTTATTTAATAAAAATAGCATGAGGAACCTTCACTGTTAGAATGAATAGACTTCTTTGTAAAGTACCTAGACCTTCTTTCCCTGAACCATTAGTTATAATAGAGCTACTAAATAGAAAGGACAGTGAAAAAAGAAATGTATAAAATGTTATCTTGTGCAGGGGCCAACAGTGTACTGAGGGATCAGAACACTAAAAGATCTTGGAACCAGTGCAATGATTAGACTTCAAATGAAGGCAATCCAAACCAGGTCACAATGAGTACCAGTTACGAAGTCAGGAAGTAGCACAGTCCCTATCCAAGAAGGGCCTGGAGAGCAGGAGACAGGTGGAGAGGGTGTTCTGGGTAGGCAGCAGCCTGAGCATCAGTGGATGGATGCAGCTGGGCAGGAATAGGCTAGTGCTCAGCAGAGGAGGGTGTGCAGCATGGGGCAGGTAGGTTTGGAAGGCCTTGACCAGTCCCCTGGAGGGGTTTGGTCTCTGTCTCATAGGTAATGGGAGCAACCACAAGTTTGGGAAGAAAAAGATGACATGTAAAGTAAGATGTGCAGAATATGCCTGGAGTATATGTGTAGACAGAACTTTTCCTGCCTGGAGCTCACTTTACCCTGTGGGAGCTGACCAGGGGGTGCAGAGGCAGCCTGTGGTCAGGGGTTCAAGGTGCAGACCCACCAGCAACTGGCTTGGTCAACATCTTGTCTCTGGATTGGTTTGGAATGGATTCTTCTCATGAAGATGATTTCTTTATCAAGCAATATTTTGTGTTTTCTAGATAACCTTTTATATGGTTACCTTTGCTGATGTAGCACTGTGGTTTCATTTTAGTATCTTGATTTTGGGGGTTGGATTTTTGTTTCATTTTGCCATTTATTATTTTTCAGAAATTGCCTTTTATTTTCTGTCTTTTTACTTTTTTACTGCTTTCTTATTTTTTTCCCCTTTGCCTGAAGTCCTTATTTTAAAAATATTTATTCCATTTTCTTCAACATTTAAAATTTGTAATCTTAATTTTTGATCCCTTTTCCTTCAGATTATTTATTTAAATTTTAAACCTGCTGGCTTCCAGCCTTCTATTTAATTCTGTTATTTCATCTTTCCTCTTATCTAGAAGCTTTAATTTATTTTGTTACTTTATAGCAGGTTTCTCAACTCGGCACCGTTGACGTTTTGGACCAGAAATCTGTATTTTAACAACTAATCCAGGTAATTCTTAGCATATTAAAGACTAAGAACCACTGCTCTAGATATATGAAAACTTGTCTCTGGATTAAGCCAAATCATTAGAGAGTACATAAGACTACATCCTCTGGCTCTGGAAGTAGCTCTTTATCTAGGGGAGCTCTGGCAATAGAGAAGCTGGTGGCAGTCAAGGGCTGTTGTCAAGAGGAGCCAGACAGCACTCTCTGCTGTCATGACATTAAGGTCCTGTCCAACTCAGTTATGCCTCCTTGTGCATGGGCCCCATGGTACCTGAGCAAAATCTCTCTGGTCTTTCAACACACGCACAGCTGGTTCTCCTGGACACCCCACTCTGTGTTTCTATTTGTGCTCATCTTGGGAGCCACATGCACAGGCAGCGAGGACCACCCCGCATGTGCCGTGGGGGCTTCCTCCTACCTGCCCTCCCATGCCTCCCCTGACTCCCTCACCAATCGACTTTTAAACTCACTTTATCTCAGATTACATGTATGTTTATGAACCATGTACTGGGGGGGAATGGGGGGATGAATTTGTGTATACATAAATACATACTTATACCATATAATCTGATGAGAATGTTTTTTAGAAAGACTAAGCTTTTTACAGTGTTTGTAAATGTGTCAAGACCAGAAGGAACAACTGCCAGCATCCTTATCATTTAACATGCTTAGAACAGTTATCTTTTCTTTTTTTTCGGCCATGTCATGGCATGTGGGATCTTAGTTCCCTGACCAGGAATTGAACCCGTGCCCCCTGCAATGGAAGCACAAGAGCCCCAGCCACTGGACCTCCAGGGAAGTCCTTAGAACAGTTATCTCTAACCCAGTCTTAATATCCTTGGCTTTTCCTCCTTGTCATAAAATATGAAAATGTAACTGCTGGACAGGGGCATAAATTGGCACAACCCAACTAAGTTCAGGTTTCCATTCTAATAAAAACCTTAAATGCCAGGAACAGACTCTTTACAATACAACAACAAGCATGCAATCATCACTGGGTTCACACCAATCACTTTCGGGGCTGGGGTCTAGAAAACGCTACACATGAATCCAAGTGATACCTCACAGATGGGGATTGTACATCCCTGCCACCTGGCCAAGAGTTACCCAACACTGAAATTATAACGTAAGATCCATCGTCCATCCATTTGTGAATGAATATTAGTTTACCTGACAGCTGTGACCAAATTAAAAAATAATTATAGCTACCCATTAAAAGATTATACAAACTCCATCATGCTTGAGCCATCTGCTAATCTTCAGGCCCCTCCCACTCAAGTCTGTTCATTTCAGTGGCTTGGGTACTGTGCAGCTCTGTACTTGCCTTTCTAAGCAGCTGCCCTCAAATCCTGGCCACCAGAGATCAAATCTGGCAAGAGACACCTTTATGTCTGGGATTTTCCCTTAGTGGAACCAAAAGAAACAACCAGTATACCTGAGAAGGGAGCTGGTTAGTCTCTGTGTGTTAATTATGGCCCTCTGGGGACAAAGCCTCCTGCCTCCCTTTTCTGCGGTCTAATCCTCTAAGGGCCAGAATGGTAAGACTTCCAGGGCATGCTCTGGGACAAAGAAGGCCTTTCGTGTTGAAGAGCCTCCTGCCAACTTCCAACTCCTCTAGGTTGGGCCCTTGTGGGCTCCTGACCCCTCTTGGCCACCAGAATACTTACATGGGTATGGGACCTTAAACCACGGGGCTACCAGAAGCACACCCTGCCTGGCATCAGTTCGAGCGTAGAAGCCGTACTTCGCGCTATCAGGAGGGAAGACATCTGTTACTGTGAAGATGAAGCAGAGCAGCCAGGACACAAGGATGGCCAGGATGATCTGAAGTGGTCAAAGGAAAAAGCTCTGTCAGGCCAACAGAAGTGGTGGTTGTTGGCAAAAGACGCCTTCCTGCAGTCGGAATATCATACCCCAGAGCCCATCATCATCAGTACTTTGCAGAAAAAATACATAAAGGATCTGCTTAGAAACTATTCCTTGAATGGAATCACATTTAGAGAGAGCAATTTTATGTAGTGAAGTGATTTAGTCCGAATCTGGCTAGTAAAATAAGAATAATGGATAATGGGCCTGAAAAGGCCACATGGAGTCAGACCTCCCTCAATTCCAAGGACAATCAATGTCCTCTCACATACTGCTAAAAGGACTCCAGCATTGGAAACTTCCACTGCTTTTAAATTTTAGGTCCATGGTGATTTGGATGGTCATTAGTACCCTGATATCATCACACAGACATGGTCCCCCCAGGATGACCTGCTTAAAACCCCTCTTCTCATATAAACATTTTACATATGAACCAAAGGCAATATTGCCAAAAAAAAAAAAAAAAAAAAAAGGTGACTACTCACAGGGAACATTTTGAAAAGCTGTAACTTGTATGCAGTCCATCCTTTCTTGGATTTGTAAATTGGGAGAGGAAATTTAACATTTCTGGCATATTGAGAAAACAGTAATACTAGGAAAATTGTCCTGAGGAGAGAAAGAAAATGATCTAGGTTAAAGGCTGTTATATCTGTGTTAAAAATAATACTCAAATCTTCAATGGCAAAATTGACCACACGTGTTCAACTCATTTCTCTACAAAGCTGCTCGTCCTCTATCATTTGGGAAATCATATTTTTTGGAAATGATTTTTAGATCTTAACATTTCTAGATATGGAAATGAAATTGTCATGTAAATGCTTTCGCTAAATATTCCTTAATAGAATAAGAAAACCCAAAGAATGTACACACTGATAGGAAAATCTCACACTATGTAAGGGAAAAAAACAAGATGCCAGATACAACATACTGCACAGTATAATTACAACTATAAATTAACTAAAAAGCAGCTACCACACAAGAGTGCATGTACACACACACATGCATGCATACAAACAGGTAAGAAGGACAGGATCCAAAATGCTCACAAGGATTGGCTTCAGGTGGCAATGTGATTTGTGACCTTTTTTCCCCCACTTTTCTGTATTTTCTGATTTACTTGTAAGGAACATAAATTACTTTTAAAAAGCAAAAAGTAAAACTTCAATATTTAAGAAAGCTATATACAGTAGAATTCAATATTAATAATAATATTCCTGAGAGGTTTCTGTGTCAGACATTACACATAGGTCTTCCTGCCCATCATCCCAGCCTTCTACGGCGGCTTCTATAACCATCCACTTTACAGAGAAACAAAGCCAGCAGTCCAAGATCATACAGCTACGTGGGCCAGAGGTCTAGCTCTACAGCCTGGGTTCTGAACTACCTTGCCGCACTGTTTGTGAAGGCAGGAATGCCTGGGTTGACTCAACAGTTTCTCTCTACCGAGTTCCACACTCTTGACCCAGGTACACTGAATGCTGCAGGAGGCAGGTCGGCTGGTCACCCCCCTGCAGCAGGACCCAACACAACCTCATCTGTCTGGTGCCCCATGTGTGGCAGGTGTGGGATGGCTTCCCACCGCTGAAATGATGAAGGAATACAACAATATGTCTCATCACCCATAGGGACTCATTCTTTCCCTTACAACCTGAGGTGGAGTTGGCAGGAAGAGTTGATTCTCAGTCAAAGTTAAGCTTAAGTGTTCCTGGGCGCAATTCTAATTGGTGAGATGGAATTATCAGTTTCATTAAGAGCTGGTCAACTGCAGCTTCATGGTCACATTCCACCTGAGGTGTTGACTGCAGCCAGCCACCACTCTACCATCTCCCCACCTATGCAGGCACTTTGCTGACCTGGTACCACCACAAAGTCATCAGACCAGTACCAGTTCAAGGATGAAAACATAAATGGTGCCCAAGTTATTCCAACTCCCCCAGGAAGGTGAAGTTTAACAAAAACCAATATGATAATGAGGGATACTAAAACAGGTGTATTTTAAACTTAGACCAACGTAAAATTTTCATGTCTTAAAAAAGTTATTGGTTTCCTTCCAAAGTATATACTAAAATCCAAAAAAGCCTGGTATCTATTATTACTGTTATAATTATTGCAGACAACATCCCACCTGACAGTTACACCTGCATTATGGTGTTCACTTTTCAAAGCACGTTTAAAAATGGAAAGGAAACACATAACAGAATACAAGGAAGGTCACCCAGATCTCAGGCTCAAATATGGCAACTGAAATTGAGTAAGTGAACTGGGCAGGTGAACACTACTCTTCTATTTTTATCCTCAAATACACTTGTGGGGCAGGTAGGGCAGGCAGCCCCACTGCAGAGAGGCAGAAGCAGAGGCTCAGCAGTGGGTGATGTGTCTGAGTTCATAAGACTTGGCCTAGCACATAAGGGACAGGATCCGAGCCCGGATCCTCAGGCCAGGGTTCTTGTCCACCACATCAGGTGTTTTCCATCTCGTTACATTTTGTTTGTTTGTCTACCTTTGTTTTTTTTTGTTTTTTTTAGGAGTGTGTGTGTGTGTGTGTGTGTGTAGGGTGTGTGTGTGTGTGTGTGTGTGTGTGTGTGTGTAGGGGTGTGTGTATATGGGGGTGTGTGTTGTGGTTAGGAGTGTATATGTGTATGTAGGGGTGTGTGTATATGGGTGTGTGTTCTGCGGTTAGGAGTGTGTGTGTGTAGGGGGTGTGTGTTTGTGTAGGGGTGTGTGTATATGGGTGTGTGTGTTGTGGTTAGGAGTGTGTGTGTGTGTGTGTGTGTAGGGATGTGTGTATATATGCGTGTGTGTGTGTAGGCGTGTGTTATAGATGTCTGCCTTTGTTTTAACCTTACCTATATTATGCAAGCAATGCATACTAAGATGTAGAAAAATTATAAAAGGCTGATAAGCAAAAAGAGAAAAAATCTTGAAGACTACTCATCATCTCACATTGGGCGATAAGCATGCAGCATTCTGGTCTATCAATTCCCAGGGCTTTTTAGAGCAGCGGTTCCCAACCTTTTTGGCACCGGGGACCGGTTTTGTGGAAGACAATTTTTCCACAGACGGGGGTGGGATGGGGGGTAGATGGTTCAGGTGGTCATGTGAGCAATGGGGAGCGGCAGGTGAAGCTTCGCTCACTCGCCCGCCACTCACCTCCTGCTGTGCGGCCCGGTACCTAACAGACTGCGGACCAGTACTGGTCCGCGGCCTGGGAGTTGAGGACGCCTGTTTTAGAGCATGTCATCGGGTCCCAGGCACCAGGATTAGAGAGGGAGACAGGACTATCTGATGTCATCCTTGCCCCTAGAGCACAAACAGGTCATCATTTGGACCAAACTCGAATCATACTTTACATGCTGCTTCCCAACTAGCTTGCAGCCTCAGTTAACACCCTCACCTCAAGAGGTGGCAACCTGCATCAGCACCTTAGTGGCTGCTAAGCATTCCATCTACTGGATGTACCACATCTTATTTAAACATGTCCCCTAAGGTACGACATTGGGAGCAACAGAAACAACTGCAATGAATCATCCTTCTCTGGTACCAGTCTGAATGTCTCCTTATGACAAGTTCCTAGGACTAGAACAGATCTGTCAAACAGTGAACACCTTATTAAAAAGTGTTTGATACAAACTGCTAAATATATACAGAAAGGTTGGGTGAATTTACAATCCCACACAGAGACCAATGTCCATCTGCTAATGTGACCAACAAGGGCTTAATTTCCAAAATATACAAACAGCTCATACAACTCAATAACAAAAAACCAAACAACCCAATTGAAAAATGGGCAGAAGACCTAAATAGACATTTCTCCAAAGAAGACACACAGATGGCCAACAGGCACATGAAAAGATGCTCAACATCACTAATTATTAAAGAAATGCAAATCAAAACTACAATGAGGTATCACCTCACACTGGTCAGAATGGCCATCATTTGCAGTGGTTAAGAATCTGCCTGCCAATGCAGGGGACATGGGTTTGAGCCCTGGTCTGGGAAGATCCCACATGCCATGGAACAACTAAGCCCGTGTGCCACGGAGCAACTAAGCCCGTGTGCCACAACTACTGAGCCCGTGTGCTGCAACTACTGAAGCCTGAGCGCCTAGACTCCATGCTCCGCAACAAGAGAAGCCCCTGCTCACCACAACTAGAGAAAGCCCATGCGTAGCAACGAAGACCTAATGCAGACAAAAATAATTAATTAATTAATCTTTTAAAAAAAGAATGACCATCATTAAAAAGTCTATAAAAAACGAATGCTGGAGAGGGTGTGGAGAAAAGGGAGCCCTCCTGCACTGCTGGTGGGAATGCAAATTGGCGCAGCCACTATGGAGGTTCCTCAGAAAACTAAAAACAGAGTTGCCATATGACCCTGCAATCCCACTCTTGGGGATATATCTGGAGAAAACTCTAATTCAAAAAGATACATGCACCCCAATGTTCACTGCAGCACTATTTACAATAGCCAAGACATGGAAATAACTTAAGTGTCCATAGATAGATGAATAGATAAAGAAGATGTGGTACAGAAACTAACACGATATTGTAAATGAACTATACTTCAATTAAAAAAAAACACATACACTTAAAAAAAAAAGATGTGGTACATATATGCAATGGAATACTACTTAGCCATAAAAAAGAATGAAATAATGCCATTCGCAGCAACATGGATGGACCTAGAGATTATCATACTAAGTGAAGTAAGTCAGAAGGAGAAAGACAAATACCATATGATATCACTTATATGTGGAATCTAAAATATGACACAAATGAATTTATCTATAAAATAGAACAGACTCACAGACTCACATTAATGGTGAAAGACTTAAATTAGGCCTGCCTATTTCTAAACAGAAAATAAATATTCTCAGGAAAAACATGGGACTTATGCATCATGTTAGAAACGGCAGGTACTGGTTCACCACATTTCCTCTTCCCTGAGAGTCTGTCTCTAAATGCCACATCTATCGGCTGACTCAGGAGCCCATGTTGACCCAGCACCAATACCCCCACTGCTAAAACGTTCCATATGAATATGCAATTTGATAACCAGGGAGGGCAACCCTTTTTAAACACTAATTGGTTTATTTGTATTTCTTTTTTTCTGTTAAGTGGTTGTTCGTACAATACCCTTCATTCACTACTCCACCAGGACTCTCTCTCCTTTAAATTAATTGGTGAAACTCTATGAATTGGGAACATTAGCCTTTCTTGTGGAGTTTGTTATATATTCCCAGATTCATTTAAAATTTAGTTTCATTGGTTTTTGATATGAGTTTTAAATTCATCAGTAGTAAAATCAATCTTCCTCTTTCCATATCTGCTTTATCTAACCTGTTTTTTTATGATTAAACACTTATGTAGGTTTCCTTGTAGCATTTTCATGGTTTTATTTTCTGTATGTAAGTAATTGAAATGTATTTCTGATATAAACCAGAAATCTAGCTTTTTTCCAAATAATTATCTTCCTACACAGTTCTCCCATTCCTCACTGATTTTGAATATGACCTGCCATCATATACTAAATATTAGTTTTTTTATTGGTTATGTTTCTAGCCTTCCTATTCTGCTCTACCAATGTCCACCCTGTCTCAGGTCACAGTGTTGTTATTAAATTCTGGAATGTGTTTTAATTATTGTTAAGGGCAAGTCATCATTTCCTTCTCCCTGACTTTCTCTGTATTGATCCATATTATTTTATTTTCTTGTCTTACGCATTGGCTACACATCCAGAACAACTCTAAATGATACTGATAATAAACATGCTTATCTCAGTTTCTGATTTCAATAGGCAGGCCTAATTTAAGTCTTTCACCATTAATGTATGGGGCATTTAAGAATCTTATTTATCACTGCTAACAGTTTGCAGTAGGGATACAGGTTGAACTTGATCAATTTTTAAAAATTTGTCATCATGATTTTTATTAATAAAACCCACCAGAGACCTATAATGAATTTTATTAATAAATTTTCTAATATTTAATCATCCTTGAGTTCCTGAAATGATAAATACATTGCCCTTTTATTATATTATCTATAGCGGCGTTTTCCCAAACCATGTTCCAAGGAACATTCTTTTCAGATTATGTTTATAGATGTAGCACTTCAAAAATTAAGTATGTGCAGAGCTGTCTACTAAGGCTCTTTTCTGAAAGTTTTCTATACACTTACATCTTAGAGATTGCACGGAGCCTTACAGTAGACAAAAATGCTGAGCTTTAGATGCTACTACCTGAATATATTTGCTCAGGGTTTTACACAACCCCAGGAAGGAAAAAGTTGGTCCAGGATCTCCCTTTTGCATTAGCTCTGTCAGGATTTGCCATTAGGATAGAACTGTGAAGTTTCCCTTCTTTTTCAAAGCTCCAGGAACAGTTTAAACAGTGCAGGAATTCTCTGTTCCTTGAAGATGTAATACACTCACTGTCTAATCAATGGAGCACATCCTTTAGGAATTAAAGTCCTTCCACAACATCTTGACTTTTCTTCCCATGGTCAAGGGTGTGCTCACACCTCCCGACCCTCCCCCTTCACTTATTCACAATGTTCTCACTGAACGCCTGCCCTGGGACAGATGGTGAACCAGGTGCTGTCGGTGCCATGGTGACTGCCCTCATACAGCTGATATCCCAAGCACAAAAGAAGAGCTCTGGAAACTAAAAAACAGGAGAGCAGAAATAAAAACCTCAATGGAAGGAGTCATAAAGCTGAGGAAAATTCCTATGAATACAGAAAAAAGATGAAGAGATGGAAGACAGGAGAGGAAAGTTAAGAGGACGACTTTGGGAGGACCAACATTCTAGAAGTTCCAGAAAGAGAGAGACAAGCAGGGATGGAGGGGAGGAGGGCATCTTTGAAGTAATTCAAGATCATTTCCCATGAACACCTGAGATTCCAAAGAGAAGAGGCCAGGAGTGCCAAGCCCGAGATGTAAACAGACCACCAAGGGGCAGCATGTGAGGTTTCCGACATCGTGATGACAAGACCTAAAAGCTTCTAGAATTCCAGCAAAAGGAGGAGACAGAAGAGGTGGCCTTGAAGACATAATGGCCAAGCATTTTACAGGACTGAGAATGGACAGGAAGGGAACAAAAAAGGAGCTGGAGACCAGTTTGGAAGTGATGGCTGGGAGTGGTGGCAACGACAGTCCAGAGGATAGACTGGGGATTTGTTTGTTCTGGAGGTAGGACAGAATGATGGGCTGTACGTGGGGAATGAGGAAAAGTGAAGAAAGAAGGATGACTGCAGGACTTCTGGCTTAAGCACCTGGGTGTGTGGCTGTGCCACTGAGAGGACGACAGAAGGAACTGGTTTGGGGGCAAGGAGGGAATGAAAAGTTTGGAGCTTTCTTCCTTTGAAGTTTGAAATGTCTTGTGTAACAGCAAATGGAGAGGGCAAGTCAGGGGTTCGATCTGTAAGTCTGAGTTCAGAGACCTGGGCTTCAGGTTCCTGTGGAAGCCACCAGCATAATGCATGTCTGTTGATGCCACTAACTGGATGAGATGTCCCAGGGGAAGAGCATGTGGACAGGAGGAGGCCCAGGACCAAGTTCTGAGGAGCCCTAATATCCAGATGTCAGGGGGAGAAGGAGTCAATTTTGATTATTTATCAAATGAAACAGCTGGGAAACCACCTATTCTATTATTCTTTTTTTTAAGTTTCGGGGCAGGAACGCAGATTCAACACATCTTCCCTGGAGCTGCAGTTTTATCCCTCCCTTTGTGCGTGCATTCCTTTCTCACCTTAATTAGCCCTGCCAGAAGCCTATCTATAGTATATGTTTGCCATTCTCCAAAGAACCACCTTTGGGATGTATCACTTCTATTTGTTTCATGTTTTTTGTATCTTTACTAATTCTTTCCCCCACTTTCACTGTGTTCATTTTTTATCATGTTTTTCTAGTTTCTGGAGATAAGCTCTTCATGTACTTCATTTTTATTTGACTTTTCTTGAGAACAACTGACTGCTCTGTGTGACCAGTGCTGTTATCGTCGTCATTTGCTAAATTGTCAGCAATTGTGAAATTTTGAGTTCCTCTCTGAGTTATTTACAATGGTGTTCTTTTGCTTCTAAGTCGTTTGGGGGTTTTGTTCACTCTTTTATTATTGGTTCCTAAAGTTTACTGCGTGATGGTAAATACAATTTCTCCTTTTTGGAACTTACTGCATTTCACTGAGTGAACATTCTTATGTGCCTTATACTCACCCATCCTGGTATGGAAATATTGACAACCTTTGGTGAAATGAGAAAATTAAGAGCAACACTGGATATTTTCCTATACCTTAATTTATAATGATACATGGATTACAATTATGCAAGGATCCACTTTATTTGTAAACCATGTTCTAACACAGAGAGGCAGAATTAAGTGTTATGGGTTAAGTTCTAGTCAGACTATTTGGGTTTTGAAAACCATCGTGGTCACTTACTAGCTGTGTGACTCTAGGCAACTAACTCCGCATCTTTGTCCCTCGATTTCTTTAGCTGTTAAACAGGGATAACACTGGTACCTATCTTAATTTATAATATATACAACCAGTGGTATATAACACTGATGCACAGGCTCAACAAGTACTGCTTGTTATTTAATAATTACAGAACATTTTACAAAGCAAAACAAAAACAATTAGAAATCCTCTTGTATTGTTATTAAATTTTTTAAGCAATTTTACTGATCGGTAAAATTCTAGTCTTGGAACCATTTCCCTATGATATGGTCAACTCTTACATATGCTCTACAGATACACACAGATGTGGGTTCTATCTGTGGTATATAGAATTCTGTGGCTCTAATAATCTTATAAAGTCCTGGATGTCTTTACTGACATTACTTAAAAAGGGGTAAGTGACATCTTTAATCAACTTCAAGTACTGTGCAAAAGGACTGGCACTGACTAGCAGGACTCTGGAAGGAGTAACAGCTTCCTGACAGATGTGCAGAGCTATCTGGCCGAGGAGCCAAATCACCTTTGATGTCAACACACCTCCTGCAGCATCTCTGTCTCCTGCCAGTCTGGAAGTATTTTTGAGTCTCATCTAAAGGATTCAGCTTCTTGGTATTCCAGCTCATGTGTATGAGACTTGGCATGACCACAAAAGTCAAGAGTTAATGGTGTCACCATCTTACTCCCATCCCAAAGTTTAAAACCTTACAACCCTCCCTCTACACATCACTGCCAAATCTGTCTTTGGAATACCTTGGCTGCATGTTACTTCAATAATTCCCTGGCATGAAGCAAATAAAGTTTAAACTACCAGACTAATCTTAATTTAAGTGTCTCCTGAAGTTCATATAAATGTTAAAAACATTCAAAGAGGCTGTCCCTCAGTGTTGGGAAGAGGGGAGATTTTTACTGTTCACTTTTGAGTGGTCTTGGAACACTTACAGCATGGCGATGCCCCAGTGCTTCCCTGCTCTCTCTCCTGCCGCCTGGAAACCAGAGAGGCCAATGAGGGCCACCGTGGGTGTGATGGTCAGGGGTCCGATGTATTTCAGCAGAGCCCCAGGCAGGCCTAGGAGGCCTATAACCACTTCTATCAATGAGGACATGATGATGGCTCCCTGGATCTGAAGCAAGAGAGGACACAGACGTAAGAGCAAGTTGCTTATACATCACACACTCTAAATGTCACCTGCAACGACAACTGAGAATTCTGTAAGACACCAAGTTATTATATAACAGGCATAACATAGCTGGAAAATTCCTGGCAAACCCCAAAAGAAACCAGTGGGGGTTACTGGGATCTAGCAAACTTAAGTATAACCTGACTAATGTAAGAGTATTACAGAAATGGGCACTGGACACGAAGTCAGCTTGCCTATTCTCACTGATTGAGACAGACATAATTTATAATTCTCATTTAAGACACAACATTCATAACCAGCCTCAGAGGAACAATGCAGTACAAAGATTCTTGACTTTAAAAAGTAAGTCGCTGCAGGACATTCAGAAGATAGTGTTATTGACAAAAATTCTAAAGGAATGTTTCTACTGTGCAGAATGGCCATATCTGTGTTAATTCTGAACTAATGGTGAATGATCTTATAGGTTTTGGAAAATCCGGATAAACTGTCAGCTGTTCTTCATACCTAAGGACTCCTACGCCCTGTTCTATTCAAGTACACTGAAGAAGACAAGTGTTTTTAATTCCTTCCACCAATACAGGCAAACACTGAGGCCAGAATAAATAGTTTTGCAACCTATCGACTCTGTGGCTCCTTCCAAAGGGAGCTGTTATGCCGGAGGGTGTAAGCAGACAGGTCTGTGGGTACACATGAGGAGAGGAGGAGAAAGGAGGATGGAAAAGAGGGTAAGAAACAATACTGTCTGGTCACACAAAGCATTTCTGCATGCTTTATTTTACAGTGATGCCATCTACATTTACTTTAACAACAGAAATGAACATGTCAGTACCTGAAACAGAAAAAGAGCAACTGCAATTTACTGGTCACGACCAACACTGAAAATAAGTAGAAACACAAAGAAGCCATAAGCAGACAATGTTTATCTTTTACCTCGCGTATCCGAGGATACCAGATGTGTTCTGTATGTAACAGCTCCGTTGTTCCATTGGCAACCAAAACATCTTAAAAACAAAAACAAAGACAAAATTTTTCTTGGAGTGACACTGATGTTTCACGGGACATATTCATTTCACTCTTTTTAAGAAGAATTTCCTCCCTGTTCTAAGTGTATTTGTATAAATACTCATCCCTAAAATTCAAGTTACAACACTATGGCATATCATACTGAGAGGTGGATTCCCCCATTGCTAATTTAACCAAATTTATTCATCAACAAGCGCTCCCGGCTTCTCAAAAGCTGACTGAACTAGTGATATACATTGCTAGTCCCAGCCTAATACAAAGACCAACCTTTGCAAGCAGCTCTTTGACATGCCCAATAGCAAGGTTGCCTGATTGAGATTTTAAAAACCTAGATAAAACAGAGGCCCTTTTCCTGTTCCTAAATCAAATCAGTGGTCACAAAGCAACTCCTAGGAGCAAGGAAGGAAACGAGGGCTAGAAAACTTTGCTCCTATAACCTAAAAATTTAACAATATTTTGAGAGTACAACAGGTCTATGTGATTTCCTCAAATCCCCTATCTGATCTCTTCTTGACCTTACTGGGTTATTTAAGGATCTTTGCAATCACTATGAGGAGAATGGGAGGGGGAATGAAAGTCATTTGCAGAAAACCAAAGCAGCCAGATCCTTAAAAAGCAGAGATGTTTCAGAGAAGGGATGCTATTGCAGCAAAGAGAGTTGTTTAACTGGTGGTTCAAAAAAATCCACTGAAAGAAAGAGGCAGAAAAATAGCACAAATATTTTTCTATTCTTTCCCCATATTTATCAATTTCATTAGCACAGAGAAATGAGGTCCTTTTCTGGTCCTTACTTGCTTTGGGGTTAGGGATGAACAAGTGGATAGAGAGAGACAGAAACATGATCCACAGATTGGAGCGTTCTAAGCTGTTTGTTGGTTGTGTGTTCTGTGCCTGATTCCAGAAAGGATTTAACACTGCTGGGGGCAGCACGCCCAGGCCTCCCTTCTATCACCTGCATTAAAGGACCCCAATGACATATGTGGAAATAACTGCAATTACCTGTGGTGTTACATTTCCATTTATCTAAAGACAGGATGGCTCGAGCAGGGGCCAGAAATGCAAAAGCACTGGCCTGAAACAGGGGTAACCTAAAAGAAACGAGACCAAAACCATGATCACGGCATCAGGAACTACCGAGGTAGTTCACTATTTGACAGCTTAACAGTCTTTTCCATAGACAAACAGCACATGAGTAAATGCAGGCACACCTGGAAGAAA
This sequence comes from Stenella coeruleoalba, assembly GCF_951394435.1. Lineage (NCBI taxonomy): Eukaryota > Metazoa > Chordata > Mammalia > Artiodactyla > Delphinidae > Stenella > Stenella coeruleoalba. The sequence goes on from NC_137161.1 coordinate 31,913,440, forward strand.
GAGCCCCAGTCTGCAAAGATGTCCTCGGCCACACAGCCAGAGATGCTGGCTTCTCCGTCCTCCCCTCCTGCTGTTCTCCCCACAGACAGCCCCAGGGTGGGCCCTGGGGGAGCTCTGTGGTCAGTGCCAGCACCCCAACACCAGCCCCTGCCATCACCACCTTTCCCCTTGGGGGTGGGGGATGCGGGCATTTGGATGTTTCTGTCCTGCTGAGCTTGTGAGCTCCTTATTAATAAACATCAGTGTACATCTTCTATTTTACCATCCTCCTCCTCTTCTTTCTCCTCCTTTTCAAATTCTTATTGGTTATCATGGAAAAAAATCTATCTCCCCCTGTCGTTCCATTTTGTAAGTCAAAAACTGCCCTAAATCACTGAGGGTAAGCATTAAAATCACGTGAGCTATCTATCTATTGAGGAAAAGGAAAACTGTAAGTTACAAATCAACAGTAGATACAATATTCTTCTTAATCATAAAAAATACTCAAAAGTGCTCGAAATCTTATTTTTAAAGGACCCAGAAAGCTTGCAGACTCTGTTAAATTTCCTGCCTCCAATGTCAAACTAAATGCAGAGATCCTCAGATGCCATCATTCAATCACATTTTAGATACTTCATATTGACTTTATGAACACTGGTACTACTCAAATTCAAAAGATTTTGTCATTTATTATTAGAGATGTATAATGGGCTAACATGGGAACTCAATCACTATCTTTAACATTACTTTGCGGGTAAAATATGAAACTAGCCTTTGGTTAGCAAGGTTAGGAACTCCTAGATGTCCAGATCATTCTTAAATACTCCTAAGCAGCCTTGAATCAGTGTCCTGGCCAGCAGGATAGGAAGCCAGCATGCTCTCCTCTGAGCTGGCAGCATATTCTGCCCTGAGTGATACGGTAACTGGACTGAGAAACAGTGGCTCTGGCTGAAGGACATGTAGCCGCTTTACAAGTCCAGAGCTGGTACACACTATTCTGAGCTATATGAGGGTTAAGATTCTTTTGTTCTCCTGGCCATTTTAATCCTGCAATGAAATCAATTGAGAGATGCTGGCTTTAAGACACAGAGGCAGGCTGCACAGTACAAACCAGATGCAATGCTAGCGGCCACTCCCATGGGCATGCCCTCCACAACCATCCATTAATAAATTACCTGTTGGAGGGGCCTGGCGCATAGTACCATCAAAAGTGGAGTGAAGGTCCCCTGAAGTGGGAATGTATAGCAAAAGGAAAACGCTGCTTGATTTACAAAAATTCCTTAAGCACGATTTTTCAGAAATGTACTGAAAGGGTAAAGGGAGGTCAGCATCTAATCAGGAATGGATGCTACTTCAAATGGTCCAAACAGCATCTGTTTTACTATCATTTCATGTTTCAAGCAATGTAATATGGATTAATATGGATTGCATTTAGAAATCATCCTTAGGACCACTGCAATCAACCCTGCATTGGTGACTCACTGGATGTGGGAAAGTGAAGACTGGCTCTGGGCTCCACTTCCGGTGACATGAGTCTCAGTTTGAACCTGCCTGTTGCCTGGGCACCTTTCAGGGAGTGCATTTTATGGCTTTCACCATGACCAAAGGCCTTGAGAGCACTGCTGCAAAGGAGCTCACTCACTTTCACACAACCAGGCCCCTGGGTTCCTTTGAAAGTGGGTGCTAACAGAAAATTCTCACATGTGCTGCCCCAGACAAAGTCTCCCAAGATGACCTGGTAAAAGATGCACATGCCGGCTTATGTGTTCACTCTGCAGCTACGCACACTGCCTGCCACAAGCAGTTCTGGCTGAAAGACAAGCAGCAGGCTTACAGTAAGTATCCCAGCAGTGAAGTGTGGTCTCCATAACTGGCAGCATAAATCAGTGGCTTGACTGAAATATTCTTAGGGAAAGTTGCAGCGAGAGCACACTACTTCATTAAACAAGAGCTCCCCTAAATCAAAATCAACAAAGCCAATTTTCCAAAAAAGAGATTTGAAGATGATAAAGCACTTGATATTCTCAGCTGATAAAGTGGCTTTTCAGGCACTTCCCCAGCATGAAGCTGGTCAATTCCTGGGGCTCTTCACTCACACAATCACCTAAACCTCAGATCCCTGGGCTCTGCAAGCAGACAGGACTGTCTGCTATTTTATTCTCTACTGATGACTGGAAAGGAAACAAATTAAACTGTGCTTTTCTTTACATAAGAGGTTAGCAAACTGGACAGTGAAACAAATCTGGCAAACTACTGTTTTCATTGAGTAGAGTTTCACTGGGACATAGCCACCCTCACTCATTCACGAGTTGTCTGTGCCTGCTTTTATGCTTCAATGGTAGAGCTGAATAGTCAAAACAGAGAACACAGAGCCTAAAATATTCACTGCTTATCACTCTATGGAAAAAATTTTGCCGACCTTAAGTATATCTTAAATATGTGAAGTGTATCTTAAATATGTGAAGATACCCCAAAAATGGATTTTTGCAGATGGAAGTTTTTAAAGTTAATAGTGTTGCTGGATGCCATTAAGAAAAAATCCCTGAGCAGACAGTCACCTTTGTAGTGACACATTCCCATGTCAGGCTCTAGCCCCAGGACAGCAAAAGAACCTAACCAGCCCCAAACAAGTTCTTACTATGTTCAAAACCCTGCTGGAGGTGCCTCATTTCCTCCTCGGTGTCCAGGTGACCTGAACCCATTCCCCAGTCTAGTCTCTCACCGGCCACTTTACATGCCTGCACTCCAGGCAAGCGGTCTACTTTCTTGCCTCTGAGCCTTTGCTCATCTCTTATGTCATCAATTCATTGCTAATGCTCCATTTCTATTCAACATTGAAGGCACAGAGAAAATACCACTTCCTCTAGGAATCGTTCTCGGCTCCCTTTTTGTCCAATTTTTATCTCCCCCCTTTTTTTTGAATATCACCATAGACACATGGATTCATTTTTTATTCAATTTAATAATATACTTCCATGACTATTCCTTTTAATAATTAAATTGTCTCAAACTTGCCCACAGCAGCACAGTTCCAGAATTATACCAATGTCACTACTAACAAGACTACTAAGTTTAAGACTTCTCTGTGTTTTCTTTTTCTTAGAATATATCCCATTCAGAGTGTGCAAAGTACTATGTTCTAAAGTCTGTGAATTAATTCTTTTCTCCATGTGGTCAGCAATTTGACATAAAGTTAGGTTCACTTGTTTCTGTTTGTATTCAATTTTAGGGTTTGTGTTTCTTCATCCTTTTAGATTTTATGTTTTGGATATGCTGAACATTTTACGGTTAAAAAAAAATCAAACCATATAGAGATATACCAGGAAAATGTCACTCCTATCCCCTCCAACCCCCAAATCTGACTTATTGATCATTAACCATTTTTATTAATTTCTAACTTATTCTTGTTTCTTCAAACATATACACACTCTTTTGCAACTTGTTTTTTCAATATATTCCGGAACTTACTGTATACCAGTTCATGGAAATCTTTCTTATTCTTTCTCAGGGTTGCACAGTAATTCATTGTGTGATGTATGGTAGTTTCCTACAGATAGGCATTTAAGTTGTGTTAACTATTTTCCCATTACAAATTACACAGCAATAAAAAAAAACTTTTTGTATTTATTTTGCATTTGTGGGAGTATATCTCCAGGGTAAATTTCTAGAAGTAGGTTGCTGGATCAAATGATAAATGCATATGTACTCTAGATATCGTAACATTCCTCTTCACAGGGACTGAATTATTTTCACTCCTGACAGCAATGTGTAACAATGCCTGTTCTCCCACAGCTTTGCCATCAGAGTGGCTTGTCAAAATCATTTTTTGGGGCTTCCCTGGTGGCGCAGTGGTTGAGGGTCTGCCTGCCGATGCAGGGGACACAGGTTCGTGCCCCGGTCCGGGAAGATCCCACATGCCGCGGAGCGGCTGGGCCGATGAGCCATGGCCGCTGGGCCTGCGCGTCCGGAGCCTGTGCTCCGCAAAGGGAGAGGACACAACAGTGAGAGGCCCACGTACCGCAAAAAAAAAAAAAAAAAAAAATCATTTTTTGTTAATCTGACAAAGGAGACAAATGGTATCTCAGGGTAGCTTTAGTTTGTATTTCTTATTATAAAGTCAATTTGATCCTTTCTTATGGTGAAGGGCCATTATATAGCTTTTTATGTGGCTATTCATGTCTTCTGTCCTTTTTTTCTATACCATTTTTGGTAATTTTTAACTTTGATTTTTCAGAGTTCTTTCTATATTGGAGATATTAGAACTTATCTATATTATGAATATTTTCTCCAGTTTGTCATTTTTGTTTGTTTATGGTATATTTTTACAATGCAAAGCTTACAAATTTTAAAACATTTAATGGCATCAAATTTATTATCCTTTTATTGTTTCTGGAGTTTGAATCCTAGTTTAAAAGTCTTTCCCAACTTCTAGTTATAAAGGAATTTGCCCTCGTTTTATTCTAATGGTTATATAGTATCATGTTTCTTACATTTGGATCTCTAATCCATTTTCAGTTGATTCAAAGAAAACTTTTAACTAAAGGCAAATCTAACCTTTATCTTCAAGTCCATGATATTCTGGTCTTATATGTAAATATCAAAATTATATAAACTATCTCAGTCAACACTTCCAATTAGACACACTCCTAGGGAACCTCAGTAGGAAGCAGCCGACTGGCTCCTCTCCCAGCTCCCAGCAGAAGGCTTCGTCCAGACAGAGCACAGCAATTTAGGAGGGTTGGCTGGGTACAATTTTGATAACCTTTTCAATCATGATAGTATCAACTATTTCAGGTCAAAAGTTTGTTTTATTACTTAAAGATCTAGCCAGTCACAGAGAAGCATAAGGGAACTCTTTGGGGTGTGGCAATGCTCTATCTGCTGGTTGTGGTGGTGATTAAGTGACTGTACACATGGGTAAAAACTCATCTAACTATGCAAGTGAAAAAGGGAAAATTTTACTGTATGTCAATTACCCCTCAATAGATATGACTTAAAAAAATTATGTCTATAAAGTGTCTTTCTGGGAGGAGAAATGGGGGAGGATGGTAACATGGTCCTTAGAATACTAGAATGAAGTCAAATAGTTACAAAAAACACAAAATTTAAAAAAAAAGAAAAAAGAGTTTCCCTCTGGGTATTTGACAAGAAGCTCTATCCTCTGCTCCTGTGTAGTGCTGCTCTATCCCTGTACAGCTTTCGCCAGGCAGTCACCTGCCTGAAAAGGAATGATAAAAGGGAGAATTAGTGGGCCATGAGGAAGAAGATGAGCATTTTAGAACAAGTGGGAACATACGGGGCAAGTGAGATGTGACGTTCAAAGAAAAAAGACTGTGGGGAACTAAATTCATTAACCCCACATATACTAAGAGGACTTAGTCTCCTAGTCTCCTGGAGCATCAGAAATATTAGCAAACAGAGAAACAGCATGTTCACTGAATGGGGAGACCACCCAGAAAAGCTAGAGTTGAAGAAGTCCACCTGTGGCCATGTGGCCAAGGAGCACACCCAACCCCTGCCATGTCATCAAGGACAAGCTGCTCCATTTGGCATACCAGCCTTGCCCACTGCACCCCCATCTGCCTCACCTACACCCACCCTTCCAGAGGGTCCACTAAAATAATGAGCACCAACAGGCAAGTGTGGGCGAGTGCCAGGCATTATCTTATTTGATGCTCACTAACAAATTTATTATTATTATTATCATTTTATGGAGGAGCAAAGGGGACTTTGAGACCAGGTAACTTGCCCAAAGCCACAGAGCTGGTAAACAGTAGAATGGGAGTGACGCCACCTCTGAAGCCAGAGCCCCTCGACACAGCTGGTGAGGGCAAACCTTCCTCCAAGGTCACTACCTCCAGGTTCTCACTGGCCCCCATGTTTTTAATGTACTACCTATAATTCTTTGAGTTAAATAAACAGTAATTTTTTTTTTTACATGGGGGCAGGAAAAACCTACGACTTGCTATTAAGAGCCTGCTTAACATCACAGGCTCACTATCATCTACACAGTAATTTTAATGTTCACCCTGAATCAACTATGCCTTTGGCCCCATCTCCCAGTTTACAACAAATAGGGGGATTGTGGAACAAATCAAATACCACCACAAGGACACAATCGGACATATTCAGACCACGGGATGCTCAACGAGACAACTGGCCTGGACTCTTTAAGAAGAGGATGATGTGGAAGAAAAATGTAGGGACTATTTATTACTAGACCAAAGAAACACAACAAACAAATGCACCACACGAACTTGATTGGATCCTAGTTCAGAGAGGTGGAGGGAATAGCCATAAAAGATATTTTAGGGACAACTAGGGGAATTAAATATAGACTGCATATTAGATGATATAACTCAGCTTTCTCAGGTGTGGTAAACGGTTACACAGGCGACCCTCATTCTTAGGAGAGTATCTGGGGGTGAGCCATCATCATGCTGCCTGAAATTCTCAAGTAATTTAAAAAATTGCACATACACCCCCACACAAACACATATACAGGAAAAGAATGTGGGGGAAAATCCCAGTCTCCCCTACCCCTATCCAAGCACTGCATCTCTCCATTCTTCTAAATTTTATCAACAGTTAAGAGTTCAAAGCCTTATACTTGAGACTTTAAAGTATCCTGGAGCTGCCTCCTATACCGTACAGGTCCCAGAACCAAAGGAGATGGAAGACAGGGTAGCTCTCTCCTCAAGGCAGACAACTCTGTTAGAGACCAGGCTGCTGCACCAGCTACAATGACTCTCTCAGCCAAAACCCTACCTTTTCTCAGCAAAGGAATATTCTGTGTGTCTACAGCAGGCCTGTTATGGCCAAGAGAGGCTCTCAAGAAACGGGCCACTCCACCTGCAATTTTTTCTTTTGCTGGAGAGCTGAGAGAAAGGCCTCCAAGAGGCACCTGGAACAAAAAGCTGGATGTGGTCCCCAAACACAGCACCTGCACACCTCAGGGAAAGCTGGAGGTCAGCATGGTGTGCAAGGGGGCAGGGTCCATCCCAGAGGGCCCTCCTTCACCCCCAGCTATGCATAACACCCGAGGACAAGGGCTCTGGGAAGCTCAGAGCTGCTATCAAAGCTTGGTCTCTGATGGAAAAGACAACGGCAGCCTAGGTTATGCATGAACTGAGTCCTCCCCAAAGCCAGGGAGGCATAGCTGCTGCTGGCTGGCTAACATCTGAGTTAGGGGACTCTGAACCCTGCCCCTGCTCTTGGGATTTTAAAGGTTTTTTACTAATTCCTGGAAAGAGCCCAAGGGGTAGGTTGGATTGAAATCAATCAGAATAAGGTTTGATTTCAGCAATCTGAAACCTCACCCAAGGGCACTCGACAGTAAAGACCTCGTTGAAAGCAAACTGCAGGGGATAAAAGTCAAAGAAAAGAAGGAAGAAGGAAAAGGCTGGATGGGAGGAGGGGGATGGAAGAAGCAGCTGTCACAGAAACTACCCATCTCCAACAGGTGGAAGCCCTGGGAAGCACTAAAGCCACAGAAGTCACACAACTGGGGCAGAGACATATGGCCTCCATTTCAAAACAAGTCATGATCTCTGGAGGAAAGGAAAGCATGTTCATGCCAGGGGAGATGTGTAGTGAAGGAAGGAGGGTCTGCAGCACACGCTGCATCAGACACATTTTCTGTGTCCTTGGCCAGCCCAGCCCATGGAAAACATGGCCCCAAAGGAGTATTTTACAACACAGCATCTTAAAGTCGGCATTCTGAGCTTGTGTTCAGGTTTGCAAAGGCACACATCTGTTTCACCCTCACTTTTTCCATATCAATTTTGGTTATTTTTATGGAATGAAACAACTTTCCAGGAACAGCATGCCACTCTTCACCAGAGTGCCCGTGTGAAACACGGAGCAGGGATGACCTGGCCACAGCCCAGAGGATGGGAATGCTTATACTTCCTACCTCGGTTCTAGACCTGTGATCATGGTCTTAGCTTCCTCACAATACAGGCCCCACCCCTCAGAGGCATGGACTATGGCTGGTCTCTAGGTCCCATGTACACACTACATCCAGTGCAAGGGAGTACTGGGTACTCAACAGGTAAACACACGAAGAAACGGACAGAACTCAGACACACATGGCAAACCACTCAGAGTTGTAAAAGTCTGAAAATCTGTCCCAGAAATCATGAAAGCTGAACATGATTTTCCTTCTGCAGCTCTCTGCCTAAGGAAATGAGTGTGAACTGCAAACAAACACCAACAAACACGTACAGGCCATCTGCAATCCTATGTCTGTGATACTGGGAATAAACCCCACTCTTGGCACATCAGCCTTTCTTTCCCACTGTCCCACCTTGATATTCCCTCTGCCCCAACTGCTTTATCTGTTTGATCCTGTTGTGATCAGGAAGTAAATGCACAAGTCTGTTAAGATGATAATTCACAGTCTACGATGAGGGTCTATGTTAGCAAGCAGCAGAATTAAAAGGCTTTTCACATTATTCATACTCTGTAACTTCCCAAATGTATTTTAGGAAGACCTTATAATAATCTACAAAAACACAGTGATGGCAAATGTCATCCACAGGACACCTTAGGAAGAGCCTCCTGTCATTTTCACAAAAGGAAACTGGGAGCTGGAGAGGTCTTCTGTCCAGAGTCATAACGCTGCATAGGTCCCTCTAACTTCTCATACTCACTCATTTCACTCCCCCGTGTGCGAATGGGGAAGAAACCATCATTTGCCATGTGGCATAAGCTAATGCTTTACTGGAAACTGTAGATTCTGACTGCCCATGGGATTAAAGTTGATCATTACAATATTCAACAACTTGATTTTAACTAACACTGGCAATGTTGCTGCTCTGGCTTTGGTGGGTCCCCTGGAATAGGCCAAGGGATGCTCAACCCTGCCCCCGTTCTGAGTAAGTATTGGGTGCCAGAGGTGGGTCCCCACTCTACTGAGGTCTGAGTGCCAATTTTGGTCTGCTGGAAATACTAGAGGAGTGGGATATTTGGCCACTCCTGAGATCTCTGCTCTTCTTTTACGAAACCCACAGGAAAACCAGGGGCAAGGGTGTGAGAGGTGATTCAGCTAGTAGGGGTAGCCCTGCCTCTTTGGGCACCATGGAAGGAAGGGAAGATGGGTAAAGAGGAGTTAAGAGTTTTAACAGAAAAGAGTGAAGGACAGGGAGATGCAGAGGATGGAGGAGATGGGACACATGAATAAACAGATACAGCAAACAAACCCCAGAGGTGGTGACCAACCAGGCAGGGAAGGAAATGCCTCTCACCCACCTCATCATCTGGGTTCACCTTCACACAGCAGGCCCTCAAATATATGCTGGATAAAACTAAAAAGAATGTATCAACAACAGCTTGAGGCTTTGTGGAGCTGGAAACCATGGCGCTGAGTGCCTTCTCACTGTTTCCCTACTAGATGGGAGCTGGAGGCAAGGATTCCAGGCAAGAAAAAGGTGCTGTAGCACAAAGAAGGGAGTAGAGCAAAAGTTAACTGACTCCTCTTTTCCCATCTTCCCCTCCTTCCACTGTGCTCCTTCAGGGGGAGGGGAGGGGGTAAACTGCACTGACCCAGGCTGCTCTGTTTAGGTCTCTTGTGCCCCAACGATGGGCAAGAGGGTCCTGAACGGGTGCCCTCCCATAACTGAAAGCACACACCAAAAGTTACCCCAAACTCTCCCTACTATGTCACCATTAGGCAACTGTGCCCAGCACAGCCAGGCTCAACTGTCAGTCAGGGTTAGCCTCCCTGATATGAGACCAAGGCAGAGCTGCACCTGGTACCTCCTGTACATCAGTAAACACGTCTTTCATTCCCTCTTCAAGTCAACCAACAATTCTCAACTAGAGGCACTGCCCAAATTTACAGATGGTTTGTGCTACAAGTTCCCTGATGAGCTAGCTGTTTAGAAAAAGAATATTTCCCCAGAGAACCAGTGTCCTGTGTACACTTGAGTCGGTCAATAAAAGCTTTCTAATCCTTTCTGGCTTTGAAATACAGAACCTTGAATGCTGTGTCAAAAGAATGAAAGATGCTGCCAGCCAAATTTAACTACCTGGGCTCTAAGAAAATGAATCAAGTCCTCTCTGGAATGCCTGAACACATCTCCTTCCCCTAACAGGTCAATAACACCCTGACTTTCCCTCAGGGGTCCCCTAAGAAGACCCTCCCTTCTGAGGTAAGGGATCTACTCAGCATGGTGGCTGCAGGCAGTCCTGCAGGGGCTGGGGTTTTGAGAACCCCAAGAGCTAGCCAGCCCTCACAGCCTTCCTTCCATCAGCAGAACTGCTAGGGAGCTGCCGTATCCCTCCTGAGGACATTGCTTATGCCGCCAACCAGGATGCCCTAACACTGTTCTTCCCATATTCTCCTGCCCCGCCCCCCCTCAAGTAAAGGTCACCCTGAGGATTCTGACTCACTGGAATACACTCCATGATTCCCAAGCTGCCTTCTTTTCCCTCTGCCTTTGCTCCCATTTTCCTAGCAGGGAAGGCAGACTGTCTGTAATGGAGTGAGAGACAGAACTCGCATGTTTACTCTGCTGTCCTCCCCCTGAGGACAGTCCTGTCCCCACAGGCTCCACCCCTTGAGCAGCACCCTAGGGTAGAGGAAAAGGCTGCATGTGAAGAGGGTGGAAGAAGGGGACAGGAGGGGACAAAGCAAGCCTGCAGGAGGAGGTAAGACAGGACAGTTCTTTTCCTACCTATGCCAGCTCCATACCCATTTAAGCTGGGGACTGGGGATGCAAAGCGCAGTTCTGGCATCAAGGAAGGAAACACGAATCAGCAAGAAAAGACACAAACAAAAAAGGACAAAGTGGAATAAGAGCCACATTAGAAGAACATACACAAGGTGCATGTGTGGGAATTCAGAGAGAAAGGAGGCTTTGGGAAGTCAGGGATGCTTCACAGAGAGGAGAGGGGCAAGCCAGGACTGGAAGGCTGCAGCGAAGCACAAGCACAGGATGGCAAGACAGCAGGGTGGGCTCGGGGAGGAACTCACCCCTGGGTGAGTGCAGGGAAGGGGACTGCAGGGCGCAGGGACATGGCTGGAAGGGTGGTGGGACAGAAAACAAGGGAGAAGTCTACAGGGTGGGCACATCTGTTTTTTTAAACAGGGAGTAGGGCTGTAGCCTGGTAACACCCAGGAAGATGCAAACACTGAAAGACAGCACTAGAGTAGCACACAGAGCAGGGCAGAGGAGAGTAGCCCTGGAGGCAGGGAAACCAACTAGGAACCTAGTAGAACAGTCTAGGCCTGAACTTCAGGAATGGGGGCAGGGAGGGGGTACTGGAGAGAAAACTTGCCCTGCCAACTGGTGGGATGGAAGGAGCTGAGAGTGAGTATGTTTCCAGCCTGCACAACTAGGTGGGAAGCGGTGCCACCCACCTAGAGAAGAAACACAGTAGCGTTGGGGGAAGGCAGGGCAAATGCCACTAGGACACACCTCCCTATACTCCAGTCAGTCCCTCTAAGCAGCCCTAGGTGAATGGCAGTACTTAATGCTTCATGGGTGCTTCAGCATCCCCAATTTAGTGCCCCAATCTCACCTGCATCCAAAAGTTGTCTGCAGCAAAGTTGTGATTCCCACGCAGAAGAAAATGGTCCCGATGAGCTGGCTGGTGGCCCACTGGTCAAATCCCACACACATGGCATCGGCCAGCAGAAAGGGCACCGCGATGGTGCCGCTGAAGCACGTCAGGTAATGCTACGGGTGACAGGGAGACAGAGGGGAAAAGAATAAACCCTTCTTTGTATTTTTTCTGATTTTACCCTAACTTTGCCCACCCCCCTGTTGTTTTTAAAAAGTTACACACATGAAGAATTTGGTTTTTTAGATACACACTCTTATCATATGCCAAATCATCTCTGTTTTTTGCATTTCTCCTTTCCATTACATTTTCTTGTCTTATCACTAACTTGTATTATTAATTATTACTTGCATGAATCCAGACCAGCACAAAGGAAGTACTCAACACAAACACTGGTAGTGTTTTATTTATATAATTCTTACTGGGAATATTTGCTTTTTTAAAATGCTTTTCAGCATCAATTGCTAAAACCATAGGTCTTTCTCCTCTAATCTGTTAACATGAACCGTGTGGCACTGAACCATTCTAGTTAGTCATGCTAGATTTTTCTTCTGGGATTTGATATGCCAATATTTTATGTAGAATTTTACATCTATGTTCTTGAGATAATTCGTCCTTTTTTTTTTTTTAATTCTTTTAGGTCTGGGGATTAAAGTTACAAGCTTCATTGCACAAGGCGTTTTCCATCTTTTTCTATGGTCTGGCATTGTTTAACAGCAATCAGGGAAGGGCTAGGGTCACACAGTAGCTGTGGGAATCCTCCAGAAAGAGCCCATCCCACTCTTCCTTTAGGGCCCCTCCCCCATTCCTTGTGGCCCTGGCAGGACATTCCAGCCCTCACTGCTCACTTCCCTTCCTCCCAGAGGCCTACCTGTTCAGTTCCTACTTCTGTTCTGCAAACTTCCTACGTTTCTTCCTAATAGTTCCCCATCTCTGGTCATGTTTGCCAAAATGTGCTGCTTGCAGCCCATAAAGCCTAACTGTGTAACACTAATAGGTGTTTGGTGAGGGGAAGAGAACATTCTCATCCAGGACTTCCCAGAGCTGCTCACAAATTTAAGAGTGCTGTGCACTGTCAAGAAGGGCATGATGCACACAGGGTTTCCCAATCCTATCTGAACAGGGAAGACTACTTCTAGAAACATCTATAATATAAACATTTCAAAAAACGAGTTTCTTGAATCTGATTCCAGATACTCAGCCCTAGGGAAATTATTTGCCAAGACCAGTCAGCTCCTTTGGTTATGTCTTCTTTATTAGATGCCTTTCTGTCCAGGTTACCAAGTGCTTTGATACCTAAGGGGAGGGGCCTGGAAACGGGACCAAAGCATCAGCTCTCATCAGGTACAGTTCACCTCCAAGTGAATAAACCTCTCTGGATAACGGGACTGATTTTCTCAGCATGAACTGATCATTCAAACGTAAAGAATGGAAAGTGAAACCGCAAAACCAAGGCAAACACAGGCCAGGGGTATGTGTCTGGACAAAGAGGCTTCCATGCCATCCCCTTTCTCCTAAAGCCCCACTTCAATCGTAAGTGGGAAAAGGGAGTGGTGGTGGTGGTGGGGGGAGTGGGTACCAAAGATTCAGGAGTCCTGCATTAGCTTGGGTCACCTCTCGCCCCATCCCCCCACCCCTCCCCTGGCAGCTTCCCTGCTCTGCTCCCACTGGAAATTGCAGCAGACAAAGCAGACACCACCGAGGCGAAGTTTGCCTTCCTTTAAAAATAAGATTGAAGCCTCCACATTTATGCCCTGACCAACACAGCACTTCTCAGTGTCACCCATATTTCATGGCAGAACTGACGGTGACTGTGGTTGATTAACTAGGCATGAGAGATGAACATTAACCCTTTTTTCTCTATTCTTCTACCTTTATCTTCCCTCTATTCTCCCCTTTCCACACATCTATGATCTTTTTCCCTTACTTCCATGTCATTTCTCTTGCTTATTCCCTGAACATTTTCCTTCTTTCATTCCATGATTAACCTACTCCTCCTGTTTTCCTCCTTTCACTGTTATGAAGTTCATGTTAACAATTCCCATTCAACATTCTTAAAAGAGTAATTTATATTAAAGTTGTCAATAAATAAAAAATAAAAATTGAATTTTAAATAATCCAGACAGACAATTCAAGCATCTGCTGGTGGTTATATTCCAAAGGAATCATCTTACCTGCAACCCCAGAAATATGCACAGGTACCAGGGAGGAACATCTTCTATGGTGTAAATCATGTCCGATCTCTGGGGGTCAAGACTGCCCGTGCTATCCAAGGTCTCAGCAAGAGAGCTCTGTGAACGAGAGGGAGAAAACAAGTTGTTTAATGGAAGCAAGGACTAAAGTTAACTCAGCACAGGCTACTGTTACTGAAAAACAACTTTATAAAGTGTCTGTTGCTCTCCTGTAAAATTAAGCCTTGGTCACCTCTGACACAGTGTCAAGCGCACTCACTTGGTGGGACAGTCTGCTCTCAGGATTTGGGGCTTCAGCATTCCTTCCATCAACTCACACCCAAGAGCACCCAACTTGCTCAGAGCTTCTCCCCAAGACTGGGCACCCACTGCATGGAGAGGGATGCTCCCAAGGTTGAGACCACAAAGTAATACCTTGGCATGAGCTGCCCTTGGGTAGTAACCCTAATGAAGCAATGTTACAAAATGCTAACCACTTTCCAACAGAGAGCACTAATCTGTCCCTCCTATCCCATTCCATCCCTGCAAGGAAAAAGACTTCTGTACCTAAACACCCTTCTTTTAAAACACTGCTGCTCAGACATAATGGTGAGTGAAGAGAGCAAAGGTATACAGATATGATGATTCAAATTTTGTTTTAAAAAACAGACTAAAAATGTATTTATACTTCAGGGAACTTTTTTTTTTCTTTTCCTCTCACCATTACTAAAGATTTTTTTAAATGTTAAGCCTTGCATCCTTTATAAGCCAGAATCTTTACAAAGACCAGACACTTTAGGTTATAGTCTAGACATTTCCAGTCAGCTTCAGCTTCAGCATCACTTTTGAACTCATCCAGTATCTGAGCCAAACTGAAAACTCGGGGGTTCCCCCATATACCCTCAATACTGCTGTAGTTTCTAAAACCCTACAAACAATTTCTTGGAATCCAAGATGTGCATTTTTTTTTAGTTTTTTAATAACATAAAGTGCTTAAGAGGAAATAAAATTAAAAGATGTGCCACAAAAAAGATAAAGATGATAACATTCTGATCCTTGGCCACACCTAGCCCAATTTGTACCCCCTTTCCAATGGATTTGATCCACATTTGAAAGATGCTGACTCCTTATGTTTATCACTCCATTTTTCATGCACAGGGATTTGGGGGCCAAATACTCTTGAACGAAAGAAGTGACACAATTCAGCCTTACCTTCTAAAGCCTAAAGGTAAATATCTGATGTAAATTGACATTTTATCTAATCCAAATGTGAATTGAATATGACCTTTCGGAAAGAACTTTTTCTTCCATTCAAAAATGGATGCTGGCAGATCTGCATTATTAAATGGGTTTAAACCTATTATAAGTGTCATTTAAAATTTGTTTGTAGTGGTGGTAGAGAAAGTACATATGATGAGGAACTTGATATGTGGTGATGTACAGTAAAGGATTAACTCAGCAGGTCTGGGTTGTCCAAACCCTGCACATTTCAAAGAGAAGTTTGGCCCTTGCCTGCCACCTGGAAGATAACCTCTGTGCTCTTGGAATATCCTGCCTCTTAAGAGTGTATCTGTTTACCTGAATGAAGCCTTGAGCTGCCCTTCATAGATTATGCTAACAATGCAACTGATGATGGGGCCTTGGGCCACATGGTATCAGTTTGACTCCAGAGGGTCTGGCAACACTCCTTCAGTGTTGTCACACTTTGTTCCGGGGGAAATTAAGCACTGCTCACATGATTCCACTAGGAAGAGGACAACCGAAAGCTTGTTCTGTGTCTCCTAGACCTTGCCCTACATGTTTTTTTCCATTGATCTTAATCTGACCCTTTCTCTCAAATAGGCTGTAACCAGGAGTGTAATAGCTCTTCTGAATTCTGAGTCCTCCTAGCAAACCACTGAACCTGATTTGGGACTCCCAAATCAGTCTTGGAAATCCCTGAACTAAGTTGACCATTTGCTGACATGATGCAACTATGGATACTGGACTCACTATAAAAAGGACAATTCAACACTATCATATGACCTACAGATGGGGAATGTTACTGCTCACAAAGTAACAAAAAGAAATATCTGAAAACAGAGTATAGTAACACTACAATTACTACATTAGTACAATCTGTTACAATAATATTATACGCATTATTATTCTAATGATTCCAAAATGACTAGTTTTAACTATAAAACAGATGAACAGAAATGAAAAGACTGCATCTGTCCTCTTTCAGGCCTGGAAGGCTAAGATTAAGATGTGTACACAAACATATACATATACTGTACACACACTATTTTTCTTAGTAATGAGGGTGGTTCTACAACTCAGAAATGGAACTAATGTAAAAAGTCCACAAATGGTATTAGGAAAAAGTAGGGAATTGTGTGGTCAAGGGGATCAGTGAACTCTGTCAGAAAAATGCTGCACCACCCTTCCCAGAGACAGAAGGAGTGTGTTTGGTCACTGTGGACCCTGGTACCACATTCTGTTACCACTGCATGAACAATATGAACTCTCTTAAAACTGCAAAACAAAAAGCTCCAACAGCGAGGTTTCTTTAAAAGATGACTACATTAATAATTTGATGATATCATCTTGAATAGGCTTTTCCATATTATTCTAATATTCTAAGATAATCTAAAGGAAAAGGAAATTACCTGTTCTTCAAAGATTAGTGAACTCAGAATTCAGTTCTCTTGTTGGAGACTTCTTAAAAGATCGTTAATAACCTTTCCAATCTCTCCTATGGTTATTTATCTAGTACAGCACTTTTAAGTCACTTGTAGTCTTTTTCTCTAGGAAATAATTTCCTCTACAGCAGGAGTCAGCAAACTCTTTCTATAAAGGGTTATGCAGTAAATATTTTAGGCCTTGTGAGCCATATGGTTCTGTCACAAATACTCAACTCTGCTATTATAGTGCAAAAGAACATTAGACAATATGTAAACAAATGAGTTATAGCTGTGTTCCAATAAAACTTTATTTACAGAAACAAGTGTTGGGCCAGATTTAGTTTGCAGGATGCAGCTTGCTAACCCTGCTATAGGGTTTCAAATTGATTATCATAAAGTTGTAGTTAATATTCTCTTATACATGTTTCTTATATTTCCTTTCACATTGCTAATATGCATTAGTGCTTTCTCATCTTTCACCTTAATCAGGTCCACCAAAGATCAATGTCACTGGTCTTTTCAATAACCAGTTTTTGAGTTCTAGTAAAACATGGTTCATTGACCACATCTGTCATTTCCTCTAACTCCTAAAAACACTAAGAATAAATATGACACAAATCTACAAGGACAAAGAAAACAGTAGAAAGAGAAATGAGAATAACATATTTTGGAATATGCAAAGCATTTGTATGAGCTGTGACCCATTTAGCAGAGGGAAGGAACCTAAAACATAGGTGCCTGGAGAGGGAAGGTATAAAGAAGCAAGTTGGTTGACCAACAGAAGTCCAGAAAGGTTCTATGCTTGGAGGCACAAGACAGAGTAGGGATGGAAAGAAGATGGGATTTAACTCTGCGAACCAATCAGACACCCTGTTGCCTACTGCTGTCTTCATCCTACAAGACACAAAAATGTATTGTTTGAAGAATACAAATCAGAAACACCTCAGACTGAAGAATGCTATGTGGGGTTAAATGCAAGCGTGAACAGCGGGATCCTCATCTGCTTCCAAATGCCGGAAGCCAGGTTATATACCCACAGGAGGAGACTAGAGGATTTATTTCTAGAGGAATTGATCAGCCTCAGAGACAAGACACTGCCATCTCTAGACCCTACAGTGATAAGACAGCTTTCCCTACTCAGTGGAAAGGCCCATCAGTAGACAAACTTCATCCACACACAATGACCCTACAGTCATATTTTTTATTGCCTCACATTCCTCCAAAACTAAGAGCCAAATAAACAGAGGAAATAGGGTCCATGTAGTAGAAAGAAAACATATTGGGGGTGGGGGGGGAGAAACCTGTGTCTTCACAAAAATAAAAATATTTTGCACCTGGGAAGAGAGCACTGCCGTTTTAAAAGCTTTAATCAGCAAATAAAAACAAACAAACAAAAAAAAACAGGAAAAGAGATCTTAGAAACTAAAAACAAAATAGGAAAAAAAAATTCAACAAAAGGGTTGAAAGTCAAATATATATGCTCAAAATAACAAAAAGACAAATACTGGGACTTCCCCGGTGGTCCAGTGGTAAAGAATCTGCCTTCCAATGTAGGGAATGTGGGTTCAATCCCTGGTCAGGGAACTAAGATCCCACATGCAGCGGGGCAACCAAGCCTGCATGCCACAACTACAGAGCCCATGCACTCTGGAGCCTGTGCACCACAACTAGAGAGAGAAAACCCACACACCACAACTGGAGAGAAGCCCGCGCACTGCAATAAAGAGCCCGTGTGCCACAATGGAATGTAGGAAAGATCCTACATGCTGCAACTAAGACCTGATGCGGCCAAAAGTAAAATAAATAAATAAAAATAAATATTTAGGGGAGGGGGAGGAAAAAAAGTCATGCCAGCATGACAGAAGCAACCAGCCCGTGATGCGCCATCCCAAATCTTTGAGCATAATAAAAATGTTGCTTAAAACAAAAGACAAGAAATAATAACAATTTTTATGGAAGAAAACAGAATATAGGAATCAAAGAAATAAGAAATTTCCAAGAACTAAAGGATATGCCTACAAATTAGAAAGATGCACTAAGTACTCAATAAATTAATGAAAAAGGATTCAGATATTTTGAAAACTCAATCAACTGTATTAAAAAATTTAAGAACAAAGGGAAATAAAATGTGAGTTGAAAGAATCTGGACAGAAGGGGGAAAAACAGAAAGATGAAAGTGGTAGGAGCACAAGAGGGAAGAGACAACATGAAAAAAATGTAAGAGAAAAAAAGATTAGAGAGAAGTGATAAAGAAGGCAGACAAAGGAGATCCAAAATATGCATAATTGGAGCCCCCAAATAAGAAAACCAAAAGAAGAGAATGGAACAAAAAATAAAGATATAATTCAAGACAACATTCATTAGCCTTGAAGCTAAATATTGAAAGTGCCAGGAAAAACTGACCCCGGTCAGCATCAAAACTTATGATATGATTATTATCATATGATAGTCATTAAAGTTACTGATTATCAAAGATAAATAAAGAATAGGACAGGCAAAAAGATCAAGATACTGACTTAAAGAAAAAACCAGCCTGAGTTCTTCATAGCCACATTCAACACCAGAAAATGGGAAAACAGCAAACTATTATGATTCAATTATTTTCTTAACTTTGTGTTATAGAATTTTTCAAACATATACAAAGGTAGAAGGAAGATGAAATGCCTGCCCTATATCTATCCCCAACTCCAGCTTCAAAATTTATTAGCCCTATGTTCTTCTTTAATCTATTCCCCATACCATTCCAACTTTACTGGGGTAAGGGGATGGATTATTTTAAACTGAATCCTCAAAATACATAAATTTGTCCATAAACACATATGTATGTCTCTTCAGCAGATAAAGACTTTTAAAAAGAAGCAAAATACCATTACATGCTAATAAAATTAACAATTTCTTCATATCACCTAATACCCAATGCTTTTAAAACTTTTTTCATATTGTATCAAAACTTTGTTACAGCTGATTTATTTGAGTCAGGATCCAAACGATGTCCCAAGGATTTTACACCCAGTTGAACTCTCCTTCAAGGCTAAATGCTATAGATAAATTCTCATCCAAAACTATTCCCATGATCCAGCTCTTCTCTTGGAAACTACTACTATAGTGTTACTTCTCTAACTTCAGTGAACATATCAAATCACATAGGAATTGTATGAAAATGCAAATTCTGATTCAGCAGGTCTTGGTTGGGGCAGAGATTCTACGTTTCTAACATGTAGGTAATGATGTCAATGATGCTAGTGCATGGACTACACTTTGAATATCAAGGGCCTAGAGGGTGAACTTCGGTCAACCCAGAAATTATTAGGGAAACCAGCAGAAGGCTTGTCTCAAATTAACTGTAGAAATAAAACTAAAAATAGGGATTAGATGTATAAAATGGACAACTAATAAGAACATGCTGTACAAAAAATAAATTAAAAATAAAATTCAAAAATTCCAAAATACCAAAAAAAAAAAAAAACTAAAAATAGGGATTAGATTGCCAGAATATATAAATGCACCAAAAAGATAGTCATTACAATTAACAAAATGTGAGAGTGAAAAGGAAAAAGGCAAGCGGTAGAGTAAATTAATTGTCATCTAATATAGCTGGAAGTCAAAGGATGATACTTGAAGCTAACAAATCAATTATAATGATGGGCAAAAGTAATATTTCTGACCAAAATCAGATAGTAGAGGAGAGAAAGAGCAAAAGGAAGGAAGGAAAAACAGTAATTTTGTTACTGTTCATGGTAGGAAACTAGAAGACAATGAAATAAAGGGTTAAGTATATTGTTCTATAGTTATGATTATATAGGTGTCCACTAAAGTACAGAAGTTTTTAAATATCACAACTACACACACAAATAAATAAAATAGATACTTGTCATTATCACTAAACGTAAACAGGCTAAACTCAACTATTGAAAGAACAAGATTTTAAGACCTTCTCAAAGCAAAACTCAATTCTATGCTGTATATAAGAGATACACCTAAGAATGAGCAAAGCTAAAGAAAAATGCAAATAAAGTCTTAATTATCTTCAAACAAGGTAGTATTCTAGCTAAAGAGCAATAACCAAGACAAATATGAGTATGTTTTAAATGATAAAAGGTACAATTCACCATAAACATGTTATAAATGTCTATGTACAAATAAGAGAGAGTCGATAATTATAAAGCAAAATATCTCAGAAATATGAGAAATCTAAAAAATACCAATAATGGGAAATTAATCTCTCAATTTATGGCAGACCAAATGGCAGGCAAAAGAAAAGATGTAATAACTAATAAAATATAACCTAAATATTTAACTGTTTTCAATTATCTAGAACACAAAAATTCACAAAAAATATTTGCAAAAATTTAACCATAAGGAACACATCAATACATTCCAAAAAATAATACAAGTAACATTTTCTGATCACAATACAATAAAACTGGAAATTAAAAAAACAGACAATCAAAAACCCTCCTCCTGGGGCTTCCCTGGTGGCACAGTGGTTGAGAGTCCGCCTGCCGATGCAGGGGACACGGGATCGTGCCCCGGTCCAGGGGGATCCCACATGCCGCAGAGCGGCTGGGCCCGTGAGCCATGGCTGCTGAGCCTGTGCGTCCGGAGCCTGTGCTCCGCAACGGGAGAGGCCACAGCGGTGAGAGGCCCGCGTACAGCAAGAAACAAAAACAAAAACAAAACAAAAAAACCCTCCTCCAGGGACTTCCCTGGTGGTCCAGTGGTTAAGAATCAGCCTTGCAATGCAGGGGATGCCAGTTCGACCCTGGTGCAGGAACTAAGATCCCACATGGCACAGTGCAACTAAGCCCACATGCCGCAACTACTGAGCCCATGCGCTCTGGAGCCTGTACGTCACAACTAGAGAGAAGCCTGCGCACCACCATGAGGAGCCTGCATGCCACAACAAAAGATCCCATGTGCCGCAACTAAGACCTGACTCAGCCAAAAGAAAAAGAAAAACCCTCCTCTATCTGGAAATTTTTAAATGTCCCCTTAAAGGGCAAAGGGGAAGAAATATGATCCAAAATAGAAAACTATTTAGAAAATAGAAAACTTATTAGAATTAACTATGAAAATCCACTGGATATAGCTAAAGCAGTGCTTAGTGGAAAATTCATAGTCTTTGCACTTAAAACAAAAAGACAAACTAAGCATATGCCTCAAAAAATAATAGAAAATAACAGGAAAACCAATAAAGGAATAAAAAACGGATACATTAGAAAATAGAAAAGCATTTGCACTAAGTAAATCTAAAATTTAGTTCTTTTAAATTAAAAAAAAACCCAACTAGCTAATCCAGGGAAATAAAAATGGAGCAATGTGGAAGGAGAAAGGACAAGCATAAAAAATCAGAAAAAAAGTGGAAATAATCACAGAATAAAGGAATTAAAAAACATAAAAATCCATTTTGCTCAGTTCTATGTATATAACTTGAAAATTAGAATGAGTCAAATTTTTAGAAAAAAATACTTTACCAAAACTGACTCCAGAATAAAATAAGTCCCAAACTGACTGATTCCCAAAGAAGAAATAGAAATTCTCAAAGGTATGTCAAAAAAAAATACTAGACTCAGATGACTTTATAGGGAACGCTAACAAACTTTTAAATACACACACACTCAACATATTACATGTAATATTTATGTTTCATACACAGACACAACTGCGTGCCACAACTACTGAGCCCACATGCCACAACTACTGAAGCCCGTGCACCTAGAGTCCGTGCTCTGCAAAGAGAAACCACTGCAATGAGAAGCCCGCGCACCACAACAAAGAGTAGCCCCTGCTCACCGCAACTAGAGAAAGACCACATGCAGCAATGAAGACCCAACGCAGCCAAAAATAAATAAATTAATAAAAAAAGATACACATTAACAATTAGATGCATTAAGTGATATTGATTTGGATCCTGTAACTAAGCTTTATCTATTTAACTCCTTATTATTTAGCTGTAAGGGACATTACTGGAACTGAGGAAATGAAAATTATTAAGGTTTATTTTAAAATTGAAATTAATGAAATCAACCAATTATCAATAATAATTGTATCAATGTGAATATCATAATGTTTTTGTTTTTAGGAAATACACACTTAAGTTATTTAGGAATAAAGGAGCATTATGTCTGTAACTTACTTTCAAACAGTGTAGAAATAATAGGTGTATATAGAGAGAATGATTTTTAAAACCATGAGATTATTCAAGATATTAAAATTAATTTTAAAAATAAAAAAATTCCACATACATTTACTAACCTGGTGAGGTATACATTATGTAGGTGGGGTGGGGACTAGCAGTGGCTCACCGTCCATGGTACAACACTCTCGGATATGTGTGCGGGCATGAGTGGAAAAGAATGTGGAATATACACACCAGACTGCCCGCTGCCAATTATGTGGGGTAGACCAAGAATGGAGGCAGCACATTTTAAACTGTTTAATACAATTTTGAACTGTTTATGTTAAACAAGTATGCTCAAGAGAACTTTGTTTTTCAAGACCAGCTAGTACCGGGATAAAAGGTAACTTAAAGAGAATCTGTAGGAATCATAAGTCAAAAAAGGTAAAAACTAAAAAACACTTAAAAAAAAAACCCTCATTATGAAGTTCAAGTCCTTCAACATCCCTAATCTAAGAGTCCCAATGATACTGAGGTCCATCCTATGGACTCATGATTGATGATTTGAGGCATTATCCTTCTCATCCTTTCAGGAAAAAAAAATCCCTTTAAGCAAATTCCAAGATGAGTATCTTATAGCTAGTATCATATTAGCCAGCATTTATCATAAGAACTTCAAGAGTTTTAATGGACATCAGAAAAGTCAAGTTTTTAATAAAATAAGTGAATACATTACAATGAATTAAGAAACCTGTGAATATGGGGAACGCAAAGGACAGGCTCTCTTGCTCTCAGTTCTCTTGTCTCTTCTTGAATGGTCCATTCTTATTTCACAGTCAGGTGTTCAGATAGCCTTTCAATGCCATCTGAAAAGCAAGATCCCAGAGGGCAGCATCTTCTGGTATGAAGTTTTCTTTACACAAATTTAAGACAGCAAAGGACCTAAACGTTTCATTTTCTTCACCTTTAAAACAGGGATAGTGATAGCACCTTTCTAACAGGGTTGCTATGAGGACTAAATGTGACAGGTTGCTTAAAGCATTCAGCCAAGGGTCTGGATGCTTAGCACTATTCAACACATGATAACTCTCACTATCCTTGTCATTTCATAATACAAGGGAAAAAAAGACCAGGAAAATAGGAAGATACTCTATTTCACTAGTATTCAAGGAAATACACACCTATCAAAGTTTAGATGATGAAAAAAATGTTCACACAAACAATAAATGTCTAGCAGAAATGTGCTAACTTTAGTGTACTAGATATTTTTCCTGCCAACAGATCAGTAAAAGGTACAGCTACAGATGTTTAAAAACCTGAAGAATTAATGTTCTCTACTATTCATTTCAAACAAATGACAATGGAGACACAACGACCCAAAACCTATGGGATGCAGCAAAAGCAGTTCTAAGGGGGAAGTTTATAGCAATACAAGTCCACCTTAAGAAGCAGGAAACATCTCGAATAAACAACCTAACCTTGCACCTAAAGCAATTAGAGAAAGAAGAACAAAAAAACCCCAAAGCTACCAGAAGGAAAGAAATCATAAAAATCAGATCAGAAATAAATGAAAAAGAAATGAAGGAAACAATAGCAAAGATCAATAAAACTAAAAGCTGGTTCTTTGAGAAGATAAACAAAATAGATAAACCACTAGCCAGACTCATCAAGAAAAAAAAGGGAGAAGACTCAAATCAATAGAATTAGAAATGAAAAAGGAGAAGTTACAACTGACACTGCAGAAATAAAAAAGATCATGAGAGATTACTACAAGCAACTCTATGCCAATAAAATGGACAACCTGGAAGAAATGGACAAACTCTTAGAAATGCACAACCTGCCAAGACTGAATCAGGAAGAAATAGAAAATATGAACAGACCAATCACAAGCACTGAAATTGAAACTGTGATTAAAAATCTTCCAACAAACAAAAGCCCAGGACCAGATGGCTTCACAGGCGAATTCTATCAAACATTTAGAGAAGAGCTAACACCTATCCTTCTCAAACTCTTCCAAAATATAGCAGAGGGAGGAACACTCCCAAATTCCTTCTATGAGGCCACCATCACCTTGATACCAAAACCAGACAAGGATGTCACAAAGAAAGAAAACTACAGGCCAATATCACTGATGAACATAGATGCAAAAATCCTCAACAAAATACTAGCAAACAGAATCCAACAGCACATTAAAACGATTATACACCATGATCAAGTGGGGTTTATTCCAGGAATGCAAGGATTCTTCAATATACGCAAATCTATCAATGTGACAAACCATATTAACAAATTGAAGGAGAAAAACCATATGATCATCTCAATAGATGCAGAGAAAGCTTTTGACAAAATTCAACACCCATTTATGATAAAAACCCTGCAGAAAGTAGGCATAGAGGGAACTTTCCTCAACATAATAAAGGCCATATATGACAAGCCCACAGCCAACATCATCCTCAATGGTGAAAAACTGAAAGCATTTCCACTAAGATCAGGAACAAGACAAGATTTCCCACTCTCACCACTCTTATTCAATATAGTTTTGGAAGTTTTAGCCACAGCAATCACAGAAGAAAAGGAAATAAAAGGAATCCAAATCGGAAAAGAAGTAGTAAAGCCGTCACTGTTTGCAGATGACATGATGCTATACATAGAGAATGCTAAAGATGCTACCAGGAAACTACTAGAGCTAATTAATGAATTTGGCAAAGTAGCAGGATACAAAATTAATGCACAGAAATCTCTGGCATTCCTATATAGTAATGATGAAAAATCTGAAAGTGAAATCAAGAAAACACTCCCATTTACCATTGCAACAAAAAGAATAAAATATCTAGGAATAAACCTACCTAAGGAGACAAAAGACCTGTATGCAGAAAATTATAAGACACTGATGAAAGAAATTAAACATGATACAAATAGATGGAGAGATATACCATGTTCTTGGATTGGAAGAATCAACATTGTGAAAATGACTCTACTACCCAAAGCAATCTATAGATTCAATGCAATCCCTATCAAACTACCACTGGCATTTTTCACAGAACTAGAACAAAAAATTTCACAATTTGTTTGGAAACACCAAAGACCCTGAATAGCCAAAGCAATCTTGAGAACGAAAAAAGGAGCTGGAGGAATCAGGCTTCCTGACTTCACACTATACTACAAGGCTACAGTAATCAAGACAGTATGGTACTGGCACAAAAGCAGAAAGATAGATCAATGGAACAGGATAGAAAGCCCAGAGATAAACCCACACACATATGGACACCTTGTCTTTGATAAAGGTGGCAGGAATGTACAGTGGAGAAAGGACAGCCTCTTCAATAAGTGGTGCTGGGAAAACTGGACAGGTACATGTAAAAGTATGAGATTAGATCACTCCCTAACACCATACACAAAAATAAGCTCAAAATGGATTAAAGACCTAAATGTAAGGCCAGAAACTATCAAACTCTTAGAGAAAAACATAGGCAGAACACTCTATGACATAAATCACAGCAAGATCCTTTCTGACCCACCTCCTAGAGTAATGAAAATAAAAACAAAAATAAACAAATGGGACCTAATGAAACTTCAAAGCTTTTGCACAGCAAAGGAAACCATAAACAAGACCAAAAGACAACCCTCAGAATGGGAGAAAATATTTGCAAATGAAGCAACTGACAAAGGATTAATCTCCAAAATTTACAAGCAGCTCATGCAGCTCAATAACAAAAAAACAAACAACCCAGTCCAAAAATGGGCAGAAGACCTAAATAGACATTTCTCCAAAGAAGATATACAGACTGCCAACAAACACATGAAAGAATGCTCAACATCATTAATCACTAGAGAAATGCAAATCAAAACTACAATGAGATATCATCTCACACCAGTCAGAATGGCCATCATCAAAAAATCTAGAAACAATAAATGCTGGAGAGGGTGTGGAGAAAAAGGAACACTCTTGCACTGCTGGTGGGAATGTGAATTGGTTCAGCCACTATGGAGAACAGTATGGAGGTTCCTTAAAAAACTACAAATAGAACTACCATATGACCCAGCAATCCCACTACTGGGCACATACCCTGAGAAAACCAAAATTCAAAAAGAGTCATGTACCAAAATGTTCATTGCAGCTCTGTTTACAATAGCCCGGAGATGGAAACAACCTAAGTGCCCATCATCGGATGAATGGATAAAGAAGATGTGGCACATATATACAATGGAATACTACTCAGCCATAAAAAGAAACGAAACTGAGCTATTTGTAATGAGGTGGATAGACCTAGAGTCTGTCATACAGAGTGAAGTAAGTCAGAAAGACAAAGACAAATACCGTATGCTAACACATATACATGGAATTTAAGAAAAAAAAAATGTCATGAAGAACCTAGGGGTAAGACAGGAATAAAGACGCAGACCTACTGGAGAACGGACTTGAAGATATGGGGAGGGGGAAGGGTCAGCTGTGACAGGGCGAGAGAGAGTCAGGGACATATACACACTAACAAACATAGTAAGGTAGATAGCTAGTGGGAAGCAGCCGCATGGCACAGGGATATTGGCTCAGTGCTTTGTGACAGCCTGGAGGGGTGGGATAGGGAGGGTGGGAGGGAGGAAGACGCAAGAGGGAAGAGATATGGGAACATATATATATGTATAACTGATTCACTTTGTTATAAAGCAGAAACTAACACACCATTGTAAAGCAATTATACCCCAATAAAGATGTTAAAAAAAAAAAAAAGACAGCCATCACAGTATAAACTACATATATACAAAGGAATATTACTCAGCCATAAAAAGGAATGAAATTGGGTCATTTGTAGAGACATGGATGGACCTAGAGACTGTCATACAGAGTGAAGCAAGTCAGAAAGAGAAAAACAAACATCGTATATTAAAAGACAGCCATCAACTCCCGGATAATGAACATCAAAACTCATGACAGCCTACAGCCTGGAAATTCTGGTGACTCTCTGATTAAGGCCCAAATAACTGAGGATTGGATGCAGCCCAACAAGTCTGTAAAAACAGAAGCACTTTGCTATAAGATGTACCTCTTGGATGTTGAGACCCAAGCCAGACAGGCAGTGGGCCCCTCCCAGATCCTGCCCTGTGGAATGAGTCTCTGCTGCAGACCACAGCCACAACCATGGCTGCTCCAATCTGTGCTCTGAGGAGCAACTTGGAAACCAACACTGCAGGAATTTCAACATCTCAGCATGAATCTAGCTTCCACAAAACTTAGAATAGCTTGACCAAATAACAGCCATATTGGTCAAGACAGCCAAAAATGAAATTTCCATCTCCCAAACTGGAAAAGAAAGAAAAAGAAAGAGGGAGAAAGAGAAAAAGAAAGAAATCACAGACACAAAAAATTTGATTATTTAAGAATTTCAATATAATTTCTTTTGTTCTTTATCATTTTCATGATTACACTGTAAACTTACTGCACTAATACCCAAGCTGGGTATTATAATTGTATATATCAACTTCCTAGTGGTCTGTTACTAGAATACACAGTATATACTGTTTACAGTGCAGTACAGTGGTTCTAGAATCATCATTATATAAGTTGATGATAGTAAAAATAAAATCTGTTTTAAAAGTCTGTCAAGTGAAACTCAAATGAAATTGAGAAGTCTTAGGGCTGCAATGCAGTCTGGAAATGCCATGTTATCATACTTTTCATATGTGTTAGGCACAGTGGCAGATACAAAGAGAAAAAGAAATCAAGCCATGTGGACCCTCTCCAGGCAGCTCTCTCCTGGCCTCTATGAACATGGTCACACATTCTACGGTCACACAGACTGACCTGTCAAGCAGAGGGGATGAGGTGGAAAAAAAGATTCTCCCACTTCAGCATGATTTTCAAAGATCTTTGTCCAAGGCACTTTCACAGTCTACATAACCTATCTACTGGTGTCTCCTATTTACTGTACACATGGTATGTACCAGGCACAATGCTAATAACTTTATACATATTATTTCATTTAATACTCACAACAATTTTAAGACAGATGCTAATATTTTTATACCCATTTTAGAGATGAGGCAACTAAGGCCCGGAAAGTTTTAGACCCCCTCAGGGTCTGAGTCATATTAGCACCCAGACCTAACGCTTCCCTCTGGCATCCTGGCTGAGGTTTTAAAAATATCTAGATAAAGACCTCTACATGGTTCTCACTTTAATGTTGCCATTAAAACAATTAAAAATTAGTAACTTCTATTCCTTATCACTCCTTCTATTTCCATTGTAAAGAGAACCCACACACACACACTCAGGAGGGTAGAGACAAAACTCCAGATGGATATCTGCCTCCTTGTAGGGGATCTGGGACAGCAGTGGTGGGTGAGTGGCTGGGGCTGATGCAAGGAGTACCTTTTCTGCGATGCCATTTTCTGTCGTGTATATTGCCATGAGCTCGGTGTCTTCATTGTCCTGTTCACCGCTGGATGTGGCACCTCCATTGATCACCACCTGAAGGGAAACACTTCATTTAGAGGCTTTTTTCACCCTATACGCTCTGTTGTATGAAAACATTTTGCCCCAAAGAAAAAAACTGCATTTTCACTTATCAGGTTAGCCAAGTTTTAAGTTTTCTTAAATGAAACTCCTGACAAGTGCGCTGCACCAGTGATCACACGTGTTTTTGATGGAGAAACGTACCATGTTTTCTACAGAGTGAGGCTGCATGAATGGGGGTCAGCTGAAGGAGACCAGAAATGCAACACCCAAAGGAACTACAAGGAGTAGGACCCTCAACAGCCTCCAGGGACAAGGGAGGCTTGGCTGAGAGGACAAAGCTGCAGTTTCTGAGCGGGTGAAAGGCATTCTGAGCTGCCTTGGTTGAGATCCCTTCCCAGGTAACGCCTGATAACAACTTACTTCTATGTCCCTACAGGGAAGAAATGTGCCAGTTAGAGCAATTCACGCACTGCTGTTACCCTAACTTACTAACTTATATTTCTCACTGCAGTTAAATAAACTAGCCCACTGGTGTGTGCCTTTCTTTGTGGCATTGGAGGGATGTGGATGGGCAGGGGCTGTCTACGCCAAAAAAATTGAGTTTCTGGGCCCTAAAGGTATGGACTAGAAATTATCCTAAGAATCTGGGCACCCAGCAGGTCACGACCCGTCTTCATGCCTACCCTTGGTGAGATAACGCATAGTCTCCTTAGGTCCTGGCTGACTGCAAGAACCTTAAAATATTTTTAGTCTTTAGCCTAATGATTCCATTTTTAAGAATCTATCTTGAAAAAAATAATACTGAATATAATTATATGTATGAATAACAACACATTTTTTAAATACAGAGGAAAAAAGAAAAACCACACAAAAAGTTTAAATTCTGGTGTTATAAAATACACTAAGGAGAAGTAAAAGATGAGTGATGGTGTAAGAGAAAACACGGTGCAACACGTAACAATGATTGGTATTAGTAATTCAAAAAGAACACCTGCAAATCCGTAATACAAATAACCCAAAGGATAGGAGTCTATGATCCACAGGGGGAAAAAAAATTAAAATATCCAATGAGACACAAAAAAAAGCTGTTCAACCTTACGTAAAATTATAGAAGTGACAAAATATAATTTCATTTTTTAACATAAATTAGGGGGAAATTTTAAAAGACGAATCTGGTGTTGACCAGGGTGTAGGGAGATTATGTTCTTGGTGGAATGACCTTTGTGGTGGGGAACTTAGCACTGGGATTCGAAACAGGCATTTTCTTGGAGCCAGCAATTACACTCACGGAAACTTATCCTCCAGAAATGTCTATGCAATATCTATGTTCAAGGTTGATGACTGCAGCATTATTTACAATGCTGAACACTTAGAAAACTTTAAATGTTTATCAAAAAGACAGACGTTGTTAAATTATCATATATCCATTTCAAGAATAATATTCAGTCATTTTTTTTTTAAGTTTTTAATTTTTTGGCCCTGCCACATGGCTTGCAGGTTCCCTGACCAGGGATCAAATCTCGACCCACGGCAGTGGAAGTGCCGACTCCTAACCACTGGACCACCAGGGAATTCCCAATATTCAGCCATTTAAAAGAATAAAACTGGGCTTCCCTGTTGGCGCAGTGGTTAAGAATCCTCCTGCCAATGCAGGGGACACGGGTTCAATCCCTCACATGTTGCAGAGCAACTAAGCCCGTGAGCCACAACTACTGAAGCCCGTGCGCCTACAGCCCGTGCTCTGCAACGAGAGAAGGCACCGCAATGAGAAGCCCGGGCACCACAATGAAGAGTAGCCCCCACTCTCCTCAACTAGAGAAAGCCTGCGCGCAGCAACGAAGACCCAACACAGCCAAAAAAAAAATAAATTTTTTAAAAAAAGGGCACTTTACGTAGACTGACTCATTTAATGAAAAAAGTTTTTTTAAAAGAATAAAACTGGACTTCCCTGGTGGCGCAGTGGTTGGGCCTGCCGATGCAGGGGACACAGGTTTGTGCCCCGGTCCAGGAAGATCCCACATGCCGCGGAGCGGCTGGGCCCGTGAGCCATGGCCGCTGAGCCTGCGCATCCGGAGCCTGTGCTCCACAACGGGAGAGGCCACAACAGTGAGAGGCCCGCGTACCGCAAAAAAATAAAGGAATAAAACTGATGTACTGACAAGGAAACAAGTCCAAGAAATACTGTTTTTTTTTAAAAAGCCACAAAACAGTAAGCCTAGAATTATCCCAATTATGCTAAATAAAATAAAATTTTAATATCCTCTCTATCTGTCCAAATGTTTCGTTAAGGATCCAGAAAAGTCACAAACTACTATGTAGGTTGCCCTAGGTGCAAGGAGTAATGATGGGTAGCTTTCATTTTTCATTACCAACCCTTCTTTAGCATTTGGATCTTTTATAATCAGTATATTCGTGTGTTATTTGATACTGCTTTTTAAAATGGCTAATAAAAAGATGTACACCAGGGACTTCCATGGCGGTCCAATGGGTAAGACTCCATGCTCCCAATGCAGTGGGCCCGTGTTCGATCCCTGGTCAGGGAACTAGATTCTGCATGCATGTCACAACTAAGAGTTCACATGCCACAACTAAGATCCCGAGTGCTACAACTAAGACTTGGCACAGATTAGATAGATAGAGTGATATTAAAAAAAAAAAAAAAAAAAAAGACGTACACCAGTATACCAAAACAGTAACAGTGATTGCCTTTAAGCAGTGGGGCCATTTTCACCCTCTTTTTCCCTTTATATATTTTGATAATTTTCTCTAATGAGGACAATTTATTTTTATAACAGGGAAGAAATTAAAAAGACTAAAGATTCAAGCAGCATGGCTTGGACTAACTAAGGCAGTCCAGAGAGATTTCAATCCACCTATTTTTGCACTTGAGGAAATCAGGTCAGAGAACATTTTAATTTCTTATTCAAGGTCATATAGATTATATAACCCAAGTCTAAGGCTAGTTTTAAAGTATTCCAAAAATCTCAATTAAGTAGTACATAATTCTTACAGGATAAAATATTTTTATTTCAAATAAAGAGTTGCTTTTAAAACTCTAAGTCATGCTATAGCTTTTTACACAGCCGACTGAATTTGTGGCATTTGTTTGCCTATAAAACTAGCTGCCAGCAGGATACATGCTCCAAACCAAGTTCAAGTCCACAACATAAAACTCTAACTCACTATTACAACCATGCTCCAAGTCATATCACAGCAGCACTCAACCCACTTAGAAGCCAAGAGGTACACACACTCAGGATGAACCGTCTTCAAACAACATTTAATTACTTAGTCATCCGAAAAACCCAGGCCTGATTTAAAGTCCTATCCCAGCTAAAACTAACCATCTACATTCATCAATGGTTGCCGCAGAGAGCAAAATTGCTTCATGGGTATGGGGTTTTCTTTTGGGGTGATGAAAATGTTTTGGAACTAGGCAGAGGTGATGGTTGCACAATACTGTGATTGTGTTAAATGTCACTGAATTGTTCCCTTTTAAATTATTAACTTTGTTGTGTGAATTTCACCTCAATATATTTTTTTTAATCTGTATATGTGTCACCAAAGAGTAGATTCTGGCAGGAGTAGGCAACTCTCACTCCTCCCCTGACTTACTGCAATCTCGCACACACACAATTAAATAAATAGGTACTATAAAATGAGATGGTCCCCAGACTAGGAAAAGGCTCACATATTCATTCAACAAACACTGTTTGAGAATCTACCCTGCCCAGGCAATGAGGATGCAGTCCTGACACGCCCCAGGAACGGGTGTCAGGTTACAGAATTGTGACTGAACAAAGGATGCAGCAGGGAGTCATGACGTGGTGCCCAGGACAGGTGTGCCATGATCCAGTGTGCCACATCTGGCTTTGGATGACATGCTGACTGCAGCGGGAGAGTGGAAGGGTGGGGTGAAGTAAAGGGGATGATGACGGGAACAGAGGTGGGCAGACCCTTTATGAGGCAACTGCCAGACAAGAAGGGACAGTGGCCTGAGCCAAGGTTTTAACAGTGCTCTGGGAAAGGTAGTCTGGTTCAAGAGAGAGCTAGGACATGGCCTTAATACTGCCTGGGGACTGCCCAGACAGGAGCCGTAGCACCACAGCACTGCAGCTTTGCAGGGCGAGTGCAGGGGGAGACACCACCACAGTACGATAGGCAACATCCCAGGCCTGGACTGGATTTTGCGGGCAGAGGGGTAAAGCATCTGGGCTGCTGTCCAGTTCACTCACCCAGGTGGCCGGTGGATGGAGGTGCTGGTCCCAAAGAGATTTGTGTAGGGAGAGACAGAGTGACAAACTGGTACAACAGAAGTTTGTAAGTCAATTCAAAATATGTTTGATCCACAGAAATCACCCCGTAAAGAAGCTTACGTTCCCAGGCCAGTGTGCGAAGTTTATTCAACTGTAAATATTATTGACCTACGATTTCTAACATATTTCCATAGGTAAAGCAATCCCTGGGGACCTCAGAGCCCACCTTCCCTGGAAGTCTCATGCTCCAGAGCTGAGCCACTGCCTCTCTCCAAGCCATCCTCACCCCTAAGAGAGGAAAATGCGCCCCTTCTTCCCAGGCCCCTGCTCCATCAGCACTCCAACTGAGAATGGGAACAAACCTAGAAGGTAGGAGATTCTGGAGCAAATGGGAGATGAAACAGGTTTTCACTCAAGGGAAAGGGGAATTCAGCACCAGGGGGAAGCCAAGGCTATAGAAGAAAGGGACCACTGACCTGCTATGTCTCCTGTGTCTATGTGCAGGGAGTGACTAAACATCACTGAAAGTAAAACACTAGTTGTTTCACTGATATTTTCCCTTTGGCATATTAAATTAGCCACTCTAATGGTCCATTTTCTTAAAAACATGAAATTTAATTTAAAAAATCAGATCAGTTCTTCAGGAAAGGCATAGAGTTTTGTTTTGTTTTCTTTAAGAGAAAAAGATTAAAATGTTGCTGATACTATGAAAGCTCCATATTTTTGAACCTCTAAATATTATTTCAACTGGGAAATAAAACATGTCTTAGAAAGCTTTCTAAACTTAATAAAAATAGATTTTCTTTTGTGTTATTAATAGCATCACAGATAACAGAGGGAAATCTTTCATCTCAGGGAACTGATCATGTTTTTCTTTAAAATATATATATATATATCAGCAGATTATTTTAACATTTTTCGGGAACCATGTCCTTTCTCCCCCCAGAACTATTTGAAATCAAACTTGTGGCGTTAAATTTTTTTTGCCTAAACTAATATTATACAATCACTCAATCAGTTTAGGAAAGCAGGTTCTCTCTGCCTAAATTTTTCCAGTTGGTTTTGTCTCCAACAAAAAAAGGCTATGCTGCCTTTGGTGGGGGTATGTGTCTACTGCTCAGTAAGTATGTCTTTCTTGCTTATGTGTTTTATTTCCACTAAGACAATAACGTTAAAGTATTTGTTTCTGAACAGTAATCCTGAGACGGTCAAATTGTATAGGAAGCAGGAGTGACAGGAGTGATAGCCCAGGAGTCCCACACTGAGCATCATTATGACAGCAATGCCAATTTAAGCTGACAGCTGGATGAGCCTGTGTTACTCATATAGAAGGTAAAGGATGTAGGTACCAGGGAAACCCAGCACCTCTGATCAGAACGTTCAGAGCTCAATTTATCACCTATTGCAGATCTGGCAAAATGTACCCACCACTGACTGTCATGTGTCTGGTAGTCAAGTGAGCCATTTTCTACTAAAACAATCATTTTCAGAGTAGTAATAAAGGTCCCCAAAGTAAGTGCTTTCTATTCTTTTAATAAAAAGGTGGGAATTCCCTAGCAGTGCAGTGGTTAAGACTTGACGGTCTCACTGCCTGGGCCTTGGGTTCGATCCCTGGTTGGGAAACTAAGATCCCACAAGCAATGTGGTATGGAGGTAACACACCTTATTCTTACCCCCCTACACACACCATTATTTCCTCTGATATGTGTATCTATACTACAATTAAAATGTGTTTTAAATAAAGATGATATCAAGACTACTGTTTCACAGCCTTTAACCCAAGCCTCCTTTTAATGAACATAAAAATCTCCCACCTACCTTCAAATTATTTGAAACTTCAAGATTAACTGCCATGAAAAATAAATCAAAGTGAGTATAATACAACATATGCTAAACCTCCAGAGCTTGTCAATCTTAGGTTATGACACCCCAAAAGATCTAGCTGGTAGATCTAATTTAATGCTACTGACCCTAAAGTTGGCAGAGGCAGCAAAGCCCCTAATCTTATTTCCACTGCTTCTTCAAATACAGCAGCTCCCTGTGACACACCCAGTGGCTACGTGCAAGCAAAACCATCAGAAGCAACCAATACTGCAGCCAAAAGCCCAGCTAACCCTACAAAGCACAGCCTCCTTCCCTTGCACTGCCCCAGCCCAGCCCAGGTCTTAGGGTAGCTCTGAATTTCTTCAGCCTTCTCCAGAAAGCTCCTGGGGCCACAGCAGCCAGAGAATCCCTCAGGGTTCCAGGTGTGTCCCACCTGCCCCCCCAGCATGACTTGTCCTTCAAGAGGAGCAGAAGGTACATCACCTCTCTCTAAAGCCAGCCCCTACCCCAAAGGGCTGGATGGGTTGATGTGCCATCACTGGCTCGTACTGCGAACATTGTCTGTGCTCCTCCTGCTCCCACACACATCTCACAGCCGCAGTGACGGTGAAAGCTAATGTTGCTGGGCATAGATTCATGCCGAGCACTGGGCTGGGCACTTCACCAGATATCTTCCCTTCAAGGCAATGTTTGCAAGAGCTTAAGTAGGTATGTCCCTTGGACCACCCCCACCCCCACCCCATCCTCAGACTGACTCCAGTAAAAATCCCAAGGGCACCCAGCAGGTTACGGCACACCACCCAAAAGAGGGACATTGTCTTCCATTCTTTCCAGGCACTAACACTTTATAGATAACAAAGCTAAATTCTCTGACATGCAAATATGTAAGGGCTACAAACCAGCAAGAAAAAGGTGAACATTCCAACTGGAAAATAAGGAAATATAAATGGCTCCTGAATATTTGAAAAGATGTTCAACTTCACTCATGAGATGCAAATTAAAACTAAACTTTTCATCTATTAAACTGGCCAAAGGCCCAGTCTGACCCACATTCCACTGGCAAGCCTACAGGAAAACAGGCACTCACCCTGCAAATGGAGATGAAATGACCTCAACAGAGGTCACTTAGCTGTACCCCTCAAATTACCAAGGCACACACCCTCTGCCTCAACAATCCCACTCTTAGAAATTTATCCTTCTATTACATCTGAGTGAACTGTCATGTGCATGGTTATTCACTGAAGTGCAAATTGTAATAACAAAATATTAGAAACAATCTAGATGCCTATCTAGAAAGTTAAATAAATTACCATACATCCATACCACAGAATGCTCTGGAGTTACCAAAAGAATGAGTGCGCTTTATATTCTGATGTAGGTACATACAGAACATCATCCATGATATATAAGTGGCTAAAGCAAGAGCAGAGCTATAGACATAGATATTTAGATGCACACACGTGTGTAAAAGGGGATCTGCTTACATATTCACAAACTATTTCTTGAAAGGTAGTGTGTAGGGAGAATTGGTGCATGCAAGACCAAGCAAGGGGCTTTTCACTCAATACCCTTTGAACTCTTAAATTTTGAATTATATATATATATTAGCTAATGTTTAAAAAATAAATACTAATTTAAAACTAGAACTTCCTTTCAGGACCAATTAAAATTATGGTACATCTTCTAAGATAAATACCATGTTGTTGCTAATGAGGACGAGGCAAATCCATTTGAACTTTTTGGGAAAGAGGTCCAGGGCACCTTGTTAATAAACTCAGTAAAGCTGGTTACAGACAGTCTGCGAAAGTACCAGCACATTTGCGCATACACACTCGATGACAGAATTACACACCCTGCTTCCCAACCATGTATTAATATGGAAACTTTTCCTGACCCTCACCACCGGTTCCAACATGAGAGCAGGACTCCTTCCATCTGGACTTCTTTCTTTCCTGGTTTCTATGAATATGGCCACAAGGATGAGCCTTCAAAAGGAGATGGAATGGAGCAAAGAAGATTCTCCCCCATCTTAGTGCGACTTCCAATGTTTTGGTCGAAAAACTCTGTCAAAGTATTTTGACATTTTAGCTAAACTAACCACTAGTTTCTCCTTATTCTCTTATTTATTGCACATTTCACAAATGCCAGGTACCATGTTAATAAGTTTACATATATTTTCTCATTTTATCCCTGTGACAACTCTGAGACAACTCTGAGATGCTATTTGCATTCCCATTTTAGAAAACTAGATACCTAGAGAAGTTAAGTAATTCCCTCGGGGTCTGAGTCACATTTGCAATGCAGACCTTACTCCAGACCTCAAGCTCTTTCCTTCAGGATTCTGGCTGAGGCTTTAAATAAAATCTAGATAATCACTCTACAGGTGCCCACCCTCCCTTGGTCCACATACTTGTGCAGGCCTTTGAAGAAGCCTATCAGAGAAGGATTGTTTCCCAAAGCCAGTTAACATTTGTAAAAGAGTCAATGGCTTGAGTCCCCCTTCTGATCCTCCCATCTGCCTGGGTTCTGTGGTTTAAGAGGCACAGCAGAAGTGGAGAAGAGGAGTGGAACAAACATGTATTCACTGCATACTGTGTATATGATCTGATGCTGCTATGTGTAATCTCATTTACTTTTCAAACATCCCAGGTGGCTGTGGCTTCAAGGATGAGTGAACGCACGGTTTCTCACAGGTATCAAGGGGTAAACTGAGACTTACAGTTAAGGCCCCAAAGCCACATCTTTCCACACACCAAGCTGCTCCTCCATAGATGGAACCAAATGTGATCTCCCCCTCCTACCCTGGGGCTATTGGTTGACGGCAGGCATAGCTCTGGCCAGCAGTGCTACAGTTTCTCCCTCCAACTGCTATGTGATCCAGGCATTTTCTCTGCAACTGTAACTTCTAATAGCCCTGTGTGCCACTCTGACAGCTGAGCTATTTCGGATCATCACTATAGCTCAACAGAGATAAAAGGGGAGGGGTGAAGAAGAGAGACACTCACAAAAAATATAAATGGCCAGGAACATGGGGGAAAAGTTTTCCACCTATTAAAATTCAAAACTAAAACAATTAGATTTCACTTATCGACTTGTTGATTTTTAAATCTAACATCTAGCATTGGCCTGTGTGCACAGTGGTGGGGTAGGGGGGTGGGTGGGGTTCTCTCACATAGCTGCTAAGAGTATAAACTGCTACAATAAGGTTAACATACACTAGTCTATCATTTATAATAGCAAAGAATTAGAAACAACCCAAGGTCCCAACGAAGTTATAAGTAAGGTCCACGATTTGCTATCATGTCACCACTACAAATTATGTATTTCAATGACACTGATAAGCCAGGATATAATATGAAGTTAAAGGGCTTTATAAAGCAGATTGTATCTATGTGTTTGTGTGTGTGTGTGTGTGTGTGTGTGTGTGTGTGTGTGTGTGTGTGAGAGAGAGAGAGAGAGAGAGAGAGAGAGAGAGAGAGAGAGAGAGAGAATTTTACAGAATACCCAAATATTTGTTTCAAGTTTCTGGAAAGAAGTACACCAAAATATTAGCATGTTGTTTTTCTGGCTGATGGGACTTGAACTGATTTGGTTTCTTCCTCATTACACTGTTTTATGTTTTCAAAATTTTCTGCAGTGAACATATTTCTTTTCTAAATGAGTTAATTTATACAAATAACAAAACTGACAGAAAATAAACATACACAAGCTAGAAAAAAGGTACAGTGAAAGAACACGTTGGTTTTTTTACTACTTCCATTTCATTCTGACAACAAGCCTGGTGAGAAATACAGATACTTTAAAACATGTAAAATGTAAAAGGGGGAGGGGGAATGACCAGGTAATTACTACCATGCAACTTCCCACAACCTATTTTCCTCCTCAACTACTTTATTAAATCCTAACAGGAAATAAGCTTTTTCTCCAACAGAATTTTGGGCTTAGATTGTGGTAAAGAAATCAATCTGAACTATCTTACCTCTAATCATTAAAGCTCAGGAGACTGCCTACCTAGCTTGGGTGAATACAGGTAATGAAAGAATGGAGAATTCAAAGCTGGGGGTGTTCA
This sequence comes from Stenella coeruleoalba, assembly GCF_951394435.1. Classification (NCBI taxonomy): domain Eukaryota; kingdom Metazoa; phylum Chordata; class Mammalia; order Artiodactyla; family Delphinidae; genus Stenella; species Stenella coeruleoalba. Next base: position 31,952,545 of record NC_137161.1, read on the forward strand.
GCAGGTGTAAACACCTAGAAGAAAAAGAACTCTTAACTAGTCTAGGAAATGCAAAAGACAGGCAGGAATGACAATGAGGGGTGGGAAAGGAAACAGACTAGGAGGCAGGGAGGCTGTCCTGGTGATCCTGGCAAGAAATAATGAGGACCCAAAGAAAGCAGTGGCAGCAGGGATGGTGCTGATGGTGGCCTTATAGGGTAGGGAAGATAGGAAGCTTAGGCTACTTATGTCTGTTGCATTCTCCTCACGTCTGGTATAGCTTGGAGCACAAAGCAAGCATTGAATAAGAGCAGATGGGACAAGATGTCCTTCAAGGCCCAAATTCTATGGATCTGGCCTCACACAACACAAGTAAGAGATAATCAGCCAAAATGCCAATCAACTTTGTAAACCTGCTCTAGGAGGTGACTAGAGCAACTCTTATTTTAAGATAGTTCATGCCAAACTGTATGTGTCCCAATTAATAGATGGGCATTTTGTATTACTAACATCTCTGATTTCATTTAAAACTACCAAAACTCCATTCAAATGAAAAGCTGCAATATAAGAAACTATCTGAAACTCAAAACCAGAGCAGAAAAATTAATTTTTAAAATATCAAAAACTCTAGAAGGAAGGAAGAGGTAAGGAAAAGAATCTCTTAACATACATAAAACCTTCATTTGCATCCTATCTTATCAGTATTTTTATTTTAAAGCATATATTGGCATATCCCCTTTCTAAAATAAAAAATTTTTCCCACACATACATTTTTAAATAGAAAAGCCTGCTCATTTTGGCTGTTAAATTTTGACCTATCAACATTCCCTCCCCTAAATCATGGCCATTATGCAGTAGATTCAAACTCTTATCTTACAGAAAGAGGGGAATTAAACCAATTCTCTGGGCAGGCTCCAGGAAATATATTCTCTCTTCATCCTCTTCTTAGAACGACACAATCTCAATCCCAATTTCTAATTATTATTACAAAAAAAGAACATTTTCTAAAACAACTATTATTATCATCCAACTAAAACTTTCAATTTTAAGATCTAACAACTCTGAACTCTCTATTTAGGAAATGTACAAGAAGGAACTCCACAGCACCTGGTATTAAAGTCATATGAACAAGGACATGTTCCAGGCTTCCTTATTCACTCTTTTTAAAAGGACTATTTACACCAGAAAAAAAATCTTGTGCCTTTTTTTCACTGCTGAGAATGAGCATGTTCAAATCTGCCATTACAGAGTCAGGGGCCCAGGGGAATCAAAGATGAGGTCATCAAGAGGACGTGACCACCAGCTGACCCTAGAGCTGGACCTGGGCAATTGGAGGCTCCCCACCCCCATCCTTGGAATGTACATTCTGCCCACTTCCCAGAGTGCGAGCTGTTCCAAGGACACAGCTTTGAGAGAGCACATCCAACAGGGGCCATCTGGATGGGATACATGACTGAACCCTGTTGAGGCCTCTGTATAAACTTTAAGATTCTGGAGGGGAGGTGTGGAGATCCACTCCTCTTGAGGCCACCCAAGAAAAAAGCCTTGCATGTAAGTTCCCTTGCTTGTTAAACCTGCCACCTACCAATCTGGAGTGTCTGCCTCTTTCTTTGGTCTCTCCCTGTCCTGCATGTTTCTGAACTAACACCATTATATGGTTTCTTCACCCACCCCTCCCCATGTCTGCCAAAGTCACTTCTCTTACAAGAAGAAAAGACAAGAGAAGTGAAGGGAAAGAAAGGGAAGAAAGGAGAGGGAAGGAAAGGAGAGGAAGTAGAGGGACATGACAGGAAAAAGTAAAGGAAGGAGAGGACCATCTGTCTCCCTGGCTTCATCCTTACGTGGGCACAGCTCTGAGATGCTCACCACCTCCTATAGCACACCCATCCAGCCACTGCCCTGGGGTCTTAGATCTCTTCCAGGAGGACGTCTCATCTCTTCTTTATAAAGCTGTTGGCCACCCCTCCCCCACCTTGGTGCCACCCAAACCTCTCCCTCCTGGGTTATTTGTTCTTCATATACTTTCTTATGCCTGGACCAGGCCTCTTTCTCTGACTTCCTTCCAATTTGGCACAAGTGTAAATTTACAGGAAGAAGAAAACCCACCTGTAGTAATACAAAATGGGGGAGGGAGGGGAACCAATTGTTTTCTGATCAATTCCATAACCATCCAATGCAAAAATAACCTTTATCTTCTAAATACTTTACTGTATTTTCTAAATTTCCTAATGTGAGCATGGATTACTTTTATAATCAGAGAAGGGCTTTTTTATGTAAGTCTAATAAAACATATGACTTTTTGAAAAGTTTCTCAAGAGCCAAAAATGTTTTCAGCTATTTATATGCTTACATTTCTTTGTAATTAAGCTGACCATATATCAGCCAAACCAGGACTCTTATGAGCATAAAGGGGAACTGTAACAAGAAGTATGGACAACAGGCATAAACCAGGACTGCCCAGCAAACCCAAATGTTATAATGCCTCTGTGTGTGTGTGTGTGTGTGTGTGTGTGTGTGTGTGTGTGTGTGTGTGTGTGTGTGTGTGTGTGTGTGTGTGAGAGAGAGAGAGAGAGAGAGAGAGAGGGAGAGAGAGAGAGAGAGAGAGAGAGATCTCTTTACAATCCTCTTCCTAACTGTGAATCAGAAAGCTGTTTTCTGTGCTAGATGATGACAATATAAATCATGTTCAGATCTGATTTCAGATGGTCATTCTCAGCAAAAGAAGGAAGACTTGCTTCCTGGCTGCTAGAAGACAAAAGGGAAAAGACCTCAGATGCAAAGGAATCATGACTTTCCTGACTGTAAATGAATACAAAGCATGATGGAAGGATACAGAATTAAAGATTCTGCTCTATCAGTTCATTACTTCCCCAAACCAACTAAAAAACAAACAAAAAAAGTACCCTGTGTTCTGTTTGTGTGTCTCCTTTTTCATGGACGGGTGTCACCATACACCCAGGTGCCCTACCCCAACCCCTTCAGGTCATTCCTGACTTCCTGTTGTACCCACATCCAACCCAGCACCAAATCTGGTCACATCTACCTCTTCAGCACCTCTCAAAGCTGCCTTTTCCTCATCCACCTATCTTTCCTCTTAGATGCCCCCAAGGACCCCAATTCCCAGTTTCTTGACCTCAGCAGGACTGCCAAACCCTTTACCCAAATGCCTTTTCAACATCTTGAGCCCCAGAGCCCCTGCATCAACCTTAATTCCCTCTTCACCCTACCTAGGGACCATGGCACATCACTACAAGCCCTCACTGTCCTCTCTGGTGCTCACCTGGCTAAATCAAGCAATCCATCCTTACTCCTCATCCACCTGGCTTTCACAGTGCTTTCCTCACTGACTGCAAACGCACGCAAGAAGGATGCCATTCTCCTGCTCAAACAATGACCTCTCTTGAGGTCTCTCTCCCACCTCAGCCACCACTCCTTACCTGTCCCTCTTGCTGGCCCTCCTCAGCCTCCATACCTCCAAACACTGCATCTCCTCAGTGCAGGGCCCTCAGACCCCCTTTCTCTCTTAGGGGCATCTACCCCCAGGAAATGCCATCTAATTCCTTGGCTTTAAATACCATCTCCACACTGCTAACCTCCAGTGAATAGCTCCAGCCCACACTGCTTCCCTTACCAACTTTCTATCCAGTGTCTCCACGGCCAACACCAAACTCATGACGACTCCCTCCGCCTTGCTCCATGTCAGTACTTGGCCAGTTCCTCTCCAAGATGGTTGGGGGAAACCTGAAACCATCCTTGTCTTCTCTCTCTTGCCCCTATTCTCGTCTAGTCCATCAGCATCCAGGTCAGCTCTCCTCCAGTGCCTGACCACTGGTCACCACCCCCACACCACTGGCACCCTGGCTGGAGCCCTGTCAGCTCACCTGCTCTATGGCAGTCACCTCCTGAATGCTCTTCTGCTCCCCTCCTTCAGTTGGCTTCCCACTCAGCAGCCAGAATGATCCTTTAAAACTAGGCAGAGCACGTCACACCTCTGCTCAAAGGCCACCAACAGCTTTTCATCTAACTCAAGAAAAGCCAAAATCTTTACCAGAGCCAATGAGGCCTACACAGTCTGTTGACCCTGCCCTACCCTCTGTCCAGCAGCACCACCTACTCAGCGTTCCTCAGATATACCAAGTGCCTCTTGCCTCAGTGCCTTTGCACTTGCTGCTCACACTACCATGACGGGCTTCCCTCAACTCCTTCAGGCCTTTACTCAAATGCCATCTTCTAGTGCAGCCTTTCCTGGCCACCTGAAAGGTCAACACACCACCCCTAGCAGTTTCTATCCCTCTTCCTGGTTTTATTTTTTCCTTGGTACTTATCAATATCTAACACCTACACAACTGACTTATTTTTAGTGTACATTACCTGTCTCCCCTGCCAGAAGGAAAGCTCTGTGAGGTCAGGGTTTTTTGCTGTTTAATTCACTGCTGTTTCCTAGACCCCTGAACCTGAGGGAAATACCGAGTGCATTTTTTTAAGGGATAAATTAATCAATAGTCTGCAAGTCCTGAATCACCCCTATCTGACTTTATATTCTATTCCTCACTATCCCCCTTCCTTGATTTATTTTCTTCACAGAATTTGTCACCAGCCACTACATGATGCTTCTGCTTAGTTGTTTATTTTTTGTCTCCTCTCACCACCACCAGGAGATCAATTTCACGGCAGTAGGAACCTGTGTTCCCAGCGCCTCACATGGAGCGTCTGGGAAGGAAAGAATTCCTTTCCTTCCTACTCTCCCAGATCAGGTCACGATCAGTTCCCACCTGAACTGCTCTAATACCCTAACTCTCCTTCCAATCCCCAGATCCTTCCACTCCCAGTGCCCACAGCAGGAATTCTCTACCCTAAAATTTGAATGCAATTGATTTTGCTACAACCGTTCATGAGCACCTCCATTGCCCAACCCAACTCTGGTGTACTGTTTACACTGAACTTGTGCCCAGAGTGAACATGGTTCCACTGTTCCCCCAGCCGAAAGGCCCTCGTTCTCCCTCCCCTGGACCTGCTACACCCAGACATTTTCAGGACTCTGATGTGATCTCCTCTGTGGCTGGGCAGGGGTCCCTTGTGGGCACTCTCACAGCACCCTTACTGAATTCAAACCCTAACACTATGGTTTGTTTGTCAACTTGCCATACCTCCTGCTATATTAGAAAAACCCAGTTTGGTCTACCTCCTGCATCTTTCTTTCCTGTGTATCTCCTTTACTACTCACACAGAATACTTAACTTCTGACACTCCTGCTACCAAATGTGTAGGGATTTTTCTCCACAGCAAGTAATTCTCGGTGACACCAGCTAGGTGTTCTATTGGGTTGGCCAAAAAGTTCCTTTGGTTTTTAAGTAAAAATGAAAGACACATTTTTCATTTTCACTAAGAACTTTATTAAACAATGTATTCAAACTTTTGTTCCACTACCTTCTGCCACTTTTCAGGCAACTTCATAATTCCATTCTCCCAAAACTTTTTATCTTTTTGAGCAAAGAACTGTTCCAGGTGCCTTTTACAGTCTTCCAGGGAATTGAAATTTTCTCCATTAAGAGAATTTTGTAAAGATCTAAATAAATGGAAATCCAAAGGTGCAATGTCTGGTGAATATGGTGGATGAATCAGAACTTTCCAGCCAAGCTGTAATAGTTTTTGCCTGGTTGTGAAAGAAACATGCAGTCTTGCGTTACCCTGGTGGAAGATTATGCATTTTCTGTTGACTAATTCTGGACGCTTTTCGTCGAGTGCTGCTTTCAGTTGGTCTAATTGGGAACAGCACTTGTTGGAATTAATTGTTTGGTTTTCCAGAAGGAGCTCATAATAGAAGACTCCCTTCCAATCCCACCATATACACATCACCTTCTTTGGATGAAGACTGGCCTCTGGTGTGGTTGGTGGTGGTTCATTTCACTTGCCCCATGATCTCTTCCATTCCACATTATTGTACAATATCCACTTTTCATCGCCCATCACAATTTGTTTTTAAAACGGAACGTTTTCATTACATTTCAGTAGAGAATTGCATGCGGAAATATGGTCAAGAAGGTTTTTTCCACTTAACTTACGTGGAAGCCACACATCAAAGCGATTCACATAACCAAGCTGGTGCAAATGATTTTCAGCACTTGATTTGGATATTTTGAGTATGTCGGCTATCTCCCGTGTGGTATATAACATTGACTCTTCTCAATTAATGTCTCGATTTGATCACTATCAACTTCAACTAATCTACCCAACCATGGAGTATCATCTAGCAAGAAATCTCCAGCATGAAACTGCACAAATCACTTTTGACACATTCGATCAGTCACAGCACCTTCTCCATATACTGCAAAAATCCTTTTTTTTTTTGCATTTCTGTTGCATTTTTACCTTCCTTGAAATAATAAAGCATAATATGCCAAAAATGTTGTTTTTCTTCCATCTTCAACATTAAAATGGCTACACAAAAATTCACCAATTTTGATGTCTTTTTTAAATGCACGCTGATATGACAGCTGTCAAAATACAATCTAACAAAATTGTTTGGAATGAAGTTAAAGACAACTAAGTGCTACTAGAGCCATCTTATGGAAAAAAACGAACGAACCTTTTGGCCAACCCAATACAATTTAACTCAACTCTGATACTGTCTACCTAGATAAGAGTGTCAGAGCCCACAGGTTAAGGGCTCAGTCCCACAGGACTACTGCCCCTGCTACTTCTGATACCAATCTCAAGTAGTAACCCCAGCTTTACCCACAACTTCTGTCCAATTTGTCTACAAATTGGAGGTCCCCACGACCCCCTCCCCAGGTTTGATTAATTTGCTAGAGCTCACAGAACTCAGGGAAACACTTATGTTTACCAGGTTATTAAAGGATATGATAAAGGATACAGATGAACAGCCAGATGAAGAGATACAGAGAGTGAGGTCTAGGAGGGGCCCGAGCACAGGAGCTTCTGTCCCTGTGGAGCTGTGGTGCATCACCCTCCTGGTGTGAATGTTTTCACCAACCTAGGAGTTCTCCAAACTCTCTACTATTGGCTTGTATGGAGGCTTCCTCAAGTAGGCATGATCAATCATTAACTCCATTTATAGCCCCTCTCCCTCTCTAGAGGATGAGATATGAGGCTGAAAATGCCAAGCTTCAAATCACGGCTTGGTCTTTTTGGTGACCAGTCACCATCCAGAAGCCCACGCAGAGTCATCTTGTTAGAACATGATGCTCCTAGTGTTCTTTTCACTTAGGAAATTACAAGGAGTTCAGGAGTTCAGAAATTACACAGGGGTTCTGTGCCAGGGACCAGGGGCAAAGACCAACTTATATATTTTCTATTACTTCACACCTCAAGTGGGCTATAAGTAGCTTATTACCAGGTTTGTGTGGTACCCACCATGTTGGGGGCATTATGGGTTCCTAACATTATATGGCTCTGAAGAAAATACACTAGGGAAATCTGAAACAAATAGCGGATTTGTATGAACACTGATGAGTATTTCTCCCATTCCTTGTTAAAACTGAACCAACTACTACTCCTCTGTCCATAATATCTCCAGACTGAATGATCCACTCTTGGTACCCAAGAGAGGAGACTCAAATATTCTCACAGAGCCTATAGAAGGAGAGAAAATAAAAACTTAAGGCACCCTAAGCACTTCACCCAGCCCAGAACTGGGTGGTGGAAACATCAGACTGTATTATAGGTGGGGCTTTGCCAACAGTAAGTTTAAGCTATTTACCTGGTTTTCCCTGGATGCTCTTCCAGGTTCAGAAGATACAGGAGCTACCAACATAGGAGGACTGTAGAGGCAACACATGACTTTGTCCTGGCTGTGCTTCCCCGGCCGGTGTCCTTAGGGTATGGCAGTTCTTCGAGACTCTTTTTGTTTTTCTGGTTCCAATTTCTTGCCAGGCTGCATTCACCCCTTACACATTTCCTAGCTGCCTTTAAAAGCACACAAACTTGCCTAACAAGATTCCCATGGGATAAGGAGAAGACCTTTTGCTATCCTTCTATTTAATATCAACACTGATCATATGATCTAATTTCTATCAACCTTGGGGCTTTGCATGTCTCTTGTTCTTAATGTGATCCATTCATTATTCTTCCTCTATTTATGGACTTATTCTTTTTCTCTTTATTTTCATGGGTCTTTCTTTTATTTTGTTTAAAGACATTGTGATTTCCTCCCATAGGAGTTTTTTAAAAATCAGCACTTGTGACATTTGAGGAAGCAGTTATCTAACACAGGATGCCCAAGTGAGACCCTGAACACACACCCCACCAGCAACCCACTCGAGATACCTTCCCCAAACCTGGTTCTGAGGAACAGACAGCTTTGATTCCCACTGCCCCACCTCCCTACACTCCAGCACACCAGTTTCTAAATATCTTAACAGCCAGCCTGAGGCCCAGCTTCAGACTCCAAAGCAAACAAGGAAATAAGACCCTGCATTTTAGAGTCTAGGAAGGCCCTTACCAGCAAGTTTTTAAAAAAGCTGACTAGTGTAACTGAGGAACTAGATTTTAGATTTTATTTAATTTTAATTAACTTACATTTAAACAGCCAGATGTGGCTAGTAGCTGGTAGCACAAGAGCTAGAGAACCTAGGGGTGGCACAGATCTAGAGAAAAAAACGAATACAGAGCTGCCCTATTGGTCACTCTTCAATGTTTATGTTTTGGAAAGCCAGGATGAAGTAAGGCCCTAGCAGGCAGTGATGCCCTGGTGCCAATGCTCTGAGACACCCACATGTGGGCATCTCCAGCAGTGAGGTCCTCAACTCTCCTTTCTTCCTATTTCAGCTCTCTCCCTGGCAGCAATATCCACCTCTTCAGATTCAGCCACCAGCCACCTTAGCCCCAAGTCTTTTTAAAAATTTATTATTATTATTATTATTGCACTCCTGCTCTCTCTCTGCTCCAGGTTCCACACCCCCAATTCCTAGAGGATCTAGGAGTTTCATCAGCATTTCAAATCCACAATTGTTCAAATGAAACCCATTACCTTCCATCTTCCCCACCCTTCAAACCTATGATTTTCCCTGGACTCCTTATTTTCTGCAAAGGTACCATCACACAACCAGTTTCCTTTATATAAATCTTAATATCACCCTTAACTCTCAGTCCTCTCTCTCAGCCCTCAAAATCTCCTTGGCATCTCTTCTGTCAGCCTCACCTCCACTCCTACTGCACTTACCCATGCTTAAGACTTTGGTATCTCTCAGGTCTCCCTGACTCTCCCTGTCCTAACCTGTCTTCACCCCAACGAGTCATCCCAAAAAGAGTCTGGAGGCCTTCCAGTGGGCTCCTGTTGCACGCTATAGGAATCCCTACTGCAGTGCTCACTCTACTGTGCTGGAATTGTCTACTCACTGCTCTGGCTCATTCACTACTTGAGGGAAAAGAGTAAGTTGTAAGGTTTTATGCATAGATAAGGGCCACCTCTTATACAGAATGTGTTCAATAAATATTTGCTAAATGATTATTGCAACAGATACCTGTTATGGATTGAACATTTTGGCCCCCCCTCCCCAGATTCATATGTTGAAGTCTTAACTCCCAACGTGATTAGAAGGAAGGGCCAGCTTCCGGGAAGATGGCGGAAGAGTAAGACGCGGGTATCACCTTCCTCCCCACAGATACACCAGAAATACATCTACCCGTGGAACAACTCCTACAGAACCCCTACAGAACGCTGGCAGAAGACCTCAGACCTCCCAAAAGGCAAGGAACTGCCCATGTACCTGGGCAGGGCAAAAGAAAAAAGAATAAACAGAGACAAAAGGATAAGGACGGGACCGGCACCAGTGGGAGGGAGCTGTGAAGGAGGAAAGGTTTCCACACACTAGGAAGCCCCTTCACGGGTGGAGACTGCGGGTGGCGGAGGGGGAAGCTTCGGAGCCGCGGAAGAGAGCACAGCAACAGGGGTGCGGAGGGCAAAGCGGGGAGAGATTCCCTCACAGAGGATCGGTGCCGATCAGCACTCACCAGCCAGAGAGGCTTGTCTGCTCACCCGCCGGGGCGGGCGGGGCAAGGAGCTGAGGCTCAGGCTTCGGTCGGAGTGCAGGGAGAGGAATGGGGTTGGCAACATGAACACAGCCTGCAGGGGGTTAGTGCGCCACGGCTAGCCGAGAGGGAGTGCGGGGAAAAGTCTGGACCTGCCAAAGACGCAAGAGACTTTTTCTTCCCTCTTTGTTTCCTGGTGCGTGAGGAGAGGGGATTAAGAGCGCTGCTTAAAGGAGCTCCAGAGACGGGCACGAGCCGCAGTTAAAAGGCGGACCCCAGAGACGGGCATGAGATGTTAAGGTTGCTGCTGCCGCCACCAAGAAGCCTGTGTGCGAGCACAGGTCACTATCCCCACCCCCGTTCCGGGGAGCCTGTGCAGCCAGCCACTGCCAGGGTCCCGGGATCCAGGGACAACTCCCCCAGGAGAACACACGGCCCGCCTCAGGCTGGTACAACGTCCCGCCGGCCTCTGCCCCTCACTCCGTGCCCCTCCGTGCCCCCCGGCCTGAGTGAGCCAGAGCCTCCGAATCAGCGGATCCTTTAACCCCATCCTGTCTGATCGAAGAACAGACGCCCTCCCGGCGACCTACACGCAGAGGCGGGGCCAAATCCAAAGCTGAGCCATTGGGAGCTGTGAGAAGAAAGAAGAGAAAGGGAAATCTCTCCCAGCAGCCTCAGAAGCAGCGGATTAAAGCTCCACAATCAATTTGATGTACTCTGCATCTGTGGAATACCTGAACAGACAACGAATCATCCCAAATTGAGCAAGTGGACTTTGAGAGCAAGATTTATTATTTTTTCCCCTTTTCCTCTTTATGTGAGTGTGCATGTGTATGCTTCTGTGTGAGATTTTGTCTGTATAGCTTTGCTTCCACCATTTGTCCTAGGGTTCTATCCGTCCGTTTTTTATTTTAATTTTTTTCTTAATAATTATTTTTTATTTTAATAACTTTATTTTATTTTACTTTATCTTCTTTCCTTCCTTCCTTCCCTCCCTCCCTCACTCCTTTAGACAACGAATCATCCCAAATTGAGGAGGTGGACGTTGAGAGCAAGATTTATGATTTTTTCCCCTTTTCCTCTTTTTGTGAGAGTGTATGTGTATGCTTCTGTGTGGAAGCTTTGCTTCCGCCATTTGTCCTAGGGTTCTATCTGTCCATTCTGGTTTTTTTTTAAAATTATTTTCTTAATTTTTTTTGTTTTAATAACTTTATTATATTTTACCTTACTTTATTTTATTTTACTTTATCTTCTTTCTTTCTTTTTCTCCTTCCTTCCCTCCTTCCTCCCTCCTTTTTTTCTACTAAATCTTTCCTTCTACTAATTCTTTCTTTCTACCCCTTCTCCCTTTTATTCTGAGCCGTGTGGACGAAAGGCTCTTGGTGCTGCAGCCAGGAGTCACTGCTGTGCCTCTGAGGTGGGAGAGCCAACTTCAGGACACTGGTCCACAAGAGACCTCCCAGCTCCACATAATATCAAACGGCGAAAATCTCCCAGAGCTCTCTGTCTCAACACCAACACCCAGCTTCACTCAATGACCAGCAAGCTACAGTGCTGGACACCCTATGCCAAACAACTAGCAAGACAGAAACATAACCCCACCCATTAGCACAGAGGCTGCCAAAAATCATAATAACTCCACAGACATCCCAAAACACACCACCAAACGTGGACCTGCCCACCAGAAAGACAAGATCCAGCCTCATCCACCAGAACACAGGCACTAGTCCCCTCCACCAGGAAGCCTACACAACCCACTAAACCAACCTTAGCCACTGGGGACAGACACCAAAAACAATGGAAACTACGAACCTGCAGCCCGCAAAAAGGAGACCCCAAACACAGTAAGATAAGCAAAATGAGAAGACAGAAAAACACACAGCAGATGAAGGAGCAAGATAAAAACCCACCAGACCTAACAAATGAAGAGGAAATAGGCAGTCTACCTGAAAAAGAATTCAAATAATGAAAGTAAAGATGATCCAAAATATTGGAAACAGAAAAGAGAAAATGCAAGAAACATTTAACAAGGACCTAGAAGAACTAAAGATGAAACAAACAACAATGAACAACACAATAAATGAAATTAAAAATACTCTAGATGGGATCAATAGCAGAATAACTGAGGCAGAAGAACGGATAAGTGACCTGGAAGATAAAATAGTGGAAATAACTACTGCAGAGCAGAATAAAGAAAAAGGAATGAAAAGAACTGAGGACAGTCTCAGAGACCTCTGGGACAACATTAAATGCACCAACATTCGAATTATAGGGGTTCCAGAAGAAGAAGAGAAAAGAAAGGGACTGAGAAAATATTTAAAGAGATTATAGTTGAAAACTTCCCTAATATGGGAAAGGAAATAGTTAATCAAGTCCAGGAAGCACAGACAGTCCAATACAGGATAAATCCAAGGAAAAATACGTCAAGACACATATTAATCAAACTGTCAAAAATTAAATACAAAGAAAACATATTAAAAGCAGCAAGGGAAAAACAACAAATAACACACAAGGGAATCCCCATAAGGTTAACAGCTGATCTTTCAGCAGAAACTCTGTAAGCCAGAGGGGACTGGCAGGACATATTTAAAGTGATGAAGGAGAAAAAGCTACAACCAAGATTACTGTACCCAGCAAGGATGTCATTCAGATTTGATGGAGAAATTAAAATCTTTACAGACAAGCAAAAGCTGAGAGAGTTCAGCACCACCAAACCATCTTTACAACAACTGATAAAGGAAATTCTCTAGGCAAGAAACACAAGAGAAGGAAAAGACTTACAATAACGAACCCAAAACAATTAAGAAAATGGGAATAGGAAGATACATATTGATAATTACCTTAAATGTAAATGGACTAAATGCTCCCACCAAAAGACACAGATTAGCTGAATGGATACAAAAACAAGACCCATATATCTGCTGTCTACAAGAGACCCACTTCAGACCTAGACACACATACAGACTGAAAGTAAGGGGATGGAAAAAGGTATTTCATGCAAATGGAAACCAAAAGAAATCTGGAGTAGCAATTCTCATATCAGACAAAATAGACTTTAAAATAAGAATATCAGAAGAGACAAAGAAGGACACTACATAATGATCAAGGGATCGATCCAAGAAGAAGATATAACAATTGTAAATATTTATGCACCCAATATAGGAGCACCTCAATACATAAGGCAAATACTAACAGCCATAAAAGGGGAAATCGACAGTAACATATTCATAGTAGGGGACTTTAACACCCAACTTTCACCAATGGACAGATCATCCAAAATGAAAATAAATAAGGAAACACAAGCTTTAAATAATACATTAAACAAGATGGACTTAATTGATATTTATAGGACATTCCATCCAAAAACAACAGAATACACATTTTTCTCAAGTGCTCATGGAACATTCTCCAGGATAGATCGTATCTTGGGTCATAAATCAAGCCTTGGTAAATTTGAGAAAATTGAAATTGTATCAAGTATCCTTTCCGACCACAATGCTATGAGACTAGATATCAATTACAGGAAAAGATCTGTAAAACATACAAATGCATGGAGGCTAAACAATACACTACTTAATAACGAAGTGATTACTGAAGAAATCAAAGAGGAAATCAAAAAATACCTAGAAACAAATGACAATGGAGACACGATGACTCAAAATCTATGGGATGCAGCAAAAGCAGTTTAAGAGGGAAGTTTATAGCAATACAATCCTACCTTAAGAAACAGGAAACATCTCGAATGAACAACCTAACCTTGCACCTAAAGCAATTAGAGAAAGAAGAACAAAAAACCCCTAAAGTTAGCAGAAGGAAAGAAATCATAAAAATCAGATCAGAAATAAATGAAAAACAAATGAAGGAAACGATAGCAAAGATAAATAAAACTAAAAGCTGGTTCTTTGAGAAGATAAACAAAATTGATAAATCATTAGCCACACTCATCAAGAAAAAAAGGGAGAGGACTCAAATCAATAGAATTAGAAATGAAAAAGAAGTAACAACTGACACTGCAGTAATACAAAAGATCATGAGAGATTACTACAAGCAAGCAACTCTATGCCAACAAAATGGACAAACTGGAAGAAATGGACAAATTCTTAGAAATGTACAACCTGCCAAGACTGAATCAGGAAGAAACAGAAAATACGAACAGACCAATCACAAGCACTGAAATTGAAACTGTGATTAAAAATCTTCCAACAAACAAAAGCCCAAGACCAGATGGCTTCACAGGCGAATTCTATCAAACATTTAGAGAAGAGCTAACACCTATCCTTCTCAAACTCTTCCAAAATATAGCAGAGGGAGGAACACTCCCAAACTCATTCTACGAGGCCACCATCACCTTGATACCAAAACCAGACAAGGATGTCACAAAGAAAGAAAACTACAGGCCAATATTACTGATGAACATAGACGCAAAAATCCTCAACAAAATACTAGCAAACAGAATCCAACAGCACGTTAAAAGGATGATACAGGGCTTCCCTGGTGGCGCAGCGGTTGAGAGTCCGCCTGCTGATGCAGGGGACACGGGTTCATGCCCCAGTCTGGGAAAATCCCACATGCCGCGGAGCGGCTGGGCCCGTGAGCCATGGCTGCTGAGCCTGCACGTCCAGAGCCTGTGCTCTGCAACAGGAGAGGCCACAACAGTGAGAGGCCCATGTATCGCAAAAAAAAAAAAAAAAAAAAAAAAAGGATCATACACCATGATCAACTGGGGTTTATTCCAGGAATGCAAGGATTCTTTAATATAAGCAAATCAATCAATGTGATAAACCATATTAACAAATTGAAGGAGAAAAACCATATGATCATCTCAATAGATGCAGAGAAAGCTTTTGACAAAATTCAACATCCATTTATGCTAAAATCCCTGCAGAAAGTAGGCATAGTAAAGGCCATATATGACAAACCCACAGCCAACATCATCCTCAATGGTGAAAAATTAAAAGCATTTCCACTAAGATCAGGAACAAGACAAGGTTGCCCACTCTCACCACTCTTATTCAACGTAGTTTTGGAAGTTTTAGCCACAGCAATCACAGAAGAAAAGGAAATAAAAGGAATCCAAATCGGAAAAGAAGAAGTAAAGCTGTCACTCTTTGCAGATGACATGATACTATACATAGAGAGTCCTAAAGATGCTACCAGAAAACTACTAGAGCTAATCAATGAATTTGGTAAAGTAGCAGGATACAAAATTAATGCACAGAAATCTCTGGCATTCCTATACACTACTGACGAAAAATCTTAAAGTGAAATTAAGAAAACACTCCCATTTACCACTGCAACAAAAAGAATAAAATATCTAGGAATAAACCTACCTAAGGAGACAAAAGACCTGTATGCAGAAAATTATAAGACACTGGTGAAAGAAATCAAAGATGATACAAATAGATGGAGAGATATACCATGTTCTTGGATTGGAAGAATCAACATTGTGAAGATGATTATACTACCCAAAGCAATCTACAGATTCAATGCAATCCCTATCAAACTACCACTGGCATTTTTCACAGAAGTAGAACAAAAAATTTCACAATTTGTATGGAAACACAAAAAACCCAGAATAGCCAAAGCAATCTTGAAAATGAAAAGTGTAGCTGGAGGAATCAGGCTCCCTGACTTCAGACTATACTACAAAGCTACAGTAATCAAGACAGTATGGTACTGGCACAAAAACAGAAAGCTAGATCAATGGAACAGGATAGAAAGCCCAGAGATAAACCCACGCACATATGGTCACCTTATCTTTGATAAAGGTGGCAGGAATGTACAGTGGAGAAAGGACAGTCTCTTCAATAAGTGGTGCTGGGGAAACTGGACAGGTACATGTACAAGTATGAGATTAGATCACTCCCTAACACCATACACAAAAATAAGCTCAAAATGGATTAAAGACCTAAATGAAGGCCAGAAACTATCAAACTCTTAGAGGAAAACATAGGCAGAACACTCTATGACATAAATCACAGCAATCACAGCAAAAAGGTTTTTGACCCACCTCCTAGAGAAATGGAAATAAAAACAAAAATAAACAAACGGGACCTAATGAAACTTAAAAGCTTTTGCACAGCAAAGGAAACCATAAACAAGATGATAAGACAACATTCAGAATGGGAGAAAATATTTGCAAATGAAGCAACTGACAAAGGATTAATCTCCAAAATTTATAAGTAGCTCATGCAACTCAATAACAAAAAAACAAACAACCCAATCCAAAAATGGGCAGAAGACCTAAATAGACATTTCTCCAAAGAAGATATACAGACTGCCAACAAACACATGAAAGAATGCTCAACATCATTAATCATTAGAGAAATGCAAATCAAAACTACAATGAGATATCATCTCACACCAGTCAGAATGGCCATCATCAAAAAATCTAGAAACAGTAAATGCTGGAGAGGGTGTGGAGAAAAGGGAACCCTCTTGCACTCTTGGTGGGAATGTAAATTGATACAGCCACTATGGAGAATAGTATGGAGGTTCCTTAAAAAACTACAAATAGAACTACCATATGACCCAGCAATCCTACTACTGGGCATATACCGTGAGAAAACCATAATTCAAAAAGAGTCATGTACCAAAATATTCATTGCAGCTCTATTTACAATAGCCCAGAGATGGAAACAACCTATGTGTCAATCATCGGATGAATGGATAAAGAAGATGTGGCACATATATACAATGGAATATTACTCAGCCATAGAAAGAAACAAAACTGAGCTATTTGTAATGAGATGGATAGACCTAGTGTCTGTCATACAGGGTGAAGTAAGTCAGAAAGAGAAAGACAAATACCATATGCTAACACATATATATGGAATTTAAGGAAAAAAATGTCATGAAGAACCTAGGAGTAAGACAGGAATAAAGACACAGACCTACTAGAGAATGGACTTGAGGATATGGGGAGGGGGAAGGGTAAGCTGTGAGAAAGCGAAAGAGAGGCATGGATATATATACACTACCAAATGCAGGGTAGATAGCTAGTGGGAAGCAGCTGCATAGCACAGGGAGATCAGCTTCGTGCTTTGTGACCACCTGGAGCGGTGGGATAGGGAGGGTGGGAGGGAGGGAGACGCAAGACGGAAGAGATTTGGGAACATATGTATATGTATAACTGATTCACTTTGTTATAAAGTAGAAACTAACATACCATTGTAAAGCAATTATACTCCAATAAAGATGTAAAAAAAAAAAAAAAAAAAGAAGGGGCTTTGGAAGGTAATAAGATCATAAGGGTAGAACCCTCATAATAGACTCAGTATTCTTATAAGAGGGAAAAGGGACACCAGAGCTTCTTCTGTCAGCCTTGTCAGGATCCAGTGAGAAGGCAGCTATCAAAAGCCAAGAAGAGAGCCCTCACCAACAATCAAATCTGCTAGTACCTTGATCTTGTTCTTCCCCGACTCCAAAACTGTGAGAAATAAATGTTTGTGGCTTAAGTCACCCTGTCTATTGTAAATTGTTATAGCAGCCAGAGGTGACTAAAACAACACTTTTCTTTCTTCGTCTAATCGTGCCCTACTCCAGTTTGTTCTAAAGCACAACCTTTTGGGTTATTCCCCTGGTCAACACTCTTGCAGAGCTTTTTATTGATAGAGTAGAAACTTCCAAATCCCTTAGCAAATCATTCAGGAACCACCCAGAATCTAGGCTTCCAGCCTAATGGTTCTAACACCATTCCTCCACACCTTTCCTCTTCTACCCCTGACTTGGCTCAGGCTGATCCCTTCCTCTGCACTATCCCAACATGTTCCAACATTGCCTCCTTTCACTTCAAGGTCCATTTCAGCTGCCCCTGCGTCCAGGGCCCAACACAGCCAGGGTCCTCTCCCCACCTCAACACCTCCTGCCTCTTACCCACACCTCTCTTTGTCTAATGCAATCATATTTTCCATGGGAGATGTGTTCTAAAGTCAGCCAAAATATCACCTATATTTGAAACTACCCTAGAGATTCTCTTAGGAGGACTAACCCTATAATCCGAAATACCAATTCTCAAATGCACTGAGTGGCCACATTATAGGGAAAAGAAAAGAAAAACACAACCAGAACCATGAAGTCAGTCAGATGCTCACACAGACAAGTAGCTGGAGGAAACAAAACTGAGCCTCATTTTTCACCACTGTTCCCACTGGAGCATCAGCTATAGCAGTTTAATCACCACCACTCCCAACTCTTTATTTCGAAGACCGTTCCCAAGAACATCTGTGAAACTCAGAAGATAAATGCCCTGTACCTGTTGTTAGTGTTGCTAATGTGCAGCTCCTGCCTTGCTCACTGGCTGTGAACTCCTTGGGGACAAGAGCCTATGTGATCCAACTGATATAAACTTTACTTAATTAACACACCATGTGAGCTAGATGCTTTGGGCAAATCCCTACATTTCACCTTCCCAAAGAACCACTTGGAAAGTTCTAAAGCCACTTTCACCTCTAAGGCTATCAGAGTCTATGAAATTAGTGTGTAGACCTGTGGTCCCTGAATGAGGAACAGGGAGAGACAGACACACCTCCTAAGAGCAGAGAGGCAGGGACCAAAATAATCCTACCAGTTGGGCAGCGAAAAGGGACCAGCTCTAACCTAGCCTCCTACTTCTGTCCTATCAACAAGCAAATCATTCAAAATGGTCTTCTATCTTACTGTCTAAGTTTTCTTAGGGTAGCAATTTCACTAGTGATTAAATATAGGCACTACTGTTCCTCTTTTCATTGTATTACAAAATATTTTCTAACAAAACTTTCTACAACCCCAAATTCCAACAAATGAACTATTTCTTTATAAAAATTTTTGGATAGGCTTTTGTTTTCATCTGTTTTCCTTCTATTATTTCACCTTCCATTTTCTCATAAGCTCGAGGTAGCACATGTTAACACACTTCTTGGCATCCCTGTTCTAAGTCATCCTGATGATTCATGTGCTGACCTTAACAGCTTATCCCCTTGATATTTCGCTCTCCTCCCACTAGCTCAATCCCATGATTCCAACTCTATTACTCCTCTTTTTCTTCTCCCTTTATAATGCCTACTTTTATAGCCCAAGACTAGAGTAAAAATTCCATAACATCCCTATATGAAACTGCTCTAGTGTTAAATTACTTTATATTCACATTATATTTATGTCTAACTACATATTATATCCACATTCCCAGCTCCCATGTACTTGTAATCCTGCTGAAGATGGATCTGGAAATTAATGCTTTGAGGAATACTCCGTCCCAACCCCACCCCTAAATAACAATGGAGTTGGGAAAGCCCCAAAATAGGCAAGGCTAAAAACAGACAAGCCTTTTAGAATACAAGAAACATAAAGCAATGAATGGGTGGACACTGGGACCCATGAGACTCTGAGCCTGGAAGACCTCAGTCAGGCAGCTCCCATGGAAAAACAGGGACTTAAGGGTCCCCACACAAGGGGAGGACCAGAACCAGGTTCAGTGCTCAGGGGCCAGCGGGTCTCCTCACTCCTTCATGTTATGGTCTGTACCCACTGGGGGAAGACAGGAAGACCTCCACTGTAAGAACAGGTTCTGGACTGGATTCAGGAAAGGAAAAGGCAAAACTATAGGAAAAAATTGCGGAGTGGCAGAGAGAGAGAAGAAAATATCAAAAGAAACAAGGATTTCACACCAGAAGAAAGTAGAACAATTGGAAAAATACTTTAGTACATTAGGGTCCTCAATAATTTAAAAGTACAAACATTTTAAAACAAATACATACATACAAGAAATTAAGAACAAAAATAGGCAGATATAGGGCTTCCCTGGTGGCGCAGTGGTTGAGAGTCTGCCTGCCGATGCAGGGGACACAGGTTCGTGCCCCGGTCCGGGAGGATCCCGCATGCCGCGGAGCGGCTGGGCCCGTGAGCTGTGGCCGCTGGGCCTGCGCGTCCGGAGCCTGTGCTCCGCGACGGGAGAGGCCACGGCAGTGAGAGGCCCGTGTACCACAAAAAAAAAAAGAAAAAAAAAAAAAGGCAGATATAAACCAAATAGTAATTTTAGAAATAAGAAAAGAATCACTGCAATAAAACTTCAACATAAACACATGACTGTACACAAAGAATTAATAAATTGTAAAATAACACTAGGGAATCCAGCCAAAAGGAAGCACTAGAAAAAGATATACAAACCATGAGAAAGCAGTTAAAGAGAAATGGAGACAGAACGGGAGTGTATAATTAATAGAAGTTCATTCAAGAATTGAGAGCAAAATACAGTTATTTTCAGATGTGCAAAGACAAAGTCAGTGACCATTCACAGTCCCTTGGTGTAGTTTAAAAGAAAAGTGAACAAAGAGGGAAGGAGAGTGCTACAAGAAACAACAGTGAACATGAAAACTGATAACATGCTGGTGAATTTAACTGCTAACGGTGCAATATCACAATCTGAATGCTAAAATAAGCCTAAAACTCTAAGCCAAAATGACAAGGCAAGTGGGTGGCTAAGGTGTACTCAAGTTTTTGTCTCTCAAGTGGAGAAGAGTGAGGGTGAATGGTCTGCTGGGCAAATGCCACAGGAGAGACAAGTCAATACTCAGGCATGAACTTTCCTCTTCACTTTTCAGAGATGCTCTAATTTAAACTTGGAAACCTGACATCTCTTCCTCTAGATAATCTGTGTTGACCTTAAGTCTTCAGTGTAACAGAAAATCTAGTTTCAAAATTTCACTTTACAGAAAGAAGGAAAACAAGTAACACCAGTTGTAAAATCAGTGGAACATCTCTCTGAATTCACAGAGTAAAATTCAAAATACAGTAAATCAGGGCAACCAACATACTTAAAGATGCCGTGTTCACGTCTTTCTTACTGGGTAATGTTTCAGTGAGGCAAATTCTAGGACCATGTTTTAAGGAATCCTAGAATGGTATTCTTGACATTAACCTCATTTCCTATATTAAGGGAAAAACAGCTGAAGCAAGTTCCCACTAAAGAGCTTTTTTCTTTCTTAAACCAACACTTTAGGTAACTTTATACACATCAAGTCATAATCCTACATCTGAAAAAATATTAGCATTGAATATAATGAAGGTGTGTAATCAACCTTCTCTGACTGATATAACTTGTCCAGGCAAAATACCTCTATCTTTGATGCTACTGCCATAATACAAGTCATGGACACTTGGGTTCCAAACAATGAATGTCATTCATTCATTCTTCCACCTTGAAATACAAGTATGAAGTTGGGTGACAGGTTATTTCACAAAAACCCATTTTTGGAGATAAAATTAAGCCTTCAACATCCTCCAGTACACAGTAAGCACTGGGCCAGTTTCACAATATTCACAGCAAGGCATGCTTCCTTCTTGGAGTTAATCCCATCAGGTGACTCTAGGCAGAGCCAAAACCACTGTCAGCCAACAGGGTTCCCAAAGCCTCTCTCTCGTGAAAAGCATTTGGTTTTCAAATGCCTTAACCTTCGCTGAAAACAGGAGTATTAAAGCTAATCCTACACTGAGCTCTGCCTGCCAGAGCAACAGTCAGCTCTACCCACCACTAAGTCCCTCCCATCAGGAAACTTACACAAGCCTCTTAGATAGCCTCATCCACCAGAGGGCAGAGAGCAGAAGCAAGAAGAACTACAATCCTGCAGCCTGTGGAACAAAAACCACATTCACAGAAAGATAGACAAGATGAAAAGGCAGAGGGCTATGTACCAGATGAAGGAACAAGATAAAACCCCAGAAAAAAAACTAAATGAAGTGGAGATAGGCAACCTTCCAGAAAAAGAATTCAGAATAATGATAGTGAAGATGATCCAGGACCTTGGAAAGAATGGAGGCAAAGATCGAGAAGATGCAAGAAATGTTTAACAGAGATCTAGAAGAATTAAAGAACAAACACACAGAGATGAACAATACAATAACTGAAATGAAAACTACACTAGAAGGAATCAATAGCAGAATAACTGAGGCAGAAGAACAGATAAGTGACCTGGAAGACAGAATGGTGGAATTCACTGCTGCAGAACAGAATAAAGAAAAAAGAATGAAAAGAAATGAAGACAGCCTAAGAGACCTCTGGGACAACATTAAATGCAACAACATTTGCATTGTAGGGGTCCCAGAAGGAGAAGAGAGAGGGAAAGAACCAGAGAAAATATCTGAAGAGATTATAGAGGAAAACTTCCCTAACATGGGAAAGGAAATAGCCACCAGAGTCCAGGAAGTGCAGCGAGTCCCATACAAGATAAACCCAAGGAGAAACACACCGAGACACATAGTAATCAAATTGGCAAAAATTAAAGACAAAGAAAAATTATTAAAAGCAGCAAGGGAAGACGACAAATAACATACAAGGGAACTCCCATGAGGTTAACAGCTGATTTCTCAGCAGAAACTCTGCAAGACAGAACGGAGTGGCATGATATACTTAAAGTGATGAAAGGGAAGAACCTACAACCAAGATTACTCTACCCTGCAAGGATCTCATTCAGATTCAATGGAGAAATCAAAAGCTTTACAGACAAGCAAAAGCTAAGAGAACTCAGCACCACCAAACCAGCTCTACAACAAATGTTAAAGGAACTTCTCTAAGTGGGAAACACAAGAGGAGAAAAGGACCTATAAAACCAAACCCAAAACAATTAAGAAAATGGTCATAGGAACATACATATTGATAATTACCTTAAACGTGAATGGATTAAATGCTGCAACCAAAAGAAACAGGCTTGCTGAATGGATACAAAAACAAGACCCATCTATATGCTCTCTACAAGAGACCCACTTCAGACCTAGGGACACATAGAGACTGAAAGTGAGGGGATGGAAAAAGATATTCCATGCAAATGGAAATCAAAGGTAGCTGGAGTAGCAATACTTATATCAGATAAAGCAGACTTTAAAATAAAGAATGTTACAAGAGACAAGGAATGACACTATATAATGATCAAGGGATCAATCCAAGAAGAAGGTACAACAATTATAAATTTATATGCACCCAACATAGGAGCACCTCAATACATAAGGCAACTGCTAACAGCTATAAAAGAAGAAATCAACAGTAACACAGTAATAGTGAGGAACTTTAACACCTCACTTCCACCAATGGACAGATCATCCAAACAGAAAATTCATAAGGAAACACAAGCTTTAAATGACACAATAGACCAGATAGATTAATTAATATTTATAGGACACTCCATCCAAAAACAGCAGATTACACTTTCTTCTCAAGTGCGCATGGAACATTCTCCAGGACACATCACGCCTTGGGTCGCAAATCAAGCCTCAGTAAATTTAAGAAAATTGAAATAATATCAAGTATCTTTTCTGACCACAAGGCTATGAGATTAGAAATCAATTACAGGGAAAAAAACGTAAAAAACACAAACACATGGAGGCTAAACAATACATTATTAAATAACCAAGAGATCACTGAAGAAATCAGAGAGGAAATCAAAAAATACCTAGAAACAAATGACAATAAAAACATGACGATCCAAAACCTATGGGATGCACCAAAAGCAGTTCTAAGAGGGAAGTTTATAGCTATACAAGCCTACCTCAAGAAACAAGAAAAACCTCAAATAAACAATCTTACCTTACACCTAAATGAACTAGAGAAAGAAGAACAAACAAAATCCAAAGTTAGCAGAAGGAAAGAAATTATAAAGATCAGAGTAGAAATAATGAAATAGAAACAAAGAAAACAATAGCAAAGATCAATAAAACTAAAAGCTGGTTCTTTGAGAAGATCAACAAAATTGATAAACCATTAGCCAGGCTTATCAAGAAAAAGAGGGAGAGGACTCAAATCAATAAAATTAGAAATGAAAAAGGAGAAGTTACAACAGACACCGCAGAAATACAAAGCATCCTAAGAGACGACTACAAGCAACTCTATGACAATAAAATGAACACCCTGGAAAAATGGACAAATTCTTAGAAAGGTATAACCTTCCAAGACTGAACCAGGAAGAAACAGAAAATACGAACAGACCAATCACAAGTAATGAAATTGAAACTGTGATTAAAAATCTTCCAAAAAACAAAAGTCCAGGACCAGATGGCTTCACAGGTGAATTATACCAAACATTTAGAGAAGAGCTAACATACATCCTTCTCAAACTCTTCCAAAAAAGTGCAGAGGAAGGAACACTCCCAGACTCATTCTATGAGGCCACCATCACCCTGATACCAAAACCAGACAAAGATACTACAAGAAAAAAAAATTACAGACCAATATCACTGATGAATATAGAGCAAAAATCCTCAACAAAATACTAGCAAACAGAATTCAACAACACATTAAAAGGATCATACACCATGATCAAGTGGGATTTATCCCAGGAATGCAAGGATTCTTCAATATACGTAAATCTATCAATGTGATACACCATATTAACAAATTGAAGAATAAAAACCATATGATCGGGCTTCCCTGGTGGCACAGTAGCTGAGAGTCTGCCTGCAGAGGACACGGGTTCGTGCTCCAGTCCGGGAAGATCTCACATGCCGTGGAGCGGCTGGGCCCGTGAGCCATGGCTGCTGAGCCTGCACGTCTGGAGCCTGTGCTCCACAACGGGAGAAGCCACAACAGTGAGAAGCCCACATACAGCAAAAAAAAAAAACAAAAACCATATGATCATCTCAATAGAGGCAGAAAAATCTTTTGACAAAATTCAACTTGCATTTATGATAAAAACTCTCCAGAAAGTGGGCATAGAGGGAACCTACCTCAACATAATAAAGGCCATATATGACAAACCCACAGCAAACATCATTCTCAATGGTGAAAAACTGAAAGCATTTCCTCTAAGATCAGGAACGAGACAAGGATGTCTACTCTCACCACTATTATTCAACATAGTTTTGGAAGTCCCAGCCATGGCAATCAGAAAAGTAAAAGAAATAAAAGGAATACAAATCGGAAAAGAAGAAGTAAAACTGTCACTGTTTGCAGATGACATGATACTATACATAGAGAATCCTAAAAAAGCCACCAGAAAACTACTAGAGCTAACCAATGAATTTGGTAAAGTTGCAGGATACAAAATTAATGCACAGAAATCCCTTGGATTCCTATACACTAATAATGAAAAATCTGAAAGAGAAATTAAGGAAACACTCCCATTTACCATTGCAACAAAAAGAATAAAATACCTAGGAATAAACCTACCAAGGGAGACAAAAGACCTGTATGCAGAAAACTATAAGACACTGATGAAAGAAATTAAAGATGATACCAACAGATGGAGAGATATACCATGTTCTTGGATTGGAAGTATCAATATTGTGAAAATGACTATACTACCCAAAGCAATCTACAGATTCAAAGCAATCCCTATCAAATTACCAATGGCATTTTTTACGGAACTAGAACAAATAATCTTAAAATTTGGAGACAAAAAAGACCCTGAAGAGCCAAAGCAGTCCTGAGGGAATAAAACGGAGCTGGAGGAATCAGACTCCCTGACTTCAGACTATACTACAAAGCTACAGTAATCAAGACAATATGGTACTGGCACAAAAACAGAAATAGAGATCAATGGAACAAGATAGAAAGCCCAGAGATAAACCCACACACCTACGGTCAACTAATCTATGTCAAAGGAGGCAAAGATAAACAATGGAGAAAAGACAGTCTCTTCAATAATTGGTGCTGGGAAAACTGGACAGCTACATGTTAAAGAATGAAATTAGAACACTCCCTAACACCATACACAAAAATAAACTCAAAATGGATTGAAGACCTAAATGTAAGACCAGACACTATAAAACTCTTAGAGGAAAACATAGGAAGAACACTCTTTGACATAAATCACAGCAAGATCTTTTTTGATCCACCTCCTAGAGAAATGGAAATAAAAATAAACAAATGGCACCTAATGAAACTTCAAAGCTTTTGCACAGCAAAGGAAACCATAAACAAGACGAAAAGACAACCCTCAGAATGGGAGAAAATATTTGCAAACGAATCAATGGACAAAGGATTAATCTCCAAAATATATAAACAGCTCATGCAGCTCAATATTAAAGAAACAAACAACCTAATCCAAAAATGGGCAGAAGACATAAATAGACATTTCTCCCAAGAAGACACACTGATGGCCAAGAAGCACATGAAGAGCTGCTCAACATCACTAATTATTAGAGAAATGCAAATCAAAACTACAATGAGGTATCACCTCACACCAGTTAGAATGGGCATCATCAGAAAATCTGCAAACAACAAACGCTGGAGAGGGTGTGGAGCAAAGGGAACCCTCTTGCACTGTTGGTGGGAATGTAAATTGATACAGCCACTATGGAGAACAGTATGGAGGGTCCTTAAAAAACTAAAAATAGAATTAGCATATGATCCAGCAATCCCACTGCTGGGCATATACCCAGAGAAAATCATAATTCAAAAAGACACATGCACCCCAATGTTCATTGCAGCACTATTTACAACAGCCAGGTCATGGAAGCAACTAAATGCCCATCAACAATCGAACGGATAAAGAAGTTGTGGTACATATATACAATGGAATATTGCTCAGCCATAAAAAAGAACGATATTGAGTCATTTGTTGAGACGTGGATGGATCTAGAGACTGTCATACAGAGTGAAGTAAGTCAGAAAGAGAAAAACAAATATCGTGTATTAACACATGTATGTGGAACCTAGTAAAATGGTACAGATGAGCCAGTTTGCAGGGCAGAAGTTGAGACACAGATGTAGAGAACAAACGTATGTACACCAAGGGGGGAAAACCGCGGTGGGGTGGGGATGGTGGTGTGCTGAATTGGGCGATTGGGATTGACATGTATACACTGATGTGTATAAAACTGATGACTAATAAGAACCTGCTATATAAAACAAAACAAAACAAAATAAAAAAGAAAACTAATACTAAACTTTCTTTGGGTTAAAAAAAAAAAAAAAAAGCTAATCCTAGTCAATGCAGAAACTACTTTAGAGTGACTTAAGAAGAAAAAAGACAGGAAATGCTGTTACCGGAAGAGTAAAGAAAGCCGGGTGCTTCGCTTCATCTTCATATTTGCCTTCAGTTGAACTTCCAGCCTCCATGGATTTGGATGTAGTGTTCTTACCAATACCCATCATTAAGAGAAAACGAGTAATTTGACCTTTGGACTGAAGTGGCTGGAAGTTAAGGCTTGTTCACTCAAGGAGCCCAGGATCAGAGTCAGCTCTTCCAGTGCCAATTCTCAGGCAGAGATGAGCCCCACAAGTGCCATCTCTCAGCACACCTAGAAAAAGAGAAAGCAGCCAAATTACATCAAGCACTCAAACAGTACAGGACACACAGACACTGTGTTTCCTGCATGGGAAAGTCGAAGTACAAATTATATCCAAACACCAAAAAAACTTACTACACTTTTCAAGTCCCCATCCACCTTCATTTATAGTCACTCAGATTCTGAATCACCTTTTGGAGCGGGCGGTGGGTGGGGAACCACCAAAGTGAACCACCAAAAATATTAGAATACTAGGGAGAAAAAATAGCAGAGGGATTTTTTTTGACATGCATTATGGTATCTATCTTAGAGCCCAGCACTATCCAATAGAACTTTCTGCAATGATGGAAATGTTCTACATCTGCCTTGTCCAATACAGTCATCACTAGTCACTGGCTACTGAGCACCTGAAATGTGACTAGTGCAATAGAGAAACTGAACCTTTAAACTGTATCAAATTTAAGTTTAAATAGCCACTTGTGGCTGGTGGCAATCATACTAGACAGTTCAGTTATAGCCAATTTACTACAATTGTATGGATATTAAAATAATTCTGAATTTCCTACAGGTGCCCAATTAAAGGCTGGGAAGACACTGAAAAGCACAAAAAAGAGGAGACAAAACCAACCTAGGATTAAATGGCCATACAGAATTCCAGGAAGGTGGCAAGGTGAGCTTAAATGGGCTAGAATGCCATACAAAAAACAGAACCGAAACATTCAATATCAAATCAAATGACAACATAAACCTAAAAAAGTAATCCAACCCCAAAAAAGGGGGTTGGGGAAGTAAAGTGGCAAGAGATAAGAAAGGGTCCGAGGAGAATCAAGACCCAAGGTGGATCTGACATGCTCGGAGAATCTTAGAGAATCTGGACAACGCTCCAAACTAAGAGAAAATCCAAGTAAAAGTCAAAGGCAGGAAGCTACTAAAACAATCCCATGCAGCAGAAAATATTAAAAACTCAATTTCAAACAACAGAAGTATTACTTGAATAATAAAAGAGATCCACCAAAAGATTAAAAAGCATTTGGAGAATTTGGCTTAAAAAATGAGAGGGCACAGGGACTTCCCTGGTGATGCAGTGGCTGGGAGTCCACCTGCCAATGCCGGGGACACAGGTTCAAGCCCTGGTCCGGGAAGATCCCACATGCCACGGAGCAACTAAACCCATGAGCCACAGCTACCCAGCCTGCACTCTGGAGCCCATAAGCCACAACTACTGAAGCCTGCATGCCACAGCTGCTGAGGCCCATGCACCTAGAGCCCGTGCTTCCAATGGGAGAAGCCACCACAATGAGAAGCCCGTGCACTGCAGCGAGGAGTAGCCCCTGATCGCCGTAGCTGGAGAGAGCCTGCACGCAGCAACAAAGACCCAACACAGCCAAAAATAAATAAATAAATTTATTTATTTAAAAAAAAGAGAGAGGGCACAAGGGATCCCTTCCAGGATTGGCACACGTACAATCAAACATGCCTAGGTGTTTCTACTTTTTTTTGGTGGGGGGCACACAGCACAGTTTGCGGGATCTTAGTTCCCTGACCAGGAATTTAACCTGAACCCTTGGCTGTGAAAGCACAGAGTCTTAGCCATGGGACTGCCAGGGAATTCCCTAAGATAAAGAAAAAAATACCACAAGCATGTAGGGGTGAGAAGGGACAGAAAACATTCACTGGCACTCAGATTAGAACAATGCGTATAGACCTTAGCACCAATTAATTTCCCACAAGGAATGAATAACCCAGACAAGCTGTCCTGCAAATGTGAAGGCAAACCTACAAGAAGTTTGGAAAGACAAGTAGGAAAACTTCTGTTCAAAGAATTCTCTTACGCACACTTCATTCAACAAATACTTTAGATGAGCCAGGGGAAAAACTGAAATAGAAACAAATAAAAAAAGAGAAAGAATTAACAAAATTTGAAAATTCAATAGTTAGAGGGCAAAAAGGAAAAAATAAAAGAAATAGTTGCCAGAATATCAAGTTGCCTCTATAGAATCGAGCTAGGTGCACACACCAAAATTTTTTGAGGTGGCTCTTTTGGTTTAAATGTTCATGCACATTTTGCATTCTTGTTCACATTATATACATGTCTCTTTAAAGCAGCAGCTCTCAACGATGAGTGATTTTTTTCCTCCAGGGGACATTTGGCAATGTCTGGAGGCATTTTTGGTCGTCACAACTAGGGGAGAGCTACTAGTATCTAATAAGTGGAGGCCAGGAGTGCTGCTAAACATGCACAGGACAGACAGTAATTTTTTGTTATATTTGATGCAAATATCTTATCCCAGCTTTTTGTTTGCTCATGAATTTTGTGAATGATCTTTTAGAACTGTTTTTATTTTTATGTAATCAAATCCATCAATCTTCTACATTGTGATTTAGCCACTGCCATCCATCAGTTTCCCAAGATGTGAAAAAAAAAGAAAGATACAGTGTGACAGCAAACATACCTAAATATAAAATCTGCCTGAAGTAGCCCTGACATTTTTACCTTGATCAAGAGCTTATGTTTGCCAGAAGACAGGACAAGCAAAGAGGATGGTGAAATTGTTAGAATTTTACAAGACCACCTGCCTTACAGTCACATTCAGAGGGACCAATAAGTTCTTTGCTCTACATCCAGCCCCACTGCCATTAGGATGCCAGCAGACCCATGTTAACTTTAGGGGAAAATGACAGGACTTTAATGTAGAATACATTTATTCTACTAAGTTAATTTTATCTTCATGTTTGTTTCAGATGTGCACATCCACTGCAGTAGCCAACCCTCCCCACTGCTCCCCATCACCAGGAACAGAGGGGGACCAATTCCATCCTGACAAGACCACTTTTCGTCAAGTACTCTGTACTCCATTTCCCTACCAAATGTTTAACCGACCTTCACAAGCTATACTGAGGGGGCCCATCCACTCCCTTTGCCTGTCTCTTACCCAACAGCAGCCTTCAGAGAGTCCTGAAGATATAGACCCAAATGAGCATGAAAGGTTTTGGGGCCAAAGAAAGCACAGGGCAGGAAGCTTCGAGAAAGGCTTTGGGGCAGAGGGCTGCAAAGCCTGGGAAGGGTGGACAAATGGAGGGAAGAAGAAGAGGAAGAAAGGGAGAAGATAATGAACACTGAAAGCAAAAACGCATCTTTTTAAGTTCCAAAATGACAGAGTATTCAACAGCCAAGTACTCAAGACTGATGAAGACAGCCTGAAGGCCAGAAACCACGCATCAACCTGAGATCAGAGTGTTTTATGCACAGACCTGAACTTTTGTGTGGGGAAATGCCAAGGCCCAAAGGCAAACGCAGCAAAAGATTTAAAAATGTGGAGTTTAGGGCCTGTGTTAGAATTTGTGGTAAAACAAAAGGCAAAATCTCCCAGGGAACCTGACACCAGGGAAAGTTTGTCCTCCCACAGTGCCCAGTGACGCCACTTCCTACTCTTTGCAAAAGAAAGAGAATAAGCAAAGCCACTGCTATCTTGCCCCTGACCACATGACAAGGGGAAAGGAGATGCTGGGGGATAAAAGATCAGATTCACAAATAACGAAAACAGTAATAATGACAGCAGTTTTCCAGCTAAGCGCCGATGTGTGCCAGACACATGTCTTACATCTCATTATATAAATGGCAATTATTTCTCCCTAGTAAGCATAGTATTACTTGATAGGCACACTAACTCCACAAAAGTGGAAACTGAGCTTCACAGAAGTTAAGTAACTTGCCAAAGGACACACAGCTATAAGCAGTGCAGCAGCAGGATTCAAACTTAAATCAGTATTCCTGTCCTAACAATGTTTGTACAAACAAGACATAAAACTATCCTCAGTTTACAGCCAACCTCCCTGAGCGAATAAGGTCCAGGCCAGCTGGCCTTAAACATTGTCTTCAGGGTACTTTCTGTCCTCCTTGTGATTTTTGAGGGAGGTCCAAGGGGCAGAAACGGCCAAGCTCCTTCTCCAGGGCTAAAGCCTGCTCCCCTTAGACCAGAAACCCCCAAATCTGCACACTTCTGGCCACTGTGTGGCACGAGCCATCATCTCAACAGCACAACAGCCTCGTCTCATTTTCTTGTTCCATCTTGATAGCTCTACTGCAGCGGGCACGGCCATGCTACAGAAACTACCATACCCTTTGATGGCGTCCTAATTAGCCAGAGAATGACACCCAAATTCCTTAACAAGGCTGCAGGTCCACTGTGAAGCCTATGGTGAAATTTGCCCTCGCTATGCTATAGTTTCCATCTTTCAGTTCCTTGAAGGTGTTGGGTTCTCCTCTAGCCCTCAGGCCCTTGCACATGCTGTCCCTCCAAAATAGGCACCCTTCATCTCGCCCCTTTCCCTTGGGGTAACTCCCATCAGTGCTGCCTCTGATCACCACACCTCATCATGGCGTCTGGGAACCATAAAGATTGTTACGATACAACAAGATAATGTCTACCTGCTCAGCCAGACAGGTGCAGAACAAGAGGCATTATCCCCAGTGCCTAACTTGGCACCTGTATTAAAGGCTCCCCAAAATATGTAGAACGAATAAATGATGCTTAAAAATATAATAATAAAGGTACTTCATATAATGTAACAGTCATTCTTGCTTAATACTCTTTCTTAATCTTGGAAAAGAAAAGTAACAGCCAATATCAAACTTATCTGTGATACAACAGATACATTAATGTCAAGGACAAGCCAGGTTGTCGACATCACTGCTATCATTCAACTGACAGAGAAAGATGAGGGAAATATTTGAAAGGAAAAGAGTGAATTATAGCCATATTAAGAGATATGAAAATTGTAGAGAATCTTTGCATAGATGGCTAGATACAAACACATGAGCAAGGCTCTTTCAGTGCTGACTGATTCTAACATTTCCCAGTTGCCAGCAATAAGCATCTAGATCAGAAGCTAGCAAACCACTGCGTGGCCTGGTTTGGTGTGGTCCCCAGCTATGAATGATTTTTACATTTTTAAAAGGTTGTAAACAACACCAAGGAAGAAGAACATATGACACAGGCCATCTGGTCCATGAAACCTAAGATATTTACAGAAAAGTCTGCTGACTCCAAAGGTAAGAGGATGAAGGAATCCTGTTTAGAATGGTAATAACAACATTAAATACTTAATAAATTTAACAAAAATGAGCATGATCTTTACAAATAAAGCTATAACCTATTATTAAGGGCCATAAAATAACCAGAAAAACAGACAATATTCTTGGATAAGAGAGCTACTATAAGAGTATACATTCTCCTACAAACATAAAGTATATAAATTTAATAAAAATCAATTAATACCTTAAAGGGGGAGAAAAGGGGGCTTGCTAAAATTCCTGTGGAAGAATAAGCAAAAGTAGCCATAAATATTTGAAAAAAGAATAGGAAGAACATGTTCTATCAGAAAGGGACCCTAAAGTTGTAGTAAACAGAGGAGTTCAACTTAGGTATAAAAAGAGACAAATAGGTCACACAACAGAAAACCCACCAAGTGACAAATATATGATGTGGGAAGCATTTAAATCTTAAAACAAAGTATGGCTTTTTCAATACAACATGCCAAGACAACTGGTTCACTATTAATAAAATCCAGAAAAGTAATAAAGCCACTAAATGACTATATAATGTTAGGGTAGGGGACTCCATTTTTAGTATATCATTAAAGATGAAAAAGAGATGGAGGCTGATAGATTTTTACAATATAAATTTTTTTAGATTTCTGTATGGACAAAAATCCAACAAAATCAAAAAACAAAATATAATATAGGTAAGATAATGTGTTGATATCTTTACTATCTGAAGAGCTCTTGCAAACCAATAAACAGAAAACAAAAATCCTTACTATAAAAATGGGCAAGACATATGAGCTTCTAATCCTTAGTCTCCCACAAAAACAAATAGAAAAATAAATGTTCGATCCTTGTTTGAAATCAAAAGTACATTGAAATGAGGTATACTTTCTTTTTAATCTACCTCAGTTATTTATAATACCCTTATTGGACAGTGTTAGAGAAATAGACGAACACTCCTAATGAAATACAAATTTGCTAATAAGAAGGTAATTTGGTTATATGTATCAAGAATTATAAATATTCATATTCACTTCTAATATGTCCTGAGGAAATGCTACTTCTAGGAATGTATTTTAAGGTAATAATTAGGACATATAAAAATTTAGCTACAAAATTGTGCGTGTTAACATTGTTAATAAGACCAAAAATCAAGAAAAATCTAATATCCAACACTAGGGAATTGAATGGTAAAACTACGGTATGTTCATACAAACGAATGCCACTGTAGCCATTAAAAAGATGGCACACGGACTTCCCTGGTGGTGCAGTGTTTAAGAATCCGCCTGCCAACGCAGGGGACACAGGTTTGAGCCCTGGTCCGGGAAGGTCCCACATGCCGTGGAGCAACTAAGCCCGTGAGCCACAACTACTGAGCCGGCGCACCCTAGAGCCTGTGCTCCACAACGAGAGAAGCCACCAGAAGGAGAAGCCCGTGCACCGTAACAAAGAGTAGCCCCCACTCGCAGCAACAAGAGAAAGCCCACACACAGCGACAAAGACCCGGCGCAGCCCAAAATAAACAAACAAATAAATAAATAATTTTTAAAAAAGATGACACAGAAATATTTATTGACGTGGGAAAATGTCTGCCTTATGTTATATAAGGAAACAGGGTTTTTTTTTCTAAAGTATAATATTATACTAAAGCCAGTCACAGAAGGACAAACATGACATGATTCCACTTATGTGAGGTATCTGGAACAGTCACTCATAGAAGCACGGAGTAGAATGGTGGTTGCCAGGGGCTGGCAGGGAGGGGGAAGTGGGGAGTTGCTTTTCAGCAGGTATAAAGTTTATTAAGCAAGATGAATAAGTTCTAGAGATCTGCTGTACAACATCATGCCTATAGTTAACAATACTGTATTGTTCACTTAAAAGTTTGTTAAGGGCTTCCCTGGTGGCGCGGTGGTTGAGAGTCTGCCTGCCGATGCAGGGGACACGGGTTCGTGCCCAGGTCCGGGAAGATCCCACATGCCGCGGAGCGGCTGGGCCCGTGAGCCATGGCCACTGAGCCTGTGCGTCCGGAGCCTATACTCCGCAACGGGAGAGGCCACAACAGTGAGAGGCCCGCTTACCACAAAGAAAAAAAAAAAAAGTTTGTTAAGAGGGTAGATCTCAGTAATAATTAATAATAAAAGATATCAATTTTCTAAAATAATGCAGTGAAAAGAATTAAAGGAAATTTATACAATGAAAAAAGCAGTATGTACAGAAATAACCCACTGTGTATGGATAAGTGTGCCACACGCATATACACACCAAAATGTTAACCAAAATGTTGACTGGTGGGACAGCAAAGGACTTATCTTTTTCCTTTTATTCCTCTATTTTTCCTGAAGTTATTTACTCAACAATGAATGCTATGCTCTCTTTCTCCCCCAAGAGCCACATCAGCACCCATATCAAATCCAGAGAAGTGATCAGTTTCCCTTAACAAGGGGATACAAAGCCATTCAGTCCTTTCTGTTGAGAGATCAGAACACAACTCTATAATTGCAAAGTGGTGTGGAGTAAAGTTCTAATGTTTAAAGTTGTAATTTTTGTCATCAGAGAATGGAGAAAAGACAAGGCTTTGTAAATTATACTTAGCAAGGAGGGAACTAACAATGAAAGAGGCGTATCAATAGCCAAGGCTGCCCCAAGAAGTGATCCTCAACTTTGACTCTATGTTGGAACCACCTAAAAACTTTAAAAATACTCTCTACCCACCCAGAAAGTCTACTGAATAGGATTGTATAGCCTGAGCATTTAGATTTTATAAAACTCTCCTGCAGCCAGAGTTAAAAATCCCTACCTTAGAGCAAGCAAGAAATCACTGAAGATTCAAAAAATAATAAATCAACCTCAATAAATGTAAGCCTCATCGGGTGGGAAAATAGCAATTTGGGAAATTCTGCTATGAGCAAATAGAAAAGGAAAATATTTAGATCTTCAACAAATCTTTCAATTCCCTAAAGATTGAGCCACCAGCTCTCTAGCCACCGATAATCATGCACAAATGCAGAATAACAATTCTTAATCAGTGTTTATTTCATCAGCTATTCAGCCAGAGATCATTTCTTTCTTTTTTTAAAAAATAAATGTATTTATTTATTCATTTATTTAATTTTTGTCTGCATTGGGTCTTCGCTGCTGCATGCAGGTTTTCTCTAGCTGCTAAGAGCAGGGGCTACTCTTTGTTGTGGTGCACAGGCCTCCCATTGTGGTGGCTTCTCCCATTGCAGAGCACGGGCTCCAGGCACACGGGCCTCAGCAGTTGTGGCACACGGGCTTCAGTAGTTGTGGCTCGCAGGCTCCAGAGCGCTGCAGGCTCCGTAGTTGTGGCACACGGGCTTAGTTGCTCTGCGGCATGTGGGATCTTCCCGGACCAGGGATCGAATCCGTGTACCGTGCATTAGCAGGCAGATTCTTAACCACTGCACCACCAGGGAAGCCCCAGTGATCATTTCTTTTGCACTGAATTTTTTTATCTGACCATTTTTCCCCTGTCAGTGTCAACTTTTTCAACTGTGGCTTACCATGGCCACCTGACTTGAAAGTATGATGGTACTACCCAAACAGCGGATTTAAGGGCCGAACTGCTCCTGGAACATAATACCAACATCTTTTGTGTTTCTTGGAAGCACAATCAAATGCTAAGAAAATGTGTATTCCCAGCACCAGCTCCTAGTAGTCCCTAGTACACAACATACAAAACACTCTATGGCTGAATGAATTAATCACTAAGAGTCCTCTGAAGGATAGAATCCCCCTGTGTACACTTCATCTTTATATTCCAGTTCATAAAATAGTACTCAACAAATGTTGATGAGAGCCACATTTACCCCAAATAGATGGCACTGAACGAATACTACATTGAACACATAACTGCAAAGCAAATCCATCACTTGATCTGGATACAAAAACCTACAGTTCTCCAAAATGATAAAGAATAAGAAAAAAAAGAATAGAGAAGGACTTCCCTGGTGGCACAGTGGTTAAAGACTCCACACTCCCAATGCAGGGGGCCTGGGTTCAATCCCTGGTCAGGGAACTAGATCCCACATGCATGCCACAACAAGGAGCCCATGAGCCACAACTAAGACCCAGCACAACCGAGTAAATTAAAAAATTTAAAAAGGAATAGAGAGAATAAGAATCAATGGTTCATGTACCTAAGACTTAATTGGGAATCTTATTCAACATGCAGATTTCTTCCACACATATAGTGGCAGAAAAATATTCAAAGCTGTTTTTATTATAACAGTCCCAAACTCAAGACACAGAAATGTCCATCAACAGGCAAATGGATAAACAAAACATGGTGGGTCCACACAAAGGGATACTAAGCAATTAAAAGGAAGCAACTACTGATGCACCTAATAACATGGAGAAATCGCACAGACACAATGTTGAGTGAAAGAAGCCAGACACAAGACGTGCTGCCTGAATCCCTATAGACAAAACTAATCTTCGGTGGCAGGAAACAGTTAGTGGTGATCTACAACAGCTAAGATGGGAAGGAGGGACTCCAGAGGCAGAGGAAGGAACCTACGGAGTGACAGAAATGTTCCATAACTTAACTATGATTCTGGTGGCTCCATTTGTATGTATATCCATTTACTGTATGTAAACTATGGCTCAGTAAAGTTGATTTTAGAAGAAAAAAAAATTTTAACTCCCATAATCCCACCAACTTTAAAAAAATGTCCCCTCCCCCAAATTCTGATTCCACAGACCTGCATCAAAACCTGGGACTTACATTTTTAACAAATGCACAAATGTTCTGATGCTAGTGGTCCTCAGATCAACACCTCTGGATGGGCAACCTGGGGTGGGATAAAGCTATTTTCCCCACTTGCAGAAATCTATCTAGACAGGTGAGACTATATGATCACGAAAGAAAACTCTGGGATAAGGAAACTCAAAACCTCAACTTGCCAAGTGGTAATCTGGTCCTTCCCAAGATACAAACAAGAACTTTCAGAGCTGGCCAGGTTCAATGATAAAGCACATTTAAAAAGTCAATTTGTAGCTCTCTGCTTAAATCCGATCATTAGGGGATTATAGTTGAACTGTGGCTGCTCCATTAAATTCTGTTAAATGCTAACATTTGACCTAAATGCTTTTAATTCAAGCCAAAAGAAAGATTACTGGAACAAATATCCTCAACTTGTACGTGATCAAACTTCCTTTAAATATAATGACTTAAATCGTTGCCTAACATACAGTCTTGCTTTAGGGGGTTTAGAATTCTGACATTGACCCTGGCTAGCTATCATTATTCCATTTAAACAGTAATGAAATGAACCTGTAAGAAGTGGTTATCATTTGCCCTTGTGATTACAGTTATGGTGTAACTGGGGGGGGGGGGGGGGAAATCATCCTACAGCCTTTTCCAAAACACTCTAAGAACCCTTGCTCTTATTCTTCAAACTGCAAGTCACCACCCACTAGTGGGCCATGAAACCAACTGGATCTCAACCAGAATTTGCAGAACAATGAAATTTAACAGAATAAAGAAAATTCAGAGCACATCTCACAAGATAAGGGTAACCCAGAGTTTCAAGGTAAAAACTGTGGGTCAGTCAAAAAGAGCCTAAAAGTCACTGATATAAACTAAAGTTCTGCCCAGTGACACAAAAGGCATATCTCAAGTGCCCAATTTAAATCAGGTTATTTGCTGAACTTTAACATACTCACAGAAATAATTTGCCGAAGTGGTACAAGATGATGACACTGATTAACAAAATATCATAACATCCCCTTGCCACAAGGATGGAGAGAGCACCCAGAATCATGGCCTCAGAGTGGCCTTTCTTTAAAATCTATCAGAGCCCTAAACCAAACCACCTCAGTGACTGCAATCAAGACAGGCTCTATTGCACCCCAATGAGCTGTGTAAGCTTCTGTCACTGTGTTGGTTTGTCAATTTGTTCCCTTAAAAAGAAGAGACTTTTAAAAAGTTAGATAAAACCGGATTTCTGAAGGGGAATCAGGATTGGTTGTCAGGTTTCATCTCAGAAACCACATGCTGAGAACCTCAGGAGCCTCTGGGCCTATGAGGCGCCCATGGCACAATCCTACAGGCAAAGTGGAAGGGAAAGGGCCCCCGGAGGAACGCTGCTCAAATACTTAGGAATCACCTAAAAATATAGTCAGGGTCCTCAACAGTGGGCCAGAGAGGATGCAAAGCCACTGGATAGACATGGCAAATATTCCTGGAACATCTGTAGGATGAGGGGAGCAGGGAAGATCATTCCTAATTGAAAGCAAATATTTTTGGAGCATAAGATGACATGCCTAACTGATAAAATGATGGAAGATGTTAAAGAATATGCTCTGCCTTCAGAAGACACCTTCAGTCTCTTCCAGAGACGTGGCCTGGGAAGCCCTTGGTACAGAATAAGCTCTAGTCCCAAATAGACTCTAAATCCTAAAGAAGCTTACATCCAGCCCAAGACAGGTTGTTTTGCTGATGTCAGTTTACACACAGCCTGAGCCATGAAAATCGGTGGTCGTGCTGTCTAGAGGAGAAAACAATGACTCATTGACTGCTCAATTAGGGGAAAGATGGAGTCAAGTTTACAGTAAAAGGTCAAAGCAGCTGATGTTTTGTTAGTTTGGTGGCTTTAAAATACAAAGTCATCAGTGATCTCTGTTTTTCTGACCTAATGTTATAGGTCGTAGGTATCAGATGCTGTGGCTAGTACCATACAACAGAAATCTCTTCCCCAAACTTTATTCAAAATTATGACAAGACCTTAACACTCATCATCCTCACTGTGCCTCTCCTGCCCCAGGTACTATCCATATGAACCATGTTGACCTGCAGAGCTCCCAGGTCTTAGCTCAAAAAGTCTCCTCCTGTGCTTCCCTGGTGGCGCAGTGGTTGAGAGTCCATCTGCCGATGCAGGGAACACGGGTTTGTGCCCCGGTCCCGGAGGATCCCACGTGCTTTGGAGCGGCTGGGCCCGTGAGCCATGGCTGCTGGCCCTGCGCGTCCGGAGCCTGTGCTCCGCAGAGGGAGAGGTCACGGCAGTGAGAGGCCCGCGTACCGCCAAAAAGTCTCCTCCTATAGGAAGCATTCTTGGGTTAGCTGTTCCTCTACTTCCATGTTTCAATAGCACACTGCTTCTTGGTCCAGCTTCCCAACCAGGCAGGGATGGGGCCGAGACACAGTGTTCATCACATAAAAAAGCATTCAAATATATGAGGAAAAGAGAATTTTTCCATGGGTCAGTTAGCCATACAACCAAAACAAAACCTAATCCCTGCCCTCCAGTTTCACTCAAGGAAACCGTGTGGCTGGGATAAGAGAGAGGGTAAGGGAGAGGTAGTGGAGCAAAAGGTATAGTCTGTGGGCCAGAATTAAAATATAAACAGATATTTGAGAAAACTCAAGCAGAATCAAGATGGATTTTATTGCATTTATTTCCACTGTGTGATTTAACATACCACTTTTTGTACAAATAATGTATTTTTATGGAAACACTATTTTTAGTGTATTAATATTATTTTTAATGTACAGGGGCCACTGAAAAGCTAATTTTATATGGAATTTTAATGACAAGATAAAACATATGCAAAACTGACTATTATATCCAAGATACAAACATGATATCACTTAACTGTATAAAAATTCTAGGAGGAGTTGTTATTATCCCCACAGTTTAAAACTGAGGCACAGAGAGGGTGATATACCCTTGGACAAATGCCAAGGGCAAGTGACAGACAAAGCAATCACTGAGAGCATGAAAACTGCCCCTATTCCCTTACAGACTAACAGAACAAGGCTCTAAAGATGAACAGCCAGAAAAGACCTGAGATGTTATGTCTGAAGGTCATTTTGGAGGAAGCTGAGGAAAGCCCCCAGTTACTGTCAGGGAATAAAAAGAAAGACACTTTCTCCTCTTCCACACCTCCAAGTAACCTTTGTCATTTGATGTCTCCCCCCACCTTTCCAGTACAACAACAGACTTGGGTGCTTAAGTAACCTCCAGGGCATGGCTCTGCCCTGCTAACCCTGTGCCCCCTCAGTACCACCCCAGCTCCTGCTTCATCCTCCATTCTAGCACACAGGTAACTCATCTCTCACCTCTAGCTACTGTTGCCACTGCTAGCTCCGCTGGAGAAGAGAAGGCACTGCTCATGTGCTGGGAGAAGCATTTCCATGCCTCAAGCTCAAATGGACTAATCAGCTCTCTCCCTGAATTACCCTTCAGACCACACCATTCCTCTTTGGAATGTTCTCACCTTTCCTGTGCCCCAACTGCCAAAACCAAATTTCTTTCTCTCACCTGCAGAGAGAGGTCAAGCCCCACCTTTCCTTAATTTCCTGACTACCCATTACACCTGCTCTGTTTTGCTGGACTTTGGCACAGTTACTTAGTTCTCTCAACCACCTGCTCTCTTCCTATAGTCTGGAAGAAATCCTATTTGCAAATCTCTTCTGCAATATTTTTTTTCTCCCCTCCAAGCCCTCCTGCTCCCTATTCCAGTTTACTAAGAGTTCTGTCTCCTCCTCCCCACAGACTCTCCCAAGATAAGGAAAGGGGCACTCTGAAATCTCACCTACCCTGATGGATTAACTGATGGCTGAACAGTGGGTTTGACTACACTGCACTGCAATTACCTGGGGCTGGGACACTGTAATTCTTCTCTAGACTAAAACCAAGTACACAGTGATTGAAATAAATTTTCCCTGACCTTCATTAAATGGGAGCCTTTTTCCTGACCTTTAATAAACATCCCATGCCTGTTTGTTATATATATATATTTTTTTTTCTGCAGAGGAGCATGTTCCTCCTAATCCATTAAAAAAAAAACAACCCACATCCATTCAATATAGAGACTACAATTACTTAGAATCCTATGGCACAGATGTATTGGTTTTTTTGGTGTCAAAACCTGACGTTTTTACAACCCCAAAACCTTAAAAGGAGTATAAATAGATGTATTCAGCTATAAAAGAGGCTCCAGCTCTCTCTGAGGTTTGTTTAATCTATGTTCCTTGTTGCCTGTGTACTTACTTTTCCTCAAATCCCTAAAATTTTGTATAAAATAAAACGTAAAAGAGCACAGAGGGCCTTGGAAGTCCCAGGACTGGACCTCACTCAGAAAATAAGGTAAATGAGCACCTGAAAAACACTGAATCTAACATTTTAATTGCTGCAGATCAGGTTTTTATTGTCACTCTCACATATTTAATGAAGGGCATCGCCTTCTAAGGGTTGCATAAATCTTAATGTTATTAATATTCAAATAATGTCTGACAGCACCAAGAAAGACTGTGGAGATTTTCTGGTAACCCAGCTTAGGAAACTTGAGCCATAGGCTCCTCACCCACCTACACAGACATACACACACATAGCCATATATTCGCAGGAAAAAAAAAACAACAACAACAAGACACACAGTCTCATAGACAGGAGCACACATAGTCACAGATGCATGTGCATGGAAACAGACACCCATAAACCCAGATGCACAGACATAGGCAGATGCAGACACTAATTCCCCAAAGCAAAGCTTCTGTACCAAGAAATGGTCTTACCTGAAGAGTGAAATCTTACTGTATCCCCCCACAATATTTTGTATTCAGTGCCCTACCCACCAATTCTGTGCTGGGATCTGTGTGAGGCTGGGATCCTTCTGATGCTCAGCATAAGACTCTTCAGGTGCTGAAGGAATTTTGGCTTTTATAACCCACACAGGCTCACCAAAATTGTATAACATCACCACCTAGTCAGAAATGCTATCTACTTTGTATTACACAATAGCCACCCTCTGGTTACAAACGGTTACTGCATACCTCTAGTATGGTTTGTTTAATCTGTAGCAGGTTTCTATGTGGCAGGCTGGATATTCTATTGTGGAAACCAAGCAGCTGCTG
This sequence comes from Stenella coeruleoalba, assembly GCF_951394435.1. NCBI lineage: Eukaryota > Metazoa > Chordata > Mammalia > Artiodactyla > Delphinidae > Stenella > Stenella coeruleoalba. The sequence goes on from NC_137161.1 coordinate 31,994,631, forward strand.
CGATTACATTTCTCAAACCCACACAAATAAGGCAAATAAAAACCTATCTTTCCAAACCCTTCCGTTCAGATGAACAAGTCCACCCACACTGCTTTCAGCTCAGTGAAAAGGGAGATTAATTTTACTCCCTGGTAATTTTTCATTTCCCCAATCAGGGGCCCAAAGACAACTATTTTCAAAGCTCAAAGACTTTCAGAGATTAAAAATAGATCTGGGGGCTTCCCTGGTGGCGCAGTGGTTGAGAGTCCGCCTGCCGATGCAGGGGACACAGGTTCGTGCCCCAGTCCGGGAGGATCCCATATGCTGCGGAGCGGCTGGGCCCGTGAGCCATGGCCGCTGAACCTGCGCTTCCGGAGCCTGTGCTCCGCAGCGGTAGAGGCCGCAGCGGTGAGACGCCCGTGTACCGCAAAAAAAAAAAAAATAGATCTGAAGGTATGATTTCTTCATTAGATTTCAGGCAGAGCCAACAATAACCATAACATTGAGAGCTCTAACTGCTGGAGCCCCGCTGTATGTGGCACCTCGTGTACACTCCCAGCTGCAGAGGCCCCACTGGACAGTGAAAGTGCCATGAAGACATAGAAAAAGGCAGACATACACTGACAATCTGGTACCAGTGAGAAGGAAGAAGCCGCAGCTGCAGTCAGACTTTGTCCCTTCCAGTCCTGACTCCAGGCAAGGGCCTACCAAAACCTAGGCAATGGTCACCTTGCCTCTGCTGTGAGAGGGCAAATACTTGCCCCCATCTCCCCAACACCACTGCACTTCCCAAATCCAGACAGAAAACCATGAAACTCAGATGAGAAACAGCTAGGCAGAAGATGCATCTTGGAAGGTGGGATCCCTGAGATAAAGGCAGAAGAACAAGGACAACTCCTGGAGAGAAAAGTAGCTCTAAGTGTTACTTATTCATGAATAATCTTAAGGAAATCAGCAGTGAGCATAAGAGGAAGATGCCACTTGACTAGGGGAGAAGCTATAGCAGAAGCTGGGGAGATGGGTGAAAGGCAAGCACTTTAACTGTTCAGGGGCAAGAGATTCACAACCACAAGTGCCCAGAACACAGGTCACACGTGACACACCCAACCCATCAGGTCAACATACCCAGGTAGTCCCTTGCTCCAAGGTGAGCTAACCCAGTGTGTGGCCTATGGGAAAAATACTCCAGTTTCTGTATCCTGAATACAAGAACTATAATCAGGATGTTCTGTGAAGACTCAAACTTCAAAAAGGTTCTACTGTAGGAACCAAAAGAAAATTTCAATTTGGAAAAAAGGAAAAAAGAATAAAAAACAAAGACAGTTGTGTATCAACAAAGGAAATAGGATCGGATGATTATATGAAGAAAATGGACTAAGAACAAGAGACAACAACTGGGGTGGGGAAGAACTGAGAGGAAACAAAAAGCACAAAATTAGCTTAGAAGCATTAAAGAGAAGTGAAACTGCAGAAAACAGCAGAAAACTGAAAGGTGGAGGACAAGCTTGAGAAACTCCTAGACAAGGAAAAGTCCAGAAAGGCAACAACAGTTCAGAGATGAGTACCATGGAGGGAAAAAAGCAAAGAGCAAAGCCAAGACATGAATAATCCAGTGCTTATTAAATGGACTTAAAAAACAAAGAAGCCAGTCATGCTGTAGGATTCCATTTTATATGAAATGTCCAGAATAGGCAAATCTATAGAGACAGAAAGATTAGTGGTTGCCTGGGGCTGGGGTAGAAATGGGGGGACGGGAATGGAGAGTGACCGTTAATAGGTTTGGGATTTCTTTATGGGATGAAGAAAATTTCTAAAATTTGATTGTGGTGATGGTGGCACAAGTATGATTTACTAGAAGCCACTGAACTGTACATTTTAAATGGGAGAACTTTAAGGTATGTGATTTACATCTCAATAAAACTTTTTTAAAAAAGAACAATGAAAGAGACTTAAAGATAAAACAGATATAGAAAAAACCACAACTAATTCTGAGATTAAGAAAAATCTGAGTATAGAAATGGGCACACCAGAGTCATTCAAAATTAGAGAAGAAACTTAACTTGAACACATCCTGGCAAAATATTTTAACTACAGGATGAAAAAGTCATAGAAACACCCAGGGAGATGGAGAAAATGTTTGGTTTACTTGAGCAGTAGCAATAATTAAGATTAGCCCCAGGATTTTCCAAGGCAGTATTAAACACCAGAAGTCAATAGAAAATATAGATCTATAGAAAACTGGAGAAAAGGGTTTCCCAAAGAAGTTTATAATCAAACAAGTTGCCCTTCATGTGTTAAAGCCCAAAACTGCAATTTCAGATATGCATGGGCTGAGAAAGAAAAAAAGCAAAGCCTGAGGCTATATTCCAGCCACATAAGAGGTAAAATTTGGAGTGGTCACTAATAAACAGGGTTGCTAACAATGTATACCAGCCAAACCCATCAAGATCAGGACATAAACCCAGTTATAAAATTGACTGCATATGGGCTTCCCTGGTGGCGCAGTGGTTGAGAGTCCACCTGCCAATGCATGGGACACAGGTTCATGCCCCCGTCCAGGAAGATCCCACATGCCGCGGAGCAGCTGTGCCGGTGAGCCATGGCTGCTGAGCCTGCACATCCGGAGCCTCTGCTCCGCAACGGGAGAGGCCACAACAGTGAGAGGCCCGCGTACCACAAAAAAAAAAAAAAAATTGACTGCATATATCAAATTATTCTTTAAAAATGTGCTATGTAATGTTAAAAACGTAATTAAAAACAAAGCAGATTGGACAAGAGTACATTAAAGACTGAAGGCAGGAAATGAAAAGATGCTGAAAGCCCTTCTCCCAAACAGACGGGAATAGGAAAATACCATTAGATTTTAGCTATGACAACTGAAGAAAGTCTTTTTTTTTTTTTAGAGAAACTACTATTAGAATTTGAAACAGACTATAGACTAAAACTAAACCTGTAAATTAGTTAAATTCATTCCATTAAAAATATTCCCAGGTTTGTCAAAAACTAAATGCCTGGATTTCCTTGGTAGCACAGTGGTTAAGAATCCACCTGCCAATGCAGGGGACACAGGTTCAAGCCCTCGTCCAGGAATATCTCACATGCCGCGGATCAACTAAACCCGTGTGCCACAACTACGGAGCCTGCACTCTAGAGCCTGTGAGGCACAACTACTGAGCCCGTGTGCCACAACTATGGAAGCCTGTACACCTAGAGCCCGTGCTCTGCAACAAGAGAAGCCACTGCAATGAGAAGCCCGCGCACCGCAACGAAGAGTAGCCCCCCACTCGCCGCAACTAGAGAAAGCCCACGCATAGTAACAAAGACCCAACACAGCCAAAAATAAATAAGTTTATTAATAAATAAATAAATGCCTAAGATAAACCTTAAAAATGAAACAAAAATAAAGCAACATTAATGCTGCTTTATCATTATTTTTAAATGTCAGACACAATGGAATTCATGCCAGAAAGTATTAAAAGGGGAAAAAGAGGGTCATTTTACATTATTATATTATAATATTATAAAATTCATATGTTAATTTTATGTTATAAAATTATATATATATTATATTATATTATAAAATATAAAATATAAAATATATATTATATATAATATATAAAATATATATATTATATATATATTATATATATAATATATATAATTTTATATTATAAAATATAAAATTATATGCTATATTATAAAATTCATATGTTAATTTTATGTTCTGAACATTATTGCATTGAAATAAGATCCATAATGGTTAGCAATACAGAAGAATGACCAACACTATAAACATACCTATCTGCCTCCAAGAAGATAGGGGGCAACAGGGTGGAGGGGTAATGAGCACAGGCTTGATCTCTATGTTAATTTTATTTTGCATCAATTAGAGAATCTGACCAATATAATGAATCAGGCTAACATAATAAGTATCAAACTTTCCATGACATAGAAAGTAGAGCTTTATTTTCAACAGCTAAAGAGCATTAGTGGAAACTGACCATCATGCCAAATGAAAATTTCAGCCCCCACAAAAAAGGAACACTTCTCAGTGCCCGATCATAATGTCAAAACACATAAAAAATAATTATCAACAAAGAAAGTTTAACAACTTCAAAATTTTTAGCCTTTCTCCCAAGTAACCATTAGGTCAAAGGTGAAACTGAGACTGTTAAAAATACCCTTACAAAAAAAGAATAAGCAACAAAATACTCTAAAGAAACTTAAAAAAAAAAATTAAAGAGAGGAAGAGGAAAAAATTAGCTAGGAAATAAGCAACAGAACTGATAAATTTGATAAATACATCCAAGAGGGCTCTTAAGGCCAAGGCAGATAGAGACTTTCCATTCAAAAACACACTGGACCCAGGTGGTTTCCTAGGCAAACGTCTCCAAGCATTAAGGAAGTTACTCCTTACACTTAGCTCCAAAGCACCGGAAAAGGATGAAAAGCTTGTCAATCATTTTAGAAACCTAAGCATAACCCTGATTCCAAACTTGACAAAGCACAAAAAAAGGAAAAAAGCTAGTATTACAACTCATATCAACAGGCAGAAGGAAGAAAAACCATTAAGATCCAAAAAGAAAACCAGAAACCAAAAAGGCATTTGATAAAACTCAAAATCAATTTTTGAATGAAATTCTTCATGCATTCCAATACAGAAGAAAAATGTCCTCAAAAAGAATCCCTATCTCATGCCAAAAGCCAATGAGATACTTACTCTGAAAAACCCAGAAAGGTTATATTAAAGCCAAAAACAGAAGGGAATGTGATGGCCTCCGTTACAGAAAACTGTTCTGGAAGTTCTAAATAATACAGTAAGAAAAAGATTTTTAAAGTTCAAATAATAGAAAAGGGAAGACAAAAGAATTATTCACAGGTAATGGATCTGTCTACAAAGAAAATGAATTGGTGGGGGGGGGGCACTAGAATAAGATACTTCAGAACGGTAGCCATTTACAAATGAACATAGAAAAAAAACCATCCTATGCACTAGCATTAACTCATATGATGACCCTCTTAAAGTACTGTATACATGCACGTGCAAGTGTGCTAAGAAACCAAAAGGTGATGCACCAAGCTGCTTATACCAGTTACCTCTGTAAAGTGGGATTATAATTGTTTTTACTTTGTGGAAAAGTTTTAAGTCTTAATTTTGTCCCTCCCAATGTATTAGGAGGCAAAATTAGCAGTAGTTCAATTCTTGGCACCCATATAAGGTCAGTAAATTTAGGACCAAAAATTAGGCAAAACAACCAAAAGGCTAAACTTGGCCAAATACTGAAAAAAATGTTTAATTCTTCAGAAATAATTATGTATTTGAAAATATCTAATTTGACTAATGTAATCTCTGATTTATCTTTTCCCTTTAAGGACAAATTTAAACTATTTTTTTAAAACCTTACACATTTGGTGATTATCTATTTCTGCCTTTCCAAATAAATGTTACATACTGACATTTCAGTGTCCCTACTGTTGTAAAACTGAGTAAAACAACAAAGGAGATTTAGAGTTAGCAACTGGACAAAACTACTCTGATCCTGTAATAAGATAACCTGGGGGGAGGGGGGGAAGGAATTCTGTAAACACTAAAAGCAAATATATTAACAGCACCCTCTAGTGTTACAATATTTAAATGGCACTTCATTAAGATAAATTATAAAATATAAAATTTTTTTAATATTTTGTAAAATTTCACACAGAAAAGTAGACAGAACTGAAATACATTTTAACTTCATATCCAACTTATTTCTATGTATTGTTTTCATTCACGTGGCAAATTCTCTACTTAATTGTCAGAGACCACCAGGTGTGAGTCCTCTGTCATTCAATTAATAACTAGACTAATAAAAAGCCTTGATTTTAAGTTCAGCACACAACCAATTAAATTCAGGCAACATTTCCCAGCCTCCCTTGCAGCTAGATGTGGCCGTGTGACTATGTTTTGGCCAATGGGATGTGAGTTGGAGTAAACATGCTCTCTCCTTTCCCTCTTCCCACTGGCTGAAGGAAACATCTTGAGCCATGTAAATGAATCAATACTCTAGGAATGGTGAAACTATAAGAATAAAAAGGACCCAGATTATGTGAAAAAGAAGCTATTTCATATTTGGGTATAATAGAACAGCCAAAACTATTACCCCCCTCCAAAAAAAAAAAAAACCCACACACGTAGAAAGAAAATCTGGCAAGACAACACATTTGGAATAAACCCAGTCACTAAATTTTCAACAGAAAATAAATCAGTACATATTTCAAACCTGGCTAAATTCTATTTTCCTTCAGAGGAACCAAATGGAAGGATCACAATAAACGATACACATTTGTGTGAGGTGAATAAATTCACTGTTCCCCTTGACTATCAAAGACTTATTAAGTTGGCTTCTCCAGCAGACACTTAGAGGCTGGCCTTTCATTCATAATCTCAAAGCACAACTCGGAATATGTGCTGACAGCACATCCAGAATTCAGCAATAAAAGTAAAAGTAAGTGTATTCAATTCTGAAAGTAAATCCACTGTTAAGACTACATCCTTCAAACTAACGATTCACATTACAGTGTGTTCTGGTCAGTACCTTGAAGTCGAATACAAGGGGTAGTGGGAAAACAGAACTCACTGAGAATCCAGAAGCCCATGGTTGTGCGGACCATGCACGATGGTGTAAGTGCAGGAAAGACATTATCCAGTGGGCCTCAGGTGTCTTGCTCTGTAAAATAAGGGTGTTGGCCCATATCTGTGGTTTTTGCATGTTTGCTTTCAGTAATGAAACAAGCACCCTCAAATTGAATCTTATTCAAAGCTGGGAGGGGGGCAGTCTACATAAGTAGGTGGATGATGTCATTAAAATGGGGACTCAATACTCTTCACTATAAAGTTTTAATACACATTTTCCAGAAATAAAACCAAATTTTAAAAATCCCCAACCAGTAAATCAAAGATTCCATAACCATATGAACTTTGCTGAGAGCAGCAAAAAAAATACATTTACCAAGCTTTCTAGCAGCAGCCTGCAATGTTAGGCTGCACTATACCATATCTTTATCATTATTTGGTTACCCTAACACAATGCTGATTTTGAATTAAAGGGGGAAAAAAGAACATGCAAGACCAAGAAAGGCAAATATCAATTATTTTAAATCATTTAAAAATATAATCCATTTTAAAATTTAATTTTTTGGGTTAAAAAAAAGACATTCCTATTAGAATGGCTAAAACAAAAAGAAACTGCTAATACCAAATGCTAATAAGGACACAGAGCAAATGGAACTCTCATACACTCGTGATGCGTTTGTTAAAATGGCAAACCACTTTAGAAAACAGTTTGGCCATTTCTTATAAAGTTAAAACACACACTTACTCTAAGATCCAGCAATATACTCCTGGGTATCTACCCAGAGAAATGACAACTTTTGCTCAAACAAAAATCTGTACATAAATGTTTACAGTGGTTTACAATAGCCCAAACCTGGAAACAACATTCACCTTTAACTAGTGAATGGATAAACAAACCATGGAATATGCCTATTAAAATGTGGTATCATTTCACACCTACCAGATAATGCAGGAATAAAAGAGTTTAATAATACCAAGTGTGGGAAAGGCTGTGGATAAACAGGAATTTTCCCACTGTTGCCAGAAACGTAAATTGGTTCAAATACTTGGGAGAACAATTTGGTAACATCCAGCAGGTTGAAGATGTGTGTGCCCTATGATTCAGCAATGCCACTTCTCAGCATACTCCACCCCATTTTAACAGTATACAACCAACACATCAACAGGAGAATATAAAAATAAGTTCTGGTATGTTTAAACAGTGGAATAAAACAGAGCAGTTAAAACAAGTGAACTCTAGCCACTTGGATCAACATGGCTTGAAAACATACCTGAATGAGCAAGTAGGCTGCAGAACTCATACCACATGAGATCTTTTATTATGGGTTTTAAATCAGTCAATATTGTATGTTGACTTATGGATATGGAAACATATAATACAAAAGTAAAACTGTGGACTGCAAAGTTACCTCTAGGAGAGAGAGAGAAGATGATATTAGCAAAGGATACAAAAAGGATATTTAAAATGTTTTATTTTCTTATTTAAAAAAAAAAACCCTAAAGCAAAGACAATGTGGTTAGACTTATTAGACCTGGGTATCTGACACATGAGGGTTCATTCTTTCAATTTCTTTATATTTGAAATTTCCCAATTAAAAACAAAATTCTAACAAAGAAACTCCAGAAGTTTCACACAAAACACATGCAAAACACATGCAAAAACTGGTAAAAGCAGTTGCCTCCAGAGAGGGAAACTGGGAGCAGACAGAAGGGAGACTTACTTTCCATATCTGTCTTCATGTACTTTCTGAATTTTTTTCCATGTATATCCACTACCTTTTTTATTTTAAATTACAAATAAATCTGATGTACTCTTCACCTCAAATCTGACCCCTCTCCAAGGGGGGAAAAAAACTAAAATATTTTTATTTTGGATAAAGAAAGGCTACTAATGGAGATTCCAGCCCAGACTGTGCCCCAAATGAGCTCTGTCACCTTGGGAGGTGATTTAATCCACCCCTCTCCAAGGGCTGTGTCACTTCTAAAATCCTATTTTCTGCGAAAACACAAACATCTCTCCATAAATTGAAGATCTGAAATTCTAAGTATACCAATAAGGAGCAATAAGCAGTTCTCCTGTAATCCTGGGTGGAAAACTTTCAGAATCTGTAACAACAGGTCCACACAGACTGTCTGTAGTGATTGCCTCATGTCCTCTGTGGAATAAAGTGGGTAGAGATGTATAGAGATAGTCACTATTACTCAACACTCAATGAGACAGGAAGTTGAGGGAGCACTTATCTGATGACTTATTTTCTTAATGAACTAAAAAGTGGAGGTCATGGTGGAGAAGAAGGAGGCCAAGGATGAGATATGGGAAAGGAATGAGTAAAATTACTGACAAAGGAAAAAAAAAAAGTCAAGGATCTAGCTGAGCCCAAAACTTATAAATACGTAAAGGAGAAAGTCACCTTGTTATCCAATTTCTCTCCAGCAGAGTGCAACTAACAAAAAAAGATAGAAAAATTAAACAAGTAGGACTGTGCCACTGACGAAAGTTGGCAAGTTATGGGGCCAATTCAGAGAATGAGAAAACCAAGGTGTTGGTGAGATGACAGTAACGAGACTCCCTGAAGTCCACAGCAGGTAAGAAGGGTTGGGAAGGCAAGAGGAAGCCAGAGAACACCGAAGTGCCCAAGGAACAAGGACTGCTGGAGGAGAATAAATGAGAGCTAGGAAGGACAGGATGTGTGCAGAGGGGAGATTCTCCAAGCTCAAGGTTCCCAAAGTATCATCTGGGAGATAACAAGGCCCAAGAAAGCTGAAGTGAACTGGATGTAAAACTCCCTGGAAAAGATAATGTAAAGGGAGAGTGAGGTTTGAAGGCTGGATAAGCCAACAACTTAGAGACGATGTTAGAAGACACAGTGGAAAGAAACATAGCAAGCCAGGAGCCAACATCCAAGGCACATAAATGGCCAAGAAGTTGGTAGATGATGGCACAAAGTAAAGAGAGGATGGTATCACAGACTGATGTGAACTTCAAAACTGATAGGCATCAAGGCTGGAGAACACAGCCTGCTATTCTCACTACCTGGAATGCTATAACATCTGGAGAATTCCTATTCATACTTCAGATCTCTGTTTAAATGATCAATTCCTCAGCAAATTCCTTCCAGACCCCTCAAAATCCAAGTCAAACTGTTCACCTTCCTTCACTGTTCCCTCCAAAGCAATGACGCAATTCATGCCAAGTATCCTTCTTTATCCAAATTTATGCTCTTTTTGAGTTCATGCAGTGAGGAATCCACATTTTCCTGAATCTATCTGGTTCCTAAGTTTGGACTAGCAAAATAAAAGATTTCAGAAGGGTATACCCCAAAATTTATCCAGAGCCACCAGGTCAGGAAGGCAGGTTCTCTGATGAATTGGATTTAGGACACCTTAGCCACACACACTTAAAAGTAGTCCACTTGGCTGTAAGAATTCCTAACACATCAAGATTCCTTTTTAATTTTAATGTGATTCTCACTATATTGCTGATGGGAATATAATCATGTGTAAGCTTTCTTCTGAAAAATGTGAGAAATCCAAAAGATCATAAATAAAATGTATTACTTATAATTCACTCAGCAAATCATAAAATTACTAAATAATTTTTAACGTCCCTTAAGCAGGAAAGCACTTTGGATATACTGCTAGTGGGAGTAATTACTGGCTTTAACATTTCTAGATGGCCGTTTAACAACATTAATCAAAAGCTCTAAAAATACACCTAACCTTTGACCCAACAATCCTATTCTTAAAGAATTTATCATAACAAAATAATTAAAATAGGCTCAAATTTTTCAAAGTGAGAATGTTCACTAAATAGTGCTTAGAATAATCCAAAACTGGAAGGTAAATTATTAATGTCTAAAAATAGAAAACTGGTTGGTTAAATCGTGGGTTAATTCTTATAATAATATATTATGGGGATTAAAAAATTGGTAATAACATTTCACTGACATGGAAATGTGTTGACTGTGTCACTGAGTAGAGGAAAAGGCAGGTTACAAAACATACATGACAATCCTATTAAAGTTGTAGCCACACACACTTAAGCACGCACACGCACGCACGCGCGTGCACACACACACACGGAAAAACAGATTCTCCAGATGACAGGATTAAAACTGATTTTTTTCCTCTTATTTTTCTAGAATGTATATGTATCACTTTCAAATTTTTTAAACCTTAAATCACTGCATAAGGTCAATACTGAAATAAATATGAAGGCAACACAAACTAGAAAAAAAGAAGCTAAGGCACTCAAAACCAGTGCCGAAGAAACACACCCAACTGATGTAGTCAATGTGCTCGCTCCCCAAACAGCAGCTGACAGATGGGTCTCCCTGTAACGAAATGCCTAAGTTCCTCATTTCTGTGATTTGCTGAGAGCACCTGAGTAACTAAGGGAACCAAAGGTGTGGTTAAGAAGGTAGGCGTTCTTAATGTGCTGCAAACCTACCGGGTTCAGGGGTTCCTGATTTTCCTGTATTTCCTCATATCCTTTTATTCTCTGATTTCAACTCTTCCAAAGCCCATTTTTATCTAACAATAGTACTGTACTTCTTACTTAAGAAAAATTACATATATATATAAATTTTAAATGCTATGTTAAGAATTTTTTTTCTACTTCTCAAGCGAGGGAATAAATGGATTAACATCTAGAAATACTGCCTATCAATCGATCTAATTGTGAAATTGGTTCAGAAACAATTTTCAGGCAATGGGAAACCTCTCCATTTAACAGGAAAAAAATGAGAAAGGGGTGATAGAAACATCACTCAACTATGAGTATATTTTATTAGGCAGTCCTTAAATTGAAGTGTCTTACATTATGAAATACCCCAGAATCCAAAAGCTTACAACTTGACAACTCAGTAGATAAAGCAATGTGGTCTTGAGCTGTGCCACCCAATGTCACCAGCCCCATATGACTACTGAGCACTTGAAATGTGGTCAGTCCAACTGAGATATGTAAAATACACACCAGACTTCAAAGAGTTACCATGAAAAAAAAAGTAAAATCTCATTAATTTTTATATTGATTACATGAATAATGTTCTTTATACATTAGGTTATAAAATGTATTACTAAAATAAATTTTACCTGTTTTTAACTTTATTCACCATAGCTACTAGAAAATTACATATGTGACTCCCACTGTAATTGTATTGGACAGCACCAGTCTAAGAAAATGGATATCAGGAAAAAAAAGTAAATGTTATTTCATAGTAGATAACCATGGTAATCAGACTCCATTCAAAGAGTGTGTTCTGACACCTTTTTACAAATACACATATACACAACAGAGGCATGGCCATGTATCTTAGTCCAAATATCAAAGCAAACCCTATATCATATCCTACGTAATCAACTTTGCAGCCTGCACTATGATGGAGGTGAACAAGTGCCATAACCTAATTTCTCACTCACAGCACTGGGAGGAGGGAGGGAGTCAGATGTGAAAAAGGCCAAAGCAGAAATCCACGTGGTAACAAGCACAAGCTGAAAGGCCAAAAGGGGAGTCAGAGGCTCTTTTTGAGAAGCTCAGAACCAGCATAAGAAATTTAAATGAAACACAGGGTCCATCCAAGGGTAAACACTACTCAAATCCAAAAGGGCCTTATAATTACTAAATTGCAGGTTCTGGTTTTACATGGCAAACCTAAAACAAAATACCTGTATTTAAAACAAATTATCATCAGAGGGAATGGGACAAATTTATTGATGAGGTTTTTCCATACCAAACAGAAAGTCAGCAAACAACTTAGACAATTTATAGACAGTTGGTCTTAAGCCAACACTAACATGTTGATTTTAAAATATATCCAACTGAAAAGGCCAGAGTTGTTCTAATATGCTTCGAATCTCTTTATATAACCATTACAATCTTCCTTCCTTACCTTCTTATGCAAGCTCTGTAATCATCATCAGTGTTTATATAGTTTTGCAAAACTACTCAATTTCTCTGGTAAATATTTCTCTTGTTGCTACTGATCAAACTATAAACAACACAGCATTTTCATATAACATGTTTAGTAACGAGAAAGTAGGACACTGACGTCAACGGCATGAAGAATCTGTAAACCAAAAACACCAGAACTACCAGACACAGTGAGGCCTCTCAGAAATCAGCCTCCAATAAAATAGAAATTTCCCTTCCCTGCTCAGTTTTTGATCCAGTTTATATCTAAGTCCCTCCATATCTGTTGCAGTTCAATCAACTTCTAAAATGAGCCTGAATCAGCACCCAGTCTGTAGGCTCCATGTATTGGGCAGAGCTGTTGCTCTCAGCTATGAACGCCCAGGCAGTGAACTCTCACCTGTATGCTCTTTTTTTTTGTTTAATATTTATTTACTTATTTATTTGGCTGAGCAGGGTCTTAGTAGCAGCACACAGGATCTTTGTTGTCATGTGTGGCCTCTTCGTTGTCGCGTGTGGGCTCTTTTAGTTGCGGCATACGGGTTCTTGTTGCAGCATAAGGGATCTAGTTCCCTGACCACGGATCAAACTCAGGCCCCCTGCACTGGGAGCGCGGAGTCTTATCCACTGGACCACCAGGGAAGTGCCTATATGCTCCTGTTAACAATGATGAAAGGTACTATCAAGGCTTCTCTTTTTCCCAGTTTAGTAAGAGGTCAATATTTTGGCATCTGTACTGACAGTCTCAAAGAAAATGGAATAAACCAACTGTTTGGCTAGCTTCCTGAACTGCCACAACTGTCTAAGCACTGAAATGGAAATGGGAGTACATGTGAAGCAATATACCTAGACAGACTGGAACAACTAGTGAACTAAAGAAACACTGCCTAATTATCAAACAGTGCATGAGAGCTCAGAAAAGCAGGAATTCAACAGGGCTTGAAACTGTCAGAAATGACTTTTGGGAACTGGGACTTGGCACCAGCCTTGAAAGATGGAGAGTCCTGAGCAGGAGGCCACCATGGGGTCAGTCCAGAGGTAGGCATGAAAACAGGCTAACCAGGGCACACTAGATGGAGGAAGAAATCGCCTCACAGGATCTTCGGAGTCTCCAAAGTCCAATGTGAATGCAACACAGCTTTATGACACATGAGCTTCTGGACAGATGATAAGAGTTAGCAAGAGTCCACCGCTGGATACTCAAGATAAGAGATCAAGAAGCTACTGCGTTAATCCAACTATACGGATCTTGGCAAGTGGGACGATGGAAACAACAAGGGATGGATAGTGGGAGTGATTTCTAAAAAAAAGAAAAATCTAAGACTTGGTGTCAAAGATGACCTCTGGGAGAACAAGAATGTTCCCCCTTCAGAAATAAGTAAATGGATTTGACAGGCAAGTAATGAATGAAGTTTGGACGTGTTGAATTTGAGCTGGTGGTGGCATGTACATCTGACAAGTGTCCAACAAAGACCACCAGAAATTGAGAGAAGCTCTATGAAAGAACAGAGCAGAGAAAGAGATTTGTGAATTGAAATAGAAAAATGGTAACTGAAACTCTGGGATTGGGAGACCATTTATTTTGCAGATATCCCCAAACACAGCTGCCTTCCCCTCACCTCCCTTATCTTTAGCAATTATTACTTTTAAGAATGCAAAACATATAATTTAATGATGATGGCTTAAGGAAAAAAAACTACACACAGAAAACAAAAGGAATGAAAGAAATACACAAAAATATTCACAGTGATGTCATTAAGTAGAGGATTCAAGGATATTTTCTTCTTCCTAATTTTTGTAATTTCCCAAGTTTTATTTATTTTTTAAAATAGCAAGCATAGCTTCTATTAGAAAATAAAAAATATGTTTTAAAAAGGCATGATTCCCTCTAAGCATTTTTTTTTTTTTTTTTTTTTTTTTTTTTTTTTTTTTTTGCGGTACGCGGGCTTCTCACTGTTGTGGCCTCTCCCATTGCAGAGCACAGGCTCCGGACGCGCAGGCCCAGCGGCCATGGCTCACGGGCCCAGCTGCTCCGCGGCATGTGGGATCTTCCCAGACCGGGGCACGAACCCGCGTCCCCTGCATCGGCAGGCGGACTCTCAACCACTGCGACACCAGGGAAGCCCCCCTCTAAGCATTTTTGAAAGTTCTTATAACTGTACACCTAGTGAATTTATTTCACTGTATGTAAATTAAAATTAAATAGACAAAAATACCATTGATGTAGTGTTTGACATTCACCATACTGAATAAATTTCGTCTTGACAAGACAAAATGAGAGAATGTTTATCAGTAGGAATATAAATTCTTGCAGCTTCTCAATCTTCAATTTGCCAGTATCTATCAAAATTTTAAAAACTGGAAAATCTTATCACTGTGCCCAACAATTTTATGGCTAGAAATTTACTTATGGGTAGTCTCTCCAAAGTATGTACAAGAAATTTCACTACATTATTATTTATAATAGCAAAAATTTTTAAATAACCAAAACGCCCATCAAGCTTTAGGATGAGGGAGATGGTAGAAGGAAAGGAGAGAAAAAAAGTAATGTTCCTTAGTAATGTATTTGTGCTTAGTCTCACTACTTAAATTGCTGAATACCTGAATAAGAGCGAGGGAACAGGTCTTCAATTTCTTTACCCCCAGGCTTCACACCTGTGACCCTGACCAAGAACCCCAACAGCAACAGGCACTCAAATGTTAGTGGATTAAAAAAAAGTCAAAAGCATGTAAATGAAAATGAAAATATTTACCTCCTACCTTGTAATTAGTGTAAGTGGCAAGACCGTGCCTGTTTGTTTTCTAGTTTAAGCTACTTATGTGGAATTTGGCCTTTATTAAAGAAGTATTACCTTATCATTAGCATTAACCTAATAATTATTCCCAGGATTGCATTTAGACCTTTGCTGACATGTGCAAAGGGCAAAGTCAAGCACAAAAGGACCGTCAGTACAACTCTCACAAAATGCAGAACAAGAAAGATCGTGTTTCAGATGCAGACCTGTCCTTATGCTTTCCATTACAAGCTGCTGAGCTACATTTCCTTGTGCTGCCAAAGCCCAAGCTCAAAACAGCATGTGGAGTCCTGGTTAGTGGAGTTAAGACCTAGCCAGAGAAAAACAAATGGTAAATCAAAATAAAAAGTAATAATAAACCTGGCAGGAGGTTTATGCAGTCTACTTTTCAATGGGCCATGCTCAATCCTAGAACTCGCTCTATTACTTCTTCCCTCTAAAGGAATATCTCCAAGGCCCTAATGCATCCCTAGGTAGGATTACAAATTTTTCAGTCCCTTAAAAATTAACTCTCCATTTGCACAAAATATTTTGAAAGACAGTATTTTAGAGCACCAGAAGAAGTAAATTTTGTTACCCAGTGGGCTTTCTTGATAATTGTTTTAACTCCATATTCCCTAGCACAGGGCCTCAAATTTTAAAAACTTTTAAAAGATTTTAGTTCTCACTATGTGCCAGGCATTGTACTATATATCCTATGTGTGAAATTCCATCTTCACAACAACCCTTGGGAAAAACTGGGCCCACACTTTATAAGTAAGAAAACCCAGAAGGGGTGAGGCCTCCTGGTCAAGGTCCTGGAGCTTATAGGAGACGTGACAAGACAGGGGACAGAGCCCATCAGGACTGTGACAGCAGAACCCTCACTTTTCATTATGACTCTACATTGCCTTCAATGCTACCACTAGAATAAACTGCAGGTACTGTATTTGTGGGAAAACAGAAGACTTAATTACTCAAAAATCACTTTCTTTTAAAGCCTCTTAAAAATGTATCAATACGTTGGGGGGTGGGGTGTGCTTCCAAAAAAGCTGGGTCACGTTCTGTTTTTTTAAGCTTGGTAGACAGATATTCATCTTACTGTTTATTAAATGAACGTGTTTTATACATGCTTGTACCTATGCATGCATTTCACAATAAAAACCCAGAGCCTGACTCAGGCAGCGTCTCTGGAATAGTCAATGCAACACCGGTTATGAGCCTGACCCTCCATTATAAAGAAAAACGTATGAGATGACTATAGTTTAGCCAGACACCAACAAGTTCTTCACTGGAAAATATTTAGGCTGTGAATCTTTCAACTTCACTGTTTGTTCTAGGGCAACTTAGCATTGCCACTCACAGATGACTCTAGGTAAATAAGCACACAAATGCCATCAGAGTTATACCCGTTCCAGGCTTCAACGAGTGTCCAGTGATCCTGTATTTTTTTTTTTAATTTCAGAAACTAAACATTGGTCTTTTGCTGTTTGGGACAAAAAATACTAGTCATTTTAAATGATTAGAATATGAATAGAGAAATTATGGTTTTTTCCTGCCAAAAAAAAAACGGGGGGGTAATTTACTTCCCAAAATAAAATCTTCATAACCATAAATCAATTTTAAGTTATGTTTATTAAAAATTTACAGAGTCAAAAGGGAGGTATCCATCAGTGAAGATTAGTCAAGAAGAGGAATAGTGGGAAGAACATGGAAAAAAGTAACAAGAAAAGCGTTAAAAGAATATCTTTTTTTAGTGAAACAAATTATATACTTTGTACTTTGAAAAATGCAAGTTGCACAACATGTATAGTATAATCTGACTTTTATTAAAAGTATAATTACATAGAACATACTTGTGGACACAGGAATGGGTTGGGATGGCTAAACATCAAGCTGCCTTGAGTGTAGGGGGCATAAGAGTCTGTATGACTTTCAAAATTTGCTTTATCCAATTCTGACAAGTTAGAATTATTTTCCAACATGCATATGCTTCTTTTATAAATCATTTAAAAAGCTAAAAAATATTGTTTTAAAAAAAGGTTCCATGACGGCAAAGTTGCAATTAACAAAATATCATTTAGACAAATCACAGAAAAATTCTGAAAGTGAAAGTACTATGACTCTATGAATACTTATTTTTGGAAAGTATTTTTTTAAGCTGATTGGTAAGATGAGTGTTTGGAAGAACTCACTTTCTACGCTACTGAACAACTATCAGAGACCAAAACACAGAATTGGGTCAGAGGTTCTATCAGTAATATTGGGGAAATGCAAACATATTTTTAAAAAAGGAATCTTGAGAAAGGAATTAAGCAGGAGGAGCCACTCAACAAAAACAAGACTGAGTTATCAAGTGAGCATCCTTGAACTTCTGTCAAGTGGCCCTGTAACACCCCTCCCCTTCGTAGGCTCCACTGTACTCTGGAAACATGAAAACCTGCCCTTTGCACACAAGGCTACCCAGCTGACATCATAGCCCAGGCCCTTGAGAGCATTTCAGAGGAGACGTCACGTGGAGGGAGAACAATGACGTGCCACCCGACTTTCCCCCAACAAAGGCCACTCCCCACTCACAGGAAACTGTTCACAGTGCTTCTCTTCTTCTTTTTTTTTTTAAATAAGTTAATTAATTTATTTATTTTTTGGCTGCATTGGGTCTTCGTTGCTGCAAGTGGCCTTTCTCTAGTTGCGGTGAGCGGGGGCTACTCTTCGTTGCGGTGCGCGGGCTTCTCATTGCGGTGGCTTCTTTTGTTGCAGAGCACGGGCTCTAGGCACATGGGCTTCAGTAGCTGTGGAACGTGGGCTCAGTAGTTGTGGCTCACAGGCTCTAGAGCGCAGGCTCAGTAGTTGTGGCGCACAGGCTTAGCTGCTCCATGGCATGTGGGATCTTCCCAGACCAGGGCTCGAACCCGTGTCCCCTGCATTGGCAGGCAGATTCTTAACCACTGAGCCACCAGGGAAGTCCTCTCTTGTTTCTTAATTGGGGTGTGCAAAAGTGCTACATGCTGGGGTTGCCAGACTTTGATTTCCTAGAGGAAAAAAAAGTCACCAAAAAAATGTGGTAGGAATAATACAGAATTGTCATTTTTGCATTTTACCATTTCCTTAAAAAGGGATGTTAACACTTCAGAAGCAGGAAAGAGATAACCCCAGGGCCAATACCATTCACAAGTCAGAAACTATGAGCAGCCAAATCATTATATCAATTCAGTAGATGCCAAACAGGCTGACAAAACACCTACTCCTGATTTAACAAACAAAAACAAAAGCTCTTCAATTAAAATTATAACGATACTTGCTGAATATAACAAAAAATATCTTCTGAAAACATGGGCAAACACAAAAATACTATATACTCTTCATTTAGTTTGTATATTTTAAAGGACTTATAAAAGAAGCACATGTGTATGTACCTGAAAATCTAGATGAAATGAGCAATTTTTTTAGGAAAACTGTTTTTTGAAATCCTGAATAAGTAACAATAAACAAATAGAGAAAAGTACGAAAGCAAAGAATTATTCACAAGAAAGGTGCCAGGGACTTCCCTGGTGGCGCAGTGGTTGGGAATCCACCTGTCAATTTAGGGGACACGGGTTCAAGCCCTGGTCCAGGAAGATCCGGAGCAACTAAGACCGTGTGCCACAACTACTGGGCCTGCACTCTAGAGCCCGCGTGCCACAACTACTGAGCCCGCATGCCACAACTACTGCAGCCCGCGTGCCTAAAGCCTGTGCTCGGCAACAAAGAGAAGCCACCGCAATGAGAAGCCCACACACCACTACAAAGAGTAGCCCCCGCTTGCCGCAACTAGAGAAAGCCCGCACACAGCAATGAAGACCCAATGCAGCCGATAAATAAATAAATAAATTTATTTTAAAAAAGAATAAAGAAAGGTGCCAGACTCAGACAAATTCACAGGCCAGTTATTTCCTAATCTTCCTGGTAAGAAATGGGAAATTGGTAACCTTCCCAATTTCTTCTGGAAAAACTGACAAGCTAACAAAGAAAGCACAAGAGAAGAAAACTGTATGTTAACCTCACTTGCCATTCCTAGATTTTTTTTTTAACTTTTGCAAATATGACATGCAAAGAATGACATCTGGTTTTAATCCTGATTTCTTTGATCCATATGTCTACAGTTCTCTTATGAACTGTAAGTGACTTTTGCCCATTTTTTTCAATAGGTTTGTTTTTTTTCTTGTTCATCTGTAAGAGCTCCTTATAAATTAAGCACATTAACTCTTTGTTGGGTTGCAAAATTATCCCCAGAAAGAGCAAAAGACTGCTTTTTCCATTTTGTTTGTACCACCTGAAATGAAGGATTTTTTTAATTAATTTCTCTTAAGTCAAATCTAGTATCTTTTTGCAATTTCTTCTATCACTTTCATGCTTAGAAAGTCCCTCTCCATTCCAAGATCAGAGAAACAGTCACCATTATTTTCAGCCAGATGTTTTTGCTCAAAATCATTTTAATATATGTAACATCCATCTCTAAAAAATGCATATTTAATAAAATCACTGTTCAAGAAAATAACTAGATGAGTATAATTATATTAACTTTAGTTGTAGAACAAGTCTAAGTAAATTATGACAGTAAAGTACTTTATGATAAAATACTACAAAGCCATTCTATAGTACACTATCTGATGACATGGGGAAATAGTCATGAACTGCTACTAAGTGGGGGGAAAAAAGGCAGAATACCATTTTTATATAAAAACTACACTTATTTGAAAAGCCAGGCAGTATAGACACTTACCTAAACATTAACAGTGATCCTCCCTGGGTGTCAGATTCCAAGTGGTGTCATTTCTTTATGTTTTTTTGTTTTATACATTACTTATGAATTTGTATTATATTTGTGATTAGAAAAAAAGTTTAAAATTCATAAATACATATGCAAAAAGAGTCACTAAAAATTTTTGCCCACATGCTTAAGTTGCAATTGTCTTTCAAAAAAAATAAGATGCCTTTCCTTCACTTATTTAATCCCATATTACAAATGGGATAATAAAAACTTAGTTCAAGAAAAATGGGGGTCTTGCCAATCTACCTAATTACCTAAATCAGGCAGTAATGCCTGATTTATATTCTTGGCAAAATGACCAAGTTAATATCACAAGCCAATGGCAAAGATCAGTGGTGATAGTAACTCAAACTCAGCTAACACAAATGGTTCCATTTTCCCTAGTAGACTGTGCCTCAGTGTATGAATGAGCACTGCCCAGCTCAATCAAGCTGAAAAGCCTGTTTTATGTACACTAACCCAAAACCTCCTTGGATGCAACTAGAGATTATCATACTAAGTGAAGTAAGTCAGAAAGAGAAAGACAAATACCATATGATATCACTTACATGTGGAATCTAAAATATGGCACAAATGAACCTACCTACAAAACAGAAACAGACTCACAGACATAGAGATCAGACTTGCGGTTGTCAACGGGGAGGGGGAGAGGGAAAGATTGGGAATTTGGGGTTGGTAGATGCAAACTATTACATTTAGAACGGATAATCAACAAGGTTCCCTGTATGGCACAGAGAACTATATCCAATCTCCTGGGATAAACCATAGTGGAAAATAATATATAAAAAAAGAATGTCTATATGTGTAAAACTGAGTTACTTTGCTATACAGCGGAGATTGGCACAACAGTGTAAATCAACTATACCTCAATTAAAAAAAAAACTCTAAAACCTTTCCAAAATGTCTAGGAGTGATCACAATTAGATACTGACCAGATTAAAATACCGGGAGTCAAAATTTTGAACTCAAAACTAGTGAAGACCTGGAGATGGTCATGCCAGAGTCCCAGACAGGCTGCTTCTCCCAAACTGTGCCCCAGTGCCTGACCCAGCACTCTGCCCAAAGACGGTGCTCAACAAAGGAGGGTGGGAGAAGGAACACAAAGAGTTTAGAAATCCTGCAGCAGAGACTCACATCCAGTAGAGGCAGCAGGATAACCAGAACCCAGACCAGACTCATTTCTCCTGAGAAGCTATGGAGAGGAAAACAGTGCCAGGATGGCAGAGGGCTCTTAGTGCCTACTCCATGCCTCTGCTACACTAAGTTCCCGGCCCACAACCTCGAGGAGTTAGCCCTAAAATGTAGTTAGGATGAGTGTTTCTAGAGACCTGGAATACAAGGGGAAGCCCATTTTTTGAAAAAAGCCTAAAGGATATCATCAGAGTCACATAAGGCTATTATCAAAGTATGATGCAGAAGTCTCAAATTCTATTTTTTAATAGTACTGGAGCAAAAGTAAGGAATTAAGGCACAAGAGCTCCATCAACTCAAAATAGACATATGTGCCCAAAGGGTCAAGCACTAAACACCAAAAGTACCAAAATTTAAAACTTGAGTGGAAAGTTTATAAATGACACCTAGCCTCACTTTCTGGCTGCTTAGAATAAGAGCACCCAACTTTCAGACCATACCACTTAAAGTTCCCATTTACTGGGACCAAGATGTTGAAAACTCTTCAAGTTCAAATTTTATTTTTTAATTCAGCTGATTATCCCAAGCATATTTTAACAGACAAGCAAACTTGAAATCTAAAAAATATTTTAAACAAAATCATGTTCTGATTATTCATCTTTAAGAAAAATATTTCCTTTGAAAAAAGATTAGATTTTTATTTTGAAAACTAAACCCCAAGAAAAATGAACTACAAATAAAAAATGTATGTCTTGAATACATCATAAAATAAAATTATAAGGCAAAATGGGCAAAATATCTGTAACATTTTTTAAAGTGCTAATATCCTGGATATAAAAAGAACTGCTGGGCTTCCCTGGTGGTGCAGTGGTTAAGAATCCGCCTGCCAATGCAGGGGACACGGGTTGGAGCCCTGGTCCAGGAAGATCCCACATGCCGCGGAGCAACTAAGCTCGTGTGCCACAGCTACTGAGCCTGCACTCTAGAGCTCATGAGCCACAACGACTAAGCCCACGAGCCACAACTACTGAAGTCCATGTGCCTAGAGCCCGTGCTCCGCAACAAGAGAAGCCACCGCAATGAGAAGCCTGCACACCGCAACAAAGAGTAGCCCCCACTCGCTGCAACTAGAGAACGCCCGCACGCAGCAACGAAGACCCAACACAGCCAAAAATAAAGTAAATAAATTTTTTAAAAAAAGAGAACTGCTATAAATCACCAGGAAAAAGATGAACACAAGACTAGAAAAATTGGTGAAAGAAATGAGTAAGCCAAACAAAATACAAATGGCAAAAAAACCTCATTAAAAAGTGTTCAAACTCACTAGTTATCAAAGAAAAGCAAAAGAAACATGGTTCTATCCTTCACCCAAATTGTTTAAAAAAATTTTTTTAAGTTTAAATAATAACAGTAATTCCCTAACCTGGATGCAGAAGTATCTGGCATATATGTTACATATGTATCAAAGCCTTAAAAATGCAAATGATATCCCCTCCAAAAATGTAGTCTGAAGAAAAAAAAATCAGAAAGATGCATATAGATTTCTGTACAAGGCTGTTCACCACTGTATTATGTTCACCACAGCAAAAAAAAAAAAGAAAAGAAAAAGGCCCTGTATGATCTCTATTTTGAAACACACACAAATAAACATACATGTATGCATGCATATATACACAAATTTTACTTTCAAATAAATCAGAAAAAAAAGGATCATCAATGAGTAAACGAAACTATTTTGTGTATGAGTTTTCACCACAATCCTAATATTCCTTAATATCTCTAAGACAGGATACCAGTCCCACTTCCAGATCTTTTCCCAGTAATTCTTATCTTAATTCTGACCAATTGCTACATATACTTTAAGAGTGATTCTAACCAACAGCTTCTGTGTTCTCCATATCATAATCCCTGAAATCACTGTGAATTTCCTGCATATTCTTCGCAGATCACCCCATTTCCTAGAGCGAAAAGAAAAAGAACACTAAAATTCCTGAGAAATAACAGACACTCTCCAGGGACTCCACTCTATCCTTGCTCTCTGTACAGATTAGGGACAACTACACATACCCGGGAGGAAGTCAAAAGCAAAATCATTTCTTGGGAGAATAACATCAGTGATTATATTAAATTAAGAGAAAGTGCATAGACCTCTCTAATACATTCTTCACCAAAGTGATCTAATGCTCCACACGAGGATCTCACAGTATGTTTAGTCAACTATTCAAAGTCTTTAAAAGCGGTAAATATCTGCATTTTAGTTCATTTATAGCAAGGGTTCTCAAAACCCGGCTGCACACCAGAATCACCTGCGAGATTTTTTAAAACCTCTATGCTTATGCTGTATTCTGATCAACTGCACCCTAGTTGATTCCAATTTGCTGTCAAGGTTAAGGACCACTGACTTGAAGCATGTTTTTCAAACATCAGATAATGACCCACCAGAGTAGAGAAATCAATGCAGCGGGCTGGGGCCAGCAACTTTTAATTAAAAAATAAATAAAAGAATGGAACAGACTAGAAGAAAATATCAGAATGTATTGCTCCTAGTGCAGATACATATATTCTCAAGAAATTTTTCAATTAAAAATATATAATTCTTGCTAACACATATACATGGAATCTAAAAAAAAAAAAAATGTTCATGAAAAACCTAGGGGCAAGAGGGGAATGAAGATGCAGACCTACTAGAGAATGGACCTGAGGATATGGGGAGGGGGAAGTGTAAGCTGGGACAAAGTAAGAGAGTGGCACAGACATATATACACTACCAAATGTAAAATACACAGCTAGTGGGAACCAGCCGCACAGCACAGGGAGATCAGCTCAGTGCTTTGTGACCACCTAGAGGGGTGGGATAGGGAGGCTGGGAGGGAGGGAGATGCAAGAGGGAAGAGATATGGGGATATATGTATACGTATAACTGATTCACTTTGTTATAAAGCAGAAACTAACACACCACTGTAAAGCAATTATACTCCAATAAAGATGTTAAAAAATATATATATAATTCTTGACAATACTACCCAGATTGATCTACAGATTCAGTGTAATCACTATCAAAAATTCCATCTGCTTTTTTGGCAAAAATTTGGCAAACTGATCCTAAAATTCAAATGGAAATGCAAAGGACATAGAATAGTCAAAACAATCTTGGAAAAAAACAAAATGGAGGACTCACACTTTCCAATTTCAAAACTTAATACAAAGCTGTGGTAATTAAGACAGTATAGTACCAGTATACAGATAAACATATAAATCAACAGAATAAAATTGAGAATTCAGAAATAAATCTTAACATTTGTCAGGTGATTTTTGACAAGGGTGCCAGGACAATTCAATGGGGGAAAGAATAGCCTTTTCAAAAAATGTTGCTGAGATGACTGGAAATCCACACATAAAGGAATGAAGTTGGACCCCTACCTCACGCCATATACAAACAGGATCAAAGACCCAAATCTATGAGATAAACTTATAAAACTCTTCAAAGAAAACACAGGGGTAAATCTTCTTAGATATGACAACAAAAGTACAAGCAACAAAAAAAGAGAAACGGGACTTTAACAAAATTAAAAACCATAAGTTTTTAATTAAAATTTCAGAAAGTTTAATTTAAAACTCGAAGTTTCAAAGGACACCAGCAAGAAAGTAAACACAACACATAAAATGGTAAAAGTTATTTGTAAAGTATATATCAGATAAGGGACTCATATGTCAAATATATTAAGAAACCTTACAACTCAACAATAAAAAGACAATCCAATTTAAAAATGGGCAAAGGATTTGATAGACATTTCTCTAAAGAAGACATACAATGGGCCAACAAGCACATGAAAAGATGCTCCACACCATTAGGAAAATGCAAATAAAAACCACAAGACACACTTCACACCCACTGAGATGGCTATACTCAAAGACAGACAATAATGCATGTGGAGAAACTGGAACCATCATAAATTGCTGATGCACCCACTCTGCAAAAGTTTGGCAGTTCCTCAAAATTTTAAACACAGAATTACTATATAATCCAGTAATTCCACTCCTTGATATTTACCAAAGAAAATTAAAAACATGATCACACAAAAACATGTACATGAATGTATATGCATGTACACAGCAGCATTATTCATAATAGCTGAAATTTAGAAACATTCCAAATGTCCATCAACTCATTAATGGATAAACAAAATGTGGCACTGATTCTTGCAACAAGGTGGATGAACCATAAAAGCATTATGCTAAGTAAAAAGCCAATCACAAAAGACCACATATTGCATGATTCCATTTATATGAAATGTCCAGATAAGGCAAATTCACAGAAATAGAGTACAGATTAGTGGTTGCCAAGGCCTGGTAGGGGGAGGGAAGAAAGGGGAATGACTGCTAATAGGTATGGTTTCTCTTTGGGGTGAAAAAAAATGTTCTGAAATTAGATAGTGGTGATGGTTACACAAATCTAAAAACAACTGAAGCGTACCTTTCAAAGGGTAGACTTTATGGTGTGTGAATTATATCTCAATAATGCTTTTTTTTAAGGCTAGCCGGTCAAGTGCCCCTTCCCTGTCATTCCCACAGAACCTCATATGGTTCCTTTACCATACAATAAAAAGGTTATTTATTCGTAGTAACTCAAAGGCCTTACTTCTGAGCCTTATATTTCATGACCAGATCACAAAATCGCTTTGGGTGACACACTAATTTTTTTAGTTAGTGAAATAGAAATAGAAAATATCAGAATACACAGCATATAATGTTTTTGTGACACTTGTTTTTGAGATACACACACACAGACACACAGACATATATATGTTGATGAAAAATGAGTCAGTCAAAACAAAGTCTAGAAAATATATTGTAGAAGTTGACTGACACCTATTCAAGAAACAAAACAAAGGACTTCCTTAGCGGTCCAGCGGTTAAGACTGCGCTTCAAATGCAGGCGGGCTCAGGTTCGATGCCTGGTCGGCGAACAAGGATCCCACAAGCCGCTTAGTGTGCCGACCCCCCCCCCCAAAAAAGAAACAAAACAATAAGTACAAGATCTCAGAGTCAAAAACAAATTGAAAGAAAATTGAAACCACTTTGGAGCATCACCCTAGGCAATGAACTAAACATTAGAAAAAGTGAACTGGGGACTTCCCTGGTGGCACAATGGTTAAGAATCCACCTGCCAATGCAGGGGACACGGGTTCAAGGCCTTGTCCGGGAAGATCCCACATGCTGCGAAGCAACTAAGCCCGTGCGCCACAACTACTGAGCCTGCACTCTAGAGCCCAAGAGCCACAACTACCAAGCCCACGTGCCATAACTACTGAAGCCCATGCACTTAGAGCCCAGGCTCCGCAACAAGAGAAGCCACCACAATGAGAAGCCCACGCCCCACAACAAACAGTAGCCCCCGCTCTCCACAACTAGAGAAAGCCTGCGCGCAGCAGCAAAGACCTAACGCAGCCAAAATATAAATTAATCTAAAAAAGAAAAAGTGAATTGGACCCCATGTCTGTTTTTATTGATCTAGTGAAGTAATAAAAGATTCCCTACCCCATTTACCTCCCAGGACTTCTGCGTGGGTTCAGAGGAGCCTCCTGCTCCTAGGATGTTCAGGATCCCTGCCGGAAATGCAGGGCCCCAACTTACACTAGGTGTCAAAAAGCAGGTACAAAAAGGAGAACAGAAAAGGGAAAAATCGATATTGCTAGTATATTGTTTATCTTCACAGGGATGAAAAAATAATGAGAAACAAGAACCCACAAAACTTCTCTGAGGGAGAGAACATTTTCAAAGACTGAGGGTCAGAATCCCTGACACAAAAGATGCAAACAGCACAGAATATCTGAACCTGAAGGAAAGATATAACTTGTATAATTCCTTCCAGCAAGAAATTTGAGGTCATCCTTAAATCAGCATGGAAACTGAATTTGGAGAATTACCACAAAAACAGGAACAGACTCTACAAAGAATTTTTTTTATGGTACATAAAATTCCAGGGTCAATGTCAAGGTGACAAACTTTGTTCATTCAAAACACTATGTATATTGTAATTTAGTGAAAAAGACATTGAAAATAGGACACTTTACTATCATTAAAGATTATATACAATAATGCATTCCAATAAATATTGAAAATAAGAAGGACCACTACCACATTTAAACCTGTTCTGTAAGTACTCTGCAGTTTATATTAAGAAAAAGAGGTATTTAAGAAGAAAAAAAAACAACAAATGATGGTTTGCAGCTATTATGACTGCCTATCTAAGAAACTAAAGAGAATCAACTGAAAAGTAAGAATAACAGAGTTTGGTTAGGTAGTACACCAGCACCAGCTATTTCATTTTCCTTGTTGACACACAAAATGACTGTTTCCCAGCTCCCTTGCACCTAGGATAGGGCTAAGAGACTGTGGAAGAAAATACTACTAACTCCAAGCTTGACCCATAAAAAAAATCGTCCATACACAAAATTTGCCAAAGTCTGGCAAACTTAGAGGCCAGAGTTTGAAGTCAATTGTGTTATAAGATGGAAGGAGTCTAAATCCCCAACTCACCAGTTAGGGGAGAACCTGTGAGCAAGAAATAACTTTTTATTTTGTTAAGTGTACAGATTTTGGCTAGCATTAACTAAGCTGAACAACATTAGAGGTCAGTTAGAAGAGATATAGACTGCATGCAGTATACTTGCTTTATACCAATTAGGAAACAGTATATATGTAAGGGAGAAGGAGGAAAATCACCTTATTCTAAATAGCAAGCATTTTAAAATAAAGAGCAATCAGTAAGTGATCTGTAGACCATACATTAGGAAGAATCTAAAAAATGAGACCTATTAAAGATCTGTATGAATCAAAAGATTTGTTTATGGACAGAACAATTCAATATTATAAAGATGAGAAGTCTCCCCAAATTAACATACATTCAATGAAACTGCCCATTAAAAGTTATTTTGAAACCCTAAACTGAAACATACTGGGAAAAAAATTGAGCATAGGCACTATTACATAGTAAAGCCTACTATAAAGTGATTATTATGATGAAAATAGCAAGGTCATGGCTAAGGAATACACAGATAAATGGAATAACACATTAAGTCCCATGACAGATATAAGGATTCAGCATATTATTATGGTTAATAAGTTAATAAGAATGAATTAATGAATAAATGGTGTTGGAATTAATGTAGAGAAAAAAATCCTTACTTCATGCCATACTCTAACACAAATACTAATTATAGCTGAATATTAAAAAAAGAACTAAGAGAAAATATACATGCATATTTATAAAATCTTGGGCTAGAGAAGGCATGGGAAAGATAAACTGACAGATTTGAATTCAAAGCATAGAGCATATATTCGCAACTTATGACCAAAAAATGCAAATATTTTTAAATTTATTTTTTATTGAAGTATAGTTGATTTACAATGTTGTGTTAATTTCTGCTGTACAGCAAAGTGACTCAGTTATACACATATACACATTCTTTATATTCTTTTCCATTATGGTTTATCCCAGGATATTGAATATAGTTCCCTGTGCTATACAGTAGAACCTTGTTCTTTATCCATTCTACATGTAATAGTTTGCATTTACTAACCCCAAACTCCCACTCCATTCCTGCTCTACCCCCTCCTCCCCCGTTGGCAACCATAAGTCTGTTCTCTATGTCTATGAGACTGTTTCTGTCTCATAGATAAGTTCATTTGTGCCATATTTTAGATTCCACATATAAGTGATATCATATGATATTTGTCTTTCTCTTTCTGACTTACTTCACTTAGCATGATAATCTCTAGGTGCATCCATGTTGATGCAAATGGCATTATTTTGCTCTTTTTTATGGCTAAGTAGTATTCCATTATATATATATGTACCACATCTTCTTTATCCATTCATCTGTCGATGGACATTTAGGTTGCTTCCATGTCTTTGCTACTGTGAACAGTGCTGCTATGAACATAGGAGTACATGTATCTTTCTTTTTAATTTTTAAAATTATTTACTTATTTGTTTATCCATGTTGGGTCTTAGTTGCAGCACACAGGATCTTCACTGCAGCATGTGGGGTCTTTTGTTGCAGTGCACGGGCTTCTTTCTAGTTGTGGCGCCGGGGCTCCAGAACATGCAGGCTCAGTAGTTGTGGCACACGGGCTCTCTAGTTGTGGCGCACAGGCTCTCTAGTTGTGGCATGTGGGCTCTCTAGTTGTGGCACATGGGCTCCAGAGCACGTGGGCTCAGTAGGTGCGGAGCACAGGCATAGCTGTGGAGTGCGGGCATAGCTGTCCCGCAGCAGATGGATCTTAGTTCCCTGACCAGGGATCGAACCCGTGTCCCCTGCATTGGAAGGCAGATTCTTAACCAGGGAAGTCCCTGTATCTTTTTGAATTATAGTTTTGTCAAGATATATGCCCAGGAGTGGGATTGCTGGATCGTATAGTAATTCTAGTTTTAGTTTTCTGAGGAACCTCCATACTGTATTCCATAGTGGCTGCACCAACTTACATTCCCACCAACAGTGTAGGAGGGTTCCCTTTTCTCCACACCCTCTCTAGCACTTTTTTAAAATGCAAATCTTAATAGCATATTTCTCAAACAAAGTGAAAGCAGGATCAAATGTAACACGTCTAGCAGCATCAACTTTACTCAAAGATTAGGGAGGAAAAGTGTTTCATGTTAAACCAAGCACTGATGTTTCTGGAATAGAATATAAACTTTACATTAATTTTAGATAAAAAGACTTAAAAGTGTCATGCTTTTTATACTCTCTAACACTTCAAAATATGCATATATTCCCCCATACCATACTTCTGTGGAATAATTTGTGAAGCAATGTCTTAATATAGAAAGAGCTCCTGAGGGACTTCCCTGGTGGTCCAGTGGGTAAGACTCCACACTCCCAATGCAAGAGGGGCTGGGGTTCGATCCCTGGTCAGGGAACTAGATCCTGCATGCATACAGCAACTAAGAGTTCGTGTGCCACAACTAAGGAATCTGCATGCCGCAACTAAGAGTCCACGTGCCTCAAGAGCTCATGCAGCCTAAATAAATAAATAAATATTTTTTTAAAAAAGAAAGAAAAAGGAAGAGCTCTTGATAATAAAATATGAACTCAAACTTTTTGTGTCTTTTGGCTGCACCACACGGCATGTGGGATCTTAGTTCCCCGACCAGGAATGGAACCCACGCCCCCTGTATTGGCAGTGTAAATTCTTAACCACTACCCTGGCAGGGAAGTCCTGAACTCAAACTTTTCAGCACTGACCACATAAGTATTACTATGAAGCAGGGATAAGCAAACTTTCTACAAGAGCCAGATAGCAAATATTTTAGGCTTGCAGGTTATATGGTCTCTTGAATGGGCATGACTATGTCCCAGTGAAACCTGATTTACAAAAACAGGTGCTGGTGGTTCCCCAATCAGCAGCATCCTCATCATCTGGGAACTGGTTAGAAATGCAGACCAGGCCCCATCCCAGACCTTCTGAATGAGAAACTCTCAAGTTTAACATCTGTCATGTTAGACAAGGAAGAGGTTGTACCCCCAACCAGGTGATATGTCTTCGGAGACAGCAAAGAATTTAAGCCAGCACTGCAGAGGGGACAAGAAAGCCATACCGAATTGGAGACTGAAATCCCAATACAGCTGAATTGTGAGAAACAGCGTTTCAAGCAGTGCTTCTCATCAGAAGCAGGGGAGAAGACCATCCACAGAGTCATTATACCAAGACCTCTGTAATGAAGCCTTGGTCCAGAATAGAAAAGTTAATGCAGGTTTAATTAACGCTGGGTCATGTATGTCTTCACTTGAACAAAGCGAAGCCACCTCAAAGGAAGCCTGTATAAAGGAAATGTGCATGTGTTGGGGTAGGGGGTTGTGGGAGGAGCCTGCAGGAATAAATGAGGGAAAGGAAGGAACAAAGGACCCAAGCTGGGGTGCAGAGAAGAAAACACTGAGCCTGTTATGAACAACAGGATGGATAAGGGGAGGCAGGAGAAAGCGAGGACGATCTGTTCTCCTTCAGCCTCAGCATGTACCCTCCACACTGCCCCAGAGTTTCCTACAATGCACATCTTTACAAGTCACTCCCCTTCTGGGAATTTCTTAGTGGTCTCCCAGACAAAATTCAAGCCCCATAATATAGTATGAAAAGGACCTTTAAGCTCTGTACACCCTTTCCACCTACCTCAGCCTCAGCCTCCCTCCAACCATCCTGACACATTCAGAGCCTCTCACAAGCCTCTCCACTTTTACTCACGCCATTCCCACCTCCCCCTCCCCCACACCCACCCAATGGAGCATGGCAATCAGACCAGCCCTCGGTCAAATTCTGACTCAGCTACTATGACCTTGGGCAAGGAGCTGCCTACCACCAACTTCAGCATCCTCAGATGTAACATGGGAATAGTAATACCTATTACCATAGGGCTGTTGTGATTAAATGCCATTAGTAAACACAGGAAGTGCTAGGCACCCGTTGACCAACTGACACTAGTTTCCCTGCCCTCTTCTATGCCAACAGGAGCTAAGAAACACAGACCTTCAGGCAAGACTTGGGAATAGCATTCTATCATTGAGGGTCCCAAGGTTTACTGGCGCATTAAGAGCAGAATTCAAGACCCAAGAGTTAAGTTAGAAAAGTTTATCAAGCTCCAGTTCCTTCACTGATAAGATGCAGACCAGAACCATGTTGGCTGCCAGCTGTTGAAACCAACAATAGTGAACTCAAGTGTTCAGCACATAGCCAATAACCACTGGCACCATCATTATTGCACTGGCCCTATCACATGGGGCTCACTGTCTAGTCTTTCTTGGGTCCCCTCTACTGCTTAGAGAGGCTCCTGGAGAGAAGAGTTTTAAACTGCTCTTGAGTTCAACTTAGAAGATAGGAAGATTCAACTCAGTAAGAGTCACATGCACATAAATGAGAGAGAGGTGGCCACCAGGCACTCATTGAGATGCCCCAGGGCAACTGACACAAGGCGACTTAAAGATCAGCTGCTTTGGGAAAAACTGTGGAAAGAACCCGTGAATAAAGAAGGCTTTCTGGACCACAGACCATAAAAAGCCATGGTTTGTGGCAACCAGGCAACATGAGGCCCAGTGCAACCCTGACCCCCTCACTGAAGGAGGAAACTGAAGAACTCATCAAGGCTACAGAGAAACAATGATGAAGGAAGAACTGGGGTCAAGACCATGGCCAACAGGAAGAGGCTGACAGCTGCACCCTTAAGTTGCTGAAAAGTTCACAGGCAGTGAGACTACTTGATTGAAGTCCTAAGTATGATTCTCCATGAGCCTATGCAGTATCCACTACTGTACCCATTACACTTGAATACTTAGATATTTCTGTATATAGTGTATATGCAAATCATGTCTACCACACTTTCTAAGATGTAGGGACTTGTCAGAGGCCATTTTTCATGAATCCGAATTTTTGCTTTTTGTGCTACCTTTAGATTTTAGGCCTGCATAACAACAACAACAACAAAAATATGAAGTAATGCAAGACATGGTTATGAAAAAACGAGTAGATGGAACTTTCCTTCATGGGGTAAGGAGGATCTTAGAGGCCACCTAGACCTGAGGTGAGGGACTTACCCGCCTGAGCTCAGAGGAGAGAATTAAGACAAAGGACAATGAGAAGCTCCCAAGAAGAGCTACATTTCCATGGAAGAAGACCTCCCCCAAAACATCCACCCTCTCCTTACCACTGCATTTAGTTGCATCAGGCTGGCATCATGCGGCATGTGGCTCCTGGGGCAGCCACTTTCTTTCTAGGTGCTTAGGCCAGAAACCCTGCCGTTGCCCTGAACTCCCTCTCTCACCCCCCACAGATGGTCCATCAGCAATCTCCTCAGCCCCACCTGACAATCCGACACTTCTCACCACCACCTTACTGGCACCCACTTCCACTCAATCACCATCTTCAGCCCTGTACTCACTGCCTGCCCTGCAGCCCTACCCTGCTCACCCTGACTTCATTCTATTCTCACACATCAACAACCAGCATGTCTCTATCCCTCCTCTATTCAAAACTCTCCAATGGCTCCTACCCCACCTCAAAGTAAAATCTACAGGCCTTCCTAGGTGCCACACAGCCTTAAATGATTCAACTCCCATTGTTATTCTCTTTCTCCTGCCTCAGGGCCTTTGCATCTGCAGTTTCCTCCCCGGGAATGTTCTTCCCCCAGATATCCATATGACTCACTTCCTTCACATCTTCACTCAAAGATGACTCAGAGCTTCCCGTTCTACATTTCCTACAATTTCAGCTCCCACGGCAACACTTAATACCCCCAATTCTGCCAGATTCTTCTTCAGAGCACAAAGTCTCATTGTCTGCCTCCACACTAGAGTGTGAGCTCTGTGTGGGGAAGAAATCTCTATGCAGCAACTGGAGCACCAAGATCGTTACCTGGCACACAGTCGGCAGTCAATACATGTATTAAATGTGGGGAGGCCTGTGAAAAGCATAAGTTGCAAGCAGACCTCAATTCTTAGAGAGACAACAATCTAGAACCGGTGACAAAACAACAGGCCAGAAATAGCAAAGCCAGGGAGAAAATGAAGAGAGTGCCACAAGGAGCACAAAGGACCAGTTTAAACCGCTTAGTAGTAGCTCACAGCTTAACCTGAAGCAGGAATGCTCCCCAGCAAAAGAAAGAAAGAAAGCCCAGACTCAGGCCCTCTGAGGAGAGAATAACTGGAAAAACAGCAGGGAATGAAAATGAATTAATGAGGTTACCTGGCACTGGGAACAGACTAGCATGTTGGGAGGTTTTTAGGCAAGGCCTGGAAACAGGTCAGGGAAGGACTGCAAAATGTTTAAGTTAGAATACCATGAGGGACTTCCCTGGTGGCGCAGTGGTTAAGAATCCGCCTGCTAATGCAGGGGACATGGGTTCAAGCCCTGGTCCAGGAAGATCCTACATGCCGCGGAGCAACTAAGCCCGTGGGCCACAACTACTGAGCCTGCACTCGAGAGCCTGTGAGCCACAACTACTGAGCCCACATGCCACAACTACTGAAGCCCGTGCACCTAGAGCCTGTGCTCCACAAGAGAAGCCACCCCAAAGAGAAGCACGAGCACGGCGACAAAGAGTAGCCCCCGCTCGCCGCCCACACGCAGCAACTAAGACCCAACACAACCAAAAATAAATAAATAATACAGCATAAGAGGATTAAATAAAGTTTTTAAAAAGCTTTCATTTACAAGTACAAAGCACTATGTAATTGCAAATTATGACTGCTGACTTTTAATTCCCTTAACCATAATGGGAAAAACCCTTAAGTCACCAGTGATGCCAGAAATGAGTACCCAAATGGATCCCCAGTTTGTCTCTGGAGACACTGAAGATGGTGGCAATAACCAACTCAGGATTTCCAGTATCCAACACACTAGACCTTAGGCTACTTGAAGGCAAAAGATTGGGTTTTAGTCAATAATATTTGGATTAACAGCACTTGTCACCAAATTAGCTGATGTACATCTAACTCATTTCTGCAATGCTATTATAAATCCACTAGCCTTTGCTACACAAACCAGATAGGCAGTGTTGCATGAAACCTAGCAAAACCCTATCCAATATTCTACACAGGTACTTTCATAAGCAGTTTTCAAACATCCTAACAGACATTAAAACTCGGCTTGGCTGTGCCACAGTCAGAAAACACAACTGCCACACAACCATCTTTGGGAGCGGGAGGGAACTACTACGAAAAGTTATTGAAATACCTAGTTTCTTTAAAAAAAAAAAAATCACTCCTCACTCCAAGCAAAGAAACCAAAAGAGAAATGCCCTGGTATTCAAAGAAAGAAGCTGGTCACCATTTTGGCAACAATATAGTCTAGAAAGCAGACAGCGCATGTTCAGGCTGTCAGGTGAAACAGGTTGTCAGCTGGACACACCTACTCACCCCCTTTTAACTAACAGGTGTGTCATGAGGGCTTACACTGTGCACACCCACTGCTGGGCTTCTAGAAGGCAGGAGACCCAAAGCTATTAAATTTTGGATGAGTGAAAAGAGACCAGTAGTGATAGGTTCACAAGTGACCCTGATAAGAGTCAACCATGACCCTGTACAGAATTCAGAATTTCTGAGACAAAAGGCCCTTTTTATAAATCTCACCAGACTCACCTTCAGGGGTCAAGTGGGCCAAGTCATATGCAAAGGTGAAAAGGCAGGTCTAGACAACTTGGAAGGGCGAGGCCCCAGTCCAACAGCATTCAAATGCAAAAATATAAAAATTAAAATGTTCCAACCATCCGTGATTCTAACCTCTGGCTTCAGAGAGGAAGAAACTGGGTGAGGGAGATCACATGTCAATTAACGACAGCTCAAATCAGACTGTGCACGTCCTCACACTGCCCAGCCTTCTCTGCACACAGACGTCCAAATATCAGCAGGGACAGCATCTTCCCCCTCCTCTCTCCCATCACTGCACGACTAAAAGTAGTCAGCAACTGCTAATGCCTCAGACCCAGAAATCCCTTATAAGTGACTTTCTTCCACCCGCAGTTGCCCTCACTTACCCTTTGGATTGACAATCAAGAATTTCCCATCAGTCATGCTTAAAACCCCCAGCCTGTAGGCCGAATCCCTATCAGCTGCCCATCAAAGGGACATTTAGAGTCATAGGAAGGAGAAATTTCTGCGCCCATAAACTAGTCACACTCGAAAATGACAATTTCTCTTTCCAGCAAGGTGGCAACAAGGGGGACGGCGACCCCCGGGGAACTAGCCAGACAGAAAGGCCCTGGGGTCGGAGCGAGAGCTCCTAAAATTACTCGGCGCAGCCACTGTAGGGGAGAAAAAAGGCAAAAATGTAAAAGGCACCCCCCTCCGCTGCCCCTCTTGATGGCCCTGCATTCCTGGGGGCACGGAGATGCCCGCGCGCACCGCCTGCGGACGGCCGACCGGAGAGCGACCCCAGGCCGCGCGGGCCGAGGGCCGGGGAGGAGGCGGCGGCGACCGGGTCCTGGGGGGGACCCCACTCGCCTCCCCGCGGCGCGGCCTGAGGGCCCGAGCGCACGGCGGCCCCGGCCGCAGACAGGGTTGAGCGCCCGGGGACCCGGCGGGGCTGCGGGTCGCCGGGCATCCCGGGGCCCCGCGGTCAGGGTGGCCGGGGGACCCCGGAAACAGGCCAGGGTGTGGGGGCGCAGGCCGCGCCGCTGACAGCGCGCGGGGGCCGTGCCTGGCCGGCCTCGTGGGCGCGGCGGGCCCCTCGCTGCCAGGCCCGGCAGGTGCGGCCCCTGGGCCGGGCGGGGGGCGCGGCGGCCCGGCTCTCACCTGGCTGCAGATCGCCGGGCTCCCGTCCTGCCGCCGCGCCTCGGCTCCGCAGTAACCGCCGCAGCCTACGGTCCCCGCAACAGCCGCCTGCAAAATGGCGCCGCGGAGGGGCGGGCCAGGGGCGGGGAGCCGCAGAGCCGCCCGCCCCCGCGCCGGCCCGGACCCACCTCCCTCTCCGCGCCCGACCCCCGCCCTCTGGCCTCCCCCGAGGGAGGGGCTCCCCCTCAGCGCCTGCCAAGCTAAGCGAGCCGCTTGGCCTCCCAGGCGCCCCCCCTCGTCGTCCTCTCCGCCCTCCAAGTTCATTTTATTTCCCGCCCCCCTGCGTGGAAAGCGCCCCCCTTCTCCTGCCTTCCAGTCACACCTGCTTCTGGGGACCCACCTGGAATACGGAGTGCTCGCCCGGAGTCTCCCCCTCCTCGTACCCCCTTTTTACTCAGCCTGACACCGAGCCGTCATTTCTCAGTGAAGATAAGCAATCTGCGGCGCCTTGGGCTCAATGGTTTGGATGTCAAGGCGCTTTCACCGTTTCTCCAGTTAGGCTGTCAGGTTTTTTAACTTACTGGGGAAGAGGTCCTCATTACCTTATACAAACACGGTAATATAGACCGAGGCTTCTCAGACTCCCCTGAGGGTCGTGTTTAAGTGCAGGTTTTGATTCCGTGGGTCAGGGTGCAGCCCGAGATGCCGCTGGGTAAGGGCGGCTGAGCGGAAAGGCCTCAGGTAAATCCGTGGCCCTCAATCTTTAGCGCGACTTCACCTTAACTGCCTCAAGATGCACGTGGCTGGGCCCCACCCCCAGGGCTTCTGAGGCCAGAGGTGTGGAGTGAGGCTCCAGATTTTGCATTTCTGGCAAATTCCCAGGTGATGATAATGCTGTTCTCTGGGGTTTACCCTTTGCGAGCCACTACTGAAGACTATCTGAACACATGGCTAAACAAACGAACAAACAAAAACCTAATAATTAGCACTCTCATAGCACCTTCCATCTTGAGGCTGCAGTCTAGTTGCTATTACAACCGAGTAATAACCGACTAGTGCCCCAAGCAACTCGAGAGAGCTAAAGAACCGTGAACGGTGTCT
Source organism: Stenella coeruleoalba (assembly GCF_951394435.1). NCBI lineage: Eukaryota > Metazoa > Chordata > Mammalia > Artiodactyla > Delphinidae > Stenella > Stenella coeruleoalba. The sequence continues at coordinate 32,032,207 of NC_137161.1, forward strand.
GACCTTACATGGGGAGGAGCAGATTTTATCATCAGAGTTTTCTGCCTGTTTTACACAGTTTGAGGGACTGGATGTTATAGATATCACAGATATCGATGGGGGGGCGGGGGAGTGACCATCAACTGTGGGAATTTTATAAAATAGAGAGATGTGGTCCAAGTCTTTGAGAATCAATAATGTCATCCTATTTACTTCTCTAATAACATGTATTTTTAAAATACAAGAGTTGGCTTGTAAAATTCAGTACACCCTGGAAGACCAGGTGTTTTGATCCACATTGAAGATGGAGAAAATAAAGGACAAAAATTCTGTGACCAGTGAGAAAATTCACACTGCCCTGTCCATCTAACATCTCTACCATCCTCTTATACCAGAGAGAGCCTTTTCCAGCCAACCTTTTTTTTTGGCGAGGAGGGGGTGGCGGGGGGGGCGGGGGTATCAGTGTGGAGCCACGAAGGAGGTACTAAGTGTTTTATTCAGCCAGGGATGAGATATCTCAGATAAAAGAAGGGGAGTTAACAGGACTTCCCTGGTGGTGCAGTGGTTAAGAATCCACCTGCCAATGCAGGGGACACGGGTTGGAGCCCTGATCCGGGAAGATCCCACATGCCAGGGAGCAGCCAAGCCGGTGAGCCACTACTACTGAGTCTGCGCTCTAGAGCCCGCGAGCCGCAACTACAGAAGCCCGCGCGCCTAGAGCCCGTGCTCTGCAACAAGAGAAGCCACCGCAGTGAGAAACCTGAGCACCGCAAGGAAGAGTAGACCCTTCTCTCCGCAACTAGAGAAAGCCCGAGTGCAGAAACGGGAGAGCTAACTATTGCATCCTCAGGGTCTCCCTCTCCCTCACTTACAGATTTTCTCTATCCTAAAAAACTTCCTCTGGCCTGGCCTCTCCCACCTTCCTGCCTGTCTTCCTTCCTATCCTCCCCATCACTCCTCAGGTGATGTCACTCTCTGCTTTCTTCGATGTCACCAGTGACCTTCTAGTTGCCAAATCCAGTTGCCTGTTTGCAGTCCTTTTCTTCCTTGATGGCTCTGTAACATTCCATTGACTTCTCCCTCTTTCTCAAAACTCTTCTCTAGCAATAATACCACTGGGTCTTACAATTTTTCCTACACCCCCCCCCCACTTCCCTCTCAGAGATGTAAGAGTTACCTATGCTCACCTCTAAAAATGTTTGTTTTCCTTAATATCTCCTTTCTCTCCATCTTTTCCCCTGCCCTGTCCTCCAAAGATCAGCCATCTCCTCATGACTCCCAAATCTCTCTCCAGACCAGACAGACATCTTTCTGAACTTCTAGGCACACATTTCCAATTGTCCTCCAGATAACCTCTCCTTGATATTATCCAGGAATTTTTTTTTTTTTAGAATTTTTCTTTTTAATATTTGTTTATTTATTTATTTATTTTGGCTGCGCCGGGTCTTCGTTGAGGCACGCGGGATCTTCATTGTAACATGCGGACTTCTTAGTAGCAGCATGCAAACTCTTAGTTGTGGCATGCAGGATCTAGTTCCCCGACCAGGGATCTAACCCAGGCCCGCGGAGTTTTCTCACCAGGGAAGTCCCCAGGAATTTTAAATATGGCACCTCCACTGCTGAACTCTTTATCCTCCTCTCACAAACTTGCTTCTATCTGAGGTTTCTCATTTTGCCACCAGAAACTTTGAAATCAACTTTGACTTTGACTGTCACCTATGGTCAGCTGGAGTGGGAAAGTGTGTCTGGAATTCTCTTCTCTGTGTCCACCATCCCAAACCCTCACTTGTTCTTCCTCAGACTGTTGAAAAAACTTCTCTCTCGCCTCTTGGCCTCAAGAGTTATCTCCCAAAGCCATCATTGTAATCATCTCAAAGCACAGAACTGACCACCTCACACCCCTCCTAGAAATTCTTCAGGGCCTCCTGGTCTACAGAAAAACTGGGTAAAAAGAAACAGTATAGACAGGACAGCATTCAAGACCCATCTCTGTCGTCTCCAGCTGCTTTTCTTTTTTTTCTGTACAAAGTACTACTTTTTACTGCTGGCAGACTGGAGTTGATGTCAGAGGCTGACCCTGACTTCAACATTACCAGGGTTTTTGTGAGGATTAAAATGCTTATTTAGTGCTTGAATACATCCGTATTTATATATAATTATTTTTATCATCAATTAACTATTAATTCAAAAAATACATGAATATTTTCCTATTAATTTCCTTTTATTTCCTATTCATTTTCCTTTCCTATTAGAGTTGGTACAAGCAGGGTTTTTTCCTCCCCCACTCCATTCTCTAAACTAAATCAACAGAATTTATCAAGAACATCTTGTGTCCTGGATAATTTGATTGAAATTTCTGTCATTTCCAGGCTGTTTTATTTTTGAGAGGTAATTGTAGCTCGGGGCTATCTTTACAATATTTATTTCCAATATCTCTCTGGAGTCTGGAACTGAGGTCGGCAAAGCGAGAATACCAGCATCCAGGTGGTGAGCAGGCAGGAAAGAGCTAGCCTGAGGCCTGGAGGGACATGTGCTTAGTGGTTGATCACTACAGAACACAACCCAGTCCCTCTCTGAGGACTGGGGCCTCTATTCCCCAAAAAGGAACAAAAATTTAGTCATCATTACATCATTTTCCACCCATCAGATTGGCAAAGATTAATAACATCCAAGGTTGGTTATGGCAAAGGGAAATGAATCCTCTCAAAATCTGTGGGAGGAAGTCTAAATTGGTCTGCCCTTTCTGGAATAGGATTTAGAGATATCTGTCTGTTTAAATGCACATATATCTGTTAAAATATCTGTTTAAATGCATGCACCCTTAACCCAGAATACAAGTTCAGGGAATTTACCTGACACAAACACACACTGGAGAGCACAGGGATTTATGACTGAGGATGCTCAAGGAGACATGTCCCCTGCCCCTTCAGCCTCCTCCATGTCCCCATTTGCTCAGCAGCCCCTCCTGACCTCAGATCCCTCCCTCCTCAGCCCCTCTCACCCCCACACCCAGCGCAGCTGAAGCCCAGCCCTGTCAGCCACAAAGACGCTGGTATTCTCTCCACCAAGCCCAGCCCTCCTGCCGAGGCAGCCTTAGCCTCTTATCTGCTGACTCCTTGCAGATTTCTCACCTGCACTCCCAGCCTCTCCTTGTACCTTGAGGACACTGTTACCTGACTGCTGGTACCCACAGCTGTCTCTCTTGGTGGTCAGCCTGGTGATGAAGATGTCATCTTATGGTACATCTATACATAGAATATTTTTTGACCTTAAAAAGGAATGAAATTCTGATATGTGCTACAACCAGGAGGATTCTTGAAGACATTAGGCTAAGTGAAAGAAGTCAGATACAAAAGGACAAAGACCACCCTTTATAAGTCCCTCACAGGTGAACTTTCTTACCCATCCCCATCAACCTCAAATTCCCTATCTGTCCATACTCCCTACTTGCTTCCTGCTCCCAGGAGACCATTCATGAGCGGTGTGTTCCCTCTTCCCAGCCTCTGGACTAAAGAGCCCTCTGAGGCCTCCCTCCCTCAGCTGTCCTCCTGCCCTGCATTCCGGCACTGACCACTCCTTTCTAAAACCTGCCTCCTTCCCAGTTCATGTACCTCTCTCCCCTTCTCAGCTCAGCTTCTGGAAAGAGCTGCCTCCAGTCCCTGTCTCCTCATCCTGACATCCCTCCTCTCTTCACCGTCTGGCAATCTGGTTCTGTCCCTATTTTCCTCTGAAACTGCCCAGGTAGATTAGCCATTTCCTCCAAACTGCACAATCCAAGGGATCTTTTCTGTACGCATGTTACTAGAACTTTCTGGAGGCATTTGGCATAGCTAGTGCTATGTTCCCTCAGGAAAAGTTCTCTTTCCTTGGCTTTGTGGCTGCATTTCCTTCTGGTTCTTCTACATCTCTGACCATTTTTTTTTCTGTCTCCTTCTCAGATTCCTTTTCCTCCTGCTTGCTTCAAACACTAGGGGTGGGGGTGGGGGGAGTGTGGTTGTGTCTGTTTCTGTTTTCCCCTCAAAAGCCCTTCAGGGGCTTAGCTGTTTCTTCTGCTTGGACATCTTACTCTTTCTTCTGGATCATTCTTGCTCATCCTTTAAGTCTCACCTTGGCCTCTCCTAGAAACCTCTCTTGAGCCCCTCAGCTGGTGTAAGTGTAGCCTGGGGTACTTCCTAGTATTTAGAATGGACTTATATTGAAATGATTTGTTTTTCTGTCTCACTTCCCTCCCTCACTAACTGTCAGTTCCTCCAGGACAGAGATCTTGATCTATATAACTCTGCATGCAGCTAAAATAGTGCCTGCCACACAGTAGATTCTCAGTAAGTACTTAATGATCTCAGAGGTTGGACTGAACCAATGGGGTCTGGCCACTGATGGAAGGTGAGATGTGAAGGGAGAGAAAGACTCAGGATTAACTTCCAGGTTCCTGGAGAACTGGAAGCTAAGAGAGAAACACAAATTAGAGGTAAAACACAAAAGGCCTCAAATGCAGGGTAAAAATAAAATAAAACTTTATTCAATAAGGGATTCATTTGAACCTAGACCCTCATGGAGACACTTAGTCTTTGGGGAAAAAATGGAAAAAGAATAAAAATCCATCAGTAATTATATAAAGTAGAAAAGAAGCAGAACTAATCCAGGCTGTTGGAATTCAGGATGCTGTTGCCCTGTCGGGGGATAATGATTAAAGAGAAGACCATAGGTTCTTCCGAGGAGCTGGCCACGTTCTTTGCTTTGATCTGGGTGCTATAGGCACACGAGCATATTCACTTTGTGAGATTTCATTAAGCCACACACTTGTGATATGTGCATTTTTCTGTATGTATACTACAAAAAGTCTTTATTAAGTAAATGCAATAACTAGACTTAGAAAAAAATCCAGTTAACAGATTTATATCCAATAAATTGGGTATTCCCCATTTTAAATAACATGGTCCATCTCCAAAAGAAAGTAGCAATGAAGCCCCAGTCTCGAGTAGGTTCTGGGGCAAAAGGTCAGGCCCAAGAAGGTGAACTGATACAAGTTATTGTCTCCAGGAATGTGCACTTTAGGAAACAGGGATGTGTGTATATATACTGTAGGATGTGAAGGTTTAATTTGGAATATTCTTTAGTGCTAGGATAAATGTGACATACTATTCCTGCAGCCTTAGAGAAAAGGCACAGGGTCCCTGCCCCATCTCTGCCTTGCTGAGTGACCTTGGGGCAACCATTTAACCAAGCTACACGTAGGTGTCCTATTATGCAAACTCAAGACAATTCTGTCTACTCTATCTACCACCTAGGTGGGTATAAGGATTAAATGATATAATTACTGTGAACATGTTTTCTGCAAATGTTTTTCATAGCCCTTTACAAATACAAAATACCTATTAGTATAAGAGGCCTAATCTAGCTGTAGAACTGAGCCCACAATTTGTTTTGAGTCGTAATATCACACACTCATTCTTTCCATGGGCTATGTTTACACTCCATCCATATTAAATTTCATTCTCTTTTTTTTCAATAACGTCTCCAGTTATATAAGGTCACTTGGAATTCAGGTCCTTTGTGCCCAGATTGTTGGCTGCACCACTTACATCTGATATAAGTTAGTATAGCCAATCTTCACTGGTCACATGTTACCTGGAAGGCACTGGGCTAGACATCATTGACAAAACTCACCTCACCTGCCCCAGTGAGCCTACATACTGGTAAGTATGGGAGGTCAGAAGAGAAATAATTGTATACCCAACGTCTGGCTGGGCTTCTGGTACCCAGTAGACTTGTGTTCTAAGACATGAAATGGCAGCCAGCAAGTAAATAATATTTGTGTCTGTGGTAAGTGCTAAAAAGGAACAATAAAAGGGGCTGACTGTAATCCAGGTTGGGGGGCCATCTTAGGTAAAGTGGTAAAGAAGGACTAAAGAGGGGACATTATTGCCAAGACTCAAGGAAGCCAGTTATGCAGAGCTGTGAAAAGACCATTCTAGAAAGAGGAATAGCAAGGATAAATGTCCTGAGACAGGAAAGAGCATGTCATGTTTGAGAAATTGAAAAGCAGTTGGTGTGAGTGGGACATGGAAGGTAGGAGGGAGAATGTGATGAAATGAGATTGAGGAAGAGGTCATGAGGGGCTCAGATGGAACAGGGTTTCTAAGTATAATAGGAAGTCATTAGAGGGTACAAGCAGGGGAATAACATGATCTCATTTCTGTTTTAAGATGATCACTCTGTTGCCATGTGGTTAATGTATTGGAGGAGTCAAGGGTAAAGCAAACAGAACAGAGAGGAGTTACAGTAGTTCAGATGGAAGATGGTGGCTTGGCCTGGGGTGAGAGCAGTAGAAATGGAGATAAGGAGGCCAATTCAAAATATCCTTGGAAGATAAAATGACAGGGATTGCTAACAGGCTGTATATGGAGCATAAAGGAAAGGGAGAAATCAAGGAAGGCTTTTGGGTTTGGAGCTTGGGAAGCCAGGTAGGTGAGGGGCCACTCCATAGATGGGAAGAATGGAGGAGGGTTGGGATGGAGGACAGTCTGGGAGACTTCTATCTGTGACATCTCAAGAGGGAACAATTGGATAGCTTCATCCAGATTCATGTACATGGGCTCAGGGAGGAGGACTGGGCTGGAGTTACACACTTGGGAGTCATCAGTGCTATGTAATATTTAAAGCCAATGGAGGGACTTCACTGGTGGTGCAGTGGTTCAGACTCTGCGCTCCCAATGCAGGGGGCCTGGGTTAAATCCCTGGTCAGGGAATTAGATCCCACCTGCATGCTGCAAGTAAGAGATCACATGCCACAGCTAAGGAGCCGGCAAGCCTCAACTAAGGAGCCCGCCTGCCATAACTAAGAGCATGCCAGCCACAACTAAGACCTGGCGCAACCAAATAAAATAAATAAATAAAATAAATATTTTAAAAAATAAATAAAGCCAATGGATCCAATAGGATCATCTAGGAGGAGAGAGTGCAGTTGGAGAGGAGTGAAGCCCCAGAGATGAGCCTGAGGGGGCTCCTCCAGCACAGGAGACTGTATAATACCCAGTGTTGGTGAAGATATGAGGAAATGAAAACTTTCCCACACTCCTGGTGGGAGTTAAATTGGTACAACCTTTCTGGAAACCTTAGTAATATATATTGTAAGACTTTAAAAAGTGCTTACCTTTTAATCTTACAAGTCTACCCATAGAAGTTTATCCTATGAAAATAATTATGAATGTGTGCAAAGACTTACAGACATGGATGTCTATCATAGCATGATTTGTAATAATAAAAATGGGAAATGTAAATATTTAATAAGAGGGATTTATTTATTTATTTTTTTGCTGAGCCACACAGCATGACGGATCTTAGTTCCCCTACCAGGGATCAAACCCGTGCCTGCAGTGGAAAAGTGGAGTCCTAACCACTGGACCACCAGGGAATTCTCAAGAGGGATTGTTAAATACATTTCAACACAAGAGTTATGCAACCATTTTGCAACCATTTTGTTTGATGATGTAGAAAAATATCAAATGACAGGAAAAAGTGTTCATGAAATCTAAGCCAAAAGCAGTTTGAAATGCATATAAATTAGATTACCTTTGCCTGAAAATAGCAAAGAATGCGGAGTCCTATTTATGTGTAAGGAATAAAGAATATAAGTGCGTAAGGAAAATGTATTCTCTCTGCTAACAAGAAGCCCAGAGGTAAGGATGGGTTTAGGTTTATTTAGTAGCTTAATGACATCTTCGCAGACCCAAATTCTTTTCATCTTTCCATCCCATCTCTTTAACATATCAGCTTAACTCTCCTCATGGTTGCAACGTGGTTCCAGGTGTAGCATGCATTCACAGTAATGCCCAACTGAAGAAGAGGGACTATTTTGCCTATGCAGCTTTTTAAGAGCAAGGAACTCTTTTCCAGTGGCCATCATTAGAACTTCACTACTCAACTCTGCATTGTAGTGTGAAAGCAACTAGAGACAATATGTAAACAAATGAGTGTGACTGTGTTCTAGTAAAACTTTATTTATAAAAATTGGCAGCAAGCCTGCTGGCCATAATGTACCTACCTCTAACATAGACCATGTTTCTTCAGCCCTGCCAATGATTCTTTGAGCAACACATATCACTTTCTGCTAGAGAAGATTATGTTGTCTGCTACTAAGAATCCTTAAAAATAAAACCTTAATGAGTTGGTGCTCCATTAACAAGAAAGAAAAAGGGAATGGCAGTTGGGTGAGCAACCTGTATTATTTCCTACAAAAGATAGTGTGTACAGTAAAAAAGAGATAAATAGAAGATGAGAGAGAAGAGTGGAGGGGGATTGTGATAGCCAGCCTCCAAAATGACCCCCCAGTGACCCTTGCCCCCTATTATTCACACACTTGTGAATGTTTTATGGGTAGGTGAATGGTTTACAGGGTAAACATGGGTAAACAGGGTAAACATCCCTCCAACAATGAATAGGGCTGACCTGTGTAATCAAAGAATATAGCAGAAAGAACAGTGTGTGACTTCTGAGGCTAGGTTATAAAAAACCTTGTGTCTTTCATCTTGCTCTCTCTTGGATCACTTGCTTTAGGGGAAGCTAGCAGCCATGTCATGAGGATGCTCAAGCAGCCCTTGGGAGAGGTTCATATGACAAGAAACTGAGGCCCCCTGCCAAAGGCCTTGTGAGCATGTCATCTTGGAAGAGGATTCTCCAGTCTCAGTCAGACCTTCAGCTGACTGCAGGCCCAGCTGATATCTTAAACTAAAACCTCCCAAGACCTTAAGCCTGAGCCCCAGCTAAGCTGGTCCTGAATTCCTGACCACAAAAGTGAGATAATAAATGTTTACTTTTGTTTTAGGCCTCTACATTTGAGGATAATTTATTGTACAGCAACAGGTAACTAACAGGGATACAATAAAATATCAATAGTAATTATCCATGGGTGGTAGGATTACAAGTGACTCTCAGGGGACTTCCCTGGTAGTACAGTGATTAAGACTCCACACTCCCAATGCAGGGGGCCCAGGTTCGATCTCTGGTCAGGGAACTAGATCCCACATGCATCTCGCAACTAAGAGTTCATATGCACAGCTAAGGAGTTGGCAAGCCTCAACTAAGGAGCCAGCGAGCCTCAACTAAGGAGCCAGCGAGCCGCAACTAAGGAGCCTGCCTGCTGCAACTAAGACCCAAAGCAACCAAATAAATAAATTAAATATTTTAAAGAACAAAACAAAAACAAGTGACTATCAGTTTCTTTGTTGTATTTGAAGTTCTGAAGTTTCTGCAATAAACGTGTACTAGAATCTGCATATTACCTTTCTCTCTCTAGTCAATGATTCTTCCCACCTGCTTTTCCACAGTACTCAGGTTAGTCTCCTACACCATGTCATGAGTTTCTTGGCTGGCCTACACTGTGATGCCTCACCTAAGAGTCAAATTCTCTCTTCTCTCCAGGTGATCCACAAGACAAATACTACATAGTTCATTCACAGAGGTCAAGCACTACAAAACTAAAGACAGAGGCCAGGCCAAATTTCTGAGAGCCTTGTATATCACCCTAAGACCCAATGTCTTTGATCAGATTTTCCAGAAGCAGACTTCAGATAAGAGTTTGTTTGCAAGTGATTTATGAAGGAAAGACTGCCAGGAGAAATTGCTAAGACAGTGGGGAAAACAGAACAGGAAAAGATCAGAAGCTAAGACAGGCAATTTTAGGTAAGTTCTCAGCCTCATCCTGATCTCATAGGGTAGTTCTGGAGCATAAATTATATCTCAAGGCAAGGGAGCTGGCTGCTCATACCCCAGCACTTTTCAGTCAGCACTTTTCAGTCATAAGCTCCTGTCCTCTCTGTGCTTTTAGGCAGAGCAGTTCCAGTAGCCCAGTACAGATATAAGACAGTCCTCTAAAGAGAATATAGATGTAGGCCACTGGAAGCAAAAGCACAGAGAAACCAGGTGAGTGACATAAGGAAATTGTCAATGGAACCCTGGGTGGGTTGAGCATCTGGGCGGAGCACTGAAAGCATATAGGCATTTGAGATGTTTCTTAAACTCTCTGCACTAAGTGTGGAAAATGGAGAGTAGGCAAAGAGATGGCTGGAGAGAAGACTACTTAAAAGGTGATGAAAAAGTCTAGATGAGAAGTGATAATTAATGCTATGGCAGTAGGGATAGACATGAAGAACCAGACTGGTAAAACCCATCTATGTGAGCTTGGAAGAGTTACTTAACCTAACTGGGCATCACCTGCAAAATGGGTCAATTATAATAATAGTGAAAAAACAATATTAGTGGCAATAATGTTTACCGAGCACTTTGCTACAATCAAGATACTGATTGTTCCAAAAACTTTACCATTGTTATCCTTAGTGTAACCCTCACAGCCACCCTATGAGGTAACAAAATTCTTGTCTCCACACAACAGACAAAGACACCGAGGCTCAGAGAGGTTAACTTGCCTAAGGTCCCATGGCTAGTACCTTTCTCAAAATATTGTTGAAACAGTTAAATGGCAGCCATAAAAATAATAATTATCATTATTTTTATTGTTGTTATTAGGAATGACAGGATTTGAAAGACAGAGGATTTGGAGAGAAAGACCAAAGATGAAAATCATCTAAGAGCCCAATTTTGTGGATGGTTAGAGGTCAACTTCACAGATGACACTGTGTTATTGGGAACACAGGATTGTGAGTAGAGAGTCGAGAGGCTGGAAACCAGAGGGGGAAAAGGACTTTGTGTTTGGAGCTTGTTAAGGTTTGCATGTTTGTGGGACACCAAACTAGGGATGTCTGATGATATTTAGAAACATGAGTCAGGAGCTTGGGAGACAGCTTAGGGCTGGAGATAAAGACTTGGCCCTCATCTTCACGAATCTACCCAGTGGAAACTGGGGGCCACAGAGCAGCAGGGATACCTCATTCTGGAGAGACAGAACAGGGGAGAGTCAGCCAAGGCCTGGCCTGGGCTTATGGGCCTCAAAACTTTCTGATTCTTGTTTCTGTTGGAACGAAACTATTTTCCCTGAGTTTTTATATCTTCCATCAACCCCCATCTCCATCATCACCAGCCAATCTCCAATTTCACTGACTTTTTTGTCATTCTCACCAACCTTGGACTTCCCCACTATTTGCCACCCCTCAGCCTCCTCTAAGCTCTTTCTCAAAACCACCTTTTTCCTCTTTGATTCAACAACAGTGAAATCAGTAATAGCTCCAGCTTCATAACAGCTACTATTCACTGATGCCATAAATATCTGTAGAGGACTTACTCTGAGTGGGGCACTGCACTAAGCCTGCAGTTATTGCAGCACACAGGGCAGACATGGTCTTTGCTCTTTTGGAGTTTACAATTAAAATGGAGTCAAGGACAAATCAACAGATACCAGGGGATCATTCCAGATCACGACTTATTATTCAAATGGAGCAAGATGAGAGTAAGAGGTAGGTGCCATGTTGATACAGCAACCAGGACAGCCTCTCTGAAGAGGCATGTTGGCCCTGGGGCCAAAAAGAGGAGGCAGGTGTGCAAAGACCTCAAAAAGGAGCAGAAGGAAGCATGAGATCAAAAGTACAAGGTTCCTAGCCCAGTGCCAGGTGCTTCACACACAACTTTTCATTCTAGCAAATTCCTTCCTTTCTGAGTCAAAACTCCCTATAAATCTTGACTCTCTTTTTCCCCCTGGTAGGGCACTGCTGAGTAGCTGCCCTGAGCCACCCACCACCACTGCCAGCTCCACCCACAAGCCAGGGTCAGCCCTAGCCCTGCTCAAAAAGCAGAATACCCATCTTCTTTTAGTGTTGCTATGACTAAAGGTACAGCACGAGTGGAGGGGGTGTGGGGGGTGTTGCTGGAGTGCTGAACCAAACAAGAATAAGTTGCCTGCTGGTCAAAGCCAAGGAACAATTTTAACATTTTTACCTGAGGTATAATTTATATGGAGTAACGTGCAGATCTTCTTAAGTGGACATCTGGATGACTATCTACCCTTGTATACGTCCATGTAACCACCATCCACTTCAAGATTCAGAATGTCTCCATCACTCTAGGAATTTCCCCCATGCCTTTTCCCAGTTAGTAACCTCCCAAGAGGTAACCATTTTCTGACTTTTCTCACCATCGATTAGTTTTGCCACATAAATGAAATCACACAGTATATATACTTTTTTTGTGTCTGGTTTCTTTCACTCAGCATGATGTTTTTGAGGTTTATCCTTACTGTTGCATATAGCAATCATTCATTCCTTCTTATTGCTGAGAGGTGTTTCATTCCATTGTACTGAAACCATGCACCCCAGTTTGGGACTTGAACCCACGTGGATAGAACTCCAACCTGGCCAAAAATCAGACTGGGACTCAAACCCATGCAGCCAGGATTCAAACCCAGCCAAAATCCTGATTGGGACTCAAACCCACGCAGCCAGGACTTGAACCCAGCCAAAACCCACAGTCTTCCAACTGAGGTCACACACCTGGTTTCAGGACTTAATGAAGCTCAGGTTCTTGATATCTCATTGCAGAAAGAATTCAGTGAGAAACAAAGTGATAGGTAACAAGTGGATTTATTTAGAGAGAAACACACTCCATAGACAGAGCGTGGACCATCTCAGAAGGCAAGAGCGGCCCCAGGGTATGGGGTTGTCAGTTTTTATAGGGGTGGGTAATTTCATAGGCTAATGAGTGGGAGGAGTATTCCAACTATTTCGAGAAGGGGTGGGGATTTCTGGGAATTGGGCCACCGCTATCTTTTTGATCCTTATGTTTGGCCTTGAAACTGTCATGGCACCTGTGAGTGTGTCATTTAGCTTGCTGATGTGTTACGATAAGCATATATTGAGGCTCTAGGTCTAGTGGAAGTTGACTTGTCTGCCTTCCTGGACCTATTTTGCTCTACTCAGTCTATGTCATGTCCTTGGGCTATGTCATTCTTTCAAAGGTTGTGCCCTGCCTTCTTCCCTCCTGTTTCAGTATGAAGATACTGTTAATGGATATTTGGAATTATTTTTCTAATTTTTGGCTCTTATGACTAAGACTACTATGAATACTCGTGTACAAGCCGTTTTACAGATAAATATATCTTCCATTCATGTGGATAAATACCAAGAGTGGAATTGCTGGTTATGGGGTAGATGTACGTTTTACTATACTAGAAACTGCCAGTCAGATTTCTAAAATGATTGCACCATTTTACACTCCTGCCAGCAGTGTATGAGGGTTTCAGTTGCTGCACGTACCCTCTAATACTAGGTATTGTCAATTTTAAAAATTTTAACTATTCTGGTATGTGTAAAGAGGTATCTTGAGGTAATTTTAACTTATGTTTTCTTGATGACAGTGATAAACAGCATATTGTCATGTGCTTATTGGCCATTGTAATATATTCTTTTGGGAAATGTTCAAGACTTTTGCCCATTTTTAAAAATTATTTGTCTCTGATTACTAATTCCTGAGTTCTTCCACAATATTGAGGAACGTTGTAAACATGCTAAGTGAAAGAAGCAAGTCACAAAAGACCACACATTGTATGATTCCATTTATACAAAATGTCCAAAATAGGCAAATCCATAAAGACAGAAGTAGATTAGTGGTGGCCTAGGGCTGGGGGAATTGGAGCGAAATGGAGAATGGTTGCTAATGGGAGTGATGAAAATGATCAAAACTTGATTGTGCTCATGAATGCACACACTCTGTAAAATACACTCAATTTTAAATTGCACACTCAATAAAGTATTTTTTTAATATAAAATGACCAACAGGAGGGGGGACCTTCAAGATGGCGAGGCATAAGATGTGGAGAAGAGATCACCTTCCTCTCCACAAATACATCAAAAATACATCTACTTGTGGAACAACTCCTACAGAACACCTACTGAACGCTGGCAGAAGACCTCAGACTTCCCAAAAGGCAAGAAAACCCTCACATACTTGGGTAGGGCAAAAGAAAAAAGAAAAAACAGAGACAAAAGAATAGGAACAGGACATGCACCTCTGGGAGGGAGCTGTGAAGAAGGAAAAGTTTCCACGCACTAGGAAGCCCCCTCACTGGTGGAGACGGGGACTGGGCGGGGGTGTGGGGGTGGGGGCGAGGAAGGTTTGGAGCCACAGAAGAGAGAGCAGCAACAGGGCTGCAGAGGGCACAGTGGAGAGATTCCTGCACAGAGGATCGGTGCTGACCAGCACTCACCAGCCTGAGAGGTTTGTCTGCTCACCCGCCAGGGTGGGTGGGGACTGGGAGCTGAGGCTTAATGCTAAGGCTACTGCTTCAGCCACCAAGAAGCCTGTGTGCAAGCACAGGTCACTATCCACACCTCCCCTCCTGGACACCTGTGCAGCCCGTCACTGCCAGGGTCCCATGATGCAGGAACAACTTCCCCAGGAGAACACACGGTGTGCCTCAGGCTGTTGCAACATCATGCTAGCCTCTGCCACCACAGGCGAGCCCTGCATTCTGTACCCCTCCTTCCCCCTGGCCTGAGTGAGCCAAAGCCCCCTAATCAGCTGCTGCTTTAACCCTCTCCTGTCTGGGCTAGAACAGAAGCCTGAGGGCAATCTACACGCAGAGGTGGGGCCGAAACCAAAGCTGAACCTCAGGAAGTGTGCGAACAAAGAAGAGAAAGGGAAATTTCTCCCAGCAGCCTCACAATCAACTTGAGGTACGCTGCATCTCTGGAATACCTGAATAGACAATGAATCAACCCTGCCCACCAGAAAGACAAGATCCAGCCTCACCCACCAGAACACAGGCACCAGTCCCCTCCACCAGGAAGCCTACACAACCCACTGAGCCAACCTTACCCACTGGGGGCAAACACTAAAAACAACAGGAACTATGAACCTGCAGCCTGTGAAAAGTAGACCCCAAACACAGTAAGTTAAGCAAATTGAGAAGACACAGAAATATGCAGCTGATGAAGGAGCCAGGTAAAAACCCACCAGACCAAACAAATACAGAGGAAATAGGCAGTCTACCTGAAAAATAATTCAGAGTAATGATAGTGAAGATGATCCAAAAGCTCAGAAATAGAATGGAGAAAATACAAGAAATGTTTAAAAAGGACCTAGAAGAACTAAAGAGCAAACAAACAATGATGAACAACACAATAAATGAAATGAAAAATTCTCTAGAAGGAATTCATAGCAGAATAACTGAGGCAGAAGAACGAATAACTGACCTGGAAGATAAAATAGTGGAAATAACTACCATAGAGCAGAATAAAGAAGAAAGAATGAAAAGAATTGAGGACAGTCTCAGAGACCTCTGGGACAACATTAAACACACCAACATTCAAATTATAGGGGTCCCAGAAGAAGAAGAGAAGAAGAAAGGGATTGAGAAAATATTTGAAGAGATTATACTTGAAAACTTCCCTAACATGGGAAAGGAAATAGTCAATCAAGTCCAGGAAGTGCAGAGTCCTATAGAGGATAAATCCAAGGAGAAACACCAAGACACATATTAATCAAACTATCAAAAATTAAATACAAAGAAAAAATATTAAAAGCAGCAAGGGAAAAGCAACAAATAACATACAAGGGAATCCCCATAACGTTAATAGTGATCTTTCAGTAGAAACTCTGCAAGCCAGAAGGGAGTGGCAGGACATATTTAAAGTGATGAAAAGGAAAAACCTACAACCAAAATTACTCTACCCAGCAAGGATCTCATTCAGATTCGATGGAGAAATTAAAACCTTTACAGACAAGCAAAAGCTAAGAGAATTCAGCACCACAAAACCACCTTTACAACAAATGCTAAAGGAAATTCTCAAAGCAAGAAACACAAAAGAAGGAAAGGACCTACAAAAACAAACCCAAAACAATTAAGAAAATGGTAGTAGGAACATACATATCGATAATTACCTTAAATGTAAATGGAATAAATGCTCCCACCAAAAGACATAGACTGGCTGAATGGATACAAAAACAAGACCTGTATATATGCTGTTTACAAGAGACCCACTACAGACTGAAAGTGAGGGGATGGAAAAAGCTATTCCATGCAAATGGAAATCAAAAGAAAGCTGGAGTAGCAATTCTCAAATCAGACAAAATAGACTTTAAAATAAAGATCATTACAAGAGACAAAGAAGGATGCTACATAACGATCCTTTGATCTTGAAGAAGACATAACAATTGTAAATATTTATGCACCCAACATAGGAGAACCTCAATACATAAGGCAAATGCTAGCAGCTGTAAAAGGGGAAATCAACAGTAACACAGTAATAGTAGGTGGGGACTTCCCTGGTGGCACAGTGGTTAAGAATCAGCTTGCCAATTCAGGGGACACGGGTTCGAGCCCTGGTCTGGGAAGATCCCACATACCATGGAGCAACTAAGCCCATGTGCCACAACTACTGAGCCTGCGCTCTAGAGCCCACGAGCCACAACTACTGAGCCCACGTGCCACACTACTGAAACCCACATGCCTAGAACCCATGCTCCACAACAAAGAAAAGCCACAATGAGAAACCCGTACACCTCAACAAAGAGTAGTCCCCGCTTGCGGCAACTAGAGAAAGCCCGCATGCAGCAACGGAGACCCGATGCAGACAAAAATAAATAAATAAACTAATAATTTTTTTAATTAAAAAAAATAATAGTAGGGGACTTTAACACCCCACTTTCATGAATGGACAGATCATCCAAAATGAAAATAAATAAGGAAACACAACCTTTAAATGGCACAATAGACCACATAGATTTAATTGATATTTATACAACATTCCATCCAAAACAACAAAATACAATTTGTCTCAAGTGCTCATGGAACATTCTCCAGGATAGATCATACCTTGGGTCACAAATCAAGCCTTGGTAAATTTAAGAAAATTGAAATCATATCAGTATCTTTTCCAACCACAACACTATGAGACTAGATATCAATTACAGGAAAAAAACTGTAAAAAATACAAACACATGGAGGGTCAACAATACACTACTAAATAACCAAGAGATCACTGAGGAAATCAAAGAGGAAATTTAAAAATACCTAGAAACAAGTAACAATGAAAACACGAGGACCCAAAACCTATGGGATGCAGAAAAAGCACTTCTAAGAGGGAAGTTTACAGCAATAAAATCCTACCTCAAAAAACCAAAAAAATCTCAAAAAAAAACCCTAACTTTACACCTAAAGCAATTAGAGAAAGAAGAACAAAAAAAAAGCCCCAAAGTTAGCAGAAGGAAAGAAATCATAAAGATCAGATGAGAAATAAATGAAAAAGAAATGAAAGAAAGAATAGCAAAGATCAATAAAACTAGAAGGTGGTTCTTTGAGAAGATAAACAAAATCAATAAACCACTAGCCAGACTCATCAAGAAAGAAAGAGAGAAGACTCAACTCAACAGAATTAGAAAAGAAAAAGGAGAAGTAGGGCTTCCCTGGTGGCGCAGTGGTTGAGAGTCCGCCTGCCAATGCAGGGGACACGGGTCCGTGCCCCAGTCCGGGAAGATCCCACATGCCACAGAGCAGCTGGGCCCGTGAGCTATGGCTGCTGAGCTTGTGCGTCCGGAGCCTGTGCTCCACAATGGGAGAGGCCACAACAGTGAGAGGCCTGTGTACCACAAAAAAAAAAAAAAGGAGAAGTAACAACTGACCCTGCAGAAATGCAAAGACTCACGAGGGATTACTGCAAGCAACTATATGCCAATAAAGTGGACAATCTGGAAGAAATGGACAAATTCTTACTAAAGCACAACCTTCCAAGACTGAACCAGGAAGAAACAGAAAATATAAACAGACCAATCACAAGCACTGAAATTGAAACTGTGATTAAAAATTCTTCCAACAGGGACTTCCCTGGTAGTGCAGTGGTTAAGAACCTGCCTGCTAATGCAGGGGATACGGGTTTCATCCCTGGTCTGGGAGGATGCCATATGCCATGAAGCAACTAAGCCCATGTGTCACAACTACTGAGCCTGTATTGCGAGCCACAACTATTGAGCCCATGAGCCACAACTGCTGAAGGCTGTGTACCTACAGCCTGTGCTATGCAACAAGTGAAGCCACCGCAATGAGAAGCCCAAGCACTGTAATGAAGAGTAGCCCCCGCTCGCCGCAACTAGAGAAAGCCCACGAACAGCAAGACGGCACAATACAGCCAAAAAAAAGAAACAAAAAATTTCCAACAAACAAAAGCCCAGGACCAGATGGCTTCACAGGCGAATTCTATCAAACATTTAGAGAAGAGTTAACACATATCCTTCTCAAACTTGCCCAGAATATAGCAGGGGGAGGAACACTCCCAAACTCATTCTATGAAGCCACCATCACCCTGATACCAAAACAAGACAAAGATGTCACAAAAAAAGAAAATTACAGACCAATATCACTGATGAACATAGATGCAAAAATCCTCAACAAAATACTAGCAAACAGAATCCAACAGCACATTAAAAGGATCATACACCATGATCAAGTGGGGTTTATTACATGAATGCAAGGACTCTTCAATATACGCAAATCAATCAATGTGATACACCATATTAACAAACTGAAGGATAAAAAACGTATGATCATCTCAATAGATGAAGAAAAAGCTTTCAACAAAATTCAACACCATTTATGATAAAAACTCTCCAGAAAGCAGGCATAGAGGGAATTTACCTCAACATAATAAAGGCCATATATGAAAAACCCACAGTCAACATTGTTCTCAATGGTGAAAAACTGAAACCATTTCCTCTAAAATCAGGAACAAGACAAGAATGCCCACTCTCACTACTGTTATTCAACATAGTTTTGGAAGTTTTAGCCACAGCAATCAGAGAAGAAAAAGAAATAAAAGGAATCCAAATCAGAAAAGAAGAGGTAAAGCGGTCACTGTATGCAGATGACATGATAATATACATAGAGAATCCTAAGGATGCTGCCAGAAAACTATTAGAGCTAATCAATGAATTTGGTAAAGTAGCAGGATACAAAATTAATGCACAGAAATCTTTTGCATTCCTATACACTAATGATGAAAAATCTGAAAGAGAAATTGAAGGAACACTCACATTTACCACTGCAACAAAAAGAATAAAATACCTAGCAATAAACCTACCTAAGCAGACAAATGACCTGTATGCAGACAACTATAAGACAATGATGAAAGAAATTAAAGATGATACAAACAGATGGAGAGATATACCATGTTCTTGGATTGGAAGAATCAACATTGTGAAAATGACTCTACTACCCAAAGCAATCTACAGATTCAATGCAATCCCTGTCAAACTACCAATGGCATTTTTCACAGAACTAGAATGAAAAATTGCACAATTTGTGTGGAAACACAAAATACCCTAATAGCCAAAGCAATCTTGAGAACAAAAAACGGAGATGGAAGAATCAGACACCCTGACTTCAGACTATACTACAAAGCTACAGTAATCAAGACAGTATGATACTGGCACAAAAACAGAAATATAGATCAATGGAACAGGATAGAAAGCCCAGAGATAAATGCACACACATATGGTCACCTTACCTTAGATAAAGGAGGCAAGAATATACAATGGAGAAAAGACAGCCTCTTCAATAAGTGGTGCTGGGAAAACTGAACAGCTACATGTAAAAGAATGAAATTAGAACACTTCCTGACACCATACACAAAAATGAACTCAAAATTAATTAAAGGCCTAAATGTAAGGCCAGACACTATAAAACTCTTAGAGGAAAACATAGGAAGAACACTCTATGACATAAATCACAGCAAGATTCTTTTTGACCCACCTCCTAGAGAAATGGAAATAAAAATAAACAAATGGGACCTAATGAAACTTAAAAGCTTTTGCAAAGCAAAGGAAACTACAAACAAGATGAAAATACAACTCAGAATGGGAAAAAATATTTGCAAACGAATCAACAGACAAAGATTAGTCTCCAAAATATTATAAACAGCTCATACAGCTCAATATTAAATAAACAAACAGGGACTGCCCTGATGGCCCAATGGTTAAGAATCCACCTGCCAATGTAGGGGACACGGGTTCTAGCCATGTTCCAGGAAGATCCCACATGCCATAGAGCAACTAAGCAACTAAGACCATGGGCCACAACCACTGAGTTCACGTGCCGCAACTACTGAAGCCCATGCACCTAGAGCCCATGTTCCACAACAAGAGAAGCCACCACAGTGAGAAGCCCGCGACCTCAACAAAGAGTAGCTCCTGCTCGCCATAACTAGAGAAAGCCTGCGTGCAGCAACAAAGACCCAAAGCAGCCAAAAATAAATAAATAAATTTATTTATTTAAATAAAATTAAAAAATAAACAACCCAATCCATAAATAGGCAGAAGATCTA
Organism: Stenella coeruleoalba; assembly: GCF_951394435.1. Classification (NCBI taxonomy): domain Eukaryota; kingdom Metazoa; phylum Chordata; class Mammalia; order Artiodactyla; family Delphinidae; genus Stenella; species Stenella coeruleoalba. Next base: position 32,052,444 of record NC_137161.1, read on the forward strand.
AATAGACATTTCTCCAAAGAAGATGTACAGATTGCCAACAAATACATGAAAGAATGCTCAACATCACAAATCATTAGAGAAATGCAAATCAAAACTACAATGAGGTATCACCTCACACCAGTCAGAATGGCCATCATCAAAAATCTACAAACAATAAATGCTGGAGAGGGTGTGGAGAAAATGGGAACCCTCTTGCACTGTTGGTGGGAATGTAAATTGATACAGCCATTATGGAGAACAGTACGGAAGTTCCTTAAAAAACTAAATTAGAACTACCATATGACCAGCAATCCCACTACTGGGCATATACCCTGAGAAAACCATAATTCAAAAAGAGTCATGCACCACAATGTTCATTGCAGCTCTATTTACCATAGCCAGGACATGGAAGCTGCCTAAATGTCCATTGACAGATGAATGGACAAAGAAGATGTGGTACATATATACAATGGAATATTACTCAGGCATAAAAAGAAATGAAATTGAGTTATTTGTAGTGAGGTGGATGGACCTAGAGTCTGTCATACAGAGTGAAGTAAGTCAAAAAGAAAAAAACAAATACTGTGTGCTAACACATATATATGGAATCTGAAAAATAAAAAAAAAAATGGTACTGATGAACCTAGTGGCAGGGCAGGAATAAAGACGTAGATATAGAGAATGGACTTGAGGTCATGGCAGTCAGGGGTGAGCTGGGACGAAGTGAGAGAGTAGCACTGTCATATATATACTACCAAGTGTAAAATACAGAGCTAGTAGGAAGCAGCCGCATAGCACAGGGAGGTCAGCTAGGTGCTTTGTGACCACCTAGAGGGTAGGATAGGGAGGGTGGGAGGGAGACACAAGAGGGAGGGTAGAAGGGAGACACAAGAGGGAGGGGATATGGGGATATATGTATTAATATAGCTGATTCACTTTGTTACACAGCAGAAACTAACACAATATTGTAAAGCAATTATACACCAATAAAGATGTTAAATAAATAAATAAAATGACCAACTGGTAACTTAAGATATGGAAATTTGTGCTTTGTGCCTATAGACAATTAGTAAGAGGTTTTAAGTGGTAATAAATAGCATTTCATCATGGTTTAAAAAAAAGTTCTTCATACATTCTGGACACTGGTTATCTGAGTTTTTCACATACATGTACATGTATTGCAAGAGCTGGCCTCAGGCAAAATTGTGAAACTGAAGTTCACATTGACATTTTTTTCCTTCCAACAAAAGGTCTTACATATTTATTACCAAGCCAAAGCACTAGTGCAGAAACACTGACACAAAGAGAAAAATCATTTTCCCAATAAAATACATCCAGCTGTTCAGATAGTGATGTTCTCAGGGTGATATGGTAAGATGTAAGTGACTTTGACACAGCATAAATATGTTTGCCTCCTCATGTGTGGGGCTGCTTATAGACCCCGCTTGGTTCTGCTCCAATGTCTTCTCTCCGAATTTTACCTGTTGTATTATCAGTTTTCATTCTAATACGTTGGGGAATGGGACAATACTGCTTTTGTTTCTTGGCCAGGAGCAAGTTCAACCGCACATAAGATGGTGGAGAAGAGAAGAGAGTGCCACATTAATATTTATGTGTATCTACCAGGTACCAGGTGCTCCTTGCACCATATTTTTCTCACCCTCACACTGCAGGGAGGCATTATTTTCTCTATTTTCATTCTGAGATACCAGAGCCCAGAAATGTTCAGCAACTTGCTCAATGCTGCACAGTGTTTAAGGTGAAGAGCTAGGATTCAAAGAAATCTGTGTGAATTCTGTCCCTTGAAGAAAGCACACTTAAACTGATGCCTCCCACTTCTCTTTCTCTTCTTTTTTTTTTTTTTTTTTTTTTTTTGCAGTACGCGGGCCTCTCACTGTTGTGGCCTCTCCCGTTGCAGAGCACAGGCTCCGGACGCACAGGCTCAGCGGCCATGGCTCACGCGCCCAGCCGCTCCGCGGCATGTGGGATCTTCCCGGACCGGGGCACGAACCCGCGTCCCCCGCAACGGCAGGCGGACTCCCAACCACTGCACCACCAGGGAAGCCCTCTCTTCATTTTTTAAAATAATTTATTTATTTATTTATTTTTGGCTGTGTTGTGTCTTTGTTACTGTGCGCAGGCTTTCTCTAGTTGCGGTGAGTGAGGGCTACTCTTTGTTGCGGTGCGCAGGCTTCTCATTGCGTGCCTTCTCCTGTTGCGGAGCACGGGCTCTAGGCACGCGAGCTTCAGTGGTTGTGGCTCACGGGCTCTAGAACACAGGCTCTGTAGTTGTGGCGCACAGGCTTAGTTGCTCCTCGACATGTGGGATCTTCCTGGACCAGGGCTCAAACCTGTGTCTCCTGCACTGACAGGAGGATTCTTAACCGCTGCGCCACCAGAGAAGCCCTCTCTTCATTTTTTTTTTTTTTTTTTTTTTTTGCGGTACGCGGGCCTCTCACCGCCGCGGCCTCTCCCATTGCAGAGCACAGGCTCTGGACGTGCAGCCCCAGCGGCCATGGCCCATGGGCCCAGCCGCTCCGCGGCATGTGGGATCCTCCCGGACCGGGGCACGAACCCGCGTCCCCCGCAACGGCAGGCGGACTCTCAACCACTGCACCACCAGGGAAGCCCCCTCTCTTCATTTTTAACACCCTCATCTCCTGTAACCCTCAGCTAGCTTGTCTTACTCCCCAACTTGCTGGTTACTTTCCCCTGGGGAGCCTTTTCCGCTGCCCAGTTCACCAGCTCAGGTTATGGGGCCTTTCCAAATCACTTGTCACACCATTTCCCCATCTGTCCTCAAGACTGGACTCTGGGCTCTGTGAGGTAGAGGGACCACATCAGTCTTGTCCGTTTTTATACCCCAGTAGTAGATGCTCAGCACCTACTTGTTTAATGAATTAATATGAGTTTATTGGGAGAGTAAGGTAATGTCTCTCTTGTTAGGCACTGCAATAGGGGTGGCAGAGATGTTTTTGAGCAGGGAAGCCCAGCCAAGCATCAGGACTGGAAATCATACATTTGTACCTCTTTCCTTGACTCTACATCCTTGCCCATCGCTCCAAGGGCACAGCCCATCTCAGCGCCCCATCTTTGGCTTCTGACTCACTACCTGTTGACTCCACCACAGCAGCAGATAAATCTGGCTTTTCTGTTCACCTCTACTAGAAAACCCAGAGGTGAGGTATCTGCCCTCCTTGAGCCCACATCTGGGCACATTTGTAAATCCACAGTAGTTTGCACCTATTGGCACAGTTCCTTTTTAACCCCAAATTTTGTTTTTATTTTGTTTTTAATCCACGAATTTGTATTTTGAAAATTTCAAACCCTCAGGAAAAGTCCCAAGAAAGATATAATAAACACTCATAATCGTTCACCTAGATTCTCCAATCGTACCTACTCTCTCTCATTTTTTCCCCTGGCTGAAACATTTGGGAGTTACTGCAGACATCATGGCATTTCACCTCTAAACACTTCACCATAAATTTCCTACAAACAAAAACATTCTACACAACCATAATATCACTCTCTGGAAATTTAACATTGTTATTGTACCAATCTCTAATATTCAGTCTATATTAAAATTTCCCTAATTGTCCCAATAATGTCCTTTGTATATATTTTTCTTTTTGATCCTAAATCCAATTAAGGATCCCATGTTGCATTTAGCTGTCATGCCTCTTTAATCTTTTAATCTGCAGGAGTTTCTTTGCTTTTATTTATTTATTTGTTTGTTTTTTTATTTTTTTGGCTGTGCTGGGTCTTCGTTGCTGTGTGTGGGCTTTCTCTAGTTGCGGCGAGCAGGGACTACTCTTCATTGCGGTGCGTGGGCTTCTCATTGCAGTGGTGTCTCTTGCAGAGCACACGCTGTAGGTGCATGGGCTTCAGTAGTTGCAGCACATGGGCTTCAGTAGTTGTGGCGCGTTGGCTTAGTATTTGCGTCATGCGGGCTTAGTTGCTCTGCAGCATGTGGGATCTTCCAGACCAGGGATCAAACCCATGTCCTTTGCATTGGTAGGCAGAGTCTTAATCACTGGAGCACCAGGGAAGTTCCTCTTTGCTTTTTTTTTTTTTTTTTGTCTTTCATGATGTAGATGTGTTTGAAGAGTTTGGGTCACTTATCTTGCAGAATGTTCCTTAATTTGGATTTGCTGATGTTCCCTCGTGATTAGATTTGACTTAAACATTTTTGGCAAGAATCACAAATGTGATGTATCCTTCTCAGTGCATGACATCTGGAAGCATTGTTGTTTTGTCCCATTATTGATGATGTAGGGAAATCTTTTCTTTTCTTTTTTTTTGATAAAACATCATTTTGTCCATGATGTCCATCAACAGACACCTTGGGTTACTTCCATTTTTTGGCTATTGTGAATAACGCAGCTATAAACACCAATTTCATAAAGATTTTCCTTGTGTTTTCTTCTAAGTGTTTTATAGTTCTAGCTCTCATGTTTAGGTCTTTGAGCCACCCTGAGTAATTTTTTTGTATATGGTTGTAAGGTAGGGGTCCAACTTTTATTCTTTTGCATGTGGAAATCCAGTTTTCTCAACACCATTTGTTGAAAACACTGTCCTTTCTCCATTAAATTGTCTTGAGATCTGTGACAAAAATCAATTGACCATAGACTTAAGGATTTATTTCTGGGGTTTCTATTCTATTCTGTTGATCTATATATCTATCTTTATGCCAGTATCACACTGTTTTGATTACTGTAGCTTTGTAGTAATTTTTGAAATCAGGAAGTATAAGTCCTTCAACTTTGTTCTTTTTCAACATTGTGTTGGCTATTCATGGAGGGCAGTTACTTTTTAAACAGGACTCCTGGAGACTCCATTTGATATTAAGGAAGAGATGATTGGGATTTTCCTGGCAGTCCAGTGGTAAGGACTCAGCTCTTTCACTGCTGGGCCCAGGTTCAATCCCTAGTCAGGGAACTAAGATCCCACAAGCCAGGCTGTGTGGCCAAAAAAAAAAAAGGAAGAGATGATCCATAACAGTCAACGTTTACACACTTTAGGAAGAATGTTGGTGACTGTGTTTGGCTGCCTTCAAAACCCATCTCATGGTTTGGTGACCCTAATGTTTGTACCAAGAAGTAGAATGCATAGCCTGGTAAAGATAAAAGTATTAAATCCCATTTAGTTAAGTGTTACACAAAATTTAATATACTAAAATATATAAAGTAGCATGGAATCAGATATCTGAGCTGCCTAGTCACTGTACACACTCATCACTTCAGCCCATCTGAACACCTGTCTTTCCTTTAAGTGTGCTCTACTTCTCCTCACCCACCACCTACCTCCTTTTTCCTGAATTCAGATGTCACATGCAAGTCATTTTGTAATCTATTTTTATTCTTTTCTCTTCTTGCAGGACACTTTTAAAACTCTATGCTTTAATTGTACTGATTAAAAATAAGTAATACATTCACCAGTTTCAAAATTCAAAAGGTAAAATGATCCATGATGAAAGCCTCCCTGACATCCCTGTCCCTTCTCTCCAATTATCCTCCCCAGCAGCAACCATTCTTATTGTTTTCTGGTATTTTCATATCCATACACATTTGGGCCACAGGTAAGTAAAAAGAACTTCCTCTCGCAAACAGCTGCATAGCAGTTGCTGTCAGTACTCTGCTGTATCCTTTGGACCTTCTCTTGTCAGTGTGCTCCTACAGACTCACTTACCAAGAGTGTAGTTTTGTGCCTGAAGACTTGACGGAAGCTGGGAAGACTATTTTAAGCACTAACAGCAGGCCGTGTGTAGGGGGGAATTACTCCTACCCAGGAACAGCTCCATCCAAGAAGCTCAGGAAGTGGTATCTTAACATGCCAACTCGCCACCTATCCTTCTGGTGGGATAACTGGGAGTGCAAGTTCTATGCTGGTTCCAAGAGCTTCTCAGCAGCATTGGGCTCCAGTTTCCCATAGCAGTAATTTGTTGAATAAGCCACTCATTATAGGCTGCTTTCCCTTCCTTGTTTCACTTCTTCACTTCCCACAAGCTCACTTCCCAAATGAACTACTTGCACTCAAATTCTGGTCTCAGAGTTTACCTTGGGAGAAACCCAAACCAAGACACATAGTATACCATATACACTGTTTCATACCCTCCTTGGTTTGCCACCCCCCAACCCTGGGTTAAAAGAAAACAAGTTTGTTTTATTATTCTCTTTTCAGTTTTTTTTTCTCAAAATTAGGAACAATTTAAAAAATTGGCTGTCAAGATTAAAAAGTCAGGAGATTAAACATTGGAATCTGGATTTCATGCTTCTCTTGAAAAATCAAAATTCCTAGCAATACCTCTGTTCTGGTATGACCACCGTCTTCAAGGCTGGATCTGAGGGTCCTTCCCCCCTGGGGGTGAGGAGTGGGGTCTCTTTGCCATTCATGAGTCTCGCACAGTGGGCTCCTCCTTCACTTATTGGACCTCCCTGGTCCTGAAACAGAGGGAAGGGGTCAGGGCACAAGCTTTAAAAGAATGGCATAGCCCAAGGACATGACATAAACTGAGTAGAACCAAATAAGTCCAAGATGGCAGACAAGTTGACTTCCACTACACCTGGAGGCTCAGTATATGTTCATTGTAACACATCACCAAGCTAAATGATATACCCACAGGTACCATGACAGTTCCAAGGCCAACCATAAAGGTCAAAAAGTGGGTGGTGCCTCAATTCCTGGAAATCCTCGTCCCTTCCCGAAATAGCTGGAATACCCCTCCCTCTCATTAGCCTATGAAATTACCCACCCCTATAAAAACTGATAACCCCAGTTATCAGGCAAGGCTGCCTTGCCTTCTCAGATGGCCCACACTCTTTCTGTGGAGTGTGTTTCTCCCAAGACCTTTCACCTTCTGAGATGGCCCACACTCTGTGGAATATGTTTCTCTCTAAATAAATCCACTTCTTACCTATCACTTTATCTCTCACTGAATCCTTTCTGTGACATCAAGAATCTGAGCTTCATTAAGTCCTGAAAGCAGGTGTGTGATCTCAGTTAAAAGGCCATGGGTTCAAGTCCCAATGTGGGTTTTGGCTGGGTTCGAGTCCTGGCATGTGGGTTCAAGTCCCAATCTGAGTTACACGGTTTCAGTCCTAGCAGGTCACTAAAAATGAAGCCCCTGGTTTGGGCCCGCATTAACAGAGGCTTGAAGTATTTCTAAATCATCTAAAGTCAATGTAAATTCTGATTCAGTTGTTCTGAGTCAGGGCGCAAGATCCTGCCTTTCTTACAAGCTTTCAGGTGATGCTGATGTTCCTGGTCCACAGACCACTCCTTGAGAACCAAGATTCTAATTTCTCCCTTCTCTAATCCATTTTGCATATCATTGTGCATTTACTTTTCTAGAACGCTATGTTTCATCATTTTAAAAATCCCAGTGGTTGTTGAATATCCATGGCAGTTTCTCTTTAGTATTTTAATTTTTAAACCACAGAATCTTTTGTTTTCCCAAACAACACTATTGCTCTGAGCCCCAGTGCACAAATGAGATAGAATACGGGTGCTACTAAGGTTGAAGACGGGGCCTTGGGAAATATGTCCCAAAGTTTCCACCCACCCCACTGATCCTCAGATCCCTGTGGCAAAGCCACATGAATTTAAAATTGCATGGAACTCAGTTGAAAGCCAGAGACCTTATTCTGGTATTCCAAGGCTTTGGGAGTTAAGTAACTTGCCCGAGGTCACACAGCTGCAAAGCACTGGATTTCCCAAACCCCTTGTGCATTCTTGTCCCAAGGCTACATTCACACCCTTTCCTCCCAACACCCAGGTCAAATTCTCCCACTTGATTACAGGCTTTTCCCACCCTGGTCACACCTAAGACTTAGCTGCTCTAGGGGCACTACCTCTACTGATCCAGCCTCTCCCTTATCTCTTTAACCTTATCTCCCTTTCCCCACCAAGTTATGTTAAAATAGGGCTTAAAAGTACTAAGAAGGACCTCTTGACTGCAACTCTACAGAAACACATATGTAGGGCTTCCCTGGTGGCGCAGTGGTTAAGAATCCACCTGCTGGGCTTCCCTGGTGGTGCAGTGGTTGGGAGTCCGCCTGCCAACGCAGGGGACATGGGTTCGTGCCCTGGTCCGGGAGGATCCCGCATGCCATGGAGTGGCTGGGCCCGTGGGCCGCGGCCGCTGGGCCTGCGCATCCAGAGCCTGTGCTCCGCGGCGGGAGGGGCTGCAGCGGTGAGAGGCCCGCGTACCACACAAAAAAGGAATCCACCTGCTAATGCAGGGGACACGGGTTCGATCCCTCGTCGGGGAAGATCCCACATGCCACGGAGCAACTGGGCCCATGCACCACAACTACTGAGCCTGAGCTCTGGAGCCCACGTGCTGCAACTGCTGAAGCCCGCATGCCTGGAGCCTGTGCACCGCAACAGGAGAGGCCACCGCAATGAGAGGCCCGTGCACTGCAATGAAGAGTAACCCCTGCTTGCCACAACTAGAGAAAGCCCATGTGCAGCAATGAAGACCCAATGCAGCCAAAAAAAAAGTACTAAGAAAAAGTCTGTGTCTTTCACCCCTCTCTTACCCTGCAGTTCTCTCCAAAATGGTGTATTTGGCAAAATGTGGGGAACCAGGTAACTATGGGATAAAGTTCTACCTCCTGATTTGGCCTCTAGGTCTCCATCATGTGGCTGTGGCCTCTGTGCCAAGTAAGCATCTTGCCTTATCATCCTGCCAAGAAAACCTCCTCTCTGCCCAGTTGGTGCTCACCTTCACCTAAAGTCACCTTTGGTGCCTCTGCCTAGCCTATGGGCCCTGGTTCACCCTATCCCCTACACACTCAGAATGTGTTAGTGAGTTTTTTTAAAATTACAATGAAAAGTCTTTAACGAATATAACTAGGAGTGTCTGAGAAATTAACAGCTCCTCCTCCATGTCTTTTTGAGGCTTATCTCAGAGATGAACAAAAATATCTTTTTTCTTTGCCACCTTTCTGTGTCTGCCCAGCCCTGCAAGGGAGGAGAGATGAGCAGCTCTCCTAAAACTCTGAGCTCTGTATGTTAAACTATGCATTTGAAAAATGAGATATAGTGGACAATTACCTGGAAAAATATCACTTACCAAAAATTATTCAAGAAATAGAAAACTTGAATAGATTTATACATTAAAGAAATTGAATCCAAATAAAAATTCTAGGCACAAAAATACTTCACTAAGCCTAGATGTCCTCATAGGCACTTTTGTCACCTTCAAGGAACAGAAAACCTCCATCTTACCCAAACTCAGAAGCAAGATTGAACAATTTGTATGAGGCTATTCACTGACCACTGCTAGTGTAACCCTGACACCAAATCAGAAAGGACAGTGAAATTGACAGTTCAGTTTCACTTTACACATATAACAATTATAAATAAACCACTAGCTATCCAAATGCAGCAATGTAGGAAATATCCCAGGAAGAAAAGGATGTCATTTAGCCAGTAGAGAATAGCAATATAATTTCCCAGCTACAGATCAAGAAACAAAAGTCATCTCAATAGATTCAGGAAAAAAAAAACCCAAATGATAAATTCAACAACCATTTTATGAAAACAGTCTTCTTTTGGATTCCCCAGAAGCAGACCCTTACAATGATCCCACCAGAGGGGTGAGGGAGCTAGGGGATTTGAAGTTCAATTCCTAAGAGAAAGTCATTGCTTGAGTACTGCTCCTGGAGCTGTGATTCCACAGCAAGTCTAGGCTTCTCTTCACTGAGGCAGAGCAGCCTTCCTAAGTTTTGGGGGGGATCAGCGGAGGCCTCAGGCTGAGAGAGGCTGATTCTGGTATTTGAATGTGGGCCTAGGCACCCTGAAGCTCTAAGATATGGAAGGGGCCACACTCAGCACACTAGAAACAGAAGAGAATTACTTAATTACTTTAACCTGTCTTTTGTTGTTAAGAATTTTACTGAAAAAAACAAAAACAGAAACAAAACAAACAAAAAAACTAAAACAAAACACCTCATTCTCAGTGGTGAAATGTTAGAAGTATTACCTTTAAAGATAGAAACAAGGATGGCCTCTGTCAGTACATTTGTTCACAATAAAGAAAGATTGAAAAAGAAAAAGATGAAAAGTGAAAGTATTGGAAAGAAAACAAATAACAAACAAAAAAAAAACCTGTCATTATCTGCAGATAATATAATTGTCTTTAGGGAAAATCCTGAAGAATTTCACATATATGGAATTGGTATTTGTGTCAGTTAAGTAATGAGGTATAACAAGTTATCCCATATTTTAGCAGCTTAAAACAACAAACATTTATTACCACACACTTTCTGAGGATTAGGCGTCCAAGAGTGGCACAGTAGTTCTGGCTCAGGGTCTCTCATGTGGTTGTAGGCAAGTTTTTGGCCAGAGTTGCAGTTTTATGAAGGGAAGAAAATCCACTTCCAAGCTCATTAACACAAGAGGCTCCTCTTCTTCACTATACAGGTCAATCCATAGAGAGGGCTTCTCACACAACATGGCAGTTGACTTCCCCCAGAATGAGTGGAGAAAGAAAACTCAAGATGGAAGCCACACCTTATAATAATCTAATCTCATAAGTGACATACCCTCACTGATGTGTATTCCATTTTTTCAAAGTGAATCACTATGTCCAGCTCACACTCAAGGGGAGAGGACTACATAAGAACCTGAGTACTGAGAGGCAGGATCATTGGGGATCATATTAGGGTTTACCCACCATAGTACATAAGAGTGGTGTAGTTACAAATGTGCAGGAAAAGGAGTGGACTTTGCAATAAATGTGACTGGGACAATTGGTTATGCAGATAGAAAAAAGCACCAACCTGATCCCTAGCTTATTCCACACTCAAAATAAATTCCAAGTGGGTTAAAGGCTTAAATATTAAATTTAATTATTTAATTAATTAAAATTAAATATTAAAAGTAAAACATTCAGAAGAATATATTGGAAGAGTATGTTTATGCCTTCTGGATAGGGAAGAATTTTTTTTTTTAATTTATTTTTATTTTTGGCTGCGTTGAGTCTTCATTGCTGTGTGCAGGCTTTCTCTACTTGTGGCGAGTGAGGGCTACTCTTTGTTGCGGTGCGAGGGCTTCTCATTGCAGTGGCTTCTCTTGTTGAGGAGCACAGGCTCTAGGTGTGCGGGCTTCAATAGTTGTGGCACACGGGTTCAGTAGTTGTGGTGCCGGGGCTTAGTTGCTCTGCAGCATGTGGGATCTTCCCAGACCAGAGTTCGAACCCGTGTCACCTGCACTAGCAGGTGGATTCTTAACCACTGTGTCACTGGAGAAGTCCTTTTTTTTTTTTTAATCTATTTATTTATTTGTCTGAGCCAGGTCTGAGCTGTAGCATGCAGAATCTTCATTGCGGCCTGTGAGGTTGTGGCATACAGGATCTTTAGTGCAGCATGTGAGATCTTTTAGTTGCGGCAAGTGGGATCTATTTCCCTGAGCAGGGATTGAACCCGGGCCCCCTACATTGGGAGCATGGAGTCTTAGCCACTGGACCACCAGGGAAGTCCCAAGAATTCTTAATAAGATTCAATACTGTCAAATTACACTACATTGAAATTTAAGACTTTTTTACAGACACATGTCATGGAAAGCCATGAACAAAGTGAAAAAGAAAAGCTACAATGATGGATGCTAGCTGAGCTTATTGTGATAATCATTTCACAATATATGTAAATCAAGCCATCATGCTGTACCCTTTAAACTTATACAGTGATGAATGTCAACTATTTCTCAATAAAACTGGGGGAAATAAAAGAAAAGCTACAGATTGGAAGATGATATATGTAATGCATATAATTGAGAAAGGATTGGTATCCAAAATATTTTTTTAACCTACAATTAATGAGGAAAGGACAAACAACCCAAAAGGAAAATGGGCAAATGATGATTTCTATGACCAATAAACACATGAAACATATAGAAAGAAGCTCAACTTCTTCCATAAGCAGGGAAATGCATCTTAAAACATGATGAGATGCTATTTACATCCTTCAGACTGGCAAAAATTAGCAAGCCTGGCTATATTTATCAGGAATGCATTAGGCTGCAAATAAAAGAAGATCTAAGGACACTAGGCTGCAGATGGAATGGTTGGTTGAATCTGAGAATGCAGAACCAGCTGATGCAGAGGGCCGTGAGCACCACACCACTATAGACAAGGGACTTGAAATCCGCAGATTTTGTTATCCAGGGGGATCTTGGAACCAATTCCTCCTGCGGATACGGAAGGAGACTGTAGCAGTGACTGACAAATGGGAGATTCTTTTTCTCACATAACAAGAAGTCTGGAGGTAAGCAACTGTGGACATCAGTTCAGTAGCTCAGCTACCTGATTTCAAGGTAGCTGGTGTGCCTTCAGGGATTTCACCCAGTTTTAAAGACAGAATCAGGGAAGAGAGAGCAAAGCTAATGAACCCATCCTCTTTGTCAGAAAAGGAAAAACTTTTAAATTCTTCACACATCAGAAAAAAACAGGGAATGATATAACGTAAGACTTACGTGCCTACAATAAATTCTTAACAAATGTTGATATTTTGCAAATTTTACTTCTTATTTTTTTCTTTAATAAAACATGAGGGATACAGTGTCCAGAACTATGTTTCATGTTCTCCCCAGAGGAAAGGGAGAAAGGAATATATTTAGTTTTCCAATATCTGTAACAGAGGTATGCCAGGCAAAAAGGATTAGACCAGGGTATTTGGTTAGCCAGCCCACAGTGTCTAAAACACCAAGACAATAAAGTGAGGGTGAGGGTTTGAACGTAGAAAAAATTGCACTTGGTTGGCAGGAGTAAGTTGGCTCAATCACTTTGGAAAGCAATTTGGCAATATCCAGTAAATATAAAGATATAAATACAGGGCAACCCAGAAAACCCTCTTCTAGGTGTTTGCATTTGTGAAACTCTCACGTGTGCACATAGATATGCAAATGTTCATTTCAGCATTTTTTTTCTGTTTTTTTTTGTAATAGCAAAAAATTGGAAATAGCCCAACTGTTACTCAAGAGAACTAATAAATACATTTCACAATATTAAACCAAAGGAATACTATACAGCTATTAAAATGAGTGAACTCAGCCTCTATATGTTAACATAAACAAACATTTAAGACTCAATGCTGGACTTCCCTTGTGGTCCAATGGTTAAGGGTCTGTGCTTCCGCAGTAGGGGGTATGGGTAAAAAACAAAAAGACTCAGCGCTGAGTTAAAGAGGCAAGTTGCAGAAAGGTACATAGGGTATGATAATATTTATGTAAAATGAAATGCACACAAAATTTTGTGTTTATTCTATCATTTACAATAAAGGTGTAAATAAACTTCAGGAAAGGAAACATACCAACTTCATATTAGCAGCTATCTCAAGGGAAGGAAAGAGAACTGAGGGGAGAGAGGGAGTGGATGTGGGAAGACACTATACCTCTAATTTTTAAAAAATATTTTTTATTGTGGTAAAGGTCACATAATATAAAACATACTATTTTAACTATATTTAACTGTACTGTTCAGTGGCACTAAGTACATTCACATTGTTGTGCAACTCTTACCATCATCCATCTCCCAAATTTTTCACCTTCCTAAGTTGAAACTCTGTCCCCTTTAAGCACTAACTCCCTGTTCCACCTGCCCACTCCCCCCACTGCCCCCTTTTGGCCCGTGGCATCTACCAATGTACTTTCTGACTCTATGAATTTGACTATTATAGGTACCTCCTATAAGTGGAATCGAACAGCATTTGTCTGCACCTAATGTATTGATATATTGGAATGCATTTTTAAGGTTAACTTAAGCCCTGCAAACAGACTGTACCCTCTTTTTTTTGTTCCCTGTGCTATACAGTTGGCACTCACCAGCCATCTACTTCATACATAGTAGTATACATATGTCAATCCCAATCTCCCAATCCACCCCATACCCCCCTTGGTGTCCATACATTTGTTCTCTACTTCTGTGTCTCTCTTTCTGCTTTGCCAACCCTCTGAGTGGGAGAAAATATTTGAAAATGAAGCAACTGACAAGGGATTAATCTCCAAAATATACAAACAGCTCACACAGCTCAATATCAAAAAAACAAACAACCCAATCCAAAAATGGGCAGAAGACTGAAATAGACTTTTCTCCAAAGAAGACATACAGATGGCCAAGAGGCACACAAAAAGATGCTCAACATCACTAATTATTAGAGAAATGCAGATCAAAACTATAGTGAGGTACCACCCCACACTGGTCAAAATGGCCATCGTCAAAAAATCTACAAACAATAAATACTGGAGAGGGTGTAGAGAAAAGGGAACCTTCTTACACTGTTGGTGGGAATGTAAATTGATACAGCCACTATGGAGAACAGTATGGAGGTTCCTTAAAAAACTAAAAATAGGGCTTCCCTGGTGGCTCAGTGGTTGAGAGTTTGCCTGCCGATGCAGGGGACACAGGTTCGTGCCCCGGTCTGGGAAGATCCCACATGCCACGGAACGGCTGGGCCCGTGAGCCATGGCCACCGAGCCTGCGTGTCCGGAGCCTGTGCTCTGCAACGGGAGAGGCCACAACAGTGAGAGGCCTGCGAACCACAAAAATAAAAAAACACTAAAAATAGAACTACCATATGACCCAGCAATCCCAATCCTGGGCATATACCCGGAGAAAACCATAATTCCAAAAGATACATGCACCCCAATGTCCATTGCAGCACTATTTACAATAGCCAGGACATAGAAGTAGCCTAAATGTCCATCAACAGAGGAATGGATATCTCTAATATTTTATTAAGGAAAAAAGGTAGATCTGAAGGAAATATGTTAAAATGTTAACTTTTGCTGTATCTCAGTTGTAAATTGCTGAGTCAGAGGGCATAAGACTCTGCATTCCAATCAAGCTCTGGTGATGAGATATTGCTGGTTCAAAGACCCCACTTTGAGAAGTAGTGTTCTAGAAAACTCTGCCCTAGGCCTCCTGAGGTGGCAGTGAGGGGCCCAGCCTAGTGGACTGCGAGCCACAGAGAGGGAGGCTGCAGATGCGGAGGTTGCCTGAGGCTTTCCTGTCTGTTTTCAGACAGGGGAGGAACTTCAAGTGTCCTAAAAACCCTATTCCAGCCTCTTAGCTGCCTCAAGCAAGATGTTCCTACCCTCTACTATATCCTTTTTAACCTTCTCACTGATTATCCTTTTATGCATGTGTTTTGTTTCAGTTTGTTTGATAGTTTTGTAAACCTTCTTTCCATATGTTTCAGCTTTGTGCTTCTCCCTTGATTGTTCTTTCCAAAACTCTTAATCTTTCTTTGCAGAATTTTAAGCTATAGTCTTATTCTGCTTTTTCTTCTTGCCTTCTATAGCTTCCATTTTGAACCATCACCATTTTACTGATCTACTTTCTCCCTTTCTTTTCACTGGTTTTCTGTCCCCGAGCCCCTGCTTTTTTCCCCCCTGCTCTATTTTTGTTTCCCTTATCTTCTTTCTCACCCTTTTGATTTAATCTTCATTGTTTTACTGCTCACCAATTCAGTGCCCACTGAGGCAGTGGTGTATCCTGTGTGACAGGAGTACTCTGGCACCAGGTCATCTGAGTTCAAGTTCTGCCTCCATCCCTGCTAGCTGTGGAATCTTGGGCCATTAACTGAACTTCTCTGTGCCTCAGTTTTCTCATATGTAAAATAACAATATTTACCTAATAGGGCTATAGGGAGAATTAAATGTATTAATGTGTTAGGACAGTGCCTTGCTCAAAATAAGCACTACAGTCATGTTAGCTCATATTTTTATCTATGTGGTATGGTATTCAGTCTCCAAGGTGGTCCCCAGTGATCCCAACCTCCAGCCCCTGTGCAATCCCCTCCCACCTTGAACGGGGTTGTGGGGCTGCAGTGGTGACCTGTGTAATGAAGAAGACATTGCAGAAATGATGGCGGATGGCTTCTTCAGCTTGGCTGTGTCACCTTGGATCATTCACCCTGGAGGAAGTCAGCTGCAATGTCTGAGGAAACTGAGGTCTTGTGCCAATAGCCACCCATATATGGTCAAGTGATTTTTGACAAGGGTGCCAAGACTGTTCAATGGGGGAAATGACAGTCTTTTCAGTAAGTGGTTGTTGGGAAACCTGGATATCCAAATGCAAAAAAAAAAAAAAACAATGAAGTTGGACCCTTACCTAACCCCTGAGAAGTGGAATATTTACTGATGTATCAGTAAACAAAGGATGTCACGGTCATCAGTAGTTGCAACCCTCCAATGTGAGCCCTGAGGAAACTCAGGATGTGAAAACTCAGGATACTGGTCCCAGATAGCTGAGGTGCATATCAAAAGAATGAGTTCAGTGAGCCAAGACTCTTGTTTTTTTTTAAAAAGACAATTAAATTTTATTTTTATTTATTTATTTATTTTAACATCTTTATTGGAGCATAATTGCTTTACAATGGTCTGCTAGTTTCTGCTTTATAACAAAGTGAATCAGTTATACATATACATATGTTCCCATATCTCTTCCCTCTTGCGTCTCCCTCCCTCCCACCCTCCCTATCCCACCCCTCCAGGCGGTCACAAAGCACCAGGTTGATCTCCCTGTGCTAAGCGGCTGCTTCCCACTAGCTATCTACCTTACATTTGGTAGTGTATATATATCCATGCCTCTCTTTCACTTTGTCACAGCTTACCCTTCCCCCTCCCCATATCCTCAAGTCCATTCTCTAGTAGGGCTGTGTCTTTATTCCTGTCTTACCCCTAGGTTCTTCATGACATTTTTTTTTCTTAGATTCCATATATATATATTAGCATATGGTATTTGTTTTTCTCTTTCTGACTTACTTCACTGTGTATGACAGACTCTAAGTCCATCCACCTCACTACAAATATCTCAATTTCGTTTCTTTTTATGGCTGAGTAATATTCCATTGTATATGTGTGCCACATCTTCTTTATCCATTCATCCGATGATGGACACTTAGGTTGCTTCCATGTCTTGGCTATTGTAAATAGAGCTGCAATGAACATTTTGGTACATGACTCTTTTTGAATTATGGTTTTCTCAGGGTATATGCCCAGTAGTGGGATTGCTGGGTCGTATGGTAGTTCTATTTGTAGGTTTTTAAGGAACCTCCATACTGTTCTCCATAGTGGCTGTATCAATTTACATTCCCACCAACAGTGCAAGAGTGTTCCCTTTTCTCCACACCCTCTCCAGCAGTTATTGTTTCTAGATTTTTTGGTGATGGCCATTCTGACTGGTGTGAGATGATATCTCATTGTAGTTTTGATTTGCATTTCTCTAATGATTAATGATGTTGAGCATTCTTTCATGTGTTTGTTGGCAGTCTGGATATCTTCTTTGGAGAAATGTCTATTAGGTCTTCTGCCCATTTTTGGATTGGGTTGTTTGTTTTTTTGTTATTGAGTGTCATGAGCTGCTTGTAAATCTTGGAGATTAATCCTTTGTCAGTTGCTTCATTTGCAAATATTTTCTCCATTCTGAGGGTTGTCTTTTGGTCTTGTTTATGGTTTCCTTTGCTGTGCAAAAGCTTTTAAGTTTCATTAGGTCCCATTTGTTTATTTTTGTTTTTATTTCCATTTCTCTAGGAGGTGGGTCAAAAAGGATCTTGCTGTGATTTATGTCGTAGAGTGTATTCCCATACATAGAAAAGAGCTAAATTCCTTAACTTGGGATATCTGGTTTTCTTTAATTAACAATAATCTTTTGATGTTCCTGACTACTTGCCCTTTGTTGCAAAACATCTATATAACCTGGCTCCCTCCCAGCCTCCTCGGAGTATTTTTCTCAGGGTTACTTGAGATGCTGCCTCCCAGGCTTGAAGTCCTAAAAATTCCCACTGATTTAAGCAAAACTCTCAACTTTTAGTGTGAATAATTTTTTAAATCCACACACTATATACAAAAATCAGCTCAAAATGGATGAAAGACCTATAGAAAACATAGGGCAAAAGCTTCATGACATTGGATTCAACAATGATTTCTTGGATATGACACCAAAGGCACAGGCAACACAAGAAAAAATAGAAAATTTGGACTCCATCAAAGTTAAACATTTTTGTGCATCAAAGGACACAATCAACAGAAGGAAAAGGCAACCCACAGAATGGGAAAAATGTTTGCAAATCACATATCTGATAAGGATTAATATCCAGAATATATAGGGAACTCATACAACTCAACAACAAAAAATCCTGTTTGAAAATGGGCAAAGGACTTGAATAGACATTTCTCCAAACAGCTATTAAAGCACATGAAAAGATGCTTAACATCACTAGTCATTACAGAAATGAAAATCAAAACATGATATTGTACTACTTCACATCTGTTAGGATGGCTATAATTTAAACAAAAAAACAGATAATAACAAGTGTTGGTGAGGATGTGGAGAAATTTGAACCCTTGTGTATTGCTGGTGGAAATGTAAAATGGTGCAGCCACAATGAAAAATATTATGGCAGTTCCCCTCAAAAATTAAAAATAGAATTACCATGGGATCCAGCAATTCCACTTCTGGGTATATAACCAAAAGAATTGAAAGCAGGATCTTGAAGAGATATTACACCCATGTTCAAGGCAGCATTATTTGTTTGGTTTGTTTTTTTTTTGTTTTTTGGGGTTTTTTTTTTTGCTGCACTGAGTGGCTTGTAGGATCTTAGTTCGCCAACCAGGGATAGAACCGAGGCCCACAGCAGTGAAAGCATGGAGTCCTAACCACTGGACTGCCAGGGAATTCCCATGGCAGCATTGTTTGTAATCGCCAAAATATAGAAGCAACTTGAATATCCATGGATGGATGAATGAATAAGGAAAATATGTTATATACATACAATGGAATATTATTCAGCCTTAAAAAGCAAGATAATTCTGGCCCATGCTACACCATACATAAATCTTGAGGATATTATGCTAAGTGAAGTAATCCAATCGCAAAAAGGCAGATACCATATACTTACACTTATTTGAGGTACTTACAGTCATCAAATTCATCAAGAGAAAAAGTAGAATGCTGGTTGCCAGGGGTGGAGGGGAGGAGGGAATGGGGACATGTTGTTAAATGAGTATAGGTTTTCCAAAATGAAAGAGTCTTGGAGATTAGATACACAAAAATGTGAATGTATTTAGTACTAATAAACTATACACTTTAAAATGGTAAAGATGGTTAATTTTATATTATGTGTATTTTTCCACAATTAAAAATTTTCGTTAAAAAAGCTGAAAAAATCAGCCTTAGAGAAAGCATATAATATACTGTAAATTGATTTTTGGTAAATTATGTGAAAGAAGACATTAAGTATCTTCCTTCCCAATTACTAATCAGTTATCCTAATATGATTTATTGAATGATCCCTCCCTGTTCTTTTGTGTGATTTGTTGAACATGCTATTCCCATCAAACTTTTCTTAATTCTTCTCTCAATCTGTGAATTCTTTTCTAATTCTCCAAAGTTCTTTAAACCCTTTAATCTCTAAAATCTTGGATATGATCACTCCTAATGATACACTTGCTAGACACTTGTCCATTGTATCAATCTTTCCAAATAATTTGTTTTTTAAGTTTGTTGGACTTCCCTAGTGGCACAGTGGTTAAGAATCTGCCTGCCAATGCAGGGGACATGGGTTCGATCCCTGGTCCAGGAAGATCCCACATGCCGCGGAGCAACTAAGCCCGTACGCCACAACTACTGAGCCCATGTGCCACAACTACTGAAGCCCATGTGCCTAGAGTCCATGCTCCGCAAGAGAAGCCACAGCAATGAGAAGCCAGAGCACCACATTAAAGAGTAGCCCTCACTCGCTGCAGCTAGAGAAAGCCTGCGTGCAGCAATGAAGACCCATACAGCCCTAAATAAATAAATAAACAAATAAATAATTTTTTTAAAAGTTTGCTTAATGTTCATGATTTATTAATTTTTTTAATAAAAAGTTTCTATGGCTTCAACAAAGTCACAAGTATGACAATCAGATAATCTAGGTGAGTTTGTGTTGTATCATTCCTGACAGAATCCCTGAAAAGTTATGATACTGTCATGATAAATATTATTCAATAGTGGCAAAGTTTGATCTTTCTTTAAAAATTAATATAAATAAAAATTAAAAGTATATTTAGTATCCTAATTTATTAGTTGATACCTTTAACTGATTGATTTCTTTTATTTATGTTCCCTAGTTTTACCTCATTGCTATTTTCTCAACTTCTTGAGTTATATTAGTTAATGTATTTTCATTATGTCTTACTAACTTTGAAAACTTTAAAAGACATGAAGTTTCCTCTGAATACAGTTTTGGTACTATTGCACAAATTTTGATGTATACTTTTATTTTCTAAACAGTTGTGGTTTGATTTTTCTTTCTTCTTTCCCTTAAATGTTATTTAGGAGGGTGATTTAAAATTTTTTTCCAAGTAGCTAATTTTTATTTTTTTAATTTAAACTTTTATTTTCGCCTATAGCTTTTACTGCAATATGCTCAGAGAAAGTGGCCTGGATGTTTTCTGCTTCTGCAAACATACTGTGGGGTTTTTTTTTTAATTTATTTATGTTACTTTATTTTATTTATTTATTTTTTGGCTGCGTTGGGTTTTCGTTGATGCACGTGGGTTTTCTCTAGTTGTGGTAAGCAGGGAGCTGCTCTTCATTGTGGTGCATGGGCTTCTCATTGTGGTGACTTCTCTTGTTGTAGAGCACAGGCTCTAGATGCACAGGCTTCAGTAGTTGTGGCATGTGGGCTCAGTAGTTGTGGTGCACGGGCTTATTGCTCCGCGGCATGTGGGATCTTCCTGGACCAGGGCTCGAACCCATGTTCCCTGCATTGGCAGATGGATTCTTAACCACTGAGCCACCAGGGAAGCCCCATACTGTGGTTTTTTTGGGTTTTGATTTTGTTTTTTAGTCTAGTAAATAGTGTATGTTTCCAGTTTCCCTTGGATGCTGATTATAATCACATATTCTATGCTTCTAAAGGATAGGTGTTGATTTTTAATTCATAAATCATTTTTATTAAGTATGGTATTCAGATCCTCTAGAGTGTTATTTATTGCTAATCTTCCTTGATAGGTTAATACTGAGAGTGAGGTAAATCTCTATAATTATTACCTTTTATTTACTTCCTCTTAAGATTGCAAACAATTTTTATTTCAAACATTTTAATGCATAATAGTAAAATTGTGAATTTTATCAATGTAACAAGACCACATTGAATCTTACCTGTTGATGTCAATTTACTACCTTGTTTTCTTTTTTGGTATTTCCCTGATAGAATTTGTTTTTGAACTTTTGAATTTTATTTAATTTATTTTTTTATACAGTAGGTTCTTATTAGTTATCCATTTTATACTTATTAGTGTATATATGTTAATTCCAATCTCCCAATTCATCACACCATCCCCTTGCCCCTGCCGCTTTCCCCCTTGGTGTCCATACGTTTGTTCGCTACATCTGTGTCTCAATTTCTGCCCTGCAAACTGGTTCATCTGTACCATTTTTCTAGGCTCCACATATGTGCATTAATATACGATATTTTTCTCTTTCTGACATAGTTCACTCTGTATAACAGTCTCTAGATTCATCCACGTCTCTACAAATGACCCAATTTCAGTCCTTTTTAAGGCTGAGTAATATTCCATTGAATATATGTACCACATCTTCTTTATCTATTCATCTATCGATGGGTATTTAGGTTGCATCCATGACCTAACTATTTTAAATAGTGCTGCAATGAACATTGGGGTGCATGTGTCTTTTTGAATTATGGTTTTCTCTTGCTATATGCCCAGTAGTGGGATTGCTGGGTTTTATGGTAATTCTATTTTTAGTTCTTTAAGGAACCTCCATACTGTTCTCCATAGTGGCTGTATCAATTTACATTCCCACCAACAGTAAAAGAGTGTTCCCTTGTCTCCACACTCTCTCCAACATTTGTTGTTTGTAGATTTTGTAGATGATGGCCATTCTGACTGGTGTGAGGTGATACCTCATTGTAGTTTTTATTTGCATTTCTCTAAAAGTTAGTGATGTTGAGCAGCTTTTCATGTGCTTCTTGGCCATCTGTATGTCTTCTTTGGAGAAATGTCTATTTAGGTCTTCTGCCCATTTTTTCATTGGCTTGTTTGTTTTTTTAATATTGAGCTGCATGAGCTGTTTATATATTTTGGAGTTTAATCCTTTGTCTGTTGATTCGTTTGCAAATATATTCTCCCATTCTGAAGGTTGTCTTTTTGTCCTGTGTGTAGTTTCCTTTGCTTTGCAAAAGCTGTTAAGTTTCATTAGGTCACACTTGTTTATTTTTGTTTTTATTCCCATTATTCTAGGAGGTGGATCAAAAAAGATCTTTCTGTGATTTATGTCAAAGAGTGTTCTTCCTATGTTTTCCTCTAAGAGTTTTATAGTGTCCAGTCTTACATTTAGGTCTCTAATCCATTTTGTTTTTGTGTATGGTGTTAGAGAGTGTGCTAATTTCATTCTTTTACATGTAGCTGTCTAGTTTTCCCAGAATCACTTATTGAAGAGGCTGTCTTTTCTCCACTGTATATCCTTGCCTCCTTTGACATAGGTTAGTTGACCATAGGTGTGAGGGTCTGTCTCTGGGCTTTCTATCCTGTTCCGTTGATCCCTATTTCTGTTTTTGTGCCAGTACCATACTGTCTTGATTACTGTAGCTTTGTAGTATAGTCTGAAGTCAGGGAGCCTGATTCCTTCAGCTCCGTTTTTTTCCCTCAAGACTGCTTTGGCTATTCGGGGTCTTTTCTGACTCCATACAAGTTTTAAGATTTTTTGTTCTAGTTCTGTAAAAAATGCCATTGGTAATTTCATAGGGAACGCAATCCGTAGATTTCTTTGGGTAGTATAGTCATTTTCACAATATTGATTCATCCAATCCAAGAACATGGTATATCTTTACATCTCTTGGTATCATCTTTAATTTCTTTCATCAGTCTTACAGTTTTCTGCATACAGGTCTTTTGTCTCCCTAGGTAGGTTTACTCCTAGATTTTTTGGGGATTTTTTTGTTTGTTTTGTTTTTTGTGGTACGCGGGCCTCTCACTGTTGTGGTCTCTCCCGTTGTGGAGCACAGGCTCTGGACGCGCAGGCTCAGCGGTCATGGCTCAGGGCACAGCCGCTCCATGGCATGTGGGATCTTCCTGGACCAGGGCATGAACCCGTGTCCCCTGCATCAGCAGGCGGACTCTCAACCACTGCACCACCAGGGAAGCTCTATTCCTAGGTATTTATTCTTTTCATTGCAGTAGTAAATGGGAGTGTTTCCTTCATTTCTTTTTCACATTTTTCATCACTCGTGTATAGGAATGCAAGAAATTTCTGTGCATTAATTTTGTATCCTGCAACCTTACCAAATTCATTGATTAGCTCTAGTAGTTTTCTGGTGGCATCTTTAGGATTCTCTATGTATAATATCATGTCATCTGCAAACTGTGACAGTTTTACTTCTTCTTTTCCAATTTGTATTCCCTTTATTTCCTTTTCTTCTCTGATTGTCGTGGCTAGGACTTCCCAAACTATGTTGAAGAATAGTGGTGAGAGTGGACGTACTTGTCTTTTTCCTGATCTTAGAGGAAATGCTTTCAGTTTTTCACCTTTGAGAATGATGTTTGCTGTGGGTTTGTCATATATGGCCTTTATTATATTGAGGTAAGTTCCCTCTATGCCCACTTTCTGGAGAGTTTTTATCATAAATGCGTGTTGAATTTTGTCAAAACCTTGTCTGCATCTATTGTGATGATTGTATGGTTTTTCTTCTTCAGTTTGTTAATATGGTGTATCACATTGATTGATTTGTGTATATTGAAGAATCCTTGCATCCCTGTGGTAAATCCCACTTGATCATGGTTATGATCCTTTTAATGTGTTGTTGGATTCTGTTTGCTAGTATTCTGTTGAGGATTTTTGCATCTATGTTCAGTGATATTGGCTTGTAATTTTCTTTTTTTGTAGTATCTCCGTCTGCTTTATCAGGGTGGTGGTGGCCTTGTAGAATGAATTTGGAAGTATTCCTTCCTCTGCAAGTTTTTGGAAGAGTTTTAGAAGAATGGGTGTTAGCTCTTCTATAAATGTTTGATAGAATTCACCTGTGAAGCCATCTGGTCCTGGACTTTTATTTGTTGGAAGATTTTTAATCACAGTTTCAATTTCATTACTCGTGATTGGTCTGTTCATATTTTCTATGTCTTCCTGGTTCAGTCTTGGAAGGTTATACCTTTCTAAGAATTTGTCCATTTCTTCCAGGTTGTCCATTTTATTGGCATAGACTTGCTTGTAGTAGTCTCTTAGGATACTTTGTATTTCTGTGGTGTCTGTTGTAACTTCTCCTTTTTCATTACTAATTTTATTAATCTCAGTCCTCTCTTTTTCTCGATGAGTCTTTCGTTTATCTTCTCAAAGAACCCGGTTTTAGTTTTATTGATCTTTGCTATTGTTTTCTTTGTTTCTGTTTCATTTATTTCTGCTTTGATCTTTATGATTTCTTTCCTTCTACTAACTTTCAGTTGTGTTTGTTCTTCTTTCTCTAGTTTCTTTAAGTGTAATGTTACATTGCTTATTTGAGATTTTTCTTGTTTCCTGAGGTAGGCTTGTATTGCTATAAACTTCCCTCTTAGAACTGCTTTTGGTACATCCCATAGGTTTTGGATTGTTGTGCTTTTGTTGTAATTTCTTTCTAGGTATTTTTTGATTTCCTCTTTGATTTCTTCAGTGACCTCTTGGCTATTTAGTAATGTATCATTTAGCCTCCATGTGTTTGTGTTTTTTACATTTTTTTCCCCTGTAATTGATTTCTAATCTCATAGCCTTGTGGTCAGAAAGATGCCTGATATGACTTCATTTTTCATAAATTTACTGAGGCTTGATTTGTGACCCAAGATGTGATCTAACCTGTAGAATGTTCTATGTGCACTTGAGAAGAAAGTGCAATCTGCTGTTTTTGGATGGAATGTCCTATAAATATCAATTAAATCTTTCTGGTCTATTTTGTCATTTAAAGTTTGTGTTTCCTTACTAATTTTCTGTTTTCATGATCTTTCCATTGGTTTAAGTGAGGTGTTAAAGTCCCACACTATTACTGTGTTACTGATGATTTCCCCTTTTATAGCTGTTAGCTGTTGCCTTATGTATTGAGGTGCTCCTATGTTGGGTGCATATATATTTATAATTGTTATATCCTCTTTTTGGATTGATCCCTTGATCATTATGTTCTGTCCTTCCTTGTCTCTTGTAACATTCTTTATTTTAGAGTCTATTTTATGTGATATGAGTATTCCTACTCCAGCTTTCTTTTGATTTCCATTTGCATGGAATATCTTTTTCCATCCCCTCACTTTCAGTCTCTATGTGTCCCCAGATCTGAAGTGGGTCTCTTGTAGACAGCATATAGATGGATTCTGTTTTTGTATTAATTCAGCAAGCTTGTTCTTTTGGTTGGAGCATTTAATCCATTCATGTTTAAGGTAATTATCGATATGTATGTTCCTATTACCATTTTCTTAATTGTTATGGTTTTGTTTTTTGTAGGTCCTTTTCTTCTCTTGCATTTCCCACTTAGAGGAGTTCCTTTAGTATTTGTTGTAGAGTTGGTTTGGTGGTGCTGAATTCTCTTAGCTTTCGCTTGTCTGTAAACTTTTGATTTCTCCTTCGAATCTGAATGAAATCCTTGCTGGGTAGAGTAATCTTGTTTGTAGGTTCTTCCCTTTCATCACTTTAAATATATGGTGTCACTCCCTTCTGGCTTGTAGAGTTTCTGCTGAGAAATAAGCTGTTAACCTTATGGGAGTTACCTTGTATGTTATTTTTTGTTTTTCCCTTGTTGCTCTCAATAGTTTTTCTTTGTCTTTAATTTTTGTCAATTTGATTACTATGTGTCTCAGCTGTTTCTCCTTGGGTTTATCTTGCCTGGGACTCTCTGTGCTTCCTGGACTTGGATGGTTATTTCCTTTCCCATGTTAGAGATTTTTTCGACTATAATCTCTTCAAATATTTCCTTGGGTCCTTTCTCTCTCTCTTCCCCTTCTGGGACCCCTATAATGCAAATGTTGTTGCATTTACTGTTGTCCCAGAGGTCTCTTAGGCTGTCTTCATTTCTTTTCATTCTTTTTTCTTTATTCTGTTCTGCAGCAGTGAATTCCACCATTCTGTCTTCCAGGTCACTTATCCGTTCTTCTGCCTCAGTTATTCTGCTATTGATTCCTTCTAGTGTAGTTTTCATTTCAGTTATTGTATTGTTTATCTCTCTTTGTTTATTCTTTAATTTTTCTAGATGTTTGTTCTTTAACTCTTCTAGGTTCTTGTTAAAAATTTCTTGCATCCTCTCAATCTTTGCCTCCATTCTTTTTCCAAGGTCCTGGATCATCTTCATTATCATTATTCTGAATTATTTTTCTGGAAGGTTGCCTATCTCCACATTTAGTTTTTTTTCTGGGGTTTTATCTTGTTCCTTTATCTGGTACAAAGTCCTCTGCCTTTTCATTTTGTGTATCTTTCTGTGAATGTGGTTTTCCTTCCACAGCTGCAGAATTGTAGTTCTTCTTGCCTCTGCTGTCTGCCCTCTGGTAGATGAAGATATCTAAGAGGTTTGTTCAAGTTTCCTGATGGGAGGGACTGGTGTTTGGTAGGGCTGTGTGTTGCTCTGGTGGGCAGAGCTCAGTAAAACTTTAATCCACTTGTCTGCTGATGGTTGTTTGGCCTGAAGTGACCCAACACTGGAGCCTACCCCGCTCTTTGGTGGGGCTAATGGTGGGCTCTGGGAGGGCTCATGCCAAGGAGTACTTCACAGAACTTCTGCTTCCACTGTCCTTGTCCCCATGGTGAGCCACATCCACCCCCCGCCTCTGCAGGAGACCCTCCAATACTAGCAGGTAGTTCTGGTTCAGTCTCCTATGGGGTCACTGCTCCTTCCCCTGGGTCCTGATGCACACACTAATTTGTGTGTGCCGTCCAAGAGTGAAGTCTCTGTTTCCTCCAGTCCTGTCAAAGTCCTACAATCAAATCCCTCTAGGCTTCAAAGTCTGATTCTCTAGGAATTCCTCCTCCCATTGCTGGACCCCCAGGTTGGGAAACCTGACATGGGGCTCAGAACCTTCATTCCAGTGGGTGGACTTCTGTGGTATAAGTGTTCTCCATTGTGTGAGTTACCCACCCAGCAGTTATGGGATTTGAGTTTTTTGTGATTGCGCCCCTCGTGCCATCTCATCATGGCTTCTCCTTTGTCTTTGGATGTGGGGTATCTTTTTTGGTGAGTTCCTGTGTCTTCCTGTCAATGATTGTTCAGCAGTTAGGTGTGATTCCAGTGCTCTCACAAGAGGGAGTGAATGCATGTCCTTTTACACTGCCATCTTCCCTCCTCCCTGATAGAATTTTTACTTGTCTTCCATTTTATACTTTTTTGGTACTTCATTATAGATGTGGCTTGTAAACCAGCATATGGTTATGATTTTGTGTCCCAATCTGCAAAGCATTGTTTTTAATAATATAACTTGGGACTCCCCTGGTGGCGTAGTGGTTAAGAATCTGCCTGCCAATGCAGGAGACACGGGTTTGAGCCCTGGTCTGGGGAGATTGCACATGCTGAGGAGCAACAAAGCCCCTGTGCCACAACTACTGCGCCTGCACTCTAGAGCCCACGAGCCACAACTACTGAAGCCCGCATGCCTAGAGCCGTGCTCTGCAACAAGGGAAGCCACCACAAGGAGAAGCCCTTGCACCACAAAAAAGAGTAGCCCCGCTCGCCACAACTAGAGAAAGCCTGTACATAGCAAAGAAGAGCCAATGCAACCAAAAAAAAAAAAAAAGTAAAATAAAATAAAGGATGTATGGCTTAAAATTTATAGATAATAAAATATACAATACTGTTTATTGCAAATTCCACTTAGCCAACTGATTCTAACAGAAAACTTTCATTGATTTTTGCTGAACCCTTGTATCTGTAGCAAAATTATAGTTGCAATTGATGAGTGAGTATAGCTTCAACATGAATGTTTATGAACATGAATTTTCATTTATGTTACCAAGGAAGGTAAAAGTAAAACAACAAAAACATATTTCAAAACTTTACAAAAGGGGGCTTCTCTGGTGGCACAGTAGTTGAGAGTCCGCCTGCCAATGCAGGGGACATGGGTTCTTGCCCTGGTCCGGGAATATCCCACGTGCCATGGAGCAGCTAGGCCCGTGAGCCATGGCCGCTAAGCCTGCGCGTCCGGAGCCTGTGCTCTGCAACGGGAGAGGCCACAACAGTGAGAGGTCCACGTACCACAAAAAAAAAAAAAAACTTTACAAAAAAATCTTTATATATTTATCAGTGACATGAGGACATCTTTGCTGAAAAATATGATGGTAAGAATATTTCCTCAAATTTTTGTGCTATTCCCAATGCAAAGCCTACATATATAAAAAATGTAAATTGTATACTATTTTGGAATTCAAAATACACTATTTTAAGTTTAATTTTTTTTAATATTATTTATTTATTTTTTGGCTGCATCAGGTCTTAGTTGCAGCATGCGGGATCTTTTGTTGCAGCACACACGCTCTTTGTTGTGGTGTGTGGGCTTCACTCTAGTTGTGGCACGCAGGTTCCAGAGCACGTGGGCTCTGTAGTTGTGGTGTGTGGGCTTAGTTGCCCAGCAGCATGTGGAATCTTAGTTCCCCGACCAGGGATCAAACCTATGTACCTTGCATTGCGAGACAGTTGGACCACTGGATCACCACGGAAGTCCCATTAAGTTTAATTTTTGAATGGGTAATACTTTCACGTGGTCTACTCTGCATTATTAACATTTTACTATTACTTTCTTAAGTTTTGATAATCAACAAAACAATGAATCAAGTCTTGATGATAATTTTTGCCAGTTTCTGTGGTGTAAATATTCCTATCATGGCCAATTTCAAGCTACAGACATGAAGATAAACCAAATGCAGACTTGGAAATAGATGCACAATGCTATACCATTATATCATATTTCCAACATACAGATAAAATAGATACAAATAGCCTCCAGAGCATAGACAATAGAAAATGTAGTAAAATACATAATTAGGAATTGATGGCTTTCAAGTATTTATTACTTTCAGTTTTAATAAAATGTATGCTTGTTTTTTGTTTGTTTGTTTTGTTTCTTTGTTTGTTTGTGATACTTGGGCCTTTCACTGTTGTGGCCTCTCCCGTTGCGGAGCACAGGCTCCGGACACGCAGGCTCAGCAGCCATGGCTCACGGGCCCAGCCGCTCTGCATTATGTGGGATCTTCCTGGACAGGGGCATGAACCCGAGTCCCCTGCATTGGCAGGCGGACTCTCAACCACTGCACCACCAGGGAAGGCCAAATGTATGTATTTTTAATTTGTATAATTTAATTTTTAAAATTTATTTATTTTGGCTGCACTGGGTTTTTGTTGCTGTGTGTGGACTTTCTCTAGTTGCAGCGAGTGGGAGCTTCTCTTTGTTGTGGTGCACGGGCTTCTCATTGTGGTGGCTTTTCTGGTTGGGGAGCACGGGCTCTAACTGCACAGTCTTCAGTAGTTGTGGTACACGAGCTCAGTAGCTGTGGCTCGCAGGCTCTAGAGTGCAGGCTCAGTAGTTCTGGTGCATGGGCTTAGTTGTTCTGCAGCATGTGGGATCTTCCTGGACCAGGGCTCCAACCGTGTCCCCTGCATTGGCAGGTGGATTCTTTTTTTTTTTTTTTAACATCTTTATTGGAGTATAATTGCTTTACAATGGTGTGTTAGTTTCTGCTTTATAACAAAGTGAATCAGCTACACATATACATATATCCCCATATCTCCTCCCTCTTGCGTCTCCCTCCCACCCTCCCTTTCCACCCCTCTAGGTGGTCACAAAGAACAGAGCTGATCTCTCTGTGCTATGCGGCTGCTTCCCACTAGCTATGTATTTTACATTTAGTAGTATATATAAGTCTGTACATATATACTCTCATGGAGAGAGTCCATACCACTCTCACACTTTGTCCAGCTTACTCTTCACCCTCCCTGTGTCCTCAAGTCCATTCTCTACGTCTGTGTCTTTATTCCTGTCCTGCCCCTAGGTTCTTCAAAACCGTTTTTTGTTTGTTTGTTTTTTAGATTCCATATATGTTAGCATACGGTATTTGTTTTTCTCTTTCTGACTTACTTCACTCTGTGTGACAGACTTTATGTCCATCCACTTCACTACAAATAACTCAATTTCGTTTCTTTTTATGGTTGAGTAATATTCCATTGTATATATGTGCCACGACTTCTTTATCCTTTCATCTGTTAATGGACACTTAGGTTATTTCCATGTCCTGGCTATTGTAAATACAGCTGCAATGAACATTGTGGTGCATGACTTTTTTTGAATTATGGTTTTCTCAGGGTATATGGCCAGTAGTGGGATTGCTGGGTTGTATGGTAGTTCTATTTTTAGATTTTTAAGAAACCTCCATACTGTTCTCCATAGTGGCTGTATAAATTTACATTCCCACTAACAGTGCAAGAGGGTTCCCTTTGCTCCACACCCTCTCCAACATTTATTGTTTGTAGATTTTTTGATGATGGCCATTCTGACTGGTGTGAGGTGATACCTCATTGTAGTTTTCATTTGCATTTCTCTAATAATTAGTGATGTTGAGCATTCTTTCATGTGTTTATTGGAAATCTGTATGTCTTCTTTGGAGAAATGTCTATTTAGGTCTTCTGCCCATTTTTGGATTGGGTTGTTTGTTTTTCCTGATATTGAGCAGCATGAGCTGCTTGTAAATTTTGGAGATTAATCCTTTGTCAGTTGCTTCATTTGCAAATATTTTCTCCCATTCTGAGGGTTGTCTTTTGGTTTTGTTTATGGTTTCCTTTGCTGTGCAAAAGCTTTGAAGTTTCATTAGGTCCCATTTGTTTATTTTTGTTTTTATTTCCATTTCTCTAGGAGGTGGGTCAAAAAGGATCTTGCTGTGATTTATGTCATAGAGTGTTCTGCCTATGGTTTCCTCTAAGAGTGTGATAGTGTCTGGCCTTACATTTAGGTCTTTAATCCATTTTGAGCTTCTTTTTGTGTATGGTGTTAGGGAGTGATCTAGTTTCATTCTTTTACATGTAGCTGTCCAGTTTTCCCAGCACCACTTATTGAAGAGGCCGTCTTTTCTCCATTGAATATTCTTGCCTCCTTTATCAAAAATAAGGTGACCATATGTGTGTGGGTTTATCTCTGGGCTTTCTATCCTGTTCCATTGATCTATATTTCTGTTTTTGTTCCAGTATAATATTGTCTTGATTACTGTAGCTTTGCAGTATAGTCTGAAGTCAGGGAGCCTGATTACTCCAGCTCTTTATTTCTTTCTCAATATTGCTTTGGCTATTCAGGGTCTTTTGTGCTTCCATACAAATTGTGAAATTTTTCATTCTAGTTCTGTGAAAAATGCCATTGGTAACTTAATAGGGATTGCATTGAATCTGTAGATTGCTTTGGGTAGTAGAGTCATTTTCACAATATTGATTCTTCCAATCCAAGAACGTGGTATATCTCTCCATCTGTTTGTATCATCTTTAATTTCTTTCATCAGTGTCTTATAGTTTTCTGCATATAGGTCTTTTATTTCCTTAGGTAAGCTTATTCCTAGGTATTTTATTCTTTTTGTTGCAATGGAAAATAGCAGTGTTTCCTTAATTTCTCTTTCTGATTTTTCATCATTAGTATATAGGAATGCAAGAGATTTCTGTGCATTAATTTTGTATCCTGCTACTTTACCAAATTCATTGATTAGCTCTAGTAGTTTTCTGGTAGTGTCCTTAGGGTTCTCTATGTCATCTGCAAACAGTGACAGCTTTACCTCTTCTTTTGTGATTTGGATTCCTGTTATTTCTTTTTCTTCTCTGGTTGCTGTGGTTATAACTTCCAAAACTATGTTGAATAATAGTGGTGAGAGTGGGCAACCTTGTCTTTTTCCTGATCTTAGTGGAAATGGTTTCAGTTTTTCACCATGGAGAATGATGTTGGCTGTGGGTTTGTCATATATGGCCTTTATTATGTTGAGGTACATTCCCTCTGCCTACTTTCTGAAGGGTTTTTTTTCATAAATGGGTATTGAATTTTGTTGAAAGCTTTTTCTGCATCTATTGAGATGACCATATGGCTTTTATCCTTCAATTTTTTTATATGGTGTATCACATTGATTGATTTGTGTATATTGAAGAAGCCTTGGCTGGTGGATTTTTAACCACTGCACCACCAGGGTAGTCCCTATATAATTTAATTTTTTTAATATACATTTAGTTTATTTATTTATTTTTGGCTGCAGTGGGTCTTTGTTGCTGCGTGCTGGTTTTTCTCTAGTTGTGGAGAGCGGGGTTACTCTTCATTGTGGTGCGTGGGGTTTTCATTGTGGTGGCTTCTCTTGTTGAGGAGCATGGGCTCTATGCACACGGGCTTCAGTAGTTGTGACACGTGGGCTTCAGTAGTTGTGGCTTGTGGGCTCTAGAGTGCAGACTCAGTAGTTGTGGCGCACAGGCTTTGTTGCTCTGCAGCATGTGGGATCTTCCCGCACCAGAGCTCGAGCCCATGTCCCCTGCATGGGCAGGTGGATTCTTATCCACTGTGCCACCAGGGAAGCCCTATAATTTAATTTTTAATAATGAGTGTGTTTAAGAGCTAGACTACAAAATTCCTAAAAATAACAATCTTCTTTCAAGAGTCTGTAAGAGCTAGTTCCAGCATACCACTGTAGCCATCAGCAGTAAGGCCTAAGAAGCAGAGAAAGCCAATCTGCAGAGATGAGAAAGAGAGAAGAAAGAGGGGGAGGAGGAGGAAGAGAAGGAAGACAAAGTAAAAGAGAATAAGAAGAACAAGAATGCAAAGAAAGGTAAAGGTAAGAGAGGTTAAGGGAACTATGGCCTGGATTCCTGACTTGTT
Source organism: Stenella coeruleoalba (assembly GCF_951394435.1). Taxonomy (NCBI): domain Eukaryota; kingdom Metazoa; phylum Chordata; class Mammalia; order Artiodactyla; family Delphinidae; genus Stenella; species Stenella coeruleoalba. The sequence goes on from NC_137161.1 coordinate 32,085,249, forward strand.
CAACTTCTTAGTTCCAGTCCCTTCCTGCAGCCTAGTGCATTTCTGTATTGTAAAGATGTACCTCATATCCTTATAATAAATGCTTCCTTTAAAAAAAAATTTACACTTTACTAGGAACAATTTGCTGAACCCAAACCAGCTTAAGATTAATAATTAATACTTGGTGTTCATGCGCTCAAATGTATGTCACATTTTTATTAGAATGCAGTGACAAAGATAATATATTTATATCATTAATATATAGAGTTATAGCCACCCAAGGTGCAAATATTCCTAAACATGTTTGACCCAAAGTGCTATACAGTATGTGTAGTGCTTGTTTATAACAGCAAAGTTTACTGTTCATATGTCTTGTTGATATTAATCTATAAATTTTTTTAACTTAGTTTTTGAATAAATTTTTCTCTTTATTAATTCTTCTTTTTAAAAATTAATTAATTAATCTTATTTTTGGCTGCGTTGGGTCTTCATTGCTGCTCAAGTGCTTTCTCTAGTTGCAGCGAGCTGGGGCTACTCTCCGTTACAGTGCATGGGCTTCTCATTGCAGTGGCTTCTCTTGTTCCGGAGCATGGGCTCTAGGTGTGCAGGATTCAGTAATTGTGTCACGCAGCCTCAGTAGTTATGACTCTGGGCTCTAGAGTGCAGGCTCAGTAGTTGTGGCACATGGGCTTAGTTGCTCCGGGGCATGTGGGATCTTCCTGGACCAGGGCTTGTACCTGTGTCCCCTGCTTTGGTAGGGGGATTCTTAACCATTGAGCCACCAGGGGAGTCCCTATTAATTCTTCTTGGCTTCAATTAAAGTACAGAAGTGTATGGTGCCTTTTTGTAAAACTATTAGGATTGACTTTGGTCCAGCTTGAAACCTTTTAATACCCACCCAGATTGCTCCTAATATCATCCTGCATCACTTACCCTTCTTTACTTACAGGAGACAGTCCATATTCCTTAGCATGGCTTTCAAGGCCCTTCCCAGACTGGCTCCTTCTCAACCTTCCAGTCCCCTGGACTCATCAGATGGTTGTTAATTCACGTTGCCTGCCCTCTCTGCCTAGAATGAATGCTTGTTTCCTGCCCTTGCATTCCCACTTCATCTGGGAAGACATTGCTTTTTCTCAAGGCCTCACCACCTGTGTGCCCCCATTCTGGTCCAAGCCCTCCAGCCCCATTATAACAGCATGGCAGGAACTGCTATTTCACTACCCACTTATTAGTTGTATGCGAGGCTGCCTTTTCAGCTAAAATGTGGACTTTTGGAGGAAAAGCAGTATGACTTGTTCTTGGACCCCCAGGATCTCACACAGGACCTGTCACATAGCAGGTGTTCACTAAATTTCTCATGAATTGAAGTAAACATGTTTTAGGGGCAGAAAGAGCCTGATTTTCCCCACGCATATGGTAGGAAGTCCTGGGATTTAGCCAGAAAAGCTTCTGGGAGAATTTTTTTGGTAAGTCTGGTAAGCAGGGCTTGTCCCTAACCTAACTTTCCATCTGTTTGCTACACTATCCCCTGCCAAATCTTCAACCTTAAGGATATTGATTAATGCCATGAGCTCAAGGACTTGTACATTAGTTACTATCACTGTGTAACAAATACTCTAAATTTAGTGGCTGAAGTGATAAATTTCATCTCCCATGGTTTCTGCCATGCAAGGATTTGGGAGTTGTTTGGCTTTGTGTTCCTGACTCAGGATCTCTTTTGAGGTCACAGATGTCAGCCGGGACTGCAGTGACCTGGAGGCTTGGCCAGGGCTCTCTCATGGCTGGCAAGTTGGTTCCTGTCCTTATGGGTTTCTCCATGAAGTTGCTGAATGGTCTTGTGGCATGGAGGCTGGCTTCTCCCAGAGCAAGCAATGTAAGAGGCCAAGGCAGAAGCTGTGTTGCCTTTTCTGATCTGGCTTTGGAAGACACCCACCATCACTTCTGTCATATTCTATTGATCACACAGGCCAGCCTTACTTCAAGATGGGAGGAGACTACACAAGGGCAAGAATACCATGAGGTGATTATCATGAGGACCCTCCTGAAAGCTGATGACTACAACTAGACTGAAAGATAAGATGTATCTTATTATATAACTACATGATAAAAGAAATAAAGAACACAATGTACCAAGTGATTAGTAGACCTTACGTGATACATTCCAAAGGTTGTTCCTAAAATCCTGAGGGCTGGAAAAAATTGTATGCATGCCCAGAAGGAAGAGAGAATTTCAGACACATCACCAGCAGTAATTATAGCTTAATCAATACTATCATTTATTTAACAATACTTCAAGATGCTCATGGATCTCAAAGATAAAAGCCCATAGCCTTACATAGTATCCCCTGCTACAAGCCAAATCCCAATACTTCCCAATACTTTTGTATGGTAATAAGCAATCTGAATTTGAGATAACTTTGTGCGCATAATCAAGAAATTGTGTGGATCCTTTGTTAAAGGAGTCTTACCTTAGTACTCTTTAAAAGTGCCCCATGGAGGCCTGTACTGTCCTTGTCTGTTTAACGTATTAATCAGTGGTTTGGAATGAAAAAATGTTTATCAAATTGTAAATGACTCAAGCTTGAAGGAATAGTTACTACATGAGATGATAATACCAGGTTTTAGGGCAATTCCCATGGGCTAGAATGATGGACTGAACAAGTAAAAGCAAACTTAACAGGGACATATGAAGAGGCTGATATTCAGATCCACTTAGTTATTTAAGTCTTCTAAGTCCTCAACTCACATGTCCCTTCCATTAGAGAGCACGCATGGCCCAGTCACTCTTGGGAAATGCCCCCTCTTCCCTATTTCTGATACCCCATTCTGACAGGTAGACCCTCCTCCAGGTTCTGCATCCTTTCTCCAGGGCCAGACTAGGAGGGTCTTCAGGGTTATGGGGAAATAAATGCAGAGGAACTGGATTAGAAAAACCCCTTCATGACTGAGTAGGCCTCATCAGCATCCTTTGTCCCTCTTCTAACCTCCATTCTTCTCCTCCGCATAAGGAAACATACTATCCCTCACCTAAGTCTACCTATGTGGAAATGTGTAAGATAGTCCTTTCCATAGATGACTATCCTTTTGGATTTTTCTTTAAACTTCACAGGATCTGACTTTCATCTTTTGGACACCTAAAGAAACCACCATGATCACTCATGGTCATTAATCTTTTCCTAGAGGGAATAGGTTAAAAGATGGATGTTTGAGTATGGTCATCAAAAGGAAAATAAGTACTTAGAGCTCAAGCCTTCATGAAACTGTGTGCTTGGAAAAATGAGGGCTCTGTTTTAGTCAGTATAGGTTAGGTAAAGCTGCAGTATCAAACAACAATCTAAGTGGCTCAAAACTAGAGTTTATTTTTCACTCACATAACATGTACATTGCAATTCAGGAAACAAGTTAACAGGGCTGCCCCATCTGAAACACCACTGGTCACCACCACAGAGAGAAAGGAAGATGGAGGACACGTACTGATTGTTAGTTGCTTTTTCCTAGATGTGGCACATGTCACTTTTGTCCTTATTTCATTAGCAAGAGCAAGTTGATGGTCATACCTAACTTTAAGGGGACAGGGAATTGGAATCCTCCCCTATGTCCAGATATGAGGGAGATTAGAAATTGGCAAATGGAATAATGTCAGTCACAGGCTCTATGTATAAGTAGAATGGTGCTATTTTTTAATTTGTGGAGCTGAGGGAGAGGTAGGCAATGGGAGATACTGGTTTCTAATTATTTTTAATAGAAAGAATCCCTCAATCTGAACTAAAGAAATAAAATGAAAAGTCAACCTGTCACTTGGATACTCCAACCACCAGTTCTCCTCTACAGGGCAATCATGATTACCAGTTTTCTGTGTCTCCTTCCCTCCAAATTATCTACAAATAATCACACATGTTTATAAAAATATGAGTTTGTTATATATAGTATGTGTTGTATATAGCATAAAGAAAAATGCAAAACAAGAAACAAAAAAACTTGCATGTAGAGTTTAACTAAAAAAAAAACTCATCGGGGCTTCTCTGGTGGTGCAGTGGTTGAGAGTCTGCCTGCCGTTGCAGGGGACACTGCCCCGGTCCGGGAGGATACCACATGCCGCAGAGCGGCTGGGCCTGTGAGCCGTGGCCGCTGAGCCTGCGCGTCCAGTGCCTATGCTCCACAACGGGAGAGGCCACAACAGTGAGAGGCCCGCGTACCGCAAAAAAAAAACAAACAAAAAAACAACTCATCAACACCCAGATGAAGGAATAGAAATGAGAAGTTCCCTTGCCAAATCTCCCTGTGTGCCCCTCCCTGGTCATAACTGACTCATCCTTTTAGGTGCCCATGATTCTGACTTTTGTGATAGTTACTTCCTTGCCTTAAAAAAAAAAAATTTAGCACCTTCATATATATCCCTAAGTGATATAATTTAATTTTTCCTGTTTTCAAAATTTACAAAACGGAGTCTGTATAATCCTTTGAGTCTTGTATTGTCTTTTGAGTCTTGTTTCTTTCAATCAACATTTTGTTTGTGATATTCATCCTCGCATAGCTGTAGTTTTGTCATTTTTATTACCATGTAGTATTTTGTTAGAAATTTACCACAAAACAAAACAATAAAACAACAAAAAAGAAACATCACAATTTCTCCATTTAAAAATTTTCTAATTTTTCCATCTTAATGTCCTCTTGATAGACATTTGAGTTGTCTGCAGTTGGGGCTGTTAAATGCAATGCTGCTGTGAACATCCTTGTCCATGGGTCTTGGTGCATAAGTGCATGAATTTCTCTCATGTGTGTACCCAGAAGGGAAATTACCGGGTTATAGAGTACAAACGCCTTCAACTTTAATAATAATGCCAGCTAGTTCTCCAAAGTGGTTATACCTGCTTATATTCTCACTAGCAGTATAAGAAATTTCTATAGCTTTATCAACTCTTGGTACTGTCAGAGTATATTATTATTTTACACAAATAGGAAAGTAGTGTAAAGTTCATTCTCCAACCTTGCCTTTTTTTTTTTTTGGTAATATAGCAGCATCATTTTATTTTGAATTCTTTGATTGGATAGTAACAGTTGATAAAAATCCCTATGATAAAACCTAATGACTCACTTCAGAAAAGATAGAGATGGGCCTTCCTAGCAAATATGGCAGAGAAAAGTCCAACTTTGCCTTTTTAAAAATATAAAAATACATCTTGGAATGTATGCCATCTAGAATATATAGACATCCATTTTCATGCTTGCTTAAAGTTCTTAGTTATGACTTTTATTTTCTCTACTATCTTAAATAATAAATCATTTTCAACATAGAGAGAGAGCTGTAGGACAAAGATGGCATGTATTCACAACTCATTCCTCTGTTCATGGCACACATTACTAATTGATCATGGCACTCTTTCCCACTGAGCACAAATGTAGCCTTAGAATCCTTCTCAATTCAGTGCTCTAATACCTTACTACTCAAAATGTAGTCCCAGGGCTTGCAGCATTAGCATCACCTGGGAGCTTGTTGGCAATGCAGAATCTCAGACTCTACTCCAAACTTACTGAATCAGAGTCTGCATTTAAGAAATATTCCCAGGTAATTCACCTGCATAAGGAAGTATAAGAAGTGCTGGCTTAGGCAGCATCTACAAAATACCAGTGAAATGTGTGTGTCCTCCCTATTCCAGAGGCACACTGCAAGCCTCTGTCCTTGGTCCTGTTCTTCCAAAGCGTTTATCTGTGCACTTCATGGGAACATAGGTGGCAGGCTGATCTGATGTGTCTACAGTAAGAATTCTAGAGGGGTAGCAGAAACACTGGATTGCAGAATCATGATACAAGCACACCGAGAGGGTGGAGTGAAGTACAGGCTCTAACCATTGAGCTAAATAAAATTTGACCAAGACAAACAAAAGACTTCATAGGAGCATATCTGAAAATAGCAGTGGCATATAAACATTCATGTATGGGGCTTCCCTGGTGGCACAGTGGTTGAGAGTCCACCTGCCGATGCAGGGGACATGGGTTCGTGCCCCGGTCCGGGAAGATCCCACATGCTGTGGAGCAGCTAGGCCCGTGAGCCATGGCCGATGAGCCTGCGCGTCCGGAGCCCGTGCTCCACAACGAGAGAAGCCACAACAGTGAGAGGCCCGCATACCGCAAACACACACACACACACACACACACACACACACAAATGTATGTATAATAATCATTTTGCTGTACACTTGAAACTAACACAACACTGTAAGTTAACTGTGCTTAAATTTTTAAAAGTAAAAATAAACATCTAATAACAACAACAAAAAAGAGAATAGCAGTGGCATGCAGTGTCTGTTATGAAACATTACCCTTGATGTCACACAGAAAGGCTGGGTTCCAGATTAGGTTGGGACACAAAACCATGCTCTTCCCTGCTCATATTAAGTCAATTAATGCACTAGAAAATACAGAGGCTCTGAGGTACCCATTGTAGTCAGTTCTCTTTGTTTAATTCAGCAGTCCCAAAACAGAACCCTTTCTGTATATCACCTATTAATATCTACAGGACTGATGTTATGGAACACAGTGTGGGAAACACTGGCTTGGGGTTTTAGTTTATGGTCTGGGCCATGAAAAAGAAATAGCTGGGAAGAGGGGAAAGATGGCGGAAGAGTAAGACGCGGAGATCACCTTCCTCCCCACAGATACATCAGAAATACATCTACACGTGGAACAACTCCTACAGAACATCTACTGAACGCTGGCGGAAGACCTCAGACCTCCCAAAAGGCAAGAAACTCCCCACGTACCTGGGTAGGGCAAAAGAAAAAAGAATAAACAGAGACAAAAGAATAGGGACGGGACCTGCACCAGCGGTAGCGAGCCGTGAGGAAGAAAGTTTCCACACACTAGAAGCCCCTTTGCGGGCAGAGACTGCGGGTAGCTGAGGGGGAAAGCTTCGGAGCCACGGAGGAGAGCACAGCAACAGGGTGTGGAGGGCAAAGCGGAGAGATTCCCGCACAGAGGATCGGTGCCGACCGGCACTCACCAGCCAGAGAGGCTTGTCTGCTCACCGGCCGGGGCGGGCGGGGCTGGGAGCTGAGGCTTGGGCTTCGGTCGAAGCGCAGGGAGAGGACTGGCGGCATGAACACAGCCTGAAGGGGTTAGTGCACGGCTAGCAGGGAGGGAGTCCGGGAAAAAGTCTGGACCTGCCGAAGTGGCAAGAGACTTTTTCTTCCCTCTTTGTTTCCTGGTGCGCGAGGAGAGGGGATTAAGAGCGCTGCTTAAAGGAGCTCCAGAGACGAGCGCAAGCTGCGGCTAAAAGCGCGGACCCCAGAGACAGGCATGAGACGCTAAGGCTGCTGCTGCCGGCACCAAGAAGCCTGTGTGCGAGCACAGGCCACTATCCCCACCCCCGTTCCGGGGAGCCTGTGCAGCCCGCCACTGCCAGGGTCCCGGGATCCAGTGACAACTTCCCCGGTAGAACGCACGGCGCGCCTCAGGCTGGTGTAACGTCATGTTGGCCTCTGCTGCCGCACGGTCGCCCCACACTCCGTACCCCTCACTCCCCCGGCCTGAGTGAGCGAGAGTCCCCGAATCAGCGGCTCCTTTAACCCCGTCCTGTCTGAGCGAAGAACAGACGCCCTCCCGGCGACCTACATGCAGAGGAGGGCCAAATCCAAAGGTGAACCTGGGAGCTGTGTGAACAAAGAAGACAAAGGGAAATCTCTCCCAGCAGCCTCAGGAACATCGGATTAAATCTCCACAATCAACTTGATGTACCCTGCATCTGTGGAATACCTGAATAGACAACGAATCATCCCAAATTGAGGAGGTGGACGTTGAGAGCAAGATTTATTATTTTCTCCCCTTCTCCTCTTTTTGTGAGTGTGTATGTGTATGCTTCTGTGTGAGATTTTGTCTGTATAGCATTGCTTTCACCATATGTCCTAGGGTTCTATCCATCCGTTTTTTTTTTTTTTTTTACTTAAAAAATTTTTTTTCTTCATAATTATTTTTTATTTTAATAAATTTATTTTACCTTACTTTATTTTATCCTCTTTCTTTCTACTTTTTCTCCCTTTTACTCTGAGCTGTGTGGATGAAAACCTCTTGGTGCTGCAGCCAGGAGTCAGTGCTGTGCGTCTGAGGTGGGAGAGCCAACTTCAGGACACTGGTCCACAAGAGACCTCCCAGCTCCTTGTAAAGTCAAACAGCGAAAATCTCCCAGAGATCTCCATCTCAACACCAACACGCAGCTTCACTCAACGACCAGCAAGCTACAGTGCAGGACACCCTATGCCAAACAACTAGCAAGACAGGAACACAACCCCACCCATTAGCAGAGAGGCTGCATAAAATCATAATAAGTCCACAGACACTCCAAAACACAACACCAGACGTGGAACTGCACACCAGAAAGACAAGATCCAGCCTCATCCACCAGAATATAGGCACTAGTCCCCTCCACCAGGAAGCCTACCCAACCCACTAAACCAACTTTAGCCACTGGGGACAGACACCCAAAACAACGGAAACTACGAACCTGCAGCCTGCAAAAAGGAGACCCTAAACACAGTAAGATAAGCAAAATGAGAAGACAAAAAACACACAGCAGATGAAGGAGCAACATAAAAACCGACCAGACCTAACAAATGAAGAGGAAATAGGCGGTCTACCTGAAAAAGAATTCAGAGTAATGATAGCAAAGATGATCCAAAAGCTCAGAAATAGAATAGAGAAAATGCAAGAAACATTTAACAAGGACCTAGAAGAACTAAAGATGAAACAAGCAATGAAGAAAAACACAATAAATGAAATTAAAAATACTCTAGAAGGGATCAATAGCAGAATAACTGAGGCAGAAGAACATATAAGTGACCTAGAAAATAAAATAGTGAAAATAACTACTGCAGAGAAGAATAAAGAAAAAAGAATGAAAAGAACTGAGGACAGTGTCAGAGACCTCTGGGACAACATTAAATGCACCAACATTTGAATTATAGGGGTTCCAGAAGAAGAAGAGAAAAAGAAAGGGACTGAGAAAATATTTGAAGAGATTATAGTTGAAAACTTCCCTAATATGGGAAAGGAAATAGTTAATCAAGTTAATCAAGAAGCACAAACAGTCCCATACAGGATAAATCTGAGGAGAAACACACCAAGACATATATTAATCAAACTGTCATAAATTAAATACAAAGAAAACATATTAAAAGCAGCAAGGGAAAAACAACAAATAACACACAATGGAATCCCCATAAAGTTAACAGCTGATCTTTCAGCAGAAACTCTGAAAGCAGAAGGGACTGACAGGACATCTTTAAAGTGATGAAGGAGAAAAAGCTACAACCAAGATTACTCAACCCAGCAAGGATCTCATTCAGATTTGATGGAGAAATTAAATCCCTTACAGACAAGCAAAAGCTGAGAGAGTTCAGCACCACCAAACCAGCTTTACAACAAATGCTACAGGATCTTCTATAGGCAAGAAACACAAGAGAAGGAAAAGACCTACAATAACAAACCCAAAACAATTAAGAAAATGGGAATAGGAACATACATATGAATAATTACCTTAAATGTAAATGGATTAAATGTTCCCACCAAAAGACACAGACTGGCTGAATGGATGCAAAAGCAAGACCCATATATATACTGTCTACAAGAGACCCACTTCAGACCTAGGGACACATACAGACTGAAAGTGAGGGGATGGAAAAAATATTCCATGTAAATGGAAACCAAAAGAAAGCTGGAGTAGCAATTCTCATATCAGACAAAATAGACTTTAAAGTAAAGACTATTAGAAGAGACAAAGAAGGACACTATATAATGATGAAGGGATTGATCCAAGAAGAAGATATAACAATTGTAAATATTTATGCACCCAACATAGGGGCACCTCAATACATAAGACAAATACTAACAGCCATAAAAGGGGAAATCGACAGTAACACATTCATAGTAGAGGACTTTAACACTCCACTTTCACCAATGGATAGATCATCCAAAACGAAAATAAATAAGGAAACACAAGCTTTAAATGATACATGAAACAAGATGGACTTAATTGATATTTATAGGACATTCCATCCAAAAACAACAGAATACACATTTTTCTCAAGTGCTCATGGAACATTCTCCAGGATAGATCATATAACAGGTCACAAATCAAGCTTTGGTAAATTTAAGAAAATTGAAATTGTATCAAGTATCCTTTCCGACCACAACGCTATGAGACTAGATATCAATTACAGGAAAAGATCTGTAAAAAATACAACACATGGAAGCTAAACAATTCACTACTTAATAATGAAGTGATCACTGAAGAAATCAATGAGGAAATCAACAAATACCTAGAAACAAATGACAAAGGAGACACGATGACCCAAAACGTATGGGATGCAGCAAAAGCAGTTCTAAGAGGGAAGTTTATAGCAATACAATCCTACCTTAAGAAACAGGAAACATCTTGAATAAACAACCTAACCTTGCACCTAAAGCAACTAGAGAAAGAGAGAAAAATAACCCAAAGTTAGCAGAAAGAAAGAAATCATAAAGATCAGATCAGAAATAAATGAAAAATAAATGAAGGAAACGATAGCAAAGATCAATAAAACTAAAAGCTGTTTTTTTGAGAAGATAAACAAAATTGATAAACCATTAGCCAGACTCATCAAGAAAAAAAGGGAGAAGACTCAAATCAATAGAATTAAAAATGAAAAAGGAGAAGTAACAACTGACACTGCAGAAATACAAAAGATCATGAGAGATTACTACAAGCAACTCTATGCCAATAAAATGGACAATCTGGAAGAAATGGACAAACTCTGAGAAATGCACAACTTGACAAGACTGAATCAGGAAGAAATAGAAAATATGAACAGACCAATCACAAGCACTGAAATTGAAACTGTGATTAACAGTCTTCCAAAAAACAAAAGCCCAGGACCAGATGGCTTCACAGGCGAATTCTATCAAACATTTAGAGAAGAGATAACACTTATCCTTCTCAAACTCTTCCAAAATTTAGCAGAGGGAGGAACACTCCCAAACTCATTCTACGAGGCCACCATCACCCTGATAACAAAACCAGACAAAGATGTCACAAAGAAAGAAAACTACAGGCCAATATCACTGATGCACATAGATGCAAAAATCTTCAATAAAATACTAGCAAACAGAATCCAACACCACATTAAAAGGATCATACACCATGATCAAGTGGGGTTTATTCCAGGAATGCAAGGATTCTTCAATATATGCAAATCAATCACTGTGATACACCATATAAACAAATTGAAGGAGAACAACCATATGATCATCTGAATAGATGCAGAGAAAGCTTTCAACAAAATTCAACACCCATTTATGATAAAAACCCTCCAGAAAGTAGGCATAGAGGGAACTTTCCTCAACATAATAAAGGCCATATATGACAAACCCACAGCCAACATCGTCCTAAATGGTGAAAAACTGAAAGCATTTCCACTAAGATCAGGAACAAGACAAGGTTGCCCACTCTAACCACTCTTATTCAACATAGTTTTGGAAGTTTTAGCCACAGCAATCACAGAATAAAAAGAAATAAAAGGAATCCAAATTGGAAAAGAAGAAGTAAAGCTGTCACTGTTGACAGATGACATGATACTATACATAGAGTATCCTAAAGATGCTACCAGAATACTACTAGAGCTAATCAATGAATTTGGTAAAGTGGCAGGATACAAAATTAATGCACAGAAATCTCTGGCATTCCTATACACTAATGATGAAAAATCTGAAAGTGAAATCAAGAAAACACTCCCATTTACCAATGCAACAAAAAGAATAAAATATCTAGGAATAAACCTACCTAAGGAGACAAAAGACCTGTATGCAGAAAATTATAGGACACTGATGAAAGAAATTAAAGATGTTACCAACAGATGGAGAGATACACCATGTTCTTGGATTGGAAGAATCAACATTGTGAAAATGACTCTACTACACAAAGCAATCTACAGATTCAATGCAATCCCTATCAAACTACCACTGGCATTTTTCACAGAACTAGAACAAATGTTTTCACAATATGAGTGGAAACACAAAAGACCCAGAATAGCCAAAGCAATCTTGAGAACGAAAAACGGAGCTGGAGGAATCAGGCTCCCTGACTACATACTGTACTACAAAGCTACAGTAATCAAGACAGTATGGTACTGGCACAAAAACAGACATATAGATCAATGGAACAGGATAGAAAGCCCAGAGATAAACCCACGCACATATGGTCATCTTATCTTTGATAAAGGAGGCAAGAATATACAGTGGAGAAAAGACAGCCTCTTCAATAAGTGGTGCTGGGAAAACTGGGCAGGTACATGTAAAAGTATGAGATTAAAAAAAAAAAGTATGAGATTAGATCACTTCCTAAAACCATACACAAAAATAAGCTCAAAATGGATTAAAGACCTAAATGTAAGGCCAGAAACTATCAAACTCTTAGAGGAAAACATAGGCAGAACACTCTGTGATATAAATCACAGCAAGATCCTTTTTAACCTACCTCCTAGAGAAATGGAAATAAAAACAAAAATAAACAAATGGGACCCAATGAAACTTCAAAGCTTTTGCACAGCAAAGGAAACCATAAACAAGACCAAAAGACAACCCTCAGAATGGGAGAAAATATTTGCGAATGAAGCAACTGACAAAGGATTAATCTCCCAAATTTATAAGCAGCTCATGCAGCTCAATAACAAAAAAACAAACAACCCAATCCAAAAATGGCCAGAAGACCTAAATAGACATTTCTCCAAAGAAGATATACAGACTGCCAACAAACACATGAAAGAATGCTCAACATCATTAGTCATTAGAGAAATGCAAATCAAAACTACAATGAGATATCATCTCACAGCAGTCAGAATGGCCATCATCAAAAAATCTAGAAACAATAAATGCTGGAGAGGGTGTGGAGAAAAGGGAACACTCTTGCACTGCTGGCGGAAATGTGAATTGGTACAGCCACTATGGAGAACAGTATGGAGGTTCCTTAAAAAAACTACAAAAAGAACTACCATATGACCCAGCAATCCCACTACTGGGCATATACCCTGAGAAAACCATAATTCAAAAAGAGTCATGTACCAAAATGTTCATTGCAGCTCTATTTACGATAGCCAGGAGATGGAAACAACCTAAGTGCCCATCATCGGATGAATGGATAAAGAAGATGTGGCACATATATGCAATGGACTATTACTCAGCCATAAAAAGAAACGAAATTGAGCTATTTGTAATGAGGTGGATAGACCTAGAGTCTCTCATGCAAAGTGAAGTAAGTCAGAAAGAGAATGACAAATGCCGTATGCTAACACATATATATGGAATTTAAGAAAAAAAAATGTCATGAAGAACCTAGGGGTAAGACAGGAATAAAGACACAGACCTACTAAAGAACGGACTTGAAGATATGGGGAGGTGGAAGGGTGAGCTGTGACAAAGCGAGAGGGAGGCATGGACATATATACACCACCAAACATAAGGTAGATAGCTAGTGGGAAGCAGCCGCATAGCACAGGGAGATCAGCTCGGTGCTTTGTGACCACCTGGAGGGGTGGGATAAGGAGGGTGGGAGGGAGGGAATGCAAGAGGAACTAGATATGGGAACATATTTATATGTATAACTTTGATTCACTTTGTTATAAAGCAGAAACTAACACACCATTGTAAAGCAATTATACCCCAATAAAGATGTTAAAAAAAAATAAAATAATAAAGTAAAATAAAGCCCCTCCCAAGAAAAAGAGTAGCTCCCATTCACCGCATCTAGAGAAATCCCACACACAGCAACAAAGACCCAACACAGCCAAAAATTTAAGGAAAAAAAAAACTGTAAACACAGCAGGGAAAAAAAAGATGTTTTTAAAAAGCAGAAATGAATACAATGAAGACAAATGAAACCCCTAAATAAAACTAAATACTAATTGTTTGGAAGAAAAACAATAAAATAGACATGTTTGAAAAGTATTATCCAAGAAAAAAAGGAAAAAACAAAAATAACATTTGAAAAATGTTAATTAAGAACAAATTATTGGGACTTCCCTGGCAGTCCAGTGGTTAAGACTTGGCGCTGTGCTCCCTCTGCAGGGGGCATGGGTTCAATCCCTGGTCGGGTATGAATAGATAAAAAAAATAATAAAAAATAAATAAATTTAAAAAATTGGCACAACTTTATAGCAATAACTTTAAAAATTTGAACAAAATTTATGATATTTTGTGAATGAAATACAAATATACAATAAACATATGAAATGATGGAAAATATAGGAAAGCAGGTTTGGCTTCATTATAAGGAATAACTTCTTAACAAAGTGGAATTATTCATGAATGGCATGACCTATGTTGCTAAAGAAGGGAACATCTCAGGCTCAGATGCCTGAGAGGTGGACCAGACATGCGGTCTGAGAGGTGGACCAGACATTGCTCCTGATAAGGAGAAATGAGGCTGATGCTTTGTGTTGGTGGAGACTGGAGGAGAGAATTCTCTGTTTCTTTGATGTCCCTGATCCACCTCCCTTAGCAGTGTGTTGTTTTTACCAACAGCCCTTATTGTTACGGGCAGCAAAGTTGCTCTGATGATCTCCTAGAGACTAGCAGGCTGGGGACAGGCAGTTGGTATGGCCTGTTTGCCTGGGCCTAGAGGAGGCCAGGTGGCCAGAGCAGAGACCCCTTACTGCCACCAGCTTCTCAGGCTCCCTGGACTCACACGGGGATACTTTCGGAATAACTGGGTTAAAACCAGGGCCTAATGACTGAACTCTGGGGCAGGGCTCCAGAATGAAGGACAGGAAGTGACCAGCCCACGGACTGGACCACATAGGCTGTGACTCACTGGTTGTTCAGGTGCAGGTCATGCCCCTGGCATGCTGACACTACAACTGTAGGTCAGCTTGGAGTTGCACTGGGGATAGGCAATACCATGATGGGGGCTGGGCTGCACTGGAAACCCCATCCCTGTGAGGATCAGAGAAGCAAGAGCAAAACTGAGTAAGGGTAGCAAGAGGCCGCCATGTTGTAGCCCACAAAATTTCCCAGGTTTGGCATTCTGCCCAGGCCTCTGCCCTCACCCCCTGCTCTATTCTGCCTACACACCCACACTGGCCCAGACGGGGAAACTTCACAGCTTTGCTAAGTCATGGTCAGGCTAGTTATGGCCAGTAAACCAAGTAGGTGACACATCATTGCCAACGTGGCAGGCCTCCTTATGGACTGGGCTGGGACTGCCCTTGGGTCACTATGCTGGCCAGTCAGGATGGAGTCATTCTTCCTTGGAGGATGCTGCCTTTCCTGATGGAGGATGTGAAATGCTGCTCTGTCCTCCTAGAGTTCTGGAGCATTCCAGAAAAGGCAAGACTGGGAAGCAGAGGAAAAGAGCATGTGCTCAAAAACAAATATGTCAAAACCCCAAACATAACCAAAGAACCTCCTTCCAGAGTTACACACACCTGTGATTCATGAAATTTACACCTTGAATGTTTCTGGGATCAGACAGAACATCACTGACTTGGGTTGGCTTTCATCACCCCTCTCGGACATGAGCGTCTTCATCTCCTGACTGACCTCTTTGTTTAACATCTCCTGATCGCTAGGGTCCCCAGCTGCCAACTCACACATATCTGAGCCCCTGTTTAAAGCTTCTAGGTGCTCCCATTGACCTCCAGCCAGTCTTAGTTTGAGTTCCTACAAAAGTAGGTTCTGTGTATGTGTAGTTTGTCTGGAAGTGATTCCAGGAAGAAGTGGGGAAGTGATACAGGGAAAGAAGGAAATCTAAGGAAGAGAATCCTGAAGAAGTTGTCTTGATTACCCAGGCATCTGACTGGTGAGAAAGCACAGCCCAGCACCTACTCTGCCATACCCCTGTTCCAGGTGCACTAGCGCTAAGGGCTGTGGCAGGTGACAGGTGGTACTCTTCCACCACATTGGCTCCATTCATCCAGGTAGAAGTGGAAAGCAGTATTTAATTATTGAGTGGGAGAAGACTTAACAAATATTTGCATAAAAGGATTTTACTCCTCTTGGGCAAATAGCTGGCAGGTTTTGTTTGTTTGTTACTATTGTTGCTGGTTGCTCTGGAGCAAATGTGGCAGAGGAAAAGAAATAGACTTCTCAGAAGATGTATGGGATTTTTTGTTTGTTTTTTTGTTCTTTCTTATTTGTTAGGAGCTGACAATGTCTTGTTTCCAGGTGAATGGCAATGGAGTGGTTGTCAGGAGGTACTCAAAAATCAGAAGATCACATCTGTAGATGCCCGGTAAAACTTGGATGGTAAAATTTGGAAGTGGGAATATATTTGACTCCAGTCATTAGGGAATGTCTCAGCTCAGGAAGTATGGATCACTAGACTATGTGTGGCTTAATGCAGGGCAGGAGCAAGTCAAGAACACACAAATACACAGACAGATGCAGAAACGGGTGTGGAGATGGGGAGCTGGAGAAAGACTGGGACCTGAATATACATGTAAGAATATATAGATTCATAATTATAGCAATTATATATATATGTGTGTATATATATATATATACATATATATCAAGATGAATATAGATATCAATATGTGCATGTAGAGAGATAGACAGAAAAGTATTACGAAGTGTTATATATATGAGAGTTTATTTCCCTACATATGGTGAAATTGCAGGTAAATGTTTTTCCCTTTTGCTCATCTAATATATTCTGTTTTTTGTAAAATGAACTTGCATCATTTATCCAAAAAGAAAGTTGTTTTTTTTTTAAGAAAAGACTAAAGATACAGAAAAAGTATAAAACATTTTGTAGGAAAGGCTTCCGACTAGCAGACACATTTAGTTATCTCCCATCTAGTTAGGGTGTCGAGGCAAATAGAGGGCTTCCAGCATCAGGAAAAAGGGGAAATTTTTAAAGCTATGTCCTAATTATGTAAGCTAATAATGTACCTAGTTATGTTTTATTTCTGTGAAATTTTTCTACTGAAAAATGACTGTCTATGATAAATATCCAGTTTTCAACCAAGCTGTTTCAGGAGTATAGTAGTGATTCTTTGTGAGTATTCCTGATCCAAAAAGGCTTTTTTTACATGCACATTGCTTTCAGAATCTGTGGCACATCGTTTAATTAATGATAACACACAAATAGGTCCATGATAAAATGGATTCACCTTATTGTAAACAATTCTCATCCTTTGCAGAAGGATTTGAAATATGAAGCATCAAAAATTATTACTAACCATATATGAGAACTAAGATGGTTGAGAAGAGGCATTGTATTAGTTGCCTGTTGCTGCATAAAAATTACCATAAACTTAACAGCTTAAAACAACACCTCTTTATTATCTTACACTTCTCTATAGATCAGGCATCTGGGCAGATTTGGCTGGTTCTTCAGCTCAGGGTCTCACAAGGTTGAAATTGAAGTGTGGGCAGGTCTACATTCCTCTCTGGAGGTTCTACTGGGGCAGAATCTACTTCCAAGCTCCTTCGGGTGTGGGCAGAATTCAATTTCTTGTTGTTAGAGGGCTGAGGACTTGTTCCTCACTGGCTGCTGACTCTCAGTTCTTTAATGCCACTCACATTTTTCTCATGTGGTCCCCACAGTCTTCAAACCAGGAATGACATGTAAAGTCATTCTTATGCGAAGAATCTTTTTTTCTTCTGCCTTCTTCTGCTGCTTTTTAAAGGGCCTGTGGGATTTGATCAGGCCTACCCAGACAACCTCTGTATTTTAACGGTTCTCCAGATTGGGAACTTGAAACAAGACTGGGATAGAAGGTTAAGAGGGCTGGTAATTTTAAAAGTATTTCTAAAAGTTTTTTTTTTTTTTTACTGTTGTTAGGTTATCTTTTCAAGCAACCTGAAAATTAATTAATGCCAAGTTTAAAAAATGGTACAGAATAGCATGTGTGCTATGAATACAATTACGTACAAAAATATGTTCCAGTGACAAAAACTGGAATCAAATACGAAACATGTGGGATTGTGTTAAGGGAAAGGGCTGAGGGTAATTTTTCTTTTTTTTTTTTTCAGCTGCACTGCACAGCTTGCAGAATCTTAGTTTCCCAACCAGGGATTGAACCTGGGACCTTGGCAGTGAAAGCACTGAGTCCTAATCACTGGACTGCCAGGGAATTCCCTGAGGGTAATTATTTTTATGCATAATTTTTTAATGTTACATTATTCTTCAATAACAATTTAAAAGCAAAAGGGAAAAAGAAGAAAGAAAATTAAACATTGAAATTTAAAAATCTGGCTCACCCAAGAAGGAGCCGTGGCCTGCCTTGATGCTGCCTCTTATGTGTCTCAAGACCCAGGATTCACTAAGTTTGGCCTCTAAGTTCACTGGAGCAACTTTAGCATGGTGACGGGCAGACTCTGGCCACGTGGAGGTTTTCTGAGTCCTTCTGTAGGAAACCATGCCAAAAAGTAAACACAAGAAAGCTTTGACTCATTCATGCTCTTGTTCCTCCATTTTAGGGGGTTTGACTGGCCTACATTTGGGCTGCACAAAGCCAGCAGACCTTGGCCTTCTGTGGTCTGTGTTGGGACCATCTACATGCCCAGAATAGCCCTTGGACCACCCATCCTTGTGGACCTTTGTGATACTTTCAAGGGCAGCTTAACCTCTCCCAAGGCCCAGGAATCAGGGTCAGGGATGTCAATAATAGGGATGCCCACAGAGACAGAGCTGTGAATGGAGCTGAGGCTAAGAAACAGTGGGAGAAACAGTACCTAGACGTGCCGAACTGCAGACCTGGGGTCACCTTAATTCCAGAAGATAGAAGCTTATCGTCTGAGGACATTCTTAAGGGGCTGTGGCTCTACCCGCTGAATTGCACTGCCCTGTCTTCAAGGTCCCTCCTAACCTGCCAAATCTGCTAGAGGGTACAGAGAAACATTTGGGCCTGGTACCATGTGAACTTGGTTGGCTACAAAAGTGACTTTCATTTACTTTGTACATCCTCTTCCCATCTCCAGTTTGTCACACCTACTACCATGAAATAATCTTGCTAAAATACAAATATACTTATACCACTTCCCTGATCAAAAACCTTCAAGGACTCCTCAGTGCCTGCTGGATAGTCTAATTATTTTCCTAGTCTGTCATCATCTGACACTAACCAACTCTGCATGTACTTGACTTCAGTTAAATCAATCTGGTCAGCACCCCATTGAGGTAGATGCTCTTTCCTCCCTACCTTTGGGACTGTGTGCACAGATCTCTCCACCTCTCCAAAGCTGACCCAGTTTGGGGCCTACACAAAAGTTTTAGTAGAAACAAACTGAAAAATGACCATACGTATAGTAGTTATCTTTGTTAATGTAGGAGTTACAATGGAAAAATGTCAATTAGAGAGCCGGAGAAAAAGATGACCCTTTTTGAAGATAATATTTTCCAACTGGTTTCCTGAAAACACTCCTCATGGAGATGTCAGTAAGTGTGAATGCAATCTGTGTCCTCCCGGGTGTGTCATAATGTCCATGAGGGCATCACAGAAGTCATGTGATTAAAACAACAACAACAAGAAGAACCCCTAGCATTTAGCCCATCATTTCCCAAATGAATTTGATCATGGAACTCTGATTCCCTGTCACACCTATTAGCATGCCTTAGAAGAAGCATTTTGTAAGATGTGACTGAGAAATATTACTTTAAGTTGGTCCTTTTTCACTGTGGCTTATCAACCAATTTTTTTGAATCCCAGTAGTCTTTTCCCTAAATGCCCATAAATATAATATTTGGAAATAGTCTTGGAGACGAGTTGTCTCCCAATATTTCTTCCCTCTTCCTTCCAGAATAACAATTTTTAGTTGGGCACATGGCTGCCAAGAATAAAGTCAGCTCTGCCCAGCTTCCTTTGCAGCTAGATGGGGCCATGGGACTCAGTGCTGGATTGTGCTCATAAAGAGGAGTATACTCTCCCCCTCTTCTTTCTCCCTTCCTCCACTACAGTGATGGAATGCAGAGGGCTGGGGAGCCATATTGAATCATGTGGTCAAAAGCAACACAGAGCAGGAAGGGCAGAGCAAGAAGTGAGAAGGAGCCAGAGCTTCTGGCAACATGATAGAGCTGAGATGTTATACCATCTTGGACCTTTTCATGAGAGAAAAAAAACCATTTCTATCTGTTTAAGGTGGTATTATTTTTGGTCTCTGTCACTTGCAGCCAAGCCTATATTCTCACAGGTGCAGTTACCATTTATTGTTTTGTCTGGCCAGAACAGCTCCACTGTCATTTAGGAAATGCTTCCCTACTTTCTAACTATGTAGTTCTTGGGGAGTTTGCAAAACCCCATTTTCCTGTCCATGGTGATGGTTGCAGGGATGGAGACATGATCCACACTGGCCAAGCAGAACACTCTCTGGGATTTTTCTACCTGAAGCTGGCAGGGAAGAGCCTTTTACTTTGCTGGTCATGAGGCTGTAAGAGCATGAGCTGGAGCTTCCTAAAGATCTAGTTCTGAAACAGGAGCGAAGAGGGCAGGGAACAACCTTTAAAAGAATGACATAGCCTTGGGACATGACATAAATGGTTAGAACCAACTGGGTCCAAGATGGCGGACGAGACTTCCACTAGAACTTAAGCCTCAGTAAACACTCCTTGTAACACATCAGCATGCTAAATGACACACCCACAGGCGCCATGACTGTTCCAAGGCCGACCATAAGATGTCAACAAATGGGCGGAGGCCCAATTTCTGGAAATCCCCACCCCTTCCCCAAAATAGCTGGAATACTCCTCCCACTCATTAGCCTATGAAATTACCCACCGCTATAAAAACTGACAACCCCATACCCTAGTGCCTCTCTCGCTTTCTGAGATGGCCCACACTCTATGGAGTGTGTTTCTCTCTAAATAAATCCACTTCTTACCTATCATTTTGTCTCTCACTGAATTCTTTCTGTAACTAGACATCAAGAACCTGAGCTTCATTAAGTCCTGAGACCAGGTGTGTGGTCTCAATCAAAAGACCATGGGTTCAAGCCCCAATCTGAGTTGCACAGTTCCAGCCTCCTTGTGGGGTTGATGCACCAAGGTGAGGGAAACTGGAAAAGGGCTCCCTCGTCCCCCTTGCTCTTGACTGTCCCTCTCGACACCACATTTTGCTCTTCTCCGTTCCACAACTACATTCTTTTTAAAAAATATTTATTTATTTATTTTTGGCTGAGGTGTGTCTTCCTTGCTGCGCGGGCTTTCTCAAGTTGCGGTGAGCAGGGGCTGCTCTTCGTTGCAGTGCGTGGGCTTCTCATTGCGGTGGCTTCTCTTGTTGCAGAGCGTGGGCTCTAGGCACATGGGCTTCAGAAGTTGTGGCACATGGGCTCAGTAGTTGTGGCTCCCGGGCTCTAGAGCACAGGCTCAGTAGTTGTGGTGCCCAGGCTTAGTTGCTCCACAGCATGTGGGATCTTCCCAGACCAGGGATCAAACCCGTGTCCCCTGCATTGGCAGGCGGATTCTTAACCATTGTGCCACCAGGGAAGTCCCCAAGTCCTTGGAATTTTTAATTTCAAATGTCTACCAGATTTAGAAAAGCATATGTGGAGGTGACCAAGTCTTTGAATCAAGTTACTGATTGTGGCCTCTGGACCATGGCTGGTCCATGAGTTGTTTGTCACTGGCCCATGATGAGTTAAGTACAGATATCAAGAGCAAGCATTTATAACCCTTTACAGCAATTTGTTGCTGCCACAACATCCAAATGCATGATTGGCAGACTCATCTCATTGAACAGTGGTATAAACCAAAATTATTAACTCACGACAATTGGAAGTTAAACTAAAGGTTACTCACTACAAATTATTTGATGTTTAGATGAATGTGCTTTAGTTTAGTGTTTCTTTAGATTAAATAAAAGGCTCTGGATTCAGAGAAAAGAGAAGAGTTAGAGGGAAGCAACTGGGTTCAAAACTTCAATGTGTCCCTGCATCCATCCTGTCCCCCTCTCCCAGAAGCCCAAGCATTGACATAAATGGAGGGTGGGGGGCGGAAGGGAAGAGCTGCCAGCAGGAGAACAAGAGGTATCCTTGATAGACTGGGAAATTGGAATCAGAAGGGATCCATGCCCTTTCTCTAGGTAGAGCCTGGAAAGCAGCATATCTGTATCATTTCTTTGAGAAATGAAAAGGCTATGGGCAGAGCTGGGCAACTGGACTGGAGAAAGCCCACACAATTCCCATGCACCCCAGCATGGGGGTGGGAGCAGCAGAATAATTTGACGTGTGTCCAGAAGGAGCCCAAAGACAGTGACGAACCTGAGACACTCCCACAATGGAGGCACAAGGGTCACCTAACATTCTCAGGTGCCCAAATGGGGTGCAGAAGGAGCTGAGAGACAGAACTTAAGAAACTGTGCAGCTGAGAACAAGCAACAACACCACAGCTACATGTATGGACCAACATCTGAGGTTTAGACAAAACAAAGTTCAACACAGCAAATGCCACTGTGGATACACATGGGCCAGATGCTTCCTTTCCCTGGTATTGGATACCTCCCCACTCCAACTGAGATGGCAAATCTGGCAGGAAGGGGAACTCTCATAATGACCAAGAGCAAATTTCGATCATCTGGTATATATAACAGTGACTCATGATTGAAATTCAATGAAATTATTTAAAAAGCAGAAAAAAAACTGGAACACCTAACTTCTTGCAAACTTGAGTCTATGAGCTGAGATTTATGCCTGCTTTTGCTTTAACCAGAATAACAGGTGTTAGTGAGCACCTTGACCTTATTTCTGATTTTAATTAGAATGCACCTGGTATTTTACTCTATAGCATTTGCTGTTGATTTTTCATATTCTTTATGATGCTAAGGTCTACCTCTTTGAAGCTGAGCAGAGAGTTTTAATTCCTTTTGTTACTAAATCAGGAATACATGTTGAATTTTATCTAATGCCTTTTGGCATCTATCAACAGGGTTATATGATTTTTTTCCTTTAATGTAATGAAGTACATCATAGATTTTTTAACATCTTTATTTGAGTATAACTGCTTTAAAATAGTGTGTTAGTTTCTGCTTTATAACAAAGTGAATCAGTTATACACATACATATGTTCCCATATCTCTTCCCCCTTATATCTCCCTCCCTCCCACCCTATGTATCCCACCCCTCTAGGTGGTCACAAACTACCCAGCTAATCTCCCTGTGCTATGCGGCTGCTTCCCACTAGCTAACTATTTTATATTTGGTAGTGTATATATGTCCGTGCTACTCTCGCACTTTGTCACAGCTTACCCTTACCCCTCCCCATATGAAGTCCCTTCCCTAGTAGGTCTGTGTCTTTATTCCTGGCTTGCCCCTAGGTTCTTCATGAACTTTATTTTTTTTCTTAGATTCCATATATATGTGTTAGCATACGGTATTTGTTTTTCTCTTTCTGACTTAATTCACTCTGTATGACAGATTCTAGGTCCATCCACCTCACTACAAAAAACTCAATTTTGTTTCTTTTTATGACTGAGTAATATTCCATTGTATATATGTGCCACATCTTCTTTATCCATTCATCTGTCGATGGACATTTAGGTTGTTTCCATCTCCTGGCTATTGTAAATAGAGCTGCAATGAACATTTTGGAATATAACTCTTTTTGAATTATGGTTTTCTCAGGGTATATGCCCAGTAGATGGATTGCTGGGTCATATGGTAGTTCTATTTGTAGTTTCTTAAGGAAACTCCATACTGTTCTCCATAGTGGCTGTATCAATTTACATTCCCACCAACAGTGCAAGAGTGTTCCCTTTTCACCACACCCTCTCCAATAGTTATTGTTTCTAGATTTTTTGATGATGGCTGTTCTGACCGGTGTGAGATGATATCTCATTGTAGTTTTGATTTGCATTTCTCTAATGACTAATGATGCTGAGCACTTGTTCATGTGTTTGTTGGAAATCTGTATATCTTCTTTGGAGAAACGTCTATTTAGGTCTTCTGTCCAGTTTTGAATTGGGTTGTTTGTTTTTCCTGATACTGAGCTGCATGAGCCGCTTGTATATTTTGGAGATTAATCTTTTGTCAGTTGTTTCATTAGCAAATATTTTCTCCCATTCTGAGGGTTGTCTTTTTGTCTTGTTTATGGTTTCCTTTGCTGTGCAAAAGCTTTTAAGTTTCATTAGGTCCCAGTTGTTTATTTTTGTTTTTATTTCCATTTCTCTAGGAGGTGGGTCAAAAAGGATCTTGCTGTGATTTATGTCATAGAGTGTTCTGCCTATGTTTTCCTCTAAGAGTTTGATAGTTTCTGGCCTTACATTTAGGTCTATATTCCATTTTGAGTTTATTTTTGTGTATGGTGTTAGGGAGTGTTCTAATTTCATACTTTTACATGTACCTGTCCAGTTTTCCCAGAACCACTTACTAAAGAGGCTATCTTTTCTCCACTGTATATTCTTGCCTCCTTTATCAAAGGTAAGGTGACCATATGTGCGTGGGTTTATCTCTGGGCTTTCTATCCTGTTCCATTGAGCTATCTTCTGTTTATGTGCCAGTACCATACTGACTTGATTACTGTAGCTTTGTAGTACAGTCTGAGTCAGGGAGCCTGATTCCTCCAGCTCCATTTTTCTTTCTCAAGATTGCTTTTGCTATTCGGGGTCTTTTGTGTTTTTATATAAATTGTGAAATTATTTTGTTCTACTTCTGTGAAAAATTCCAGTGGTAGTTTGATAGGGATTGCATTAAATCTGTAGATTCCTTTGGGTACTAGAGTCATTTTCACAGTGTTGATTCTTCCAATATAAGAACATGGTATATCTCTCCATCTATTTGTATCATCTTTAATTTTTTCATCAGTGTTTTATAATTTTCTGCATACAGGCCTTTTGACTCCTTAGGTAGGTTTATTCCTAGATATTTTATTCTTCTTGTTGCAGTGGTAAATGGGAGTGTTTTATAATTTCACTTTCAGATTTTTCATCACTAGTGTATAGGAATGCAAAAGAATTCTCTGCATTAATTTTGTATCCTGCTACTATACCAAATTCATTAATTAGCTCTAGTAGTTTTCTGGTAGCATGTTTAGGATTCTCTATGTATAGTATCATGTCATCTGCAAACAGTGACAGGTTTATTTCTTCTTTTGCAATTTGGATTCCTTTTATTTCTTTTTCTTCTCTGATTGCTGTGACTAAACTTCCAAAACTATGTTGAATAAGAGTGGTGAGAGTGGGCAACCTTGTCTTGTTCCTGATCTTAGTGGAAATGCTTTCAGTTTTTCATCATTGAGAACAATGTTGACTGTGGGTTTGTCGTATATGGCCTTTATTATGTTGGGAAAGTTCCCTCTATGCCTACTTTCTGGAGGGTTTTTATCATAAATGGGTGTTGAATTTGTGAAAAGCTTTCTCTGCCTCTATTCAGATGATTATATGGTTGTTCTCCTTCAATTTGTTTATATGGTGTATCACATTGATTGATTTGCATATATTGAAGACCCCTTGCATTCATGTAATAAACCCCGCCTGATCATGGTGTATGATCATTTTAATGTGCTGTTGGATTCTGTTTGCTTTGGGGTTTTTTTGTTCTTCTTTCTCTAATTGCTTTAGGTGCAAGGTTAGGTTGTTAATTCGAGATGTTTCCTGTTTCTTAAGGTAGGATTGTGTTGCTATAAACTTTCCTCTTAGAACTGCTTTTGCTGCATTCCATAGGTTTTGGGTCGTTTTGTCTCCATTGTCATTTGTTTCTAGGTATTTGTTGATTTCTGCTTTGATTTCTTCACTGATCACTTCGTTATTAAGTAGTGTATTGTTTAGCCTCCATGTGTTTGTATGTTTTACAGATCTTTTCCTGTAATTGATATCTAGTCTCATAGCGTTGTGGTCGGAAAAGATACTTGATACAACTTAAATTTTCTTAAATTTACCAAGGCTTCATTTGTGACCCAAGATATGATCTATCCTGGAGAATGTTCCATGAGTATTTGAGAAGAATGTGTATTCTGTTGTTTTTGGATGGAATGTCCTATAAATATCAATTAACTCCATCTTGTTGAATGTATCGTTTAAAGCTTTTGTTTCCTTATTTATTTTCGTTTTGGATGATCTGTCCATTGGTGAAAGTGGGGTGTTAAAGTCCCCTACTATGAATGTGTTACTGTCGATTTCCCCTTTTATGGCTGTTAGTATTTGCCTTATGTATTGAGGTGCTCCTATGTTGGGTGCATAAATATTTACAATTGTTGTATCTTCTTCTTGGATCGATCCCTTGATCATTATGTAGTGTCCTTCTTTGTCTCTTGTAATAGTCTTTATTTTAAAGTCTATTTTGTCTGATATGAGAATTGCTACTCCAGCTTTCTTCTGATTTCCATTTGCATGGAATATCTTTTTCCACCCCCTCACTTTCAGTCTGTATGTGTCCCTAGGTCTGAACTGGGTCTCTTGAAGACAGCATATATACGGGTCTTGTTTCTGTATCCATTCAGTGAGTCTGTGTCTTTTGGTGGGAGTATTTAATCCCTTTACATTTAAGGTAATTATTCATATGTATGTTCCTATTCCCATTTTCTTAATTGTTTTGGGTTTGTTATTGTAGGTCTTTTCCTTATCTTGTATTTCTTACCTAGAGAAGATCCTTTAGCATTTGTTGTAAAGCTGGTTTGGTG
Source organism: Stenella coeruleoalba (assembly GCF_951394435.1). Classification (NCBI taxonomy): domain Eukaryota; kingdom Metazoa; phylum Chordata; class Mammalia; order Artiodactyla; family Delphinidae; genus Stenella; species Stenella coeruleoalba. The sequence continues at coordinate 32,111,800 of NC_137161.1, forward strand.
GTGCTGAACTCTCTCAGCTTTTGCTTGTCTGTAAAGATTTTAATTTCTCCATTAAATCTGAATGAGATCCTTGCTGGGTAATCTTCGTTGTAGTTTTTTCTCCTTCATCACTTTAAATATGTCCTGCCAGTCCCTTTTGGCTTGCAGAGTTTCTGCTGAAAGATCAGCTGTTAACCTTATGGGGATTCCATTGTGTGTTATTTGTTGTTTTTCCCTTGCTGCTTTTAATATGTTTTCTTTGTATTTAATATTTGATAGTTTGATTAGTATGTGTCTTGGTGTGTTTCTCTTTGGATTTACCCTGTATGGGACTGTTTGTGCTTCCTGGACTTGATTAACTATTTCCTTTCCCATATTAGGGAAGTTTTCAACTATAATCTCTTCAAATATTTTCTCAGTCCCTTTCTTTTTCTCTTTTTCTTCTGGGACCCCTATAATTCGAATGCTGGTGTGTTTAATGTTGTCCCAGAGGTCTCTGAGACTGTCCTCAGTTCTTTTCATTCATTTTCTTTATTCTGTTCTGCAGTAGTTATTTCCACTATTTTATCTTCCAGGTCACTTATCCGTTCTTCTGCCTCAGTTATTCTGCTGTTGATCCCTTCTATAGAATTTTTAATTTCATTTGTTTTGTTGTTCATCATTGTTTGTTTGCTCTTTAGTTCTTCTAGGTCATTGTTCAACTTTTCCTGTATTTTCTCTATTTTATTTCCAGATTTTGGATCATCTTTACTATCATTATTCTGAATTCTTTTTCAGGTAGACTGACTATTTCCTCTTCATTTATTAGGTCTGGTGAGTTTTTACCTTGCTCCTTCATCTGTTGTGTGTTTTTCTGTCTTTCATTTTGCTTAACTCACTGTTTGGGGTATCCTTTTCGCAGGCTGCAGGGTTGCAGTTCCCATTGTTTTTGGTGTCTGTCCCCAGTGTCTAAGGTTGGTTCAGTGGGTTGTGTAGGCTTGCTGGTGGAGGGGACTACTGCCTGTATTCTGGTGGATAAGCCTGAATCTTGTCCTTCTGTTGGGCAGGTTCATGTCTGGTTGTGTGTTTTGGGGTGTCTGTGGCCTTATTATTACTTTAGGCAGCCTCTGTGCTAATGGATGGGGTTATGTTCCTGTCTTGCTAGTTGTTTGGCATACGGTGTCCTGCACTGTAGCTTGCTGGTCATTGAGTGGAACTGGGTCTGGGCATTGAGATGGAGATCTCTGGGCGATTTTCGCCGTTTGTTATGACATGGAGTTGGGAGGTCTCTTGTGGACCAGTGTCCTGAACTTGGCTCTCCCACCTCAGTGGCACAGCCCTGACGCCTGGCTAGAGCACCTGTCCTCCACATGGCTCAGAATAAAAGAGACGAAAAAACAGAAAGAAGAAGGTAAAATAAAATAATATAAAGTAAAGTAAAATAGTTATTAAAATAAAAATTAAAAAATTAAGAAAAAAAATTTTAAGTAATAAAAAAAAACGGACAGATGGAACCCTAGGATAAATGGTAAAAGCAAAGCTATACAGACAAAATCACACACAGAAGCATACACATACACACTCACAAAAAGAGAAAAAGGGAAAAAAATATATATATCTTTGCTCCCAAAGTTCACCTCCTCGATTTGGGATGATTTGTCGTCTATTCAGGTATTCCAAAGATGCAGGGTACATCAAGTTGATTGTGGAGATTTAATCCGCTGCTCCTGAGGCTGCTGGGAGAAATTTCCCTTTCTCTTCTTTATTCGCACAGCTTCCAGGGTTCAGCTTTAGATTTGGACCCGCCTCTGCGTGTAGGTCGCCTGAGGGCCTCTGTTCTTCACTCAGATAGGACGGGTTTAAAGGAGCAGCTGATCTGGGGGCTCTGGCTCACTCAAGCCACGGGGAGGGAGGGGTGTGGAAGCAGGGCGAGCCTGTGGCTGCAGAGGCCGGCATGACGTTGCACCAGCCTGAAGAGCACCATGCGTTCTCCTGGGAAAGTTGTCCCTGAATCACTGGACCCTGGCAGTGGCGAGCTGCACAGGCTCCCGGGAGGGGAGATGTGGATAGTGACCTGTGCTTGCATACAGGCTTATTGGTGGCGGCGGCAGCAGCCTTAGCGTCTCATGCCTGTCTCTGGGGTCCACGCTGATAGACGCGGCTTGCGCCCGTCTCTGGAGCTCCTTCAAGCAGCGCTCTTAATCCCCTCTCCTCACGCACCAGGAAACAAAGAGGGAAGAAAAAGTCCCTTGCCTCTTCGGCAGTTCCAGACCTTTTTCCGGACTCCCTCCCGGCTAGCTGTGGTGCACTAGCCTCCTTCAGGCTGTGTTCACGCTGCCAACCCCAGTCCTCTCCCTGGGATCCGACCGAAGCCCAAGCCTCAGCTCCCAGCCCCCCTCCGCCCTGGCGGGTGAGCAGACAAGCCTCTCGGGCTGGTGAGTGCTGCTCGTCACCGGTCCTCTGTGCGGGAATCTCACCGTTTTGCCCTCTGCACCCGTGTTGCTGCGCTCTCCTCCGCGGCTCTGCAGCTCCCCCCTCCACCACCCGCAGTCTCTGCCCACGAAGGGGCTTCCTAGTGTATGGAAACCTTTCCTCCTTCACAGCTGCCTCCCACTGGTGCAGGTCCCGTCCCTATTCTTTGTCTGTTTTTTCATTTTACTTTTGCCCTACCCAGGTACGTGGGGAGCTTCTTGCCTTTTGGGAGGTCTGAGGTCTTCTGCCAGTGTTCAGTGGGTGTTCTATAGGAGCATTTTCCACATGTAGATGATGTATTTCTGATGTATCTGTGGGGAGGAAGGTGATCTCCGCGTCTTACTCTTCCGCCATCTTGAAGCTGCCCCTCGGATTTTGTTAATATAAATTTGACTTTGCTTATTTGTTTTAATCCACAGCTGGATTTGGTCTTATAATTTATTTACAATTTAAAAATCAATATTCATAAGTGAGATTGATGTATACTTTTTAAAAATATTCATTTGGGGCTTCCCTGGTGGCGCAGTGGTTGAGAGTCCGCCTGCCGATGCAGGGGACACGGGTTCGTGCCCTGGTCTGGGAAGATCCCACGTGCCGCGGAGCGGCTAGGCCCGTGAGCCATGGCTGCTGAGCCTGCGAGTCCGGAGCCTGTGCTCCGCAACGGGAGAGGCCACAACAGTGAGAGGCCCACGTACCTCCAAAAAAGAAAAAGAAAATTCATTTGGACAAGCTTTGATATTGGGGTTATACTAGGGTTATAAAATGAATAGTGATGCTTCTAAATTTTTCTCATGCTGTAGATTCTATAATGTAAAATTTATCTTTCTTGAGTGGATAAAGAAGATGCAGTACATGTATACAATGGAATACTACTCAGCCATAAAAAAGAATGAAATAACGCCATTTGTAGCAACGTGGGTGGACCTAGAGATTATCATATCAAGTGAAGTAAGTCAGAGAGACAAATACCATATGGTACCACTTATATGTGGAATCTAAAATATGACACAAGTGAACCTGTCCATGAAACAGAAACAGACTCATAGACATAGAGAACAGACTTGTGGTTGCCAAGGGGGAGTGGGGTGGGGGAAGGGATGGAGTGGGAGTTTGGGGTTTGCCGATGCAAACTAGTATATATAGAATGAGTAAACTATAAGGTCCTACTGATTAGCACAGGGAACTATATTCAGTATCCTGTGATAAACCATAATGAAAAAGAATATGAAAAAGAATGTATATATGTGTATAACTGAATCACTTTGCTGTACAGCAGAAATTAACACAACCTTGTAAATCAACTATATTTCAATAAAATAAATTTTTAAAAAAGAATGAGGAGGACTTCCCTGGTGGTCCAGTGATTAGGACTCTGCGCTTCCACTGCAGGGGCCATGGGTTCAATCCCTGGTCAGGGAACTAAGATCCCTCATGCCACATGGGGTGGCCAAAAAAAAAAAGAATGAACAAGAAATCACTTTCATGACAAAAATTGTAACTAAAAGGGAAAAAATAATAAAATATGCCTGGGGAAAAATTTTTTTTAATTACCTTTCTTGAAGATTTTGCCAAAAATTTTCCATACTATTGTCCAACCTGAAAATTTGGGCAGCTAAAACCTTTGAGGACCCTTTTCCTATCCTCTAGAGTTAGTGGGTCTATTCAGATTTTCTATTTCTTCCTGAGTCAATTTTAGTAATTTATATTTTTAATAATACATTTCATTTCCATTTATAAACTCTCACATAAAATCGTACCTAATATTCTCTTCTCTGAGTGTCTACCTCTGAATCCTGAGATTCACCTGAAAGTACAATTATGAATCTTCCTTTTGTACAAGTTTCCCCTGTTACTGGAAGCCTCTCTCCTCCACTTCTGATCCATTTTCTTTTGTGTTCTTGAATCTTTTCATGAGCCAAGTGCCTCTTCTCATCTTTTACCCAAAGGAGTCTGTTTTTGTCCAGTGTCAGAGGAGTTTGATGAGCTTGATCAAAAAATGAGGTTTCCTGTTCTAATCTTCTAGTCTCAGACACAGAAGAAAAGTCATACTTTCTCTAGTATGACCTGAGAGTGAAGAGAAGGGCTGGATCCCCAGCTGGGATAGGGGACAGTAAGCTAGACTCTCTCCCATGGCACAGAGAGCTCTCCAAGATCTCACCTGCCTGAATCCTCTCCCAAGGCCTCTCCTATTACAACCTACCAGCCATAAAGAAGCCTGGTAGTTCTCAGGCCATGACTGCTTTGTTGCTTCTTACCATGCTGCCTGTGCTGCTCCATCTCCCTGGGATGCCCATGTCGTGCTTCTTGACCTGGAAGGTACTTCCTCGAGTTTTCACTTTTATGATAAAAATTTAAGCCATACATTTATGTTTTGTGCACTTTTCTTTTTTAAAATTTAATTTAATTATCATTATTTTTTAACATCTTTATTGGAGTATAATTGCTTTACAGTGGTGTATTAAGTTTCTGCTGTATAACAAAGTTAATCAGATATACATATACATATATCCCCATATGGCCTCCCTCTTGCATCTCTCTCCCACCCCACTTTTCTGTATATGTATTATATTTCACAATGAAAAGAGTTTAAAAAGTATCTGTATATAGTTTTATATTTGAATTTTTTTGGAAGAATACAAGGGCATACTGTTTATAAAGGAGGTCTTTACTCTTTTATTTAATATAATTCCACATTTAAATAAATTATTAATTTTCAAAGCCTGAAAATTGGCCAGGTAGTAGGAAAACCCTGGGCTGAACCCTGGTGACCAGAAATACTACCACAGTCTTGGCTGTGTCCAGAGAGATTTTAACATGGAGCTGGTTCCTTCAAGATTTTGCTCAAATTGCATATTCTCAGTAAGACCTTCCCTGGCCTCTCTGTTTAATACTGCAGCCTACTCACATTTCCATCACATCCATCCCTAGCATCAGCATTCCTCATCTCCCTTCTGCTCAACTCTTCTTCCGTAGCAATTGTCACTTTCTAACTCACTGTTACTTTTTTCTGCATTCTAGGCAGAAGGAACCGCTAAAGCCAAGGCTCTAAGTTGGGAGCAGGCTCAGAGAAGTCAAGGAGCACTGAGAAGGCTGGTGTGGCTGAAGCAGAGTGAACAAGAGGTAGAGCAGCCGATGACAGGGAGGTGAGGGGGAGACCGTGTTGGGCCCCATCGCACTGCAGGGATGCAGGCTTTTCCTGTGAGTCAGATGTGGAGCTGCTGTGGAATTTTAAGAGAAATGACATGATGTGACATATTTTAAAAGGGTCACTCTGACTACTGTGCTGATAAGTGAAGACTTTATGTTGATAGGAGAACATATTGAGATAAGAAAAGATGTTACAGCCACAAAATAAAAATTGCTTGCTACAAAAATAACACCCAGAATGTAAAAGAGTCCTTAGACCTCAAAACCATGATAGCAAAAAAATAAAAAGTATAGCAGAAGAGCTGGAACATAAAGCTGAGGAAATCTTCCATAAAGGAGATCAAAAAGATAAAATATGGAAAAAAGACAAAAATATGGAAAATAGGAGAGAAAAAAATAAAGACTAACTTTTAAGGAAACAATTCCAGAAATAGGAAACAGAGACATCTGAGTGAATGAAATTATAGGATGAATTGATTTCAGAAAGCTCCTTTACACTGAAAGACAGGAGTTCCTAGACTGAAAGTATCTGGAACACCTGGTGTAATGGATAATGGGTGCTGGATAAAAAATGGACCAACAATAAGACACATCATCGTGAGATTTCAGTACAGTGAAAACAATCCTATAAGCATCTAGAAAGAAAAATAATAGCAAAATAAAGAACCTAGAATCAGAGTGTTACCAGACATCTCCACATATGTCACACAGGACGCCCAAAGGAACTGCAGTCACATCCTCACCTGTGAAGTAGCATGAGCAGGTGGAGAACAGGGCAGCAGGCTCTGGACAGAGCTCTTCAAGATGAAATAGACGAAATACTAGGAGATATATACAAATGGTAACAATTTGAATTAGTGATAGATAGAAAATTATGCAAACAAACAAAGCAAGATTGTTAATTCCAGGAAAAACTAAAGTTGTGTCAGAAAGGAGAAGTAAGTCATAAGTATCTGTCCTAGCTTAGCTGCAAATAAGGTCTATGTATTCTTGGTAATATCAACATTTAATATTGATCCAACCAAAATGACACAATTATATGGAGAAAATGGAGGGCCTGGAAGTATGTGAGTATCATGGGAGACGATGAGGGAACAGAGCAAAATCTCCACCTCCCACTGGATAAAATCAATTGATTAGGCCTAATACTGAAATATTGTTAAGTGGTAATATATTTCATGTGGAGATAGTGAAGTCAATACAAAAAGTTTCAGCTGGAAGAATTGAAGGTGATTATTTCTTGGGGAGCAAGGGAAGAGGGGTTGCAGAGTACTACTGATTTTCATGACAAGCCTGGTGGAATCATTTGACTTTTTAAAGTATGTGCATTGATAATTTTGAGAAAAATAAAACGAAATTTAAAAAGAAAGCTATCAAAGTTCCTCATTCCTTAGCTGGTCACAACCTAGTTCTGTGTCACTCTGGCAACCTTAATCCCCAGCTCTCCCAATGCCCAGCCTGGGCACCCAGACCACAGTACCCATTACCAGTTTGGGACCAGGCCAAGTTTCCCTCCCACCTGCCTGTGGTCTAGCTTGAGCCTTGTCTCAGCCAGATGCTTTTCAGAGCCTGCTAAGCCTCCTTTCCTCTCCAATCCACTTAGCAGAGAAAAAACTTTCTAAATTACTCATTTATTAATATTACTTATTGCATTTGTTTAGCTAGTTCACGTATGGACCTCTTTCTCTCTAAGTATGTTGCGAACTTCTGGAGGAAGTGGACATTCCTTTTTGAGGCCTAGCAAATGTTCATAGTGGGTGCCCCAAATATTTCATGGATAAACTTAAAAGTAGAATTCAAGGTGAATTAATAGGCAAATTTAAATCAAAGTCTGGAGATAAAACAAAGGTTAAAGCTGTGACCAATAAGACACATGGAAGATCTAACTGTATCAAGATAGACTTGGGAATACCCTGGCGGTCCAGTGGTTAGGCCTTGGCACTTTCACTGCTGTGGCCCAGGTTCAATCCCTGGTTGGGGAACTAAGATCCTACAAGCCGCATGGTACAATCAAAAACAAACAAACAAACAAAAAGATAGACTTGTTTTCAAAGCTTGTGGTCTACTTTTTTGGTTAATGTTTGAGATGTTTTAATAAAGAGATATTTTGCCCCCAAAGTCCTCTCAAGGTTCAAGTTTTGGTGACTGAGGCTTGGTAGGTAAATGTGGATCCACTCTGCCAACACTGCATGTGACTTCATAGACTTTGTGCCTACCTTGCTTTTCTAGACTGCAAAATCTGAATCTTTGCAACTTGAGAAGTTAACTTCTTTTACTTCCATTAATATGAGATGAGACTGGAGGAGAGAGAAGACTCCCTGGCTCCTTCCTGGAGGCAGGATGCAAACAGCTGAGAGAGCAACACAATGGAATGCCACCTTGAGTCAATGCTCAGAATGAGCAGGAGTCCTTGATCTGGGGCCAGCATCATTCCATGGCTCTTTTGGTCTCACTGTGGTTTCAGACTCCATTAAATGGGGAAAAGACTTGGCAATATCTGACATCCCCAAGAAGCAGAAACTTAGAGCTCTCAGCAAGTCTCCTGTCAGTAACCTCTTAAGTTAAAATGTTCAGATCACAGTCCAGGGGCAGGAGCCGGGAGCTATGTCCACAAAGATCTGACTTTCCCCAGCTCCTCAAGGTCATTCCTCCCACCTGCGACAAGTCATCTTCTTAACTCTGCCAGGCCACAAACCCTCCGAGGCTGTGTTGGTGATTCTGCTGCTGCCATCTTTTTAGTTGTAGGGGGATAGTGGTCCTGTGGGTGGTGATCTCAGAGCAAACTCGGCAGCCATCAATCCGAGAGAAAACCCTTTCAAAGGATTAGCATCTTGGCCAAGAACCTTTATCTCCCAGACTGGAGCATTTTCTAGTGGCTCTTCCCAAGTTAGTGAGAGGAATGAAATACTGGAGGCATTAGAGACCCATGGAGACAGGGAGGAAAGCCAGCACTTCAGTGTTCAGGGTAAATTCCTGAGCCACCAGGTCTGCCTCCCCCAGAAACTGAGACAAAACATCCTGTCTCTCATTGGGTCATAAAGTACACTTTGTCCCTTCCCCTGGCCTTCAGAGCACCAAAGCATGCTTCCACTCCTGCCACAGACCTTCCCCATCTGTGGGACTTCTCTTTTGATTTCTCACTGCTCACAAAAATGGATCTTCACAAAGCTTTCCTGCATTGTTTCTGTGCCATTTCTATGAAGCTTCCCCAAGACACTGGTGGTTACTGTTTTAGCTGGAGAATAATGGTGGATGGAGGAGGAGGGACTAACCTTCTAGGTGCCCCTACTCCTAGCCATTGGCACTACCAGAGGAGGTCCAGTCCTAAAGGGAGGGAATGGACTGAGGCACGGGATACCCCAGATCAGTGCTTCTCAGACACTGACAGGTAATGGTCCCCCAGAGGTCTTGTTGGAATGCAGGTTCTGGTTTAGCAGTCTGGGGCAGGCCCAAGATTCTGCCTACCCAACGAGCTCCAGGATGCTGTTGATGCTGCTGGTCCGCAGACCACAATTTGAATAGCAAGGGGCAAGACTGAGAAGGGGAAGTGCAGGAAGAGAAGAGGTGCAAACAGGGTCCATGGGAGAAAGGGGAGGGAAGAACAAGCTCCAGGGAGAGGTGGTCTGACCATACTCCAGCTGCATCATCTCATCTGCACAGCCTTCCCTGCAGGGCCTCTGGTGGCCCACGTGTTGGCTACAGTGGGATGCTTTGGTCCTCCCCTTCCTCTCTTGTTCAACCAGAGAAGGACTGGAGAAGCTGCATGCTGGAGAAGGGCAGGGTCTAGAGACCTCCTCACCCCCTCCCACAGGCAGCTGTCAGGGAAGGGAGCCCTGCCTTGGTGGGACTGACTGCTGTGCTGGCTCTGGCCCCTGGCTCCGGGGTCGCTCCGCCATGGAACAGCAGGTTCTTCAGGTTGGCATCAGGGATAACAGATGGGCTCTCTCCTCCCCTCCTCAGCTTCACCCCAGGCACTACTCCCTGAAGCCAAAGGAGTGAACGTCTTCACTCTCAAACAGCAGCTTCCACTTACTGAGTGCTAGGCTCTGTGCAAAGCACCTTCCCACGTTGTTTTATTTACTCCTCACAATTACCCTACGGGGTAGGAACTGGTTTATCCCCACATTACAAGGTAACTGAGGCTCCAGAAGTAATTTGTGCAATACCTTGTGGCAAATAAGACTCAGTCTATGCCCTTCCCACCCTGGCACTAAGCCATAACTGACCACACATGTGAGGCCAGGAGCCTCGGGATGGGAAATTAGATGACAGAGCAAGGCAAATAAGGTGAGTTGATTTGGTTTATGGCCCTTTGAAGCTCAGCAGAAAATCGAGGCTGTTCTTGTCCCTTTACCAGCTTCCCTCACTGCACCAGTAACGGATGCTCCTCTGTGCCAGCCAGCAGGGACACTGCATGACCCTGGAGGAGGGGACTTGCAGGTGGTTGTGAACTGGGCTCAATGGCCTGAGCAGAGGGTGCCATGAAGAGAGTTGTCTCACCAGGGAGCACCAAATCTGTCTACAGAGTAGCTGCCCTCCCAGGCAGCTGACATAGGGTCATTTAGGAAAGTCTGAATCAAATGGTACCAGCCCATCTGTCGGTACCTCAAAGGAACACTGTGTCCTGGGACAGAAACACACTCTTGACTTTGAGTCTTCATTCAATAAACCTAAATCCCCACAAGCACTGTGCTAGACTTTGTGGGACTGTAAGACCCACTCTTTGCCCTTAATGAAGAAAACTAGAAGGTTTGGTACAAAAGTAACCAAGCAGTGGTGGGGCCTGCAGTGAACTAGAGAACTCTGCTCAAATCTGCTTCACTACTACTTTGCTCCAGTTGGTTGCCTCTCAGCAAGAAAAATCTATTGATTTTCCAGAAAAAGCCCCAAATCAAGATCAGGTGAACTTTACCATTTTTAAAACAATTCTGGCCAACATCTGTGGCCACTAGTTTGCAACCTCTGCTCCTCACCGACCAAGTCTTATCCTTTCCTATTGTACCCTCAGCACCTAAAATTCTGGGCAGAAAGGAAGCAATCAATATGCTTCTGGCACACTGACCAGGTGAATCTTATCCAGAAGAAATGGGTCTGAAACTGCCATCATATGTAGAATAGCTGATGCAACTGGGGAGGACTTAGCTTTGGAAATGACTAATGAGAGACATAATTATTGTTGCAAATAAGAAAATCCTTATATTGGACTTCCCTGGTGGCACAGTGATTAAGAATCAATGCAGGGGACACAGGTTTGAGCCTTGGTCCAGGAAGATCCCACATGCTGCAGAGCAACTGAACCCATACGCCACAACTACTGAGTCTGTGCTCTAGAGCCCGCGAGCCACAACTGCTGAGCCCCCGTGCCACAACTACTGAAGCACGTGTGCCTAGAGCCCGTGCTCTGCAATGAAGAGAAGCCGCCACAATGAGAAGCCCATGCACCGCAATGAAGAGTAGCCCCTGCTCAACATAACTAAAGAAAGCCCGCGCACAGCAACGAAGACCCAGTGCAGCCAATAAATAAATAGAAAATCTTTATAAAGCTAGGGCACATGGTTTGGCCAACGCTTTAGAAGGAGCAGGAAGGCTGCTTTTAGATAAAATATACATTTGACAATTGACCTTGGTTCCCGTTGATCCTACCCATCCCTCTGCCCTCCATTCCTTTACTTGTCCAGTCCCTAAAGGTATTTGGCTTTCATACTTGGTAAGGGAAACTCAGGCTTTGCTTAAATGTGAGTCCCAAATATCAACTTACTACCTAAGAATCTTACCCAACTCAGGGCTTTTCCAAGTATTAAAATCAAATAGAGGGACATCCCTGGTGGTCCAGTGGGTAAGACTCTGCATTCCCAAGGTAGGGGGCCTGGGTTCAATCCCTGGTCGGGGAACTAAGATCCCACAAGCCACATGATGCAGCCAAAAAAAAAAAAAAAAAAAAAGATATGGCTGACCTCTGTGGATATGGCAAGATACACAAAATAGAGTAAGTGGGAAACAATGGAGCTATACAATGGGAGTCCGAGTTTTTGTTTTTGTTTTATGAAAGAAGGATATGTGCTTAGAACATTTCTAGAAGGGTATACAAGAAACTTAATTAGACAACCTTGGGAATGGACTGTTTACCGCCCCCCCCCCACCGTTCCATTTTGATTTTTTCTCCCCTTTACTAGCAGCATCATTACCCTTATAAAAAGGACCAAATAGCGGCTTCCCTAGTGGCGCAGTGGTTGAGAGTCCACCTGCCGATGCAGGGGACACGGGTTCGTGTCCTGGTCCGGGAAGATCCCACATGCCGCGAAGCGGCTAGGCACGTGAGCCATGGCCGCTGAGCCTGCACGTCCGGAGCCTGGGCTCCGTAACGTGAGAGGCCACAACAGTGAGAGGCGCGCGTACCGCAAAAAAAAAAAAAAAAAAAAAAAAGGACCAAATAATTGAGTTTGGCCAAAACCTTCTGGTCTTAGCTTTGCTTTGCAAACACTGGCCAGGATAAAGCTTTATATATTTCCTCACATCTTCACTGTCAAGGCCCAAGAACTTTAATTAGACTACCGGACTCCCCAGCCAACCCTCCCATTACCAAATGTACCTATCCTTGAAGGCTGCTTCCGATCACCCTCTCTTTGTCTCTCACTTCCTGAGTCCTAGCCTAGCTTTTTTTCCCATTTGTACTCACTCCGTGGGTAATCTCATCCAGCCCCACAGCCCTTAGATATTGCCCCAACACTGACTCCCAAATTTCTAACTATAGCATAGACTCCCTTCCTGAACTCCAAACTGCACATTGCAATTGCCTACTCAACATCTCCACTTGGATGTCAAGTAGACATCTAAATTTAATACATCCAAAGTTGAAGTCATCTTCCCCAATAACCTTGCTCTACCCACGGCCCTCCAAATCTCAGCTAATGGCACTTGCAGGCTTCTAATCATCCAAGTCCATAACTTCAGAGTAAAAGAATGACTGGAAAACAGTCTAATGCACAATGCCAGTTATCTAAAAATGAAGGTAGTCCTAGGTATTGGGATCAAAGATATCATATAATCACTAAAATGTTTTCTAAAATAGGTTTAAAGTTATCTTTTAAGTCTAGGATTTAGATTTTGACATTTTAATTTCTTTTGAATACAAGCCACTTTTTGCAAGCTAGGAAACAGAATCAAACTAAGGCAGTCTTGTCCTCTACAGATCCAGGCCAGTTCTTACAATCTTCAGCAGAATGACATCATAATACGAGGTGCTAACAACAGGGTTAAAAACTATAAATAATAACCACTTATCTACATTTTTTCCTTAGGAAACAGCCAAAAGTCTCGTCCTTAAAGGTATGATATACAGAACATCTAGATTTACAAAGGACAGAATGATCCAAATTATATGCTGGCCAACCTGTCAGTGAACCAGATCAGAGCTGGCCAAGGACTGGTGAACAGAGAATGTGTTTACAGTTTGAAAATTTGCTGAGGTTTAAAAAATTCCTAGTTGCTGTCAATAAGAAAGCAAGTAAAAAATATTAGAGATGCACCACACTGATACTTGATTTTACCACGGTTTTACACTAGAACACAAAGTTAGAGTATGGGGATAAGACACGTATTTTCAAAATAAATTACTTAGTAATAAGAAATCTGACATACTGCGTTCTTCCATTTGCCACAAGAACATATTAACAATGAGGACTATTTAAAAGAATGCTCAACTCTAAAAAGGGTGGTGGCAGCAACACATTCCACTACAGAATAACCTCCCACTTTCCCATACAATTAACATTGCTACTTTTCATGATACATATTCATGTGGAAAAACTTGTCAGGAGCTTTTGCCAGGGCCAGGAGATGAAAAATAGAGACTGTCCTGATGACATGGATAGCTATAAGCTCAGTTAACATCTTTAGGATGGACCCATAAAATCTGGCCACTGTTTTGTTAAACATCTGCAAATCGCAGAACTCCTTAGCCCTTAGCCATAGTATCTGCTCAATGTCTTAAAGCTGGGCTCAGTCCCATCTATCACACTTTTCTTCAGGGCTGAGGTGTGTGCTAGTCATCAAAGTCTGGAATGTCATCGTAGGAGTATCCCCGGTAGCCTTTGGATGCGTAGTAGGCGATGCGCAGGTGGTAAAATCCTGGCAGGAACACCAGGATGCCAATGATCAGAACGGGAACGGCCCGGTCTGCCCCCTGGTGGCAGAAGGAGGCAAACACATCAGTACCATGCAAGTTATAAATTTTAAAATAAAATAAAGCCATGGGTCCAATCCATGGATCAGTTATCATATACTTTTCAGAGCACTTTATTTTGGTAATACACTACCAAGGCAAAAGATTTACATCTCTTTGCCTCCTTATCAATTGCAGAAAAACTACAAAGTACTAAAAATTATAAAGAAATTATCCATGTTCAACCATAGATATCTACTTCCCATAAAGAAACCAGAGCTCCTTAGAGAAATTGCTGTTTATGAGTTGAGGGGGCAGGGAATGTACAGATGGGCCTGGGATAACTTGCTGAGCCAGAAAACAAGAAAGCTATCAAAGGCTCACCTAGGTCAGCTTTAAAAGACAGGAGTAGGGGGCTTCCCTGGTGGCAGAGTGGTTAACACTCCACGCTCCTAATGCAGGGGACCTGGGTTTGATCCCTGGTCAGGGAACTAGATCCCACACGCATGATGCAATGAACTGCCACAACTAAGGAGCCCACCTGCCACAACTAAGACCCAGCACAACCAAATAAAGAAAGAAAGAAATATTTTTTTTAAAAAAAGAAAAAAAGACAGGAGTAACCTGCAGAGGCTCCTATTGACCAAATATGGGACAATTTATATGTTAAAAAGAATATAGACTACAGTTGACTGAAGCACAAATATGTAAAAAGATGATAAGCTTACAGTGATACTAACAATTCTTTGGTTACCTTTTGAGGTTGCTAGGTGTATTTTTATAAAAATTTGATAATTAAAGAGAAATAATCAAACATTTTTCCTACCTTCACTATACTATTGTATTTCAGGGTAACCAAATAATGGTTTTGAGAAAGTTCCAGAAGAATTTTCGCTGACAAACGTGGAAAATGATAGAGCTGGATTCCTTAGTGAAAAGGGTAATTCATTTTATAATAAATGAATTAGGCTGAAGACACTTGAACCCAGTAATCAATCTTAATATCAACTAAAAATTAGGACAACCATTTTGTGCCTCCTAATGTAATGCTATAGCAATGGTTCTCAAAATGTGGTCCATGGAACACCAGCATCACCGGGGAACTTGTTAGAAATGCAAATTCTCACACCTCACCCTAGACCTACAAAACTGGAATCTCTGGGAGCAGGGTCAAGGAACCTGTGTGTTAACAGGTCTGCCAAGTGATTCTGATAGATGCTGAAGTTTGAGAACCCATGTGCAATAGCAAATACACAACACCCCTATGAAATATTCTTTCTGAAACAAAGCTAAAGTAGAACTAAATCTAAGCAAGTCCCTAAATCTAACAGCATGCAAGAAATATGAGGAATAGAAAAACAGGTCAATGGTATCAAGACAACACCCCTAGATTAATGTAAAAACTGTTAGAGATGCACACTTACAGATTTACAAGCAAATGTAAATCTGGTATTTGCTTTAGTATACAGGAAAAAAAGTTGGGGATAGATGAAACAAAACATTCATAAATGTTGATGCCTAGTTGTGGATACATGGTGGGGGTTCATATTATTCCATCTACTTCTGTTTTGTTTGAAATGTCTGCAATAATAGTGAAAAAAACCCAAACTAAAAACCAAAACAATCTATGGGTGATTTTCTTAATTAACACCTTTATCCTTATTTATAAAGTAGTCTTTTACAAACCACACAAGGTGAAGTGATATTTGTTGCATGTGGATCTCACCTCCACTCTAAATTTTCACATCATTAATAGAACCTTGACTATACCCCTGGGATTAACAATGCATGCTGCAATGAAAGTTAACTGAAGGCACAGTCCTGAAGTTAGATGTTCAAATTTAGATGGCACCAAGTATGCCTCTGGTGGCCACATAATAGTTTAGGACCTGAGGCAACTTGGATACAGGTCTCAAAAGCCAAATGTAGCCATTTTATTGTGACAGTGTTTAATATTCCCAGTTCCAAGGATAATGCCCAGAGTTTTAGCTCTTGGCTTTGTTCCTTCTGTAGACCAATGTGACCATCATCCCCTGGCCTGGTGTGTGTTGAAGAACAGATGTGAACTATGGTCAGTATTACTTTAGAACAATTTAGACGCTGTGTATAAGCATCTGTATACAATCCAAAAGAAAGAACCACCAAAAACTACTTTAGGTTACTAAGGTATCACACTGAAGCTCAATAGGAACTCCAACCAAATCCAATTTAAGAAAGATCTGATCCATGAGCCAAAAGTCCTGGCTTGGTCAGTGGCCCCAGACCTATATAAGCCTCACTGCTTCTCCCCAAACACTAAGTACAGCAGTATAACTGCAAAGTTATAATAACAGCATTCTACTCCAGTTATAGCCTTTATCAGTCAGAAATCCTCAACGCTAGGCTCAGTTTTGCTGTTCCAAACTAAGATGGTGGGAAAACTGCCCAACATCTCAGAGGGAAAATTTGCCTACCTGCTATACCCACCTCATAGGAACTGTGGGAGAAGTTTGTTGAAGCTCAAAGGAAGAAATATGTCTTGTTATCTGAGAACAAAATCTAAAAAAAGAAACCCTTTTCTCCTTTCTGCTGGAATATACTGAATATAAAAATGTGAGTCCTGGCTCACATTTTAAACATCTCATGGCAATCCCACAAGCCCCTCAGCTTACCCCTTTGCTGATATAGCCTGCCAGCAGGAGGGAGCCTATGATAATGAGGAAGGCGCCAATCAAAAACAGCACCGTAGCAAGCGCAATGGCCTTATATGGAATCTTAGGAGGGCTTTTCTTAAACTGAAAGAGAAACAAAAACAGACAAGGAAGAGCATTATGAATACACCAGGGCTCAGACACTTTAAAGCAGAGAGGATAAGAGGAACCAATCTTGGTGTGTCCTGAAGTAAGTCCTACTACCCAATGCAGCTCTGGGAGAGAAAGGAAAAAGGACTGGCAGGAGATGAAGGTCTAGTTATTGCTCTAACAGTAAGTTGAGGGAGGGAGTCCCAGAATGTTATTCTTTCTCGTTTTAGTCTCATTCCACAGACCATTCACTGTACCGTAAAAAAATTATTTTCTTACAAAAACAAAAGATACTTTACGGCCATTCATTGATTAGACATGTTTTTAATAAACATGTCTTGGCACATGGAAGGCTGTACTAATCTACAGGGATTAAGAGTGTACATCATGCTCTGGAAAATAAGAAAGGAAATAAGTGATTTCTGGCATTCAAAGTTAAGCTGGCATATAGTCAAAGGTTTAAAAAAAAACTTTTTCGGGCTTCCCTGGTGGTGCAGTGGTTGAGAGTCCGCCTACCAATGCAGGGGACACGGGTTCGTGCCCCGGTCTGGTAAGATCCCACATGCCGCAGAGCTGCTGGGCCCGTGAGCCATGGCCGCTGAGCCTGCGCGTCCAGAGCCTGTGCTCCGCGACAGGAGAGGCCACAACAGTGAGAGGCCCGCGTACCGCAAAAAATTAAAAAAAAAAAAAAACAACTATTCCTAAAGCATTAGTTGCCTGCCCCACAAGGCAAATAACCTGCCTTATTAACAAGTTCAATTCAAGGTTAAGATTCAGAAACAAATTCCTAAGGTTTGGCTCATGGTTGTGTCTGACCTAACCGACTGGAAGCTTTCCAGACGCACTTAAAAACAAAACAAAAAAACCCCCAAAACTCTCTCCTTCAAGTGTGGGTCCAAAAAGTACAAAGAATAATTGATTTGTTTATATTTAAAAGGATGGGTTCCTGCCACTTCCTCTTCGGTCCTGGTTCCACCTAAAGGGAAGTGGGTAAAAGGAGATGCTACACCATTAACTATTTTATAAACAATGATCAGGGTAGGACACAAACTTAATAAATATTCTCTGTTTTACTTATTGTTTGTCACAAAGAATATCTTTAATAAATTGGATCTCATGACATCAGGAAAGAAGGAAGATTCCCACAATCTGTTGGCTTTAGCAGTTAGTTTCTCCCTTAAAAGATGAACTGGTCTTGACTGAAGTGTAAACAAACTGATTCTACTTAACAAAAGACAATCTGATTATTTCCAGATTAACTAAATAGAATTTGCAACTACTGAACTCTGGCATTACAACTAAAATTTCTTAGACAATATTTATATTGGTTCAAAACTGCTCTGCCAAGGTCCTTCCTTCTGCAGGCTATGGCTGAAAATCTCAGAGCAGAGTTTCTTTCCTGCTGCTCCCTCTAATATCTAGGGACAGTGAGCAAAACCTCTACCTGGAAGGTTTCCCTGCTAACTCAGCAGAAACAGAGCCAGCCAATCTCATCAGGTCCTTTCTGCATTTACCTGAAGGTCAATGTAGCCATCGTCTGTACTGGAGAGCCTTGAGTATTTCACTTTACTACTGGGGATTCCAGTAGCCAGGTTGGTACGAGACGGCATCATAACACGCTGACACAGCTACAGTCTGAAAACAAAGAAAAGTATTATTGTCTGCAGGCTACAACAATGTGTTTGTTATACGTATTGGAGTTCTGGGCTGCAATGTCATACTAGCAACTGGCAATTTAGGCTCCATTGCTCTTAGAACCTGATATTCCTTTGACAAGTGAAAGCATTCTCATTATGCATCTACTATGGTTTGTCCTGGTAGAATAAGAATCAAGACATTTGCCAAGAACCAGACCTCATGTTTATGTTGCCACCAATGTTTCTCTGCCTCCTAATTTTTCCAAAGTCACACGGCGAGTAGGTGAAAGGGTGGTGACTTAAATCCAAGTCCATCTGACATTTCAACCATTCTGCTATAGTATAGTATTGCCTGTCCTCCGTCCCTGCTTCCAGAAAAAGCAAGAGGAGCATATACTCAAGGATTCTCTTATTTGTCAGGGAGAGAGGAGAGAGGGTGGGAAATGGAATACATTCACATCAGCATTTTGCCTATTTCCCTCTGATAGATATCATCCTTTTAATACAAAAGATCTGTAAAACTTCTTGTTGTAAATTTGGATAAGCTACTGGCTAACAGTGTTGTACCAGTGTCCTCTGATTTGCCTGCCTCTCTGCTCCACCCCAAGCACTGAAAGCAGCGATTGCACTTTCCAGGTTACTTCTACAGCTACATTAAAAACAAATTTAAAAAAACCCTGAATAAATACCTGGTTTTTGTTCAAAATAGTCAAAGCTGACTATAGTAATGAGATCACGGTTATTATGTCACCAGTTTAAACACAGTAGATAAGATTTAAAAACAATGACATTTAAATTGAAAAAACATTTGTAATTTGTGTACTTTTCCTCCATAAAATCACAAAGTTATGCGAATGAAACAAGTAAATCTATTTTAATCATGAAACTATTTGATTTCTAAAAGTGAAACATATCTTTAAAAAAAGAAAATTAAGTATTTCAATAGGGCAACATAAAAAAAAAAACATAAAGACCGGCCTTCCTCTGGTATGACATTTTGCAAATAATCATCATCATTATAATGGCAGTTAACAATTACCTAGTATTAAGTGACGGGTACTGTTTTAAGTGCTTTATATATACTTAATACTG
The DNA here is from genome assembly GCF_951394435.1 of Stenella coeruleoalba. NCBI lineage: Eukaryota > Metazoa > Chordata > Mammalia > Artiodactyla > Delphinidae > Stenella > Stenella coeruleoalba. Next base: position 32,131,047 of record NC_137161.1, read on the forward strand.
AATATTAATGAGCTGTTTTAAGTGGCCCACAGTCAACCTAAACTAACTAGCATTATAAAGGAATTGGTGCTAAATGTTCATGTCCCTTTTTAGTAATTATATACTGGAGCAGAAATCAAGTATTAAAAAAATAAGAGTATGCTTACTTACATGCTTTTCTAAAAGGATTAGATCAAATTCCGTCAAATACTATGTTTTTAGGTGTTGCGATCCCGACTACACGATAATCTAAATTTAATTCTATAAAACTTAAAGTCCAAACTACCAATAATGGGCGGTTTGAGAGCATTTAATCACCTCTGATTTGTATTAGTCTTAAAAAAATAGTTTACATACTCTGACATTAACTTCATACACCGCATCAAAACATAAAAAAGCGCACGGCGTGCAGGAGAGGGGAGACGAATGCTTATTGGTAGCAAAGAGCAATAATTCTAAAAGAGGGGAAAGGAAAAACGTAAATCAATGTTTTCCGGGTACCAGCCCAAGTTCCCAACAGGCTTTTCTACCAGCCTCACCGCAACCCCAAAATATCCTCAGCACTTGAATGTTGCAAGAATTTTGAAAGCATCAGCAAAGCACTTAGCACAGTGCCTTGCACTACGAGCCTCTACACACTACTTCCCTGCCCGCCTCCAGAGCGAGCCAACAAGAGAAATAAGGACCAACATGATTTTAGAAGGAAAACAAAGTCCAGTTTCTGGAGAAAGGCCAGCCGTGCCCCGGGAGGACGAACGCTCCACACCGAGGACTCGGGGCTTGATTTCGGCAGATAGCGCAGTCTGGGCCGCGCCGCGAACGTGAGTCGAGCTCTTCCGCTCCCGCCCCGCCGCACGAACGCCTTACCGGAGCCCGGGCCCGGCAGCCCTTGCGCAGACAGCTAGCTCACGGTTCGCAGCTGGTGAGCCAGAGACCTCACAGTACGCCCCACCACTCCGTCCCCGCCCCAGACCAGCTGGGAGCCGGAAATGGCGTGTCGCAAGGCAGCGCGCCGGACGTGGCGTCACCGGGAGCGACGCCTCCTCGTTCCACTCTCCGTCCGGTTTCGGGCGTGTGCCCGGTGTGCTAGGGCCCCGTGGGGTTTCGGGAGGCGCTGTGGGCTGGGCTGGCTGCCGACCACCTCCGCCGCGGCGGGCGAGTGCCTAGCTAACCGGGCTGCGTGGGTCACAGGTCCAGGGCTAGCCGGCTACGTGTTTCTTTCCGGCCCCTAGGGTAGTGTAGGGAGTTCAGTGGCGCCTCGAGAGGCGGAAGCCGAGCCGGCGAAGCTCCCTGAAGGCCGGGGCTGTCAGGTCTCCCTATGCCCAGGGAAGGCTGCCTTCCCGGGCCGCGCCGCAGTCTCTGCCGCCCTGTACCCCACCCGCAACTCTCGAGTAGCCCCACATTCTTGCGCTTCAGTTTCCCCGCTCCTCGTCTTCAGGCCTTACCCCGGCAAGAGGTCTGGCCACAAGGGACATTTTGCAACACGTGAAACTTTTTAAAATGTCGAGCTTTATTAAGTATAATTTACATATGATAAAGTACAATTGGATTAGTTTTGACAGATACATATAGTCTTGGAGCCATCATCACAATGTAGATAAAATATTTTCATCACTCCAGAAATTTCCATCAGGCCCCTTTGCAGCCAATATCCTTCCCCAACCCCAGGCACACAGAAAGGTAATGAATAGTTACCTACTGGATACAGTGAGTTCTACCGTCACTGCAAGTACGACAGAAATCTGTCATTTAATCCACCAAACACAAAATGCACCGGAAAAAGAGGACTACAATAAAGGAATTCTCAATATGCAGCATGCCAACTTGTGACCTTGTAGCACAATTACTGCTGGGCCTTTTTCACTTTCTTGGTTGAATCCAACATCCATGGAATTAAGCCACCTTCATCCTTTAAGGGAATAAGTCCCCACAAAAGGCTACTTACGCTAGAGAAATTATTTTTGCACAAACATACTCCTTGGGACCTATCAGATCTACTAAAACTTCCAAGACTCCTGTACAAGGCTCCCTAGGCTAATGAAACACTGCCCTGTAACAATGCTAGTCTTATAAAGCTGACAGAACTCTGGGTACATTAAGCTTCTGTAAATGCAAGCAAAAATGACAAAATATTATATATTTGTTCTACTCTCCCCTTTTCATTTCTTGAGCTCAAGTCAGAATACCAAGTTTGGCAAATAAATCCCCCAAAATACTGTGTCACCTGCTGTATCTGGAATACTTTTTATCACTGTATCTAATGTCATATCAACCTGCTCTAGACTGAAACAATAAGCTCATTTACATGAGCTGCTTGAATTGTGAATTCTCTAGGATACTTGCAACCATCGTGGTCCAAATGAAGGCACTGTCCTGTGATGTTTGAAATTCAAATGACTTTTATTTAAATTGAAAACAATACTTAAAACTGCATTTAGAGTCAAAACCCTTTTGTTTATAAAAATTATAAGGAGTATTCCTAGGTAAGGCAAAGTTGTTACTCAGTTAACAAGACCAGATTTGACTTTGGACTTTACTTTTTGAACAAACTGTAGAGAATGGAGAAAAGAAAAAGTTATTTACAGAAAACAATATCTACATATGTACTCAGAGGTACAAAGACAAAACAGACTTAAGTATGTGCTAGCATCTCAGAAGCAGTTCTCAAAGAGCTTAGTTTTATTTCCTTGAATTTTAAGAATGTCTAAGATCCTTCTTCATCCTCGATCTTGGGAGCCAAATAGTACTTTAAATGTCCCATATCAGCAATTTTATACTCTACGACTGAAAGAAAACAGGAATATAATTAATTACTGAGAAGTACCACATACACTACCTACAAAACAAGATTCAACAAGTTTATTATCTTACCAAGGGGTACATCTGCAGACATACTGAGTGTTACTGTAGGAGAGAGTGGAGTGGCTTTTGTAAAGAAGTTCAGGTACCTCAGTGCAAAAGTTAGCTGAACTGGTTCATTCATGTCTATGGTAACCTTAGGGAGAAAACAAAAAGATTCATCATACTGAAAAACATCAAGAAAGCTGCAACTCATTCATTTCTAATATACATTGACAAATGACTTAGTTTCTTCAACAAATAAAATTGTAATAGAGGGAAAACGAAATTGAAGAGAGAACCAATGGACTAAAAGAAATTTAAGGAGCGTATCTCAATGAACTGTAATGTACGGACCTTATTAAAATCTTGATTCAAACAAACTGAAATAACCAAGGAAGTAGGAACACTGAAAAATTCCTTAATATAATTTTCTTAGATGTCATAAAATGTTTACACTACGAATAAATTAAAATATTTATGAGTGAATTTTTTTTTTTTTTTAAATTTCTAGCTGCACGGCTTTAGGGATGTTAGTTCCCTGATGAGGGATCGAACCCACACCCTTGTCAGTGAAAGTGCGGAGTCCTAACCACTGGACCGCCAGAAAATTCCCTATGGGTTAAGTAACATTTGAGAGAAGAACAAAAATCAAGATTGGCAGGGGAGTGAAATGTAATTTAGGAGAAAAGAATCAGCCCCTGGAGTTTTGTTACTAATATATATTTGTTACTAATATATGTATTTTTAAACTGTTTATTTAAAAGTTAATATAAGGATTACACAACAGCTAGATTTTACCCCCAACTAGATCCTACTGGGTTGCTCAATTATTTGGTAAAAACATAGTAAGTACCTCCAGAAAGCTAAAGCTAGCCTCCCAAGCCTATCCTTAAGAGTATGTGTGGGTTTGATACACAAACCCATTGTTCTACAGTTTATAAAGGTTGCACTAAATTTGCATTCCCTTCTCACAAATTTAAGTTAGATGGCATCTATAAGATCACTTGCAGATTTCAAAAGTTTCAATTCTCACATATTAGTTACTTGGAAATGCAAATTCTGTCTGTTTTTCTTTAGAGCTTTCTTTAATTTTAGCAATTACCTTGCTAAAGACTGAATGTTTGTGGCCCCCCCACCACCCCAATTCACGTTAAAGCCAAATTCACAATATGGTGGTATTGGAGGTGGGGCCTTTGGGAGGTGCTTAGTGTTAGGAAGGCAGAGCCCTCATGAATGGGATTAATGCCCTTATAAAAGAGACCCCAGAGAACTCCCTTTCCCTTTCCACCAGGTAAGAAGGCTGCTGTCTGTGAACCAAGAAGCAGGCCCTCGTCAGACAACAAATCTGCCAGCTTCCGAGTCTCCAAAACTGTGAATAATAAACTTCCGTTGTTTAGAAGCCACTCAGTCTATGGTATTTTGTTATAGAAGCCTTAGCAGACTAAGATATAACCTAATATTCTTCTTCAAGGTATTTTGTTTACTTAAAAACTACTTACAGCCTCCTCTTCTTTATCAACATTACTCGTTTGTGACAACTTAATATTTCCATTTCCAAGTTCTCCACTTGCAGAAAATTTCACTCCATCTTTTGCACAGGAAATTACAACAGCATCTCCAATATGACTGAGATCTCGGCATATACGTGCAAATTCACCAGAAGGCATCTTTACTACACAGCTGTACTCTTGTTCCTGTAAAACAAAGAATTTTTTTTTTTTTTTTTTTTTTTGCGGTTCGCGGGCCTCTCACTGCTGTGGCCCCTCCCGCTGCGGAGCACAGGCTCCAGATGTGCAGGCTCAGCGGCTGTGGCTCACAGGCCCAGCCGCTCCGCGGCATGCGGGATCCTCCCGGACCGGGGCACGAACCCACGTCCCCTGCATCGGCAGGCAGACTCTGAACCACTGCGCCACCAGGGAAGCCCCAAAACAGAGAAATTTAAATGTCATGGAAATAAAAGATTTGGCACCCTCACTTTCTGAAGACTCAGCATCTAAACAAGAACTCAGAATTCAAGATTTTCTGATTACTTTGAAATATCACTCATTGTGTAATTTCTTAACACTCTAACCACTCAAAAAATAAATGCAGATATAAAACAAGTATGCTGTAAGAATAACCATACTAAGAAAACAAATTAGAGCTTAAACTTTTAACAGTAAATGCACTATCCCGGGAACAAGAGCCTCCACCTAATCACCCTACAGTAGGGCTAAATCAAGAGGCCATTAGGGTATGGCATACAGTGATGATGGCGCAAACAGGTCTGCTTTCCAAAACAAGAGAATATGATGTTAGGCATTTTAAACATCCGAACACCTCCTCTCACTTTTGATGTTGATAAACCTAACCATAATGAATTTCTGCTAAAATGGCTTTAAGATCTTCTCTCAATAAAAATCAAGCACTCGGGTTTCTCTGGTGGCACAGTGGTTAAGATCTGCCTGCCAATGCAGGGGACACAGGTTCAAGCCCTGGTCCGGGAAGATCCCACATGCCGTGGAGCAACTAAGCCCGTGCACCACAACTACTGAGCCTGCACTCTAGAGCCCATGAGCCACAACTACTGAACCCGAGTACCACAACTACTGAAGCCTGCACACCTAGAGCCCATGCTCCACAAGAGAAGCCGCCTCAATGAGAAGCCTGTGCACCGCAATGAAGAGTAGCGCCCCCCTCCCCAGCTAGAGAAAAGCCCACATGCAGCAATGAAGACCCAACACAGCCAAAAATAAATTAAAAAAATAAAGATCTACAAAAAAAACCAAAAAAAAATCAAGCACTCTAGGAATAATAATTTAAAAAAAGATGCACAGGTTAATGTAAATATTCACTCGGCAGAAATAAATTCAAACCAATGAGCCACTGTAGAACTCCATAACTTAATAAAATGACAAATATGTCAGTCTTAAACACCCGACTCTGGAACATGCATGAGCAGATATACAGAAAAAGTTGTTAGGAAATAGGCTTTAAATTATTATATTAATATATCTTATGTAACTTTCAAGACTGTACAGTATGCTCAATCAGAAACTTTGATACTCACTGGAATTCCAAGTTGTTCAACATCTAAATCCATTAACTTCATTTCATAGTCTGAAACCTTTTCTTGATCTACCAAAAGAAACCAAATGTTGAAGAAGAACATGTAAGTTTACAGATGTCAGGTATATTTTACAGCCATCACAAACATTATCTTAAATTTCTCTCAGCCTTGGGAAATACTGACACTACATTTTAATTTCTTCTAGCATAAGTCAGTAGAAGGGTGCGACTTACTTGGAGCTTCAAATACAAGTGCCAAGGTGTCCGCATTATCTTCAGCCCTTAGTGTAATGATGTCTTCATTGCCAGCACATTTCAGTATTTTGGACATGCTAGAACACAGAAGAACAAAGCGTTTAAAATCAACAAATTAAAACCAGGAGGTACCACTTTTAACCATTAGACCATCTGCCGAATTGGTGAGTTAGGATGTGTAAGCCGGTCCAGCCATTTGGAATGCAATCTGGTAGTATTTATACTTAAACTAAACAGCCCCCCCCACCAAGAGCAATTTCACTTCTGGATATAAATAAAACAGCAGTATTTTATGAACTGCAAATCCCTTTGGTGGGTGAAGTTAATTATTGGGACAACGATCTTTAAAAACGATTTAATAAACCAGTTAAAACACACTGTATGTAGTAGGGGTAAATATTTCTCACAAGCTTTAAGATTTAAACATGTGTATGTACTAGACAGGTAGTGGTCAAAAGTTGAAAGCATTGCCCTGGTATAAATTTTCCTCAAACCGGGATCTTGGGGTGCTCAGCGCAACTCTGTAGTAAAAGAAATACTCTTGTCGCTCGTTAGGGCGAATGAACTAGGACACATTATAAAGCAGTTAAAGTCAATCAGGACCAAGGTTTCTCATCCAAGGCCGCCTGCCCTTAATGACCAAAGAGCTCTGCAACAGTCTTTTCCTGGCACCGCAAAGAAGTCCGTCATTTTCCCGCCACCACCCGCTTTGTGACTTTGGCGCGGAAAGAGCCGGTTCGCGCTGCAGCTAGCGCGGGCTTTCCGAACCGCGCGTTTCGCTTGGGTCCCGCCCCACTAGTGCCGCAGGCCAATGAGAAGGCGCAGATGGCCCACTCCAGCCAATGAGGGCCCGGCCCGGAGGCGCTCCCGCCAAGAGCCAGAGGAGGTGGATCAGGGCCCGGCTATCCGCTGCTTAGGGGCTCACCTGGTGAGGTTCACGCCCATGGCCAAGTTGCGGTCGCAGCGGTACGTGTCGAAGCCCTCGGAGCGCAGGGTGAGCTGCACCAAAGAGACATGGGACGAGTCCATGCTCTGCAGGTTCACGCCGCTCGAGCTGATGTCCCAGCAGGCCTCGTTGATGAGGTCCTTAAGCGCCTCAAGCACCTTCTTCAAGATGGAGCCCTGGACCAGGCGCGCCTCGAACATGGTGGCGGAGTCGCAACGACACGGCTGCTGGCGGAAGAAAGGAGGAAGGTATAGCCGGCTTAGGCTTCAGACGATGAGAGCGAACGACGGAAATAACTCACGAACGGTTGAGACGGAGGAAGCCCACAACCAGCCCGCCGCGCCTGCAGCAGTTTAATACTGCCGCGTCTGCGAGCGCGCGCTACGACCCCGCGCCCCTCGCGGAGACGTCACCACGCTGCCCCGCCTGCTGCCTGGGCGGAGAGACTACAGAGCCAATCGTGTACCCGCTCCGCACGAAGTCCGCTCCACCCCTAACATCTATTGGAGGGTGCGGACTGGGGACGGGGCGTGAGCGCTGCGCCTTCTGAGGGCCGGCTGATAGGCGACCGGCGGGAATCCCCGCCTTTTTGTCACGTTCCGGAACCGGACGTTAGAAAAGTCCGGCCGACTGTGAAGGTCAGGCCTATAGTGGGGGTGGGGGGGGTCGTTGAACTGCGTCTTTGTGGTGCTTCATCTCCCTCTTGAGGGGTAGGGAATTTCCGGCCTCGAAAGTGAAACGCAAATCCAGCCTGCTAGGAGAAAGAGCCGCCTTGTAGCCTAAAGAGTTGTCTTGACCACCAGCTCTTAAACCTCCTCCGTCACATACACACCAAACTCGTATCATTTACCGTATGCAACTTTCTAAGCTTTTTTATTTTCTCTACAAATATACTTTTTTTAAAAAAACAAATGACTTTATACCGTAGACCCTTTTGCAAAGTACTTAATAAAGCATGTGTAATTTTATGCCAGGTACATGTTTTCTATATCAGCACCTCTTAAAAAGATGGCATAATATCCTACGTATGTAACTAACTTAAAAAGTGCTTGTAATTTGGGCAACTCCTTGAAGTATTGCTGGATCGAAGAGCATACACATTAAAATTTTGATTAATGTTACTAAATTGACTTCTAAAAGATTGCAATTTACATTTCAGCCAAAACTACGAGCATGCTCATTTCGCCTAATTTTTCTTTCTATAGATATTAACAATCTCGTTTTTAAATCTGTGCTCATATGGAAATTTCAGTTTGTGTATTAAAAGATTGGCGCAAGTTGGATATCGTTCATATAGTTCTTGACCACTGTCTTATTGATTAAAAGGAGCACTTCATATATTAATAATCTTATTATTATAAATATCCCTCCTTTGTTTCTTTTTTGCTTTGTTTACAGCATTTCTCTTTAGTTGCTTCTAATATTTTACCTTGGTCTGTAGAATTCTTTAGTTTTTCTACCGTGTATCTTGGTGTGGATTTAGTTTTATTTTTCCTGTTCAGGAAATTTTGTATTCCTCAATCAGAAGATTCATGTATTTCATCAAGTCTAGAATATTGTCAACCATTATGGCTTCAAAAATTGCCTTTCTCTACTCTATTCTCTCCCTCTAGAACTTTCTTTTTTTTTTTCAATTTTATTTTTTTGCAGTACGCGGGCCTCTCACCGTTGTGGCCTCTCCCTTTGCGGAGCACAGGCTCCGGACACGCAGGCCCAGCAGCCATGGCTCACGGGCCTAGCCGCTCCGCGGCATGTGGGATCTTCCTGGATCCGGGCACGAACCCGTGTTTCCTGCATCGGTAGGCGGACTCTCAACCACTGCGCTACCAGGGAAGCCCCTCCTTCTAGCGCTTTTATTAGATGTATCTATGCACTGAATTTAAGGTACCTTCAATTGTAAGATGCCCCATTTTATGTAGCACAAGAAAATAAAATGTCAAACTATCATATGATTTATCATTTAGAATGTCTATTTTGTAATTATCAAAAGAACTTTTAGACTTTTAAAAACATTTGTATCATATATCATTCATGTGCGTAATATGTACACACTATATATATATTGGTTAAAGCACTTGTAATATATCTTCACATTCAGTTTCTCACTCAGTTACTGATACTGCTGTTTTTCCATATATCATACTCTGTCGTCAAGGGTGTGGATGATGCAGCATTCTTAAGAGTGCTCCTCTATTGTCTCTGGAATTTCTTCCAAGTCTCTGCCACCCATTCGTAAATTTTGATACTAGCACTTCCTTTATGTATAATCAACTATCCTTTTGCATACATCTTTATATCAAAACACAACGGTTTCATCTATTTGTAGGTATTTTCCTTTCCAGGTCCTTTTATTTATTTTAAAAAATATTTATTTATTTATTCATTTATTTATGGCTGCGTTGGGTCTTCGTTGCCGCTCACGGGCTTTCTCTAGTTGTGGTGAGCTGGACTACTCTTCATTGCGGTCCTCAGGCTTCTCATTGCAGTGGCTTCTCTTGTTGCAGAGCATGGGCTCTAGGCATGCGGGCTTCAGTAGTTGTGACGCACAGGCTCAGTAGTTGTGGCACACGGGCTTAGCTGCTCTGCAGCATGTGGGATCATCCCAGACCAGGGGTCGAACCCATGTCCCCTGCATTGGCAGGCAGATTCTTAACCACTGCACCACCAGGGAAGTCCCTCCAGGTCCTTTTAGTGTCTCAGTTCCTTTGCAAAATGTGGAATGTATTCATTCCTCCAGTGAGAAACATTTGCTTCACTAATAACGAATGTATACTCTACTACTCTGTTTCTGTGCTTTCTGCTTACATAATAATATTTTGGTTTAATGCCAAATCGAAGTGTTGATTTGAAGGTATTTTAAATGGCAATTAAACTCCACCCATGACTTAAGAATGGCTATGACCTGTCGTCAGGGAAGGCCTTCTGCGGAGGTAGCAGGTTACCAGAGAAACTAGCTGTTTGGAGAGTGGGAGAAAGTATTCTAGGCTGAAAGAATAACATGTTTTAAAAGGACAGCATGCTTAGAAAGTGTTCAGATAGTAGTTTGTTTTAAAATTCAAAGCTTTTTTTATAAGTATTTTTCCCCAGTTTTATTGAGATGTAATTGACATACAATAGGACTCAAAGACTGATGTGTCCAGAACACACTGAACAATGGGGAGAGTGGTGCAAGGTGAGGTTGCAAAGAGAGTCAGGGCTGAGATCTTATAGCCCTTTACAAACCCTCTATAAGTGAAAAGGAAAGTTATCAAAGGGTCTTTGGCATGAGACAATTTCTGTTTTGTTTTTTTAAAAATTAATTAATTAATTTATTTATTTATGGCTGTGTTGGGTCTTTGTTGCTGCTCACGGACTTTCTCTAGTTGCGGAGAGTGGGGGCTACTCTTCATTGCCGTGCGCGGGCTGCTCATCACAGTGGCTTCTCTTGTTGCGGAGCACGGGCTCTAGGCGAGCAGACTTCAGTAGTTGTGGCATGCAGGCTCAGTAGTTGTGGCGTGCGGACTTAGTTGCTCCGCGGCATGTGAGATCTTCCCCCGCCAGGGATCGAACCCGTGTCCCCTGCATTGGCAGGTGGATTCTTAACCACTGCGCCACTAGGGAAGTCCCCAATTTCGGTTTTAAGAGGATTACTCTAACAACTAGTAAAGGTGCTATTTCAATCAGTGAGAAAAAGAATGAATTAAATTATGACCAAACAATTCGTTAAACTTCTAGGAAAAAGTAAAGCTATAGACTCTTCCTAATAACTGTTTACTGAAATAATTTCCAGATAGATTAAATAATTAAAATTCAAATAAATGTAAACCCAATAAGAAATGGAAAAATATTGTGGTAAATATTTAAGAGATCTTGCTGTGGGCTTCTACACATAAAAGGAAAAAAAACCCATAAAACATAGGAATGACTACATAAGTTTTAAAACTTCAGTGTGCCTAAAAACTTGTGTTGGTTAATATACTTTGTTTCCACAACAGAGAACCCAATTCAAACTGAATAAAAGGGCACTTTATGTATCTAAACAAAATCCAGAGGTCCCTGGCTTCTAGTGCCTAAGGTCCAGTCTTAGTAAATGTATGAAAAATGGTTAGCATATTAATAAGCAAAGAAACATAAATTGAAGGGAGATAAAATTTTAATCTACCAAATTAATAAAAATTGTGTTAACACCCATTTCTTAGGAAGGATATAAGGAAGTGAGTACTTTCATGACTTGAAGATGAGAGTATAAATTGGTATAATTTTTCCAGTGGGAATTTGGAAATATGTATGAAAATCCTTGGAATTTTTTATTTAGTCTTTGACACAGAAATTCAATCTATAGGATTTTTTTTTCCCAAAGAAGTAATCAGAGTTACTTACCACGATGAGGCATGTTTAAGAATGTTTCTTATAGAATTATTAACAATTCCCCTGAAATTGGAAATAATCTTGAGGTCTAACAATATGGTCTTTGTTAGGTAAATTATGGTAAATCTGTAAGATGGAATACTATAAAGCTTTTCAAGTACCATTCTCGGGCTTCCCTGGTGGCGCAGTGGTTGAGACTCCGCCTGCTGATGCAGGGGACACGGGTGCCCCGGTCCGGGAAGATCCCACATGCCGTGGAGCGGCTAGACGCGTTAGCGATGGGCGCTGAGCCTGCGCGTCCAGAGCCTGTGCTCCACAACGGGAGAGGCCAGAACAGTGAGAGGCCCGCGTACCGCAAAAAAAAAAAAAAAAAAAAAAAAGTACCGTTCTCAAAGGGCATTTGATGTTAAAACGTCGAGTTATGAAACAGTATAAACAATAGTATCCCAACTTTCTAAAATTATTATATCTGAGTGTAAGTGCACAGAAAATAGAATAAAAAGGCAATAATATGGATGTTAACAGTAATTATCTATGGCTGATGCTACCACAAATGATCTTAATATTTTTCGTTATGCTTTTCTGCATTTCCCACAATTTCTTCATCAAACATATATTGTTGGTCTGAAAATGTTAATGCATGCTGGGAGAGAAAAATGCTGTGAACTATTTAATATAATTTCTGGCAAATTTCTTTACAAGGTGATATCACATATTAAACTGAGTCTCATTCCTGGCTGCACATTAGACTCATCTGGAGAGCTTAACAAAATGAAAGAAACAAGCCTATTTCCTCTAGGTTCCATCTCTAGAGATTCTTATTTAGTTGGTCTAGGATGGGCCATCCATTGGCATTTTTAGAAGCTCCCCAGGTAATTCTAATAAATAATTAGGACTGAAAAGTACTGTTTCAGCATGTGTGATCAATTGATGAATATTTATGCTTAAAGCCACCTGCACCTCCATATAGACTGTTGGTTTGAAAAAGTAAGACCTATGCTTTGTCAGAGAGAAGACTGAAATTATAGTTTAAATGGACTGTGTAATAATCTAATAGGTCTACAAGTTTGTGGGAATGCAGGATTTGTATTTTTGAAACTTTAAGATGTTATACAGTTCTGCCTAGCCCATTCTCAATTCCATTTTGCATGTCATCTCATTAAACTGAATAAGAAGTTTTAGCTTTCTGAGAACACTTGTCAAGATAAGATCTAGAAAGGCAATATGAAGGACAAGAAAAAGAGCAGATCAAGTCTGTTTTTGTTTATGGACAATTTTTTTAAAAATGTATTGTTTAAATAATTCATTTATTGACAGTTCTTCCTCTCTAAGAGAGGAAAAACACTATTCGGGGAACTGAAGAATTTTCTTGTCACTTGTACCAATGCAGTTTTCAAATTATCAAGAAGGTGGGAGGTGTTTTTATTATAGAATGATAATAATTATAGCAATACCTGCCCACTTATGCTGAGCTTGCAGTCAGCCTGCACACTCTGGGGGACTAAAAATCTCATGCTAGTTACCTATACTAATCCTATACATATACTAAGTATATGTATAGGAGTGCAATAGAAGGAGTACAATGAAAAGAATCACCATATACAAGATATGTCACAAGCCTGGAAGAAATGACCCTAGAGGAAAGAGCTATTATGAAGTATTCTATTATTATGAGGTATTTCTATTGAAGGGCAAAATCAGGGGTAGAGGAGGAGGTGTAACGTAATGTAAAAGAACAAAATTCTTCTTTGGGCTGGAGGTGAGGGAAATTTTTTACTTTTAATTTCTTCCTACAGTTGAGGGAGAGGCTCTAAAGCTTGCCTAAATACCTGTTAACATGACTTCCAGAGGTCTGAATATCTGATCCCTGTTTACCACAGTACCGACTTCAGAATTGTACCTGGTCTGAGCTCCATTAGCTTGGGAGGGCTGAGTATGACAGATAAGAAGTTTGTTCGGGCCAAACTGTAGGGAGTTATCTACCCTAGTAATTATACTGTGCGTTCTGAAACTCTGATCTACGTGCACTGGTTCTCCAGTTAGGCTGTGTTTCAAAGCAAACAGCTGAGGTTCCAGGAGGACTGATGTGATGCTTACTCGGATGTGACCTTTCACAAATATGTTCCATAAAGGTGAGAATCTGGTTACTAACACTTCCACCTGTCTTAAAGGTGTTGACATCCTTCTAGATCCTTTAGATAATAAACCTTGCTTAATTTACCCAAGAAGTGTCTGGTCTTTATTTCAAGAAGTGATCACTGACATTAGTCAAAATGGTGGTCACACAGTCTCCAACAGATTAAAAGAGTTTTAAAATTACCATCAGCATGTTATTTACTTTTTAAAAATAAGTTATTTTTTACTTTTAAAAAATATTTATTTATTTATTTTGGCTGTGCCGGGTCTTAGTTGCGGCACGCGGGATCTTCATTGTAGCATGCAGGCTCATAGTTGCAGCGTGTGGACTTCTTAGTTGCGGCATGCATGCGGGATCTAGTTCCCCACCAGGGATGGAACCCAGGTCCCCTGCATTGGGAGCTGGAGTCTTAACCACTGGACCACCAGGGAAGTCCCATGTTATTTACTTTTATAAATAAGATTAAAACAAAAGACAAATAAAACAAAAGAGCACAGCTTTCTCTAAATAAATTATGGCCTAAAGGGGGTGGTCTGTTTCTCTAAAAAAAACAAGTATTTGTGCGTTAATAGGGAACAAAGCATACCCTGAGTTCAGTGTTCCTCTATACCTATTTTATTGTCACTTTGAAGGAGTGTTATAGGCACTTGGGAATATACTTTTATAGAAATCAAGAAAATATAACACCCTTTTCAGAATTCCCACTACTTTCCCCAAACCTTACAGTTCAGGTCAAAATTGCTAACACAAAATTGCAGCTCCTATGTGTGCAAATTTCTCTCCTTGTTAAATTACAATATGCTTAAGGGAAGGGGCCCTGTCTTATACTTGTTTTACATCACTTAAAGGCAGTGAACAGGAACTGTTGAAGGCAATGCTGAGCAACACGGGTATTAACAATGAATTTAGGAAGGCCAGGAGTATGTTAAAGCGTGCGTTGGTAACAGATCTGTGTTCGTATTCTTAGTGGGCATTTTCTAGCCGTGAGACCTTGGTTAAATCATTTTCTTTCAGGAGAAACTTTAAATCTATTAAATAGGTACTTGGGATGCGTCAGGTACATAGGAGATTGGGCTGTGAACAAAGCAGGCAGCATTCCTGTCCAAAAATGTCCTTCAATAGTCCAAAAGAGAGAAAAGAAAGCTGAATAACCGTGGAAGACCCTAGCTGTAAAATAAAAATCATATCCATTTCCAAGCGTTGTACAGATTAAATGAGATGCATTAAAGAGACTACATAGTTCAGTGCCCAGCACATAATTAACGCTCACTAAATAGAAGATAACTTGGCAAAGCAACGCAGACTTAAGTTTGGCTTTCACTTCCTTATCACGTAATCTCCTCCTTTTACACAGGTGCGTTCCCCAGGCCTTTCCGCTCAGGGCCTAACAAGCGTCTACTTATCAGTGAGAGGGAAGAGCCCTGGCTATTGAACACAAAAAGCCGAAGGCAGCAAGCACTAGGCCGGCTGGAGGCTCGGGGCTGCAGCCCATGGCCCCCAGCAACCTGTTCTCTCTAAGACCACGGCCTCCAGTTCCCGAGCTCCCATCGAGTAGTCCCCCTCAGAAAAGCACGCCTTTTCCAGCCCTCTTAGGCTGCTATCCAATGCACGCCTCTCCGATCCTCTCCGCTTGCCCCGCCCCCGCCCCCGCCCCGCCTCCCTGACGGATTCGCGCCGTTGGTGTAGTTCCGGGGCTGTGATGGCAGCGGTGCGCGTGCGCGCTTGTTCGGGGCCCTCCCAAGAAAAGGAGTTGGTGGGGCTGGGCTGGAGGAGGTTGGTCGCGCTCTGCCCGGGTGAAAGGGCGGTGGCTGCACCGGGCGGGGCCAAGTTTCAGGGCCGGCGGCCGGGCTGCGGTGGCGTCGGGAGCCGCTGCGAAGCTGCGCGCTGCTTAGGCGACGGGGGGCTGGCCGAGCAGAGTCCGCGCGCGCCCGCGCTGAGCTGCCGGCCTCGGCGGCTGCGCCACTCGGCCGCAGCGACGAAGCGCTGGTGTTTCCAGCATGACGGAGCTAAGGCAGAGGATGGCCCGCGAGCCGGACGCACCGCCCGAGGAAAAGGTAGCGGCAGCATCGGTTGGGCGCGGCCGGGGCAGCGGAGTCCGCCGGAGGTCCGTGCGGGGCGCGCGCAGAGGGGTCGTCTTGCCATCTTCTGCGCGGCCGTCGGCGGCCCCGGGCCTGGTCTGCGGGAAGGGTCCTCGGGTGCTGGGCCCCGCGGAGCTCGCGGCAGGGTTCAGGAGGTCGGGGTCGCGGGGACATGGCTCTGGGGTCCAGTTGGGGGTGGTATCTCCGGGGCCCAGGAAGGAGAGCGCGGGGGTTGCGCACGTCCGCAGCCCTCGCAGGGCTGGTTGCGGGGTCCTACGCCAATCCACTTCCCCGAGGCCTTCCTGGGTGTGAAGACGTCGAGACCCCGGAAAGACTCCTCAGAGCGTGACTTAGCCTCTCTGAACTTCTTTAAAATGTTATTTGGGGGCTGGAGGTGTAACAAGACAAGGCCATGTGATTTGCCTGTTAGGAGATTTAAACTCCTTCTCGAAAGTTAAATCTGTTGGCTTTAAGCAGAGAAGTCTCTTAATTCATGTAGTCAGCAGGTGTTGGAAGGTATATTCCCCAAAGATGGGCTTGTTTACTGCTTCAGATGTGGGCGTTGATGGGGTAGAGGAGGAGGGTAGAACAGAGGCCATCTTGGCAGGGACGTAGCTGGTTGGGGTTGAGATACGAGGGCAGCAGACTTAATTGGTTGAAGTGAAAGGTTGTGTAAGGGAGTTGAGGAAGGTGAGGAGTCATTATGTTACTGTGGACGTTGAATGACAGCATAAACTTAGTGGTAGTATTTCGAGCCTGGAGTTAGTGGTCAGGAGCAGTGTTATTTGGTAAATTGATCTGACAGTGATGTGTAGACTGGACTGAGGGAGCATGGACCAGAATGAAACAGATTGGCTGACTCGCGGGTTGCCAACAGGTGACCTGCAGTTGTTTTCTTTGGTCCCTGTGTTGCTTTAAAAACCAGAATATTTCTCCCAACAGTCTGAATTTATTGCCTATTTTGGATCATTGGAAGATCTGCCATCACATTCCCACCTGATTAACGTTTGGCTGGAACTGAGGAACAGCTGTTCCCACCAATCCCTGTTGCTCTACACCAGGTCCACAGCACCCATTTATGTAGCTTTCCATTTTTGGTAACTGGAGGAAAGGAACATTAGGGAGATATCAGGAAGGAGGAAGGCACAAGATTAGGTGTCAGGGTGTCAACAGCAGTTATACTGGAAGGATGTTTTGGGTATGGGATGTAATGGGATTTTAAACAATTTTTTTGGTTATGACAGTGGATCACCCAAGGAGAACTCTCCATACTGATGTTTACAATATGTTTTGGAGAAAATTTAGGGCTTGGGTGCAAGTTTAGGAGTCGCTTACAGAGACAAGGTACTTTGAAGTTTCTACTCTTCCCATTAAATACCCTAGCTGGGCCTGGGGGAGTTTACAGATATTTGGAGGCTGTGTAGCCCTGTTTAAGGGTGAGAAATCAGACTTGATGTTAATGGGACTTTGTTGTTTTAGAAGGTGTGAGAAGAGGTAGAAAAAAAGAAGGCATTATACCTAATGGGCTGTACTTTTGAAAAGCTATTTGTAATAATTAGACTTACTCAGCGGTAAAAACAAGCAAAGCCACATACCCAAAAACCATGAGATTATGAGGTGAAACAGTTTCTACCCTCCCCACCTAACTACTTGGATCCATCTCCCAGACAAAAGTGCCAGTTGATTCTTTTTTTTTTTTACTTCTTTATTAGAGTATAATTGCTTTACAATGGTGTGTTAGTTTCTGCTTTATAACAAAGTGAATCAGTTATACATATACATATGTTCCCATATCTCTTCCCTCTTGCGTCTCCCTCCCTCCCACCCTCCCTATCCCACCCCTCCAGGCGGTCACAAAGCACCAAGTTGATCTCCCTGTGCTACGCGGCTGCTTCCCACTAGCTATCTACCTTACATTTGGTAGTGTATATATATCCATGCCTCTCTTTCGCTTTGTCACAGCTTACCCTTCCCCCTCCCCATATCCTCAAGTCCATTCTCTAGTAGGTCTGTGTCTTTATTCCTGTCTTACCCCTAGGTTCTTCATGACATTTTTTCCCCTTAAATTCCATATATATGTGTTAGCATACGGTATTTGTCTTTCTCTTTCTGACTTACTTCACTCTGCATGACAGACTCTAGGTCTATCCACCTCATTACAAATAGCTCAATTCCGTTTCTTTTTATGGCTGAGTAATATTCCATTGTATATATGTGCCACATCTTCTTTATCCGTTCATCTGATGATGGGCACTTAGGTTCTTTCCATCTTCGGGCTATTGTAAATAGAGCTGCAATGAACATTTTGGTACATGATTCTTTTTGAATTATGGTTTTCTCAGGGTATATACCCAGTAGTGGGATTGCTGGGTTGTATGGTAGTTCTATTTGTAGGTTTTTAAGGAACCTCCATACTGTTCTCCATAGTGGCTGTACCAATTCACATTCCCACCAGCAGTGCAAGAGTGTTCCCTTTTCTCCACACTCTCTCCAGCATTTATTGTTTCTAGATTTTTTGATGATGGCCATTCTGACTGCTGTGAGATGATATCTCATTGTAGTTTTGATTTGCATTTCTCTAATGACTAATGATGTTGAGCATTCTTTCATGTGTTTGTTGGCAGTCTGTATATCTTCTTTGGAGAAATGTCTATTTAGGTCTTCTGGCCATTTTTGGATTGGGTTGTTTGTTTTTTTGTTATTGAGCTGCATGAGCTGCTTATAAATTTAGGAGATTAATCCTTTGTCAGTTGTTTCATTCGCAAATATTTTCTCCCATTCTGAGGGTTGTCTTTTGGTCTTGTTTATGGTCTCCTTTGCTGTGCAAAAGCTTTGAAGTTTCATTAGGTCCCATTTGTTTATTTTTGGTTTTATTTCTATATCTCTGGGAGGTGGGTCAAAAAGGATCTTGCTGTGATTTATGTCATAGAGTGTCCTGCCTATGTTTTCCGCTAAGAGTTTGATAGTTTCTGGCCTTACATTTAGGTCTTTAATCCATTTTGAGCTTATTTTTGTGTATGGTGTTAGGGAGTGATCTAATCTCATACTTTTACATGACCTATCCAGTTTTCCCAGCACCACTTATTGAAGAGGCTGTACATTCCTGCCTCCTTTATAAAAGATAAGGTGACCATATGTGCATGGGTTTATCTCTGGGCTTTCTATCCTGTTCCATTGATCTATCTTTCTGTTTTTGTGCCAGTACCATACTGTCTTGATTACTGTAGCTTTGTAGTATAGTCTGAAGTCAGGGAGCCTGATTCCTCCAGATCCTTTTTTCGTTCTCAAGATTGCTTTGGTTATTCGGGGTCTTTTGTGTTTCCATACAAATTGTGAAATTTTTTGTTGTAGTTCTCTGAAAAATGCCATTGGTAGTTTGATAGGGATTGCATTGAATCTGTAGATTGCTTTGTGTAGTAGAGTCATTTTCACAATGTTGATTCTTCCAATCCAAGAACATGGTATATCTCTCCATCTATTTGTATCATCTTTAATTTCTTTCATCAGTGTCTTATAATTTTCTGCATACAGGTCTTTTGACTCCTTAGGTAGGTTTATTCCTAGATATTTTATTCTTTTTGTTGCAATGGTAAATGGGAGTGTTTTCCTGATTTCACTTTCAGATTTTTCATCATTAGTGTATAGGAATGCCAGAGATTTCTGTGCATTAATTTTGTATCCTGCTACTTTACCAAATTCATTGATTAGCTCTAGTAGTTTTCTGGTAGCATCTTAAGGATTCTCTATGTATAGTATCATGTCATCTGCAAAGAGTGACAGCTTTACTTCTTCTTTTCCGATTTGGATTCCTTTTATTTCCTTTTATTCTGTGATTGCTGTGGCTAAAACTTCCAAAACTATGTTGAATAAGAGTGGTGAGACTGGGCAACCTTGTCTTCTTCCTGATCTTAGTGGAAATGCTTTTAGTTTTTCACCATTGAGGATGATGTTGGCTGTGGGTTTGTCGTATATGGCCTTTATTATGTTGAGGAAAGTTCCCTCTATGCCTACTTTCTGCAGGGCTTTTCTCATAAATGGGTGTTGAATTTTGTCGAAAGCTTTCTCTGCATCTATTGAGGTGATCATATGGTTTTTCTCCTTCAATTTGTTAATATGGTGTATCACATTAATTGTTTTCCGTATATTGAAGAATGCTTGCATTCCTGGAATAAACCCCACTTGATCATGGTGTATGATCCTTTTAATGTGCTGTTGGATTCTGTTTGCTAGTATTTTGCTGAGGATTTTTGCATCTATGTTCATCAGTGATATAGGCCTGTAATTTTCTTTCTTTGTGACATCCTTGTCTGGTTTTGGTATCAAGGTGATGGTGGCCTCGTAGAATGAGTTTGGGAGTGTTCCTCCCTCTGCTGTATTTTGGAAGAGTTTGAGAAGGATAGGTGTTAGCTCTTCTCTAAATGTTTAATAGAATTTGTCTGTGTAGCCATCTGGTCTTGGGTGGTTGATTCTTAAGTACTTTCCCATCCGTTGTTGTAGGTAGGGAGGATATGAGGAACTATCCAGCTAAAGTTACCTTAATTTTTTACAACTGCACTTAAACTGCTTCTATGATGACAGAATGCCTGGGGCTTAGAGGTTCACTAAGTGCTTGTTGCTCTGCTCCACAAACACAGCACCTACTTGCCTTCTGTTAAAAGCCTAATGTAGTCCATTAGCCCAGAACAAGACAGTTGCTCCATTGCTCAATATTTCTGATTATCATGCATGGGATTTCAAACTTCCATGATTCTGGCTTTGCTGATATTCTTAGGTTAAAATTTAAGAAAATTAGAAATAATAAAACAAGGATATCTTTTTAGGGAAATAAATGGTGAAATGGGAACTTTCTTATTTTATAGTAGAAGAATTCAGAAAACAGTATTAGGTCAATTCATTAAAAGAACTGGAACAAATTTGAAAGATTTAAAAAAATGTTTCAGTTGCTTAACTGTTGTGGCAAAGTGTCTTACAAATAAGCAGACAAAATAATCTGGGGAATGTGTTTATTATAAAAGTCAGAAGGTATTTTGTTACATTTAGCATCCTAGAATGGAATTGTCAAAGCCAGTTGCTAATAAAGGAAACGTTTTCCTCTGGGAACCGTGCTTATAATTTTAAATTCCAAAAGCACAGTGTTGTTGCCAAACTAAGAAACTTGGAATTTAAGCTTTGGAAGTGGTCTTCCTGCCACCGATCCATGTTTTTCCAGTGGTGCTTAGGAAAGACAAGAATGAAATGTGGGCCAAAAGATTGCCATCATAAAATTTATGATTGGGTTGGCATTTCAGGAGACTTTGAATGCATCTAGGAAACTTTTGAAATGACTCTCCTAACTAATTTCACAGTACAAATAATCACCCTTTAAGCTGTTTGAAAAAAATGTGCATCACTATTTCTGATTTGTGCACTCTGCTGTCTTTCCTGGGATCCACACAGGTGAAGTGTATTGAATTCGTTAGTTTTGCAGAGAGCTTGCTGAGTAATTCTGCTGGACACAGCTTCTTAACCTGCTCCCTGTGCTGTGACAGCCTTCCCAGCCTTCCTGACTGGTGCTAGAGGCTGCTGGGGGTGACAGAGCACAGCCTTTCACTTACAGACTGCCTCTGGTTTGGAAAAGAGACTCCTGACTGTTAATTTTGCCAGGCTCTCCTTGGAAGAATACTGATTTGTTCCTGGGGTTGGGCTGAGTTCCTGCCTTCCATGCCTTGCCACGCAGTGGTTGCTTGGTTGGGGCAGTGATGTGGTGCCAACCAGGGCAGACCTGGTCCCCATTAGGCAGCTTGCCCTGCCAGTCCATGATCTTTGTTCTTGTGCTGTTTGCCTCATCAGTGGGGATGGCATAGGGCCCACTCAGTTGAGTGACCTTTTAAAGAAAGTTAAACTTTATGTTATCTTGACTAGACAGTGCGTGCGTGGTTCAGAATTTGAAAGGTGCAGAGCGTACACTGTGAACGTCTCCTTGATGCCTCCCTGGTTCTCCTCCCCAGCAGCAGCACACCCCTGCCAGGGTGCTCACAAGCATCTGCTGCTGGTGTGAAAGGACCTGAACTGTCCTTTGGATTTGTTGCCCTTTGGCAGCAGCTCTTTTATATTAGAGTCACCACAGGGCCAGCCTGGGGCTTCTCTGTGAAGACTTTGCTGCGTTTTTGAAAGAGCTCTTGAGACCTGGGATTTACTGGCAACATTCTCTGCCCTTGCGTGAGATTTTGAGAGGATATCTCTCACTGACTTGGATCCCTCAGTGGACGACTCTCAGAGCCTTGTCCCCACAGTCTGTGTCCTGCTAGTCCTGTGGTTTCGGTGATCTGCAGGAAATTCCTAGGTATACGTCCCTCAGTCAACGCAAACTTAGTTTGTCTCAAATTTGACTTTTCTCGTTTTAGACGTTGACCTTCCTCCTCCCGTCTGCTCTGCTCCAGCTTGAAATCCGTTAGTCCCTGTGTCTCTGCTCCCTCATCCAGTCCAGGTCACAGGTTCTCATCAGATAACACCTGGATTCCTTATCTGTTGCTTTGGCGTATTTCAGATAGTTCAGGACTTGATGCCTGAACTGTTATAAATCCTTCTAATTGAGCTCCCTCCCTTCAGGATTTGTTCTCAGCCCCTTCTAGTCCACCTGACCTTTCTTTGTACAATTCTGAAACTTCCCTATGAGTTACAGAAGGGAAAAAAATTTTTAGCCCCTGTTTCAGATCTCTTAAATTTGGTCCTTTATGGCCTTGTTTCTTAACCAGCCCCTTTTCCTGCTTGGAGCCTCTGTGACTTGGATCTTGGCTCTTGCTATTTCCAACCGTAGGAAATGTGCTCATTTTCTGTCACCCCTCTTTCCACCTCTACCTATTTAAGTCCTATTTTCTCAAAGTCCATTTTAGATCTTCCCCATTTCAATACTTCATCAGGCATGTATGTATTGTAGAAATCACAGGAATGTGTGCAAATGAGAATGAAATCCACCTACAATCCCATCATTCAGAGAAACAACCATTGTTCAAATGCATATCCCTCCTGTGCAGATTGCTACGTGGCTGTAATGCTACCATGCATGGTCTGATAGCTTGCCTTTTTTTCTTTATTAATTGAAATATAGTTGATTTACAATGTTCTGTTAGTTTCAGGTATACAGCAAAGTGATTCATAAATCTATACTTTTTTTTTAAATTAATTTTTATTATTTGGGTGCGTTGGGTCTTTGTTGCTGCATGTGGGCTTTCTCTAGTTGTGATGAGCGGGGGCTACTCTTTGTTGCGGTGCGTGGGCTTCCAATTGCGGTGGCTTCTTGTTGCGGAGCATGGGCTCTAGGTACACGGGCTTCAGTAGCTGTAGCGCACAGGCTCAGTAGTTGTGGTTTGTGGGCTCTAGAGTGCAGGCTCAGTAGTTGTGGCACACGGGCTTAGTTGCTCCGCGGCATGTGGGATCTTCCCGGACCAGGGCTCGAACCCGTGTCACCTGCATTGGCAGGCGGATTCTTAGCCACTGCGCCACCAGGGAAGTCCCTATGAATTTTTTACATTCCTTTCCATTATAGGTTATTAGAAAATGTGAAATAGAGTTCCCTGTGCTATACAGTAGGTCCTTGTTGTTTATTTTATATATGGTAGTGTGTATCTGTTAATCCCAAACTCCTAATTTATCCCTCCTCTCCTCCCTTCCCCTTTGGTAAC
Organism: Stenella coeruleoalba; assembly: GCF_951394435.1. Classification (NCBI taxonomy): domain Eukaryota; kingdom Metazoa; phylum Chordata; class Mammalia; order Artiodactyla; family Delphinidae; genus Stenella; species Stenella coeruleoalba. The sequence continues at coordinate 32,154,339 of NC_137161.1, forward strand.
CATAAGTTTGTTTTCTGTATCTGTGAGTCAGTTTCTGCTTTGTAAATAAGTTCATTAATATTATTTATATTATTTTTTTAGATTCCACATATAAGTGATATATGATATTTGTCTTTCTTTTTCTGACTTATTTCACTTAGTATGATAATCTCTCGGTCCATCCACGTTGCTGAAAATGGCATTATTTCATTCTTTTTTATGGCTGATTAATATTCCATTGTATATACGTAACACATCTTCTTTATCCATTCATCTGCCAACGGACATTTAGGTTGCTTCCACGTCTTGGCTATTGTAAAGCTGCAGTGAACATTGGGGTGCATGCATCTTTTTGAGTTAGAGTTTTTGTCTTTTCCAGATAAAGCCCAGGAGTGGGATTGCTGGATAATATGGTAACTCTGTTTTTAGTTTTTTAAGGAACCTCTATACTGTTCTCCATAGTGGCTGCACCAGTTTACATTCCCACCAACAGTGTAGGAAGGTTCCCTTTTCTCCATACCCTCTCCAGCATTTATTATTTTTAGACTTTTTGATGATCGCCATTCTGAATGGTGTGAGGTGATACCTCATTGTAGTTTTGATTTGCATTTCTCTAATAATTAGCAATGTTGAGCATCTTTTCATGTGCCTGTTGGCCATCTGTATGTGTTTTTTGGAGAAATGTCTATTTAGGTCTTCTGCCCATTTTTTGATTGGGTTTTTTTTTGATATTGAGCTGTTTGTATATTTTGGAAATGAAGCCCTTGTCAGTTGCATGGTTTGCAAATATTTGCAAATATTTTCTCTCATTCTGTAGGTTGTTTTTTCATTTTGTTTATGGGTTCCTTTGCTGTGCAAAAGCTTATACCTTTGACTAAGTTCCATTTGTTTATTTTTGCATTTATTTCTTGCCTTGAGAGACTGATCGAAGAAAGTATTGCTGGGATTTATGTCAGAATTTTTGCCTTTGGTCTCTATCAAATTACCCATGACATTTTTTTTTAAATTTTATTTTATTTATTTATTTTACAGCAGGTTCTTATTATCTATTTTATTTTTTATTTTTTATTATTTTGCGGTACACGGGCCTCGTCTCACTGTTGTGGCCTCTCCCGTTGCAGAGCACAGGCTCCAGACGCACAGGCTCAGTGTCCATGGCTCATGGGCCTAGCGGCTCCACGGCATGTGGAATCTTCCCAGACCGGGGCACGAACCCGTGTCTCCTGCATCAGCAGGTGGACTCTCAACCACTGCGCCACCAGGGAAGCCCTAGTTATCTATTTTATACATATTAGTGTATACATGTCAATCAAAGTCATCACACCACCCCCGCACACACCCCCCCCCGGCACTTCCCCCCTTGGTGTCCATACGTTTGTTCTCTACATCTGTGTCTCTATTCCTGCCCTGCAAACCGGTTCATCTGTACCATTTTTCAAGGTTCCACGTATATGCATTAATATACGATATTTGTTTTTCTCTTTCTGACTTACTTTGTATGACAGTCTCTAGATCCATCCACATCTCTACAAATGACCCAGTTTCGTTCCTTTTTATGGCTGAGTAATATTCCATTGTATATATGTACCACATCTTTATCCATTTGTCTGTCGATGGTATTGCTTCCATGACCTGGCTATTGTAAATACTGCTGCAGTGAACATTGGGGTGCATGTGTCTTTTTGAATTATGGTGTTCTCTGGGTATATGCCCAGTAGTGGGATTGCTGGGTCATATGGTAATTCTATTTTTAGTTTTTTAAGGAACCTCCATACTGTTCTCCATAGTGACTGTATCAATTTACTTTCCCACCAACAGTGCAGGAGGATTCCCTTTTCTCCACACTCTCTCCAGCATTTGTTGTTTGTAGATTTTCTGATGATGCCCATTCTAATTGCTGTAAAGTGATACCTCATTGTTGTTTTGATTTGCATTTCTCTAATAATTAGTGACGTTGAGCAGCTTTTCATGTGCTTCTTGGCCATCTGTATGTCTTCTTTGGAGAAATGTGTATTTAGGTCTTCTGCCCATTTTTTGATTGGGTTGTTTATTTAATATTGAGCTGTATGAGCTGTTTATATATTTTGGAGATTAATCCTTTGTCCGTTGATTCATTTGCAAATATTTTCTCCCATTCTGAGGGTTGTATTTTAATCTTGTTTGTAGTTTCCTTTGCTTTGCAAAAGCTTTTAAGTTTCATTAGGTCCCATTTGTTTATTTTTGTTTTTATTTCCATCACTCTAGGAAGTGGATCAAAAAAGATCTTGCTGTGATTTATGTCAAAGAGTGTTCTTCCTATGTTTTCATGCAAGAGTTTTATAGTGTCCAGTTTTACATTTAGGTCTTTAAACCATTTTGAGTTTATTTTTGTGTATGGTGTTAGGGAGTGTTCTAATTTCATTCTTTTACATGTAGTTGTCCAGTTTTCCCAGCACCACTTATTGAAGAAACTGTCTTTTCTCTGTTGTATATCCTTGCCTCTTTTGTCATAGATTAGTTGACCATAGGTGCGTGGGTTTATCTCTGGGCTTTCTGTCCTGTTCTGTTGATCTATATTTCTGTTTTTGTGCCAGTACCATATTGTCTTGATTACTGTAGCTTTGTAGTATAGTTTGAAGTCAGGGAGTCTTGATTCCTCCAACTCCGTATTTTTTTCCTCAAGACCACTTTGACTATTTGGGGTCTTTTGTGTCTCCATACAACTTTTAAGATTTTTTGTTCTACTTCCGTAAAAAAACAAAAATGCCACTGGTAATTTGATAGGGATTGCATTGAATCTGTAGGTTGCTTTGTGTAGTATAGTCATTTTCACCATATTGATTCTTCCAGTCCAAGAACATGGTATGTCTGTCCATAGGTTTGTGTCATCTTTGATTTCTTTCATCAGTGTCTTACAGTTTTCTGAGTACAGGTCTTTTAACTCCTTAGGTAGTTTTTTTTCCTAGGTATTTTATTCTTTTTGTTGAAATGGTGAATGGGATTGTTTCCTTAATTTCTCTTTCTGATCATTTGTTGTTAGTGTATAGGAATGCAAGAGATTTCTGTGCATTAATTTTGTATCCTGCAACTTTACCAAATTCATTGATTAGCTCTAGTAGTCTTCTGGTAGCATCTTTAGGATTCCCTATGTATAGTATCATGTCATGTGCAAACAGTGACAGCTTTACTTCTTCTTTTCCAATTTGTATTCCTTTTATTTCTTTTTCTTCTCTGATTCCTGTGGCTAGGACTTCCAAAATTATGTTGAATAATAGTGGTGAGAGTGGACATCTTTGTCTTGTTTCTGATCTGAGCGGAAATGCTTTCAGTTTTTCACCGTTGAGAATGAGGTTTGCTGTGGGTTTGTCATATATGGTCTATGTTGAGGTAGGTTCCCTCTGTGCCCACTTTCTGGTGAGTTTTTATCATAAATAGGTGTTGAATTTTGTCAAAAGCTTTTTCTGCATGTATTGAGATGACCATATCCTTTTTATTCATTTCGTTAATATGGTGTATCACATTGATTTATTTGCATATATTGAAGAATCCTTGTATCCCTGGGATAAATCCCACTTGATCATGAAGTGTGATCCTTTTAATGTGTTGTTGGATTCTGTTTGCTAGTATTAGGTTGAGGATTTTTCATCTGTATTCATCAGTGATATTGGTCTGTAATTTCCTTTTTCTGTAGTGTATTTGTCTGATTTTGGTATCAGGGTGATGGTGGCCTCATAGAATGAGTTTGGGAGTGTTCCTCCCTCTGCAATTTTTTGAAGAGTTTGAGAAGGATGGGTGTTAGCTCTTCTCTGAATGTGTGATAGAATTCACCTGTGAAGCCATCTGGTCCTGGACTTTTGTTTGTTGGAAGATTTTTAATCACAGTTTCAATTTCATTACTTGTGATTGGTCTGTTCACGTTTTCTATTTCTTCCTGGTTCAGTCTTGGCAGGTTATACCTTTCTAAGAATCTGTCCATTTCTTCCAGGTTGTCCATTTAATTGGCATAGAGTTTCTTGTAGTCGTCTCTTAGGATGCTTTGTATTTCTGCGCTGTCTGTTGTAACTTCTCCTTTTTCATTTCTAATTTTATTGATTTGAGTCCTCTCCCTCTTTTTCTTGATGAGTTTGGCTAAAGGTTTATCAATTTTATCTACTCAGAGAACCAGTTTTTAGTTTTATTGATCTTTCCTGTTGTGTTCTCTGTTTCTATTTCATTTATTTCTGCTTTGATCTTTATGATTTCTTTCCTTCTACTAACATTGGGTTTTTTTTGTTTTTCTTTCCCTAGTTACTTTAGGTGTAAGCTTAGATTGTTTATTGGAGATTTTTCTTATTTCTTGAGGTAGGCTATAAACTTTTGCTATAAACTTCCTTCTTAGAACTGTTTTTGCTGCATCCTATAGGTTATGGATCGTCATGTTTTCATTGTAATTTGTCTCTAGGTATTTTTTGATTTGCTCTTTGATTTCTTCAGTGATTTCTTGGTTATTTAGTAACGTATTGTTTAGCCTCCATATGTTTGTGTTTTTTATGTTTTTTTCCCTGTAACTGATTTCTAATCTCATAGTGTTGTGGTTGGAAAAGATGCTCGTTACGATTTCAGTTTTCTTAAATGTACCGAGGCTTGATTTGTGACCCTAGATGTGATCTATCCTGCAGAAATTTCTGTGTGCACTTGAGAAGAAAGTGTAATCTGCTGTTTTTGGATGGAATGTCTTAGAAATATCAAATAAATTTATCTGGTCTATTGTGTAATTAATTTTATTTATTTTTATTTAATTTTATTTATTTTTGGCTGCATTGGGTCTTTGTTGCTGCGCGCGAGCTTTTTCTAGTTGTGGCGAGGGGGGCTACTCTTCGTTGTGGTGCGTGGGCTTCTCATTGAGGTGGCTTCTCTTGTTGCAGAGCATGGGCTCTAGATGCACGGACTTCAGTAGTTGTGGCATGTGGCTCAGTAGTTGTGGCTTTCAGGCTCTAGAGCACAGGCTCAGTATTTGTGGCACACGAGCTTAGTTGCTCCGTGGCATGTGGGATCTTCCTGGACCAGGCCTCCAACCCGTGTTCCCTGCATTGGCAGGTGGATTCTTAACCACTGCAGCACCAGGGAAGCCCGATTGTGTCATTTAAAGCTTGTGTTTACTTATTATTTTTCTGTCTGTATGACTTGTCCATTGGTGTAAGTGAGGTGTAAAGTCCCCCACTACTACTGTGTTACTGTTGATTTCCTCTTTTATAGCTGTTAGCAGTTGTCTTATTTATTGAGGTGCTTCTATGTTGGGTGCATATATATTTATAATTGTTATATATTTTTCTTGGATTGATCCCTTGATCATTATGTAGTGTGCTTCCTTGTCTCTTATAACATTCTTTATTTTAAAGTCTATTTTATCTCATATGAGTATTGCTACTCTTGCTTCCTTTTAATTTCCATTTGCATGGAATATCTTCTTCCATTCCCTCACTTTCAGTATGTATGTGTCGCTAAGGTCTGAAGTGGGTCTGTTGTAGACAGCATATAGATGGGTCTTGTTTTTGTATTCATTCATCAATCCTGTGTCTTTTGGTTGGAGCATTTAATCCATTCACGTTAAAGGTAATTATCGATATGTATTTTCCTCTGACCATTTTCTTAATTGTTTTGAGTTTGTTTTTGTAGGTCCTTTTCTTCTCTTGTGTTTCCCACTTAGAGAAGTTCCTTTAGCATTTGTTGTAGAGCTGGTTTGGTGGTGCTGAATTTTCTTAGCTTTTGCTTCTCTGTAAAGCTTTTGATTTCTCCATCGAATCTGAATGAGATCCTTGCTGGGTAGAGTAATCTTGGTTGTAGGTTCTTCCCTTTCATCACTTGAAGTATATCATGCCACTCCCTTCTGGCTTGTAGTTTCTGCTGAGAAATCAGCTGTTAACTTAACTTTATGGGAGTTCCCTTGTATGTTATTTGTCGTTTTTCCCTTGCTGCTTTTAATAATTTTTCTTTGTCTTTAATTTTTGCCAGTTTGATTACTATGTGTTTTGGAGTGTTTCTCCTTGGGTTTATCCTGTATGGGACTCGCTGAGCTTCCTGGACTTGGGTGGCTGTTTTCTTTCCCATGTTAGGGAAGTTTTCGACTATAATCTCTTCAGATATTTTCTCTGGTCCTTTCTCTCTCTCTTCTCCTTCTGGGACCCCTATAATGCAAATGTTGTTGCGTTTAATGTTGTCCCAGTGGTCTCTTAGGCTGTCTTCATGTCTTTTCATTCTTTTTTCTTTATTCTGTTCTGCAGCAGTGAATTCCACCATTCTGTCTTCCAGGTCACTTATCCATTCTTCTGCCTCAGTTATTCTGCTATTGATTCCTTCTAGTGTAGTTTTCAGTTATTGTATTGTTCATCTCTGTTTGTTTGTCCTTTAATTCTTCTAGGTCTTTATTAAACATTTCTTGCATCTTCTTGATCTTTGCCTCCATTCTTTTTCTGGGGTCCTGGATCATCTTCACTATCATTATTCTGAATTCTTTTTCTGGAAGGTTGCCTATCTCAACTTCATTTAGTGTTTTTTCTGGGGTTTTATCTTGTTCCTTCATTTGGTACATAGCCCTCTGCCTTTTCATCTTGTCTGTCTTTCTGTGAATGTGGTTTTTGTTCCACAGGCTGCAGGATTGTAGTTCTTCTTGCTTCTGCTGTCTCTGTGTTTGTTCTTTAATTCTTCTAGGTCTTTGTTAAACATTTCTTGCATCTTCTTGATCTTTGCCTCCATTCTTTTCCCAAGGTCCTGGATCATCTTCACTGTCATTATTCCGAATTCTTTTTCTGGAAGGTTGCCTATTTCCACTTCATTTAGTTGTTTTTCTGGGGGTTTATCTTGTTCCTTCATCTGGTACAAAGTCTTCTGCATTTTCATTTTGTCTGTCTTTCTGTGAATATGGTTTTCCTTCCACAGGCTGCAGAATTGTAGTTCTTCTTGATTCTGTTGTCTGCTCTCTGGTGGATGAGGCTAACTAAGAGGCTGTGCAGGCTTCCTGATGGGAGGGACTGGTGGTGAGTAGAGCTGGGTGTTGCTCTGGTTCCCAGAGCTCAGTAAAACTTCAATCTGCTTGTCTGCTGATGGTTGTTTGGCCTGAGGTGACCCAACACTGGAGCCTACTTGGCTCTTTGGTGGGACTACTGGGAGGGCTCATGTGAAGGAGTACTTCCCAGAACTTCTGCTTCCAGTGTCCTTGTCCCCATGGTGAGCCACAGCCACCCCCTGCCTCTGCAGGAGACCCTCCAATACTAGCAGGTGGGTCTGGTTCTGTCTGCTGTGGGGTCACTGCTCCTTCTCTTGGGTCCCAGTGCGCACACTACTTTGTGTGTGCCTTCCAAGAGTGGAGTCTCTGTTTACCCCAGTCCTCTCGAAGTCCTGCAGTCAAATCCCACTAGCTTTCAAAGTCTGATTCTCTAGGAATTCCTCCTCCCATTGCTGGACTCCCAGGTTGGGTAGCCTGATGTGAGACTCAGAACCTTCACTCCAGTGGGTGGTCTTTTGTGGTGTAAGTGTTTTCCAGTTTGTGAGTCAGCCACCCAGCAGTTATAGGATTTGATTTTATTGTGATTGCATCCCTCCTACCATCTCATTGTGGCTTCTCCTTCGTCTTTGGATGTGGGGTATCTTTTTTGGTGAGTTCCAGTGTCTTCTTGTCTTTGATTGTTCAGCAGTTAGTTGTGATTCCGGTGCTCTCTCAAGAGGGAGTGATCCCATGACGTTTTTACGGAACTAGAACAGAATAATCCTAAAATTCGTATGGAACCGTACAGGACCCAGAATTGCCAAAGCAATCCTGGAGAAAAAGAACAAAGTTGGAGGCATAACCCTCCCAGACTTCAGACAATACTACAAAGCTACTGTAACCAAAACAGTGTGGTATTGGCACAAAAACAGATATATAGATCAATGGAACAGAATAGAGAGCCCAGAAATAAACCCACGCACCTACAGTCAATTAATCTTCAACAAAAGAGGCAAGTATATACAATGGAGAAAAGACAGTCTCTTCAAGTAGTGTTGGGAAACCTGGACAGCTATATGTAAATCAGTGAAATTAGAACACTCCCTCACACCATACACACGAATAAACTCAAAATTGCTTAAAGACTTAAATATAGGGACTTCCCTGGTGGTGCAGTGGTTAGGAATCTGCCTGCCAATGCAGGGGACGTGGGTTTGAGCCCTGGTCTGGGAAGATCCCACATGCTGTGGAGCACCTAAGCCCGTGAGCCACAAGTACTGAGCCTGCATGCCACAACTACTGAAGCCCGTGTGCCTAGATCCCATGCTCCCCAACAAAAGAAGCCATTACAATGAGAAGCCTGTGCACCGCAATGAAGAGTAGCCCCCACTTGCTGCAACTAGAGAAAGTTTGCACACAGCAACGAAGACCCAATGCAGCCAAAAAAAAAAAAAAAAAAAAAAAATTAAAAATCTGTTGGGGGAAAAAAGACTTAAATACAAGATATGACATCATAGAGCTCGTAGATGATAGCTTGCCTTTTTATGCTGTCAGGAACTTTTTCCCACATCGTTAAGGTTCATAAAGGTTCTTTTCAAACAGTATTTCAAACTTTTTTTTTTAATTATGAAAGGCATAGGTGAAAACAAAAGATAATCATTGTAAAAGCACAAAAAAGAAATCACTGTAATCCTGCCACTCAGAGATAACCACTGTTAATATTTATTTTTATACACACTGCGCATTCCTGCACTATGTGTACTATTGTAACTCACTTTTAACAGAAGAATATGCCCTAAATATAGTTCAGGTCTTTAAACATTTTGACCTGTTATCATTTTTAGTGGTTTTGTGTCATTTTGCTGAGGCTGTACCTTAACTTATTGAACCAATCAGGCGTTTAAGTTGTTTTAAGTTTTTTGCTGTTTTAAGCAAGGTGTAGCAACTACCCTCGATATAACACACACACACACACACACACACACACCTTTCTGCACATGCATATTCTTAGATAAGTTCTATGTTTAGAACTACCAACTCAAAAAGGATGTACATTATTTAAGCTTTTGTTACAAATAATATATTTTCTTCTGCAGTAAATTTGTAGTCACCGTAACTGCATGAGAGTATTTGACCTTGTGGTCTCCCCCCAGAAAGGAATACTGAGTATTCACTTGTTTCTTGATTTTAGGAGAGGAATTTTGGCCTAGTGGTTACAAGCACAAATCCTCAAGTTGGACTGCTTGGTTTATAACTTGACTCTACCACTAATGTGCTTAAGTTTTCTCACCTCAACAATAGGGCTTAGAGTGGGGTTGTTCTGAGGCATTATGCCTTTCTTGTATGAACTGTACCTTTGAGTAACCAAATAGTTGATTAAAAGTTTCTCTTTATAGAATAATTGGAAAAAGAGTAATAGAATATTAATATTTCCACACCCCATTGGATTAATTGAAATGAGGCAATAACCATCAGTGCTACTACCATCACAGACAACCAGTTATTGTGTATTTCCTGATGGAAGTATACGTACAATACTACTGATGGAGGAATCTTGTCAAAAAAATCATACCCCAAACTCTTCAAGACTCTAGTTCTAACTGCTAGTTTACAGGAGATTCAAGGAACGATGAGAAACAGCACTGGACAAATGACCTGGTAGCTGTAGAAAATAAATGGCAAGGAGACCCACCTCCCCCACTTAAAAAAAAAAAGGGGGAGGGGGAAGCAATAGATATAGATATATGGAGGATAAAACCTACAGATTAGAAGACTTAAGACAGATTAATGATTTCTGGACCTTATTTGGATCCTGATTCAATCAAACTGCTATAAAGAGAAAAAATGAAATTATTGGGTAAATTCAAATATTGGATACTTAATATAAAGGAATTGTTAACTTTTCAGATGTGATATAATGGTATTGTGATGTTAAGTCCCTATGAAAAAGCACTAACTATAAAGGAAACAATTGAGAATTCGAGCTACATTAAAATTGAGAAATTCTATTTACTGTGCTATTAAGAGAGTGAAAAGGAAGGCCACAGACAATATTTATAAAAAAAAATCTGACACAGGACTCATATCCAGAATCTATAAATAATTCCTACAAAATGAATTTAAAAAAGGAAACTCAGTAGAAAAATGGGTACTTCAAATGGTCAGTAAATATATCCAATGTCATTAGTCATCAGGAAAATCAAAGCAAAACTCACAATAAGATACCACTACACACCCACCAGAATGGCTAAAATTAAAAAGACTGAAAATACTAAGGTTTGACATACTTACTAAGGGGGTAGTGCGCCACGGCTAGCCGGAAGGGAGTCCGGGAAAAAGTCTGGACCTGCTGAAGAGGCAAGAGACTTTTTCTTCCCTCTTTGTTTCCTGGTGGGCGAGGAGAGGGGATTAAGAGCGCTGCTTAAAGGAGCTCCAGAGACGGGCGCGAGCCGCGGCTAAAAGCGTGGACCCCAGAGACGGGCATGAGATGCTAAGGCTGCTGCTGCTGCCACCAAGAAGCCTGTGTGCGAGCACAGGTTACTATCCACACGCCCCTTCTGGGGAGCCTGTCCAGCCCGCCACTGCCAGGGTCCCAGGATCCAGGGACAACTTCCCCTGGAGAACGCACGGCATGCCTCAGGCAAGACAGAAAAACACACAGCAGATGAAGGAGCAGGATAAAAGCCCACCAGACCTAACAAATGAAGAGGAAATAGGCAGTCTACCTGAAAAAGAATTCAGAATAATGATAGTAAAGATGATCCAAAATCTTGGAAATAGAATGGACAGAATGCAAGAAACATTTAACAAGGACCTAGAAGAACTAAAAATGAAACAAACAATGATGAACAACACAATACATGAAATTAAAAATACTCTAGGGCTTCCCTGGTGGTGCAGTGGTTGAGAGTCCACCTGCTGATGCAGGGGACACGGGTTCGTGTCCCGGTCCAGGAAGATCCCATATGCCGCGGAGTGGCTAGGCCCGTGAGCCATGGCCGTTGAGCCTGCGCGTCCGGAGCCTGTGCTCTGCAATGGGAGAGGCCACAGCAGTGAGAGGCCCAGGTACCGCAAAAAAAAAAAAAAAAAACCCTAGACGGGATCAATAGCAGAATAACTGAGGCAGAAGAACGGATAATTGACCTGGAAGATAAAATAGTGGAAATAACTACTGCAGAGCAAAATAAAGAAAAAAGAATGCAAAGAAGTGAGGACAGTCTCTGAGACCTCTGGGACAACATTAAATGCACCAACATTGAATTATAGGGGTTCCAGAAGAAAAAGAGAAAAAGAAAGGGACTGAGAAAATATTTGAAGAGATTATAGTTGAAAACTTCCCTAATATGGGAAAGGAAATAGTTAATCAAGTCCAGGAAGCACAGAGAGTCCCATACATTATAAATCCAAAGAGAAACACGCCAAGACACATTTATCAAACTGTCAAAAATTAAATACAAAGAAAACATATTAAAAGCAGCAAGGGAAAAACAACAAATAACATGCAAGAGAATCCCCATAAGTTTAACAGCTGATCTTTCAGCAGAAACTCTGCAAGCCAAAAGGGACTGGCAGGACATATTTAAAGTGTTGAAGGAGAAAAAGCTACAACCAAGATTACTCTACGCAGCAAGGATCTCATTCAGATTTAATGGAGAAATTAAAACCTTTACAGTCAAGCAAAAGCTGAAAGAGTTCAGCACCAGCAAACCAGCTTTACAACAAATGCTAAAGGATCTTCTATAGGCAAGAAACACAAGAGAAGGAAAAGACCTACAATAACGAACCCAAAACAATTAAGAAAATGGGAATAGGAACACACATATCGATAATTACCTTAAATGTAAGTGGACTAAATGCTCCCACCAAAAGACACAGATTGGCTGAATGGATACAAAAACAAGACCCATATATTTGCTGTCTACAACAGACCCACTTCAGACCTAGAGACACATACGGACTGAAAGTAAGGGGATGGAAAAGATATTTCATGCAAATGGAAATCAAAAGAAAGCTGGAGTAGCAATTCTCATATCAGACAAAATAGACTTTAAAACAAAGACTATTAGAAGAGACAAAGAAGGACACTACATAATGATCAAGGGATCGATCCAAGAAGAAGATACAACAATTGAAAATATTTATGCACCCAACATAGGAGCACCTCAATACATAAGGCAAATACTGACAGTCATAAAAGGGGAAATCGACACTAACACATTCATAGTAGGGAACTTTAACACCCTACTTTCACCAATGCATAGATCATCCAAAATGAAAATAAATAAGGAAACACAAGCTTTAAATGATACATGAAACAAGATGGACTTAATTGATATTTATAGGACATTCCATCCAAGAACAACAGAATACACATTTTTCTCAAGTGCTAATGGAACATTCTCCAGGATAGACCATATCTTGGGTCACAAGTCAAGCCTTGGTAAATATAAGAAAATTGAAATATTTTCAAGTATCTTTTCCGACCACAATGCTATGAGACTAGATATCAATTACAGATAAAGATCTGTAAAACATACAAAAACATGGAGGCTAAAAAATACACTACTTAATAACGAAGTGATCACTGAAAAAATCAAAGAGGAAATAAAAAAAATACCTAGAAACAAATGACAATGGACACACGACAACCTAAAATCTATGGGATGCAGCAAAAGCAGTTCTAAGATGGAAGTTTATAGCAATACAATCCTACCTTAAGAAACAGGAAACATCTCGAATAAACAACCTAACCTTGCACCTAAAGCAATTAGAGAAAGAAGAAAAAAAAACCCCAAAGTTAGCAGGAGGAAAGAAATCATAAAGATCAGATCAGAAATAAATGAAAAAGAAATGAAGGAAACGATAGCAAAGATCAATAAAACTAAAAGCTGGCTCTTTGAGAAGATAAACAAAATTGATAAATCATTAGCCACACTCATCAAGAAAAAAAGGGAGAAGGCCCATCAATAGAATTAGAAATGAAAAAGGAGAAATAACAACTGATACTGCAGAAATACAAAAGATCATGAGAGAATACTACAAGCAACTCTATGCCAATAAAATGGACAACCTGGAAGAAACGGACAAATTCTTAGAAATGCACAACCTACCAAGACTGAATCAGGAAGAAATAGAAAATATGAACAGACCAATCACAGGCACTGAAATTGAAACTGTGATTAAAAATCTTCCAACAAACAAAAGGCCAGGACCAGATGGCTTCACAGGCGAATTCTATCAAACATTTAGAGAAGAGCTAACACCTATCCTTCTCACACTCTTCCAAATATAGCAGAGGGAGGAACACTCCCAAACTCATTCTACGAGGCCACCATCACCTTGATACCAAAACCAGACAAGGATGTCACAAAGAAAGAAAATTACAGGCCAATATCACTGATGAACATAGATGCAAAAATCCTCAGCAAAATACTAGCAAACAGAATCCAACAGCACATTAAAAGGATCATACACCATGATCAAGTGGGGTTTATTCCAGGAATGCAAGCATTCTTCAATATACGGAAAACAATCAATGTAATAAACCATATTAACAAATTGAAGGAGAAAAACCATATGATCATCTCAATAGATGCAGAGAAAGCTTTTGACAAAATTCAACACCCATTTATGATAAAAACCCTGCAGAAAGTAGGCATAGAGGGAACTTTCCTCAACATAGTAAAGGCCACATATGACAAACCCACAGCCAACATCGTCTTCAATGGTGAAAAACTGAAAGCATTTCCACTAAGATCAGGAACAAGACAAGGTTGCCCACTCTCACCACTCTTATTCAACATAGTTTTGGAAGTTTTAGCCACAGCAATCACAGAAGAAAAGGAAATAAAAGGAATCCAAATCGGAAAAGAAGAAGTAAAGCTGTCACTGTTTGCAGATGACATGATACAATACATACAGAATCCTAAAGATGCTACCAGAAAACTATTAGAGCTAATCAATGAATTTGGTAAAGTAGCAGGATACAAAATTAATGCACAGAAATCTCTGGCATTCCTATACACTAATGATGAAAAATCTGAAAGTGAAATCAAGAAAACACTCCCATTTACCACTGCAACAAAAAGAATAAAATATCTAGGAATAAACCTACCTAAGGAGACAAAAGAGCTGTATGCAGAAAATTATGACACTGATGAAAGAGATTAAAGATGATAGAAATAGATAGAGAGATATACCATGTTCTTAGATTGGAAAATCAACATTGTGAAAATGACTCTACTACCCAAAGCAATCTACAGATTCAATGCAATCGCTATCAAACTACCACTGGTAGTTTTCACAGAACGAGAACAAAAAATTTCACAATTTGTTTGGAAATACAAAAGACCCCGAATAGCCAAAGCAATCTTGAGAACGATAAACAGAGCTGGAGGAATCAGGCTCCCTGATTTTAGATTATACTACAAAGTTATAATAATCAAGACACTATGGTACTGGCACAAAAACAGAAAGATAGATCAATGGAACAGGATAGAAAGCCCAGAGATAAACCCACGCACATAGTTCACCTTATCTTTTATAAAGGAGGCAGGAATGTACAGTGGAGAGAGGACAGCCTGTTCAATAAGTGGCGCTGGGAAAACTGGACAGGTACACGGAAATGTATGAGATTAGATCACTCCCTAACACCATACACAAAAATAAGCTCAAAATGGATTAAAGACCTAAATATAAGGCCAGAAACTATCAAACTCTTAGAGGAAAACATAGGCAGAACACTGTATGACATAAATCACAGCAAGATCCTTTTTGACCCAACTCCCAGATAAATGGAAATAAAAACAAAAATAAACAAATGGGACCTAATGAAACATAAAAGCTTTTGCACAGCAAAGGAAACCATAAACAAGACCAAAAGACAACCCTCAGAATGGGAGAAAATATTTGCGAATGAAGCAACTGACAAAGGATTAATCTCCCAAATTTATAAGCAGCTCATGCAGCTCAATAACAAAAAACAAACAACCCAATCCAAAAATGGGCAGAAGACCTAAATAGACATTTCTCCAAAGAAGATATACAGACTGCCAACAAACACATGAAAGAATGCTCAACATCATTAATCATTAGAGAAATGCAAATCAAATCTACAATGAGATATTATCTCACACCAGTCAGAATGGCCATCATCAAAAAATCTAGAAACAATAAATGCTGGAGAGGGTGTGAGAAAAGGGAACGCTCTTGCACTGTTGGTGGGAATGTAAATTGATACAGCCACTGTGGAGAACAGTATGGAGGTTCCTTAAAAAACTATAAATAGAATTACCATATGATCCAGCAATCCCACTACTGGGCATATACCGTGAGAAAACCATAATTCAAAAAGAGTCATGTACCAAAATGTTCATTGCAACTCTATTTACAATAACCTGGAGATGGAAACAACCTAAGTGTCCATCATCGGATGAATGGATAAAGAAGATGTGGCACATATATGCAATGGAATATTACTCAACCATAAAAAGAAACGAAATTGAGCTATTTTTAATGAAGTGGATAGACCTAGAGTCTGTCATACAGAGTGAAGTAAGTCAGAAAGAGAAAAACAAATACCGTATGCTAACACATATATATGGAATTTAAGGAAAAAAATGTCATGAAGAACCTAGGGGTAAGACAGGAATAAAGACACAGACCTATTAGAGAATGGACTTGAGGATATGGGGAGGGGGAAGGGTAAGCTGTGACAAAGCAAGAGAGAGGCATGGACATATATACACTACCAAATGTAAGGTAGATAGCTAGTGGGAAGCAGCTGCGTAGCACAGGGAGATCAACTTGGTGCTTTGTGACCGCCTGGAGGGGTGGGATAGGGAGGGTGGGAGGGAGGGAGACGCAAGAGGGAAGAGATATGGGAACATATGTATATGTATAACTGATTCACTTTGTTATAAAGCAGAAACTAACACACCATTGTAAAGCAATAAAAAAAAAATCATTAATAAGAAAATAAAAAAATAAAAGGAGGCTTCTCATCGGATCTTCACAAGGCATGTGTTGCCAATATGACTCTCAAAATATCAGTACCTTTGGAGATCACACATCTCTTGAAATTTAATATACTATTCAAAATGTGTATTGATTCTGATGTTCTCCCAGTGTTGTTTGAAACGTAACTAAAAAATTTCCCCAATGCATTCTTCTGTTAAAATGCTGAATGGATCTTCGGGACGTTAATAGACATTTTTTTCCCTCTGTAAACACTGACTGAAAACATCATGTTGAGGGTCATGTGCAGTCTATGAAGTGTATATTAATCCATGTATGTCTTCCCAGGAAAACATTAGCTGGGGAGGGTTTGCAGGGTGTGCTTGCTTGATCCAGTCTTCTCTTCTGGCTTGCAGAATTCAATTACTTCCTCTCAAAGCCGGCAGTACAAAGCTCCGTTCAGTTACTAGTCATTGTGTTTGGCTCATAGTTCGCATGCAGTTTGATATCCGGCAGTCTCCTCATTGGGTCTGGTGACTGTACATGAAAGGGTTATTATCTATCTGTCATCTCTTGCCCCTTCAAGTACAGTTGTGGAAGAGGGACAGGATGAAGGTGGGCAGGACAACCCCATTCAGACATGGAGAGAATGTGAGAGACACAGCAGTGTCTTGACTCACCTGTGTCCTGAATGGGAATTGCCTGACCTCTGTGTGCTTAAATGGGGTCTGTTGCCTGATAGGCTTCATTTTAGGTTGAGTGGGTGGGGAGCAGAGCCCCCTAAATCTCATCCGCCATCTTATCTGTCAGACCTCAGTCCAGAGCTCCTCCAGGATTTCAGAGGGCAGAGGGCTCCTACTTTGCCTGGAGCCTTTCTTCCATATAATCTCTTGGCTGCATTTTTTTTTTTTTCTGTTTTATTCCATCCATCTTAGCTCTTCAGTCTACTTTGTCATCCAGAAATTTGTTGAAATCTCATGCATTGATGATCTCTGTCCCCTAATATTTCGTCTAAGGCCATGGTTTTATTACGTACTGTACCCATTGACATTGATTTCAGTTGGATGTTGAGGTCAAAGGGCATGGGCTCTGTCTGCCCTCTTCAACAGGGAGTTTTGAGTTTTGAGAGACCAAGTTCATCTTACAACATTAGAAGCAGGTAGTTGCAACACTGTTTTTGTTGTTGTTTTATGTGTGTGGCGAAAATAAAATTGGTTCCTCTTGATTGGTGAACACTGAATTCTGGGCTTCTGCTTCTGACAAGCAAGAAAGGCAAAAGAGCTGATAACTGACCCTGGGAAGTGCCTGTGTTTGGTTGGAGTTGTTTGATGGAGGAGAGGAGACGAGACAGGGTAGGAGGCCAATGAAGGAGAGTGTGGTGTGCTACCAAAGCCTGAGAGAACAAGTGCCATGGAGATGTCAAGTAGAATAAGGAGTAAATGTGGTTTATCCTCTGCCTCTATATTTTCTCTCAGTGACCCAAAAATCATTTTATGGAAGATGGTATCTCACAAGGTTATGGGACCTAAGTTTTTTGAACAGTAAATCTTTATACATACATTTGCCATTTTATGGATTTTGCTAAGCTCTTTTTAATGATATTTTTCAGTCTCTATGTAGCTTTTCGAAATGACTAGCACTGTGTGTTTATAACTTATTTCTTTAAACATTCTAGCAAAATCTCAGGCTTCTTGCCCTGTTTAACTCCAAGTGACTGAAAACCAGAAATGATAGAGGATTAAACAAGATGGAAGTGTATTTCTCTCACAAAAAAAAGAAATCTAGAGGTCAGCATTCCAGCAGCTTCATAGTGTCAAGGATTCAGGTTTCTTCTTTTGCTGTTACACCACCCTGAGTATGTGACTTTTGCCTCTAGTACAGTATGGCTGCTGCAGTTCTAGCCATCACATCCATGTTTCAGAAAGCAGGAAGAAGGGCAGGAGAAGAAGAGGCCTGCTCCTTTCCTGTAAGGATATTTCCTAGAAAATGCACTCACTGTTTCTGCTTATAGCTTATTGGCCACACTCTGTCACTTGTCCTCGCCTGGTTGCAAGGGAAGCTGGGAAATGGTCATGCACTTGGCTAAGCATTGGGGTTCTATTACAATGGGAAAAAAGGGAGAATGGATGTTGGGGCAACCAGTGACCTCTGAGCACTTCCAAAGGCCTGAAGATGCCTATCAAAAATTGGCAGCAGATCTCCTAAGCAATGAAAAAGAAAAGCTGGGGAAAATGAGGGCAGAGAGGAGAAGAGAACAGTGGTGGCTGAGGGTCTTCTCCAGTGGTGGCAGGCAGCTGATTCATGGGAAGTGAGGAAACAAGAAAAGGGGGACTGTTTTGCAGGTTTGGGGATAGGAAGGAAGGGACCGAGGGTCAAGCACAGGCAGCTGCCTGCTCCTCAGTGGGAGAGCCCTCGAGGCATAGGCATCTTTTGGACGGTTGTTACTTGAATGTTTGGTAAACAAAGGAGTAATATGTAGAAAAGTCACTGCATACTAGTATCTCCCAAGATGGATGTCCAGCACCACTTTTCTAAAACTAGAGGAAGAACCAGGCCCTCGGTTTCCTGTCTATCATCTAATTTATATCTTTTGATCTCTCTGTAGGATGGAGCAATAATTGTTGTTCAAAATGATGATCTTGAATTCTTACAAAATTGTGTGAGAATAGCCAGAAATGGTGTGGCTTTAACAAGATGCCTTTGGATAAAAGTTATCATTGCACATGCACCCCCTTCCCACTATTGCATCAGAAATGTATGTTTCCTGTGCGTTGCAGCAGTAACTTGCTGGAGGTGGCAGGGCTGGCATTGAAACCTGAGAGAGCCTAAGGAGGATGTGCAATGTGGCAGTTATCTTTGGAGAAACAAATCAGTTATTAATAACTGGATTCTTCAAAATAAGAGGTCCTTGGTGGAAAAATAACTAAAGGATAAGATTGAGAAATAGTCTCATTATGTTACATGTGGAGACTGGCTGGCTGGAGTTCTTATTGCCTCTGGCCATTTTTTTTTGCCATGGGCTTAACTCCAAAGGTATAAATCTTCTCTGTTCCCTTCCATTGTGGTTTATAGTGTCTCATCCTGTGCTCAGTGTGAAGGTGTTTGTAGAAGCCCCTTCATTGCTGATCTTTGGCTACTTTGAATAGAATCTCCCACTAGGTTCCTGTCTGTGCTATGTTTGGGTTGATGTCTTTCCCCTCCTGTAGTTTTGGGAGACCAAGGGCCACACGAGCTTTGTTTTCTTACAGGGATGTCAGCCAAACACCCAGTCTTCTCTTGAACAGTTGCCATTTCTATCTCATGTCTGTTCCACAGAATTCTCTGTACAGACACTTTTCACTTCGCACATAGTGGTCTATCGAAAAGGTGCCCCTGGGGAGTAGTTTTTTTGAGAACTTCTGACAAAGAAACCATTTCTTCTGTAGATATAGCCTCTCCTAGGGACTTTCCATCGGACAAGTGACATCTCATCATTCTGTAGGGTCCTGCTGAGTCCTGGGAGATTTGGTTAGACATCTTGTTTCCTAGATCTCAGGGAAGAGTTATTCTGATTATTCAGTTTGGTGTTCTAACATGACTCTTACATTTCTCATTGGTCTTAATATATCCAAAACACTAGAATGAACCATCATTTGAAATTGAAGAAACAAAGATTTTTAGTGTCCTGGGGATCCAAAAGGGGATAGAATGGTTTGAGATTGGATGGTTTGGGATTTTTCAGGGTCCTTCCTTTTCAGGGAAACTGGCTCAGGATTTCCAGACTTTGTTGTCCACTAATCTCTTTTGGCTTTGATGAGTTCACCACAGGTAATGTGGTTGTGGAAGCTGATCTTAGGGCTGGTTTTTCTGGTTGCTTCGAAGAATCTCATATTGCCTCGTGTGTTCATCTGTGTGTGACTCCAGGGCTCACTCACTCATCATTCTGAGGTGTTTAGCACCGCTTGGGCAGGGGGAGAGGAAAGGGCTTGGTACAGGGGTGGTGACATTGAGTTGCAGGAGCAGGAATCTGCTGGGAAGGATGGACAGAGAATGAGTCAAGGGTCCCAAAGTACAATGGGGAAGCCTTGAGTGCCCTGCCACAGAGTTTAGGGGAAGCCAGTAAAGGTGTCAGCACAGAGGGGTGAGAGGCTTAGATATATCCATTTTGTACTTTTTAAATTATGGAAGCAATACTTGTTTTGTGGGAAATGTGGAGGTGACAGGAAAGTATAAATGAATATAAACTACATTAATTTCACTACCCAGAATATAACTGCTGTTAACATTTTCATCATGTCCTGCTAATCTTTTTCCTGTGGTTTTAAAATGGCTGCTTGGCATTCCTCCCTATCTTTGTTGAATAGATCATGGCAGAATCTTCTATTGTTGGACATATAGCTTGTTTCTTCCTATAAATAATGCTGTGATGAACATTCTCATAAATTGTGTTTCTCTAGACATTCACTTAGGGTAGTGTCTCAGTATGGAATGACTAGATCAGAGGAGATGTGAACCATTTAAAGGCTCTTTGTACCTATTTCCAAATTGCCTTTCGGAAAGGTGGTCCTAATTTACATTTCCATGAGTGCACTGGTTTTTGCCCCCCCACCCCCACCCCCACCCCCACCCCCCGCCCCCGGTCCACAGTGAATATTCTTTTTATTCTTTCAATCTGATGTGAGGAAAATCGTTTCTCGTGGCCATTTTTTTTACATCATTTACAAATATTTGTAAATATTTATTTGTATTTGGCAAATTGTCTTTCTCTTTTGCTTAATTTTCTATTGGTATGTTCACATTTTTCTTACTAATTATAAGGTTTGTTTTTTTTTAGTAAAGAAGTTGAAAGATCTAAACTGGTATTGTTCTTAAAGGATTTTTGGAAATGATTATCCATTTTTCACAGACATGCCACTGTGACAGCCTAGCAGGAATTTGGGCAGTGGGGTGCTCAGTAGGCCTGTGACATTATTACAAGGCCTGACCATGCAGTGACCAGCCGGCCACTTGTATACATGTCTAGAAGTGGGCTTGCTGCATTATCAGAAGCTTTGGGCTTTCTGCATTATCAGAAGCTCCTATTTTATAGGGATGAGCAAAAAGGCTTGAAATTCAAGCTATATTCTGAACCCAGGTGGGCTGAATCTGAGTTCCATGCTCTTTGCCTTAGCCTTTTGCCTCCTTGGCCTCCTCGTTTCCTCAGTCACGGTGTGGCCAGAGAGTCCCTAACACAGGAGGACCTATGAATGTCTCAGGGTTAGCCAACAGGGCTGTTGGGAGGGCAGTGGGGAAGCCTTTACCTCACTCTGCACCAGTCTGTGAGAAAGGAGCTGGTGACAGTGGCCACTGAGTTCCTTGGGGCCTGCAAACTGGAATCAGGGACATCTCAGCCAGCGCAGGCCCTGCAGGCTGCAAGCAGGCTGGAAGCTACACTGGTATGAGGCCTGTGTGGCATGGATGCCTTGTCCCCTGAGGCCCGGCTCAGCCCCAGCCTGCTCTGTGGAGCCCTCTTGACTCCTGCACCCCATTTCTTCATCCTCCTCCCTTCTCCATGCTTCTGTGGAAATTGACTGTTCAAATCCTGGTTGCTATCTCCTCAGCAGATGAAGTCCCTGGAGTTGGGCTCCTTGTCTTGAATTTCTGTAGTTCCCATGAGCTGCAGGCAGGTTGATCCGTCATGGGGGTTCCTGGCAGGCTGGCAAAACTGGGGTAACAAAGCAAGCAGAGCCCAAAGGCACAGCTTTACTTTATGACCTCTTGGTCATATAAACTCCCAGTTGCTGTCAGACTTGGCTGTTCCTAGACGTAAAGTGGTCGGGAGGTTGAGTGGTGTTAAGTCAGCTGTGAAGATTAGCAACTGGCTGGGTGGTCTGAACCAGGCCTCTGGTTTCAGGAGGAATTTGTTGAGCTTAGTGACTAGAGTAGTGGAGCAAAAAGAAAACATTGGCAGGTCAGTGTTTATTTTTAGTATTGAAGTACTATGCTGCATTAATACATGATGTGCTTAGTATCAATCCCAACATTTGTTGAAAAGTGTTTAGAGTTTATGAAAATAAAAAGACAGTAAAACTAAATGGTTCAGATGCACAAAATTTGGACACACTACAGAATATCAGGTAAAAATTTAAATGCATAAAAAGGCTAAACTAAAAATTACTGTTGTCGGTGAGGAGGAAATTTCCCCCTCTACCCCCCTTAAGTTCTGTGGCTGGACTAATAATAAAATTGACACAAGACAGATTAACAGGAGAAAAAGAAATTTTAATTCATGCGCATGGAGGTCCCATAGGAATGGGACCTAAGAAGTGGCCACAGCAGGCAGCTTTTATACTTTTTAGACGGTTTGTGAAGAATTGACAGGATGAAGAAGCTTAGGTTTTCGGTGCCCAATTAGTGAAGAACGTAAACAGCGTTTGGGCTTGGGGTAGTAAATTAAAGAAGTTAACAAGGTTTGTTTATATAGGCTTCTTGGCTGAATTCCCTATCACTTGGCTATAAGGGTGTCCTCCTAAAGCTCCAGATGCAGGGAGTGCACCTTACACATGAGAGATTTCCTGCTTTCAGGGGACAGCAAGGAGGGTCAAAGTGTCCTTCTTGCATTGGCTGTTTCTTAAATAACTAATTCAAAATAATCAATATACCATTGTGACATATTTTGGGGTGGCCTGCCCTGAGTCTCAATGATGGCATGCAGGTGTGACAAGCAACTTGGACTGCATGAACACAGCTTCCACTCTCACCGTGCAGCAGAGCACTGTGGTGACTTGGATTTCCCTCCCTGCCTGTGGAAGCCTATGGGTAGATTTCTTCCTGCCCTGTGTCCTTCTCAGGTTCACCTACCTGTAAGGCCTAAGTACTGAGCTGTCCTTAAGCCTTTCTGGTTAAGAGATTGTTGCTCCCAGCCAGGACCTCTCGGAGTAAATGCTCTGAGAACAGCTGGGGCTGATATCCACAGTCTATGCCCAGAAATCCTTGACTGGGCACTGAGCCTGAGCACTCTCTCAGGCTGTGAACAGTTCACTGGCGCTGTCCATTCTTAGCTCAGGCCTAGTTCTCAGAGCCTTGGATAGAGGCTCTACCCCTGATAGAGTTCTCTGGGAGAGAGGCAGCTTGGAAGTGCTCTCAAGGCAAATATGTCAGTAGCCTGATACTGAGGGAGGATAAACTCTAGGATTCAAACCTGAGCACTAAAGCACAGGGTCTGTATTACTGGGGAAGACAGCCTCTTCATTCATTAGCTCCTGAGATCTGCACAGGTGGAAGAGCAATGGGAATTCAGGGTGTTAAAAACAAGACAATAGGCCCAAAATGGAGTCACTTATGCTAAGCTCCACATCACCAAAGAGACCTAGGTACTGTTTTGGCTCTCCCAGAAATGGAACCTTAGACCAGTCACTCAGGAGTTACCTAATCAGCACTATTTAGGGTAATCTCCTGATAGACCCCTGCCATTCCCTGAAGGAAAGTAATATTGCAATAACCAATCTACCTTTTTTTTTTTTGGCCTCACTGCGCACAGCATTTGGGATCTTATTTCCCTGACGAGGGATTGAACCCCTCCCCCTGCAGTGGAAGCGCAGAGTCCTAACCACTGGACTGCCAGGGAATTACCCCAATCTACTTTTTTGCTAGTATAGTTTCCTTGTTCACACTCCCTTCTTCCTATAAAAGCCTTTCATTTTGTGCAGCTCCTGGGAGCTTATTTCTTTCTGCTGAGTTGGATGCTGCCTGATCATGATTGAATACAACCAAAAAGATCTTTAAAATATACTTTGTTGAATTTTATTTTTTAACAAAGGAAACGTAGAATAATAGGTTAAGCATCCTTTTTGCAGAGGTGGTTAATCATTTTTGGGTAGAAGATTTGCTTTTAAATAGCTTTAAAAGAAAACCATTTTTTATTGATGAAGCAGGTACGTTTTGGTTATCTAGAAATTTCACTATGGATTAGCAGGTTTTTCCTTAATACTAGATAACAGAGATGTTAGAGTTTATTCTGTTCATCAAACCTTCAACCCTCAGCTGAGATCGAGTTGGGTAGAGGTGACAGCCTGCCGGTTCCGTGTGAAGAATAAGTGGCCGCCAGTCACTGTTGCCTATGTTATTAAGGTGGCGAGTAATTTCTTTTTTGGTTGATGCATCTGTCTGTCTGTGCTTGGAGCAGAAACTAGCTTGGTGGAGAACTCAGCTTCTGGAAGCCCAAGCTGCAGGAGGCATGTATTCCTTTTTTGCACGAATGCATGGAGGGAAAGGCAGTCAGCAGCTGCTTGAGATTGTCTTCTCAGTTCTGCTACCCACCTCTCTTCTCCTGTTTGATGGCTCATCCTTATGACATTCTTAAGACTTTCACATTCCTTCCACATAGAACCTGCAGACATGAGATGGAGACATTTTGTGCAAAGTGGTTGGCTATTGTGGTGTGATATTTATGCCTGCCATTTTAACCTACAGACTCAGAAGTGGATAACTCCTTAGTCATTCCTTAAGCTGTCTTCTTTCTTCCCTTCCTCCCTTTGTACAGAGACATTGATTGAGGACCTTCTATGTACCAGGCAGTGTTGTAGGCCATGGGGATATAGCAGTAAATAAAAGTCCCTTCCACATGGAGTTTATGTTCTAGTGGAGGAGACAGAAAAATGTGTAATAATTTCAGGTAGTAATGATCTTACAAAGAAGAATAAAGCAAGTGTTTCTTAATATGAAGGTAGCATTTCAAAGTGTGAGCATTGGAAGGGACCTTCCAGCATGCAGTCCAGTTGGCTTAAAGGACAGATGTGTTCTGATTCTGCCTGGAGTATTTCCCATTATTCAAGGGAAATGAGTGTACCTATATGTTCTTGCAGCATTGAACCATTTTGGGCTTAAAAGGTTTCACTCTGCCAACTTATTCTTTATTCCTGACAACACATTAGTTGCTGTCCAGAAATACAGCTCATTATCACCTGGGTTTTATGGGTGTCCCTCCCCAAATAATTTTAATCTTAGAGAAGGGCTGAAAATTTAGTCCTTTTAGTCATTAGTTGTAATTGTGTAACTGTAGCTCTAAAGTTGTCTTTCCTACCCAAATGGTGGCAGCCATTATTCTAGGTTTTGTAGATAAAGGTTGATGAATTTGATTAAAATTCAATGAGTTTAAAAAAACACTCATTGAGCTTTAACCAGCTTCTAGGCCAGGAGCACTCAAGGTAAAGAAAGATGAATAGGGCAGTCCTTACTTTTTTTTTTTTTTTTTTTGCGGTACGCGGGCCTCTCACTGCTGTGGCCTCTCCCGTTGCGGAGCACAGGCTCCGGACGCGCAGGCTCAGTGGCCATGGCTCACGGGCCCAGCCACTCCGCGGCATGTGGGATCTTCCCAGACCGGGGCACGAACCCGCATCCCCTGCATCGGCAGGTGGATTCTCAACCACTGTGCCACCAGGGAAGCCCAGTCCTTACTTTTGATGAGCTTGAAATCTAAATTAGATTATGTTAAGATTATGCCCTCTGAACATGACTACAAAGTGCAAAAATTAGTGGGAGGAAGGACACATAATATGCTGTGGGAACTTTATTGAAAGAGGAAACAGGGTCGGGTATTAGTTTCCTGGAGCTGTTCTAACAAATTGCCACAAACCCGGTGGCTTAAAACAACAGGAAATTATTCTCTCACAATTTTTGGAGGCTGGAAGCCTGAAATCAAAGTATTGGCAGGACCATACTCCTTTCAGAGGCTCTAGGGGCGAATCCATGCCAGGCCCCTTTCCAGCTTCTGGTGACATCTTGGCATCCCTTGGCTTGTGGCCACATCTCTCTCTCTCTCACTCTCTCTTTCTGGTCTTTCTTCACATTGTCTTCTCCTTTGTTTCTGCATCAGATCTCCCTCTGCCTCTCTCTTATAAGGACACATGTGATTCCATTTAGGGCCCAACTGGATAATCAGGATAAGCACCTCTGTTCAAGATCCTTAACTTAATTAACACACCTTTTGCCATATAAGGTAATATTTACTCTTTTGCCATGTAATGTAATATTCACAGATTTCTAGGAAGTCAATTTATTTTGGGGAGGGGTGTTTTTTTTTTTTCCTGTTTGCTGCAGGTGGAAATCAGGCAAGACGTTCTCTGAGGAGTCTTAGTGCTCCTAAGATGGGACCTGAAGGATGAGCAAGGAGGAAAAAAGACTGGGAACAAAGCTGGAGAAGAGAACAGGGTGGGAGGTAATCAGGGCCAATGAGTAGCTGTGCTTGGTTGGAGCATGTGGCTTGTGCTGGGTGTAGTGGACGGATCTTGGAGGACCTGAGGTGAGAGGCCATTTGTCATTAGTTCACTAGGCAAAAATGAGTGGATGAGGCGTGTAATCAGAGCTGTGCTTTATGAAGATTAATTTGGGAGTGTGTGGGGAATAAGTTAGAGAAGGGAGGAATTAGTGGAGAAATCAATTGGGAGGCCAGTGTAGTAGAGAAGGGCTGACATACAAACTTTAGCAAGCATACTAGGGGTGAAAGTGGGAATAAAGAGAAACCCTGGAGTGTTAAGATCACACAGTTTGAGGACAGATGGGGTGTAGGGAGGGGGATTTGGAGGTGGTGATGAGGTCACTGTTCCCTATGGAGCACATCTCAGGTAGATTCGATTCTGATAGAAACAGGAGGAAGAGCTAGTGTGGGTGGTAAAGGAGGTGGTTCGTTTTGGACCTGTTGAGTTTTGAGGTGCTGGTTGGACATAGAGGTGTCTTGTTGACGGGTAGAAATGTAGTGCTGTAGCTTGGGAGAGAGGATATATCTAGTGTTACGGAAGGTAGGTCCATAGAAGAGAGACTGATGGTACTAAGGGTGCAGTACACTGCACTACAGAAATACAAGCTTGGGGAACACTGGCATTTAGGAAGTGTGGGGAAGAAGAACAGAAGTGTGAGGAGAGGAATAAAATAAGACTGTTTCAGTTATAAATGCAAGAAGCTTCTCAAACTTGATTAAAAGGGAAAAAGGACTCTATTAGCTCATGTAATTTAAAGACCAAGGAGGTTCTAGCTTCAGGCCTAGTTTAATCTAGTGCCTCAATGTCATCAAGCCCCAGTCTCCCTCCATCTCTTGGTTCTCTTTCACGTTGGCTTCATTTCTAGGTTTCACATGGTTACAGGATTTTCCAGCAGGTGGAAGGTCCCATTGACAAGGTTATGCCTTCTTCTTCGGGGCTCCAGAAGTACAAGGAATTGCTATGATTGGATCATGTGTTTACCTCTCACCCAGTGGTTGTGGTCTAGGGAGCACAGTGCTCTAATTAGTTATAAATTACCTGCCTACACTGGGTGGGAGTGGAGAGAGGATTACCCCAAAACAAAATTAAAGAACTGTTATCACAAAAGGGAGAACCAAAGCTGGGTATTAAAACACTACATGTAAAAAAAAAAAAAAAACAAACAAACAAAAAAAAAAAAACACTACATGTGCAGTATACCAGGATTGATCCAAGCCCAGCAGTATCACCAAAGATCCAGTCCGAGAGGCAATAGATTGATAACTGATACATATGTCAACTGTTTTCAAGCTTTATGTAGTTAAAACCCCATATAGACATAATTTTGCATTCTGCCTTTTTCGTGTTGCTGCATGGTGTTTATAGTTGTATTGTTAATAGCTGCACAGAAAGTTGGTTTACCATAATTTACCTAGTAATTTTCCTTGGCTAGGGACATAAAACCTGTTTCTGCTTTTTTATCAATACAGTGATGCCATGTTCATTTCTCAGTGGTCCCCAGGCTCAGCCTCTCTGGTTTCTTCATCTATTTCTATTACAGTCTTGTTTCTTTTGTATCTCCTTACTGTTTTAACCTTTGTACTGGACATATTTGCCCCTAGGTAAGGTCTCACCAACGCTAAGTAGAGCAGGACCATGCCTGTGTTAATACAACCTAAGGTGTTTTTTTTTTTCTTTCGGTACGCGGGCCTCTCACTGTTGTGGCCTCTCCCGTTGCGGAGCACAGGCTCCAGACGCGCAGGCTCAGCGGCCATGGCTCACGGGCCCAGCCGCTCCGTGGCATGTGGGATCCTCTCAGACCGGGGCACGAACCCGTGTCCCCTGCATCGGTAGGTGGACTCTCAACCACTGCACCACCAGGGAAGCCCAGGTTTGTTTTTTTAAAATAAAAAAGTTCAACTGAGTAAAATTTGAAGATATTATTGGCTTCATTCAATGATCATGAATCAGGCAGCATCTACTGTAGCAGACAGAAATGAGCTCCCAGAGCAGTACAGAATGAAAGACTTTTATAGGCAGGAGAGAGTGGGAACAAGGGACTTAACACTAGGCAAAAAAGTAGATTAGTTACTGCAAAGTTACTTTTCTTTAGGATATGGTAGGGGTCTGTCAGGCACATTACCCAAAATAGTGCTGATTAGGTAACTCCTGACTGACTGGTTTAAGATTCCATTTCTAGGAGAGCCAAAGCTGTAGGTTGTCTCGGTTTGGTGATGGGAACTTAACATAAGTGACTCCATTTTGGGCCTGTTGTCTTGTTTTGAACCGATTGGATCAGTTTTTGTTTTTGTTATTCAAACTAATCTGTGATTGTCAAAGTCCTTAAGTCTTCGGGTGTATATGTTACTGTTAAGCTATATCTCCCTCATTTTATGCTTCTGAACTGGTGGTTGAAGTCTTCTGTTAATTGCAGTCTAATTTTATATTTGTATAATTGGCCCGTCTTTCTAGCACATTGATATTTTTAAGTGTTTGTCTATCTTTCTGAGCATTGTGTTGCCTGCATGTTTTATCAGTCTGCCGTCAGTGGTTTCACCTAAGTCATTGATGACAGAGGTGACTAGGAAGCAAAACAGGACTTGGGTGTGCAGTGTGATTACAGCTGTTATCCCCCCAAAAACATGTATACGTAGAAAAAGACTAACATGAAATACATCAGAACGTTAATTATTTTGGATAATTTGGAGGTTCTAAAGATGCATATCCCAGTTATCTTTAAGGAATATGTATTACTTTAAGAAAAATGTTTATCAAGACCAGATAAGGGTTGAAGCGGTATGCATTCCCTAGTGCCTTCAAATTTATTGATAATAAATTTCAGGCATTAGTAAGTGCTATAAAGAAAAGAAAGCATTGTAAGGAGATAGAGAATGATGGAGGTGGAGTTGAGCCATTCTTTTATGAGTAGGGTGGTTAGAAAAGCCCTCTTTGGGGAGGGACTGTCTGAATGGAGACTGAGTGAGGTGGCTGATTGAGCAGTGAGAACATTCCAGAGTCGGGGTGAAGGCTCTGAGTCAGGAGTTAGGTCAGTGTATTGAGAGACAGCAGAAAGGCCACTGTGGCTGTGGGTCCATCCTCCCTGGAGATCACTGGTGCAGTGAAGGGCTAGGAGAGGTAGGTTGGGATCTGGTAAGTTAAGTTAAGATAGTGAGAGGTCATTAAAGGGGTTTTAAATGGGGGAGACGCATGCACTGGTAGGTATTTTAGGAAGATCATTGGCTATTTGTGAGGAGAGTGGAGGGTGGAAGGAGCAATTAGGAGACTGTTGCAGATGAGAGATAATGGGGGCTGGGATGAGCCTAGTGACCGAGGAGATAGAAAGGATATGTTCAATATATATTTTGGCTGTAGAACCAACAGAACTTGAATTGTTTTTCAGTTGCAGATAATCATGCAGATCATGCAATTCATTGGCTTAAGCCATTCTTGGTCCTCACTCCACTGTGGCTTTCAGGTGTTGGCATCATCTGAAGACTCCCATGAAGATGCAGGCTAGTGCTGGTAGCACCTGGGGCTCTGCCTCTCCACCTGTTCCCCTTTTCCTCAGGCTGGTGGGGGAAAGAGAGCTCAAGTGTCTCTCCCCACAGTCATCTAACTGATTCTAGAGTTCTAATTTGATTATACTATCTTAGGCCAAGTGCCTACTCCAGAACAGTCATGTTCCCCATTGGGTTATGCTGGGGTTAAATGCCTGTTCGTGAACCTGTCGCTGTGGAAAAGAGCATGGGATTAAAATGATTATTTTGCACAGGCTACTACACACCATGCAAGGGGAGTAGAATGGATTTTAGGAGGGAGTCAGCTGCAGTGTCCAGTACCTGGGGAAAGATGAGGAGAGAGGAATTAAGCATGACTCCCGGGTTTCTGGCTTAGGCAGGATATAGATTGTGGCGCCATCAACTGGCTAGCTAGGCACTTGAGGATCAACAGTTTCGTGGGTAATGTCAGCAGTTTTTTTCAGATATGTTTGAGATGCCTGTGAGAACTTTCTAGTGGAGATGTCAGTAAGTAGTTGGAAATATAGCAGTTGGGTCTGGCGCTGGAGGAGAGGTTGGGGTTGGTGATACAAACATCAGAGTTGTTGGTGTGGTATTGGTAATTAAAGGCAAGGGGCTGGATGGTAATACTTAAGGGAGAGAGTGTAGTGGGTCCAGAATTGAGCCCAGGGCCAGATCAACATTTAGAGGACAGGTAGAGGGAAAAATAGCACAGGAGACTGAGAGCAGCCAGTCAGGTAGAATGAGAACCTGGAAAGTATGTATCGTGGAAGCTGAGAGAAGAATATTGAAGTGGTCAGCTAGATCTAATATTGCCAAGAGGTGAAGAAGACCTGCATAAGATGAAGACTGGAATGTCCATTCGATTTGGCATCTTTGAGGTTGTTTTATTTACTTCATGTGTTAGAAATTTTAGACTCATTTTAGTCCCCAGAGTCTGGGACATCACACTTGAGGGCACATTGGTTTTTCTCTGCTGAGGTACTGGATATCTGAAAGTCATATGCAGTTGAGCTGACCAGGCACTCTTTTTTTTAACCTTTGTATTAAAGGAACTTTTCAAAGACAAAAGAGAATAGTTTAATCAATTTCTTTGTACCCATTGTACAGAAGGGGTGCGATAAACATACTTTTCCTTTTAATGATTGGTTTTCAAAAGATGATCTGGTGTCCCAGCAACCTTCAAAGGTGGTCTCTGTGGCTTTGCACAGTTATCATTATGAGCTCAGATTTTCATATTTTTGTGTTTATATCACTTTTGGTTTATTATTTATTTTATGCTCAAATTGTCTCATCTTTGATCATTAGGAGTATTATATTTCTTAAATGGCTTTCTCATTTTCCTATTTCACCTTTTCCCAGGGATCTTAGTCATTTATCAAAAACTATTTTGCATTGTTGCTCTCATAATTTCTTCTACAACTAATATGGAAATTTTGGGATGAGAACATTGTTAATTTTTTGTCCTCAGTATATTTGATTGGCACTTGTTTCTATGACTGTTGGCTATGAATCAGGAATAGTGACACTAAAATAAAGTGACACTATACTATTCTAATACTGTAAACAGCTCAGGGTGCTTGCCTACCCACAGGGGCAGGGGAGCTTGAGGCATGAGATACTGGGGACATTAGCTCTCATGTCCACTTACCTTGTCTAGTAATCTTT
The DNA here is from genome assembly GCF_951394435.1 of Stenella coeruleoalba. Classification (NCBI taxonomy): domain Eukaryota; kingdom Metazoa; phylum Chordata; class Mammalia; order Artiodactyla; family Delphinidae; genus Stenella; species Stenella coeruleoalba. The sequence goes on from NC_137161.1 coordinate 32,185,592, forward strand.
GTAGTAAGAACTGTTGGAGATGCATGACACTGAGGCGCGTACTGGATGTCGGTTTATAGTTTAGGGGTTCATCAGATGTGGAATCCAGCAGCTGGTCCTGGTTTCATTTTCTGGCTGAGGTCTAGGGAGTACACTTGAGCCCAATTTTGAGATTGCAAATATATTTTTCTTTACCATCTTACTAGATCTTTTGGTAATATTTGATAAACTTTCTTCTTTGCAAGAGCCTTATTCTAATAAAGAGGAAACTTAAAAAAAACTACTTTCTCCCCCAGGATGGACTCATTTTTTCTTAAATACTAATAGAGATGCCTGACTAGGTAACTGATGATAAGAGGACCTATTGGACTCCAGCGGGGCTTCTAATTTTTGGTGTCTTGCTTTGACTCTGGAGGACAGTGGAAAACAAGTGGTATCATTAGAACAGAACTGTGGGCAGAGCCTCCCAGGAGACAGAGGTGATTTTTCCAGCTCTGGTAGTCTCTATCCTGAATTAAGTAATATCTTTTGATGATGATTGGTACTAGGTTAGAGTTGTATGCTTGTTCTTTTAGTAAACAAATACATTTACTCCAGAGGGAGGCTTTAATGGGGGGAGGTAGGAGAGTGTTGGGAGAAAGAACAAACAGGAATTATCCTGTGTCATCCAAACTCTTGGTTTAATGTATGAGAGAGCAGTTTTGAGGAGGTTGGGACCTAATCCAGCAGTGTCTGTCTGAATTAGAAAACCTTGTATTCAAGCAGGCTGCATCTTCCTTTTCTGAACTCCTTCTCAGACATACCTCTATCACAAATCCTGTGCTTCTTTTAGTCCCCTCTATCACTTACATATTTGGCCACAAATGACAGAAAACTCAGAATATCACTAGCTTACCAAGATAGAAATGCCCTTCTTTCTCATGTAATAAGCAGTCCAGGACCCATACCATTTTTGTCGTGCTACATAGTTGTCCTTGATGGTCTCCTCCTTTTATCTTGTTGCTTAGTCATTGGTAATAGGTGGCTTTCACATCATGGGCCAAGATGGTTGCCGGAGCTCCAACTAGCCTTTCCACATTCCAGTCAGCATAAAGGAAAAATGGTAGAATTGCACACAGTGCTTCTGCTAACATCTCATTGACCAGAACTGGAAAATGCAGTCTTGGTTCTAAGCCCAGCTAAAAATCAGGGCTTCTGTTCTAAGAAAGAAGAGGAGATGAACAGTGGGACAATGGGTTGCAGCCCTATAATGCCTCATATAGTGCTTTTAAGAGCGTGGAAAATGTTGAATTGCTGTATGTCGCTCGGCTATCTGCCAATCTAGTAAACCCTGGGTCCTCTCCAAATGATTGTCTGTGGCTGCTTAGGCAGATGTGGTGAGACTTTCTGTCTTCTCTGTAGGCACCATGCCAGATGTAGGGGGTACTGTGGTGAGGAAGTCAATATTTCCCCCTTGCCCCCACCCAGATTGTGGTCTACAGGAGGAGACCATACAGTGTGGGGTGCATTCTTGAGGGAGGATGGGGGCCACTGGGACACATGGCAGAAGGTTTGGAGAGAAAGGTATCTCTTAGCTGAGATCTGAAGTAAATAATAGTTGGCCAGAAGAGAGATGAGTTTCTGAAGAGGGTGATTTGCAGAGACTGTTCTAGGTAGGGACAGAATGAGCAAAAGGCCTAAGGTAAGAAAGTACAGCCTGTTCTAGGAACTGACTGTAGTTCAGAATGGCTGAGAGAGACGAGGCTGGAAGGGTATACAAGACCATGATCCCAAAGGGGTTTGTAGACCATTAAAAAAAAGTTTAGATCTGTCCTGTAGTTTAGTCTATCCTTTAGAGGTGGAAAAATCACCTCAGTTTAGCCCAGAGAGCTCCAGTATTGCACAGGGAGTTGACATGGTCAGATTTTCTTTTTGGAAGGTCCTTCTTGGTGCAGTGTGAAGAGTAGAGTGGAGGTAGGAATAGACTAAGGCCAGAGATGAGGTGGCTGGTTGGGCTGTCACAGTTATCCAGGGGGGACAATGTTGGCTTGAGTTAAGGGGGGTCTAGAGGCAAGGGGAATGAATAGATGGAGCTAAAAGCTGTTTTGGAGGTAGTGATCCCAGACCTGGTGATAGGAGCCAAGGCAGGAAGCACCAAGGATGATGGCCACCTTTCTCAATTGCCAATTCAGGGGAAAGGGAATGAATTTGGTTTTGAACACACAGAAAATTTTAGGTGTCTTTGGGACATCCAAGGTGGGAACATCCAGTATGTTTGGATATGTGGGTCTGAAGCTCAAGAAGAGGCAGTTAGAGGCATCAGAGTGAATGAGATTACTCAGGGAGAGTGGGCAGTAGAACAGCAGGAGTGCCCAGCACAGAACCTTGTGGAGTCCCTCAGTTAAGGGACAGGCTGAAGAAGAGGAAGCTGCCAAGGAGGAGCTGGCTAAAGAAGGCCTGGCTAGAGAGGCAGGTGGGAAACCAGGAGGATGTGCTGCTTGGAAGCCAAAGGAAGAGTGTGTCTCGATAATAGCATCAGAAGCCGCTGCAAGGCTGTGCCGGTCGTGGAGGTCTGGGAATGCCCGGGGATGAAGGTGGCTTGGTGTGGCTTGAGGAATGAAGGTCGGTTGAGGGAGGAATGAAAGCCCATCAAGGGTGAAGGTCAGTCAAGGGAGGGGTTGGGGTGTTCAAAGCTCTTCCCAAAGGTTCATCCTTCCCCAAAGGGGAAGAGGGTGCTTTCCTTGGATGAGCCTGTTTGAATGGTGTAAATGAGGGCCAGGGGTGAGGGGGAGGCGGGAGGACAGAGGGGAGGGAGGGGAGATCAGTGGAGCAAGGTCTCCGAGGAGGGGGAGGAAAGGGGATGGCAGCACGTGGGAGGCTCCAGTGCTGGTGTCCTGGGAACAGTTGTCCTCCCACAGGAGCCCTATCTGGGCCCAAGGCTGGCAGTGGTGTGTTCTCTGTAAAGACCCCTGTGGCTCATTGTAAATAGTATTGTCTGGGGGTGAAACGGTTCAGAGCCAGTTAGGTTTCAAAAGCTGAACGTCCCGCACGTGTGTCTTTCCGTGTCCTCTGGAGAGCTCTTTGGTGTGGAGGTACTTTAAGGAAGCAGTCCATCTGGAGTAGTTGAATGCATTTTCTGTGGATCACGTTACTGATATGAGGCTTTTGAAGGCAGGATATGGCCATGCCAGGGATGATTCTAAACTTTCAGAGCCAGGCTCTTCCCCTTTGATTCTTTGTTCAGACAATTGAACTTGTCAAATGAGGTTAGCGTTAGAAAAAGCTAGAAATATTTTCTTTGCTGTTCCAAACACTAAACACACACACACACACACACACACACACACTTTTTTTTCTCCCAATAGGAACTCAGATGAAAGTCTACTTGGCTTTTTCAGTAAGGACACATAGGTCCCTTACACTCATATTAAGGATAAACCTGTCTCTGGTAATTTCTTTCCTTACAAGTGGGGGAGTCGATTTTCCTGGCAACTGGCCACAGGGCTTGTTTAAGAAGATGGCAGGCATGATACTTAGTGGAAAGGTTAGGCTCAGCCTGAATGATTTTCCTCCAGGACAAGGTTTGTAATTTGCATCTAAAGCAGTACAAAAAATAGTTTGTGTAAGTTGTGAAGTCACTCATTAAATGAAACTTACGAGTTTTAATGCAGCTAAGTATTCTCTAAACTGCTTGGGTTCTCTCTAGGGTTTTCTAAGTAGATTATAACAGTGAAAATGAGTCCTACGGATGCTGTTCCGGACCAAGCCAGGTCCCTTCTCAGGCCAGGAAGCCAGACCTTGACCACAGGGACCTCCCCTCTCCCCACCATTACAGCTCCTTCTGGCCCTGCCTCGCTGCCTTCTCTTGCTTGTGTTGAAGGAAGCCTTCTGTGCTGTTTTGAGCCCTAGTTCATTGGTGTCTGGGCAGCTGTAGGAGGTTGAGGAACCCTGGTAGGCTGGTAGGGGAAGCCTTTCAGGCATGAGTTTCTCTAAGAATGTTGACAGGTCTGAGCCCTTGGTACCCAAGACTCTCCATGTGTCCCTCACCTGAAGTGCTTCTGCCTTTCCCTATAGAGTCTTAGTGAACCAGAAGGAAGGAGGCCTTAGAGATAACTTTTTTTTTCCTTTTAAAGCAATGCTCTTGTTTCCTGTTTACACCAGCACCACAACCCCCTTGAGAAATGGCTGCTGGACTGTGGAAGGATGGGCGGTGACTGAGAGAGAATCTGAGAGACAAGGGTCTGCCCTACTCAGCCTCTGATCTGGGCCCTTGGGTTGAAAAGAAAGAAAGGAAGGAGAAGGGGATGCCTGGGAGCCGTGCTGAGACAGCTTGAAGCAGCAAGGCAGCCTTTCCCCGCCACTGTGTTCTGGCCCCAGAGCTACTGAGCTGAGTCCTCAGACCCACCAGTCAGCAGGGAGACGGGATGAGAGTGGGCACTAGTCTGGCTCTGCTGCAAGGGCCACACGAGCTGGAAATCCAAGTGGGTTCTGTCATATGCTCAGTGCAAACAGACACTTTGGTCCATGGTAGGTTAAGTAGAATTAATTAGCTCATTAGTCCAACAAATCTTTGGGCGCCTGCTACGTTCCAGGCACTGCTCAGTGCAGTGGGAATCAAGAAGACCACAGTCACTGACACACCACCGTGTCCAACATATATGTGATGCTTTTACCATGTGCCCCAGCTTGCACAGACTCACTCAGTTATATATCTGTGCTGATAGGTCCCTTATAAAGCATGCACAAGAAAGGAAAGCTGAATGAGCTGAATAGAAATAAGTCCTAATATTTCCTCCCACACCTCAGTGGACTGTGCTATACACATCCCACATCAGGGAGCACGGCCATGTACTGCTGCCTGTGTCTCAGACCTCCACCTTTCATGGGAGCTTTGAGAAGTGGATCATTTTTGAGTTGGGGCCGCCTGTTGGATGAATGGAAAACAGGAAAGAGGAAGCAAGGCAGGCAGATGCTGAGCTCACAGAATTGATTAGCCCAGGGCCCCAGCAAAGCCTGATAACCACCATTCTTTCACCACTCTACCCTCCTTGGGAAGGGTGCCCAGGTTGCCTGGGGTAGGTGTTTAGGGTTCTTGGGCTCCTGTCGTGTGTGCCATGGTCAGCCTACTGCAGGGGGGGTGGGTGTGGGTGTGGGTGCAGCAGGTGCCTGTTGCTATTCAGTCCCTTTATAGTTTTAATAGACTTTCACTGATGTTGCATTTGATCATCCCAACAACCGTCTGAGGTGGGGGGTGGGGTCCTTTCCCCAGTGGTAAGACCAGAGACTGGAGGCCTGTGCTGAGTGTCATGAGCACCAGGGCTGGGATTTGACTGGCTGCCGCCGCCACCTCCTGCAGAAAGTCTTCTGTGGCGTCTGCCTGTCTCACCATCCGCTGGAGGAGCAAACCAGTGAAGCGCTTGACATCTCTGACTCTTGGTCCTGCGTGTGCCACTTTCTGCTGGGTGAAAACTTGGGCTCCAGGTTTCTGCCTCCTTCTGGGCCCACTATGGAAGCTGCCGCCAGCATTCGCCTCCTCACTCGGGCATGAGCAGCCCAAGTGGAAGGCCCTGTCCGTGCATGGGGAGGAGCCAGAACGCCGCAGGATTCCAGGTTCTCCAAGGTTTCTGTTCCTTGCCCTGCTTTCTCGACATCTCCACCTGGAGCCCAGAGAGCTGGCTGATTTGCCCCACCCTGATCCATGTCTTCCCAGGCTGTGCTCTTTCCTCCTGCACAGGAATTTGCCCTTCTGCCTTTTTTGGCTCTGTTTCAGCTTGTGGGAGAGTGGCTGCCTGTGTAGGTGTTTGTCTCCTGCTCTGAGGAGACCTCCAGTTAAGGGCTCTGAGGATGCTTATTCAGGAGCCTGGAGTGAGTTACTTGCTTACAGGCAGGTGACACCTGGAAAGTTAATCTCCTTCAGGCTTGTTTCTTTAGGGCATTTACTTCATTTCTTAGTTGTTCATCCCAGGCCCCCTGATGTCTTGACAGTAACAACAGTCACAGCATCTTTGTAACATTTCTCTCTATCCTTTTACTACTTTCTGCTTCAGGATACCTCTCTTCACTGCACTTCCTCCTAGCAAGGAAGGAGAGGAGTCGGATATGGCGATATCTGGGCTAACGTTCGTAAAAGGGCCTGCAAAGTCCAGAGACTCAGTACCGAGCCGGAGGTCCCTGCCCCTCCCCTGCAGGGGCTCTGCCTGGGTTCCTTCCTGCCCTTCCTAGCCTGGGGAACCAGCAGCCTTTGTGAGTTTCCTTGACAACAGGATGGATAAGTTAAAAATAAACTGTGCTAGGGCTTGTGTGTGTGCATGCACGCATGCCTGTGTCCTCTCGTCTGCTGTGCTCACCTCAGCCCCTGTGGCTTCTAGATACTCCTGGAGAACATCTGTGGGAAGCCTTGGTGGGGCTCTGGTACTTGCATTTTGAAGCCCCTTGGTTGAGGGGTCAGATCTAGATAATCCCACAACATCGTTACCTCATATTCCTGATGGTAGCTGATGGGGAGAGGATGATAATGTTAACATGAAGAATGGAAAGCTGTTCCAAATGCCTCAGTCTTCAGGCAGTCTCATCAGAGAGGGATAATCCCACATTATCCATGCATTTCAGAACCTTGTGGGGCAGTGGAATAGGCACAGCTCTGGGTGGGGGTTTGGTTAAATCTTTCTAGGGAACCCCTACCAGATAAGGAGGGTCCTTTCTGGGCTTCTTTTATTAGGTGAGGAAGCACAGTACAAGTCACTTGGGTGACTTGTCCAGAGCCACTGGCTAAGCATGGCGGAGGAAGGAGCACTGACCCCCATCATCGGAAGTTGTGGCTTTTCCCCTCAGGTCCTACGGATGAGGCCACCTCCATAAGTTCTTTCTTTTTTTAAATTGAAGTATAGTTGATTTACAATGTTGTGTTAATTTCTGCTGTACAGCAAAGTGCCTCCATAAGTTCTTTACCAAAGCCTGCTGTCTCTGTATCAGCAGTTCTGCACTAAAGCCTCTGTTTTGTGGTGTTATCACAGTTGTGAGTTAATTTAGAAACAGCTGTCTCTATGAGGGCAGGGGCAGCTTTACCACACCTGGAATTAATTCCTCTCTTCCTCCCACCATCCTTACATATATTTCTAAGTATTTTATGTAAGTATCTTTGTGCCGGGCATGAGGATATCCTGAGAAAAAGTTGTTATAATCCTTGTCTTTAGGGACCTTATGGTCAGTTGGGGCAGAAGACAGTTATAAAATCTCCCACCAAGTCCCTGTTGTGGCCAGTGCTGAGCCGGAGGGAGAAGGTCTGATTGTAGGAAAGGGAAGGACTGAGGTGGGGCGTGGGGGTTAGAGAAGGCTGGAGGAACAGGTTAGTGACACAAAGTACTTAAATCTGGAACATATTAAAAAAAACTCCTACAAATCAATAAAAAGGAAAGCAAGAAAACTCAGTAGAAAACTGGCCAATGACTTGACAGACACTTCACAGAAGACGATATCCAAATGGCCAAGAAACATGTGAAGGGATCCTCAGTTTCATATATTTATTAGTCATCAGGGAAATTCAAATTGTCCAATTTGAAGAAAGATATAACTGTCTTTTTGTTTGCACATGTATGTAATGAAATCTTTGACACTTTGGTGAAACCTCCTTTTGCCATTTTCAGTTTACTTTATTCTGAATCTCTTACTGAAGAATAAAATGGATTCCGAGATGCTTACGTAAAAGGAAATCTAGTGGGATGAACACACTGAAGTCAGAGACCTGGTTAGTAGGAGATTTGGGGCCAGCCATCGAATTTCTCAGAGCCCCTGTTTCTTCATTTGTAAACAGGGATCTTTCCGTCTTCCTTCCCTTCCTCCCAGAGCTGCTCAGATGTTCACAGGTGTGGGAGATGCTCTCAAAACTGTGAAGGGCTATTCAAATACTGTGTAGTATTGTTACTCTGATTCCAAGTGATTTGATTTCTCCTGCACCTCTTCTCACAGCAGCTATTCTAAATTCTCCTAAGAAATAAAAGCTCTGAGTAGAAGGATGGTCCCTAGGATGTAGAGCAGCCTGCTCCATGGTACTCTGGTTGGAGAACCTGTTGTTGGCATGGCTCTGGTCCCTTCACACAGGCTGGGGAGCAGGGTGAGTTCCTGTGAGCATTTCCTTATATGGCTGGGGTCTGGTGGCAACTCTGTGAGTGACATCAAAGTGTCTGCTGATGCCCAGGCCTGGTGGCTGGGAGAGGGCAGTGGTACACACCAGTCCTGGTGAAGCAGTGACTCGAGTTAGTGGTCCCATAGGGCTTTCACACTGAGTGGGGCTGGCCTCCTTATGGGGTGTTCTTGTGAAGTCTGGAAGTAACACCATGGACTTTGGGGAGCCCTGTTGCCGGGGCAATAACCTGAACACCCAGCTTTCCCCGAGAGAGCCCGGGCTGTCTTGGTGGTTCTGAGCATCCATAGCTTGTGGCAGAGCAGGGGCTGCTCCCTGTGTGACTTAGGTGTTGATGGAGAGGGGTTCTCAAAGGTGGATGGGTCTTTTTGGATGTCTACACCCAGTATCCTACTCAGCGCTTGTGACCTTTTCCTCTTCTGTTTTTCTGCTATGTAGGAGTCGGAGGCAGAAGCAAAGGCAGATGGAGAGACTGCATCGGACAGTGAGAGCCGAGTGGAAGCTGTCACCCTACCAACCTCTGTAGACGATACCCCAGAGGTCCTCAACAGGGCCCTTTCCAACTTGTCTTCAAGGTAGCTTGGCTTAATGATGCAAGTGTTTGCTGGGGTCTTGCACTGTCTCCAAGTGCCATGGAAAACCCGAAGCCCTTAGAGAGCCCACAATCTTGTAGCAGGAGCCCACATCTGTTAGAATGTGAGGTGCAGGCCTGCCCGCTTTCATTGGCCACAGTCTCCCCTGCCTTTGCCTAGGGCTCCATTGAGTATCATCTAGTGTTTAACAGTGACTACGAGCGCCGCCTGGGTGGATCTGGCCTTGAAGGGTGCTCTAGGCTGTCTGGGAGGTGCTGTCTAAGGAGGAGGAACGAGTGGACATGGGGGTGGTCACTGACACAGCACATGAAGATGAATGATCCTTGGGGTTTGTGACTAATGGGCAGGTTGCTTTACACTGAGGAGCCCAAGTTTCTAGTTAGGAGTTCAGTTTTCCCTCTCTCACACACATACATTGTGGACATTCCTTGAATTTTCCTATAAGAATTGAGAAACATCTCAACTTGGGTGAATTCAGGGTTAAAATTTTGATCCCTTGAGATTCTAGTCCTTCCGATACCAGCTGCGTGGACAGATTAAAAAGGCAAACTATAAGACCCCAAAACATTATCTAAGAGTGTTCCTGGGCATGCCTCCCACACATTTGTCCCTTTGAAAGGCTGTATTGTGCAGTGGTTAAGGACATGGGTTCTGGAGCCAGACTCCCAGGATTCAAATCTCAGCTTAAGCACTTCACAGGTGTATGAACTGTGCATCCCTTTCTTCATCTGTTGTAAAAGCTAGTAGCGTTGAGGGTTGAATCAATTAATACATGTAAAGTCCTTATAGAAGTGCCAGGTACATACATATGATAGCTATTATTACCACTGTGTTTGATACTGTTATCACCATAGCAATGCAGGGTCAGAGCAATGTAGGATTCTGCTGCAGGAAAAATGTTTTTTTCCTCAGATAGAGAAGCCCATAGAAGCTGTCCAAGTAGATACAGAAGTAGAGGGCATTGTTCCCTCAGGTCTTTTGCCTGATTCCTTCGTTAAGACACAAGCTGGGTGTGTTTTTCTGTGGACCTTGGAGGACTTGCTGAGTTTAGCATGGATGATGTGATGGCTCTGGTGGCTCTGCACCTCCCAGCATGTGGCTACTGGGCTACTGCCTCTGTCAAGGTGAAGGACATACTCCTGGAAAGGATTGACCTCAGGGCCCTCTCAACCCAGGAAGAACCATCCCCCTTGGGTTTGTACCTCAGTTCTTTCTGGGCCCCTGACATGTTTTCTCCTTCCCCTCCTCTCTAACTTAGATGGAAGAACTGGTGGGTGAGAGGCATCTTGACTTTGGCCATGATTGCATTTTTCTTCATCATCATTTACCTGGGACCAATGGTTTTAATGATGATTGTAAGTGCCATTTATATGCTGTTTTATAGTTTTGCCTTCACTTTTCCCTACAGGACTGGTCATTTTAAGTGCCAGGTGTTGGGTTGGTTCTGGGAACCACTTGGGGTCCAGGCTCTTCAGACCACATCTGCCTTAGAATAGCTGCGATTTCTCACCTTCCAGCAGCCAACTGGAGGGCTATTTGTGTGTGAATTAAGGATCACTTTAAAATTTGATTTTATTACTTCAGCTCTTTGATCAAACTGGGACCCTGGCTACGATTCTGTGTGACTCTTGGTTTTGTTTCTTGTTTTCCTGGAGTCTCCCTCCTAGGTTTTAGGACTTTTTTGTTAAGAAATCCCAGTCCACAGTACTTTGCTGTTAGTCTTCCCACTGTCATGGACAGGGTCGAATGACTAACAGATGAGTGCTGAGCAGAGCAGTTGGGACTTTTCAAGTATGTATTTCTATTCGAAGTCAAGAATGGAAGATATTGAGTCCCGAGGTGGGGGGGGGTGTTCTACAATAAAAAGTTAATTGAACTTTCAGAAGCATATATTTATTGTGAGAAATTGCATCTACTCTGTGTGACTTAAAGGGCCTCACTACCCTGTGGGGTGGTGTGAGAGAGAAAGGAGGAGAGTGGAATCACTGAAGGACCGACATTGTTCTTAAATATAGTGGTTTTTCTTGAAGGCCCATGACCTGTTGGTTTCTGTTTCTAAAGATCATAAGAATTGGGGAGTTGACAAGTGTTCTAATTCTTTTGTGTCCTGCAGGTGATGTGTGTTCAGATTAAGTGTTTCCATGAGATTATCACTATTGGCTACAATGTCTACCACTCCTATGACCTGCCCTGGTTCAGAACCCTCAGCTGGTAAGCTCTTTAGCCCCACAGAAACCCTTAAAAGATTTGGACAAGTGTTTTGTGGTAGGTATTTACAATCATGGTGGGAGGGAGGCTGTGATGGCCATGGACCTTCACAGCACCTTTGAGACCCAAGTATTGCATAGGCCGGACTGTATGGTTGGCCTGTGAGGAGCGTTTGAGTAGTTACCCAGAGTCTGGACTCTTCCTCAGAAGAAACCAGACCAGCTGCATCTGTGACTGTGTTTGCATCAGTATTTGGATTCCTTAGACTCTGCACAATGGCCCCCCTTTTCTATATCAGTACATTTTTCATGCTCTAGTATCTCAGCATCCCACAAGAATTATCTGGGAGTTGTCAGTGCTGGTGTTGCTATCTCTGGAACTTGACTTCCTCATCCTTAAAACAGATGGTTGAGACCTAGTCAGTGCTTTTCAAACTGTGGTTTTGGAGCCCTAGTTCCTCGGAGGCTCCTTGGGTGCCAGTGAGCAGGAGTGAGACTGAGTGCAGGGGATCGGGGCTCCTCAGAGGAACTCTGTTTTCTCCTCCTAGGAAGGGGCTTGGCTTTTTTTTTTTTCTGGCCACGCCACGCTACATGCAAGATCTTAGTTCCCTGACCAGGGATTGAACCTGGGCCCTCGGCAGTAAGAGCGCAGAGTCCTAACCGCTGGACCACCAGGGAATTCCGGGCTTGGCTATCTTGAAGCAAAAACAGGGTCAAAACCTATAGTGCAGATGATGTCCGAGACCCCTTCCTGATCTGAAACTCGCTGCTGTATTGACCACACTCTTCTCAGGTGGTGACATGTGAGCAGAGTACTGTGTAGTCCTGAGAAGACTTCGGGCAAATACAGATTCTTCTCACCCTGCTGTGCTGGGTCTCGGGCATTAATTTCATTACTTACCAGGCCAGAGAGTAGTGTTTTGGGCCCCAGCAACTTGGTTATGGCCAAGGGAGTTGATGTGCTCGGACTTGGCCTGGACACATCCTCTGAGAGATGCTTCCTCGTCATCCAGCAGCACAAGCTGCCATGCAGTCTCCACAGGGCCTGTGCTTGCCACCTGGGTTAAGATGTAGGTCTCTCTTGTGGGTCTTCTATAGCTGGAAAGCAATGTTATGAATTTTGTTAACATACTCAGGATGTCTGACCCCTGACTGTGGTCACTGTACAAAGGAAGTGTTTTTCACATAACAGAAAACAAACCCAGTATGGGAGTTCTTGAACTTCCACAATTAAAAAAAAAAAAAAGAAAAAATGGAAGAGAGAAGCTCTCCCTTCTCTTCTTTGTCTGGATCCTTGTTGAGTGTTTAGAGTGGGGCTGCTGGTTCCCATACTCAGAAACACCAGTGAGGCCGCAAAGGTATATGAGCCATGTCTTCTCCCTCCTCAGAGCTCCTTCCAGTAGAGGAGAGAGGTTATAAACAGATGAAGAGTTAGTGCTAGTGAAAGGTTTGTGTGTCAAAGCCAGGCATCAGAGAGGAAGACAGTCTGAAGCATAATTAATTGCTTAGTGGAAGGAGCAAATACTTTGTACTATAGAAATAAATGCAGGGGAGGCAGATATCATGTTAGGTCATGCAAGGTTTTTATGAAGAAAATGGTATTTGAGCAACAAGTGATAAACTGGGTAAGTGAAGAGGATGTTCCAGGCAGGGAAAAGAAGGGAACCAAGCAGACAGGTGGCAAAGCCAGAGAAGTCCATTTTGATAGGTGTGCAAGGTTTGTGTCAGAAAGAGTGGATGTAAGGCTGCGGAGGCAGGATGAGGTGCCTTTCAGAGGGTTGTCTTACAGTTTGAGTGTTAAGTTAGGCCTGGTAATGCTACAGAAGGGGCAAAAACTTGAGTCCCAAGTTTATGATAAATGGAGAGTGAATGAAAGCCACAAATTTCTAGATAAACGTCTCACCTTCAGTGTCACCAGAGAACAGGGAATGGTGATCTGCTTGTCCTGTGTGAGCTGCCCCCAGGGGTCTTGGGGGTCAGGTGGACCTCTGGTCCTCGAAGCTTTCTAACAGCCTCGCTTTAAAGGAGAGACCACATGTGCTCCCCTTGGCAGTGACCTGTATTCTCTTACAGGTACTTTCTACTGTGCGTAAATTATTTCTTCTATGGCGAAACAGTGACAGATTACTTCTTCACTCTGGTCCAGAGAGAGGAACCTTTGCGGATTCTCAGTAAATACCACCGATTCATTTCCTTTACTCTCTATCTAACAGGTATGAGTCAAGCAGCTCACCAGTTGTGTATGCCTTGCTTTTGCATGTCTGCTGAGTTGGGGCATTTCTTGGTCAATGTAAGGTTTTGATGACATTAACTCTGACCACTTAGGGGAGCAGAGCTAAGGATTCTGCCTTACGTGAGCTGTAGCAGCTCTTTACTAAGAGAAATGAGACCAAGGGGCTTGTGTGGTTGTGGAGGCTGAGTTTGTGCCACCTGTCCTTGTGTTCCAGTCTCTGTTGGAGGACTGCATAGCATGGTCTTGTCCTGACTGTCCTCTTGGCAGAGATTCTGCAGCGTGACTGAAACAAAAACCACCCAGGAACTTGTATATAAAAAGGGACATTGCATTGACATATACACTACTATATATAAAATAGATAACTAACAAGAACCTGCTGTATATATAGCACAGGGAACTCTATTCAGTTCTCTGTAATGACCTATATGGGAATAGCATCTAAAAAAGAGTGGATATATATATATATGTATAACTGATTCACTTTGCTGTACAGCAGAAACTAACACACATTGTAAATCAACTATACTCCAATAAAAATTAATTTAAAAAAAGGGATATTGCAGTATATTAGAAATTTTATTGATTTGGGTTTAAAAAGACCTGTGACTTCAAAGGAGCCAGGAGCTTACTCTTTGAATCTCAGTTAGCTCTTCTGTAATCTAAAGCTAAAACAGGAGCATTACTGTGAGGATTTGAACAGATACATTGCAACTTGACAAACAGTAAAGTGCTCTGTCAATCTAAACTCAGTTAAGACTGTACAGTAATGCTAGTAATGTGTTCTTCATAGTTACCCTAAAAGCCAGTTTGAGGCATATGAGAAATTTGTTCTGACCTAATAAGTTTCAGTCTTACCTGTTGTTCATCAGCTTGATGGCAATACTCGGCTCCGTGAAAGACACCTGGCTATTAAAATATGAAGTCCCCTTCTGAGAGGTTTGCTGTGTTGAGGATAGAGAGCATGCCTCAGAGCCTGGGAGCAGCCCCACAAAGGGAGGCCAGGGGTCTTGAATAGTGATGTGCTCTCTTCTGGGCAGGGCTACTTTTGAGGGACTCAGCACACTTATGGGTAAAATCCCTTTTCTTCCTGGAGAGTTCGGTCATATGGGTCAGTAGGAGAGAGATGCAAGGATGGCCTTGGCCCCATACCAGGTAGATCCTCCTTCTGCCTGTTCTTTAGGACAGAGGTTGGCAAACTTTTTCTTAAAAGGTCCAGATAATAAATATTATAGGCTTTGGGGGCTATAGGGTCTCTGTTGCAGCTCCTCATTTCTGCCATTGTAGCACAAAAGGAACGCTGGACAATATGTAAACAAATAGGTATGGTTGTGTTCTAATAAAAGTTTGTTTATAAAAACAGGCGGCTGGCCTGACTGTTGTCGGCCCGTGCTCTAGGATCAAAACATTTCTATCTGGTGAACAGTGTCCTAAGTTGAGTGTAGTCTGCAAGATTTTAAAATATTGCCTTCCTTTAATTGTCTTGAAGGAGTCATTTTTTCCTTCTGACTGCTTATCTGGTTTTATTCCCTTGGGCTATGAATTTGTGCCCTGGTTGGTTAACTGCTGCCAGGAAATTAGCAAAGGACTGCTTAACACAGCTAAAGGAAATGACTAGGACAAAGATAAATGCAGAATGTGATTCATTTTGCCCTTTCTCCTCCTCTTCCTCACACTAGGATTCTGCATGTTTGTGCTGAGTCTGGTCAAGAAGCATTATCGACTGCAGTTCTACATGGTAAGGGAAATATGCGCATCAGTGTCAAAATTCTTGGCATAAGTGAAATTCTGTGGAAACTCCACAGGTCTCTCATCCTTTCAGTGATAAATCAAAACCCTGGAATGCAGTCTGTTTTTATTCATCTGGAACCTAGAGGATGAAGGAGGCATCCCTCGTGAAGTTTGGTGGCTCTTTATCCACCTAGACCCAATCGCTGTTATGTAATTTACACCCTAAGTAGTCTTTGCCCTCTGGACCTGAGGGTGGCCTCCAGGTAAGGCTCAAGGTGAAGCTTTAGGCATTGCCCATAGATATCCTGCCTGCTATATCACTCCCTCAACCTAAAAACATCCCCTCTCTGAGTGTCCTAAGCACTCAATAAATACTTACTAAGAAAATGAGAAGTACCCAGGCTTTTGGAGCATAGAAGGACTAACTAATGGGCCATATGGGCCCTCCTTTTGATGGCAACTGTAGCTGGGGAACATAGTTCTTCCCAGAGGCCTGTTCTATACCTTTTTCACTTCCTGTAAGCCAGGTACAGAAGCAGATATCTTTCCTACCTGTTTCTAAGCAATTTTCTATTTGGTATTAACGGTTATTTGAAGTTCCTTTCAAGCTAAACTGTTAGGTAAAGTTTATCCTTTATCTTCTTTTGCAGTTTGGCTGGACCCATGTAACATTACTGATTGTTGTAACCCAGTCACATCTTGTTATCCACAACCTGTTTGAAGGAATGATCTGGTGAGTGATGTTGGGGGGGGTTCCTTTTATTTTGTGGGTGTTTTCATATAGGTGGGCTGAGAAACTCTGATGAACTGTCTAAACCAGAGATTCTCACCCGAGCTACATCAGAATCCCTTGCAGGCCTAGTTGCAGCACAGGTTGCTGGGCACCCCCACTCCTGAGTTTCTGCTTCAGTAGCTGTGGGGTGGGGCCTGAGAACTTGAATTTCTGATACATTCCCAGGTGATGCTGATGCTGCTGGTTGGGACCTACACTTTGAGAACCACTGTTCTAGACTAACAGGTGTAGGGATATTTAAAGAATCAAAGGCAATGTAACTATATGGCAACAAATTTGAAAATCTAGAAGAAAAAATCATGATTTCCTAACAAGAGGTCACCGAGTAAAAATCACGAAGAAGAAAACTTGAATAGATCAGTAACTATAAAAGAACTTTGAAAATTGCATAAGAATCCACACCTGGAAAAAATGACCAATGATAGCAGCTGAGTTTTATCCACCCCTTAATATTAAAGCTGATAAAACCATAGGGAGGGAGAAACAAGAATGATAAACTGATTTCTTTTATGATTATAGATATACTATTCTAAATAAACTATTAGCGAATGGAATCTGGCAATGTGTCAAAAGAATGATATACTTAGTAGATTTTATTCCACATATGCAATGGTTTCAGCAGGAAATCTATCACCATTGACAGAAATCAGTAGGCTGACTGAAGAATCTATGCTTTTAGTGAAAATGTGAAGGCATATCCTCGTGTATATGAGGAGCTAAAGTACTGTGATTAAGATCCCAAACTGTGCCTCTGTTTCCTGTTCTCAGGGTGAAGGTACAGTAATACCCACTGCCTGAGGAATAAATTAGTAAAAATATGTAAAGTGCTTAGAACAGAGACTAGCTCATCTAAATGTTCGCCTTATGGCATTATTATGTTTAAAATAATGATAATGGCCTGAGGAGATGTACTCTCCCTCTCTTTCAGAGTGTTGTTAAGTAATTCTAAAGAGGGGCTCATGCTAAGTTCTCATCTTCAGGGCTAGACATACCACTTGGCTCTAAAGTGAATCATATTAAAATCTCTAGTTATTGGTTTTTAGACTGAACCTTCAAGACTTAATTATAGTTGTAGAGCAGAGAATGTTGCTAGAAGCCTCAACAAAGTAAATACTATGGGTTGTTGGGTGGATACAGGTGCTCTAAATCCCTACCTTAACAAGCAGGAAGTCAGAAAATATTGCCTGTAGTTGAAGGGCTAGGATTTTTGTATGTTATGTTAAACTGTAATAGAGAAAATTTGAAAAAAATGACTGTCAGAGAGCAGAAAGTGAGAAGAGAGAGATGGTACAAGTTTGGAAACTGTCCCTTTTTTTTTCATGGTGGGGATGACCAGACCAGCAGAGGGAGGCAGAGAAGAAATCTGGCTATATGTACTTGATCTTGCTCTCAGTGTAGTCCTGGGGAAAAGTTGGGCTCACTGGAGCTAGTAGAGCTAGTAAAAAAAAAAAAAAAGGTAAATTATGAAATAGATAATAAATGTATTACTTAGAATTATGGAAGTAACTACTAGAAGAAGAAAAGTCAGAAATGTTTAAAAGTAGTTATTTTGGAGAATGGAGATAGGGATAGGGGAAACAAGGTAACTTTTTATTTTTTCTTTTCTTTACACTTTAAATTTTTATATTACTTTATAATGAAAAAAGAACAAATGACATTTTATAGGGTACCACCTCCATTTATTCAGTAGTCATTCAGTAAACATTTGAATGCTGCTATGTGCTGGATACTAGGTATGGCTTATGTGGCATTTTATTTCTTTTAAACTTATTCCTTAATGGTTAATAAGTACTATATGGGTTATTCTGGTACTGAAATTTATGAATGGCATTGTTTTGTGGACTTTTGAGGTATTATCATCTTGGTAGTGTTGATTCTTACTTTGGTTTATTTCCTAGGTTCATTGTCCCCATTTCTTGTGTGATCTGTAATGACATCATGGCCTATATGTTTGGCTTCTTCTTTGGTCGAACCCCACTCATCAAGGTAAGTGGATCACCCTAACATGGACCATCACCGTGAGGGGAGGGTGGTGCTTTCAATATGAGTAGATCAGCTTGGGAGACAGAAGAGATCTAGCTGGTGTGTACATCTTTATGTCATCCTGATGAAAGGCTAGTAATAAATTAGCTTCAAGAGAAAAGCCAGAGGAAGACTTGACAACTACTCATAGGAAAAAAAAGAGCTAATAGGGAAAATATTTTTATAGACGGTGTAGGCACACTTTTGTGGCTTTGATCTGAATTTGAGTGTTATCATTTAAATAGTTTGCTGTTTTATAATATAATTAAATTATTTGGCCAATTGAAACAGAAAGGAAACTGAGGGCTATCAGACAGGGAACAAGGAAACCAAGTATGGGGTACTTTAGAAGGTGAGGTGGTTTAATTGAATGAGTTTTTTTAATAGTAGAAAGACCTTTAACAGTTAATCATTATTCCCAAAGCTAGAGTTATCAAAATGCCTTTTTTTAAGAACTTGCTCTCTGTCCACAGCTGTCCCCGAAGAAGACCTGGGAAGGCTTCATCGGGGGCTGCTTTGCTACTGTGGTATTTGGCCTTCTGGTAGGTGGTGCTCCCAGTTGGGTGGGGGATGGGCAGAGGCCTCCCACCCACCTTCAAAGCCCATCCATGGCTAGTGAGCATGTCCCCCGAGGCCAAGGACTCTGTCCTGCAGAATGGCAACCTTGCCCTATAGCGGGGCATGAACATGGCATGGGCAATGCCAGCTGTCCTTTATCTGCCAGTCTTTAAGCAGTAGAGGAGTGGGGGCCGTGCACACCTTGTACTCCTCTCAGTCTGAGGCCTGGCAACACTCAGGAGATGGCATTCTTGTCCAGGCAATTGATATTTTGCCTGAGAGTAAGAGGTGAGGTGGGATATGCCATTCTAACCCAGATTTTCTCCTGTGCGTGTCTTTCCTGGAGAGGAATGATCTCCCAGCCCTTTCTAGAGCACCATTCGCTGCTTTTGACCCTCAGGCCTGTCTCTCCCCTTTTCAAAGTTGTCCAGCTGCCCTTCAGGGCTGACCCCCTACTTACTGCTCTTCAGCCTTCTCTCCTCCTGGTTGTCTCCCTCTCACTATACCACTCCCCTCACCACCTGCCATTTTGAATTAAGGGATCCTGAGAAAAATGGACCGTTGCTCCTCCAAATGGGTGAAACTTCTTGTAGTTCTTTGCCCAAATTCCCTCAGGTCTTTCCTGGATTTATTCAGGGCCTGGTTATTGGAGCAAGTACATTGAAGCCTCAGTGGGCCATCAGCCTCTTTTCCATTTTTTTTTTCCAGATACAGGTAAAATACACATATGGTGAAATATGAACCTCTGATTTAGTGCATAGCTTGCACTTAGGGTGCTAGGCACTGTGAGGGACTTGGCTGAACCAGGCACGTGCTGCCCAGGCAAGATGGCTGGAACTTGTCTCCTTAGTCTGTCTGTTCTCATCCTCAGCTGTCCTATGTGATGTCCGGGTACAGATGCTTTGTCTGCCCCGTGGAGTACAACAATGATACCAACAGCTTCACTGTGGACTGTGAGCCCTCGGACCTGTTTCGTCTGCAGGAGTACAACATTCCTGGGGTGATCCAGTCGGTCATTGGCTGGGTATGTGCCACTCACATGGGGCGAATGATCCTTGGCTGGATAGTGACTACACAGAGAGAGCCCTCTCTCCACCACTGCCTTCCCTCAAAAACAACTAGCTTCCTCCCTCCCCAAAGCTTGTAAGCCCCAGGTTGGAGAATTGCTCAAGTCAGCTCAGGGTGAGGACAGGAGGAGACATTTTCTCCCGCTTCAAATCATTAAGACCAGGATTCTGAAAGTGTGCTTTTGGATCCTGGGGCACCCTGAGGTCCTCTCAGGGGGTCTGTACTTTCTTCATAACATAATGAAGAAAGTTTCACTTTTTCACTTTGTCAACATTTGCCATGATGGTGCAAAAGCAGTGCTGGCACCTTAGCATGAGTGAAGGCAGTGGCACTAAACTGGACTGTCATTGAATTCATTATGCCACATACTCACAGGAAGACTCAGCCAGCTCACTTTAAGAATGTCTTTGATGAGATAGTAAAATTATTAAATTTATTAAATCTTGACCCTTGAATACACACCTTTCTAATGCTCTGGTACCAAAATGGAAATTGTACATAAAATGCTCCTGCTAAATGCTGCAGGACAGTGCTTACCTAAAGGAAGACTGCGTGTGCACCTGCTTGAGTTACGAGCTGAACTAGCGGCTTTTTTATGGGGACATAATTTTTACTTGAAAAGAACCGGCAAACTATAATTTTTCAGATTTGGATTTTTGGCAGACATTTTTCTTGAAAAGAAACAAAGTGAGTCTGTCACTTCAAGAAAACAACTGACAGTAGTTGTTACCAATGATAAAATTTGGCTTTCAAGTACAAATTAGAGTTTTGGAAAGTGTATACCTGCCACTGTAAGTTTGACAGCTTCTTAATACTTAAAGGCTTTTCTGAGGGATCTGTGGTGATTTTAACATATGACGTTTTGACATTGTATGGCAAAATTTGTCTACATTTGAAAGATCTGTGTAACTCAGTGAACCAGTATTTTTGAAATGGCCAGTGCATGGTGTTACACAGTCATGCACGGGTAAACGATCCATTCAAATGGTCATTGATAGGCTTTCAGATTCCACATTGCACCAAATTTTTAGAAAACTACGGCTCAAGTTCTGGTGTAGTATCAGAGAAGAATACCCATAATTATCTGAAAAGACGGTGCTAAAATACTCTTCCTTTTTTCAACAATGTGTCCTTGTAGGGCTAGATTTTCTTCATACACTTCAACCAAAGCATCATATTGCTGTAGACTGAATGCGTAGTACCTTAATGTCCTCTATTAAGCCATATATTAGAGATTTACCAAAAACAAACAAAAACCCGCAAACCAGTCTTTTTCCTAAATTATTTTGGGGTGGGGGGAGAGAAATAGTTTCATAAAGAGGTGGTTTTGTTGTTGTTTGTTTGTTTTTTAATGTTAACAAGTAATAAGCCTGGGCTTGCAGGCATCTCAACTGACTTCATTTATTCTTTTCAGAAAACAGTCCGGATGTACCCCTTCCAGATTCACAGCATTGCCCTCTCCACTTTTGCTTCACTCATTGGCCCCTTTGGAGGGTTCTTCGCTAGTGGATTCAAGCGAGCCTTTAAAATCAAAGTAGGAAAACCCTTTTCTTTTCCCCTCATTGTCTCCAAGCTGGGCCCCTTTTCACCCGTCTTCTGCCTTCCTCCTCCTGTCCCACTTCATCAGCCACCACCCCCTTCAAAATACCAAGCTATGAACTCTGATTATTAATGTGTGCTCTTCTTCACCCATGCATGGAATTTAAGTAGGTTAAAGGAAGATACATTGTTTCTAAGAAAATTCAGTGGTTGGATTTTCAGTATATTTGTTAATATATTCTTTCTTCAAAAGAAACATTTTGTAATTTAATAAGATTGTGTCCTATTATAGCTTCAGCATTTGAATCAATACTTACTTTTCACTTTCTGTTGCCCTCAGCTATTCAGTACAGTAGCTGGACATTGAGGTGGGACCATAAACCAGGCTTTGACTTGGCTGAGGCCAGGCTCATCAATCCTTCCCCTCCTCTAACAGGACTTTGCCAATACCATTCCTGGCCATGGAGGCATCATGGATCGCTTTGACTGCCAGTATCTGATGGCCACCTTTGTCAATGTGTATATTGCCAGTTTTATCAGGTATAGTACCTTTCCATCTGAACCAAGTTAGTGGATTTTTAAGTGGTGAAATTCTAGAATTCTAGCTACTTCTCAGTTTGAGTGAAAAAAACCAAGTGTGAATGCAGTTTTCAGTTGCTATTAGTTATGGATTCCCTGAGGACCCTTACCCTCCATTAGTAGAGAATCCAGAGAGGGAGCAGCTACTTAAATAATCAGGCCCTCGAAGTTGCTTGGCCCCTGCTTTGCTCAGTGCTGTTTCTTCATCCTCTTCTAGGGGCCCTAACCCGAGTAAGCTGGTTCAGCAGTTCCTGACCTTGAGGCCAGATCAGCAGCTCCACATCTTCAACATGCTCAAATCTCACCTGACTGACAAGGGGATGCTGACAGCTGCCACGGAGGACGAATAGGGACCACCAAGGGCCAGAAGAGCAGGAACAGGGCTGAGTGAGGGGCAGGGCTCCAGGGCAAGCCCAGCTGGACAAAGACAAGACTTCAACTCACTGTCTTTTTTTTTTTTTACAGTGTTTTTTATTTGTGGATTTTAAAAAAAAAATCTGTGTGTACAGTCTATGTGCTTATGATTTGGGTTGTAAGTAACCTACAGCTTTGAGTTGGAAAGAAGTCATGGTGGTAAAACCATTTGGGTTTTTAAAACCGAAGTTTTTAACAACCTGGAAGACAGTGTTGCCCAGCTCTGAAGCACCTGCTTGGTGCTTCTAGCTCCCAAGCTGGAGCTTCCATATCTGGGCTTGATCAGAGTGGTCATTCATCTGTGTTCGTCCAGTTTAGCCACCCCGCCACCCCAAGCTCTCTTTGTAGCTGACCCCCAGCAGGGAAGAGATGCACAGCTTGGATGTCTTTACTACTGGAGCGCTTTCCCTGGGCTTCTCAGTAATCCCTGCCTTGGAGCTACAGGAGTGCTGCCTCCTGAGGCTGGAGGGATGAAGACTTGTTAATCAGATAGGCATTCTGTTCACAAATCCTGTGGAGTATGAGCTCTGCTTTATGATATGGGTTCACCTCGCTTCATCACAGACTGAAAGAAGGTTTCAGTTTTTATTTTTTTCAGAAAGCATGAAAAATTATAATAGTCTGGAGAAAAGCTACACTGTACTATTTCAAGTGTATGCAGTAGGATATACTGTAGTTGGGCCTTTTCCTACAGGGTTTAGGCTCAAGTGGCTCCTATAGGGCAGTCGGTTAACTGGGTCTTTTCAGGGATGATGTCGTTCACGTTTGTGCTGTAGACTTGTTGCTGCTGAATCCCTTCTGGGGGCTTCCCGATTTGACAGGGAGCAGAGGGCTTCTCTTTCACATGCCCATGCCCTTGGCCTTGCTGACCACCCACGTAGCTGCTGTGTTGTGTGTGTGTGTGTGTATATTATATATATAATATATATATGTATAACTCTTAAGGCAAGTGTGTATCTGTGTGTGTGTTAAAAATCACTTATTTCTTACAGTGATTTCAATTGTATCATGACTTCTTCACTGAAACCACAAAGTCCTGCTTACAACTCTGCATAACCCAACCCAATTAGAGGTTTGAAGCTTCTGAAGATTAAATGCACACTTGTTGTATAATGTGACCAGTTTAAATGTAGTTTATATTTTACAGGGGGACCGTTTTTCTTTTCAACTGTGACTTATTTATTGTTTCCTTTTAAGTAGAGGAGTGAGGTTGACTTTTGGAATATACGTTCTTTGTCAGGACAATAAGCAAGGGGAGAGCTTGGTGGCCAAGTGTGTTCCATTATTCTGTGCCATATTGGTTCTCATTGCCAAATGGGGGTGTAGCAGCTTGCTTCAGCACCTTGGGCTGGTGCTGCTTTGCTTTATTTCTGTTTATCTCAGCCTCACTGCATCCGTGGATGCTCACAGCCAGCCCAGATCACTAAAGCGTCCAGCACGGACCAGACCCCTCTTGATGTCTCAGCTCACAGTCGCTGTGTGACCTTCCACGTGCAACAGCTTCTTTCTTCTGAAATTTTATTTCCAGTTCATTACATGGCTTTTCTTTTTCAGGTCCAAGGCCCCCTTAAAAACAAAATGTGTTTTTGCATGGGGTTTTAGTGCTGGCTGTGACTCTAGGTAGGACAGACACATCACTCTGTGGGTCCTCATTTTCTGAGGTGTCTTGTAATTCCCATATTCCATGATTCTGGCTGAACAAGTACATGTACCAGAGGCTGCTGCAGGTATTGAGTCATGTCCTGGGCACCCAAAAAGCAAGTACTTACAGGCCTTTTCTAAATACTTGTCCTTAAAATGCTTGTCCTCAGCAATAAATCTTAAAAAGTGGAGGTGATGAGTAACGAATCTAGTTTTCTGATTGCAGAATGAACTTGGTTCCCCAAACCAGAGATGGAATGGTGCCACATTTGTCTCGTGGTGCCCTACTGTGGGCAGATGGTGGATCCTTGGGTGCAGGGAGTCTCAGCTGGGACTCGGCAGCAGAGAGCCACCTTTGAATAGGTCTTCCTTTGGGATCAGGGAGCCTGGCACATTCCTGTGGACATGGCTGCTGATGGGGGTCCTGGGAAACGGCAGCTGGAAGCTCAACAGAGCTGCCATCAAGAAAGCCCGAGGGTCAGCTGGGATTTTGTTTTCTTTTGATTCCCTTCCTGCTTTCTGGTGAAATAGGGGAATTTCATAGTCAGTAGCCAGGAGACTGATGCCACCTTGTGTCTATATAGCACATTGTTTTTCTTTCTCCCATTTATTGAAAATCTTTCACCAAATAGACAAGTTTCCAGAGACTTGTAACACACAGCTGTGCAGATATTAATGAGTGGCATAACTTGCTTCATATCCATTTTTTTTTTGTGAGAAATAAAATGTGACAAATTGTGTGCCCTCCCTTGTTGTGGATTTAGTTTCTAACTCCCATGCATGGTTTTATGTTTCCCATTTGATTTTGTGTTCATACATATTGTGCAGTCCTGTTTTAGAGATTTTTTTTTTGTTTTCCAATTTGAATCCTATACATTCTCACAGCAGCCTTCTGAGGTACCTCAGGTCAGAGGCATGAGCCCTTTGCTGATGAGGAAGCTGAGGGCCGGGGGGCACTTCCCCAGGGTCACGTGGTGGTTGTGCTCACCAGCAGGACAAGGACTTCTCATCCCCGGGCCTCCTCACCTTTGGGAAAGCGCAATATTCCTTCTGGCAAGCTCAGGAGGCCTGACCTGTGTGCCATGTTTAGAGTTTAAGTTGCTGTTAGCTCCTACCTGGTGACATAAGGAGCTGATGGAAAAAGAAACCAGGGAGCATCTGCAGGGGCTGGGCCTGGGCGTCCTCCCTGGCGAGTTCTCGTGACTGCTCGCAGGACACCCACGCCTTTTCCCTTTGCGTGCATGTGCCACCCTCTCAGTTGCTCTCAGCATCGAAAAAGTACACATTTATGTTTTGCTTCTGAAAGTGAAACCCTCTAAGGCAGCCTGGGCCTTATTTATGTTTATTACTTCTTGCCTGTTTCATATTCTGAGCATTTTAGTAGGTATAGTTTAACTGTATTTAAGATGTATCTCCTTCTAGTGTTGTACAATTCTGTAATGTATGTTTGAAACTAATGTCTCTTTCAGAAGGGGCAAAATGTAACTTAGCCTTACACAGGTAGACTCTGAAATCATTTTATGGTATTTATTTTTTCCCCGCTGTGCTTTTTATCCTGTAACTTATATTGTATAAGAAGATTCCAAAAATATATTTTAACGGAGACTAAACGGGCCCTTTGATTTGAATGAGCTAGTTGCCGAGTTAGCTGGAGGCTGATTCGAATGGATCCTTAAGTTCACATCTTCAGACTGTCAGTGAGCCCCTGGCAGGCTCAGGAGCATCCCTGACATTGCCAGGGGCAGGGGTGTGTGTGACTGACTCAGGGCAAAGAGCATCATTGCTTGGAAAACTGGACAGCAGTGGCCTTGCTCCGTAAGAAGCCTGCCCAAGGTCAGTTTCCAAGGAAGTAGATTTGCATTACTGTACTAGATGTGGCACCTCTGAAACTTCTTCTTGTGTCACTGATATCTTAGGCACCATCGCCTTTTGTCTTTGGGAGTAACTCTCATCTGTGCCCACCTTTCTTGTGCGTTGTGATTATGTGCTGAGGAAGGGGTGGAGTGGGGAGGGAGCAGTTTCCCTTAGGCCCAGGGTTCCTGTTCTTCCACAGTCAGGGTGGGAAGTTTCCCTTAGGCCCAGGGTGCTGTCCTTCCACAGAAGGATGTCCAGGTGACTGTCACACACACATTGCAAGACAACAAACCATGGGCCGACTCTCACTGTGCTTGTCAGCAGGGGCTCCGAAAGAGTGGCTGGAACAAACCATCAGCTTCCTGAAGAGAGGGTCTGGTTCTTGGGCAGAGCCTCGTTATTCTGTCCTTGTCTTGGTGAAACGAACTTCCTTTTCCCTTGATCACCTTCCATGCTCGCAATTACCCAGCTTTCACTTTTTAAAGAGATTACCCGCTCCCACTTCCTAACTTGTTTTCCCTTGTTGGGTGGGGGCCCTTGTGGCACGACCTACATAGGGTGCTAGGCTTGGACCAAGTGGTGATGAAAGAGGCTAATTTAAGGGCTCTTCTAGGCCTACCTCCTCTTGGTCCTGAACTCTGTTCACCCACATTCCCTGCAGAAGGTGGGCCCGTTCTCAGTGAGGAATGGAGTCCCAGCTGCTGACTGCCTATTTCCATTTGAAGGTGGCCCTGTCTTTCTGTTCCTCCCATCACTGCACACCACCCCCCCCCTTTCAGGTTGACCGGCAGTAACCTTATTCACCTGGCCTCTCAGGTGGGTAGAGGCTGCTGTTCTTACGTGGGGCTGCCTCTTGATAGAGTAAGGCTTTCACCTGTCCGTATGTATGGCATGTTTTCAAAGACAAAGAGATCTCAGCTGGGAGGCTGGTTTGGGAGGTATACTTTGGGTGCTGAAGTGTTGGGATTTTAGAACATGTAGATGATTTATGAGAACAGAATGCCAGAATATCTGAAGTCTAGGATTTTATGGCCAGTGGCTTTCAAATCCATTGGCTCTTTGAAAACCCTGCCCCCCTTCCCCTCTTCTACCAAATGCCTATCTGATGAGGCTCCTTTTTATTCTCGAGTCATTAAGTTACCAGCAGTGTGTTTATTAATAATAATTGCAATAATAGTGCTTAATATGTGCCAGGCACAGTGCTAAGGATGCATTATCCCTTTTAATCCAGAAAACAACCTTTGATCAGGTATTATCTCCATTTTATACATGAGGAAAATGAGGTACCATGACAGGCAAAGTGCAGTGGTTAAGATAGACTTTGGGCTCAAATAGCCCTAGGTTTGGGCAGGTTACTAGGTACAATTCCAACCCAGCTGGCTTTGATAATAGCAGCTCCCTTACGGGATTGTTGTGAGGATTTTATGAGGTAATGCATGTAAATATTTGTCAGTGCCTGGCACATAGTAAGCTCAATAAATGGTAGTTGTTTTTATTGAACCCAGCTGGTAATTTGAACCCAGGGTTGTGTGATGCTGGAGACTGTTTCTCAGCCACTACACTGCCCCTTCCCTGCACACAGCCTGGGTGTTCAAAGTCTAGAAAGTGACCACACTCTCCTTCTGAGAGAATCAGTCCAGACCTTACCCATCTACAGTGACTGGGTACTTCCCACTTCATTTAGAAAGCCAGCCTGACGAAAGGAAAGAGGATGTGGACAAGTTCCAGAATTCTCCATTCCTGGTAGGAACGGTTTGCCTGAGATTTTGCTCACCTCCTGCTGCCCCTGGTCTGGACTTGCCACGGGGAAGGAGGCCCTTTCCTCTTGCCTGGTGGTGCCTCCACTTCCTGGGCAGTAAGGGCTGATCTGTGAATTGCTGTGGACCCCATGTCCCCCTCTGCCAAGAACTGTGCTTTGTGCACACAGCTCAGGGACCTGCAGCAGTCCTCCGTGTGAGCGGACACCGCGGGGCCCAAGAGGAGTGGGAGAGAGAGAAAGCTGCTCTGTAGTAGATGATAGTACAGAGGGAAGGCCTAAAGCTCTCGCTCATGTCCTTACACATAACAAGTCAGGGGCTTTGTGTTTCTTGCTTTCTTAAAAGTGTTAACAGGGTAGACACAGGTGACCACTTGGGGATAGATAGAGGGTGTTTCTCTTGGATTCTAGGTTAGCAGAGGATCTCAGCGGTGATTCATGAATGAAAGGAGAGTAGGCACCGGATTAATGAAAAATGAAAACTATTTCTTTTAGTTTTCCGAATGCAGACAGAGGAGTTGGGGAGGGTGTGTTTGAGGTGGCTCATTCTTCACTTGGAAGGAATGGTGTTGACGGGGTATCCCGGAAGTTCTCAAGCCAATAGAATAATAATGACCTAGGACCACTGGCTTGACTGTGGGCTGTTTCCTGAGTGAGGGGAATGAAGACTAGACCCAAGGCCCATGTGTTTAAATGGTAGTCTCTCCCCTTCAGTTAGTTGCTTATGACAGGAGCCAGGAGCACAGTTGTGGGGGTTTAGTGAGCAGCTGCTGTGATGGACTGATCCTAGGCCTGCCTCCCACTCCTCTGGACCCATGCTTGCCAGGCCGGGCACTTCCTCCCTCATTGTTGCATCTAATGGACCCAGGCAGCTTTTTATCTGTAGAGAAAACAGCTCCAAACCAGGGGCAAGGGCCCTCTGCACCTTGGGCTGAAGATGCTGCTGCAGTGGTCTCCCAGGTCTCGGGAGACCCTTATGTAGTGCTCAGAGTCTCTAGTTGGGTTTAGCCACCTGGTGACTGTCCTAGGTGAGATTCTCTGCCGACGTCATCCATAGCGCAGTCCCTGTCCTTGGCTGCTGGAGCACCCATTTCTTACCTTTGTTAGTTTCATGTGCTCGTTTTGCTGGCTTTGTGCCAGGGAATGCCAGACTAGAAAGGGGGTTGAGAATGTACCTACCTGTTTTTATAAGGATGTCCTTTGTGTTCTGTTGCATTTGAATCCTCCATACACACAGCACCATGTGGCTGCCACACAGCACTGTGTTGCTGCCTTATGTCACACTGGCTGGGTGTCTGGGAGCTGATTACAAAGGGAAAGAGCTGAGCAGACATCAGGGCCAACATAACCAAAGGACTTGGAGCCAAGAGAACAAAAGGCAGTGTCAGGATACACTGGTTTATTGTCGTCCGGCCAGCGGACTGTTGAGAAGCCATGGGGGCAGCAGCAGGAGGAGTGCAGGCAGAGGAGAGGCCAAGAGTCCTGCAGCTGGCAGAGGCCAGCCCTGAGTGTCTTGTGGGTGCGGGAACAGAAACTGGGCTCAGAAACCCATCCAGGTCTCCCTGGATTCAACGCTCATGCACTGTGGATTCTCTTCTGGAGTCGATGCTGATACCAAGTTTTAAGTTTTATTGGTGTTTAATACTTTCCAAAACAGGAGGGGAAGACCAAAGTGTTAGAGACAAGCGGCCCCTCTGTTGAAGATTGTTGGGAAGCCTGGTGGTGTTGGGTGAGTCAGGCACTTCCTCAGTTCTGTTCACTCTGAAGACCTGTTTAGTGAGAAAGTTCCCCAAAACATAGAAATGGCTTCCCTGGCCCCACTGGGGAGTGCCAGGTAGTCAAATGTAGCCCACTGCAGTGTCTGTGCTGCCAAGATTGGCCCCGAGTTTGTCCTGGCCCTGCCTCTGGCATTTCACTAAATCCATGTGTTTTTGCCCCAGCTGACCTTTCTCTGTGCACTGTCTGATCAGTATTGAACTGATTCTTTTTCAATGAAGTGTCAGATCATGATATACTGTACATTGGAAAGTATTCACCTTATTTATATACCTGAATCTTCCTACTACACAAATAAACATCTGTTAAATTCTGCATCGTTTGTGGTATCTGATGGAGGGTGTGCTGACTTGGTATGAGATGGGGGGGGGGGTTGTCTGTATGGAACCAGCATCACTTCCAGGGCGCTGCCGACCACTCCCTCCTGAGGCATCCTCTGCCCTTGGCCTTCACCTGCTCTCTGGCTTTCCACCTTTCCTCATTTTGCCTTGGCTGCTCCTTCTAAGTTGCCTTTCTGGGCATCTCTCCTCCTGCTGGCCCTGCCCTTAGCTGGCAGCATTCTGCTCGAGACACTTCTCCCCACTGAATGCTCTCCTGGGTGTTCTTGCCTACTCTCAGGGCTTCAGTCACGATAATCCTGCGGTTTCCAAGTCCACATTCCTAACCCTCATGGGCCTGTGAGGCCTCTTTGTGTGGACTTTGCATGGCCAGACCCAGGCCCTCCTCCAGTACCTGCCCCAATCCAGTGTTCTTTCACCACCATCAATTCTTCACTAGGAGTGATCTCATCAGTATCCAAGGCCTGCCCATTCTGCTTTCTAAATATTCTTCAGATTCATCCTGACTGCCAGTTGGCTCCATGCAGCCTCGTTGCCTCCGCTCATTCATTCCTTACACAATAGCTGGGGTGAGATTTCTCTGCTTGGCGCCTTCCTGTGGCCTTAGTTGAGGCTTGTTGCTGAGACCTGACCCCACGCTCAGGTCCTGCCCTCTCACAGCCACACTCCTGCTGTCCCCTCTTTGTCCCAGGCGCTCTCATCTCCTAGCCTTTGCACGTGCTGTTTCCTCTGCCTGATTCCTCCTCTCTCCCTCCCTGGCTCACCTCGGCTGCCTAACTCCTGCTCATCTTACTGTCCCACCGTCAGCAGCACCCGACCCGGGAGACCTATGTGCTCCGCACCCCAGGACTGCTTTCCTGGTAAGACTGTGGGCCCTGGTGGGAGGGTGGTGGCTGCCCTGGCTCTGAAGTCCGGGGGCTAATGCCTTGGGCCAGTGGGACCTCTAGATAGCTTGCCTTTTGGGTAGGAGCCTCTGCCTTTCTCACCTATAGGGGCCCTAAATGGTGGGACTTCTGGAATGAATTGCTTCCCAACACTCAAAGTGTAAAATATACTGCATTTACTTTCCTAAATCCAACAAAATGTGACTCCAAGCCACCAGTTTCCGCAATTGATGAGAACCCCAACTTTACTTGTCTTCCCTTACTGCCTTGCTCCCACGGGCTCGTGTGGTGCCAGAGACAAGGGGTTCCCATGTCTTCAGTCCATCTACTGAAGGCTTTCCTCATCCAGGCCTGTGAGGTCCATCCACTCACTCCCCAGTCAGTGTGTCAGCACCCACCTCCCTGGGCACCCCTGCAGCTGTCTGCATCTGACATTCTGCCACCTCAGGGCCCCCGCACTCAGGCCTTGACCCTCTCCGTGCATTCGACAAACACTCGTGGAGTGCCTGTCCTGTGCTAGGCCCTGGCTGGACACTGGTGATGCAGCAAAAAATAAAGCTGACACCGTCCCTGTTCTCAAGGTGCTCATTTTGGAGAGGGTGGCAAACATGTGAAAAAGCCATGTTAGATGGAGAAACTGTAGCCAGGAGAGGGGAACAGGGAATGCTGGTGAGGAGAGCTTGCAATTGTAAATAGGGCCCTCAAGGAGGGGCTTGCTACCACAGTGATGTTTGGGCAAATGGACACACACCTGAGGGAGGTGGGGGAGGGTGTTCCAGGCAGGTGCAGAGCAAGTGCAGACGCCTGTGCCTTCGAGGAACAGCAGTCATGGATGAAGCAGGGTGAGTTGGGAGGGAGCCGTGGCAGGTAATGAGGTCCCAGAGAGACTAGGTAATTAAGCAGGGCCAAGGCCACTGGCTTTTACTATGAGCAACATGAGAAGTTGTTGGAGAGTTAAGAGCCAATGAGTGACTTGATCTGTTTGTTTTCAAAGGGTCACTTGGCTGCTGCACTCAGACTTGATTTCAGAGGGGGCAAGGGCGGGAGGAGGGTGCAGCGGCAATCTGGGCAAGAGAGGGTGGTGGCTGAGCTCCGTTGATGCAGTGAGAAATGATCAGATCATCAGGATGTGTTGAAGGATTCTATGTGGCCTGGGAGAGAAGAGGAGTCAAGGATGGCTGTGACGTTGTTGGCCTTGGCAACTGCAAGAACGGCATTGCTATTTTTCTGACCTGAAAAAGGCTGTGGTGGGAAGACAGAATTGGGGTGGGAGGTGGAACAGAGAAGGAAGACCAGGATTTTGATTTGGACGCAGTAGGTCTGACATGCCTGTGAAATATCCATTTGGGGATGTCCATTCCAGGGGGGTGGTCACAATGTGGATATTATTCTGCAAGATTCGGGATACTGGATGAGATCACTGATGAAGAGTTGAGGTCTAGGGACTTCCCTGATGGTCTAGTGATTAAGATTTTGCCTTCCAGTGCAGGGGGTGCAGGTTCAATCCCTGATCGGGGAGATAAGATCCCACATGCCTTGCGGCCAAAAAAACCAAAATATAAAACAGAAGCAATATTGTAACAAATTCAATAAGGACTTCAAAAAAAAAAGGTCCAGATTAAAAAAAAAAAATCTTGGGCAGAAGAGTAAGACGCAGACATCACCTTCCTCCCCACAGATACATCAGAAATACATCTACAGGTGGAACAACTCCTACAGAACACCTACTGAACGCTGGCAGAAGACCTCAGACCTCCCAAAAGGCAAGGAACTCCCTACGTACCTGGGTAGGGCGAAAGAAAAAAGAATAAACGGAGACAAAAGAATAGGGATGGGACCTGCACCAGTGGGAGGGAGTCGTGAAGGAGGAAAGGTTTCCACACACTAGAAGCCTCTTCGCGGGCGGAGACTGCGGGTGGCGGAGGCGGGGGAGCTTCGGAGCCGCGGAGGAGAGCGCGGCCACAGGGGTGCGGAGGGCAAAGTAGAGAGATTCCCGCACAGAGGATCGTTGCCAACGAGCACTCACCAGCCCGAGAGGCTTGTCTGCTCACCCGTCGGGGCGGGCGGGGCCGGGAGCTGAGGCTCGGGCTTCGGTCGGAGCGCAGGGAGAGGACTGGGGTTGGCAACATGAACACAGCCTGCAGGGAGTTAGTGCACCACGGCTAGCCGGGAGGGAGTCCGGGAGAAAGTCTGGATCTGACGAAGAGGCAAGAGACTTTTTCTTCCCTCTTTGTTTCCTGGTGCGCGAGGAGAGGGGATTAAGAGCGCTGCTTAAAGGAGCTCCAGAGACGGGCGCGAGCCGCGACTAACAGTGCGGATCCCAGAGATGAGCATGAGACGCTAAGGCTGCTGCTGCCGCCACCAAGAAGCCTGTGTGCGAGCACAGGTCACTCTCCACACCTCCCTTCCGGGAAGCCTGTGCAGCCCGGCACTGCCAGGGTCCCAGGATCCAGGGACAACTTCCCCGGTGGAACGCACGGCACGCCTCAGGCTGGTGCAACGTCACACTGGCCTCTGCCGCCACAGGCTCGCCCCGCACTCCGTCTCCCTCCCTCCCCCCAGCTTGAGTGAGCCAGAGCCCCCGAATCAGTGGCTCCTTTAACCCCGTCCTGTCTGAGTGAAGAACAGATGCCCTCCGGAGACCTACACGCAGAGGCGGGGCCAAATCCAAAGCTGAACTCCGGGAGCTGTGCGAATAAAGAAGAGAAAGGGAAATCTCTCCCAGCAGCCTCAGGAGCAGCGGATTAAATCTCCACAATCAACTTGATGTACCCTGCATCTGTGGAATACCTGAATAGACAACGAATCATCCCAAATTTGGAGGTGGACTTTGAGAGCAAGATTTATTATTTTCTCCGCTTCTCCTCTTTTTCTGAGTGTGTATGTGTATGCTTCTGTGTGAGATTTTGTCTGTATAACTTGGCTTTCAACACTTGTCCTAGGGTTCTACCCGTCCGTTTCTTCTTCTTTTTTTTTTTTTTTGTTTACATTTAAAAAAATATTTTTCTTAATAATTATTTTTTTATTTTAATAACTTTATTTTATTTTACCTTACTTTCTTTTCTTTTATCCTCTTTATTTCTTTCTACTTTTTCTCCCTTTTACTCTGAGCTGTGTGCATGAAAGGCTCTTGGTGCTGCAGCCAGGAATCAGTGCTGTGCCTCTGAGGTGGGAGAGCAAACTTCAGGACACTGGTCCACAAGAGACCTCCCAGCTCCACATAATATCAAACGGTGAAAATCTCCCAGAGATCTCTGTCTCAACACCAGCACCCAGCTTCACTCAACGACCAGCAAGCTACAGTGAAGTACATCCTATGCCAAACAACTAGCAAGACAGGAACACAACCCCACCCATTAGCAGAGAGGCTGCCCAAAATCATAATAAGTCTACAGACACCCCAAAACACACCACCAGACATGGACCTGCCCACCGGAAAGACAAGATCCAGCCTCATCCACCAGAACACAGGCACTAGCCCTTCTACCAGGAAGACTACACAACCCATGGAACCAACCTTAGCCACTGGAGACAGACACCAAAAACAACGGGAACTACGAACCTGCAGCCTGCAAAAAGGAGACCCCAAACACAGTAAGATAAGCAAAATGAGAAGACAGAAAAACACACAGCAGATGAAGGAGCAAGATAAAAACCCACCAGACCTAACAAATGAAGAGGATATAGGCAGTCTACCTGAAAAAGAATTCAGAGTAATGATAGTAAAGATGATCCAAAACTTGGAAATAGAATAGAGAAAATGCAAGAAACATTTAACAAGGACCTAGAAGAACTAAAGATGAAACAAACAATGATGAACAACACAATAAATGAAATTAAAAATACTCTAGATGGGATCAATAGCAGAATAACTCAGGCAGAAGAACAGATAAGTGACCTGGAAGATAAAATAGTGGAAATAACTACTGCAGAGCAGAATAAAGAAAAAGGAATGAAAAGAACTGAGGACAGTCTCAGAGACCTCTGGGACAACATTAAACGCACCAACATTCGAATTATAGGGGTTCCAGAAGAAGAGAAAAAGAAAGGGACTGAGAAAATATTTGAAGAGATTATAGTTGAAAACTTCCCTAATATGGGAAAGGAAATAGTTAATCAAGTCCAGGAAGCACAGAGAGTCCCATACAGGATAAATTGAAGGAGAAACATGCCAAGACATATATTAATCAAACTGTTGAAACTTA
The DNA here is from genome assembly GCF_951394435.1 of Stenella coeruleoalba. Lineage (NCBI taxonomy): Eukaryota > Metazoa > Chordata > Mammalia > Artiodactyla > Delphinidae > Stenella > Stenella coeruleoalba. The sequence goes on from NC_137161.1 coordinate 32,219,881, forward strand.
AATACAAAGAAAACATATTAAAAGCAGCAAGGGAAAAACAACAAATAACATACAAGGGAATTCCCGTAAGGTTAACAGGTAATCTTTCAGCAGAAACACTGCAAGCCAGAAGGGACTGGCAGGACATACTTAAAGTGATGAAGGAGAAAAGCCTACAACCAAGATTACTCTACCCAGCAAGGATCTCATTCAGATTTGATGGAGAAATTAAAACCTGTACAGATAAGCAAAAGCTGAGAGAGTTTGGCACCACCAAACTAGCTTTTCAACAAATGCTAAAGGAACTTCTCTAGGCAAGAAGCACAAGAGAAGGAAAAGACCTACAATAACAAACCCAAGACAATTAAGAAAATGGGAATAGGAAAATACATATCGATAATTACCTTAAATGTAAATGGATTAAATGTTCCCACCAAAAGACACAGACTGGCTGAATGGATACAAAAACAAGACCCATATATATGCTGTCTACAAGAGACCAATTTCAAACCTAGAGACACATACAGACTGAAAGTGAGGGGATGGAAAAAGATATTCCATGCAAATGGAAACCGAAAGAAAACTGGAGTAGCAATTCTCATATCAGACAAAATAGGCTTTAAAATAAAGACTATTAGAAGAGACAAAGAAGGAAACTACATAATGATCAAGGGATTGATCCAAGAAGAAAATATAACAATTGTAAATATTTATGCCCCCAACATAGGAGCACCTCAATACATAAGGCAAATACTGACAGCCATAAAAGGGGAAATCAACAATAATACATTCATAGTAGAGGACTTTAACATCCCACTTTCACCAATGGACAGGTCATCCAAAATGAAAATAAGTAAGGAAACACAAGCTTTAAATTATACGTTAAACAAGATGGACTTAATTGATCTTTATAGGACATTCCATCCAAAAACAACAGAATACACATTTTTCTCAAGTGCTCATAGAACATTCTCCAAGATGGATCATATCTTGGGTCACAAAACAAGCCTTGGCAAATTTAAGAAAATTGAAATTGTATCAAGTATCTTTTCCGACCACAATGCTATGAGACTAAGCATCAATTACAGGAAAAGATCTGTAAAAAATACAAACACATGGAGGCTAAACAATACATTACTTAATAACGAAGTGATCACTGAAGAAATCAAAGAGGAAATCACAAAACACCTAGAAACAAATGACAATGGAGAAACGATGACCCAAAACCTATGGAATGCAGCAAAAGCAGTTCTAAGAGGAAAGTTTATAGCAACACAATACTACCTTAAGAAACAGGAAACATCTCGAATAAACAACCTAACCTTGCACCTAAAGCAATTAGAGAAAGAAGAACAAAAAACCCCAAAGTTAGCAGAAGGAAAGAAATCATAAAGATCAGATCAGAAATAAATGAAAAAGACATGAAGGAAACGATAGCAAAGATCAACAAAAGCAAAAGCTGGTTCTTTGAGAAGATAAACAAAATTGATACTGTTAACCAGACTCAAGAAAAAAAGGGAGAAGACTCAAATCAACAGAATTAGAAAACCATAATTCAAAAATAGTCATGTAACAAAATGTTAATTGAGGCTCTATTTAGAATACCCGGAGATGGAAACAACCTAAGTGTCCATCATCGGATGAATGGATAAAGAAGATGTGGCACATATATACAATGGAATATTACTCAGCCATAAAAAGAAATGAAATTGAGCTATTTGTAATGAGGTGGATAGACCTAGAGTCTTTCATACAGAGTGAAGTAAGTCATAAAGAGAAAGACAAATACTGTATGCTAACACATATATATGGAATTTAAGAAAAAAAAATGTCATGAAGAACCTAGGGGTGAGATTTCCTGGAAGATGGCGGAAGAGTAAGACGCGGAGATCACGTTCCTCCCCACAGATACACCAGAAATACATCTACGCGTGGAACAACTCCTACAGAGCATCTACTGAACGCTGGCAGAAGACCTCAGACCTCCCAAAAGGCAAGAAACTCCCCACGTACCTGGGTAGGGCAAAAGAAAAAACTAAACAGAGACAAAAGGATAGGGACGGGTCCTGCACCAGCGGGAGAGAGCTGTGAAGGAGGAAAAGTGTCCACACACTAGGAAGCCCCTTCGCGGGTGGAGACTTCGGGAGGCGGAGTGCGGGAGCTTGGGAGCCGCGGAGGAGAGCACAGCAACAGGGGTGCGGAGGGCAAAGCGGACAGATTCCAGCGCAGAGGATTGGGCCGAGCGGAACTCGCCAGCCGAGAGGCTTGTCTGCTCGCCCGCCGGGGCGGGCGGGACTGGGAGCTGAGGCTCCGGCTTTTGTCGGAGCGCCGGGAGAGGACTGAGGTTGGCGGCGTGAACACAGCCTGCAGGGCGTTAGTGCACCGCGGCTGGCCGGGAGAGAGTCCGGGGAGAAGTCTGGAACTGTCGAAGAGGCAAGAGACTTTTACGTCCCTCTTTGTTTCCTGGTGCACGAGGAGAGGGGATTAAGAACGCTGCTTGAGAGAGCTCCAGGGACGGGCGCGAGCCGCGGCTAAAAGTGCGGAGCCCAGAGACAGACATGAGACGCTAGGGCCGCTGCTGCCGCCACCGGGAGGCCTGTGTGCGAACACAGGTCACTAGCCACACGCCCTTCCGGGGAGCCTGTGCAGCCCGCCACTGCCAGGGTCCCGGGATCCAGGGACAACTCCCCCGGGAGAACGCACAGGCGCGCCTCAGGCTGCAACGTCTCGCCGGCCTCTGCCGCCGCAGGCCCGCCCCACACTCCGTGCCCCTCCCTACCCCCGGGCCTGAGTGAGCCAGAGCCTCCGAATCAGCGGCTCCTTTAACCCCGTCCTGTCTGAGCAAAGAACAGACGCCCTCCGGCGACCTACACGCACAGGCGGGGCTAAATCCAAAGCTGAGCCCCTGGGAGCTGTGAGAACAAAGAAGAGAAAGGGAAATCTCTCCCAGCAGCCTCAGAAGCAGCGGATTAAAGCTCCACAATCAACTTGATATACCCTGCATCTGTGGAATACCTGAATAGACAACCAATCATCCCAAATTAAGGAGCCATGTGGATGAAAGGCTCTTGGTGCTGCAGCCAGGAGTCAGTGCTGTGCCTTTGAGGTGGGAGAGCCAAATTCAGGACACTGATCCACAAGAGACCTCCCAGCCGCACATAGTATCAAACAGCAAAAATTTCCGAGAGATCTCCATCTCAACGCCAGCACCCAGCTTCACTCAACGACCAGCAAGCTACAGTGCTGGATATCCTATGCCAAACAACTAGCAAGACAGGAACACAACCCCACCCATTAGCAGAGAGGCTGCCCAAAATCATAATAAGTCTACAGACACCCCAAAACACACCACCAGACGTGGACCTGCCCACCAGAAAGACAAGATCCAGCCTCATCCACCAGAACACAGGCACTAGTACCCTCCACCAGGAAGCCTACACAACCCACTGAACCAACCTTAGCCGCTGGGGACAGACACAAAAAACAACAGGAACTACGAACCTTCAGCCTGCAAAAAAGGAGACCCCAAACACAGTAAGATAAGCAAAATGAAAAGACAGAAAAACACACCGCAGATGAAGGAGCAAGATAAAAACCCATCAGACCTAACAAATGAAGAGGAAATAGGCAGTCTACCTGAAAAAGAATTCAGAATAATGATAGTAAGGTTGATCCGAAATCTTGGAGATAGAATGGACAATAGAATGGACAAAATGCAAGAATCAGTTAACAAGGACCTAGAAGAACTAAAGATGAAACAAGCAACGATGAACAACACAATAAATGAAATTAAAAGTACTCTAGATGGGATCAATAGCAGAATAACTGAGGCAGAAGAACGGATAAGTGATCTGGAAGATAAAATAGTGGAAATAACTACTGCAGAGCAGAATAAAGAAAAAAGAATGAAAAGAACTGAGGACAGTCTCAGAGACCTCTGGGACAACATTAAACGTACCAACATTCGAATTATAGGGGTTCCAGAAGAAGAAGAGAAAAAGAAAGGGACTGAGAAAATATTTGAAGAGATTATAGTTGAAAACTTCCCTAATATGGGAAAGGAAATAATTAATCAAGTCCAGGAAGCACAGAGAGTCCCATACAGGATAAATCCAAGGAGAAATACGCCAAGACACATATTAATCAAACTGTCAAAAATTAAATACAAAGAAAACATATTAAAAGCAGCAAGGGGAAAACAACAAATAACACACAAGGGAATCCCCATAAGGTTAACAGCTGATCTTTCAGCAGAAACTCTGCAAGCCAGAAGGGAGTGGCAGGACATACTGAAAGTGTTGAAGGAGAAAAACCTGCAACCAAGATTACTCTACCCAGCAAGGATCTCATTCAGATTTGATGGAGAAATTAAAACCTTTAGAGACAAGCAAAAGCTGAGAGAGTTCAGCACCACCAAACCAGCTCTACAACAACTGCTAAAGGAACTTCTCTAGGCAAGAAACACAAAAGAAGGGAAAGACCTACAATAACAAACCCAAAACAATTAAGAAAATGGGAATGGGAACACACATATCGATAATTACCTTAAATGTAAATGGACTAAATGCTCCCACCAAAAGACACAGATTGGCTGAACGGATACAAAAACAAGACCCATATATTTGCTGTCTACAAGAGACTCACTTCAGACCTAGAGACACATACAGACTGAAAGTAAGGGGATGGAAAAAGGTATTTCATGCAAATGGAAACCAAAAGAAAGCTGGAGTAGCAATTCTCATATCAGACAAAATAGACTTTAAAACAAAGACTATTAGAAGAGACAAAGAAGGACACTACATAATGATCAAGGGATCGATCCAAGAGGAAGATATAACAATTGTAAATATTTATGCACCCAACATAGGTGCACCTCAATACATAAGGCAAATACTGACAACCATAAAAGGGGAAATCGACAGTAACACATTCATCGTAGGGGACTTTACCACCCCACTTTCACCAATGGACAGATCATCCAAAATGAAAATAAATAAGGAAACACAAGCTTTAAATGATACATTAAATGAGATGGAATTAATTGATATTTATAGGACATTCCATCCAAAAACAACAGAATACACATTTTTCTCAAGTGCTCATGGAACATTCTCCAGGATAGATCATATCTAGGGTCACAAATCAAGCCTTGGTAAATTTAAGAAAATTGAAATTGTATCAAGTATCTTTTCCGACCACAACGCTATGAGACTCGATATCAATCACAGGAGAAGATCTGTAAAAAATACAAACACATGGAGGCTAAACAATACACTACTTAATAACGAAGTGATCACTGAAGAAATCAAAGGGGAAATCAAAAAATACCTAGAAACAAATGACAATGGAGACACGACGACTCAAAATCTATGGGATGCAGCAAAAGCAGTTCTAAGAGGGAAGTTTATAGCAATACAATCTTACCTTAAGAAACAGGAAACATCTCGAATAAACAACCTAACCTTGCACCTAAAGCAATTAGAGAAAGAAGAACAAAAAAACCCCAAAGTTAGCAGGAGGAAAGAAATCATAAAAATCAGATCAGAAATAAATGAAAAAGAAATGAAGGAAACGATAGCAAAGATCAATAAAACTAAAAGCTGGTTCTTTGAAAGGATAAACATAATTGATAAACCATTAGCCAGACTCATCAAGAAAAAAAGGGAGAAGACTCAAATCAATAGAATTAGAAATGAAAAAGGAGAAGTAACGACTGACACTGCAGAAATACAAAAGATCACGAGAGATTACTACAAGCAACTCTATGCCAATAAAATGGACAACCTGGAAGAAATGGACAAATTCTTAGAAAGGCACAACCTGCCAAGACTGAATCAGGAAGAAATAGAAAATATGAACAGACCAATCACAAGCACTGAAATTGAAACTGTGATTAAAAATCTTCCAACAAGCAAAAGCCCAGGACCAGATGGCTTCACAGGCGAATTCTATCAAACATTTAGAGAAGAGCTATCACCTATCCTTCTCAGACTCTTCCAAAATATAGCAGAGGGAGAAACACTCCCCAACTCATTCTACGAGGCCACCATCACCCTGATACCAAAACCAGACAAGGATGTCACAAAGAAAGAAAACTACAGGCCAATATCACTGATGAACATAGATGCAAAGATCCTCAACAAAATACTAGCAAACAGAATCCAACAGCACATTAAACGGATCATACACCATGATCAAGTGGGGTTTATTCCAGGAATGCAAGGATTCTTCAATATACGCAAATCAATCAACGTGATACACCATATTAACAAATTGAAGGAGAAAAACCATATGATCATCTCAATAGATGCAGAGAAAGCTTTTGACAAAATTCAACACCCATTTATGATAAAAACCCTGCAGAAAGTAGGCATAGAGGGAACTTTCCTCAACATAATAAAGGCCATATATGACAAGCCCACAGCCAACATCGTCCTCAATGGTGAAAAACTGAAAGCATTTCCACTAAGATCAGGAACAAGACAAGGTTGCCCACTCTCACCACTCTTATTCAACATAGTTTTGGAAGTTTTAGCCACAGCAATCAGAGAAGAAAAGGAAATAAAAGGAATCCAAATCGGAAAAGAAGAAGTAAAGCTGTCACTGTTTGCAGATGACATGATACTATACATACAGAACCCTAAAGATGCTACCAGAAAACTACTAGAGCTAATCAATGAATTTGGTAAAGTAGCAGGATACAAAATTAATGCACAGAAATCTCTGGCATTCCTATACACTAAGGATGAAAAATCTGAAAGTGAAATCAAGAATACACTCCCATTTACCATTGCAACAAAAAGAATAAAATACCTAGGAATAAACCTACCTAAGGAGACAAAAGACCTGTATGCAGAAAATTATAAGACACTGATGAAAGAAATTAAAGATGATACAAATAGATGGAGAGATATACCATGTTCTTGGATTGGAAGAATCAACATTGTGAAAATGACTCTACTACCCAAAGCAATCTACAGATTCAATGCAATCCCTATCAAACTACCACTGGCATTTTTCACAGAACTAGAACAAAAAATCTCACAATTTGTATGGAAACACAAAAGACCCCGAATAGCCAAAGCAATCTTGAGAACAAAAAATGGAGCTGGAGGAATCAGGCTTCCTGACTTCAGACTATACTACAAAGCTACAGTAATCAAGACAGTATGGTACTGGCACAAAAACAGACATATAGTTCAATGGAAGCTGATAGAAAACCCAGAGATAAACCCACACAATAAGGTCACCTTATCTTTGATAAAGGAGGCACGAATGTACAGTGGAGAATGGACAGCCTCTTCAATAAGTGGTGCTGGGAAAACTGGACAGGTACATGTAAAAGTATGAGATTAGATCACTCCCTAACACCATACACAAAAAGAAGCTCAAAATGGATTAAAGACCTAAATGTAAGGCCAGACACTATCACACTCTTAGAGGAAACCATAGGCAGAACACTCTATGACATAAATGACAGCAAGATCCTTTCTGACCCACCTCCTAGAGTAATGGAAATAAAAACAAAAGTAAACAAATGGGACCTAATGAAACTTCAAAGCTTTTGCACAGCAAAAGCAACCATAAACAAGACCAAAAGACAACCCTCAGAATGGGAGAAAATATTTGCGAATGAAGCAACTGACAAAGGATTAATCTCCTAAATTTATAAGCAACTCATGCAGCTCAATAAGAAAAAAGCAAAAATCCCAATCCAAAGATGGGCAGAAGACCTAAATAGACATTTCTCCAAGGAAGATACACAGACTGCCAACAAACACATGAAAGAACGCTCAACATCATTAATCATTAGAGAAAAGCAAATCAAAATTACAATGAGATATCATCTCACAGCAGTCAGAATGGCCATCATCAAAAAATCTAGAAGCAATAAATGCTGGAGAGGGTGTGGAGAGCAGGGAACACTCTTGCACTACTGGTGCAAATATGAATTGGTACAGCTACTATGGAGAGCAGTATGGAGGTTCCTTAAAAAACTACAAATAGAACTACCATATGATGCAGCAATCCCACTACTGGGCATATACCCTGAGAAAACCATAATTCAAAAAGAGTCATTACCAAAATGTTCATTGCAGTTCTATTTACCATAACCCAGAGATGGAAACAACCTAAGTGTCCATCATCGGATGAATGCATAAAGAAGATGTGGCACATATATACAATGGAATATTCCTCAGCCATAAAAAGAAACGAAATTGAGCTATTTGTAATGAGGTGGATGGACCTAGAGTCTGTCACACAGAGTGAAGTAAGTCAGAAAGAGAAAGACAAATGCCGTACGCTAACACATATATATGGAATTTAAGGGAAAAAAAATGTCATGAAGAACCTAGGGGTAAGACAGGAATAAAGACACAGACTTACTAGAGCATGGACCTGATGATATGGGAACGGGGAAGTGTAAGTTGTGACAAAGTTAGAGAGAGGCATGGACATATAGACACTACCAAACGTAAAATAGATAGCTAGTGGGAAGGAGCCGCATAGCACCTGGAGATCAGCTCGGTGCTTTGTGACCACCTAGATGGGTGGGATAGGGAGGGTGGGAGGGATGGAGACGCAAGAGGGAATAGATATGGGAACATATGTATATGTATAACTGATTAACTTTGTTATAAAGAAGAAACTAACACACCATTTTAAAGCAATTATACTCCAATAAAAATGTAAAAAAAAAATCTTAAAAAAAGAAAAAGGGACTTCCCTGGTGATGCAGTGGTTAAGAACCCTCCTGACAATTCAGGGGACACGGGTTCAAGCCCTGGTCCAGGATCATCCCACATACCACAGAGCAAGTAAGCTCGTGCGCCTAGAGCTCGTGCTCCGCAGTAAGAGAAACCACGCACACCGCAATGAAGAGTAACCCCTGCTCACCGCAACTAGAGAAAGCCCGTGTGCAGCAGTGAAGACCCAGTGCAGCCAATAAATAAATAAATTTATTTTTAAAAAAAGAGTTGAGGTCCACAGCTGAGCCCCGCATCCCCTGCCATTCTTTCTTGACTTGAGGGTCCAATTCCTTTCAGTGAGGGCCACTCCCTTCATCCCTTCAGGTAGACTTTCTTTCCTCAGGGAGCTTCAGACAATCTAGCTCTCAGGCCAGAAAAGGGCCTGGATGGATCTTGTCTTCAGGTGGCCCCACTCCTGTCTGAGAGCTGACCAGCTTCTTCCTGGGGAAGGAGGCTGCAGTTCTGGAGGAGGAAATGCACAATCACATTTTTGGTCTCTTGGGGGAAGATGGGGGTGGGAAACAAAGCAACAGTGACTTTTTTTTAACATCTTTATTGGAGTATAATTGCTTTACAATGGTGTGTTAGTTTCTGTTGTATAACAAAGTGAATCAGCTATACATATATATACATCCCCATATCTCCTCCTTCTTGCATCTCCCTACCACCCTCCCTATCCCACCTCTATAGATGGACACAAGAGTGACATCTATATTTGGTTATTCAGGGGACAGGCAGTTGTATGGATAGCCCCAGATAATGGAGTGATAGCCTAGCCATGACAAACTAAATCAAACCCATCACCTCCCCATATTTACCAAAGGACATTTCCAGTTTCAAAATCAACCAAAACCCAGGGAGCCCTCAAATTAAGTAAAATTGGGTGGTGGGAGGGGCACACAACGAGGGGCATGCACGAGGATGCCTACCCCCCCCCCCGCCGACAACACCTTACATTGCATCACCACTGCCGACCCTCTCCCGTGCTCTCCACTGCCAGCAATGGTGGGTGTGGGCCCCAGGCTCCAGCACCAACTTTTCAGAGCTAGTTGATTTGGCAGCTGTGTGGCTGACAGGGTCTTGGTATTCTGGTCTAGTGTCAGGCCTGAACCTCTGAGGTGGGAGAGGCAAGTTCAGGACGTTGGACCACCAGAGACCTCCCAGCCCCAGGTAATATCAGTAAGCGAGAGCTCACCCAGAGATCTCCATCTCAATGCTAAGAACCAGCTCCATCCAATGGCTAGCAAACTCCAGTGCTGGATGGTCCATGCCAAACAACTAGCAGGACAGGAACAAAACTCCACCCATTAGCAGAGAGGCTTCCTAAAATCATACTAAGTTAACTGACACCACAAAACACACCACCAGATGCGGTCCCGCCCACCAGAAAGACAAGATCCAGCCTCACCCACCAGAACACAGGCACAAGTCCCCTCCACCAGGAAGCCTACACAACCCACTGAAACAACCTCACCCACAGGGTGAGGGAACTCCACCAAAAACAATGGGAACTATGACCCTGCAGCCTGCACAAAGGAGACCCCAAACACAGTAAGTTAAACAAAATGAGAAGACAGAGAAATATGCAGCTGATGAAGCAGTCAGGTAAAAACTGACCAGACCAAACAAATGAAGAGGAAATAGGCAATCTACCTGAAAAGGAATTCAGAGTAATGGTAGTTAAGATGATCCAAAATCTTGTAAATAGAATGGAGAAAATAGAAGCAATGTTTAACAATGACCTAGAAGAACTAAAGAGCAAACAAACAATGATGAACAACAAAACAAATGAAATTAAAAATTCTATAGAAGGAATCAATAGCAGAATAACTGAGGCAGAAGAACGGATAAGTGACCTGGAAGATAAAATAGTGGAAATAACTACCACAGAGCAGAATAAAGAAAAAAGAATGAAAAGAATTGAGGACCATCTTAGAGATGTCTGGGACAACAGTAAACACAACAACATTTGAATTATAGGGGTCCCAGAAGAAGAAGAGGAAAAGAAAGGGTCTGAGAAAATATTTGAAGAGATTATAGTTGAAAATTTCCCTAACATGGGAAAGGAAATAGTCAAGTCCAGGAAGCACAGAGAACCCCATACAGGATAAAGCTAGGAGAGACATGCCAAGACACAAAGTAATCAAACTATCAAACTTTAAAATAAGAGACAATATTAAAAGCAGCAAGGGAAAAGCAACAAATAACATACAAGGGAACCCCCATAAGATTATCAGATGATCTTTCAGCAGAAACTCTGCAAGCCAGAAGAGAGTGGCAGGACATGTTTAAAGTGATGAAAGGGAAAAACCTACAACCAAGATTACCCAGCAAGAATCTCATTCAGATTTGATGGAGAAATTGAAAACTTTACAAACAAGCAAAAGTTAAGAGAATTCAGCACCACCAAACCAGCTTTAGAACAAAAGCTAAAGGAACTTCTCTAGGCAGAAAACACAAGAGAAAGAAAAGACATACAAAAGCAAACCCAAACCCTAAACAATTAAAAAAATGGTAATAGGAACATACATAGGAATACATACATTCCTATGTATTAATAGGAACATACATTTACTTCCTTAAAAGTAAATGGATTAAATGCTCCAATCAAAAGACATAGACTGACTGAATGGATACAAAAACAAGATCTGTATATATGCTGTCTAAAAGAGATGCACTTCAGACCTAGGGACACATATAGACTGAAAGGGATGGGATGGAAAAAGATACTCCATGCAAATGGAAATCAAGAGAAAGCTGGAGTAGCAACACTCATATCAGACAAAATAGACTTTAAAATAAAGACTATTACAAGAGATAAAGAATGACACTACATAAAGATCAAGGGATAAATCCAAGAAGCAGATATAACAATTATAAATATATATGCACCCAACAGGAGCACCTCAATACATAAGGCGACTGATAATAGCCATAAAAGGGGAAATCGACAGTAACACAATTATAGTAGATGACTTTAAAACCCCACTTTCACGAGTGGACAGATCATCCAAAATGAAAATAAATAAGGAAACACAAGCTTTAATAGACACATTAAACAAGTTGAACTTAATTGATATTTATAGGACATTCCATCCAAAATCAACAGATTAGACTTTCTTCTCAAGTGCTCATGGAACATTCTCCAGAATAGATCATGTCTTGGGTCACAAATCAAGCCTTGGTAAATTTAAGAAAATTGAAATCATATCAAGTATCTTTTCTGACAATAACGCTATGAGACTAGATATGAATTACAGGAAAAAACCTGTAAAAATTACAAACACATGGAGGCTAAACAGTACACTACTAAATAACCAAGAGATCACTGAGGAAATAAAAAAATACGTAGAAAAAAATGACAATGAAAAAACGATGACCCAAAACCTATGGGATGCAGCAAAAGAATTTCTAAGAGGGAAGTTTATCACAATACAATCCTACCTCAGGAAACAAGAAAAATCTCAAATAAATAACCTAACTTTACACCTAAAGCAATGAGAGAAAGAAGAACAAAAAACCCCCCAAAGTAAGCAGAAATCATAAAGATCAGGTGAGAAATCAATGAAAAAGAAATGAAGGAAATGATAGCAAAGATCAATAAAACTAAAATCAAATTCTTTGAGAAGATAAACAAAATTGATAAACCATTACCCAGACTCAGCTGGAAAAAGAGGGAGAAGACTCAAATCAAGGAGAAGTAACAATTGACATTGCAGAAATACAAAAGATCATGAGAAATTACTACAAGCAACTATATGCCAATAAAGGGGACAACCTGGAAGAAATAGACAAATTCTTAGAAAAGCACAACCTTCCGAGACTGAAACAGGAAGAAATAGAAAATATGAACAGACCAATCACAAGCACAGAAATTGAAACTGATTAAAAATCTTCCAACAAACAAAAGGCCAGAGCAGATGGCTTCACAGGCAAATTCTATTAAACATTTAGAGAAGAGATAACACCTATCCTTCTCAAACTCTTCCAAAATATAGCAGAGGGAGGAACACTCCCAAACTCCTTCTACGAGGCCACCATCACCTTGATACCAAAACCAGACAAGGATGTCACAAAGAAAGAAAACTACAGGCCAATATCACTGATGAACATAGATGCAAAAATCCTCAACAAAATACTAGCAAACAGAATCCAACAGCACATTAAGAGGATCATACACCATGATCAAGTGGGGTTTATTCCAGGAATGCAAGGATTCTTCAATATACGCAAATCTATCAATGTGATAAACCATATTAACAAATTGAAGGAGAAAAACCATATGATCATCTCAATAGATGTAGAGAAAGCTTTTGACAAAATTCAACACCCATTTATGATAAAAACCCTGCAGAAAGTAGGCATAGAGGGAACTTTCCTCAACATAATAAAGACCATATATGACAAGCCCACAGCAAACATCATCCTCAATGGTGAAAAACTGAAAGCATTTCCACTAAGATCAGGAACAAGACAAGGTTGCCCACTCTCACCACTCTTATTCAACATAGTTTTGGAAGTTTTAGCCACAGCAATCAGAGAAGAAAAGGAAATAAAAGGAATCCAAATCAGAAAAGAAGAAGTAAAGCTGTCACTGTTTGCAGATGACATGATCCTATACATAGAGAATCCTAAAGGTGTTACCAGAAAACTACTAGAGCTAATCAATGAATTTGGTAAAGTGGCAGGATACAAAATTAATGCACAGAAATCTCTGGCATTCCTATATACTAAGGATGAAAAATCTGAAAGTGAAATCAAGAAAACACTCCCATTTACCATTGCAACAAAAAGAAAAATATATCTAGGAATAAACCTACCTAAGGAGACAAAAGACCTGTATGCAGAAAATTATAAGACACTGATGAAAGAAATTAAAGATGATACAAATAGATGGAGAGATATACCATGTTCTTGGATTGGAAGAATCAACATTGTGAAAATGACTCTACTACCCAAAGCAATCTATAGATTCAATGCAATCCCTATCAACTACCACTGGCATTTTTCACAGAACTAGAACAAAAAATTTTGCAATTTGTATGGAAACACAAAAGACCCCGAATAGCCAAAGCAATCTTGAGAACGAAAAAAGGAACTGGAGGAATCAGGCTCCCTGACCTCAGACTAGACTACAAACCTACAGTAATCAAGACGGTATGGTACTGGCGCAAAAACAGAAAGATAGATCAATGGAACAAGATAGAAAACCCAGAGATAAACCCACGCACATATGGACACCTTATCTTTGATAAAGGTGGCAGAAATGTACAGTGGAGAAAGGACAGCCTCTTCAATAAGTGGTACTGGGAAAACTGGACAGGTACATGTAAAAGTATGAGATTAGATCACTCCCTAACACCATACACAAAAAGAAGCTCAAAATGGATTAAAGACCTAAATGTAAGGCCAGAAACTATCAAACTCTTAGAGGAAAACATACGCAGAACACTCTATGACATAAATCACAGCAAGATCCTTTCTGACCCACCTCCTAGAGTAATGGAAATAAAAACAAAAATAAACAAATGGGACCTAATGAAACTGCAAAGCTTTTGCACAGCAAAGGAAACCATAAACAAGACCAAAAGACAACCCTCAGAATGGGAGAAAATATTTGCGAATGAAGCAACTGACAAAGGATTAATCTCCAAAATTTACAAGCAGCTCATGCAACTCAATAACAAAAAAACAAACAACCCAATCGAAAAATGGGCAGAAGATCTAAATAGACATTTCTCCAAAGAAGATATGCAGGCTGCCAACAAACACATGAAAGAATGCTCAACATCATTAATCATTAGAGAAATGCAAATCAAAACTACAATGAGATATCATCTCACAGCAGTCAGAATGACCATCATCCAAGAATCTAGAAACAATAAATGCTGGAGAGGGTGTGGAGAAAAGGAAACACTCTTGCACTGCTGGTGGGAATGTGAATTGGTTCAGCCACTATGGAGAACAGTATGGAGGTTCCTTAAAAAACTACAAATAGAACTACCATATGACGCAGCAATCCCACTACTGGGCATATACCCTGAGAAAACCATAATTCAAAAAGAGTCATGTACCAAAATGTTCATTGCAGCTCTATTTACAATAGCCTGGAGATGGAAACAACCTAAGTGCCCATCATCAGGTGAATGGATAAAGAAGATGTAGCACATATATACAATGGAATATTCCTCAGCCATAAAAAGAAACGAAATTGAGCTATTTGTAATGAGGTGTATAGACCTAGAGTCTGTCATACAGAGTGAAGTAAGTCAGAAAGAAAAAGACAAATACCATATGCTAACACATATATATGGAATTTAAGAAAAAAAAATGTCATGAAGAACCTAGGGGTAAGGCAGGAATAAAGACGCAGACCTACTAGAGAAAGGTCTTGAGGTTATGGGGAGGGGGAAGGGTGAGCTGTGACAGGGCGAGAGAGAGTCATGGACATATACACACTAACAAACGTAGTAAGGTACATAGCTAGTGGGAAGCAGCCGCATGGCACAGGGATATTGGCTCGGTGCTTTGTGACAGCCTGGAGGGGTGGATAGGGAGGGTGGGAGGGAGGGAGACGCAAGAGGGAAGAGATATGGGAACATATGTATAGGTATAAGTGATTCACTTTGTTATAAAGCAGAAACTAACACACCATTGTAAAGCAATTATACCCCAATAAAGATGTTAAAAAAAAAAAGATAAAGAAAAAGAAAAGCAGTCCGTTATCTCTTTAAATATTTTTTTTTTTTTTTTTTTGCGGTACACGGGCCTCTCACTGCTGTGGCCTCTCCCGTTGCGGAGCGCAGGCTCCGGACGCGCCAAGCTCAGCAGCCGTGGCTCACGGGCCTAGCCGCTCCGCGGCATGTGGGATCTTCCCGGATCGGGGCACGAACCCGTGTCCCCTGCATCGGCAGACAGACTCTCAACCACTGCGCCACCAGGGAAGCCCCTCTTTAAAATTTTTTAAAATCTTTGTATTTAATTTCTTTAAACTGATATGTAATTTTACGTAAATGCACAGGGTTTATTTCAAATGTAGTATTGTTTTTCTTCTTACCTGTCCCTTTCCTTTCTTCTCATATCTTTACCCACATTACCCCTCCACCTTTAGCTGTTATTAACAGCCTTCTATGGAGAAAAAGAACCATAGACAATGTTAGTAGATAAATGATAGATTGAGAAAAATATCAGTAATGCAGATGACAGAGTTAATATCACTAATATTCAAAGAGGTCTTACAAATTCACAAGAAAAAGATCAACCACCCATCAGAAAAGAAATGGGCAAAGATTCGAAGAGATGATTAATGGAGAAGCAAATTCATAGTTAAACCATAAGTGACAAGAGGTTCAAACTCACTAGCAGCCAGGGAAACACAAAAAAGTAACAATGAATATTGCTTTACACCTGTCAGATTAGAAAAAAAAATCACTGGCAGGGATGTGAGGGCAAAAGGCACTTTCACTCTTTGCTGTGGAAGTGTGAATTATACACACAATCTGGCAACATCTATCACAATTTAAAAATATATATATATACCCTTTAAAATTTTACAAAGCCATTCACTTAAGAACTGTGTATTTTACTGTACATAAATTACACCTGAGTGAAAATAAACAAAATTTAAAAAATACATTTACCTTTGCCCCCTTGTAACTCCTTCCTGGAAATCTATCTCATGAACTAGAACCACCAGTCTATACAAAAGGAAATTGGTACAGAAACGTTTATTATAATATTGTTGTGCTAGAAGAAAGTAGGAATAAAAATGCCCACAAATGGAGGCATGCTTGAATGTGGCATAACACTACAGAATATTGTGCAGTAATTAAAAGGAGTACATCAGATTATGTAGATGACCTGGAGGTATATTTATACATATAGTACATTATATATTTAATTTATATTACATATTTATATAAATAGTATATTTTAATATATTTATATATTTGTATATCTTATATATATTTATATATCAGATATATATGTGTTTGTCCCCTCTGAGTTACTTTCTTCTAAGTATTATTTTTGTCTCTATCCTTGGATTTCCTCAGATGTTTGCTTGTCTGCTCGTGTTGAAGTGCAGGTCACTAATATTGATGGGAAGTTCTGTGCTTGTGGGTGACCTTGTTGACCTGTGGGTCTCATAGAATGACCTGGTTGGGCCATTTTTTTAGGGAAATTCCATGTCATTATCTCTAAGTCTTTCCCCTTTGGGCTAGGCCAATCTCCAGAGAAGAAAACTCCAATACCGCCCAGTTCCAGTGGTATTACCTGCGCTGCCAGAATTCAGCGAACAAGAGGAGGAATAGGGTTGTAGTGTCAACATTCAGTATGTAGACAGATTTTTGCCTATTTTCCAGTTTTTGATAAGATACTTCCTGCCCACAGCTATACCTGGTGTCTGCCCTGTGTTCTCTCTAGGAAGAACAGTCCTTCAGTCTTTGGATGGTACTGAAGAGGAGAATCTGGACATCTGTTTGCTTACGACTAGGCTCTCAACCTCATTCTGTTTTCAGCATCACCCTCAGTCCTGAAACTTTCGGGGTTTCTGCTGAGTAAAGTAGGTTGCATTTTGGGTTTTCCCACTGTTGACTTTGGATTCCACTTTCTCATGTCTACCAACTCAGTTACCATACATCCTACTGTGCTCCAGCTTCCAAAATATGGTGGCTGTCATTTCCTCTCCTGCTGTCTTCATTTTTTTGGTTTATGCCTTTTAAAAAGTCTTTTTGAGATCTATGGATGAATGAAAGATTTACACAGAAAATAGCACACGTATAATTCTATTTGTTTGAAGTTTAAGAAAGGTAATAATAATCTGTGGTGATAGATATTAAAATAATGGTACCCTTGGGCAGGGGAAGAGAGTCCTGGTAAATGGCACATGAGAGCTTTCTGAGATGCTGGAAATATTTTGCATCTTGACAGGTGATAGTTACACCAAAGCATCATATGTAAAAATCAATCTCAGTAAATTAAGATTCATGCATTTTACTGTGTAGTATTGAAGGATATTTTAAAAGAAATAAATAGAAATAATTTGTTTCGTGCACAAAAAAGTCTTTTTGTATTTATTTTTTGGGTAGAGTTTGGGGACGGTTAGGAGATAATTTGAGTGTTCAGTCCATTATTTTAAGTTATAAAACCCCAACTTTACTTCTTACCAAATATCTCTTAAAATTGTCCAGTCTGTGTGTTGGCAATGGCCGTAGTGTGTCTCTCCACCCCACAGAGCACTGGTTCTCCGTCCTGGTTGGCTCTTCAGAATCACCTTGGAGCTTATTGAAACATGTAGACACCTGGGCCCCACTCCCAGAAGTTCTGATTTCAAGCTTGGAGTGGGGACCAGGAATTTGTATTTTAACATGTTCCACTAATGCTGATTGAAGACCATTGCAGTAGAGAAACTTCCTGTACAACTCCTCTTTGGTTGGTCAATTAGATCTTAGTTTACATTTTCATTGGCAGTCTGTGCAAGTAATTAAATGATCCTGAATATTAGGAAGTGAGTTAATATATATAACTCCAATCTGTGTTCTGGGGAACCTTCTGTTATTGTTTGTAGTTCTGCTTTTTGAGATTACACCCCTCATGTGTGGTTACTATTCATATGACTAGCCTTCAAACATTGAAGGCAGCTGCTATTTTTACTTCTCCTTCTGGCCTTCTCTTTTCTTGGGTGAATTCTTCTGTTCCTTCTACCTAGAGCATGGTTTTCAGGCCATTCACAATCCTGTGCAGCTACTTCTGACAACCAATGCCAGTTTGTCAACATCCTTCATGGAGACGTGGTGTTCCAAATGGACCCCTCTATTATGGGGGTATGAGTTTCAGAGCGCCGGGTGGTTCTTATGTCCCTAGAGTCAGACTTTACATTAATGTGGCCATGGATTATCCTGTTTTGTTTCATTTTTGTTTTTAAAGTCCTTTATTACTGGTTCAGTTTGATCTTGGATCCAGACACCCTCTCCCAGTGAGATATTCCGTCTAGATTCCTTAAGTCAGGTCTCTCACTGCTACACTCAGTAATGGACTCTCTAACAATGTGTTGAATGAATAAATAGATGGATGAGTGAATGAATAAAGTAACTTTAACAGGAAGTTGAAGGGACTTTTCTGGATGCCATGGAATTTTGGCAAAACCCTAAGGATGAGGATATTAAGTGAAAGTTACCTTCACTTCTCAAAGAGAGGTACTAGAATAGATGATGCAACATGTGTTTATCCACATTACAAAGATAGATGCTAGACATACCTATGCCAGACTTACTAGAAAATATTAGAACAAGTTCAGTGGCCATCAACTCCTTCTCCTACCTTCAGACTTTATGACTATCTATTTGAAATGATTATCGGGGAGTCATTGGGAAAGGAGAGTTCAGCCTAATGGGAGATGGTATGGTGTTTTCTCGCTTCTCTCTGTGGTTATTCCACACTCCACCACTTGTCTTCTTACTTTCTTACTGGTGGCTTGCTGAGATGCAGCATCCTGTGGCTCCATCTTGGTGTAGCCACAGGGAAGGAGAGAGGTGAGAGTTCTTGGGGGAACTGGGACCTGGGAGACTTACATGAAACATACTGAAGTCCATGTCTTACCAGGTCATGCTAAAGGTGGAATGTTAGTTGGCAGACTGTGATGGCAGGTCTAGGAGTAAAGGTGTCAACAAGCAGATAGCACTCTCTGCATTTGGAGAAGCAAGGACGGGTAAATGGATACTATGAACAGTCACCAGGCTTAAGCAGTCTTGATAGGAGGTCACCCAAGAGATGAGGGGACTACAACAGGAAGAGGGTTTGAGATAAACTGGTTGGGCATGAATTAGAAAGGAG
This sequence comes from Stenella coeruleoalba, assembly GCF_951394435.1. Classification (NCBI taxonomy): domain Eukaryota; kingdom Metazoa; phylum Chordata; class Mammalia; order Artiodactyla; family Delphinidae; genus Stenella; species Stenella coeruleoalba. The sequence continues at coordinate 32,239,443 of NC_137161.1, forward strand.
GAGGCATGCAAGTTATGCAGAGAGTACATTGCCCACATCAGAGAACCATACATTATGGAGGCTTGTGTAGGGATACTTCCAAAGGACCTGCCAATGCTCCCGACCAGGTGCAAGATAGGGAGCCTGACATGTGGAGAAGATCTCTATAGCCAAGGGGCAATCACAAACAGTACTAGCTAAGTAAATTGATGCTTCCCTATTTTCTCTAATCCCTCCTTCTCCTAGTTTGTCACATTGAAGGGATGAAGCAAAGGAAGGGTGGAACAGCTCACAGCCCCCTTCCTCATTGCAAGGCCTCAAGCTACAGTTTTGGTAGAAACTGCAAGGATAATTGATACTTGGAATTGCATATGAGATTGGGGTTGTGACTTGGAGTAGATTGAACTTGACTTTTCAATAGCTAAACAATGAGTCATTATCAAAATGAGATTGTTCTTATTATTGAAAGTGTTTGATCTGCCTGAGAGTTTTCTAGGGGTAGGGGCCAAGCAATTTTGAAGGAAAGTAGAAAAATGAAGTTCTTTCATATTTGGACCTCAAAAGCTCAGCATATTTAATATTAAATGAATGAATGGATTCAGGATTAGTGGTAATGGATTCCTATCATTGCACACTCCAAATCCCAGTTTCTCAGACTCCTGAGGTCCTTGTGGTCAGAAATGCCATTCATTCATTCATTCATTCTCTTATTCATTCAACTTTTAATTGGCTTCTCAGCTTGTGCCTAGCATTGACGTAGGCCCTGGGGGGTCCTAAATGAGTGAGCTGGACCTCTGACACCCAGGAGCTTGCCTTGCCATTGAAGGAGGAATTTTGAAAGATTGAGCTCTGAAGAGCTCATTGAGCTCTGAAAGATGCCTCACACCTGAGTTGGGAGAGGACTGGGGTGTCAGCTCAAGATGGGAGTGCTATCATTCAGAGATCAGGTTTCCTGACTCTCTGCTCTGGCCCTGGCTTGCTCATTCATTCATTCATTCAAGAAATCTGTGTGAAGCACCTCCCTACTTTTAGGGTAATCTGATTGGCATCCTCCTTAGAGGGGCATCCCTGATGGGTAGATCTTCCAGCGTGACAAGCCTATTTCTCACTCTCTGAGAAATTCAGATAACAAAGAGATAGAGGTGTGGGTTAAATGTTTTGGAATCTGTATTTTCTATTAACTCTCCAACTTTTCCAGTTGCTCCCTGGTGCCGTGTTTACCTCAGACCAGAACTAATTCTCGAAAACAAGGCAGATTCCACTTGCTGGAGTCAGAACACTGAGGGCCTGAACATCTGCAGGGAAATGAGGAAGGCTCTGTGACAGTTATGGTGTTCCCCCCCAACCATCGGAAACCAATGTTTATCAGATAAACCAAACCATTGTTTATCTGAAATTCAAGTTTAACTGGGCAGCCTGTATGTTAATTTGTAAATCTGACATCCTTACCTAGGAAGGGTTCTCTTTGACCTAAGAAAGACCATGAGACTCATCTCTCGGGTTTTCAAGAACCTCTTCCCCTACAAATATTCTCTTCACCCCAGTAGGTGGGGCCCAGCTGGACCCTGCTGATGACCTTTCACAGCAAGCCTTTGTGGATGGTGCAGTGTGAAGACCTTACCCAGGGACCAGGAGACCTGGGTTCTAGACCATAGTCTGCCACCAACAGTTCTGTGACTCTGCACAGGACAGTTTGCCTTTCTGGACATTTCCCTGTTTAGAAATTCAAAAGTCACAGGTGGATTTAGCTTCAGAGTGCAATCAGGGCTGAAGCATTTGGCATTTGTCTACTCTGTACCCAGTTAGGGCTGTATCTGTGTGTGTGTGTGTGTGTGTGTGTGTATGCACGTGCTCGCACGTGCATGTGTGTGTTGAGGGATGCATGAGATCCCAAAATGCCCCAGATAATGCAGGACTTAAAAAGCCATGCTTTTTTGATTTTGTAGTTTGGAAATGACTCCTGTACTGACAGACAGTGGGGGGATGAGGAGCAGTTAGAGGCCCTGTCCTATTCTGTCTTAGTTTACCTCTCTCAGAATGACCCCACCCTCATACCTCCTGGCTCCTTGGAGAAAACAAAAGGTCTTTTCTATGTTCTTAGAATACAGCAGGCTCGCAAAAAATAACAAAAGCACAATGGCAGACTGTTGAGCTGAGATTGAAAAGGTTCTGCCATGGCGGCCCAGTGTCCACCCAGCTGCCTGGGGATCAGGTCGTCCCGTCTGGGAGGCTGCTCCCAACAGCCCTGTCTATTCATCCATTCAGTCTTGTTCTGAAGCATAAAGGAAAGACGAGGGGCAGCTCTATACAGAATTCGAAGGGAAGCCAGAGAAATGACTGCAACAAGAGGAGAGAAAAGTGCTTCCTTTCAAGTGCTGCTTTTATCCCTCACTCTCAGGTCACGGACATTCAGCAGGACAGAGAGAGAACTGAGATAAGCTGGACAAAGGCTGTGCCAGGGCTGGAAAACCAGCCAGCGCATCCTCAGAACTGCCTGGGGGGACAGAGTGACAGCATCAGGAGGGTCGAGATGTCTGTCACACCGAAGGAGAACAGTAATGGCTCTTGGTTCTAGGAGAGAAACTGGTGTGTGTTGTGGACATTGTTGTTGTGTGGCCCTGAGATCCCTCTGGCCAGCTCTCCATGTGCACCCTCAGCTGCTGTGGGTTTTGCTGCAAACACTGGCACCTGTGCCCTTTGTATATTGTCTTGGGAGGTGGAGTTGACTTGCCCAAAAGAGCTAGAGGGGCCTGGGAGTTCTATGCCCTTCCCCCAAACTCTTCCCTTCCTTGCTAAGGACAGGTGTGGGAGTACAGAGCCTCAGCTCCCCAAGGTGGACAAGGGCTCCCCATGATATCAGGCTGAGACTGGGGCCCCACTGAGATGTCCCTTACTTGGCTTCTTCCCCCTCAATATCCTGCTTCCCCCACTCTCTTACTGGTTTCCTCTTAATTAATGAATTATATAATTTATTAAGGAACTTATTATCTCTTAATCAACCATTTATATCTGAACTCTGGTCTCAGGGTCAGATTCTGATCTGATTACAATAGTGGGGCAACTCAGAGTTTGAACCCCAGGAGGACATTCCAGTTAACACTCCAGGTTCTCAGGCAGGAAGAGGATCAGAGGAGCATCAGCTTCAACCAGAAATAGAATTATCAAAATAGAATTATCATTTATTTATTTATTTATTTGTTTTTGCGGTATGCAGGCCTCTCATTGTTGTGGCCTCTCCCGTTGTGGAGCACAGGCTCCGGACGCGCAGGCTCAGCGGCCATGGCTCACGGGCCCAGCTGCTCCGCGGCATGTGGGATCTTCCCGGACCGGGGCACAAACCTGTGTCCCCTACATTGGCAGGCGGACTCTCAACCACTGTGCCACCAGGGAAGCACTTATCCTTTATTTTGAAATGTATTGTTCTGGGTATTAACATTTACAGGTGTTATAATATTATTAGAATATGTTTTTATCCATATAAATTATACTTTTTTTTTGTATATAATGCTTTTTGTCTTGAATTCTACTTTGTCTATAACTCCCAGGTGGTGGTTGTACTGGCTAGAACTATCATTTAGAAGACCCCAGACGTCTCATGGAGGAAGAGGGGTGGATGCTAGGAGCAGGGGCTCCTAGCGGTCTGCATCACAATCTCTCACATTTGTGTCTTCACTTGGGGATCTTTGAAGTAATTTATACAGGAGACTCTTAATTTACTGGTTAAGAGCACATGTTTTAGATTCAGACAGACCTGTGTTTCTGTCTCACTTCTGATTCTCACTAGCAGTGTGACCCAGGGCAAGTTACTCAAACTGTCTGAGCCTTAGTTACCTCATCTATAAAATGCGACTAATGGTGGTTCATACTTCAGAGGGTAGTTGAAGGGTTAAATGAGCTCATGTGTGTACCTGCCTGCTGGTGGTGAGTGTGTTGTTTCTGGTCCCTGATTCTCAGTGTAAACATAAAATAGAAGCCCACAGTCTCTGTTTTAACCAGGATGTCGTTCCAAGGGGGGATATGCCAACTGCTAAATAATGCAGCCAGCCCATAATTTTTTCAAGAGTCGTTATGGCAACCATATTTTTTAAAGTCACTAAAAGTTGGCAAAGAACATGAAATTGTGACTGGGTGACAACCAAAAACGATGGGATGACATAAATAAACCTGGGAAGAAAGGAGAGGAAGGAACTAAGAATACGAGATGCAGGTAGGGAAACACGTCCTCAGGTCAGGATAATTATATGTGTTTGAGCTGGGGTTGGGAATCTGTCCCTGGTTTGAACAGAATGAAGGATGTGAATTTGGAATGGGCATTGTTACATGGTCTGCAGCCCTCCCTATCAAGGCTGCCTGAGCCATTCTTCCACTTGCTGGACACCCCTGGAAGGAGAGGAGGGATTATCGCCCACCAACTGGAACAAAGGGTCCTGGCTTGAGCTTCTTAGTCCTGTGGCCCTCCTTCCTTTTGCTTCTGTCCCACCTGCCTGTGTCTCCACTGGGAGCTCCCTTGTGGGAGACATGCCTTCCTTGTCCTCTCTCCATAAATTCCCAATTAACTCCTAGCATTAGAGAAGTACTAGGTATCCACTGCCCAGGAGTGGGTCTCACTCAGGCCAGGAGAGCTCATGTCTGAAGCTGTCATGGTTGCAGGAGAAATGAAAGGTCTGACAAGAGAAACGAAGGGTCTGCTTGTACTCTTTGCCCACCCCAGGTTCATTTTCTGCCCTTCTCTGCCCTGCTCTGTGCTTGGAGACTGACTCTATAGATGGCATTTTTTTTTGGCTTACGTGCCAGCTGGATTCTGGTTGGGTTTGACCAATGGAAGGCACCTGAGACTGGAGGGCAGCAGGAGAGAGAGGTCAGGGTATACTACTCCCTGCTCTGACAGTGGCTCCATCCCTTCAGTAGTGTCCCCACCCCAGTGGCTCCAGCTCTTACTGGGCTCCTGTGTCACCATTTCCTTCTCTTGCTTTCCAGTCCTAAGGGTGATAAAGCTGCCCTTTGCTGCAGGTCTCTGGGAGACCAATCACCCCTTGTTGGTTCCCTTATCCCCACCTACACCTCTGTAAATATGCTCGTCATTAAAGTCTTTTCATTTGAACCAGCTGAGTTGAATTCAATTCCTACTGATTCCAACTGGCACATGGAGAAAGAGTAAAGGCATCTAGGATATTAATTTAGTTTCTGAGGCAGCAGGGGTGCAGGTTAGAGGGGGGAAGGAGGTATAACAAACCTGGGAGATATGGGAGAAGGACCCAGGAATCAAGCCCAATAGCAGAGCTCGGTCACATGTGTCTAAATTACAGGTCATTGTTATTGGTCTGTGCTGGTGCTGAAACATGGGAGACATCCTCTGGGGAAGGAGGAGGCAGGGGTCTTTGCACAGTAGAAATATCCACACTGGGAGCAAAGTTGCATCTTCACTCTGGGGAATCTTTCTGCATCCAGCAGGGCTCAGTCCCAATGGGGTGGGAAACCCAGAGCTGTGCATGAGACCAGAACCAGCCAATAGGCTGAGAGTCATGAGAGCGAGCTAGTTCTGCCAGAAAAACTGGAGCAGGTAATATGGATGAAGGCAGGGAGGTTTAGGGTTACTCTCATGGTCTTAGTGAGGCCTGAGTAGGGATGAGATCTGGGGTAGGCAGGAATAGACACAAATCAACTGGTGATAAATGTATGATGGCAGAATCATAGCTCATGAGTTATGCAGCTTTAGCTGGCTCTTTAGTGCTTGTAGGGGACGGAAAGGATTATTGTGATAAAGATGAGTAAAGAAAAAAAAAGATGGGTAAAGACACTTGAAAGCAGTGTCTCTGGCACAGAAAGCACAATTGCAGAATATACTTAGGAAGTAAGTTGTCAGCGTGTTATGCTGGTACTATACATTTCACTGGATTTGGGTAAAGTCATCCTTGGGCCAGGCTCCCAGCTTCCTAGTCTTGTGTCAGAGGAGTTTCTTTTAAGTCTTTTATGAGATATCCAACTGGCAGTAGCCAGGGCATCATGGCTCTCATCTCCACCTCTGTTCCCTTTGTTGCTGATGACACAGGAATGCCTGGACACCACTCTCCCCCCACCCATTAGATGTTGCTGTCTCTCTCTTTGCATTAGCAAAGGCTGAAGGGGGGCAGAGCCACATTTTCCTGTTCTGTCCTGTCCCTTAATCCCTTTCAGCACCTCCACAATAAAGTATAAGGGTAGGTAGGAGGTGTAAATTTTCAGTAAAAAAAGTCAAGTGTTTAAAATCTCACTTTATTTCCCTATTACTGAGATTAAATTAGCTCTTGAGCCTTGATTTCCACATTTTGGAGAAAACTTGATTTTGCCAATTCCCTACATACATGCATCTGTAATCTGGGGCTTTCTATTCTATTTCATTGGCCTATATGTTTATCCCTTCTGTGAATACCTCATTCTTCCAATTACTATAACTTTATAATAAATATTGCTCTCTGATAGACTAAGTCCCTTCTTCAAAGATGTGCCTTGGCTTGAATTTGGGATAAGCTTGTCAAGTGCACTACTGATTTTTGTTTCTGGATCTTGTAGCCAACTACCTTGCTGTACTCTCTTATTAATTTTATTAGGTTTTACTAGATTACTTTGGATTTTATTTGCAGACAATCATATTATCTGCAAATAATTACAATGGCATTCTTCATTTCTAATCCTTGTAATGTTTTGTTCCTTGTCTTATTAGGCTGACTTCTAGTACAGGTTGAATGGAAGGGATGAGAGGAGACATTCATATCTTGTTCTTGCTTTAAAAGGGTGCACCAGTTTCTGTTTAATGTTCATTGTGGGGCTCCCACTCACTCTTTTAGAAACTCTATTATCTACTCAAGGGATTTGTCTCTCCCAGGATCTGCCCCTCTCCCCTTGGCAGTACTTTCTCTAGTGCTAAGGAACTCCATCCATGAGAATGTCCTGGGGCTCCAGAAGGGCTGTGCAAGGTAGCTTTTGACATTGCAGTTCCCACAGCACAGCCCAGGGTGAGTTCTTTCTTCCTGAACTTCTCCCCATCTACATATTTTGCAGGCACACTTCTTCATCCTTCACATTTTCCAGTGAGCGCCTGTTGAATCAGGTGGAAAGGCATCTCTCTCTCTGCTCCCTGCCCCCTTCCTCCCTCCTTCTCACTCTCCTTTTTCTTTCTCTCTCCAAAGATAAACAATAATTGTCAGAGATAGTTAAAACCCACTAGGAGGAAGAATAACATTTTCCTTCATGCTCCATAATTTTCAAGACCACCTCTCCTCAGTGAAGTTAAACTTCACATTTTTATGTGGAAGATTCTTGGCTCCTTTCTTTTGTCTCAAACTCCCCCTTCAGACTGTGCACCTGGGTCCACTGGGATTAAGAAATAGCACTACCTCAATAATTGTTCCCTCAGCTCTGCAAAGATTGACTTTGAAAAGCTTTGAAATTGTCACATGAAGGCTCAAAGTCTTAGCCAAGGGCTACCCTCCTTTCCACTCTGGGATGGGGACAGCATGTGGTTTTCTTCTTGTTGTTCCATAGTAATGCTATAGAGCAGATGAGGTGTAGCTTTCAAGTTTTTTTTTTTTTAAAATGGGGTAAAAAGACTGTTTCCCTAGACATGTGGTCTCCAGAAAGTGTGGTCTGTGGTTTGGTTAAATGTGTGTGTTTTCATTGCAGACCTTTCTTTCCAAGAGCTTTCAATTTGTGGCAGATGTGTAGGAAGGAGGGGCATCAGGGATGCTGCAAAAAGTGGCAATTTGACCAAGACAAACCTTGGACTCTGGTTTTATTCAACTAGCACCTCAAGTTATGTCTTGTGGCAAACAAAATATGAACTTGAGAGATTACAGTTAGTTCTCATTATTCACAGTAGTTATGTTCTATAAAGCCACCACAAACAATGAATTAGTGAACATTGAACTAATGCTTTTAAGGGAATTATAGGGTTAGTTTCCTGCAAATTTCTGGTCACAACATTTTTGTCAACCAATCAACACATGACCTTGTTTTACGTGTGTTTCTGTTTAAAGACACTTTATTTAATTTATACTGTTAATTCACCAACACTCATGGCCCATAGTACTCCAATTCATGCCTGAACGAAGCTTATCTAATGCATATATTGTCTCTTTCATATTGTGCTTAGGAGCACTGAACAGACCTTCAGATGTTATTTAAACAGCAAAACCGACACCAAAAAGCATGAGAGTGCAAAAACCACGGCACTACATAGAACATGATAAGGACACTGGTTTACACTATGAGAGCTGAAACAAGAAGGCAGAGTATCAGTTTGTTTGACCTCCACTGGGAACATGTGTGTTGTGTGACTCAAATTTTTCCCTGCTCTGCACATGCCTGTGAATGACCATGAAAGTGTCATGAATATTGATTTGGGGGTTACAAATAAATTTTAGCATGTAGCAGAATTCACAAATATAGAATCTGAGAATAATGAGGATTGACTGTACATAGAAAAGAGGCTGTCCATTAAAAACATCTATTTCTTAAAAATACCCTACAAACTTATTGTTTGAACAACTCTTGGATGAAGTTAAGTGTTTTGCGCTTCCAGCAGCTATTCACAGGGGAGCTCAGAGAACAACTCACATTTCAATTTGTCCAATGATCTCACTCCTACCTCAAGGACTTCCAAGTTGGGCAGTGGTTGGGTGATTTAACCATCTTTAAATGATGAAGTGAAATGACACTGAGGTTTAAACATGTTTCCACATGTCAAATGTGCCTCACAGAGCCTGGCAACAAAGAAGGTGGCAATACAGAAGGTGTTTTCTTATTTACTATACTTTCCCCTAATTTGATCACCTCTTCTTTTTTCTCTTAAGAGAGGTGAGGATATTTGGTAATGGAGAGGGTGTGGGTGAACCTCTCCTGCTTAGGAATTCCTAAATTTCTAAGGAGGAGTCATCCTGGAATTATTGCATAAGAGCAGATCCTGTGAAGTCTACAGAGGCAAGTACTTGGCCTCTGACATGTTTTCTGACATCTTCATGGCCTGAAAGGTCTGACAAGTGTGTCCAAGTGGGAGGGAATTCGGACATGTAGTTCTGCTTTGACTTCAGTCTGCTCTAGGATTTCCTCCTGGCCTTTGATCTCTATCTGTGGCAAATAGCTCCCACCCTGTTGACCTACACATCAGAGACAGAGATGGAGCCATCACTTGTTGAGGAGCTGAGCACATCAGTGCTGTTCCTTGAGGATGAGTTTGCTTCTGACTGCCTGGACTCTGCCCGATCCTCCTGCTTTTATTGCTCTCTCTAAACTTGATCCTTAGTCTGCCTTGACTGGCAGTATTGCCTGTCCATTTCTGTACCTTATGTGCTTTCCAGATCAGCCTCAACATATAGCTCTCCTCACTGATAGAGGGTAAGTATCCAGCCAGAGTCATGCAGTTTGGGAAGGACCAAAGTACTACTGATTATTCAGCCTCAAAGATAGTGATGGAATTGGTGCCTGGGTGAATTAGTTTCCTATTATTGCTTTAAAAAATTAACACAAACTTAGTGGCTTAAAACAACACAGGTTTATTCTCTTATAGTTCTGGAGGTCAGAAGTCCAAAAAGTGTTTGTGAGGTGTCAACAGGGTTGCATTCCTTCTGGAAACTCTAGGAGAGAATTTGTTTTGTTGCTTTTTTTTCAGCTTTTAGAAGGTGTCTGCATTCCTTGGCTTGTGGCTTCTTCCTCCATCTTCAAAGCACATCATTCCAGCCTCTGTTTTTGTCACCACATCTCCTTTTTCTGACTTTGTCCTTCTTATATTCCTCTTATGAGGATGCTTGTAATTACTTTGGGCTCACCCCAGATAATACAAAATTATCTCCTAGTCTCAAGATGCTTAACTTAATCATACAAACAAAGTTTCCTTTCTCATAAGATTACATATTGACAGTTCCTAGAGATTAGGATGTGGACATATTTAGGAGGTCATTATTCAGCCTACTATACTGAGGAATAGAAGGCTCATTCAGAACTACTTCAGTGGGTTTGTAAACCCAAAGTTAAGAGATACTTTTAGCTAAAATACTGCTTGGAGCAAAGAAGTCAGGCTCAGGTGGAGTAATGTGAGAACCAGAAATATCAACACCATGTATTTCTATGATTGCTATAATAAGAATAACCATGGAGCAGAAGCTGGGGTTGTCCCTTCATTAAGTGAAGCTCAGAGATCTGGAAAGCAATGGCCTAATTATAAAATAAAAATACTGTTGTGAAAACAGTGTAGCTGTGGGTGGCAATGCTTTCCTGGGTCAGCTATGGACCCCCGCAGTTTTCTGCTTCTTCCCGCTGACACTCCCTCAACTCTCTGCAGATGGTAGATGGTGATGATAGTAATGAGGAGGAAGAGAAAGAGGAGAACTAATTCCCAGAGTTCACAGCTGCCTCTATATGGAACAATAACCATTTGCTGAAATAAAATAAAAATGCAGAACTTCAGGCATACTGAGTGAGAATGCCAAATCGTGCTTGAAGCCTTTTGCAAAATTTCCTGTTAGCTGATGTAGCTCAAACAATGAGCTCGAATGAGAAGGAATTCATCCAATTATTTCCTGTCCACTGCATATCCCCATTCAGGGGTCCAGACCTTTAATAATCTGGCCTTCTCTAGGTTCAGTCAAGTAATGGATAAAATCTTTAGATGGTCATAGATGCTTTAATCAATGTTACTCCAACCATCTATAAATCTAACTAATCAAAATATCAAAGTATTGAAAGTTTAACTGAGATAAAGAAAAGATAGAGCCTTGACATTCATGAAGGACTCATCCTCCACCTTTGGAAATCCCCAATTGTATCACTAGCACTACAGCATATAATTTCTTCCATAAAATGCAATTTTTTTCCACAGGCTGTAGCTTTTGTGGAAGTATTGTGAATCACTTCTTGTTTCTCTATAAAACATATTCAATTTATTCATGCCATGGATCGGAATAAGCAAACATATCATTATAGTAATGTATCTGAACTTCTATTTTCTGGTTAAGAACTATCATTTTCTTAAAGGATCCTTAACTTCTCACCTACCTGATATTTTCATTCTTTCTTCATTTTCAACAATAGCACCAGCTTCCATCACCAAAGAACCATTGGCTTTCTTTTAGGGGGATATACATTTTTAAACTAAGAGATATAGTCTTTCATGATTTCAATTTCTTTTCCTCTTTTCTCTCCATCCCAGTCCCCAATTTCTGCTGCTTTTTCATCCTTGTTATATGTGCAGTGTTGGCTGACACGACACTTGGATGTATGGAGAAAACATAGCTTCTTGACTTTTCTATCACTGATCAAAGCTTTATGAACCCCTGTCTCATTGGGAGGTAGAGAACAAACTTAAACTTAGCTATTAATAACATATAGTCTTTTTGAACTTAAGTATACTCCATTCAGCTTAAATCACCCATTTTCAGATAAATGAAATGTTTTGGTTTTCAGCCCCTTCTTACTCCTTCCAAATATAGTGGAGTTTCCGTGACTGCATGTTGGAGGAGCATAAAAGGAATTCTCAGAATCACATGCTGTTATGTGGATTCTGGATCCTTGCTGGCCGTGCTGCAGGATGGGTTGTTGAAAAATAATGCATTCCAACTAGTCTTTTGGAGTCTATGGTTCTGGCTATTTGTACTTGATTGTAAAGGTCTCACACAAAATGGCCTTTTTGACCCAACCCCAGGCTTCTGTCCATCCATCTGTGACCCCTAAGTGGGGCACATGCGAATTTATGGATCCCTACACCTCACTGCTTGTTGTGAGGTATCAAGGTGCTACATCAGACTCCTCTGTCTTGCAGCTTCCTCCACTGCTGGGCTCCTTTTAGAGGTCTAGGGCTTCCCCCAGTGAAACCTGGGCAAGTGTTTCATTGGTGCCCCCATGCCCCATGATCTTAGGCTTCTCTATTACTTAGGTGCTTCTATTGCATCCTCACCTCCACCACCTAGATTTAGACCCTGAAGGAGAAAGCAAAGACAAATGCATCTGGTCTTTGACTTGTTTCTTTCTTTCCCACAACCATGGGGACTGGAAGGGGTAGGCGCTGTTTCCTTCTTCCTGTGTGGAAGGGACTTCCCCTACATCATTGTCTCCTTCCTGAGGGTCATTAATCTTTCTGGTTCAGTCTCAATGATGGAAGGGCATCTTCTTTATGCTATGGAAGATATCCTGTGATTTGAGCTGGCCAGATACAGTTGGGAGTCCAAGATGGCTAGAGACTTGGAGTCACAGAAGATGAAAATACTCTGGTTGAATAATTCCCAAATAGTATATCCATTATATGTGACACAATACTCTGGATTCCTCTAGGAGAAATTCTGTTCCCAGAATTAATCATTCTAAAAATAACAGCTAATATTATTGACTGCTTATGTTGTGCTAGGCATTTTTCTAAGATATATATTTGAACCACATATAATCCTATGATGTAAGTACTATTATCATTCCTATTTTATAGATGAAGGGGTAAGGGGTATAGTAAAATTCGCATGGTTAAGTATGATTTACTATTTGAACATGATTCTGACTGTGAATCCCAAGCTCTTTCAGTACACTTCTTTCTTCATCCTGCTGCTGGAGTTTGTTCTCCCTTTAAACACTCTGCATTCTATGTGTTTGTCAAATCAAACTATTTTCTGTTCCACTTATATTCTATCTCATTTCTCCTCTTCTATGTCTTTGCTCATTCTGTCCTCTTTGCCTAGAATATCGTCTTCCCACCATGCTCCATCTTCCAGAGCTCTGCCTAACTACTTCCCTACTCCAAAGTTTCTCTGATTCCCGTGGCCAGAAGGAATCTGTCTTCTAAATTCTCTCCATTTTTGTGCTTACGGTATCTCAACCTCAACATGGAATTAATCATATATCATTTCAAGAGTCACTTTCAGATTCAGGCTTGCACTCCCATTTTTGTACAGCCAGCACAGAGACTGGCTGAGTGGGCGGAAGACCTTCTTCTGCACACACTGGACCATCCCTGCTGCAGAGTTCAGTCAAAGTATTGTGTCAGGAACCTGCCTAGGAGCTGGATCCAGAGCTGGTAACCTACAGTCAGCATTAAATGAGATTCTGGAGATGACCTCTTTCATCTCAGCCTGTGACTCATACGTGGAAATTCAGTTAACAAAGGGATGGAAAGACCTTGCATCTATATGAAATTCTGTTCCAAGAGCTGACCACCTGCTTCTTGGAGGCAAACCCCTGCCTACTTCCCTCTATTCGATAACTACTTATTCTTTTCAAGTTCCAATGAATCCCTCACCTCCCGCCAATTTGTTTTATCTGAAGAAAGTGCCAAACACATTTTTTTTTACACCAGCTTATCTCTCGGGAATATTGTCCTGTATTTGGAGTTCTTTAAGCATCTGTAAAGGAGTAAGTGGTTCAAGCAACCCAAGGAGGTGATGTGTAGCCTGGTTGGTGTACCTCAGGAGAGAGGCTGACCTGGTGACCAGAAGGCATTTGGTTCCTGGGAGGCATGAAGAAGGACCACTGCTCAGGATCAGCCAGCTGGAACTTGTGTGATGATTGCACACTCTGGCCTTGGACTTGCTTTGCCTTTGAATATGAGAAAGCCCTTTTCCCCACCGCTTACTTTTCCTAGGGCCAGGGTCCCCTCTTCATAATCTGCTTTCCCACATGGCTCCAGCATCACATATAAATAGTTCCATGTATGTTCAAACCAAATGTGCTCAGACCTCTCCCTGAGGGGGCATTTCTCTCAATAGGAGAAAAGAAAGGCAGGAGTGCTAGAGTGACCCTGGTGTAATTCTGATTTCTCTGGAACCCTGGGGTCTAGATTATGAAGTCCCTTGGATGGATGCACTCTTTGCTTGCCAGAAGGAAGGAAGGTATCTTTTGTGCAGATTAAGATTCTCCCAGGAGGTCAGAAACCAGTTTAAATGGCCCTTTAAACATTCTTAGAGGAAGTCCCCTCCTTTGGACACAGGAGGGCAGTTACTGAATGCAGCTCACTAGACCAGAGTGAGACCTGGGGGCAATGTTGTGGCTCCAGCAAATGTTAGTGTTAGCTGTGCATCCTTAAGCAAGTCATTTCCTCATTTGAAATTCAGATCTTCTCACCTAAGAAAGGAGTGAGTTGAGTTACATGTCCTAAAATGCCTTTTCCTGCTTTGGTGTCCTATTGAGGTGTAGTTGTGTGTGTGTGTGTGTGTGTGTGTGTGTGTTTTCCTGAGCCCAAGGGAGAGATAACAGTTAAATTGAGGAGATACGATTCAAAGCCAAAAATTTCCCCTAGAAATAGAACTACTTTAAGTCTTCTAACCACCTCATGTGTCACTTTTTCCTTCAGAAGTCTGCAATTGGTTTTTATCCATGAAGGGCCTGAAGCCATCTTTTGATTTCAACTTGAGAATCAACTTATTTTTGATGTTGGATGCTGAAAGAAAAATCTAATAGCTTCATCACAAAGCCATCCTTCTCTTATTCTGGCCAAGGAAATGGATCCATTTTGCCAAAGGAGATTAAATTTCCAATATATAATAGTATATATGAATGTTTATATATCTCAGTGCATTAAAAGTATCTTAAGCTTAGTATTAATTAGTCTTGAAAAGAAAAGTGTAAGCACAAGTGCAATTAATTTATTACGTTAACACCAGTTAGAGGAATGAACAGTCTCCATGCAAACAGCAGTTTTCATTAAACAAACAAGATGATTTTAAAATGAAAGGGTAACGTGAACATGGAGTAGCGGTTCTTTGATTTATTTGCATGCATGAGTACACTCCTGGGCTGGCAGCTTGAGGGACGTGACCAAGATGAGACTCGTTGCTGGTGTGAGCTGCCACTGTTCTAAAAATGCCTTCAAGAACTTCCTTCTCTGTTGCAAGGTTGAATTGTTTAAATGGCTATCACTTCATTGATATCTAAATATACTAACATATAGAAGATTAGCAGGGAAAATGCTTCAACAGTGTGGTTAAGATTCCATATGTTAATAATTTCATTTGATAACAGCATAACACTTTAATTCACTGGAAAATCACAAATCTCACCAATAGTTACAAAAGTTGTTTCAGTTAAATTTAAATGAAGGGAGGATGGTATGTTTTAGTATAAAAAGGAAAAAGGGACTGAATTCTTTTGACAGACACAACTGGTAACAGTGTACTCTTAAAGAATCATCTTTAGGAGAAGAGTCAGGACAGGGGTAATAAATAAAAATGCAGTTATCATATTTGTGAAAATGCAGATAACCCCAAAATATTTACTTGCTTGGCTTTAGAATGCATTGTGTAATTTTGTCTAATCAGAATTTATAAACAATTTGGCTTAGCCTAATATTAAAGTGAATTTGCATTTTCTGAGGGTACAATGATTGGGCTGAAGGTGAACATGCTGGGTGGTGATGGAGGAAAATGTTGGTTGAAACATCACTGTTGGATTAAAAACACCAACAATTAATTAAACACACACACATACACACACAGACAAGCAAACAACTAAATAACCCCGTCACTATAGAAGAGCAGGAATTGCCCAAATGTGGGTCATTTGGGTCAATCCCAAACCATTTGTATAGACTCTGCTTCAAAATGAATCAGGAAGAAATGAAGACAACTACGCACAATTACCACAGGTGTGTGATTATACAAACAGACTTAGGCAGCCCTGGGATGTGCTGTTTAGCAACATGCAGGGAAGACTATCAACACTTCTATGACCACAGGGATACTGAAAGTTTGGAGTGGGGTGTGGGTAACTGAGACTCTGAAGTTGAATCTTTCTGATTATAACCCAGGACAAGGATTCCTTTTTTGCCCTGATGTAGATGGACTGCACTGAGAAGAGTTCAGGGATCACTGGTCCATAGACTAAGGATGAAAAAGTGGGAGTGTTTCTCCATAATAAGCCACAGTGGATGGGGTCCAAACAAATCATTCAATATCTCTTATCCATTCTCATCACTTGTATAGTTGAAAAGCACTTTTACAAACTATGACCTCAGTGGGCTTGCCCAACAGTCCTGTAAGGCAGGCAGAGAAAATATTTTCATCATCCTTGTTTCGTTGAACAAAACTGAGATGCAGAGACAGTAAACATCTAGGTCACATGAGTTAGGACTTGAACCCAGGTCTTTGGATTCCAAGTAGAGCTCGTCTTTGCAAGAAAGGGTGTGTTCTAGAAAAGTGGCCCAGGCCTTAGCAAAATAGCCACACAGATTACGTTCATTGCCAGTGGCAAACTCGACCCCTTTCTCTGTCCCCTTACTCACTGACACTAGAGCTGCTGACATCCTTCACATTAAGGTTTCAGGAACTGGATGTGTTCCTCATTTCAGGATTGTCTGTCTTCACCCAAAAGAATGATGAGTTTTCAAGCATCAGTGGAAAAGAAAATTTTTTGGTTCTTTCCTTTGAAATTACACCGTTATAGATAACCAATGACCTGGTTATGAGAAAAATTCTTTTCTGGCAGCCAGAATCCTAGAGAATGTTCTAGGGAGGTCATAAGATCTGGGTGGGAAAGCTCAGTGTGATGGCGTGAATTGTCTTCCCATGAGGCTGTAAACCCCACCCTCTAATTCACCCTTTTATCTCCATTGTGCTGCATTCTGTAGGCTTTGACTTTCCTGCACTGGCCAGATATAAAATGAGGGAAGATGAAGAATGAGTCTAGATAATCATCTGTGGCCTCTGTTTGACCACCTAAATATCTGGATATAGCTTAATGACTCCAATGGCTTCTGCCATTTCATTTTGCTATTTAAATATTTTTGCACAGTAGGTAATCAGTAAATGTCAGCTCCTGTTGCCCTTATCTAATCTCGCTGGTGTGGTTGTGCACACAGTAGGTGTTGAGCAGCTATCAGTAAATGTCAGCTGCTGTGGTTTGTGTCTAGTTGCATCACATTTTATGACTCCAGAAGCATCCAGCTCCTTGAGAGCAGTGAGGTGTGAACACAGTTGTCCTTTCCCCAAGCAGTCTGTGAACTTGGTTATTGGTGAATTGTGCTCTAAGTACTGGCTTTTGGGTTTTCAATTACGAAACACCAGTGGGTCACTTCAGCCTGATACAATCCACCTCTTCCGTGGCCAGCAGGCCGCTGGTTTTGAGGTCATGGTCAGCGCTGGACTTGCTCCCGCCATGGGAGGGCCGCCAGTGGAGCAGCAGCATCTTCTTGAAGTACTTCATGGTGTTGTTCTTGACGGCCACAAAGCAAACGGTGTTGATCATGCTGTTGCTCATGGCGATGCACTCGACGACATAAAAGGCTGTGAGGTAGTGCTTCTCCTTCACGAATACAGTGGGGAAGAAGTCGCGCACGATGGTGAAGCCGTAGAAAGGCGCCCAGCACAGCACGTAGGCCGTGAGGATGCACATGAGCACCAGCACCGTCTTCCGGCGGCACCGCAGCCGCTTCCGGATCTGTTCCGTCTGGAAACCAGGGACTGCCTTGAACCAGAGCTCCCGGGAGATCCTGGCGTAGCACAGGGTCATGGTGACCACCGGGCCCAGGAACTCGATGCCGAAGATGAAGAGGAAGTAGGATTTATAGTAGAGCTGCTGGTCCACTGGCCAGATCTGGCCGCAGAAGATCTTTTCCTGGCGTTTGACAATAAAGAGGACGGTTTCCGTTGTGAAGTAGGCTGATGGGATGGCGATGAGAATGGATACGATCCAGACCAAAGCGATCAGGAAGGAGGCTGTTTGATAATTCATCCGTGGTTTCAAGGGGTGAACGATAGCGAGATATCTGGTGGGGGAGGGAAGCTATCAGTAATAATGATGTGTGCTTGTAATCATTATTGGTTTTTAACTAACCCAAACACCCACAGTAGCAGACAAAATGGCACAATGACTCCCCACGTACCTAATTTTCCAGCATCAACGTGCTTCTTCTTATTTTAGCAACATCATTTGGCATTTGGAGGAGAGGAGTGATTTAGTGTAAACAGCACAGGATTTGGGTCAAACAGACAGAATAAATCTTGGCTGGAGTGAATCACTCAGTCTCTCTGAGATTCATTTCCTCAGGTGCAACATGAAATAAAATGACACCTACCTTGCAGGGCTGCTGTGAATATTAAATATTATAATGTTTGTGAAATGCTTGGCATGTACTAGGTGTGGCATGTACATGTGGCCTATCATGATTATAAGCCCTATTGATACCACCTTGGCTTTCCAGCTTGCCATTCTGCCTAAGAACATAATTCTTTCAAAACCCTTCAATCCAAATATCTTCTAGTGTAGAGGTGAAAGAAGAGCTGTGGACTAGGAATTTTTCTCTCCTCCCCTCAGGTGTCATCCTGCATTACAGAGCAGGAGTGGACTAAGGGTAGAATCTGAGGAATCTAGTGAGGTGTAAATGACTTGCCCAAGCTCACTTGGTGCAGGGAACAGAATCCAGGCTCCTGATACAAAACTTTTACACCCAACTCCCTGGGCTGTCTCAAGCTCAGATGAGAAGGTGTGTAAAGTTGCCTTGACACCATAAAGCAGCACACAGCATAAAACTTTTATCCTGCTCTTTCCAATGAGCAACGCTGCCTGGGAAAGAGGTTGGAGCCCTTTGTGGGAAATGAGCTCATTTGTGTAGGTTGAATACCTTCTTTCCAGAAAAACCTAACAACACCTATTTAGGTAATTTAGTGCCCTGGAATCATTCCTGTGCATTTTATGGAGTGAGAGGGAGAAGTGGTGGAGGAAGGTGGAGGAAGAGGTGGTGGAGGAAGGTGGAGGAAGAAAAGAGGCATGAAGGGTAGGGAAGAAACAATACAACCTTGGAAATGAATATGTACCCCTTACCTGGAGCTTGAGTCAGGTTATGACCAAGAGCAGGAAGCCACCCATAGAAATTCTATCCAATTTACCCTTCTATTGTAACAAGACCCTTTGGTCACCTTTCCAAGTTTCTGACTTGACCAAGAAGGCCTTCTGCCATGTTATTTCTGTCTGTCCCTGACAATATGTCTGTCATAAGATTGTTTTATTGGCTCTTGCCTTCCCCTTGCCCACTGGCAGCTCTGACTCTATAGACTTCAATTAGGAGATCTCATGGCAGCCTGGCTCTCCCCAGCTTGCAGCTTTCTGAAGACATGAGATAAAGTTGCATCCCATCCCAACCAGTGGCTACACCCTAGCTGTATATATTAATAAGCAGTGCTTACTGGAGTTCTTCACCCATCCATGGGACCCAGCTTTTCCAAGTTAACCTGCGTGACTTGCCTGGGTAGCGCAAGGCTCACAGGGCTGGAGATTGGGACAAATGGGCTAGCCAATCTTTCACTGGGGCAGGGACATCTCACAATCACTGTCTCTCTGTGATACTGAGTGTATCAGCTTCCTGTTGCTGCTGTAACAAATTACCACAAACTCAGTGGCTTAAACAACACAAATTAATTATCTTACAGTTTTGGAGGTCAGAAGTCTGACATGTGTCTCACTGGGCTAAAATCAAGTTGTTGGTAGGACTGTGTTCCTTTCTGGAGGCTCTGAGGGGAAAATCTCATTTGTTTCTTGTCTAGGGCTGCCTGCATTCCTTGGTTTAGGGCCCCCTTTCATGTTCAAAGCCACCAGTAACCAGTCAAGCCCTTCCCACAACACATCACTGACACTGACTTTTCTGCCTCCTTCTTGCACATCTAAGGACCACTGGGCCCACCTGGATAATCCAGTCTCATGTCCTTATTTTATGATCAGCTAATTAGCAACCTTAATTCCATCTGCTATCTTAATTCCCCTTAGGCATAACGTATTCTGGGGATTAGGATGTGGATATTTTGGGGGTGTCATTATTCTGCCTATCATACTGAGTCCAAAGTCCTTAGATAATGCAGAACTAATTCAAGACTTAATAACTCTCTCAGTCTGGTTCTTGCATGAAAAGTATCTCAGTAACCAATGTCAAAGAGAACTTCCACAGCCCTGCTTAATCTGTTGTCAACTCCTAAATTCTAATTCCTTATCCTATAGGATGCTCCAAAATTCAGAGTTGTCATCAGCTAAATAATAAAATAAAGAACATTGGCCTAGGCATTATTCAGAAGCCCTGGATTTCAGCTGTGCACCTAAATTCTTGAATAAATTACTTATGCTCCTGGGACTTAGTTTCTTCATCTGTGAAAGGGAGATAAAAATAACTTTACAGACAATCTTGTAGGCTTTTTGAAAGATTCTATTTGAGAAGGTAAATGTACATAAAGCATGGTGGAAGCTATAATACTTTGTTTAAACCCATCTTTTCGCATGACTCATTCATTGGCAAGAGGGATATCTGCAAAGTCTTTGTTGCCATCTATCTGCTTGGATGTGTGTTTCTTGAGGTCAACACTCTTTTTCTGGGTTCTCTATGACTTCAAATATCATCCCTTCTAGGCCCTCTGCACATGAACCTTGCTCTTCTGCTGCTACCTGTGTCAGGGTTTGCAGGTTTATCTAATTCTGAGTAAGCTGTGGTCCCCATGCCTACAGATACAAGCCCATTATTTAATTAGTGTCATCTCAGCAAAAGTGAGAGTTTGGACATCATTCATCTTTCTTATCATTTTGCCTTATTTTTCAGTTGGTTTGAAACTGAGTGAGAAAGAGGGGTGCTATTTATTTATTAGGGTCCTGGATTGTAAGGGCTGAAATTCCATATGCTGCTTTGACATCTACAGGGCCCCAAAAGCCTAGCTGTGAGTTCCTCTGTCTTCACCAGATATATCCCTCCACCCAGTGAGAAACGCTCTTGTCCTGCTAGTTCCTCTATCAGTGGGAATAGCTGCACCCCCAATCCTCAACCTAATGGGTTTCACCTCCCTGCCAGTTGGCAAAATCATCCAAACAAGTCAATCACATCCTCCCATGGGAGCCAAGGGTCACCTCAGCCTCTTGTCACTATAGACCCTGCTGCTCACATCCCCTGGTGGTTCATTCTATTCCCAAGCACAGCTCCCACGTGACCCTGCCTGGTGTGCAGTGTCCTCCTCCCCTGGGCTGGCAGTATATGAGACCAGCCAAGTGCTTTCACCCTCATTGTTCTAGTTTGAGGTGTTGTGGGTTCAGTTATCTACTACTATTGGTGCTGGAGAGTCCTGCATTCATCAACGGGGTGAATAGGAGGTGGTCAGAATAGCACACTTGAATTGCAATGCCTTCCTCATGAAGCGTTCCCAGACTGCATCACTAACATAATCATCTGTCTTTCTCTGAGTTACTCTTCACTTATCACTAGATTATTCTAGTTTTTGTGTGGAAGAAAAGCTCCCTGAGGTCAAAGACTGTGTCTTCTACTACTTTATGTTTCCATACGTATAGGTTGGGCACAAAGTAGAACCCAGCAACCTGTAGATCTACCAGGTTGTAGCAGATGCTGTTGGTGCCCCTCTATTATCCCTTTGCTTTTATCACTTCACTGTATGCCTGTCCACTGCCACCTGCTAAAACCTGCATTTCTTTGTTGGAAGGCCTTCTGTGGCTTCCAGATTCCTCTTGGTAACTTGCACAGAATTTCCAGAGTGGCCCTCACAAATGACTTATGAGGGTTGGTGTATAAATATCCTAGTTCCCTCCCACCCTCTCACTCCTGGGAGAACTCTGAGGTGTGATCTACACCAGCTCCAAGAGTTCTGTTGCAGGAATAAGCATCAGCTGTGCACAGTGGAAACTTGTTGAATAACACAGCTTGTATTGACTGCCTTCCCTTGACTGCCTCATTTCCTATCTTCCTATAGGTGCTTACTGAGGGCTACCTGCACATGAATCCTTGTCTCAGGGTCTATTTTAGGGGTAAACCACACTAAGGCACAGGTTTGAGGCTCTGCACTAAGCACTATGGAAACATGAAGATAGGAGTGGTTATTATGCTTAAAACACAATGTCCTTTGGAAAAGACCGTCTGTGTCCCCAGACACAGCATGAGATTAAAAGACAGATTGGCATCAGATTACAAAGACTCTGGGGTGCTAGACTCAGGATTTGGCATGTATTCTATAGGCATCGAAACTTTTGGAGGTTTTGTAAGGAATGAGATATATTAGAAAGACTCTTCAGTGGTGATATTCTGATGCTTAATATGGATGAGTATAGATTCCAAGGGACAGTCAGGGGCTCCTGAAGGGGTGAAGAGACAAGTTAGAGGAGCATTATGATGGTCCAGCCATGACTTGCCAAGAGATGAAGCTGGAGGGACTATTGCCAGGACCTGGGGTAGGGCTGCACCTGGTGTAGGGGTGTGTGGGTGGCAGTAGAACAGGGAGAAAGGAAAAGAATGATGGTAGTATCTCCTGCTTGGGTGACTGGGAGATGGTGGAATGGCTGACAGAGCTGGAAGCTGACTGAGGCAGAGCTGGTTTGGGGTGGAAAATGAACCACTCTGTATTGTAACAGAATGGTTGCTTCCTGAGAATCTCCCATGTTACAAAAGAAAGAAGAAACAAGAAAGAAAGAAAGAAAGAAAAGAAAGAAAGAAAGAAAGAAAGAAAGAAAGAAAGAAAGAAAAAAGAAAGGAAGGAAGGAAGAAGGAAAGAAAGAAAGAAAGAGAAAGAAAGAAAAACCCCACAACTACATTAGGAAGACAAAGGTTTCAATGGAACAAAGGTGATGAGAACAGTGGTAACTCACTTGAGTAAACATCAGAATCATTCAGGGTTGGGTAAAATGCAGATGCCTAGGTCCTAGCTCAGGGGATTCCCATTCAGTAGGGGCCCAGGAATCTGACTTTGTACCATTGTACCAAACATACTTTGTATCATTTCCCCTGGGGAATTTTGTGCGTTTGGTTAATAGGTAAGTTTCATAAACACTGGGTTCAGAGCTTACGAGCCTCAAAGTTGTGATAACAAAATTGTTTTTTCTTGCAGGAATTAAGTTATAAATAGGAAGATGCCTCTTATACCTGTATGTGTATTATATTATCATAAATGAAAAATAATCACCGGGTTGATTAAAAAGGACCACAGACCTAAATAGCACTGAGAATAAGGGAAAAACTGGAGTTGAAAGGAGATAAAAGGGAAAAAGATGATTAAAAACACATCATCAAAATGAGCATAACTCACAATGGTGGACCAAGAAGATGTGACACAAATTGCCCCCCTCAAGCAGAGCCACTGGTAGTCCAGTGCTGGCCTACAGCTATTTACATAAATAAAACATGTATCAGATTTGTCTGAAGCTGCTATTAGAAATTTTACTTTATAAATTTACAATAGATCAAGGACTTACAGAACATCTCATGCAAATATATGCAAATAAGCACATGGATGTATGCAAAAAAGAAAGGCAAGAATGTCCTTCCCTCTTTTTTGCAACTGAACCCTGTAATCTTATTTTAAAATCAGCTCTGCCACAAAGTCACCAAAAACAAGAGTACATACTGTATGATTCCATTTTTACGAAGTTAAAAAATAGGCAAAACTAAACTATGACGCTAGAAATCAGATCAGTGGTTGCCTGGGATGGGAGGAATGACTGGTAAGGAGCACAAGGAAACTTTCTAGGGATGGAAATGTTCTATATCTTTAGGTAGTGGTTACAGGAAAAACTTTGCACATGCTATCTTGACTTGAAGCTGCCTTGGCTAACCTAGTTAATGTGGCTTCTAAGTAGTAACCTGCCTAAAATGCTGCTTTTGCTTTTGTGTTTGGTGAGGTTCATGGTTATATGACATGCCTGTATCTGAAGCAGATGTGGTGTATGGGGGCATGGCCCAGAGCTGGGAGGCTCAGGAGCCTCACTCTTGTCCACATTTGGGAGAACATGAGCCACAACTGGAGAAACCAAGTCTCCTTTTGCCTCGATAGATGGGCACGCATTTGAATCTGGAGTAATGCCAACGTTTAGAGCTGAAGTGAGGAAAGAGGCAACCTGGGCCACCTCCCTGTTTACCCCTACCCAACATCCTCACCTGTCGATAGCGATGGCCAGCAGGGCATTGGTGGAGACATAGAGTGAGACGGTACGCAGGTAGTTGACAGAGGCACAGAGCACATGGCCGTGCTTCCAGGAGAGCTGGCGCACCACATAGTAGTCCATCTCGAAGGGGCAGCAGACAATGGCCACCAGGAAGTCGGAGATGGCCAGGTTAGCAATGAGCAGGTTGGTGAGGTTGCGCAGCTTCTTATAGCGGGCAAGGGCAGTGATAAAGACAAAATTGCCAATGCCACAAATCAGCATGATGCCCACAAGTGCCACCCCGATAATGATCTTGGCTGCAAAGAAGGTGTGAGTCTTGGTCATATCCTCATCCTCATCTAGAGGGAGGTCGTAATCACCATAACTGAAGTTGAAGGGGAGGGAGGAGGCATGGTCTTGGGGTATACTGAAGTTAGCTGCAAAACTAGTGTTTCCATTCTGGGCTGCCATGGTGAAGCTTGCCAGTGAGTGGTATGCAGGAGTCTCTGCGGTCTGCGTACTCTGAGCTGGGGGTCCAGACCCTCTGCTTTCATGAGGTCAGAGATCTTAGCACCCTGCCCACATCTGTGGGGAGTCAAGACGCCATCATGGATCCTGGAAGGAGACACAACCAGTTGATAAAATATAGGAGAACACCTGGTAGCATCCTCCCAGAGTTCTCCCAGGTATAGGCCAACCAGACACAGTGTCTAACCCACAGACAGAACTACCCGCGGCACAGAGGGGAGGACACATGAGTTCCGGAAATTGGGAAACCCTCTATTGGCTGTTTGGCTATCGAGAGGGACTGGGCATGGGATGGATTGGACTCCCCAGAGACACCCAAGAAGAATGTGTATCTTTGCCCTTTGTCCAGGGACCAGGACCAGTTTGACTGCCCAGTCCCCCTCCCCCCAGCAGCCCCCACAGGGGTCTTCTGTAAGTTTTTCCCAGCTGCTCAGGCAGCTGACCCAGGACTCTATGGCAGTCACAACATTGTGCCAGCTGTTGGCCAGGGACAATGAAGCCAGAGGATGGTGATACAGCAGGGTCCTTCCCCCAAAGCAGGGACTGCTCCCTCTGTCCTGGCCAGTCCACAGACTTGGAAGTCACAATTTTCACACGGACAGGCTGAGTCAACTTGGGCCAGTGATTTATGCTCTCTGAATCCCAGTTTTCCTGTAAACCAAATTCCTGTTGCCTAGCCCAGGGCCTGGCACAGAGTAGGGGCTGGATAGGAATCTGCTGAAGGAATGAATGAGGATCCTGACCAGGACTCTGCAGGTGGAGGGGCCTGTGGGTGAGAGGTAATTCTGCTGCGCTACTGGGCCGCTCTAGAAAGAAGTCCTCTGTCTGCTCCCCTTCCCTGTCTCCACTCTTTTGAGCTGTCCCTTCACCAGGCCCCTAGCTCCCCTTCCAGAATCAGCCTTGATTGGGAGGTACCACATCTTGTCACCAAAGTCTGTGTCCTCTGAAAGTGGTGGCTGCTCCAAGACCTCGCTTAACTGAAAACAGCCACCCAAGGGGCGTGGGGGAAGTGTCAGTGAGGACCCAGGAGGGCCTGAGGGCTGACCTGTCTCTTATGGCCTAAGTTCTCTACATTCTTGGTGCCTCCAGATGCCTGCGGGGGAGGAAATAAAGTCTCTGAAGTACTGAGCCCTCAGGAGATGGGGCACTATTGGGTTCGCTGTGTCTGACCGACTGGAAAAAGAACCCAGATCCAGCACCTGCGGAATGGGGTTCCCGGCCATCCAGCCATGAACCACCTTCCCCCACCTCTTAGCACACCTGGAAAGGACTCCAAGTGTGGGGGCTGTGGGATGCTGGAAGCAAGAAGTGGACCAAACTGGACAGTAGGTTTGGCCCAGCCCTCTGAGAAGAGAGGGAGAACGAAGGACAGGAACTTCTCCCGGAAGGGACAGCAGTCGCAGGGTGGCGGGGACACTCCAACCTGCGGCGCGCCTGCCTACTATATACCCGAGGGGAGGCTCAAAACCGCAGCTGGGGGCGTCCTCTTTTTGGGTCGCCTCTCCGTCTCACGCGACACCCCAACCCCCACAGACACTGCACAGCCTGAGACGGAGAAGCGGGAGTTGCGCCCTCTCGGCTTCTACGTTCGGCTGCTCTTAGGTCCCGGGACCCGCGAGGAGACAGCGGGCGCCCGGGCTAGAGCAGGTCCCCTCCCCGTTACCGCTGGATGCACTCGCTGCCCTTGACCAGCCCGCTCCAAGATCCCTGTCCTTCCTCTCCCTTATTAACCACCCGGCACGGCCGCGCGGCTCCCGGAGGCGCTGCCCCAGCAGGGGCGGAAATCGTCGGAAATTTAAGCTCGAGAAGCAAAGCCTGTGGGATCTCCGGGCGGGAAGAAAACTGGGGGTGGAGGGAGGAGACGGTGAACGGGAATTTTCCCAGAGAAAATTCCTCCCCTTTCCCGCTCACCTTCCCGAGGGTGTCTCCCGTCCACGCCCTCCCCTGCAGTTTGGCGCCCGCCCACCCACTGGCTCCCTCGGTCTGCGGCCTCACTGCCCAGTCCCAGCCTACGGTCCCCGGCCTGGTCATCTGAGGGCATCCACACCTCTAGTGCGAGCCAGCCAGGGCGCATCCCTAGGGCGGCAGCAGGCAAAGCGTCCCGAAGACCCCAGAGAAAGAAGTGGGCATCGGACCCCTCAGCCCGGGCGACGCCCCCCACCCGGCCACTGGAACCCCGGGACTGCGCGGAGCTCTGCACCTACGGGCTTCCGCGCTTCCCTGTCCACCTGGCGGTCTCGGGGACCCGCACTTGCACTGCGCAGGAGGTGTTCCTCTTTCTTCCTGGCTCAGCGCGCTTCCCAGGCGAGTCGCGGTCTCCGGGTTTCCGCTAGAGTTGGCGCTCCGCCCGCGAAGCTCTTCCCGGCTTCTGGGGCGCGGCCGAGTGCTCCCGCCCCGCGCTCGGCTCCGCCCCGGGGTCCCCGCCTGTCTCTGCGCGGAGGCGAAGGGTGGGCACTCGGCTCCTGCAACTGGTGCTCCCCGGGCGCCGGACGCATGGAGCTCTAGCCTCCTTGGCGCGGGTGGGTCCCTCTAGAGAGTTTCTGAGCCCTCCGTACCCCCGTGTGAATGGAACGCAGTAGCCTTTTATTTTTTTTAAACATCTTTATTGGAGTATAATTGCTTTATAATGGTGTGTTAGTTTCTGCTTTATAACAAAGTGAATCAGCTATACATATACATACATGCCCATATCCCCTCCCTCTTGCGTCTCCCTCCCACCCTCCCTACCCCACCCTGTAGGTGGTCACAAAGCACCGAGCTGACCTCCCCGTGCTATGCAGCTGCTTCCCACTAGCTAGCTAATTTACATTTGGCCTTCTAGATAATGCGATTCCGAAGAACCCGGGAGGCCCTCTGCACCCCTAGGTGGCGCCCCAAGGGGGTCGCCAGTGAAGGAGCCGAGGATCCGAGGATCCTGTCTTCCAGGGAGTCCAGTGACAGCGTCCGCTCCTGCTACACAGTGACTCCTTCTGGAGGAGCCCAGGGTGCATTCCATCGTTCCGGGAGCTGGTGCTGGGGATACTCCGGCGAGTGCAGAATGGGACTTTAGGATTGTGGGGGAGGAGACCCCCGGGAGGAAGCTGGGGACCGGGGGCAGCTTACCCTGCTCAAAGCTCCGATCCCGAAGTCCTCACTAAAACCTGAGATGTCCACAACTGCCAAAGTCCTTGGTCATTCAAAGACCATCCCAGCTGGGCCTCCTCCTGTCTTTAGGGGAACGCCCGAGCCCTCCACTTTGTTTACAACAGGCTCTGATTTTAGGCAATTTCTATTGCCTCTCTGGTCCTTGGTTTCCTTACACATTGAGCAAGGGGATTAAACTCTCAGGACCTGCGAATTCTGATGACTGGTAGCTGCAAAGCACAGAGGGAAGCTCTGGCTTTACAGAATTGGAACTGGAAACTGTGGCAGGAGACTGAAGGTCTAAAGGGATTCCCTGCTGTTAAATCTCAGCCAATGATTATTGACAGCTTGGAATATGGACTCTGCTTTGTCAGCTCTTCCCATCTTTCCAGAGAGTCTGGGATTTCAGAACTTTATAAATAAAGTTGGGTTAGTTAAAACAAAACAAAAACCCTGTGTTGGCCAAAGAGAACTTATCTCAGAATGAATATAGTCCACTGGGATGCCAACTTAAAATACCTGAATAGATGATTAAGAAACCCTTTGGGTGGTGACATTATGTGATTCTTCTGCCTTTCACCTTATGTAGAACTAACCCCCCCCTCCTTCTCCTCTTTAAGTTTTTTTTTTCCAGATGTATTGGATATAATTAACATATAACATTGTGTAAGTTTAAGATATACAACGTGAAGATTTGATACATGTATACATTGTGAAATGATTACCACAATAAGGTTAGTTAACACATCCATCACCTCACATAATTTTTTTTTTTGATGGTGAGACCATTTAAGATTTACTCTCTCATCAACTTTCAAGTATATAATACAGTATTGTTAACTGTAATCATCATGCTGTACATTAGATATCCAGAACTTATTCATCTTTTAAGTGCAAGTTTCAACCAACATCTCCCCATTACCTCTCCAGCCCCTGGCAACCACCATTCTACAATATTCCATTATATGTATATCTCATCTGTTCATCCATCCATGGACACTTAGGTTGTTTCCATGTTTAGGCTATTGTGAATAATGCTGCCATGAACACAGGGGTGCAGTTATCTCTTCAAGATAGTGGTTTTGTTTCCTTCTGATATATACCCAGAAGTGGGATTGCTGGATCATATGGAGTTCTACTTTTAATTTTTTGAGGAACTTTCACACCTTTTTCCATAGTGGCTGCACCAATTTACATTCCAACCGACAGTGTACAGGGTTCTCTACAACCTTGCCAACACTTGTTATCCTTTGTCTTTTTGATAATAGCCATTCTAACAGGTGTGAGGTAATAACTCATTGTGATTTTGATTTTCATTTCCCTGATGATTAGTGATATTGAGCATCTTTTCATGTACTTGTTAGCCATTTGTATGTTTTCTTTGAAAAAATGCCCTCTGTCCATTTAAAAATCAGATTATTATTATTATTGCTATTGAGTTGTATGAATTCCTTATACATTTTGGATATTAACCCCTTATCTATTAGCTGGTTTGCAAATATTCTCTCCTATCCCATAGGCTGCCTCTTCATTCTGTTGACTGTTTCTATTGCTGTGCAGAAGCTTTTTAATTTGAGGTAGTCCTGCTTGTTTATTTTTGTTTTTATTGAGTGTGCTTTTAGTGTAATACCTAAAAAATGGTCACAGAGACCAATGTCATGGTGTTTTCCTCTAGGAGTTTGAATTTCAGGCCTTACATTTAAGTCTTTAATCCATTTCAAGTTAATTTTTGTAAGTGATATATATATATATATATATATATATAGAGAGAGAGAGAGAGAGAGAGAGAGAGAGAGAGAGAGAGAGAGAGCCAATTTCATTCTTTTGCATGTAAATATCCAGTTTTTCCAATACCATTTATTGAAATGACTATCTTTTCCCCACTGGGTATTCTTGGCTCTATTGTCAAATATTAGTTAAGTGTATTTGTATGGGTTTATTTATGGGCTCTGCATTCTATTCCATTAGACTGTGTGTCTGTTTTTATGCTAGCACCATACTGTTTTGATTATTATAGCTTTGTAGTTTAGTTTGAAACCAGAATGTGTGATGACTCCAGCTTTGTTCTTCTTTTTCAGGATTTCTTTGGCTATTCCAGGTCTTTTGCGGTTCCATATGAATTTTAGGAATTTTTTTTTTAAAGTTCTTTTTTAGGGCTTCCCTGGTGGTGCAGTGGTTGAGAGTCCGCCTGCCGATACAGGGGACATGGGCTTGTGCCCTGGTCTGGGAAGATCCCACATGCTGTGGAGCGGCTGGGCCTGTGAGCCATGGCCGCTGGACCTGCGCGTCCAGAGCCTGTGCTCCGCAACGGGAGAGGCCACAACAGTGAGAGGCCTGCGTACCGAAAAAAAAAAAAAAAAAAGTTCTTCTTTAAATTTGTGGTAGAATTCACCAGTGAAAGCATCCTGTCCTGGGGTTTTCTTTGGTGAGAGTCTTTTGATTATGGCTTCAATCTTCTTAGTCATCATTGATCTGTTCTATTGTTCTATTGTTGTCTATTTCTTAATGATTCAGTCTTGGTAGGTTGTATGTATGTTTCTATGAATTTATCTGTTCCTTCTAGGTTATCAAATTTGTTGTCATAGTAACCTTAGGATTCTTTGTATTTCTGTGGTACCAGTTGTAATATCTCTTCTGTCATCTACACTTTTGTTTTTTGAGTCCTCTCTTATTTTCCTTGGTTAGTCTAGTTAAAGTTTTGTCAATTTTCTTTATCTTTTCAAAAAACCAACTCAGTTTTATTGATTTTTTTTCTGTCTTTCTAATCTTTATTTTATTTATTTCTCCTCTAATCTTTTTTTTTATTTTCTTCCTTCTGCTAATGTTGGGTTTCTTCGTTTTTCTTTTTCTAATTCCTCGAGGTGTAAATTTAGGTTGTTTATTTGAGATCTTTCTCTTTTCTTAATGTACAAATTTATTGCTATAAACTTCCATCTTAGGACTGCTTTTGATACATCCCGTAAGTTTTGGTATGCAGTATTTTCATTTTTGTTTGTCTCAAAGTATTTTCTGATTTTCTTTTTGATTACTTCTTTGACTCATTGGTTATTCAGGAGTGTGTTGTTTAGTTTCCACATAATTGTGAAATTTGCAGTTTTTTCCTGTTACTGATTTCTGGTTTCATATCATTGCAGTTGGAATAGACACTAAATATGGTTTCAATCTCCTTAAATTTGTTAAAGCTTGCTTTGTGACCCAATATAGAATGTCCTGGAGAATATTTTGTGTGCACTTGAGAAAAATGTGTATTTTGTTGTTGTTGTATGGAATGTTCTGTATGTGTCTCTTACATCCATTAGGTCTATAGTGTTATTCAGGTGTGTTATTTATTAATTTTCTGTCTGGATGATCTGTTCAATGTGAAAAGTGGGGCATTGATGTTCCCTACTATTTTTATATTGCTATCTATTTCTCTCCTCAGTTCTGTAAATATTTGTTTAAAATACTTAGGTGTTCTAATGTTGGGTGCATATGGATTTACAATTGTTGTATATTCTTGATGAATTGACTGACCCCTTTACCACTATCTAGTATATTTCTTTTTCTCTTGTGACCAATTTTGACTGAAAGTCCATTTTATCTGTTACTCAATTTGCATGGAATATCTTTTTCCATCATTCACGTTCAAGCTATGTGTGTCCTTAAAGCTAAAGCGAGTGTCTTGTAGATAGCATGTTGTTGGATCTTATTTTTTTATCCATTCAACCACCTTGTGTCTTTCAATTAGAGAATTTAGTCCTTTTATATTTAAAGTAATTATTGATAGGTAAGGACTTACTATTGCCATTTTGTTAATTGTTTTCTATTTATTTTTTAGTTCCTTAGTTGCTTTTTTCCTTTCTTACTTGTCTTCTGTTGTGATTCTTTTTTTTTTGGTAATAATATGTTTTATCTTTTTCTTTATCTTTTGGGTAACCACTATAGGTTTTTTCTTTGTGGTTACTATGAGGCTTACATAAAACACCTTCTAGATGTAATATTTTTTTAAAAAGCTGATAAAGCTGATAACAGCTTACCTTAAACTGCATACAAAAAGTCTACAATTTTACTTCTCCCCCCATATTTTTTACTACTGATGTCATAGTTTACACCTTTTAATATTGAGCATTCATTAACATGTTATTGTAGCTATGGTTACTTTTACTATTGTTTTTTAATTTTTATACTTGAGATAAAAGTGATTTACTTACCACGATTACAGTATTAGGGTATTCTGAACTTGATTTTATATTTACCTTTACCAGTGAGTTTTATATGTTTTCATATTGCTAGTTAGCATCCTTTTGTTTCAACTTGAAGAAATTCCTTTAGAATTTCTTGTAAGACAGGTCTAGTGGCAATGAACTTGTACACATTAACCAGTTAAAAAAAAAAGAAATCATATAAAATCTACTCTCAGTCCTCAATAGAATTAAACTAGAAATCAATAACAGAAAGATAGCTGGAAAACCTCAAAATATTTGGAAATAAAACAACACACTTCTAGAGGAAACTTGCACAAGCCTCTTAGATAGCCTCATCCAGCAGAGGGCAGGCAGCAGAAGCAAGAAGAAATACAATCCTGCAGCCTGTGGAACAAAAACCACATTCACAGAAAGATAGACAAGATGCAAAGGCATAGGGCTATGGACCAGATGAAGGAACAAGATAAAACCCTAGAAAAACAACTAAATGAAGTGGAGATAGGCAACCTTCCAGAAAAAGAATTCAGAATAATGATAGTGAAGATGATCGAGGACCTCGGAAAAAGAATGGAGGCAAAGATCGAGAAGATGCAAGAAATGTTTAACAAATACGTAGAAGAATTAAAGAACAAACAAACAGAGATGAACAATACAATAACTGAAATGAAAACTACACTAGAAGGAATCAATAGCAGAATAACTGAGGCAGAAGAATGGATAAGTGACCTGGAAGACAGAATGGTGGAATTCACTGCTGTGGAACAGAATAAAGAAAAAAGAATGAAAAGAAATGAAGGCAGCCTAAGAGACCTCTGGGACAATATTAAACGCAACAACATTCGCATTATAGGGGTCCCAGAAGGAGAAGAGAGAGAGAAAGGGCTAGAGAAAATATTTGAAGAGATTATAGTCAAAAACTTCCCTAACAAACATAGTAAAGGAAATAGCTACCCAAGTCCAGGAAGTACAGAGAGTCCCATACAGGATAAACCCAAGGAAGAAACACACTGAGACACATAGTAATAAAATTGGCAAAAAT
Source organism: Stenella coeruleoalba (assembly GCF_951394435.1). NCBI lineage: Eukaryota > Metazoa > Chordata > Mammalia > Artiodactyla > Delphinidae > Stenella > Stenella coeruleoalba. Next base: position 32,272,128 of record NC_137161.1, read on the forward strand.
TAAATCAAAGAAAAATTGTTGAAAGCAGCAAGGGAAAAATGAAAAATAACATACAAGGTAACTCCCATAAGGTTAACAGCTGATTTCTTAGCAGAAACTCTACAAGCCAGAAGGGAGTGGCATGATATACTTCAGGTGATGAAAGGGAAGAACCTACAACCAAGATTACTCTACCCGGCAAGGATCTCATTCAGATTCGATGGAAAAATCAAAAGTTTTACAGACAAGCAAAAGCTAAGAGAATTGAGCACCACCAAACCAGCTCTACAACAAATGCTAAAGGAACTTCTCTAAGTGGGAGACATGAAAGAAGAAAAAGACCTACAAAAACAAACCCAAAACAATTAAGAAAATGGTCATAGGAACGTACATATCAATAATTACCTCAAACGTGAATGGATTAAATGCTCCAACCAAAAGACACAGGCTTGCTGAATGGATACAAAAACAAGACCCATCTATATGCTGTCTATAAGACACCCACTTCAGACCTAGGGACACATACAGACTGAAAGTGAGGGGATGGAAAAAGATATTCAATGCAAATGGAAATCAAAAGGAAGCTAGAGTAACAATACTCATATCAGATAAAATAGACTTTAAAATAAAGAATGTTACAAGAGAGAAGGAAGGACACTACCTAATGATCAAGGGATCAAACCTAGAAGAAGATATAACAATTACTAATATATATGCACCCAACAGAGTGGCACCTCAATACATAAGGCAACTGCTAACAGCTATAAAAGAAGAAATCAACAGTAACACAAAAATAGTGGGAGACTTTAACAACTTACTTACACCAATGGACAGATCAACCAAAATGAAAATAAATAAGGAAACACAAGCTTTAAATGATACATTAAACAAGATGGACTTAATTGATATTTATAGGACATTCCATTCAAAAACAGCAGATTAAATTTTCTTCTCAAGTGCACGTGGAATATTCTACAGGATAGATAACATCTTGGGTCACAAATCAAGCCACAGTAAATTTAAAAAAATTGAAATAATATCAAGCATCTTTTCTGACCACAAGGCTATGAGATTAGAAATGAAGTACAGGGAAAAAAACGTAAAAAACACAAACACATGGAGGCTAAACAATACGTTACTAAATAACCAAGAGATCACTGAAGAACTCAAAGAGGAAATCAAAAAATACCTAGAGACAAATAACAATGAAAACACGATGATCCAAAACCTATGGGATGCAGCAAAAGCAGTTCTAAGAGGGAAGTTTATAGCTATACAAGCCTACCTCAAGAAACAAGAAGAATCTCAAATAAACAATCTAAACTTACACCTAAAGGAACTAGAGAAAGAAGAACAAACAAAACCCAAAATTAGCAGAAGGAAAGAAATCATAAAGATCAGAGCAGAAATAAATGAAATAGAAACAAAGAAAACAATAGCAAAGATCAATAAAACTAAAAGCTGGTTCTTTGAAAAGATAAACAAAATTTGATAAACCATTAGCCAGACTCATCAAGAAAAAGAGGGAGAGGACTCAAATCAATAAAATTAGAAAAGAAAAAGGAGAAGTTACAACAGACACCGCAGAAATACAAAGCATCCTAAGAGACTACTACAAGCAACTCTATGCCAATAAAATGGACAACCTGGAAAAAATGGACAAATTCTTAGAAAGGTATAAGCTCCCAAGACTGAACCAGGAAGAAATAGAAAATATGAACAGACCAATCACAAGTCATGAAATTGAAACTGTGATTAAAAATCTTCCAACAAACAAAAGTCCAGGACCAGATGGCTTCACAGGTGAAGTCTATCAAACATTTAGAGAAGAGCTAACACCCATCGTTCTCAAACTCTTCCAAAAAATTGCAGAGGAAGGAACACTTCCAAATTCATTCTATGAGACCACCATCACCCTGATACCAAAAGCAGACAAAGATACTACAAAAATAGAAAATTAAGACCAATATCACTGATGAATATAGATGCAAAAATCCTCAAGAAAATACTAGCAAACAGAATCCAACAACACATTAAAAGGATCATACACCATGATCAAGTGGGATTTATCCCAGGGATAAATTGATTGATTGTGTATCAATCAATCTGATACACTATATTAACAAATTGAAGAATAAAAACCAAGTGATCATCTCAATAGATGTAAAGAAAGTTTTTGACAAAATTCAACACACATTTATGATAAAAGCTCTCCAGAAAGTGGGCATAGAGGGAACCTACCTCAACATAATAAAGGCCATATATGACAAGCCGACAGCAAACATCTTTCTCAATGGTGAAAAACTGAAAGCATTTCCTCTAAGATCAGAAACAAGACAAGGAGGTCCACTCTCACCACTATTATTCAACATAGTTTTGGAAGTCCTATCCACATCTATCACAGAAGAAAAAGAAATACAAATTGGAAAAGAAGAAGTAAAACTGTCACTGTTTGCAGATGACATGATTCTATACATAGAGAATCCTAAAGATGACACTAGAAAACTACTAGAGCTAATCAATGAATTTGGTAAAGTTGCAGGTTACAAAATTAATGCACAGAAATCTCTTGCATTCCTATACACTAATGATAAAAAATCTGAAAGAAAAATTAAGGAAACACTCCCATTTACCATTGCAACAAAAAGAATAAAATACCTAGGAATAAACCTACCTAGGGAGACAAAAGACCTGTATGCAGGAAACTATAAGACACCGATGAAAGAAATTAAAGATGATACCAACAGATGGAGAGATATACCATTTTCTTGGATTGGAAGAAGCAATATTGTGAAAATGACTATACTACACAAAGCAATCTACAGATTCAATGCAATCCCTATCAAATTACCAATGGCATTTTTTTCGGAACTAGAACAAAAAATCTTAAAATTTATATGGAGACAAAAAGACCCCAAATAGCCAAAGCAGTCTTGAGGGAAAAAAACAGAGCTGGAGGAATCAGACTCCCTGACTACATACTATACTACAAAGCTACAGTAATCAAGACAATATGGTAGTGGCACAAAAACTGAAACATAGATCAATGGAACAAGATAGAAAGCCCAGAGATAAACCCATGAACCTATGGTCAACTAATCTATGACAAAGGAGGCAAGGATATGCATATATATAGATAGATAATACACACACATATACATATGGAATATTACTCAGCCATAGAAAAGAATGAAATATTGCCATTTGCAGAAACACGAATGGGCCTAGAGATTATCACACTAAGTGAAGTGAGTCAGAGAAAGACACATGTCATATGATATCACTTATATGTAGAATCTAAAAAATAATACAAATGAATCTATGTATAAAACAAACTCTCAGACAAAGAAGACAAACTTATGGTTATCAAAGGGGAAAGGGAGCAGGGGAGGGATAAATTAGGAGTACGGAATTAACAGATCCAAACTACTATACATAAAATAGATAAGCAACAAGGGAGCTATACTCATAACACAGGGAGCTATACTCAAAACACAGGGAGCTATACTCAATATCTTGTAATAGCCCATAATGGAAAATAATGTGAAAAGAATAACTGAATCACTTTGCTGTACACCAGAAACTAACAATACATAAATTTCCATTTTTGGCTTAATTTACCTAAAATTGGATTCTGTTGCTTGCTATCCAGGACTCCTAACAGATTCAGATATTTTCATGCAGGAAAGAATAAGCTCGGAGAGGTTAAGTTGCAAAGGTCAGACAGTTAATAGGTGGCAGAGTGGAGATTCAAATGAGGTTCCAAAACCCAGATTTTCCCATTGCACTAACTTGAGAACTGTGGTTTCCCTAGTGCAAGGGAAAGGCGGCTGGGGTCAGGATTTATCACACATGCTCTTGCTCTAGTGAACTCTGCCTGCCTCAAAGGGAGTGTGGTATTGAAGCAAAAGCTGAACAAAGCAGGATAAAAACGAACAAGATTCCCAAGACCCGTATTTAATCTGGGGGCTCTGAGCATTGCAGTCCAAACTGGCCATGATGGCAGTTCTCTAAGTGGAGGGTGTACCCAGACCTTTTTCAGAAGACACATACCTGGGCCTCATGTGGGTAGATTTTTATTCTATATATCAATAAGATTTTCCTGGCTTCTTCAGAAAAGTGTTCATTCTTCACCGAGGTTCCCACAAAAAACAACACGAAAACTTAAAATACTGTGATGTAAATCATTGACTATAAGAGGTGGCCCTTAATGCACTCAGCTCAAAACAGCAGAGCATCTTCCTAGCAGAATGGCATTTTGTTTTCTTAGTAATAGTCTCTCATATCAGCCAGGATTGTGTGAATACTTTTATTTCTTTTTTTAATTAAAAAATTCAGTTTTGGGCTTTTTCTCTATATTTAATTTAGTTTAGACACTTTTTGATCCTTTACTAGTTGAAAATGTCACTGAAAAACACACAGGCACCAGGAAGAGAAAATTAAAATCAGTGACAAGTTTAACATGGTTTTTTGGGTACGAGCTCTATATAACACATTTTGCTAGTCAGTGTAAGGCTTTGAAAGGTGAAGCGTAGAGTGCCTCTGAGCTGGGGCAAAGATGGAAAAATGAGAGATACCAGATTATCCAAAGGCACAGCTTGTTAAGGGAACTGGAAATAGATTTTGAGAAACCATATACCCAGTAAATGGTCTGAATCATACATACTTGTCTCTTGTTAAACAGAAGGCAACTAACATTTAAGTCCAGAATGTTTTCATAAGGATGAGAGCTGGGAGGTACTGGAGTGGCTTGCACCCTCAGGAGACTTCACAGTCTAGGTGGTGGCATATTTTTGGCTTTTGTATCACTTTGGGCCTGAGTTGGGAATAAAGAAGCCAAATCTTACTGTTCCTATCAGAAACAGTTTCAGTAGGAGAGATAGAAGATGCCCCTAAAAAAAAGGCATCCAAAGGCTCAGAACACTGGCACTCTTGCCTTTGACTTTGAGGGAAAGGTGGGTGAGAGTTGGTCGGGGGAGGGTCATGCTAGCAGGAATTGCACAGGTACTTCTAGCCCCATCTTAGGATACCTGCACTCTCTTCACCACGCAATGCTCTCCCTGCCCCACTAGGGACGCTTTATAAGGAATGATGAGGATTAGAGTGCAGACAGGACCTGCAGGGGCCACTGGGCTTCCACATGGCAAAATTGGAATAGGGGCTGAAGGTGACCCCATGCAGTCATGCCATCTTTATTTGCTGACCCCCAGCACCCCAGTTAGAGATGAGGCTGGAGTGAAAGAAAGAGAGGAAAAGGCAGACAAGAGACAGCTGAGATGTGGTATTATAAATGTTCATGTTTATACTTACACTGAAAGGTAAGAAGTGAAGCAGTCTTTGAAAACAAACATGATTACCAAAGGGGAAAGGGTGGGGAGGGATAAATTAGGAGCTTGGGATTAACATATACACACTACCATATATAAAGTAGATAATCAACAAGGACCTACTGTATAGCACAGGGAACTCTACTCAATAGTCTGTAATAACCTATATGGGGAAAGAATCTGAAAAAGAATGGATATATGTATAACTGAATCACTTTTCTGTACACCTGAAACTAACACAACATTGTAAATCAACTATACCCCAATATAAAATAAAAATCAAATTAAAAAAAAAGTTAAGAAGTGAAGGAGTGAGCCCACCATTGACATTGTCCATGTCTGAAGGCCCAGTAGGTGCCATACCCTTTCTTCTAATTCCATTCTCCCAATTTCCATTTTGTTTTTAATGGCAAAGGCCATCTCTGATATTCATTATTGCCCCATGGTGTGTCTATTCCCATAGAATGCCTTTTGCTTTGTAATCTGCAACACTGGAGTTCAGACTGCAACTTTCCTGTTATTTAAGGCCAGCAAACTCAATCTGCTTCGCTGGATATTGAATTGCAGGGAGTTCAGAAGTCAGCATCTCCCCGTTTAACTTCTGCGCACCTTCCAAAGCTGGTTAACACCCTGACCTATCTGAAGCCCATCTGGTGGGCTCTACCTTCACAGAACTAGAGGCTGGCTTTTACCTCATGCCTTGAATTAGTGATTGTTGCTACTTTTATTGAAGTAGAACGTTTTCTTGATGGGACAACTACTATTTTCCACTTTTTCTTTTGCAGGCAGAACTTACCATTCTAAGGGGGGTCATTTTGCAATTGGACTGGTTTAGACAAAATCTGGCAACTCTCAGAACTAGTAAACAATAGTCTATCATCTTTTCTATGAATATATTTTATTGTAGTGAAAAACATAACATTACATTTACCCTCTTAACCATTTTGAAGTGTACAGTTCAGTAGTGTTAAACATATTTATCTTGTTGTGCAACAGATCTCTAGAATTTTCCATCTTGCAAAACTGAAACTCTAAATCCATTAAAATCTAGTCCCCCCTTCCCCTTCTCCCTGGCCCTTGGCAACCACTTTTCTACTTTCATCAACAGAGAAACATTAGGGGAAGTTATACTGAGTAGGCATGGGACTCAGATGATCCATCTCAAAGGCACCTGGGGATTAGTTTTTCACAGGGCCTTTGCCTCAGTCAGGCATCACTAGTTGCAACCACAAGAAATGCACTTGAACCAGCCCATGTCAAGGAGGGAAATCTAGTTGAGAGAGCCAGGCATATCTCATGGAACCCAAGTCAGAACTCTCAGGTCCAGAATCCCAGCTGGAGATCATTACGCAGCTTGTATCCCCACATTCTGGGGGCTCAGGCTCGTTTTCTGCACCCTCTCCTCTCTGTGTGTTTGCTCTGTTCTCTCTCCCTGTTCCAGACCCAGTTCTATCTGACTTCTCAGTTTTAAAGCCCAGGAATACTATGTGCCTGGAAGAAAGAGAATTTAACTCACCCAGCTCAGATCAGGCATACAGGGTGCATTTGTGTTAATTTGGAAAAGGCATCCTTCCTCCAGGCAGGCAGATGGAGCCCTGATCCAAGGCACACACTCAGGCTTCACTTGAGCCCACGCACTCCTTTCCTTGTGCAGGGTACAGCCCAGACAACAATACATGGCAGCCCTTGTCCACCTCTGGTCTAATCAGCTGTGGCTGGGTGACTGCAGGCAGAATTGTATGGACTCTCCCAAGCAGGCGAGTGGGGAGACAGCACTCCTCCTCTCTACCCTCCACCTCAGGAACAAAAACAGCTCTGGAACTTTCCACCCTACCTCTTTCAGGGGGATCATGTTACAGTGGGGCTGGAGATAATACTTTGTGTTGGCATATTCCACAAAGAAACTGTAACCTCTGTTTATATGTATGAAGAACGTGATTAAGTCCAAGTTGATATGTGTGTTACTATGTATAGCAAAGAAAAAGAAAGAGATCACCTGGGCTCACTTTCTGCCATCAGACAACTGAGAGAAATACAAGATGGTTTCTGAGCCTCAACGCCAAGAAACAAATGGCTTATTAAAGAAGGAACAGAAGTTCTCTTTCAGGAGGCTTTCATTCTAGAAACTGGTACCATCTGGGATAGTGTGGAATTGCGTCTGCTGGGAGAGGGAGCAGGAGTGAGGCAGGGTCTAGAGTGCTTCTCCTGGCCCTACTGAATGGACAGGGATACCTCACTCAGAAAAAGCAATCAGATCTTTCCTTTTAAAAGTCTGTTTGAACCCACTCCTATAAATTGGCTCACAGTCTTCTGAAATCTGTTTGTAATTGTCAATCCTTATTCCCATATTAGACATAAAAACCCATCTGTATTTTGGGAAAGCGCTGGCTTTCTGCATCTGTTTTGCCTCCCCACTCTCCACCCTCCCTCATATTTGACAAGACTCAGGCTGTGTCAGGAGTCCCTGCTTCCCTTTTCTCCCTGCAGAGCAGGCTCTCCTGATGGGTCATCAGTCACTCAGGCTTCAATTCTAGGCCCTTCTAATGACATGGAATTTCCCAATTTCCTTTGATGCTAACAGCCACTGATCCTCCCTCACCATCCCTTTACACCCAGTATAGCTGGACACACGTTTCAAAATTCATTCTATTAGCCTTTGTGAAATGACAAGGCATTGTCCTCCTCTTGTAGTTGGAGGTCAATATATTTATAGTTGACCTTAGAATATTCTTTGAGACATTGGGACTATTTGTAGGCTCTCTGTTTCAGATTTCATTGTCTATTTTCTGCCACAAAATAACCCTAATTTGATTCAATTCAAGGTGTTCGATACCACCTCTGGGCTGGATGGGGAAATCATGGCAGGAGATGCTGATGATCACATTTACAACTTGGGCATAATTGGTTGAATTGGCTATGTCCAGTTTGTGTAGCCTCTGAATCTCTTTTAACCCATCATCCTGGTGTGTTATCTTCTTGTCCAGAGAATATTGTTAAACAACATGTCTTATGTTGTGGGTGTGATGTGACTTAGGCAACTAACTGTTCAGTGGTGCCTTGGAAGATTTTAAAAGTCTAAGGAGAAAAACAGTTTGGCTCATTTTATAGATCTTTGGCTAAAAGAGCTGCAGAGGATTTGTAGGGGCGAGGTTGTAAAATGTAGACAAAATCCCAGAGCAGCAAAAGACCGTTATGGAAAAGTCACAATGTAGATGCAATGACTTTTCCATGCACATGGTTTAGGAGTCCTGGACTTGAGTCATAAAGCTGTTAGGATATGAGCGCCAAGTAACTCAGAACAGCAAACCAAGAATAGTCTTCAAAAGAGATTTTAAAGTATTTTCTGCTAGGCAGGCAGTGACAGAATAGGGAATCCTTGGAGTGCAGAGGGCTATTGAGAAAATTATTACATTATTTAATATCAAATTAAGTAGCTGAACACTTTCTGCAGTGTTTATTAAATTTCCAGGGTTCAGGATACACTCTGGAAGAGAAAAAAATTAAGCATTATTGGATAATTGTGAAGTTTGGTTGTCAGATCATTTTTTTTACATTATCTAAAATATGAAATTGTTATGGGTAGAAATTGCAGATGAATAAACATGTCTTCTGATGCTTTTGTATAGGATTGTTGTAGAATATGTATTAATGAGTGGATCACATGCTGTATTTTTGCTTCTCAATTACTCAAACTGCAGAATGACTTACATCTGTTGATACATTTATATACAGGCACATTTGGTGGGTCTGGTTCTCAGGCTTAGCTGTGCATTGGAGTCACTCAAAGAGCTGTGAAACAATTCTGATACCTGGGGACTACTCCCAGGGATTCTGACTTAATTGGTCTGGAATGTGGCTTAGGTATTGGGATTTTTAAAACTTCTCCAGATGATTCTAACATGCAGGAAAGTTTGAGCATTCCTCTAAGGGATTTTCATACTACTTTCAACCCTCTGCAGCAAAGTTAGTCTTTGAGGTCGAATTGATTGGCCTTCATTGAGGCTTGGTGTTTCTATTGAACAGTGTGTTTATGTTAACAACCCAACTAAAGAACATTTGGAATGTTCCAATGTATTCTTCAACTGTACATGTCTATCTTGTACTAAAATAAACATGTAGTTAAAAAGTCACAAGATATTGATTTTGAGTTCACTTAAATTTAGAATTTGCTGAAACTATTTTAAGTTTTTTGGAAAACACTGGTAAACTTTCAGCATAAATTTAGTTTATTTTAAAATTAATTAATTTTTTTTACATCTTTATTGGAGTATAATTGCTTTACAATGGTGTGTTAGTTTCTGCTTTATAACAAAGTGAATCAGTTATGCATATACATATGTTCCCATATCTCTTCCCGCTTGCATCTCCCTCCCTCCCACCCTCCCTATCCCAGCTCTCTAGGTGATCACAAAGCACCGAGCTGATCTCCCTGTGCTATGCGGCTTCTTCCCACTAACTATCTATTTTATGTTTGGTAGTGTATATATGTCCACGCCTCTCTCTCACTTTGTCACAGCTTACCCTTCCCTCTCCCCATATCGTCAAGTCCATGCCCTAGTAGGTCTGTGTCTTTATTCCTGTCTTACCCCGAGGTTTTTCATGACATTGTTTTTTCTTAAATTCCATATATATGTGTTGGTATACGGTATTTGTCTTTCTCTTTCTGACTTACTTCACTCTGTATGACAGACTCTAGGTCCATCCACCTCATTACAAATAGCTCAATTTCGTTTCTTTTTATGGCTGAGGAATATTCCATTCTATATATGTGCCACATCTTCTTTATCCATTCATCCGATGATGGGCACTTAGGTAGTTTCCATCTCCTGGCTATTGTAAATAGATCTACAATGAACATTTTGGTACATGACTCTTTTTGAATTATGGTTTTCTCAGGGTATATGCCCAGTAGTGGGATTACTGGGTCATATGGTAGTTCTATCTGTAGTTTTATAAGGAAGCTCCATACTGTTCTCCATAGTGCCTGTACCAATTCACACTCCCACCAGCAGTGCAAGAGTGTTCCCTTTTCTCCACACCCTCTCCAGCATTTATTGTTTCTAGAGTTTTGATGATGGCCATTCTGACTGGTGTGAGATTATATCTCATTGTAGTTTTGATTTGCATTTCTCTAATGATTAATGATGTTGAGCATTCTTTCATGTGTTTGTTGGCAGTCTGTATGTCTTCTTTGGAGAAATGTCTATTTAGGTCTTCTGCCCATCTTTGGATTGGGTTGTTTGTTTTTTTGTTATTGAGCTGCATGAGCTGCTTGTAAATTTTGGAGATTAATCCTTTGTCATTTGCTTCATTTGCAAATATTTTCTCCCATTCTGAGGGTTGTCTTTTGGTCTTGTTTATGGTTTCCTTTGCTGTGCAAAAGCTTTGCGGTTTCATTAGGTCCCATTTGTTTATTTTTGTTTTTATTTCCATTTCTCTGGGAGGTGGGTCAAAAAGGATCTTGCTGTGATTTATGTCACAGAGTGTTCTGCCGATGTTTTCCTCTAAGCGTTTGACAGTTTCTGGCCTTACATTTAGGTCTTTAATCCATTTTGAGCTTATTTTTGTGTATGGTGTTAGACAGTGATCTAATCTCATACTTTTACATGTACCTGTCCAGTTTTCCAAGAACCACTTATTGAAGAGGCTGTCCTTTCTCCACTGTACATTCCTGCCTCCTTTATCAAAGATAAGGTGACCATATTGCGTGGGTTTATCTCTGGGCTTTCTATCCTGTTCCATTGATCTGTATTTCTGTTTTTGTGCCAGTACCATACTGTCTTGATTACTGTAGCTTTGTAGTATAGTCTGAAGTCAGGGAGCCTGATTCTTCCAGCTCCGTTTTTCATTCTCAAGATTGCTTTGGCTATTCGGGGTCTTTTGTGTTTCCATACATATTGTGAATTTTTTTGTTCTAGTTCTGTGAAAAATGCCAGTGGTAGTTTGATAGGGATTGCATTGAATCTGTAGATTGCTTTGGGTAGTAGAGTCATTTTCACAATGTTGATTCTTCCAATCCAAGAACATGATATATCTCTCCATCTATTTGTATCATCTTTAATTTCTTTCATCAGTGTCTTATAATTTTCTGCATACAGGTCTTTTGTCTCCTTAGGTAGGTTTTTTCCTAGATATTTTATTCTTTTTGTTGCAATGCTAAATGGGAGTGTATTCTTGATTTCACTTTCAGATTTTTATCATTAGTGTATAGGAATGTCAGAAATTTCTGTGCATTAATTTTGTATCCTGCTACTTTACCGAATTCATTGATTAGCTCTAACAGTTTTCTGGTAGCATCTTTAGGAATCTCTATGTATAGTATGTCATCTGCAAACAGTAACAGCTTTATTTCTTCTTTTCTGATTTGGACTACTTTTATTTCCTTTTCTTCTGTGATTGCTGTGGCTAAAACTTCCAAAACTATGTTGAATAAGAGTGGTGAGAGTGGGCAATCTTGTCTTGTTCCTGATCTTAGTGGAAATGCTTTCAGTTTTTCAACATTTAGGACGATGTTGGCTGTGGGTTTGTCATATATGGCCTTTATTATGTTGAGGAAATTTCCCTCTATGCCTACTTTCTGCAGAGTTTTTATCATAAATTGGTGTTGAATTTTGTCGATAGCTTTCTCTGCATCTTTTGAGATGACCATATGGTTTTTCTCCTTCAATTTGTTAATATGGTGTATCACATTGATTGATTTGCGTATATTGAAGAATCCTTGCATTCCTGGAATAAACCCCACTTGATCATGGTGTATGATCCTCTTAATGTGCTGTTGGATTCTGTTTGCTAGTATTTTGTTGAGGATTTTTGCATCTATGTTCATCAGTGATATTGGCCTGTAGTTTTCTTTCTTTGTGACATCCTTGTCTGGTTTTGGTATCAAGGTGATGGTGGCCTCGTAGAATGAGTTTGGGAGTGTTCCTCCCTCTGCTGTATTTTGGAAGAGTTTGAGAGGGATAAGTGTTAGATGTTCTCTAAATGTTTGATAGAATTTGCCTGTGAAGACTTCTGGTCCTAGGCTTTTGTTTGTTGGAAGATTTTTAATCACAGTTTCAATTTCAGTGCCTGTGATTGGCCTGTTCTTATTTTCTATTTCTTCCTGATTCAGTCTTGGCAGTTTGTGCATTTCTAAGTATTTGTCGATTTCTTCCAGGTTGTCCATTTTATTGGCATAGAGTTGCTTGTAGTAATCTCTCATGATCTTTTGTATTTCTGCAGTGTCAGTTGTTACTTCTCCTTTTTCATTTCTAATTCTATTGATTTCAGTCTTCTCCCTTTTTTTCTTGATGAGTCTGGCTAATGGTTTATCAATTTTGTTTATCTTCTCTAAGAACCAGCTTTTAGTTTTGTTGATCTTTGCTATCATTTCTTTCATTTCTTTTTCATTTATTTCTGATCTGATCTTTATGATTTCTTTCCTTCTGCTAAATTTGGAGATTATTTGTTCTTCTTTCTCTAATTGCTTTAGGTGCAAGGTTAGGTTGTTTATTCCAGATGTTTCCTGTGTCTTAAGGTAGGATTGTATTGCTATAAACTTCCCTCTTAAAACTGCTTTTGCTGCATCCCATAGGTTTTTGGTCATCATGTCTCCATTGTCATTTATTTCTAGGTATTTTTTAATTTCCTCTTTGATTTCTTCAGTGATCACTTCGCTATTAAGTAGTGTATTGTTTAGCCTCCATGTGTTTGTATTTTTTACAGATCTTTTCCTGTAGTTGATATCTAATCTCTTAGCGTTGTGGTCAGAAAAGATACTTGATACAATTTCAATATTCTTAAATTTACCAAGGCTCGATTTGTGACCCAAGATATGATCTATCCTGGAGAATGTTCCATGAGCACTTGAGAAAATTGTGTATTCTGTTGTTTTTGGATGGAATGTCCTATAAATATCAATTAAGTCCATCTTGTTTCATGTATCATTTAAAGCTTGTGTTTCCTTATTTATTTTCATTTTGGATGATCTGTCCATTGGTGAAAGTGGGGTTTTAAAGTCCCCTAATATGAATGTGTAACTGTTGATTTCCTGTTTTATGGCTGTTAGTATTTGCCTTATGTATTGAGCTGCTCCTATGTTGGGTGCATAATTATTTACAATTGTTATATCTTCTTCTTGGATCGATCCCTTGATCATTATGTAATGTCCTTCTTTGTCTCTTGTAATAGTCTTTATTTTAAAGTCTATTTTGCCTGATATGAGAATTGCTACTCCAGCTTTCTTTTGGTTTCCATTTGCATGGAATTTCTTTTTGCATCCCCTCACTTTCAGTCTGTATGTGTCCCTAGGTCTGAAGTGGGTTCCTTTTTTTTTTTTTGGTGCTACGCGAACCTCTAGCAGCTGCGGCCTCTCCCATTGCAGAGCACAGGCCCTGGATGCGCAGGCCCAGCGGCCATGGGTCACGGACCCAGCCGCTCCACGGCATGTGGGTTCCTCCCGGACCGGGGCACAAACCTGCGTCCACTGCATTGGCAGGTGGACCCTCAACCACTGCACCACCAGGGATGGCCATGAAGTAGTCTCTGTGGACAGCATATATATGGGTCTTGTGTTTGTATCCATTCAGCTAGTCTGTGTCTTTTGGTGGGAGCATTTAATCCATTTACATTTAAGGTAATTATAGATATGTATGTTTGTATTCCCATTTTCTTAATTGTTTTGGTTTGTTATTGTAGATCTTTTCCTTCTCTTGTGTTTCTTGCCTAGAGAAGATCCTTTAGCAGTTGTTGTAAAGCTGGTTTGGTGGTACTGAACTCTCTCAGCTTTTGCTTGTCTATAAAGATTTTAATTTCTCCATCAAATCTGAATGAGATTCTTGCTACATAGAGTAATCTTGCTTGTAGGTTTTTCTCTTTCATCACTTTAAATATGTCCTGCCAGTCCCTTCTGGCTTGCAAAGTTTCTGCTGAAAGATCAGCTGTTAACCTTATGGGGATTCTGTTGTGTGTTATTTGTTGTTTTTCCCTTGCTGCTTTTAATATGTTTTCTTTGTATTTAATTTTTGACAGTTTGATTAATATGTGTCCTGGCATGTTTCTCCTTGGATTTATCCTGTATGGGACTCTCTGTGCTTCCTGGACTTGATTAACTATTTCTTTTTCCATATTAGGGAAGTTTTCAACTATAATCTCTTCAAATATTTTCTCAGTCCCTTTCTTTTTCTCTTCTTCTTCTGGAACCCCTATAATTCGAATGTTGGTGCATTTAATGTTGTCCCAGAGGTCTCTGACACTGTCCTCAGTTCTTTTCATTCTTTTTTCTTTATTCTGCTCTGCAGTAGTTATTTCCACTGTTTTATGGTCCAGATCACTTATCCTTTCTTCTGCCTCAGTTATTCTGCTATTGATCCCTTCTAGAGTATTTTTAATTTCATTTATTTTGTTGTTCATCATTGCTTGTTTCATCTTTAGTTCTTCTAGGTCCTTGTTAAGTGTTTCTTGCATTTTCTCTATTCTATTTCCAAGATTTTGGATCATCTTTTCTATCATTATTCTGAATTCTTTTTCAGGTAGACTGCCTATTTCCTCTTCATTTGTTAGGTCTGGTGGGTTTTTATCTTGCTTCTTCATCTGCTGTGTGTTTTTCTCTCTTCTCATTTTGCTTATCTTACTGTGTTTGGGGTCACCTTTTTGCAGGCTGCAGGTTCATATTCCCGTTGTTTTTGGTGTCTGTCCCCAGTGGCTAAGGTTGGTTCAGTGGGTTGTGTAGGCTTCCTGGTGGAGGGGACTAGTGCCTGTGTTCTGGTGGATGAGGCTGGATCTTGTCTTTCTGGCAGGCAGGTCCACGTCTAGTGGTGTGTTTTGGGGTATCTGTGACCTTATTATGATTTTAGGCAGCCTCTCTGCTAATGGGTGGGATTGTGTTCCTGTCTTGCTAGTTGTTTGGCATAGGTGTCCAGCACTGTAGCTTGCTGGTCATTTAATGAAGCTGGGTGTTGGTGTTGAGATGGAGATCTCTGGGAGATTTTCGCCATTTGATTTTACGTGGAGCTGGGAGGTCTCTTGTGGACCAGTGTCCTGAATTTGGCTCTCCCACCTCAGAGGCACAGCACTGACTCCTGGCTGCAGCACCAATAGCCTTTCATCCACATGGCTAAGAATAAAAGGGAGAAAAAGAAGAAAGAAAGAAAGAAAGAAAGAAAGAAAGAAAGAAAGAAAGAAAGAAAGAAAGAAAGAAAATAAAATAAAGTTAATAATATAAAAAAATAATTATTAAGAAAAAAAATTTTTTTAAGTAAAAAAAAAAACAAAAAACGGACGGATAGAATCCTAGGACAAATGGTGAAAGCAAAGCTATACAGACAAAATCTCACACAGAAGCATACACATACACACTCACAAAAAGAGGAAAAAGGGAAAAAATAATAAATCTTGCTCTCAAAGTCCAGCTCCTCAATTTGAGATGATTCGTTTTCTTTTCAGGTATTCCACAGATGCAGGGTACATCAGGTTGATTGTGGAGATTTAATCCGCTGCTCCTGAGGCTGGTGGGAGAGATTTCCCTTTCTCTTCTTTGTTTGCACAGCTCCCGGTGTTCAGCTTTGGATTTGGCCCCTCCTCTGCATGTAGGTCGCCGGAGGGCGTCTGTTCTTCGCTCAAACAGGACGGAGTTAAAGGAGCCGCTAATTCGGGGGCTCTCGCTCACTCAGGCCGGGTGGTGGGGGGGTACGGAGTGCGGGGCGAGCCTGCTGCGGCAGAGGCTAGCGTGACGTTGCACCAGCCTGAGGCGCGCCGTTTGTTCTCTTGGGGAATTTGTCCTTGGATCCCGGGATGCTGGCAGTGGCGGGCTGCACAGGCTCCCCGGAAGGGAGTTGTGGAGAGTGACCTGTGCTCGCACACAGGCTTCTTGGTGGCAGCAGCAGCAGCCTTAGCGTCTCATGCCCATCTCTGGGGTCCGCGTTGTTAGCCGCGGCTCGCGTCCTTCTCTGGAGCTCCTTTAAGCAGCGTTCTTAATCCCCTCTCCTCGCGCACCAGGAAACAAGAGGGAAGAAAAAGTCTCTTGCCTCTTCGGCAGGTCCAGACTTTTTCCCGGACTCCCTCCTGGCTATCCGTGGTGCACTAACCTCTTCAGTCTGTGTTCACGCCACCAGTCCTCTCCCTGCGCCTGTTTTGAAAAAGGTTATCATCTATGAAGAGGGATATTATTATTATTATTATTATTATTATTTTGTGATATGCGGGCCTCTCACTGTTGTGGCCGCTCCCGTTGCGGAACACAGGCTCCAGACCCGCAGGCTCAGTGGCTATGGCTCACGCGCCTAGCCGCTCCACGGCATGTGGGATCTTCCTGGACCAGGGCACGAACCCATGTCCCCTGCATTGGCAGGCGGACTCTCAACCACTGCGCCACCAGGGGAACCTGAGGGATATTATTTTTTAAAAACCTGGTAACAGTTTATATCTTGAACCAAAGTTTGTGAATTAGAGTAGTTCCTGTGTATCAGTTTGTTTTTGCTGCATAATAAATTGTCCCAAAACTTAGTAGCTTAAGAAATACTCATTATTTCTCATGAGTCTGTAGGTCAGCTCGGCCATTCTGCTGATCTGGGCTAGGCTTGGCTGATCTCAGCTGTGCTTGCTCATGTGGCTGAGGTCAGCTTGTGAGGTGGATGTGGACTAGTTGGTCTTAGATGGCTTCACTCATGTGTCTGCTGGTTTTCCAGTTGTGGACTGTGGTGACAGGAGTGCTGGGGCTGTGTGGTCTCTCACTGTCCAGCAGCCTGCATAGGTCACTCACATGGTTGTGTCAAGGTCCAAGAACAGTAAGAGAGCAAGTCCTAATGTGCACTTTTTTGGTCTCTACCTGTGTCATTTGGTACTGTCCTGTTGACAAAAGCAAGTCATATGGCCAGGTTCAGAGGTCATGTGAGAGGGCACCACCAAAGGGCATGGATAGAGAGGCATGGCTAGATAGGCATGGAGAGACAGGTTGGGCTCATTACTGCAAACAATTTACCAGGGTGCCTGCCACCTCAATGCTACCAATTCTTCCAGCATTCTGGGTTATTTTTCCTTTAGTTTGCAAATAGAACGGCTCAAACCCTCACCCCATAAATGCTGGGTATCCTATTATATTTCTTCCTCAGCATCTCCAGGGATCCATGGAGTGAGTGTGTATGCATGTGTGCATGCGTGTGTGAAAGGGAAGTGGTGTGGGAAGGAGCACTTACTTTCCTCTCTAACATTCTTGCATTTTCTTTTTTCACAGAATTATCGATGGATCCACCTCCAGTACTTGTCTTCTCCCAGACCTCAGTCTTGAAGCGTTAACCCTCAGATTACTTGTTAATTACAAAGGAGGAAAGGTAGCTTTACCAGGGAGTTATCTAGAAGGCATCACTTTAGGGAAGGGGTCAAACTTAACATTCCCAATCGTGGGACAAAATGACATCATGTGACCTCTAATGTGATGCACTGAGAGGGGCACAGTCCCACATTTGTGGTGCTCCTGACAAAAATGCATAAGCCAAATCTTGTTATGAGGGAAAAAGCCACACAAATACAGTTGAGGTACATTGTGCAAAATAATTGGTTTGGACACTTCAAAAAGCCAATATTATGTATGACAAAAAGTATCAAAATAACTATTCTAGATGAAAGAAGATTAAAGAGCCATGAAAATCAAATGTAGTGTGTGATCATAGAATGGATCTTCAATTGAAAAAGAAGCTATAATGATACTATTGGGAAGATCTGGGAAAAATATGAGTATGGACTATATATTTGATATTATTTATTGATATTACTTTGATATTATTTATTGATATTAAATTTGAGTATGGACTATATATTTGATATTATTATTTGATATTATTTATTGATATGGTGCTAATAATATCCTGGCTGTGTAGGAGAATACTCCTAGAAGACATATACTTAAGTTCAATTGTGCCATATTTTATATTCCACATATAAGTGATATGGTATTTGTCTTTCTCTCTGACTTACTTCACTTAATATGATAATCTCTAATTGTATCCATATTGTTGCAAATGGCATCATTTCATACATTTTTATGACTGAGTAGTATTCCATTGTATATATATGCCACACCTTCTTCATCCATTCATCTGTCAACAGACATTTAAGTTGTTTCCATGTTTTGGCTATCGTGAATAGTGCTGCTATGAACACAGGGGTGCATGTATCTTTTTGAATTATAGTTTTGTCCAGATATATGCCCAGGAGTGGAATTGCTGGGTCATGTGGTAATTCTACTTTTAGTTTTCTGAGGAACGTCCACACTGTTTTCTATAGTGGCTGTACCAACTTACATTTCCACCAACAGTGTAGGAGGGTTCCCTTTTCTCCACAGCCTCTCCAGCATTTGTTATTTGTAGAGTTTTTAATGATGGCCATTCTGACTGGTGTGAAGTAGTACCTCATTGCAGTTTTGATTTGCATTTCTCTAATAATTTGTGATGTTGAGCATCTTTTCATGTGCCTACTGGCCATCTGTATGCCTTCTTTGGAGAAATGTCTATTAAGGTCTTCTGCCCATTTTTCAATTGGGTTGTTTTTTGTTGTTGTTGAGTTGTATGAGCTGTTTGTATATTTTGGAGATTAAGCCCTTGTCTGTTGCATCATTTGCAAATATTTTCTTCCATTTCATAGGTTGTCTTTTTTTTTAAATGGTTTTCTTTGCTGTGCAAAAGCTTGTAAGTTTGATTAGGTCCCATTTGTTTATTTCTATTGCCTTGGGAGACTGACCTAAGAAAACATTGGTATGATTTATATCAGAGAATGTTTGGCCTATGCTCTCTTCTTAGAGTTTTATGGTGTCATGTCTTATGTTTAAGACTTTAAGCCATTTTGAGTTTATTTTTGTGCATGGTGTGAGAGTGAGTTCTAACTTCATTGATTTACATGCAGCTATCCAAATGTCCCAGCACCACTTGCTGAAGAGGCTGTGTTTTCCCCACTTTGTATTCTTGCCTCCTTTGTCGAAGATTAATTGACCATATGTGTGTGGGTTTCTTTCTGGGCTCTCTATTCTGTTCCATTGATCCTTATGTCTGTTTTTGTACCAAT
This sequence comes from Stenella coeruleoalba, assembly GCF_951394435.1. Classification (NCBI taxonomy): domain Eukaryota; kingdom Metazoa; phylum Chordata; class Mammalia; order Artiodactyla; family Delphinidae; genus Stenella; species Stenella coeruleoalba. The sequence continues at coordinate 32,291,465 of NC_137161.1, forward strand.
ACCACACTGTTTTGATTACTGTAGCTTTGTAGTATTGTCTGAAGTCTGGGAGAGTTATGTCTATTGCTTTGTTTTTGAAACAAATTGTTCTGTGAAAAATGTCATGGGTATTTTGATAAGGATCACATTAAATCTGTAGATTGCTTTGGGGAGTATTGCCATTTTAACAATATTAATTCTTCTAATCCAAGAACATAGGATATCTTTCCATTTCTTTGAATCCTCTTTAATTTCCTTTATTAATGTTTTATAGTTCTCAGCATATAAGTCTTTCATCTCCTTGGTTAGGTTTATTCCTAGGTATAATTTTTTTGTTGCTGTTTTAAAAGGTATTGTTTTTTACATTCCCTTTCTGATATTTTATTGTTAGTATAAAGAAATGCAACCAATTCTTGAATGTTAATCTTGTATCCTGATACTTTCCTGAATTCATTTATTAGATCTAGTATTATTTGTATGAAGTCCTTAGGGTTTTCTATCAATATATATTGTAATCTTGTCATCTGCATATAGTGACAATTTTACCTCTTCCCTTCCAATTTGGATACTTTTAATTTTTTTTTCTTGTCTGATTGCTGTGGCTATGATTCCAAAACTATGTTGAATAGAAGTGGTGAGAGTGGGCACCCTTGTCTTGTTCCAGATTTTAGTGGGAAGCCTTTTAGCTTTCCACTGTTGAGTATTATGTTGGCTGTGGGTTTGCCATAAATGGGTTTTATTATGTTGAGATATGTTCCCTCTATTCCCACTTTGGTTAAGAGTTTTTATCATGAATGGATATTGAATTTTGTCAGATGCTTTTTCTGCATCTATTGAGATGATCATATTTTTTTACTCTTCTTTTGTTAATGTGGTGTATTACATTGATTGATTTGCAAATGTTAAACCATCCTTATGAACTTGGAATGAATCCCACTTGGTCATGGTGTATGATCTTTTTATGTGTTTGCTAGTATTTTGTTGAGAATTTTTGCCTCTATATTCATCAAAGATATTGGCCTGTAATTTTCTTTTCTGATGGTATCTTTGTCTGGTTTTTGTATCAGGGTGATGGTGACTTCATAGAATGTCTTTGGAAGTGTTCCCTCCTCTTCAATCTTTTGGAAGAGTTTGAGAAGAATTGGTATAGATGCTACTTTGTATGTTTGGTAGAATTCGCCTGTGAAGCCATCTGGTTCTGGACTTTTGTTTGTAGGGAGTTGTTTTTTGTTGTTTTTTGGTTTTAATTACAGATCCTATTTCACTTCTAGTGATCAGTCTGTTCAAATCACCTATTTCTTCTTCATTCAGTTTTGGTGGGCTGTATGTTTTTAGAAATTTGTCCATTTCTTCTAGGTTGTCAAATTTGTTGGCATATAATTGTTCATAGTATTCTCTTATTTTTTTTGTATTTCTGCATTATCAGTTGAGATTTCTCCTTTTTCATTAAAAAATATTATTTATTTATTTATTGATTTTGGCTGTACTGGGTCTTCGTTGCAGTGCCCAGGCTCTTCATTGTGATGAATGGGCTCCTCTAGTTGTGGCACATGGGCTTCTCTAGTTGCATGCACAGGCTCTCTAGTTGCAGCACACAAGCTCTAGAATGTGTGGGCTTAGTAGTTGCAGTGCGTGGGCTTAGTTGCAGTATGTGGGATCTTAGTTCCCTGACCAGGGATCAAACCCGGGTCCCCTGCATTGGGAGCATGGAGCTTTAAACACTGGATCACCAGGGAAGTCCCCCTTTTCATTTCTTATTTTGTTTACTTGGGTTCTCTCTCTTTTCTTCTTGGTGAGCCTGGCCAGAGGTTTGTCAATTTTGTTTATCTTTTCAAAGAAACAGCTCTTGGTTTTACTGATTTTTACTATTGTTTTTAAAATCTCTATTTTATTTATTTCCTCCCTGATCTTTATTATTTCCTTCCTTCTGCTGACTTTAAGTTTTGTTTGTTATTCTTTTTCTAACTCTTTTAGGTGGTAGGTTATGTTGTTATCTGAGACTTTTCTTGTTTTTTGATGAAGGCCTGTATTGCTATGAACTTCCCTCTAAGAACTGCGTTTGCTGCATCCCATAGATTTTGTATGGTTGTGTTTTCATTGCCTTTTGTCTAAGGTACTTTTAAATTTCCTTTTTGGTTTCCTCATTGATCCATTTGTTTTTTAGTAGCATGTTGTTTAGTCTCTATGTAGTCGTTTTTTTCTCATTTCTTTTCCTGTGGCTGATTTCTAGTTTCATTCCATTGTGGTCAGAGAAGATGCTTGAAATAATTTCTATACTCTTAAATTTGTTGAGGTTAGTTTTGTGCCCAAGTATGTGGTCAATCGTAGAGAACTTTCCATATGCACTTGAAAAGAATGTGTATTCTGGTTTTTTTGGATGTAATATGCTGAAAATATCAATTAAGTCTGTTTTATTTTATCATTTAGGATCTCTGTTGCCTTACTGATTCTCTGTCTGGAAGATCTGTCCATTGATATGAGTGGGGTGTTAAAGTTTCCTGCTATTATCAATTCCCATTGATTTCTCCCTTTATGTCTGTTAGTATTTATTTTAGGTATTTGGGTACTCCTATATTAGGTGCATAATTTGATGAATGTAATATCCTCTTTTTATATTAATCTTTTTATCATTATATAGTGTCCTTCTTTATCTTTCTTTATAGTCTTTACTTTAAAGTCTATTTTGTCTGATATGAGTATTGCAACTCCCACTTTCTTGTCATTTCTGTTTGCCTGAAATATCTTTTTCCATCCCCTCACTTTCAATCTATGTGTGTCTTTTGCCCTAAAGTGGGTCTCTTGTAGGTAACATATTGTAAACTCTTGTTTTTTTTTCTAGTCTGCTACTCTATGTTTTTTTATTGGAGCATTCAGTCCATTGACTTTTAAGGTAATTATTCATACTTATGTATTTATTGCCATTTCAAACCTTGTTTTCCAGTTGATTTTTTGTTTCTTTCTTGTTCCTTTGTATTTCTTTTTGTGGCTTGATGACTTCCTTTTATTTTATTCTTGTGTACTCTTATTTTTGGTTTCTGTCAATCTGTTGTATGTTTTTGATTTGTGGTTGCCCTGTTTTTCAAGTATGTTAATCCCTCCTATATCTTACTTTAGACTGATAGTCATGTAGGCACAAACACATTCTAAAAAAAAGAAAAAGAAAAAGAAAAAGAATCTGCATTTTCTTACTCTCCTTCCCCACATTTTATGATTTTGATGTCCCTTTTTACATCTTCATGTTTATCCTTTTGCTGTTCCTTGTGTTTATCATTGCTCTCACAAATAGATTTTTTTCTTTTTTTTGACCTGTATAGTGGGTAATTTAAGTGATTTACTTTCCAGTTGTGATTTCCTCTTTCCTATATCTTCTTGCTCCTTTTCTATTTAGAGATAACCTTTCAATACATCTTTTAGGATAGGTTTAGTATTGATGTATTCTTTTAGTTTTTGTTTGTCAGAGAAATTCTCTATTTCTCCTCTTATTCTAAATGATAAACTTGCTAGGTAGAGTATTCTAGGTTGCAGATTTTTCTCATTCAAGATTTTGAATAAGGATGTCCCTGGTGGCACAGCAGTTAAGAATCCACCTGCCAATGCAGGAGACATGGGTTCGATCCCTGGTTCAGGAAGATTCCATGTGCCGCGGAGCAACTAAGCCCGTGAGCCACAACTACTGAGCCTGTGTGCCACAACTACTGAAGCCCACGTGCCTAGAACCCATGCTCTGCAACAAGAGAAGCCACCATAATGAGAAAAATGTGCACCACAATGAAGAGTAACCCCCACTCGCTGCAACTAGAGAAAGCCCATGGGCAGCAATGTAGACCCAACACAGCCAAAAAATAAATAAATAAAATAAATAAATTTAAAGAGAGTATAATATATATATAAAAAAGACTTTGAATATATTTTGCCACTCCCTTCAGGCCTGCAGTGTTTCTGTACAGAAATCAGCTGATAGCCTTATGGGGGTTCCCTTGTAACTACCTCTTTGTTTTTCTCTTGCTCCCTTTATTTATTTAATTAATTTAAAAAACATCTTTATTGGAGTATAATTGCTTTACAATGGTGTGTTAGTTTCTGCTTTATAATGAAGTGAATCAGCTATACATATACATATATCCTCATATCCCCTCCCTTTTGTGTCTCCCTCCCACCCTCCCTATCCCACCACTCTAGGTGGTCACAAATCACCTAGCTGATCTCCCTGTGCTATGTGGCTGCTTCCCACTAGCTATCTATTTTACATTTGGTAGTATATATAAGTCCATACCACTCTCTCACTTCATCCCAGCTTACCCTTCCACCTCCCCATGTCCTCAAGTCCATTCTGCATGTCTGTGTCTTTATTCCTGTCCTGCCCCTAGGTTCTTCAGAGCCACTTTTTTTTTTTTTAGATTCCATATACATGTGTTACCATATGATATTTATTTTTCTCTTCTGACTCACTTCACTCTGTATGACAGACTCTAGGTCCATCCACCTCACTACAAATAACTCAATTTTGTTTCCTTTTATGGTTGAGTAATATTCCATTGTATATATGTGCCACATCTTCTTTATCCAGTCATCTGTCAATGGATATTTAGGTTGCTTCCATGTCCTGGTTATTGTAAATAAAGCTGCAATGAACATTGTGGTACCTGACTCTTTTTGAATTATGGTTTTCTCAGGATATATGTCCAGTAGTGGGATTGCTGGGTCATATGGTAGTTCTATTTTTAGTCTTTTAAGGAACCTCCATGCTGTTCTCCATAATGAGTGTATCAATTTACATTCCCACCAAAAGTACAAGAAGGTTCCCTTTTCTCCACACCCTCTCCAGCATTTATTGTTTGTAGAATTTTTGATGATGGCCATTCTGACCCGTGTGAGGTGATACCTCATTGTAGATTTGATTTGCATTTCTCTAATGATTAGTGATGCTGAGCATCCTTTCATGTGTTTGTTGGCAATCTGTATGTCTTCTTTGGAGAAATGTCTATTTCTCCAAAGGTCTTCTGCCCATTTTTGGATTGGGTTGTTTGTTTTTTTGATATTGAGCTCTATGAACTGCTTGTATATTTTGGAGATTAATCCTTTGTCAGTTGCTTTGTTTGCAAATATTTTCTCCCATTCTGAGGGTTGTCTTTTCATCTTGTTTATGGTTTCCTTTGCTAAAGTATCATTTGTTTTGAAGTTGCACTGTGATAAGTGAATGTAAATTTAAACTGCATCCCCCCAACCCGTGTGGAAAACTAGACTTATTTTACTGTGTGCTTGTTAGAATATTTTAATCTGTGGACTCCTGTCTATTCAGTGTCAAGAATGGCACAGACATTCTCTCTTCAATAACATTTTTGCACTATTTTCTCTGTTTTTATTATCTTCCTTCTACTTTCTTTAGGTTTCTGCGTTCCTTAATCCTGGCCTTTTTGTATGCTGTTTCATCTGTCTGGAATGCACTTCTCACCATGCCCTCTCCCTTTTTCCCCCAAATCAAATAACTTTTATCCCACCTCTTTTGATCCCCAATTCGATGTACCCAATTCTCATAACATATAAAACTGTAAGGAGGGCGAGGCCAGGAGGGTGTATTCTGTTCCTTTGTATATTTCAAAATCCTAGCACAGTACAGGACACAGTTAATTCATGACATGTTGGTTGGCTGATTTTGATACATGAAAAAGTTGGAAGGTCACCATAGAGCAGGAAATCAGAACTCTGGTTCAGGGGAAAGGGTGGTGAACATGGGACAGTCTTATTGGGTAATACACTGCACATATGGAGACATAAATTACGTGAGCAAATGGCAACTGTGATCTCAGAAATGATAGCTTATAGTTTCCATTGTGTGACAGCCACTGTGCTAAGCACTTTAATTTGTTGTTTTGATTCATGGTTGTCAGTTAAAAATTGTTGCCCACCATCTGGTTCTGGAAGAAAGAAGTCACTAGCTACTGCAGTTGCTGACCTTCAACACACCCTGAAAGGAGTTCAGGGTGGAGATCAGGGAAAAACTGGCAGAACAGGCCTTCAGAAAATTAGATATTTTCAGGAGAAGATTTTATAAGCCCAGTTTCTTGCATATTCTCATATGTAGAAAAACACATAAATTATTAATGGAGGCATTTGCTTCTTGTGACTAGTAGTAACCTTCTGCCAAAATATGTGCTTGACTGCACGTACCCCTTCACCAAAGTCACATATATACTGACCTCCACTCTTACCTCTTTAGAGCAGTTCCTCAGAGCCATCTGAGATACTGTCTCCCGGGCTATCATCCTCATTTTGCCCCAAAGAAAACTTCACTCACAACTCTTGCTGTGCATTTTTTTCAGTTGACATGCTGAAAAGAGTACGATGAGGGAAGTAGTATGATTCTCATTTTCCAGCGAGGACACCGGGGCTGAGTGCAATGGTGAGCGGGGCAGCTCCGTGGGGCCTGGAGTCACGGCTGGGCTGACTACAGGGAGTACTTGGAGACCCCCAATGTTCTATGGTCCCAGAAGGGCGCTGGTGGAGCACACAGGACCAGGTTGCTTATGACCATCGTTTTGAATGTGTTGTTTGGCCAATGCCACAACTAAAACTTGCTTTTTTCTGGAAAATGTGTTTTCTGTGGTATCTGGGTAGTCTTGTAGCCCAGCCAACCCTAAATCAAAATCACTCTTGGGCTTTGGAATCAGCTCTGGGCCAGTATTTACATAACTGATGACTTTTAAGAGTGGTAGATAGTAATTGTATTTACATTTGAAGTATTATTCACCCAGTCCTCAGGGAATATTGAAACATTCTTACACTTCTCAGGTAATTTGCAAATGTCTTAAATGTCAATATGGGAAAAAGTTAGTGACATATGAAGAATCTCTCCACATTCATGTCCTTATAATAATGGAGGGAGCCCATAATTCCTGCAAAATTGTAAAACCACATTTTTTATGGAATACACCTGACAAACCTGACAGATTTTTCTGATCATAACAATTTTGTTTTGGTTTGATATATTTTGGTATTTTGAAGAGTTGTGATTTTCTTACAAAATATGTGATACCAATTATGATAGCAAAGTGCTCTCCCTCTTTGCGATTCTGAACTGAGAGTAAACTAAGGTAGTGGGAGCAACTACCTTCTGAATGTAGACATCAAATACGGGCTTTGTTTTCTTGATTGTCAAGGTCACAGTGGGCAGAATGAGTGGCTTTCTCAAAATTGGGTGGGAAAATTGAGACTACTGATTTCCAAGGTAGCTTTATATTTGGGCAGGGGGGAAAGAATGTGGGAAGCACAGGTCATGCAATGTGACAGTCACCTGTACTACTCCCTCCAGAACAGTCTTAGCATGCCTGCCTAAGCTGGAACCCCTTTCTGAGAGGTTCTTATATAAAGCTCAATATTATAGGTCGATTATTTCTCCCCAAAAGATATGTTGAAATCTTAACCCCTGGTACCTGTAAATGTAACCTTATTTAGAAACAAGATCTTTGCAGATGTCATCAAGTTAAGATGAGGCTATTAGGATGGACCCTAATCCAATTAACTGTTGTTCTTATAAGAAGAGGGAAATTTGGACACAGAAACACACACAGAGTATAGATGGTCATGAGGAGATGGAGGCAGAGATTGGAGTGATGTTGCCACAGGCAAGGAACACCTGGGCCCACCAGAAGCTGGAAGAGGCAAGGAAGGATCCTCCCCTAGAGCTTTCCAAGGGAGCATGGCCTTGTCAATGTCTTGGACTTCTAGCCTCCAGGACTGTGAGAAAACAAATTGCTATTGTTATAAGCCACCCAATTTGTGCTACTTTGTTACAACAGCCTTAGTAACATAATATAGTAAGTGACTCTCAGCATTGACTGGTATTTAGAAATAGCTGGGGAGCTCATAGATGGCAATAATGCATGCCCCCCGGCAAGCCAATAGAATTTCCATGGTTTTAGCTTTGGCCTGGGTATTTTTATATGCCCTCCTCCTTCCCTCTCTTCCCCCAGGTAATTCTAATGTGCAGCCAAGGCCAAAAACCACTGGTAAGGTCATCATTCTTTGTACCCCACACTCATTTTTCTCAGACTACTACTAATGAGGCCAATGATCAGCACCTCTGACCCACAGGTAGGTATGATCTGGCTTTTGAAGTGCAAGGACTGCCCTACAAGAATAGCCTATGCAGGAAAGTTTATGTTCTGACCCAATCAAATCTTCTGTTGGGGAATTTAAATGTAGGATCTAGAAATATAAGTGAAGAGCAGGCAGCAGGAGAAGTCTCACCAAGCAGAAGACATGAGGAAGTAGAAGGTATGGGGCAGAAAGGTCAGTGGTGGGAGAGTGGGGAAGGAGCTAAATAGAAGAGCAGAGAAGGAGATGTTGAGTCTGAGATGAGAGGACTTCCTGAGATCCTGTAGTGTCCTAAGAGCTGCCAGCAGATAACCAGCTGCAGCGCCTGCATTAGGGGTGAAGAACACTCCACTCTTTATCACCTTGTTATTCTGTGGCTCTGCGGATTGGCATCAACATCACCCGGGGGCTCCTTAGAAATGCAGGATATTGGGTCCTACCCTGGACCTCCTGACTCAGGAGCTTCATTTTTCCAAGTTCCCCAGGTGATTCATTTGCTCAACTTTGTCAAGTACAGCTATGTAAGGCCTGGCTGAGCAGCTCCTGGTATTATTTCCTGGGCTGCTTTACCCCCTGTTTCTCCTTAAAAAATCCAGGTCTCCTGAGGCAATCTGAATGGGGCTCTGTTTCTTGCAAACTGAAAGATCTTCTGCTCCAATGGAAGGGAGAAATAATTTTCTGTGTAAGAGCTGTATAAAGTTGGAGAGATTTTGAAAATAAGTCTGGGCTCAGGAATTGCTGCAGGCTGCCTGTGTCCTTCATTCAGTGCTTTCAATAATATCTTGTCCTATAGAGGCAAAGCTCTACATATATCTTTAGTTCAGTGGCTCTCAAAGTGTAATCCCTGGACCAGCAGCTTCTGTATCATCTGGGAATGTGTTAGAAACACAGATTCTCAGGCCCCACCACAGACCTACTGAAGCACACACTGTGGGTGCAGCCCAGCCGTCTGGGCTTAAAGAAGCCTCCAGATGCTGGTCATACTTGGTGTTAAGAACCATTGCTCGAGTTCACTGGTTTTATAACACTCATTCACTCATCTTCAGAACTACTGGGCAAAGATCACATCTAATCCATCAATTAAAATACTGGTGGGACAGCTCTGTTTGTGATAATGCCAAACTGAAAGTGACTCAAATGCCCACAATGGCAGAATGGATAAACAAATTGAGGTATATTCCCACACTGGAATATAGATATGAGGATGAATGATTTAGAGCTACAGACAAAATATTGAATGAAAGAAGCCAGACAGAAAAGAGTACATATTATATGATTCCATTTATGTAAAATACAAACACAGACTCAAGAAATCTCTGTTGTGATGCTTTGCACATGATGCTTCACCTCCTTGGGAAACTGTCCCCACCCCAGCCTGCCCCACTACACTTCTCTGTCTAAATCCTACGCATCCTGCCATTCTTGGCTTAACCATACCTTCTCATTTGCCTTTCTCTGTCACCACATTCAGAAGTCATCGTGGAGGGAGAAGTGCCTGGACGAAGGCACGAGGAGGACTTTTGGGGGAACTGGTAATGATCTGTTTCTTGCAGTGAGTGCTCATGATGCTGGTGTGTTCATTTTGTAAAAGATGTGTCAAGCTGTACCCTTAGCATTTGTGCACTTTTCTGTATCTGTGTTATTATACTTCCATAAAAATTTCTAAAAATACTGGTGGGTGTTGTAAGATGTTTGAGTCCTGATGTGATTTTCCTACAGCCTGTTTTTTATAGTCTATAATTTGGGGTTTGGGTCCAATCTTGTTTTCAATGCATGGACTCAGGAATTTAGTGACCCAAATGGTTGTGTGAATTAATCTCCAAAACATCACTTGTAACAGAGTATTAACACTTGAAAATGATTAGAAGTTTATAAAGTATTCTAAAATACAGCTTGCTAATGTTTCTAAGTTCTGCAATACAATTATTTTTCATCCATGAACATCACCCAATTTTTTTTTCTGAAATAGTGGTTTTACCTTTTTTTTTTTCTGGTGGTTGGGGGGCTTTTAAATCATCTTTGGAATTCTGTGGAGGAGAAAACTTTTGTGTGACTATCTGTTCTCCATAAGCCCATTTAGTAAGCACATGGGCAGAGCTTTTGAGGAAGTGATTTTACTGAGTAAGGTGACAATCTAGGAGATGTTATAAACTCACAATGAAGACATTTACAAACCATTACAGCTTCTTTCCAAAGAGTTCAAATACTTATTACAAATGCACAGCCTAACCTGCATTTTATTTTTTAAATTTTTTTTACTTTTTGCGATACGTGGGCCTCTCACTGCTGTGGCCTCTCCCGTTGCGGAGCACAGGCTCCCGACGCACAGGCTCAGCGGCCAAGGCTCACAGGCCCAGCCGCTCCGCGGCATGTGGGATCTTCCCGGACCGGGGCATGAACCTGTGTCCCCTGCATCGGCAGGCGGACTCTCAACCACTGCGCCACCAGGAAAGACCCCTAACCTGCATTTTAGATAAGTAATCAGAAAGAGGGAGGAACAGAAAAACAGATCAGCGTAATCAGTGATTAATCAAAACCAAAATGACATGGTGCAACCCACTGCCGTTATAGTTTACAAGATAGTTGAAGGAAGAATAATAAGAAAGAATAACCCTTTTGAGAGTTGCAAGGTCTGGTTTTATTTCCATTAGTCAGACTGAGGTTTAATGGAAAATCCTATCACAACTCTGTCCAAATGGGATTCCTGGGGTTTGAGGTGAAAAGAACGTTCAAGGTCCATTTGGGTAATCTGCTTCTTTGACAGGTAAGTGAAATGAAGCCCAGAGAGGCTGAGTGGTCTGCCCAAGGTCACACACCTGGTTAGTGTGTGGTTGGCTGGACTCAGGTTGTGAACTTGTTTGTCTGGGCTTTTTCCACTGACAAGCTGAAAGCTCTGCAGAGAGCTGGTCCTGGTGGAGAGGGAAGAGAAGTGATGGGAGTCCCAAGAGCCTAAAACAGAAGCAAGCCATTCTCAGAACTGGGATGGGTCCACTATGGAAGATGGGGACATTCCTATCCTGCGTCCTTGACTGTTTTTCCTGGAGCATATTCAGACTGAATTCCTTCTGTCTCCTGTGGATTTTCTTCCTCTTTCTATTTGTCTCTACTAATTCAATTCAGTGCACAATGTTTTGAGAGCCATTTACTAGGCACTTAGCTAGATATTGGAGACTTGGCAGTGAGCAACCCTGTGCTTACCCTCATGATTCTGAGCAAGGACAGATATTAAATAAACCATAATGAGGGAGAAATGCAGGGTTGACAGATGGAAAACTGGTTGACAGAGAGAGACTTCTGAGAAGTTTCATCAAAGCCAGGAATGGCAGGATGTGTTGACATCAGACAAAGAAGAACAGGGGACAGGTTGGGCTGGGGATGATGTCCCAGGCAGATGGAACAGCACAAGCAAAGCCTGGACTCAAGAGAAACAGTGTCCCCACCAAGGAGACTGCTGAGTCTTTGTCCCTCAAGGCAGGAACTGCTCAACTCCCAGGACTCTGAACCAATAAATTTTTTAATATGTAAACTCTTAAAACAGTATTAAATGTACTTTAGGAGATAAGTAAAGCTAAAACACAATTATTTACATAAAAATTTCCTTCCAGAAAAATACAAGGGAAATTTAAAAAATTCTTACTGTCCTCAAAGAGTCTTTGTCCCCTCTTCTGCATGCTCCAATAGGCATGTACAGAATCTCTGGGTGTAGTTTGATTAAAATATTCAAGTTTTGAAAGTAGTATTAAAATATAAAGACATACCTATTGCTTGCATGATGCAAGTGATCCATCCTATAAGATGTTCTGGAACAAGTGATAGGAAGTTCAAATATATATAGGATTCTGTGTCCATACACTTCCCTCACCCCCACTACTAAAGAGGGAAAGTGTGGGGGCTATTTATGATTTATATCCATGTTACAGTGGTCAGAGTTTCAGATGGAGAATAATCTGGAAACCAACTGATTCTAGGAAAGGCTGGAGATATTAACATATCACAGTCTTGAGAAGAGGTGATTTGGGTAGGAAAAAATTTTTATTATACCAGTCAGGGAAATTGGTTTCAACCAACAGAACCTACCACTGGCTGTCTTAAGCCAAACTGATTGAAAGGGGATTTGGTTTTAAATAAGGATTAGGGTTGGAGATTGGGCAGAAATTAAGAGAAATGCAGCCCTGGTCAGGACATAGGAAATGTCTGGTACAAACACTGCTAATATCTCCACATTTCCTCTCTATGTTTATGGCACTTGCCCAATTCCTGTATCAAGAAAACCTCTGACTGGTTGACAAGTCACATGCTGGGACCCTTGTATGTGGGGGAGCCCAGGAGGAGAAAGAGGGAAGCTGGCACTGGGAAAGGCCCTATACCAACACTGCACAATATTGGGAATACCCAAATTGGGTATACAGACAACTGTTGTCATTTCTTGCTTATTTTCTGTCTCTTGCCCCTGGAATATCACCTCTTCAACAACTGCCCACTGTTGTCCACTGCTGGCTCCCTAAGCCTTGAATAGTAGACAATCAACAAATACTAGTGGAATGTCTGAATGAATGAACATTTAGGACATGTGAACAGATTCCACATTGCTCCATGTATAGACAAGGATGAGTGTGTCATTGTTATAAAGATGTGGATTTTGGCTCAAAAAGGAAGAATTTTCTACCAACCAGAGTTGTCAAATAACATTAAAGTCCATCTCATGAATATAGGTCTCCAGGTTTGGAGGTGGCAATGGGATTTCATCATTGACATCCATTGCTCCTTCCTGCAGTAACAGCCACTGGAAACTTTTGTTTGGGGCTTGCTTCCCCCACTCTCAGGCCATGTGTTTTCTGGAAAGTTCACTCCACCTCCAAATCCAGAGGCTAATCTGATTGGTAAATTCCATCCCCTGGTCACAGTGATTAGTTCAAGGAAATGGATGTGAGCCAAATCGGGTCAAGCAGGGCCAAATGGGATACTCCTCTGAGAGAGTTCTGAAGACTCTCTCTTCTGAAAGATTTGGTGTCATTATGATGAGGACCTGGAGTAGCCGGGGCTCCCATGTGAAATTTGAGAATGCAGCTGACATCAAAGAAGGCAGAACTGAGAGGAAGGGGCCAGAGTCTGAAGCCAGATCCATCTTGAATTCTTACAACGTGACCCCAAATTTTTTCTTGGGTTAAGGTTTCTGTTAGTTGCAACAAAATGAGTCTCAAATGATACAAGTGCCAACTCTGATCAATTGCTAGTGACCACCTAGAGTGCCATTTTGAGGAGGCGCCTTCCCTGAAGTCTTCAGAAGGAACACAGCCCTGCCAACACTTTGATTTTAGACTTATAAAACTCATTTTGGACTTCCAACCTCCAGAACTGTAAAAGAATAAATGTGCATTGTTTTAAGCCAGTTAGCTTGTGGTAATTAGTTGTGGAAGCAATAGGAAACCACTACAGTGGGTCTGCTCAGTGAATTGACAAATTTTTTTCCTTGATTGTTTTAGATGGAAGTCAATGTCTCCTGCAATAAGATCACTCATCTTCACTCTGGGAAGTTCAGAGGCACATGTGCCAGTTTCTGCACATGATCCAGCATTCCCCTGGGTATGGCTAAAGGCAAATATTCTAGCACAACCTTTGGCATCCCACCAAAAGTTTCACCAGTAAAAGGTGAATCTTTACATTCTGTCTACTTTTGGGGAAATGATCTCCAACTCTCTCATAGGCTCCAAGTCTGGGCTGGGAAGGGGTCCACAAGCTTACTTGTAGGTTATTTTCCTCAGCTCCTTCTAGGAAGTGCAAGGGAGGACTGACTGAAAAGCAAATGCTCTCTGGCATTCCAGGAATAATTTGGGCATGAAAGGAAAAAAAAAAACTAAACTAAAAAACATCATCCTTTCCTTTTATCAAATGCCAAAGCACAGCTAGAGAACTTTAGATGTGACATTTTCATCATCTAATTTACCCATTTGGAAAATGATGTTTAACAAAGCCAGTTGGGTTTGTTCTAAGAGCACCAGACAGAAAGTCAAAGGATTTGGATTCAACCAAGAATTAGCTCATGACTTCTCCAGATCTGTGGTTTTTCATCATCAAAAAGAAAAGCTGAACTCAAATTTCTTTTGTGGCTCTCAGATTTTATAATTTTAATTGTAGTTAATTGAAGTTTACTGCTGTTTGAGGAACAGTCATCATCAAAACACACAACACTTGGAAGTGTCCTCAGAAGGCCAATTTCTTCTTTTGACACATTTTTCATTGTGCCTGACTTCAGTGCTGTTTTGAATCTCACAGAATCACACAATATTAAAGGGATCATTGAGATCGTCCATCCCAACCACTCATATCACAATTAAGAAAACCATGGCTCAACTGTCAATGCACTTTAAGGTTCAAAATAAAATATTCTGAAAATGAATTCATACAATATTGCCAAAACAGTGATGAGGTGGTGAATAAAAGCCAGAATATGATTTGAGAAGTGAGCGTTTGTTCTGAGAACTTATTAACATAATAGGAATATCAGGATCAAGCTTTACTTATTCATGTCACGGTTACTGATTTAAAAATTGATGCAAGTAAAAATTGTTACCAGAAAAAGAAAAGAAAGAAAAGAAAACCAAGGGGGAAGGGGGGATGAATTGGGAGATTGGAATTGACATATATACACTACTGATATATGTATAAAAAGGGTAACTAATGAGAACCAACTGTATAGCACAGGCAACTCTACTAAATGCTCTGTGGTTACCTAAATGTGAAGGAAATCCAAAAAAGAGAGGATATGTGTATATGTATAGCTGATTCACTTTGCTGTACAGTAGGAACTAACACAACATTGTAAAGCAACTATACTCTAATAAAAATTTTAAAAATAAATAAATATGATAATGAAAAAAAAAGGAAAAAACCCATGGCTCAGAGAGGTTAAGTGACTCACCCAGGGTCTCAGGACTGAAAATAAGGTCTCTTGATTCACAAACCAGAGCTCCTCTTACTCCTTCATCAACTCCCTTATTTTCTCCTGTTCATAGCTCTATTGTTTCTCTTAAAAACAGCCAAGAGTCACGCCCTTCAAGTCCATGCCAGGGCAGTGAGGAGGAAGGAGGGAGAATGGTGCTGGGTGCTTTGTCCAGATGAAAAGATTTCCTGTGAGGCTTGGCTGTAAATAAATTAGGATAGAGCTTGGCCATCTTTGTAGCCCTGGTCACTGATGGTCACAAAATTGCCTCGTGAAGGGGACTGCTCTTGTTAATTTCAAAGCTTATTATTTCAGAGGGGGTGGTTACAAGTTGGGGAGAGGATAAGTTCTGCTATAGAGAGGTTTTCCTACTCTGGCTCTTGTGTCCATGGAACACTCAGTTTCTCTTCTAAGAACCTGTGAAATAGAGAAAAACTCAGAGTTCTTCTATGCTTGTTCTAGCTCTGAAGTACCCAAAGTACACCTGATGAATCAAGGGAGGCCCAGAATGCTGTGTCCACCCCAGATCTACTGCTGAAAATCACATATAGCAGTAGGCATTGATTTACAACCACCATACTCAAGGGCCTGGAAGTTGCATTTCACCTTCCCTACCTTACACAGAAATCAACTTCAGGTGGATTGCTGATCTAACCGTGAAAGCTAAAGCAATACAGTTTTTAAAAGAAAACATAAGGAGAATGTCTTTAGGGGCTTCCCTGGTGGTGCAGTGGTTAAGAATCTGCTTGCCAATGCAGGGACACAGGTTTGAGCCCTGGTCTGGGAAGATTCCACATGCCGCAGAGCAACTAAGCCCGTGCACTACAACTACTGAGCCTGCACTCTAGAGCCTGTGAGCCACAACTACTGAGCCCGCGAGCCTAGAGCTTTTCTCTAGTTGTGGTGAGTGGGGCCTACTCTTCATTGTGGTGTGGTGGCTTCTCTTGTTGCAGAGCACGGGTTCTAAGTATGTGGGCTCAGTAGTTGTGGCTCACGGACTCTAGGGCACAGGCTCAGGAGTTGTGGCACATGGGCTTAGTTGCTCTGTGGCATGTGGGATCTTCCTGTACCAGGGATTGAACCCATGTTCCCTGTATTAGCAGGTAGATTCTTAACCACTGCATCACCAGGAAAGTCCCAGAACTTCTACAAATTTTTAAGAGAAGTTTGGACACCCACACCAAAAATTGGACAAATAATTGAACAGGCACTTCACAACAGAGGGTACTCAAGATGGCCAATGTCAAATGTGTTAGAGGTTTAACCTACATAGCTATGGACTAAAATCAAGGTGAATACATTATCCATGTAATGCCAGGCTTTTTACTTAATGTGAGTCAAGATTAATTTATCAGTTATAAAGCTAAACAAATACTTATTCATGTGCTTAGTTATTTCTTGTAAGGTATCTCAGTAAAAAGAGGTGAATTCTTTTTAGGGTGAGGAGAGATTTTAATCAAAGGACAAATTGGAAGAAGGAAGCAGAAAAAGGCAATGGTACCCTAGATAGATTAAGAAACAGATGGTTATTGGTTGCAAAGTGAGGTAACATTTTTACTTAATTATAATTTTTTTTCAATATACCAAAAATTGCCTTGTTTTTCAACCATTTAAAGTTATGATGAAAATATTTAGATGTCAACAATGTTTGGGTGAGGGAGAGACAGGGTTTTTCGAAATTCTTTAATAAGTTTACATTAAAAAAAAAAGTTGGAGACCATTGGCCTAGAAGTGTTCTAGAATGCAGGGGTGGTAGTGGTGAGAGAAGACCCACCCAGCTTCCAGGCCCTCAGAATCCACGAAGGATGCATGAGGGTCTGGCATGTGGTGAGTGCATCACAGGTGTTTTGACTGAAGGATAAGTTCACCTTCTCACTCACCATGCATTTTTTTCCCTTGAAGTATAGTTGATTTACAATACTGTGTCACTTTCAAGTGTACAGCAAAGTGATTCAGTTATATATATATATATATATATATATATATATATATATATATATATATTCAGATTATTTTCCATTATAGGTTATCACAAGATATTGAGCATAGATCCCTGTGCTATATGGTAAATCTTTGTTGATTATCTATTTTATGTATAGTTGTTTGTATTTGTTAATCCCATACTCCTAATTTATCCCTCCCTTCCCTCCCTTTCCCCTTTAGTAACCATAAGTTCTTTTTCTTCTATGTCTGTGAATCTATTTGTTTTATATATAGATTCATCTGTATTATTTTTTAGATTCCACATATAAGTGATACCATATAATATTTGACTTTGTCTGACTTACTTCCCACTTAGTATGATATTCTCTAGGTCCATCCATGTTGCTGCAAATGGCAATGTTTCATTCCTTTTTATGGCTGAGTAATATTCTAGTGTGTGTGTGTGTGTGTGTGTGTGTGTGTGTGTGTGTATAATATCACATGTTCTTAAACCAGCTGTCTGTTGCTGGGCACTTGGGTTGTTTCCATATCTTGGCTATTGTAAACCATGCTGCTATGAACATTGGGGTGCATGTAAATATCTTTTCAAATTAGTGTTTTCATTTTTTCTGGTTATATGCCCAAGAGCAGGATTACTGGATCATATGGTAGTTCTATTTTTAGATTTTTAAGGAACCTCCATGCTGTTTTCCATAGTGGATACACCAATTTACACTCCCAGCAACAGTGTACGAGGGTTCCCTTTTCTCCTCATCCTCTCCAGCATTTATTTTTTGTAGACTTTTAAATGATTGCCATTTTGTCACTCACCATGCATTTTATGGTAACTTCCAGCATTTATCAAATTGGTTGAGGACTCAACTGTTCTCATTTTCTGACTCATCACTCTCTAGTGGGCAATTAATTGTCCTTTTAAATCTACGTTCTTTTTTTTTTTAAATTAAAGAAGTCACATATGAAAAGGCCAAATGTTAAAAAAAAACTGGAAAACATAATACATTTAGCATTTATAATTGTTCTTTGGGAAAATGGCTTGGGATGAAAGTTACTTAAACTTTACTGTTTATTAGTACAATCCTAATTCTCCCCTTAAAATGTAAATTTCCCACTATCATGCCAAGGTAAAGAATGGAGTTTTTGGATTAATTAAACAGTTTCTAAGTAATTATTACCATACATATGTTAGTTTTCAAAATGTATCAAAGTACACTGATATTGTCACATAATTACTTTTTTTTTAAAGCAAATCAGAAGAAACTTCAGGATTCTGTATGCCTTAGGACCTTTCTTATGAATGCTAATTATTGTTGTCTTATAGATGTGTGAAAATATTCATCCAGATAAATAGAATGGCAGAAAGTTTTGTTTTCTTGTGCTCAGAATGGAGACAAAAAAGGTTGGTGGAAGCAACAAACAATTACATGAGTATTAACATCAAAATTAAGGAGCATTTTGTAAGGTTTTGAATTTTAATGAATAAATTGGGCTTCTCTCTGGTTTTCACAGTTTTAATGCTCTCAGATAGTTCTCTTGGTAATGTGTGGCTTTGCATATTATAAGAAATGAAGAAGGATGAATAAATATAATAGTTTAATTTTCTATTATCAAAGAATCAGGAAATTTTAGAATTGGAAGAAACCTTAAAAATTATTGATATATAGGCAGACATAGTTATTCCTTTAAAATACAACATTCATAATCGACCCATTAGCAATCTGCAGATGGTTGCCTGGAATTTGATGATGCAGGCAATGTTCATTTTACTAGCAGTTGGGTTCCAAAATGTGCAGATTGGATATCTGGAATTTATTTTTTTTTAATATTTATTTATTTATTTATTTATTTATTTATTTTATTTATTTGTCTGCGCCAGGTCTTAGTTGCAGCATGCGGGATCTAGTTCCCTGACCAGGGATCGAACTCGGGCCATCTGCATTGGGAGCGTGGAGTCTTAGCCACTGGACCACCAGGGAAGTCCCGGATATCTGGAATTTAGAGGGTAATTTGTAATGGAACCCACGTCATAAATGGAGGTTGGATTGCCAGGCCATAAGACATAAAACCCATAAGTGTATTGTGCCCTGAAGTTATGCTAGAGGCTTCACGCACCTTTTCACCTAATCACAGTTCTGACTTCTGCATTGCCTCTGCAGGGTGTTGAGGTCAGTGAGACCAGGGTTCTTACCTCACTATGTTTTCTCTGTTGTGAAATGGAGATAATCATAATCCTGAGGTCACAAGACTCCAGGATGTTAATGAATGATCCGTTCTCCTGGTATTCATGCCCCCGTGTAGTCTCTTCCTATACAGAATAGGGCTGACCTGTGTAACCAATAGGATATTTTGGAAATGACAGAATGTGACTTTTGAGGCTAGGTCATAAGACATACGCAGCTTGCTTTCTCTTGCTCTAGGAGAAGCCAGGTGCCATGTTGTGAGGACACTCAAGCAGTCCCACACTCAGACAATCCATTGGCAAGGAAGTGATATCTCCTGCCAATATCCAGCACTACCTTGCCAGGAATGTGAGGATCCCCTAACGCTAGTCAAACCTTCAGATGATGGATGGCAGCCTCGTAAGAGACCCTGAGCCAGAATCACCAACAAAGTCATTCTCAGATTCCTGACTCACAGAAACTGTGTGAGATAATAAATATCATTTTTTGTTTGTTTGTTTTTTATAAAATTATTTATTTATTTTTGGTTGTATTGGGTCTTCTTTGCTGCACGCAGACTTTCTCTAGTTGTGGTGGGTGCGGGTTACTCTTCATAGCGGTATGCAGGCTTCTCACTGCAGTGGCTTCTCTTATTGTGGAGCACGGGCTCTAGGCACGCGGGCTTCAGTAGCTGTGGCATGCGGGCTTTGGTAGTTGTGACATGCGGGTCCTAGAGTGCAGGTTCAGTAGCTGTGGCGCATGGGGTTAGTTGTTCCACATCTTGTGGAATCTTCCCAGACCAGGGCTTGAACCCATGTTCCCCTGCATTGGCAGGCGGATTCTTAACCACTGCGTGAAGTCCAATTCTTTGTTTTAAGCTGCTAAATATTGGAGTAATTTGTTTTCAGCAATAGATAGCTACTATATCGTCTCATGGATTAGATAATGCAAGGAACGTAGAAGACTTAGACTAGTGTCTAGGTAGAGAAAACACATAGTAAATAGTGGCTCTTAATATTATTATCCCATTGTTATGCCTTAAATGCCTGGTGTACTGATAGACTTTGTTACTAGGAATAAAACAATCATCCCATTGGTCATCAGTCATGAGCTCACAGGGAGTACTGAGGATGGCAGGATGCATTCCTTTCTTCTTCCCATTGGGTTTCCCTTTGACCCCACAGATTTGTGAGCCTCAGCTGGTGTCCATAGTCCCTTCTGCCTCCAATCTTCTTCCTCTTCTCTTTCTTACCACTCTGCCCTCCTCCCAGGGTCCTGGCTCCATCAGATGGCATCCAGGTGTCCAGCTTAAGAGATCCTTGATCCTTCACAGAAGACTGTATAACTTTGGTGTTTTATTATGAGAAAGGTCTGTTCCCATTAGGGACTGGGGTCAATCTGAAGGAAGGGGGTTAGCAACCCCAGACAGTCACAGTATTATAATATTAATATTATAATAATATTCACCTTCCATGGCTACTCAATGTAGCATTTCCACCATGCCCAATGAAAAATCCTCCTATTTTTGTAACTCCTTTTTTGGTAGGGGGTGAGGGGAGAGTTGGTTTCCTGATACCATCTGCAATTTTTTTTCTAGACAGGCCTCATTTACCCTGTACTGGACAGTTTCTGAGCTCACTGATTCCAGGTGTTTTCCAGGGCAGGGTGAAGTGATGACTCTCAGTGCACACTGGGACACTCCAGTCTACTGGGAGAAATGGAAATCAGACATAAAATTATCATTCAGAATTTGTGTTCCTGTAGACATATTAAATTAGAGCCAATTTAACAATTATAGTTCCTAAAACTGTACAAATATTAGATTTTTAATCTTGGGTAATATGATATTATAAAGAAATTGGTTTTCTTCTGTTATTGTTCAGCTCAGTCATCTTCATATATGCTTAATCCTTACTAGTCACTTGTGTTATTTCATTTTCCTCTTTTTTTAAAAATTTCCCTTTTAATATCAATGTTTTTGTTACTGGTTTCTAAAAACTCATTTATGACTAAGGAGGTTTACCATTTGTAATTCATTGCAAATGAAATATCATGTTTATTGTCATCAATTTACTATGGTGTTTTGTATTTTGATTGTATATTAAAATATAATCATGTTGTGTTTAAAACAAACAATTGTAGTAAATTCTTCTATTGTTGTGAGGCTAAATGGAAGAATTCAATAGAATAGAAGAAATTCTTGAGAGTGTTTATTAATTCAAACAAACATTAGGCTGAGAATTTCAAATGAGAAGAAAACTCAAGATGGAATAATAAATATATGATTAGGAACTTATTTTCCGAGGGTTGCAAGATAACTGAAATAATAATGAACATTTACCTGTATACCAGTGTTTTACCTATATTAGTCCTCACTTATAATCCTGTGAGGGACATTCTTTGATTCCCAGTTTATGGATGAGGGAAGAATTGGGCACAGAGTAGTTAAAAAACTTGCCAGAGGACACAAAACTGGTAAGATGCAAAACCAAACCCCTGGTATCTTTTCCAAAACCTCATGAAGCTTCCCTTACTTTACAAATTTTATTCTATAAAATCATATTATAAATAAAAGAATAGGTTATTAATAGATTTTCAAAAAACAAGAACCTGCTTATATTTTTATTGTGGTAAAACCACATAACATGAGATTTACCCTCTTAACAAATATAAGTGCCTGGCTCTTGATGTTATATATTTGGTCTTCCCATAGTTCTCTAGAGTAGCACTGTCCAATGTGCTACTAAAATTGAAATTGTATATGATTTTAAATTTTCTATTAACTACTGTAAAACATTCAAGAGAAACCTCAGTTAAATAGAGTTAGGAGACCAGAAGGGGAAGCTCTCAAGTCCTGTGAAGTAGCTGAGCTCAACAGGAAGAAGAAAGACTCCTCTTTTTCTGAAAAGGGCTCGGCCAATGAAAAGCCATGGATGTTTTGTTCATGTAACTCTCTGCCACTTCCTTTTCCTCTCTATTAAAACTCTCTCCTTCCCTTGCAGAGTAGGAAGTTGCACATGGCTTGCCATAGTTGCAGACCTTGAATTGCAATAGCCTACTCATTCCAAATAAATCCATTTTTGCTACAGAAATACCAGGCATCTATTTGTTTCAGGTCAACCACACTTAAAAACATAAAATAAAAACAAGTCAAATTAATTTCAATAAAATATTTTATTTACTCTAATATACCCAAAATATCATTTCAACATGTAGTCAGTATAAAATTTATTACTCAAAGACCTGTATGCAGAAAACTATAAGATACTGATGAAAGAAATCAAAGACAACACAAACGGAGAGATATACCATGTTCTTGGATTGGAAGAATCAACATTGTGAAAACGACTATACTACCCAAAGCAATCTATGGATTCAATGCAATCCCTATCAAATTACCAATGGCATTTTTCACAGAACTAGAACAAAAAATTTTACAATTTGTATGGAAACACAAGGACCCTGAAGAACCACAGCAATCTTGAGAAAGAAAAATGGAGCTGGAGGAATCAGGATCCCTGACTTCAGACTATACTACAAAGCTACTGCAATCAAGACAGTGTGGTACTGACACAAAACAGAAATATAGATCAATGAAACAGGATAGAAAGCCCAGAGATAAACCCACACACCTATGATCACCTTATCTTTGACAAAGGAGGCAAGAATATACAATGGAGAAAAGCCAGCTTCTTCAATAAATGGTGCTGGGAAAACTGGACAGCTACACATAAAAGAATGAAATTAGAACACTCCCTAACACCATACACAAAAATAAACTCAAAATGGATTAAAGACTTAAATGTAATGCCAGACACTATAAAAATCTTAGAAGAAAACATAGGCAGAACACTCTTTGACATAAATCGCAGCAAGATCTTTTTGACCCAATTCCTAGAGTAATGGAAATAAAAACAAAAATAAATAAATAGGACCTAATGAAACTTAAAAGCTTTTGCACATCAAAGGAAACCATAAACAAGATGAAAGGACAACCTTTAGAATGGGAGAAAATATTGGCAAATAAAGCAACTGACAAAGGACTAATCTCCAAAATATACAAACAGCTCATGAAGCTCTATGTCAAAAAAACAAACAACCCAATCAAATAATGGGCAGAAGACCTAAATAGACATTTCTCCAAAGAAGACATACAGGTGACCAACAAACACATGAAAAGCTGCTCAACATCACTAAGAAATGCAAATCAAAACCACAATGAGGTATCACCTCACACTGGTCAAGATGGCCATCATCACAAAGTCTACAAACAATAAATGCTGGAGAGGGTGTGGAGAAAAGGGAACTCTCTTGCACTGTTGGTGGTAATGTAAATTGATACAGCCATTATGGAGAACAGTATGGATGTTCCTTAAAAAACTAAAAATAGAACTACCATACAACCCAGCAATCCCACTACTGGGCATATACCCTAAGAAAACCATAATTCAAATAGAGTCATGTACAAAAATGTTCATTACAACTCTATTTACAATAGCCAGGACATGGAAGCAACCTAAGTGTCCATCATCGGATGAATGGATAATGAAGATGTGGCACACATATACAATGGAATATTACTCAGCCATAAAAAAGAATGAAATTGGGTCACTTGTAGTTATGTGAATGAACTAGAGTCTGTCATACAGAGTGAAGCAAGTCAGAAAGAGAAAAATAAATATCGCATATTGATGCATATATATGGAATCTCGAAAGATGGTACTGATGAACCAATTTGAAGGGCAGGAAAAGAGATGCAGACATAGAGAATGGATTGTGGACACAAAGCGGGAGGGGAAGGTGGGACAAATTGAGAGAGTAGCATTGACATGTATACACTACCACGTTTAAAATAGATAGCTAGTGGGAAGCTGCTGTATAGCACAATTAGCTCAGCTTGGTGCTCTGTGATGACTTAGAAGAGTGGTAAGAGGGGGTGGGAGGGAAGCTCAAGAGGGAGGGGATATATGTATGCACGTAGCTGATTCACTTTGTTGTACAACAGAAACTAACATAACATTGTAAAGCAAATATACTCCAATTAAAAAAAAAGTAAAAATAAAAATAAAATTTATTACTGAAATTCACACAGAACATTCTCCAGGATAGATCACACCTTGGGTCACAAATCAAGTCTTGGTGAATTTGAGAAAATAGAAATCTTATCAAGCATCTTTTCTGACCACAGTGCTTTGAGATTAGAAATCAATTACATGAAACAAGCTGTAAAAAACACAAACACATGGAGCCTAAACAATATGTTACTAAATAACCAATGGATCACTGAAGATAACAAAGAGGAAATCAATACCTAGAGACAAATGAAAACGAAAACAACAATCCAAAAACCTATGGGGCCTAGCAAAAGCAGTTCTAGGATGGAAGTTTACAGCAATACAATCTTACCTCAAGAAACAAGAAACATCTCAATAAACAACCTAACTTTACACCTAAAGCAACTAGAGAAAGAAGAACAAACAAAACCCAAAGTTAGTAGAAAGAAAGAAATTATAAAGATCAGAGCAGAAATAAAATGGAGACAAAGAAAATGATAGCAAAGATCAATGAAACCAAAAGCTGGTTCTTTGGGAAGATAAACAAAATTAATAAACCTTTAGCCAGACTCATCAAGAAAAAAAGGGAGAGGATTCAAATCAATAAAATTAGAAACAAAAAAGGAGAAGTTACAGAGGACACCACAGAAATACCAAGGAGCAAAAGAGACTACTACAAGCAATTATACTGAAATAAAATGGGCAACCTCAAAGAAATGGACAAATTCTTAGAAAGGTACAACCTTCCAAGACTGAACCAGGAAGAAATAGAAAATATGAACAGACCAATCACAAGTAATGAAATTGAAACTCTTATTTAAAAACATCCAGCAAACAAAAGTCCAGGACCAGATGGCTTCACAGGCAAATTCTATCAAATATTTAGAGAAGAGTTAACATGTACCCTTCTGAAACTCTTCCAAAAAATTGCAGAGGAAGAAACACTCCCAAGCTCACTTCATGAGGCCGCCATCACCCTGACACCAAAACCAGAAAAAGATATCATCAAAAAAAGAAAATTAGAGGCCAATATCACTGATGAATATAGACACAAAAATCCTCAACTAAATACTAGCAAACAGAATCCAACATCACATTAAGAGGATCATACATCATGATCAAGTGGGATTTATCCCAGGGATGCAAGGATTTTTCAACATCCTCAAATGAATCAGTGTGAAACACCACATCAACAAATTGAAGAATAAAAACCATATGAACATCTCAATAGATGCAGAAAAATTTTTTGACAAAATTCATCACCCATTTATGATTTTAAAAAAAACTGTCCAGAAAGTGGGCATAGAGGGAACCTACCTCAACATAATAAAGACCATATATGACAAACCAATAGCAAACATCATTCCCAATGGTGAAAAACTGAAAATATTTCCTCTAAGAACAGGAAGAAAACAAGGATGTCCACTCTTGCCACTATTATTCAACAAAGTTTTGGAAGTCCCAGTCATGGCAATCAGAGAAGAAAAAGAAATGAAAGGAATCCAAATTGGAAAACAAGTAAAACTGTCGCTGTTTGCAGATGACATGATACTGTACATAGTAAATCCTAAATATGCTACTGGAAAACTACTAGAGCTCATCAATGAATTTGGTAAAGTTGCAGTATACAAAATTAATACACAGAAATCTCTTGCTTTCCTATACACTAGCAATGAAAGATCAGAAAGAGAAATTAAAGAAACAATCCCATTCACCATTGCAAAAAAAGAATAAAATACCTAGAAATAAGGAGGCAAAAGACCTGTACTCAGAAAAATATAAGATACTGATGAAAGAAATTAGATGATACAAACAGATGGAAAGATATACCATGTTCTTGGACTGGAAGAATCATCATTGTGAAAATGACTATACTACCCAAAGAAATCTACAGATACAATGCAAATTACCAATGGCATTTCCCACAGAATTAGCACAAAAAAATTTACAATTAGTATGGAAACACAAAAGACCATGAATAGCCAAAGCAATTTTCAGAAAGAAAAATGGAGCTGGAGGAATCAGGCTCCCTGACTTCAGACTATACTACAAAGCTACAGTCATCAAAACAGTATGGTACTGGCACAGAAACAGAAATATAGATCAATGTAACAGGATAGAAAGTCCAGAGATAAAACCACACAACTATGGTCACCTAATCTATGACAAAGGAGGCAAGAATATGCAATGGAGAAAAGAGTCTCTTCAGTAAATGGTGCTGAGAAAACTGGACAGCTACATATAAAAGAATGAAATTAGAACACTCCCTAATGCCATACACAAAAATAAACTCAAAATGAATTAAAGATCTAAATGTGAGACTAAATACTATAAAACTCTTAGAGGAAAACATAGGCAGAACATTCTTTGACATAACTCGCAGCAATATCTTTTTTGAGCCATCTCCTAGAGTTATGAAAATAAAAACAAAAATAAACAGATGGGACCTAATTAAACTTAAAGGCTTTTGCACAGCAAAGGAAACCATAAACAAGCCAAAAGACAACCCTCAGAATGGGAGAAAATTTTTGCAAATAAAGCGACCTACAAGAGATTAATCTCCAAAATATACAAATAGCTCATGCAGAGCAATATCAAAAAAAGAACAAACAACCCACTCAGAAAATGGGTGGAAGATCTAAATAGACATTTGTCCAAAGAAGACATACAGGTGGCTAAAAGTATGTGAAAAGATGCTCAATATCACTAATTATTAGAGAAATGAAAATCAAATCTACAATGAGGTATCACCTCACACTGGTCAGAATGGCCATCAACAAAAAGTCTACAAACGATAAATACTGGAGAGGCTGTGGAGAAAAGGGAACCCTCCTACACTGTTGCTGGGAATGTAGACTGGTGCAGCCACTATGGAACAGTATGGAGGTTCCTTAAGAAACTAAAAATAGAGATACCATATGATCCAGCAATCCCACTCTTAGGCATATATCTGGAGAAAAGCATAATTCAAAAAGATACATGCACCCCAATGTTCATTGCAGCATTATTTACAATAACCAGGACATGGAAGGAACCTAAGTTTCCATCAACAGAGGAATGGATAAAGAAGATGTGGTACATATATACAGTGGAATATTACTCTGTCATAAAAAAGAACAAAATAATGCCATTTGCAGCAACATGGATGGACTGGAGACTGTTTGTTTTTTTTAATTTTATTTATTTCTTTGGTTGCGTTGGGTCTTTTTTGCTGCATGCGGGTTTCTCTAGTTGCATCGAGCAGGGGCTACTCTTTGTGGTGGTGTGCAGGCTTCTCATTGCAGTGGTTTCCCTTGTTGCAGAGCTTGGGCTTTAGGCACGTGGGCTTCATTAGTTGTGGCACGTGGGCTCAGTAGTTGTGGCTCGTGGACTCTGGAGTGCAGGGTCAGTAGTTGTGGTGCATGGGCTTAGTTGCTCCATGGCATGTGGGATCATCCTGGACCAGGGATTGAACCTGTGTCCCCTGCATTGGCAGGTGGATTCTTAACCATTGTGCCACCAGGGAAGTCCCTTGGAGACTGTTATACTGAGTGAAGTAAGCCAGACAGAGAAAGACAAATACCATATGATATTGCTTATATGTGGAATCTAAAAAAAAAGGCTACAAAAGAACTTATCTACAAAACAGAAATAGAGTTACAGATGTAGAAAACAGACTTATGGTTACCAAGGGGTAAGGGGGTTAGGGATAATTTGGAAGAATGAGCTTCCAATCTCTCTCTCTATATATACTATATATAAAATATCTTTATATATTCTGTATATAGTAGTATATATAAAATAGATAACTAATAAGGACCTAGTGAATAGCACAGGAGACTCTACTCAGTACTCTGCAATAGCCTATATGGGAAAAGAATCTAAAAAAGAGTGGATATATGTATATGCATAACTGATTCACTTTGCTGTACACCTGAAACTAACACATTGTAAATCAACTATACTCCAATAACAATCTAAAAAAAATATTACTGAGGTATTTTACATTGTTTGTTTCTATTCATGTCTCTGAGATCCAGTGTGTATTTTACATTTATTGCATATTTAAATTTGGAAGCTCAACTTTAATTGGCAATGCTTCGTCTGTCTTTAGAGTTCATAAAACTTACAGTTGAAAAAGTTGTTCCAAAGTTACTTAAAGGTTTCTAAGAACTGAATATAGTATCAGTGTTTAAATTTAAATGAATTTAAATTAAATTAAATTAAATTAAAATTTCAGTACCTCAGTTGCACTATCCACATTTCAAGTGCCTAAAAGACACAAGTGGCTAATGGCTACCATATTGGACAGGATAGACATAGAACAAGGGCCTGCACCTTTTTCTGTCGAACTGGAGGTACATATTTTAGGTTCTGTGGGCTATACGGTCTCTGATAAAGCAGCCACAGACAATATGTCAATGAATAGGTGTGGCTGTATTCCAATAAAACTTTATTGAGACAAATACGTGCAGGCCCACATTTGGCCCTCTGGCTATAGTTTAGCAACTCCTTCTGTAGAGAAACTTTAGTTTTCTCATCTGTAAAATGGATTTTCTGATTAAACATATTAAATTTATTTATTTTTACAAAATTGTTATCGGAGTATAGTTGATTTACAATGTTGTGTTAGTTTCAGGTGTATAGCAAAGTGATTTGGTTATACATACACATATATTCATTCTTTTTTAGATTCTTTTCTCATATAGTTTATCACAGAATATTGAGTAGAGTTCCCTGTGCTATACAGTAGGTCCTTGTTGGCTATCTATCTTATATATAGTAGTGTATGTATGTTCATCCCAAGCTCCTGATTTATCCATCCCTCTGACATTTCCCCTTTAGTAACCATAAGTTTGTTTTCAATATCTGTAAGTCTGTTTCTGTTTTGTAAATAGGTTCATTTGTATCATTTTTAAAACTTATATTCCACATATGAGTAATATCATATGATATTTGTCTTCATCTGACTTACTTCACTTAGTATGATAATCTCTAGGTCCATCCATTTCTCTACAAATGATCCAATTTTGTTCCTTTTTATGACTGAGTAATATTCCATTGTATATATATACCACATCTTCTTTATCCATTGATCTGTCGATGGACATTTAGGTTGCTTCCATGTCCTTGTTATTGTAAATAATGCTGCAGTGAACATTGGGGTGCATGTATCTTTTTGAATTATGCTTTTCTCCAGATATATGCCCAGGAGTGGGACTGCTGGATCATATGTTATCTCTATTTTTAGTTTGTTAAGGAACCTCCATACTGTTTTCCATAGTGGCTGCACCAGTTTACATTCCCGGCAACAGTGTAGGAGGGTTCCCTTTTCTCCACAGCCTCTCCAGTATTTATTGTTTGTAGACTTTTTGATGATGGCCATTCTGACCGGTGTGAGGTGATACCTCATTGTAGATTTGATTTTCATTTCTCTAATAATTAGTGATATTGAGCATCTTTTCATGTGCTTTTAGCCATCTGTATGTCTTCTTCCTTTTTTTTTTTTTTTTTTTTTTGCGGTACACGGGCCTCTCACTGTTGTGGCCTCTCCCGTTGCGGAGCAACAGGCTCCGGACGCGCAGGCTCGGTGGCCATGGCTCACAGGCCTAGCCGCTCCGCGGCATATGGGATCTTCCCGGACTGGGGCACGAACCTGTGTGCCCTGCATCGGCAGGCAGACTCTCAACCACTGCGCCACCAGGGAAGCCCTGTATGTCTTCTTTGGAGAAATGTCTACTTAGGTCTTCTGCCCATTTTGTGATTGTGTTGTTTGTTTTATTGACATAGAGCTGCATGAGCTGTTTGTATATTTTGGGGATTAATCCCTTGTCTGTCACTTCATTTGCAAATATTTTCTCCCATTTTGTGGGCTGTCTTTTCATTTTGTTTATGGTTTCCTTTGCTGTGCAAAGCTTGTAAGTTTGATTAGATGCCATTTATTTATTTTTGTTTTTATCTTCATTACTCTAGGAGGTGGATCAAAAAGATATTGCTGCGAATCATGTCAAAGAGTGTTCTGCCTATGTTTTCCTCTAAGAGTTTTATAGTGTCCAGGCTTACATTTAGGTCTTTGATCCATTTTGTAAACTCTATTAAATTTAAACGAGTGACTGCATATAAGGAATGTAACAGAGTGCTTGGGTCTATACATGGTCTAAAAATTTTCTACTTAGATATTGAAAAGCAGTTTGCCCATTTATGGGCAGTTACCAGCTTATGTAGTTGGTTTGAACATGGAAGTCTCCTGTAGCTGTTGGGAACTTGCCTTTTTCCTCTGTAATTCTCCACCTGTAGACCCTATGGCAAAGTTTGTCTTTTACTATCAGGGTCACCTCTGTTCCTTATGTTTCTAAATTATTTTAGGTATTGTATTAGTGTCCTATTGTGGCAGTAGCAACTTACCACAAACATAATGGCTTAAAACAACACAAATTTATTTACTTATAGTTCTGGAGGTCAGAAGTCTGAAATAGGTTTCGCTGGGCTAAAATCAAGTTGTTGACAGGATCATACTTCTTCTGGAGGCTCTAGGGGAGAAGACTTTCCTTACCCTCAGCTTCTGGGCACCTCCTTCATCTTCAAAGCTAGTAGCATAGCATCTGCAAATTTCTCTTTATCTGGCCTCTGCTTCCTTCCTTACATCTTCTCCCTCTTATAAGGACCTGTGTGATTGTCTTGGGCTCATCTGGATGATCTAGATAATCTCATTGCAAAATCATTAATTTAATCACAGCTGCAAAGTCCATTTTGCCATATAAGGTAACATATTTACAAGTTCTCTGAATTAGGATGTGTACATGTTTGGGGAGCCTATCTCAGGTAGGATCATAGTTTCACAATTTTTTTTTTAATATAAAGACTTTTTAAAGAGCAGCTTTAAGTTTACAGCAAAATTGAGAGGAAGGTACAGAGATTTCCCATATACTTCCCTGCCCTCATGCATGCATAGCTTCCTTCATGATCAACATCACTCACCAGAATGGTATCAGCTTTACTGTGGATGAACCTATATTGACACAGCACAATCACCCAAAGTCCATAGTTTATCTTAGGGTTCACTCTTGGTGTTGTACATTCTATGTGTTTGGACAAATGTATATTGACACATATCCATCATTATAATATCATATAGAGTAGTTTCACTGCCCTAAAAATCCTCTGCCTATTCCTCTCTCCCTGCTACCTACTCGCGTGGCAACCACTGATCTTAAATGTCTCTATAGTTTTGCCTTGTCCAGAACGTTGTATACTTGGAATCATATAGGATGTAGCTTTTTCAGATTGGCTTCTTTCACTGTAATATGCATTTAAAGTCATAATTTTGTTTTTCTAAATACTCCTTGACTCTTAGAGTCACATACTGAAATATTTCCAGATGGAATGATGAATCTAAGTTTTGCTTCAAAATGATCCATCCCAGTGTGGGGGAAATAGTTGGGTGGATATGACACTAGACTGCCAATAGGTTAGTAATTTTTGAAGCTAGGTGATGGGTACTTGTGGATCATTGTACATGTCTCATTAATTTTGTGTGCCTGTTTGAAAACTTCCACAACAAAAAGTTAAAAAAATTTCCATGTGGTTGTGAGTTTTTCAATATCTCCTGATAATTATTTTAATTTTTTCTCTATATATTTTAAAGTTAGATTCTTAGGTCTATACAAGTTTTAATATTGGATATTCTTGGAAGACTGTTCCTTTTATTATTAAAAATAGCTTTTTACATTATCCATTTTTATTTTTACTTTATCCTTATTTGTCTGGTTTTAATATTGTTACATCAGCTTCTTTGGGTTAGTTTTTTCCTAATATTTTATTTTCCATCCTTTTAAAAAATTCTTTTATTTTCAGTTTCACAGTTTAGCATTTATCAACATGGCCAGAGCTAAAAGATTAAGCAGGGGCAGGTGTCCCTACTCTTGGCACCCCTTCCTTATACAATGTATCACTGCATTATATGCATTTAACAGTTTACCTGCCCATCTCCAGACTGACTGGGGGTATGTAAAGGACAGCAGCCGGATCTCACTCACATATTCATGCTTGGTTATCATGTCTGCCCCCCCACAGCCCCAGAAGGGCTTCTAGCTTAGCAGTAGGTAGTTAACGTATATTAGTGGATTGAATGTACAGGATGGATGGCAATCAAGTAGTTAGAATATAAACGGCTGGGACTGAATCACCAGATTTAACAAACAGAAGAATTTGATTTATGGGAGTTAGAGATTAAAAAAGAAATCTATAGATAACAAAAAACATGATATCAGTTTTAACATAAAACTTAGGAAACACTTATAAAAGAAAAGAGGACTAAAATGAGTCCACCTTGAGCTGACACTGTTAACATTATTGTGTGTATGCCTTTAAAGTTTTATTTCTTCTGCATATGTGTATAGATATGTAGGTTTTTTGTTTTTTTAAAGTAGATTATTTTATTTATTTATCTATTTTTGAATATTTGAATTTTCTTTTATTTAGTTTTTTATACAGCATGTTCTTATTAGTTATCCATTTTATACATATTAGTGTATATATGTCAATCCCAATCTCCCAATTCATCACACCACCACCCGCCTGCCGCTTTCCCCCCTTGGTGTCCACACGTTTGTTCTCTACAGCTGTGTCTCAGTTTCTGCCCTGCAAACTGGTTCATCTGTACCATTTTTCTAGGTTCCACATATATGCATTAATATACGAGATTTGTTTTTCTCTTTCTGACTTGCTTCACTCTGTATGACAGTCTCTAGATTCATCCATGTCTCTACAAATGACCCAATTTCGTTCCTTTTTATGGCTGAGTAATATTCCATTGTATATATGTACCACATCTGCTTTACCCGTTTGTCTGTCGATGGGCATTTATGTTGCTTCCATGACGTGGCTATTGTAAATAGTGCTGCAGTGAACATTGGGGTGCATGTGTCTTTTTGAATTATGGTGTTCTCTGGGTATATGACCAGTAGCGGGATTGCTGCGTCATATGGTAATTCTATTTTTAGTTTTTTAAGGAACCTCCATACTGTTCTCCAGAGTGGCTGTATCAATTTACATTCAAACCAACAGTGCAAGAGGATTCCCTTTTCTCCACACACTCTCCAGCCTCTGTTGTTTGCAGATTTTCTGTTGATGCCCATTCTAACTGGTGTGAGGTGAACTCATTGTTGTTTTGATTTGCATTTCTCTAATAATTACTGATGTTGAGCAGCTTTTCATGTGCTTATTGGCCATTTGCAAGTCTTCTTTGGCAAAATGTCTGTTTAGGTCTTCTGCCCATTTTTGGATTGGGTTGTTTGTTTTTTTAATATTGAGCTGCAGGAGCTGTTTATATATTTTGGAGAGTAATCATTTGTTGATTTGTTTGCAAATATTTTCTCCCATTCTGAGGGTTGTCTTTTCTTCTTGTTTATGGTTTCCCTTGCTGTGCAAAAGCTTTTAAGTTTCATTAGGTCCCATTTGTTTATTTTTGCTTTTATTTCTATTACTCTACGAGGTGGATCAAAAAAGATCTTGCTGTGATTTATGTCAAAGAGTGTTCTCCCTATGTTTTCCTCTAAGAGTATTATAGTGTCTGGTCTTACATTTAAGTCTCTAATCCATCTTGAGTTTATTTTTGTGTATGGTGTTAAGGAGTGTTCTAATTTCATTCTTTTACATGTAGTTGTCCAGTTTTCCCTGCAACACTTATTGAAGAGTCTGTCCTTTCTCCATTTTATATCCTTGCTTCCTTTGTCAGAGATTAGTTGACCACAGGTGGGTGGGTTTATCTCTGGGCTTTCTATCGTGTTCCATTGATCTATATTTCTGTTTTTGTGCGAGTACCATATTGTCTTGATTACTGTAGCTTCATAGTATAGTCTGAAGTCAGGCAGTCTGTTTCCTCCAGCTCTGTTTTTTTCCCTCAAGACTGCTTTGGCTATTCGGGGTCTTTTGTGTTTCCATACAAATTTTAAGATTTTTTGCTCTAGTTCTGTAAAAAGTACCATTGGTAACTTGATAGGGATTACATTGAAACTGTAGATTGCTTTGGGTAGTATAGTCATTTTCACAATATTGATTCTTCCAATCCAAGAACATGGTATATCTCTCCATCTGTTGGTATCTTTAATTTCATTCATCAGTGTCTTATAGTTTTCTGCATACAGGGCTTTTGCCTCCCTAGGTAAGTTTATTCCTAGGTATTTTATTCTTTTGGTTGCAGGGGTAAATGGGAGTGTTTCCTTAATTTCTCTTCTAGATTTTTCATCATTAGTGCACAGGAATGCAAGAGATTTCTGTGTATTAATTTTGTATCCTGTAACATTACCAATATCTTTGATTAGCTCTAGTAGTTTTATGGTGACATCATTAAGATTCTCTATGAATACTATCATGTCATCTGCAAACAGTGACAGTTTTACTTCTTCTTTTCTAATCTGTGTTCCTTTTATTTCTTTTTCTTCTCTGATTTCCATAGCTAGGAATTCCAAAACTATGTTAAATAATAGTGGTGTGAGTGAACATCCTTGTCTTGTTCCTGATCTTAGAGGAAATGCTTTCAGTTTTTCACCATTGAGAATAATGTTTGCTGTGGGTTTGTCATCTATGGCCTTTATTATTTTGAGGAAGATTCCCTCTATGCCCACTTACTGGAGAGTTTTTATCATAAATCGGTGTTGATATTTGTCAAAAGCTTTTTCTGCATCTATTGAGATGACCATATGGTTTTTATTTTTCAATTTGTTGTTGTGGTGTATCA
Organism: Stenella coeruleoalba; assembly: GCF_951394435.1. Lineage (NCBI taxonomy): Eukaryota > Metazoa > Chordata > Mammalia > Artiodactyla > Delphinidae > Stenella > Stenella coeruleoalba. The sequence continues at coordinate 32,326,349 of NC_137161.1, forward strand.
CATTGATTGAATTGTGTGTATTGAAGAATCCTTGCATCCCTGGGATAAATCCCACTTGATCATGGTGTATGATCCTTTTAATGTGTTGTTGGATTCTGTTTACTAGTATTTTGTTGAGGATTTTTGCATTTATTTTCATCAGTGATATTGGTCTGTAATTTTATTTTTTTGTAGTATCTTTTTCTGGTTTTGGTATCAGGGTGAAGGTGGCCTCGTAGAATGAGTTTGGGAGTGTTCCTTCCTCTGCAATTCTTTGGAAGAACTTGAGAAGGATGGATGTTAGCTCTTCTCTAAATTTTTGATAGAAATCACCTGGGAAGCCATCTCATCCTGGACTTTTTTTGGAAGATTTTTTTTTTTGGAGGGGTACGCAGGCCTCCTACTGTTGTGGCCTCTCCTATTGCAAAGCACAGGCTCCAGATGCACAGGCTCAGTGGCCATGGCTCACAGGCCTAGCCGCTCCGTGGCATGTGGGATCTTCCCAGACTGGGGCACGAACCCGTGTCCCGTGCATCGGCAGGCAGACTCTCAACCACTGCGCCACCAGGGAAGCCCTGTTGGAAAATTTTTAAACACAGTTTCAATTTCACTACTTGTGATTGGTCTGCTCATATTTTCTATTTCTTCCTGGTTCAGTCTTGGAAGGTTATACCTTTCTAAGAATTTGTCCATTTCTTCCAGGTTGTCCATTTTATTGGCATAGAGTTGCTTGTAGTAATCTCTTAGGATGCTTTGTATTTCTGTGGTGTCTGTTGTAACCTCTCCTTTTTCATTTTTAATTTTATTGATTTGAGTCCTCTCCCTCCTTTTCTTGATGAGTTTGGATAATGGTTAATCAATTTTGTTTCTCTTCTGAAAGAACAAGCTTTTAGTTTTATTGATCTTTACTATTGTTTTCTTTGTTTCTATTTCATTTATTTCTGCTCTGATCTTTATGATTTCTTTCCTTCTACTAACTTTGGGGTTCGTTTGTTCTTTCTCTAGTTCCTTTAGGTGTAAGGTTAGATTGTTTATTTGAGATTTTTCTTGATTCTTGAGGTAGGCTTGTATTGCTATAAACTTTCCTCTTAGAACTGCTTTTGCTGCATCCTATAGGTTTTGGATCATCGTGTTTTCACTGGCATTTGTCTCTAGGTATTTTTTGATTTCCTCTTTGATTTCTTCAGTGATCTCTTGGTTTTTTAGTAATGTATTGTTTAGCCTCCATGTGTTTGTGTTTTTTATGTTTTTTTCTGTGTAATTGATTTCTAATATCATAGCGCTGTGGTCAGAATAGATGTTTCATATTATTTCAATTTTCTTAAATTTACTGTGGCTTGATTTGTGACCCAAGATGTTATCTATCCTGGAGAATGTTCCATGTGCACTTGAGAAGAAAATTTAATCTGCTGTTTTGGATGAAATGTCCTATAAATATCAATTAAATCTATGTGGTATATTGTGTCATTTAAAGCTTGTGTTTCCTTATTTATTTTCATTTTGCTTGATCTGTCCATGGTGTGAGTGTGGTGTTAATATCCCCCACTGTTATTGTGTTACTGTCGATTTCCTCTTTTATAGCTGTTAGCAGTTGCCTTATGTATAGAGGTGCTCTTATGCTGGGTGCATATGTATTTATAGTTGTTATATCTTCTTCTTGGATTAATCCCTTGATCATTATGTAGTGCCCTTCCTTGTCTCTTGTAACATTCTTTATTTTAAAGTCTATTTTATCTGATATGAGTATTGCTACTCCAGCTTTCTTTTGATTTCCATTTGCATTGAATACCTTTTTCCATCCCCTTGCTTTCAGTCTGTATGTGTCCCTAGGTCTGAAGTGGGTCTCTTGTAGACAGCATATACATGGGTCTTGTTTTTGTATCCATTCAGTGAGCCTGTGTCTTTTGGTTGGAGCATTTAATCCATTCAAGTTTAAGGTTATTATCGATATGTATGTTCCTGTTACCATTTTCTTAATTGTTTTAGGTTTATTTTTGTAGGTCCTTTTCTTCTCTTGTGTTCCTATTTAGAGAAGTTCCTTTAGCATTTGTTGTAGAGCTGGTTCGGTGGTGCTGAATTCTCTTAGCTTTTGTTTGTCTGTAAGGCTTTTGATTTCTCTGTTGAATCTGAATGAGATCCTTGTTGGGTAGAGTAATCTTGGTTGTAGGTTATTTTTTTTTTATCATTTTAAATATGTCATGCCACTCCCTTCTGACTTACAGAGTTTCTGCTGAGAAATCAGCTGTTCTTTTTCCGAGTTCCTGGATCATCTTCACTATCATTATTCTGAATTATTTTCCTGGAAGGTTGCTTATCTCCACTTCATTTAGTTGTTTTTCTGGTGTTTTATCTTGTCCCTTTATGTGGTACATAGCCGTCAGCCTTTTCATCTTGTCTATCTTTCTGTGAATGTGGTTTTTGTTCCACAGGCTGCACGATTGTAATTCTTCTTGCTTCTGCCCTCTGCTCCCTGGTGGATTAGGTTATTAAGAGGCTTGTGCCAGTTTCCTGATGGGAAGGACTGGTAGTGGGTAGAGCTGGGTGTTGCTCTGGAGGGCAGAGCTCAGTACAACTTTAATCCACTTGTCTGTTGATGAGTGGGTCTGGGTTCCTTCCCTGTTGGTTGTTTGGTCTTAGGCGACCCAACACTGGAGACTACCCAGGCTCTTTGGTGGGGCTAATGGCAGACTCTGGGAGGGCTCACACCAAGGAGTACTTCCCATAACTTCTGCTTCCAGTGTCCTTGTCCTCACGGTGAGCCACAGCCACACCCCTCTCTACAGGAGACCATCCAACACTAGCAGGTAGGCCTGGTTCAGTCTCCTATGGGGTCACTGTTCCTTCCCCTGTGTCCTGATGTGCACACCACTTTGTGTGTGCCCTCCAAGAGTGGAGTCTCTGTTTCCCCCAGTCCTGTCAAATTCTTGTAATCAAATCCCACTAGGCTTCAAACTCTGATTCTCTAGGAATTCCTCCTCCCATTGCCAGACCCACAGATTGGGAAGCCTGACGTGGGGATCAGAACCTTTACTGCAGTGGGTGGACTTCTGTGGTATATGTGTTCTCCAGTTTGTGAGTCACCCACCCAGCAGTTATGGGATTTGATTTTATTGTGATTGTGCCCCTCCTACCATCTCATTTTGGCTTCTCCTTTGTCTTTTGATGCAGAGTATCAATACATATTGATAATTACCTTAAATGTAAATGGATTAAATGCTCCAACCAAAAGACATAGACAGGGTGAATGGGTATAAAAACAAGACCTGTACATATTCTGTCTAAAAGAGATGCACTTCAGACCTAGGGACACATACAGACTGAAAGTGAGTGGATGGAAAAAGATATTCAATGCAAATGGAAATCAAAAGAAAGCTGGAGTAGCAATTGACATATCAGAAAAAATAGACTTTAAAATAAAGTCTATTACAAGAGACAAAGAAGCACACTACATAATGATCAAGGAATCATTCCAAGAAGAAGATATAACAATTGTACATATTTATGCACCCAACATAAGAGCATCTCAACACATAAGGCAAATGCTAACAGCCATAAAAGGGGGAATCAACACTAACACAATAATAGTTGTGGACTTTAACAGCCCACTTTCACCAATGGACAGATCAACCAAAATGATAGTAAATAAGGAAACACAAGCTTTAAATGACACATTAAACAATAAGGACTTAAGTGATATTTATAGGACATTCCATACAAAAACAACAGAATACACTTTCTTCTCAAGTGCTCATGGAACATTCTCCAGAAGAGATCATATCCAGGTCACAAATCAAGCCTTGGTAAATTTAAGAAAACTGAAATTGTATCAAGTATCCTTTCTGACCACAACGTTATGAGACTAGATATCAACTACAAGAAAAAAAACTGTAAAAAGTACAAATGCATGGAGGCTAAACAATATGGTACTAAATAAGAAATCAAAGAGGACATCAAAAAATACCTAGAAACAAATGACAGTGAAGAAACAATGACCCCAAACCAATGACCAATGACCCAAATGCAGCAAAAGAAGTTCTAAGATGGAAGTTTATAGCAATGCAACCCTTCCTCAAGAATCAAGAAATGTCTCAAATAAACAACCTAACCTTACAACTAAAGCAATTAGAGAAAAAAGAACAACAGCAACCAAAAAAACACAAATTAGCAGAAGGAAGGAAATCATAAATATCAGATCAGAAAAAAATGAAAAAAAATGAAGGCAACGATAGCAAAGATCAATAAAACTAAACACTGGTTCTTTTAGAAGATAATCAAAATCGATAAATCATTTACCAGAATCAAAAAAAAAAAAAAAGGAGAAGACTCAAATCAACAGAATTAGAAATGAAAAAGGAGAGGTAACAACTAACACTGAGAAATACAAAGGATCATGAGAGATTGCTACAAGCAACTACATGCCAATAAAATGGACAACCTGGAAGAAATGGACAAGTTGTTAGAAAATCACAACCTTCTGAAACTGAACCTGGAAGAAATAGAAAATATAAATAGACAAATCACAAGCACTGAAATTGAAACTGTGAAAAAAATCTTCCAACAAATAAAAGCCCACGACCAGATGGCTTCACAGGCGAATTCTATCAAACATTCAGAGAAGAGTTAACACCTATCCTTCTCAAACTCTTCCAAAATAAAGCAAAGGGAGGAACACCCCAAAACTTATTCTACATGGCTACCATCACCCTGATACTGAAACCAGACAAATATATCACAAAAAAAGAAAACTACAGGCCAATATCACTGATGAACATAGATGCAAAAATCCTCAACAAAATACTAGCAAACAGAATCCAACAGCACATTAAAAGCATCATACAACATGAGCAAGTGGGGTTTATTCCAGGAATGCAAGGATACTTCAATATACGCATATCAATCAATACACCATATTAACAAATTGAAGGAGAAAAACCATATGATCATCTCAATAGATGCAGAAAAAGCTTTCAACAAAATTCAACAACCATTTTTCATAAAAACTCTCCAGGAAGTAGGCATAGAGAGAACTAACCTCAACATAATAAAGGCCATATATGACAAACCTCAGCCAACATCATTCTCAATGGTGAAAAACTGAAACCATTTCCTCTAAGGTCTGGAAAAAGACAAGGTTGCTCACTCTAACCACTGTCATTCCACATAGTTTTGGAAGTTTTAGCCACAGCAATCAGAGAAGAAAAAGAAATAAAAGGAATCCAATTGGAAAATAAGAAATAAAACGTCACTGTTTGCAGATGACATGTTACTATACATAGAAAATCCTAAAGATGCTACCAGAAAACTAGTAGAGCTAATCAATGAATTTGGTAAAGAAGCAGGATACAAAATTAATGCACAGAAATCTTTTGCACTCCTATACAGTAATGATGAAATATATCTGAAAGAGAAAATAAGGAAACACTCCCATTTACCACTGCAACAAAAAATGTAAGAATAAACCTACCTAACGAAACAAAAGACCTGTACACAGAAAACTATAAGACACTGACAAAAGAAATTAAAGGTGATACAAACAGATGGAGAGATATACCACATTCTTGGATTGGAAAACTCAACATTGTGAAAATGACTATACTACCCAAAACAATCTACAGATTCAATGCAATCCCTATCAAACTACCAATGGCATTTTTCACAGAACCAGGACAAAAAATTTCACAATTTGTGTGGAAACACAAAAGATCCCGAATAGTCAAAGCAATCTTAAGAAAAAAAAAAAAACAGAGATGGAGGAATCAGGCTCCCTGACTTCAGACAATACTACAAAGCTACAGTAATCAAGACAGCAGGTACTGGCACAAAAACAGAAATATAGGCCAATGAACAGAATAGAAAACCCAGAGATGAACCCATGCACATAGGGTGACCTTATTTTGATAGAGGCAAGAACACACCATGGAGAACAGACAGCCTCTTCAATAAGTGGTGCTGGGAAAACTGGACAGCTACATGTAAAGGAATGAAATTAGGACACTCTCTAATACCATACACAAATATAAACTCAAAATGGATTAAAATGTAAGGCCAGACACTATAAAGCTCTTAGAGGAAAATATAGGCAGAACACTCTATGACATAAATCACAGCAAGATCCTTTTTGACCCACCTCCTACAGAAATGGAAATAAAAATAAACAAATGGGACCTAACGAAACTTAAATCTTTTTCACAGCAAAGGAAACTATAAACAAGATGAATAGACAACCCTCAGAATGGGAGAAAATATTTGCAAATGAAGCAACTGACAAAGGATTAATCTGCAAAACTTACGAGCAGCTCAATACCAAAAAAACAAACAACCTAATCACAAAATGGGCAGAAGACCTAAATAGACATTTCTCCGAAGAAGATATACAGATTGCCAAGAAACACATGAAAGGAGGCTTAACATCACTAATCATTAGATAAATGCAAATCAAAACTACAATGAGGTATCACCTCACACCGGTCAGAATGTCCATCATCAAAAAATCTACAAACAATAAATGTTGGAGAGGGTGTGGAGAAAAGGGAACCCTCTTGCACTGTTGGTGGGAATGTAAACTAATAAAGCCACTATGGAGAACAGTATGGAGGTTCCTTAAAAAACTAAAAAAGGACTACCATATGACCTATCAATCCCACTATTGGGCATATACCCTGTGAAAACCATAACTCAAAAAGAGTCATGTACCACAATGTTCATTGCAACTCTATTTACAATAGCCAGGACCTGGAAGCAACCTAAGTGTCCATCAACAGATGAATGGATAAAGAAGATGTGTCACATACATACAATGGAATATTACTCAGCCATAAAAGGAAATGAAATTGAGTTATTTATAGTGAGGTGGATGGACCTAGAGTCTGTCATACAAAGTGAAGTAAGTCAGAAAGAGAAGAACAAATACGGTATGCTAACACATACAATGGAATCTAAAAAAAAAAAAAAAAAAAGTTCTGAAGAACCTAGGGGCTGAATAGGAATAAAGACGCAGATGTAGAGAATGGACTTGAAGACACGGGAGGGTGAATGGTAAGCTGGGGCGAAGTGAGAGAGTGGCATTGACATATATACAGTACCAAATTGTCACATAGATAGCTAATGGGAAGCAACCACGTAGCACAGGGAGATCAACTCGGTGCTTTGTGACCACCTAGAAGGGTGGGATAGGGAGGGTTGGAGGGAGACCCAAGAGGGTGGGGATATGGGGATATATGCATACGTATAGCTGATTCACTTTGTTATACAGCAGATAGTAACACAACAATCTAAAGCAATTATGCTCCAATAAAGATATTTTACCAAAAAAAGAATAGCACATGTTAAAAAAAAAAAAAACACCACAGGGAGGTACTGACTGACATCTATTAGAATGGCTATTATCGAACAACAAACAAATAACAAATGTGGGTGTGGATGTGGAGAAAAGGGAAACCTCATGCACTCTTGGTGGGAATATAAACTGTTGGAAAATAGTATGGAGATTTCTTTAAAATTTTTTTAAAAATTTAAAACTAGAACTACCATAATGATACAGCAATTCCACTCCTGGGTATTTATCTGAAGCAAATGAAAACACTAATTTGAACATGCACTCTTATGTTCATTGCCATATTATTTACAATAGCCAAGATATGGAAACAACCTAAGGGCCCATCAACAGATAATAGGTGAATGGATAAAGAAGATGTGGTATATATATATATCCCATTTTTAAATATATATAATAGAATATTTCTCAACCATAAAAAATGAAATCTTGCCACTTGTGACAACATGGATGTACCTAGAGTGTATTATACTAAGTGAAATAAGTAGACAGAGAAAGACAAATACTGTATGATTTCACTTATATGTGGAATCTAAAAAACAAACCAGTGGCTGACAGAGAAGAGGGAATGGGGACAGGAGAGGAATAGATGAGGGAGATTAAGAGGTATACACTTCCAGGTGCAAAATAAATGAATCACAGGTATGAAATGTACAGCACAGGGAATATATTCAATAATAATGTAATATCTTTGTACTGGTGGCAGGTGGTAACTAGACTTATCATGGTGATCATTTTGCAATTTATAGAAATATTGAATCACTATGTTGTGTAACAAGAGTTAACATAGTGTTGTAGGTCATTTATACTTTAAAAACAAACAAACTCATAGAAAAAAAGATCAGATTTTTAGTTACCAGAGGTGGAGGTGGGGGAGGGGGAATTGAATGAAGGAGGTCAAATGTACAAATTTCCATTTATAAGCACTAGGAATATAATGTACAACATGATTAATATAATTAACACTTCTGTATGTTATATACGGAAGTGTTAAAAGAGTAAATCCTAAGAGTTCTCATCACAAGGAAAAACATTTTTTTTCTATTTCTTTAATTTTTTATCTATATGAGATTTTGGATGTTCACTAAATTTGTAATAATTACTTCGTGATGTATGGAAGTCAAATCATTATGCAGTAAACCTTAAACTTATACTGTGCTATATGTCAATTATATCTCAGTCAAACTGGAAGAAAAAAAGTGACACAGGTGCAAAAGATGGGAAGCAAAGCACCCTGACGTCAAGGGAGGGACCCTCAGGAATGGTAGAAGGGATTTGAGGAGATACCTGAGTAGAGTATGAATTGAGGCCTAAACAGGAGTGTATAGAAAGCTTCTAGCCTAGGGCAATTGAGATTTTGAATCATAGCTATCATGATTATATATATGAAATGACTGGAGAACACTCATTTTTAGGAAGTATCCTGGCATTCATTGCCAGGCCCCTGCCTGACTTTCTAACCTGTTTCCTAATATCTGTTGGGTGGTCAAGGCTCACTCAGATACTGGACCCATCTCTTTTCTGGGTACTTAGTGCACCACACTCCTATGGTAGACTGGCTACATCCCTGTTAGCTCTGTACCCTTCTTCTCCATGGCCAAGGAGCATACCTGGCTTCAGAAAGTCTGGCTTTGGAGGGTTGCTCTGACAGAGCCATGGAGCAGTCAACTGTCTGCACCAAGCTGGCATTTGATTTGGCTTTTCCACTTCACTTTTTTATGTTCCAGTTGCTCATGAATATTATGGGCAAAAATATCTCCCCAAGACAGGAAGACACAGGAGTCTGAGTTCTCATTCATGACATCCAGGAGTAAGAAATATGCTTTGGGAGGAACTGAGCAGAGTCTGAATGGAAGCTCTTTTTATTTATTTATTATTTATTTATTTATTATTTATGTATTTATTAAACATCTTTACTGGGGTATAATTGCTTTACAATGGTGTGTCAATTTCTGCTGTATAACAAAGTGAATCAACTATACGTATACATATATCCCCATACCCCCTCCCTCTTGCATTTCCCTACCACCTTCCTTATCCCACTCCTCTAGGTGGTCACAAAACACCGAGTTGATCTCCCTGTGCTGTGCGGTTGCTTCCCACTAGCTATCTATTTGACATTTGGTAGTTTATATATGTCAATGCCACTCTCTCTCTTCGTCCCAGCTTACCCTTCCCCCTCCCCTTGTCCTCAAGTCCATTCGCCAACTCTGCGTCTTTACTCCTGTCCTGTCCCTATGTTCTTCAGAACAATTTTTTTCTTTTAGATTCCATATATATGTGTTAGCATACAGTATTTGTTTTTCTCTTTCTGAATTACTTCACTCTGTATGACAGACTCTAGGTCTATCCACCTCACTACAAATAACTCAATTTCGTTCTTTTTATGGCTGAGTGATATCCCATTGTATATATGTGCCACATCATCTTCATCCATTCATCTGTCAATGGACACTTAGGTGTCTTCCATGTCTTGGCTATTGTAAATAGAGCTGCTATGAACATTGTGGTACATGACTTTTCTTGAATTATGGTTTTCTCAGGGTAAATGCCCAGTAGTGGCATTGCTGGGTTGTATGGTAGTTCTATTTTTAGTTTTGTAAGTAACCTCCATCCTGTTCTCCATAGTGGCTGTATCAATTTACATTCCCACCAAAAGAAAAAGAGGGTTCCCTTTTCTCCACACACTGTCCTGAATGCATTGTTTGTAGATTTTTTGATGATGGCCATTCTGACCACTGGATGACCAGTCTGAGGTGATACCTGATTGTAGTTTTGATTTGTATTTATCTAATGATTAGTGATTTTGAGCATCCTTTCATGTGTCTGTTGGCAATCTGTATGTCTTCTTTGGAGAAATGTCTATTTAGGTCTTCTGCCCATTTTTGGATTGGGTTGTTAGTTTTTTTGATATTGAGCTTCACGAGCTGCTTGTATATTTTGGAGATTAATCATTTGTCAGTTCCTTTATTTGCAAATATTTTCTCCCATTCTGAAAGTTGTCTTTTCAATTTGTTTATGGTTTCCTTTGCTGTGCAAAAGATTTAAGTTTCCTTAGGTCCCATTTGTTTATTTTTGTATCCATTTCGCTAGCAGGTGGGTCAAAAAGTATCTTGCTGTGAATTATGCCATAGAGTGTTCTGCCTATGTTTTCCTCTAAGAGATTATTTATAGTGTCTGGCCTTACGTATAGGTCTATAATCCATTTTGAGTTTATTTTTGTGTATGATGTTAGAGAGTGTTCTAATTTCATTCTTTTACATGTAGCTGTACAGTTTTCCCAGCACCACTTATTGAAGAGGCTGTCTGTTCTCCATTGTATATTCTTGCCTCCTTTATCAAAGATAAGGTGACCATATGTGCGTGGGTTTATCTCTGGGCTTTCTATCCTGTTCCATTGATCTATATTATTGTTTTTGAGCCAGTACCATACTGTCTTGTTTATTGTAGCTTTGTAGTATAGTCTGAAATTAGGGAGCCTGATTCCTCCAGCTCCATTTTTCTTTCTTAAGATTGCTTTGGCTATTCAGGGTCTTTTGTGTTTCTACAGAAATTGTGAATTTTTTTGTCCTGGTTCTGTGAAAAATGCCATTGGTAGTTTGATAGGGAATGCATTGAATCTGTAGACTGTTCTGGGTAGTATAGTTATTTTCACAATGTTGATTTTTCCAATCCAAGAACGTGGTATATCTCTCTATCTGTTTGTATCACCCTTAATTTCTTTCTTCAGTATCTTATAGTTTTCTGCATACAGGTCTTTTGTCTCCTTAGGTAGGTTTATTCCTGGGTATTTTATTATTTTGTTGTAATGGTAAATGGGAATGTTTTCTTAATTTCACTTTCAGATTTTTTCATCATTAGTGTATAGGAATGCAAGAAATTTCTGTACATTAATTTTGTATCCTGCAACTTTACCAAATTCATTGATTAGCTCTAGTAATTTTCTGGTGGCATCTTTAGGATTCTCTATGTATAGTATCATGTCATCTGCAAACACTGACAATTTTACTTCTTCTTTTCCAATTTGGATTCCTTTTATATCTTTTTCTTCTCTGATTGCCACGGCTAAAAATTCCAAAACTATGTTGAATAATAGTGGTGGGGGTGGACAACCTTGTCCTGTTCCTGATCTTAGTGGAAATGTTTTCAGTTTTTCACCATTGAGAACAATGTTGCTGTGGGTTTGTCATAGATGGCCTTTATTATGTTGAGGTAATTCCCTCTATGCCTACTTTCTGGAGAGTTTTTATCATAAATGGTGTTGAAGTTTGTCAAAAGCTTTCTTTGCATCTATTTTGGGTTGATCATATGGTTTTTCTCCCGCAGTTTGTTAATATGGTGTATCACATTGATTGATTTGTATATATTGAAGAATCCTTGCATTCCTGGGATAAACCCCACTTGATCATGGTTGTATGATCCTTTTAATGTGCTGTTGGATTATGTTTCCTAGTATTTTATTGAGAATATTTGCATCTATGTTCATCAGTGATTTTGGCTGGTAGTTGTCTTTCTTTGTGACATCTTTTTCTGGTTTTGGTATCAGGGTGATGATGGCCTTGTAGAATGAGTTTAGGAGTGTTCCTCCCTCTGCTATAGTTTGGAGGCATTTGAGAAGGACAGGTGTTAGCTCTTCTCTAAGTGTTTGATAGAATTCGCCTGTGAAGCCATCTGGTCCTAGGTTTTTGTTTGTTGGAAGATTTTTAATCATGGTCTCAATTTCAGTGCTTGTGATTGGTTTGTTTATATTTTCTGTTTCTTTCTTGTTCAGTCTTGGAAGGTTGTGCTTTTCTAAGAACATGTCCATTTCTTCCAGGTTGTCCATTTTATTGGCATTAGTTGGTTGTAGTAATCTCTCATGATCCTTTGTATTTCTGCAGTGTCAGTTGTTAATTCTCCGTTTTCATTTCTAATTCTGTTGATTTGAGTGCTCCTTTTTTTCTTGATGAGTCTGGCTAATGGTTTATCCATTTTGTTTATCTCCTCAAAAAAACAGCTTTTAGTTTTATTGATATTTGCTATCTTTTCCTTCATTTATTTTTCATTTATTTCTGATCTGATCTTTATGATTTCTTTCCTCTGCTAACTTTGGGGGTTTTTTTTTTGTTTTGTTTTCTTGTTCTTCTTTCTCTAATTTCTTTAGGTGTAAGGTTAGGCTGTTTATTTGAGATTTTTCTTGTTTCTTGAGGTAGGATTTTATTGCTATAAATGTCCCTTTTAGAATTGCTTTTGCTGCATCCCATAGGCGTTGGGCTGTCGTGTTTTCTTTGTCATTTGTTTCTAGATATTTTTTGATTTACTCTTTGATTGCTTCAGTGATCTCTTGGTTATTTAGTAGTGCATTGATTAGCCTCTATGTGTTTGTATTTTTTACATTTTTTTCCTGTAATTGATATGTATTCTCTTAGTTTTGTGGTCAGAAAAGATACTCGTTATGATTTCAATTTTCTTAAATTTACCAAGGCTTGATTTGTGACCCAAAATATGACCTATCATGGAGAATCTTTCATGAGCACTTGTGGAGAAAGTGTATTCTGTTGTTTTTGGATGGAAGGTCTGATAAATATCAATTATATCCATCTTGTTTAATGTGTCATTTAAAGCTTGTGTTTCTTTATTTATTTTCATTTTGGTTGATCTGTCCATTGGTGAAAGGGGATGTTAAAGTCGCCTACTATTATTGTGATATTGTCGATTTCCCATTTCATGGTTGTTAGCATTTGCCTTATGTATTGAGGTGCTCCTATGCTGGGTTCATAAATATTTACAATTGTTATATCTTCTTTTTGGATTGATCCCTTGAACACTATGGAGTGTGCTTCTTTGTCTCTTGTAACAGTCTTTATTTTAAAGTCTATTTTTTCTGATATGAGAATTGCTACTCCAGCTTTTTTTTAAATTTCAATTTGTATTGAATAGCTTTTTCCATCCCTCACTTTCAGTCTGTATGTGTCCCTAGGTCTGAAGTGGGTGTCTTGTAGACAACATATATATGGGTCTTTTTTTTTGTATCCATTCGGCTGGTCTATGTCTTTTGGTTGAAGCATTTAATCCATTTACATTTAAGGTAATTATCGTTATATATGTTCCATTATCATTTTCTTAATTGTTTTGGGTTTGTTTTTGTAAGTCTTTTCCTTCTTTTGTGCTTCCTGCCTAGATAAGTTCCTTTAGCGTTTGTTGTAAAGCTGGTTTGGTGGTGCTGAATTCTCTCAGTTTTTGCTCTTCTGCAAAGGTTTTAATTTCTCCATCGAACCTGAACTAGACCCTTGTTGGGCAGCGTAATCTTGGTTGTAGGTTTTCCCCTTTCATCACTTTAAATATGTCCTGCCACTCCCTTCTGGCTTGCAGAGATTCTGCTGAAAGATCAGCTGTTAACTTTATGGGAATTCCCTTGTATGTTATTTGTTGGTTTTCCCTTGCTGTTTTTAATACTTTTTCTTTGTTTTTAATTTTTGATAGTTTGAATAATATGTGTTCTGGCATGTTTCTCCTTGGATTTATCCTGTATGGGACTCTCTGCCCTTCCTGTATTTGACTATTTCCTTTCCCATATTAGGGAAGTTTTCAGCTATAATCTCTTCAAATATTTTCTCATTCCTTTTCTTTTTCTCTTCTTCTTCTGGAACCCCTATAATTCAAATGTTGGTCCGTTTAATGTTGTCTCAGAGGTCTCTGAGACTGTCCTCAGTTCTTTTCATTCTGTTTTCTTTATTCTGTGCTGCAGTAGTTATTTTCACTATTTTATCTTCCAGGCCACTTATCCATTCTTCTGCTCACTTAATTTGCTATTGATTCCTTCTAGAGAATTTTTAGTTTCATTTGTTTTGTTGCTCATCATTGTTTGCTCTTTAGTTCTAGGTCCTTGTTAAACATTTCTTGTATTTTCTCCATTCTATTTTCAAGATTTTGGGTCACCTTTAGTATCATTACTCTGAATTCTTTTTCAGTTAAACTGCCTATTTCCTCTTTATTTGTTTGGACTGGTGGGTTTTTACCTTGCTCCTTCACCTGCTGTGTATTTCTCTGTTTTCTCATTTTGCTTAACTTACTGTGTTTGAGGTCTCCTTTTCACAGGCTGCAGGTTCATATTTCCTGTTGTTTTTCATGTCTGTCCCCAGTGGGCAAGGTTGGTTCAGTGAGTTGTGTAGGTTTATTGGTGGAGTGGACCGGTGCCTGTGTTCTGGTGGATGAGAATGGATCTTGTCCATCTGGTGGCCAGGACCACGTCCGGTGGTGTGTTTTAGGGTGTCTGTGAAGTTATTATTATTTTAGGCAGCCTCTCTGTTAATGGGTGGGGTTATGTTCTTGTCTTGCTAGTTGTTTGGCATGGGATGTCCATCACTGGAGCTTGCTGGTCGTTGAGTGGAGCTGGGTCTTAGCATTGACATGGAGATCTCTGGGAGAGCTCTTTCCAGTTGATATTATGAGGGGCAAGGAGGTCTCTGTTGTACCAATGTCCTGAACTCAGCTCTGCCACCTCAGAGGCTCAGGCCTGACACCCGGCTGGAGCACCAAGATGCTGTCAGCCACATGGCTCAAAAGAGAAGGGAGAAAAGAGAAGGAAAGAAAATAAATAGTTATTAAAATAAAAAAGTTTAAAAAATACTATTGAAAAAAGTAATTAAAAAAAGAAAAGAGCAACCAAACCAATAAAGAAATCCACCAATGATAACATGTGCTTAAAACTATACTCAAAAATAACCCAGACATACAGAACCCTAGGACAAATGGTAAAAGCAAACCTACACAAACATAATCACACAGAGAAGCATACACATACACAGTCACTAAAAGAGAAAAAAGAAAAAAAATATATATATAAAGGAAGAGAGCAACCAAATCAATAAACAAATCTACCAATGATAATAATGACTAAACACAAAACTAAGATAAACATAAAACTAGAAACAAATTAGATGCAGAAAGCAAACCCCAATTCTACAGTTGCTGCCAAAATCCACTGCCTCAGTTTTGGGATGATTTATTGTCTACTCAGGTATTCCACAGATGCAGGGTACATCAAGTTGATTGTGGAGATTTAATCTGCTGCTCCTGGTGCTGCTGGGAGAGATTTCCCTTTCTCTTCTTTGTTGACACAGCTCTTGGGGTTCAGCTTTGGATTTGGCCCCGCCTCTGCGTGTAGGTTGCTCTCTGACATCTGTTCTTCACCCAGACAGGAGGGGGTTAAAGGAGCAGCTGCTTCGGGGGCTCTGGCTCACTCAGGCTGGGGGGAAAGAGGGGTGTGGGGCGAGCCTGCGGTGGCAGAGACCAGCGTGGTGTTGCATGCCTGAGGTGCCATGTAATATTTTCCCAGGGAAGTTGTCCCTGAATCATGGGACCCTGGCAGTGGTGGGCTGCACAGACTTCTGGGAGGGGAGCTGTGGTTAGTGACCTATGCTTATACACAGGATTCTTGGTGGCTGCAGCAGCAGCCTTAGCATTTCACACCTGTCTCTGGTGTCCGTGCTGATAGGTGTGGCTTGCATCCATTTCTGGAACTGGTTTAGACAGTGCTCTGAATACCCTCTCCTCATGCACCCCAAAACAATAGTCTCTTGCCTTTTAGGCAGGTCCAGACTTTTTCCTGGACTCTCTCCTGGCTAGCTGTGGTGCACTAGTCCCCTTCATGGTGTGTTCACACAGCCAACCCCAGTCCTGTCCCTGGGATCTGCCCTCTGAAGCCTGAGCCTCAGCTCCTAGCCCCCAGCCCCCACCCACCCCTGCAGGTGAGCAGACAAGCCTCTCAGGCCAGTGAGTGTTGGTCAGCACCGAGCCTCTGTGTGGGAATCTCCCCACTGTGCCCTCTGCACCCCTGTTGCTGTGCTCTCCTCCATGGCTCCGAAGCTTCCCCCCCGCCACTTGCTGTCTCCACCAGAGAAGGGTCTTCCTAGTATGTTGAAACTTTTCCTTCTTCACAGCTCCCTCCCGGAGGTGTAGGTCCCATCCCTATTCTTTCTTCTCTGTTTTTTCTTTTGTCCTACCCAGGTACGTGGGGAGTTTCTTGCCTTTTGGGAAGTCTGAGGTCTTCTGCCAGTGTTTAGTAGGTGTTCTGTAGGAGTTGTTCCACATGTAGATGTGTTTCTGTTGTATTTGTGGGGAGGAAGTTGATCCCCACATCTTACTCCATCTTGAAGGTTGGAAGCTCTTTAAAGGGAAAGAAAAGTGTCACATATGCATCAACCTGGGATTTTTGAGCTGTCTTCTTCTTCCTCCCTACCCTTTCTCTCCCATCCATGCAGCCCTTCCTCCCAGAAGTCCAATATCCAAGGAAGTCACCTGAGAAAAAAGGCATGCCCAATTTCTTCAGAGCCCATATCAACCTGCACTTGCTTCTGTGGGAGTGAAACAGCCAAGCAAATGATGCAGCCCAGCCACCTGTCACACCCCCACCCAGGATGTTAGTTTTTCAACTCTAGTACATTAATGATGTCCTTGGCTACTGCTAGATTGGGGATGTATATGCATTGGGAGTTGGGGGTGTCACTCAGGCCTTGGCTCAAATTCTGGGCTCACTCTTTGGCAAGTATATGATGTTTGACAAATTGCTTCCATTCTTGAGACCCCAGATCCCCTCATGTAGAAGGAAGGAAATGGGATGGAGCCTTAATTGTTGAGACAAATGTTACCAAGAACTCATCGTGTTAGAGGGCTTCACTAGTTGGTTGAGAGTCTTTAAAGGAATCTGGGAAGAGATGCAACTCCAGGCTTGAGGACAGTATGAAATGAAGACAGGAGACTCCAGTCTTCAGAGCTTTTGCTGTGCCCTGCATGGTGATGCCAGAGTTGAGCCTGAGAAGGAGATCTTAGCAGAGTATTCAGGCCCCTTCAGAGGTCCCCCACATAGTCTCAAGGGAACACTGGCCTCCCCTGCAGGAGGAACTATGTCCCATGAAGCTTTCAGATGTCAGACTGCAAGCAGCTTGTCCCCGCTGCAAAAAGCCTCCATCTGTGTCCCCCATCACAGGATGCTCTGCTGTTGGGGAAGGTGCTCTTTGGCAGCCTGCTCTATTTGAGGAAAATAAGCAAAGCCAGGCAGGGATTCTTAGAAGGCAGGAAATTTTGGTTAGCATGGATCTCCAAAAGTTTAAAAAGTGGGCATTCAGAACTCATTATTTTGTCATAATGGGAAGTGGTTTCTACATATTACAAACTCAAAAGCTGGCTCACTGGATTGAACTCTAGTCATCAGTAAAAGCCATAAATGATATATACAATCAGCCCTTAATTTAAGCAATTTTTCCCATTAAAAAAATTATGGTATACTTTATATCCAGTAAAACTCACCCCTTTTCACGTGAGTGTAGCCACCACCTTAGTCAAGATATAAAATGATTCTATCACATCCCCAAGTTCCCCAGGACTGCTCCTTTATAGGCAGGGGTAGCTCCACAATTTTGGGGGCCCTTGCAAAGTGCATAAAGGGGGGAAGCAGTAAAGATAGTAAAGTATAAATCTTTTAAATTTCTTTTGCAGTTTCATTTGACTTGTCTGGTGTTTTTTATTTGCTAGTTAATGTACTAAGTAAAGAAAATTTGAAAATTTACATTATTAGTATAAATTTTTTTTATTAGTATAAATTTTATCATTCATTTTCATTCTGTGTGATGCCAGTTTTAAATGCAAATATAAGAGCATTTAAGTGGTATGTGGTATCACTGAAGTTATGCAATTTATGTTTCATAGCTTGAGCATGCATATGTATTTTGTTCTAAATAGAATGATAGAAAGCTGCATAAAACTGTAACTAAACAGGACTCTAAGGGGCCTTCCCCATAGGGAAAGACCCCTCTCCCCATGTCCTCTGCTTTAGCTCCTCTCAGGTATCTAGATAACAGTATCAGATGCACATTTCCTGAGTTGTTTTACATATGCTAAACCCTCACCAAATGGAGGATTCCAACTACTTGATGACCATGAGCAATATCCTCCAGACCTACTGGAGCCTGAGGATTGATAATGTTAACTCCTGTGACACCACCGTGTTGCCTCACCGTCAACAAGAGAATTGTGTGTGAGCTGATCACATAACCTGCAACTCTCCTCCTTTACCTGGGTTTTAAAAATACCTCCCTGAAACCCATTGGGGAGTTCAGGATTTTTGGAGCATTACCTACCCTGGACTCCTTGTATGGTGCCTTACAATAAACACTGCACTTCACCACAATCCAGTGTCAGTAGACTGGCTTTACTGCGCCTGAGCAAGCAGACCCAAGTTTGGTTTAGTAAGTAAGAAAACTAACTCAATAGTTTTAATTTTGCTTCTAGATATACACACTTTCTGCCAACACCCTATGGACCTGGCAGGTCCTGTAACAGGCTTTCCTTGTATTTGCTTTGATTCTCACTGTGTTAGGGAACCATTGACTGATACCGCTGCCTTGGCCAGGCATGATAATAACTGCTTTGCATGAGTTGTCTCACAGCAGGAGGTCCCAATAAAGAACACACTGCTGCTGCCAAAAAACTAACCAGGAGAATTCAGGAGGGGCCAGAGGGAAGGAGGAAATACTAGCCCATAATATGTCCTGCCAGCCTCCCAGAAACCCTTGCGCTGGAATTCATCTTGGCTGAGAGGTGAGAGTGCCACCAGGAAGGACCCTGAGTCAGACTGGGCCAAGTAAGATGATTGGCCATCGATAACCCAAAAGGCTAACCCCACCACCATAAACTCTGAGACTGTGAGCCACATGGCAGAGCAGTTCTCTTGGATTCCTTTACCCTTGCTGCTTTCCACTGAAGTACCCCTTCCCAATAAAGTCTCTTGCTTTGTCTGTACTTGTGTCTCCGCAGACAATTCATTTCAGATTGTTAGACAAGAGCCCACTCTTGGGCCCTGGAAGGGGTCCCCCTTCCAGTAACAGCTGTACTCTCATAATGTCATGGATCTGAAGTTTCGTGTTCATGAGGCATCTTGAACATTCTACATGAATGCCGCAACTGAGGGATCCCCCCTGCCACACCTAAAGATCTGGTATGCCGCAACTGAATATCCTGCATGCCACAGTGAGGATCCTGCACGTGGTGGCGAGGATCCCATGTACCGCAACTAAGACCCGGCATAGACAAATAAATGAATATTTTTTAAAAAGAATATTGCATATATATCTTCTCTACTCATGGGCATATTCCATTGATCCACCAGACTTCACTTACAAAGCATAAGTTTAAAGATAAAATGAATAAAAGTTTCAGGACAGTAACAGCAGAGCATTAAATTAAGCATGGGACACTTCTGAGCACACAGCCCTAAGGCCACTCGATCCTGAAGCTGGCTCTGTTTGTAGTCAGCCCCTCCCTCTCCCTCTAGCCTCTGGCAGCCACTGATCTATTTTCTGTCCCTATAGTTTTGCCTTTCCAAAAATGTAATATAAACGGAATCCTGCAGTATGTAACTTCTTGAATGTATCTGAGATCCACTTCTGTCACAGTGTATCAGTACTCTATTGTATAGGTGTAGCAGAGTTTATTTCTCCTCCCCAGCTGAGGTACAATGTTAATCTTAGTACTCAGGGGTTCTCCTGTTCTTTGCATTTTCAGGTTAACCAGAATTTTAAAAAAATTTTTTGAGGCTGATCTTTGTTGCATCTGCCTGACCCATGCCCCACTCTCAGTTGCTTTGGCCATAAGCCCTCTCTCCACCTTCATGGCAATGGTATGGGGAGGAGAAAATAACACATGAATGAAGTAACAGTGAACTCCAATCTAAGGAAGATCTGGGAAGAAATTGGGAAGAGTACACTTCAGGAAAGGACAATAACAAACAGGAAGAATATGTTATGTATAAAAGGGTTACCTTGAGTCAGCTTGCTCAGGAAAATGCTGACTTCTTACTTTTCCAGTTGACCTTATTCTTAGAATAAACCCATAGATCTGAATCCACTTTGTAGAGACTGGTCTACTCCAGCCCTTTAAAGAAAATTCTGGAAATCAAGAATGCAGACCTGTCACTTCCCTGGTGCCCTGAAGCAGGGTTAGAGCCTTCCAGGCAGCTCTTGCCAGGCTGGCTCTAGTGGCCTCTATACATAGGGGTTGGATCCACCCATAACGGGAAGTAGAAGAGGGAGTTGACACACCATGACTGGATGACTCGATCATGAAATAAGACTCTGGTGGCTGATGCCTTATGCTAAACCCATCTGGGTGGTTTTCAGGGTTTAAAGGTACAGCTGAGGCTGTCAGTTGCTTTGCTTCTGGGGCTTCCTTCTGCAAACCTCTTGACTCTTCACCTAGAGTGTGCTTGGCACATGGGCAGGGCTAGTCACAAGTGGTAGCAATTATCCTTAGTGAAGTGACAGACAACTCTAGTGTGATTTGTGCAGCCTCCCAGAGGCTCCCAGCATGACGGAGCTCCAGTTGCCCACAGTGGACACCCTCACACTCCCTGGGCTGACTCTTGTTCCTCCTCTGTCTCACTTCCCCACTCCCCTATCAGTGCTTCCTGAGATCACCTCCCAAAGGAATTATTTGCACTTGAATCTTAACAAGCAGCAGAGGTTAAGCTCCTGCCTGAGGGTCCAGTGTATTATGGCTTCGGAGCCTTCTCTGTCTAACAGGCACATCTCAGCTCAGATAGCATCGTGGACGTTCCCTATAAGAACTTACCCCCCAGTGCTGTAATTGCTGTATGCTTGTGCTTCGTTTGGCTCCTAAGCACATGGTTAAGGAGATAGTTGGCTTTTGGTTTTTTGTTTTTGAATTTTTTAACATGAGTGAAATTCCTGGGACAGAGCAAGCCTTCAGTGTCATTGCCGTTCTTGTTGATGAAGATGAAATGGCTATAAAGACACTAGGAATGTGTGATTCATATCTGAAGATGCATCAGAGAGGGTAGAAGAAGCCACACTGAGCTCTTAGTAATCTCAGGATGTGCTCTGGAGGCTTTGCTTATTAGTGTTTCCCCCCTTAAATGGATTGTGGGGCTTTTTTTTTAGCTGGGTAGAGAAGCATTGTGAGTATGGTGTCTGCCTAAATACTCTCTAGGCTGTTTAATCTATTTGTCTTCTGTCTCATTTCACTCAAAGTCAACTTGGGGCAAGGAGTGGGAAGAACCTGGTAAGTGGAAGGCTCCAGTGTGGGGGTCCAGTAACCTGACATCTCCTGTTGCTCTCCTTGGGGTCCACTCCTGACAAATTTTTTCATGGTAATCCATCACATCTTTAACTTTGACTCCCCTCCACCCTGTAACTGGCTCCCCACGCTGCCCACATTCCTTGTGATGTCCTTCTCATCCTTCAGGCTCACCATATTGGCAGCTTCACTTGGGTCAAGCAGCACTGTTTTCTTGGGTTCCTGTGTTGAAACTTATTTCTTGAGAGAACAAGCTATAGTCAATGAGTAGGCTGGTGACCAGAGGAGGAGGTTTCACTGTAGGGCTCAGCAGTGAGAGGACAGGTGTTTCTAATTTCTCTCCCTCACCCTCAGCTCTCCCCCAGAACACTGAACACAGGAGAGCAGCATGAGGCAGGGGTAAGAGCCTGGAGTTCAGCATCAGACTGTCTGGCTTTTAATTCTGGGGGTACCATTTTCAGCTATGTGATCATAAGCCAGCTCTAGGTAAAATGAATATCATCTACTACACCAAAATTTTTGTTTTAATTCTTTTGAAGAACAACACACATAAGTACATTCACTATAAGCATACAGTTGACAAATTTTCACAAACTGAGCACACCAGGAAACCAACATCTAGATCAAGAGCCAGAACATTCCTAAGACTTCTGATTCCCTCCTTCCCTGTAGTATATGGTTATTTTGAGGGTAAATGAGCTAATTTGTAAAGTCCTTAAAACAGTTCCTGGCCACATGAAAAGATGCTCAACAATGCTAATTATTAGAAAAATGCAAATAAAAACTACAATGAGGTATCACCTCACACCAGTCAGAAGAGCCATCATCAAAAAGTCTACTTAATAATAAATGTGGGAGAAGGTGTGGAAAAAAGGGAACCTTCCTACACTCTTGGTGGGAATGTAAATTGGTAGAGCCACTATGGAAAACAGTGTGCTGGTTCCTTTAAAAACTAAAAATAGAGCTACCATATGATCCAGCAATCCCACTCCTGGACATATATCTGGAAAAAAATGAAAACACTAATTTGAAAAGATACATGCACCCCATTGTTCATAGCAGCACTATTTACAATAGCCAAGACATGGAAACAACTCAAGTGCCTGTCAACAGAATATTGGCTTAAGAAGATGTGATTAATATACATACATACATATATATATATGTATATATATAGATATATATCATGGAATATTACTCAGCCATAAAAAAGGATGAAATATTGCCATTTGCAGCAACATGGATGGACCTAGAGAATATTATACTTAGTGAAGTAAGTCACACAGAGAAAGACAAATACTATGTGATATAATTTACATGTGGAATCTAAAAAATAATATAAATGAATCTATACACAAAATAGGAAAATACTTACAAACATAAAAAATGACCAAAGGGAAGAGGGAGGGAGAAGGGGACAAATTAGGAGTGTGGAATTAACAGATACAAACTACTATACATAAAACAGATAAGCAACAAGGATATACTGTATAGCACAGAGAATTATATTAATGGAATATAATCTGAAAAAAATAATAGCTGAATCACTTTGCTCTATACCTGAAACTAACACAATATTGTAAATCAACTATACTTCAATTTAAAAATATATATATATCCTGCTATTTAAAGATAAATTCAGAAATATTGAAAAATAAAAACAAAAACAAAAGAACAGTGCCTGGCATATGGTAATTGCTTTATCACTATTCGTTAAAAAATTAATTAGAAGGGAACTGTGGCTTCCAAAGCTGCAGCCGCTTACTTCATTTTAATGAGAGCAGGGCTGTCATGCAAGTTTAGACCTCTCTCTCTTCATACAGTGCAGCAGGCAGGATGAGTCAAGAGTCTTCAAAATAATCAATTATTTCCTTATCACAGAGGACCAGATGGTGCATTATACGGAAAAACAGCTTGCATGGAATGCCAAAATTTTGCTACGATGAGAAAAGAAGTATGCAATTAGGCTGCTATCACCCTTAACAAAGGGCCAGATGCACGGCAGCCGGGCTGCCCATGAGGAGAAGCACAGCCTGGGCCCAGGTTAAGGGGTGTCTTGGGATGAGGTGGGAAGGGGGTCCTGAATGCAGCTTCCTTTGTTGCCTGCACATCCCATGAGACACACAAAGAAAGACATACAACGGCTTGCAGAAACTTTCTGTAGAACTTGCCAAAGTGAACTGATGCATGGTGGGAAGAGTTAGTATGTGCACAACTAACTTCACACAACATTTTAAAACTTACAACAAGAGGAAACGGCTATGCCTTTCATGGTGGCATTGTACTTTTATATAACCTTAGAACACATCTATGTCCCTTCTCTTTGTGACACAAAAACAAAAGAAAAGAAGGACAAAAACATCAAATAATCAAGTTAAACCATTTAGAAGAGGAAAAATGATGGCTAACAACGAATTTTCAGCAACACATTAAATTCTGAAAAAATAGTAAGTATTCTGTTCTACTATTGCTTGGAGCCACCTCTAGAGATATAAAGACATAGGGGTGAAGGTAGAAGAGGATCTGAAGATATTTCCTAACAAGGTGGACTAGAGGGTGGAGCAGCTCCTGGAGCTGTTGGTGCATCATTGTTTACTGGAATGCACTCTCATAGTTTGGAGGGAGAAGTCCTACACAGTCATAGTGTTAAGGAAACAACTAAGCAACAGTTTCAGAAAATTTGTAGCATTGTCTGGATTCCAAAGAGATCTTTTAAACTCCTAGATCCTCCTGATTTCTCTAGACAAGCATAGATTTGGTTTTTAAAAATTAATAGATAATTTTGCTTTTGGAGTGGTAGGTCCATATTCCTTCTCTGGAAATCAAGACAATTTTTGTTAAGCTTAGAATCCTCTTTGGGCATTTCTGAGAGGTCAGCACTGCTTCCGTGGTGCAGAGTGACACGGCCATCCCTGGGTCGGGCCTGTGTGTGTCTCTGTTAGAGGAACTTAGTGTAGAGAAGGCCCAAAAGAGAAACCGACTGGGAGTGTCATGGCTGCTCCAGCTCGTTCTTCTGTCTAGCCCCAAAGAACTTGAATGCAGTCTCCTTTACTTCACTTGAGGTTTTTATTTTAATCAAGAAGAAATGTATGGTGCAGCTGTAGGGTGTGTGTGTGTATGTGTGTGTGTGTGTGTGTAAGGGAGAGAAGCTAGAAAGATTGCTTCATTAAATCCCTGTGCATGTCTAAATTTTAATAGCTTGGGCTTACAGTTTCCATACAAACAATTCATACAAAATGTCCAAAATAATTCCATCAAAGTTAGTGCTTTACACTGCACATGAGGCATTCTAATTTCAGATCCTGTGCAAATGAACAGTAGCTACTGTGAGCAGGAAGGAAATTTATGTAGTAGAATTGAAGTATAGTTGTCCAGATGAAGACAATTCCCAGACTGTTTCTACTGTGGCTATATTCTAAGTTAGCAAAAAAATTACACATTAGGTTATTAAACTCGTAAAATACCACAAGGAGTTTATAAACTCCTTGCATGAGTCCACCAATTTTTCCAAGTTTCTGGTATGATGTACTTAGTTTAGGTTAGAGAGTTTCTTAGGCGTTAAGTCCCTAAAAGGTAGGTAGGTGAAAGGATTGCTTATATAGATTTACAAGGGTACGAGGACAGTGGATAGACACAGCTCAGATGATGAATTGGTGAATATGGGTTTCAAAGTCTGTATATATTCATATCATCATCCAGTGTTCTTTCCTAACAGAGTGAACCTGGCATTCTACTTATAAGGCAAAGACGCACACACAGCTTCAACACAACTGAGGCTTCTGTAAAAAGAGCTATACAGCCTGATGCAGGTCACCACCAGTGGTAGATTAGATATGGCAGTGAGTTCTTTGATACTCCCTCCATTGTAAGGTGTGTGCTAATTCTCCTCCTCTTGATTCTGAGCTGAACATACTGACTGGCTTGTCTAAAAGAATGCAGCGAAGAGATGTTCTGTGACTCCCAAGACCAGGTAATAGGAAAGCTTTTGGCTTCTGCCCAGGTTTCTTAGAACACTCACTCTTTGACCTAACTGCCGAGCTGTGAGGAAGCTCAAGAAGACCTGAAAAGAAGCCCATGTGTAAAGGAACTGAAGCCCCAGGATGCCAACTCTGGCCAAGCTTCAGGCTGACAGCTGGCACCATCTGCCAGCCAAGTGAGTGAGCCATGCTGAAAGTGAATATTCAGTGCCAGTCGAGTTGCCGATACCACTTTGAACAGCGATGAGCTGCACTCTCTAAGCCCTGTCCAAATTGCAGATTTGTGAGCAAAATGACAGTTGTTGTTTTAAACCACTAAGCTTTTTTTTTTTTTTTTTTAATACAGCAAGAGATAACTGGAACCTCAGGCAAAGAGTTCTGGTCCACAATGTGTTAGAATTTGATAGCCATGTTTGGCCTTCAGGGGTAAAGGAGTGCCTGAGATTTAGGCTTCATCTCCATGGGACTCACCAGCTTCTTTGTTCTGCTCAACTCCAGGTCCACCTTGTCAAGCAACTGGGACATGATGGAGGTGAGAGGGTTAAGCATCATCTTTATCTTTCAGATCAGGAGGTAGATGTTGGGGTTTCTGTCTGGGGCAGCCAAGCTCTTACCACAGTCCTGCTTCTGTGGCTCACTCAGCCTTCGGGGGAATACATAGCTGTTAAGCAGTCCTTCCTGGGGGTGGAGAGCTCTTATTTTCTGTGATCTTGTGTGAGATGCCACTTGTGGGTTTCTTGTATGAGCCACCATTAAAGGGCTCCCCCTCTGTCTTGTTAGCTTGTTCTTCATTCTCTGGGCAGAGTGAGCTACTTGTTCAGACCCTCATGCCTACCGGGTGTCCTTCAGAATCAGATATCTGTTTCTGCCCTAGGTAAAGTGTCTGGCTGGTCATTATTGTTGTCTGCTTTTGTTTGCTGGAGTCCTGGAAGACACTGAATGCATTGTTTAAAAGGTTTGTCTTGGAAACTCTGGCAATCACTAAATTATTCAATAGCTTACATATCTACATTTACAGGATTATTTTCAAAGATTTAATCATTATCACTGAATTGAGTTGTGACTGTTCCACCTGGGCCTGAGTTCTATACTCTGCAGAATGGTACTGAATTTGGGCCATGTATAGGGGGAGATGCAAATCTGGGAGGATGATCCTCCTGTGCAGGGCCCTGTCTGGGATGCCCTAGGAGTTACTAGAGCTGGAATGTGCCATGTTTCCCCCCTTGTCTGTGTGTCCATTCACTGTGTTTTTGCATGATGTGATGGGACTCTGGAAGTCATGTCTGCAGAAGGTCACAGAAACTCCTGACATGATGGGGCATGACTGCTCTGTCTTCCTCTCAGTGGAGAAGGGTAAACCACTATAGGTAAAATTGAAAGTACATAAGCCCTTCACCCTAGAAATGTCCTAGGAGAAATAGCCTAGGAGAAATAGCCTAGGATATCAAAGGATAATATCCTAGGATATTTTTACTGGATCCTACTTACTGCACATTTAACTCTTTTTTAAGTGGGAAAATATTTTAAACATCATGAGTACACATTAATAGGTGATTGGTTTAATAAATGGTAATTCATTCTTTCCAGGGAGGGTCATGTTGCCTTTAAACATATGCATTAGAACTATATCAGTTGATAAAACAAATGTAAATGTTTAGAAGAGTGCCTGGCTATTGTACACATATTATGTGTACAATAGCTACATGATTTTTGCTGTTATAAAGTGAGAAAAATAAACATGCAGGTATATAGCTATATAATACATGTACATATATGTATGATTATCCTTTATGTATAAAGCAGTTTAAAAAACCTTTTATCTGTGAACACATACATGTGTATGATTAAATGAGCATAGAAAACATTGTGGAAGGGTGAAAAAGGGAGTGGGAGCTAAGAGGAAAAAGATTAAAAGCAAGTAAAAGTTGTCATGATGAAGCAACTTGTATAGCATAATCCCCATCTTTGAAAGTATATATGTATATACATGTGTATATGCAGAGAGAGAGAGAGAGAGATGAAAAGTTAGCTATCAAAATATAAATGATGGTTATCTTCAGGTATTGAGAGTCTCAGAATTTTTTCTTTTCCTAAATACTTCCTTACTCTTTTCTACACTTTTTGAATTTTTAAAACAATGAATGTGTGTTATTTGTATTACTGGAAAATAAAGGCTGTTTTCAATATTGAAAAAACAAACAATATGACTAGTAAAACTCTCTCCCTAGCCTTAAATGATTAAGAAGGAACATATGAAGATGATAATGATGAATGGTTAACCTTAACTGGACACTTACCATATATCCAACACTATTTTGTATCTTTGCATATGTGAACCCATTCACTCCTGACAACTCCATGGGAGGAAAATTCTATTATTGTCCCTATTTTACAGACAAAGAAACCAAGGCACAGAGTAGTTGCATAAGCTGCCCAAGGTTGCATAGCTAATTGGTACCAAGCCTAGGATTTTATTTGTAAGAACACGTTCCATGTTCTCTCCTTTTCTAACTTAAGAAATAGAGTGATGAGAATTAAAACAAAAATAAACAAATAGGACCTAATTAAACTTAAAAGCTTTTGCACAGCAAAGGAAACCATAAACAAGATGAAAAGACAACCCTCAGAATGGGAGAAAATATTTGCAAATGAAGCAACCGACAAAGGATTAATCTTCAAAATATACAAACAACCCATGCAGCTCAATATGAAAAAAACAAACAACCCAATCCAAAAATGGGCAGAAGACCTAAATAGACATTTCTCCATAGATCATATACAGACTGCCAACAAACACATGAAAGGATGCTCAGCATCACTAATCATTAGAGAAATGAAAATCAAAACTACAATGAGATATCACCTCACACTGGTCAGAATGGCCATCATCACAAAATCTACAAACAATAAACACTGGAGAGGGTGTGGTGAAAAGGGAACCCTCTTACACTGTTGGTGGGAATGTAAATTGATACAGCCACTATGGAGAACAGTATGGAGGTTCCTTAAAAAACTAAAAATAGAACTACCATGTGACCCAGCCATCCCACTACTGGGCATATACCCAGAGAAAATCATAATGCAAAAAGACACATGCACCCCAATGTTCATTGCAGCACTATTTACAATAACCAGGACATGGAAACAACCTAAGTGTCCATCAGCAGAGGAATGTATAAAGATGTGGCACATATATACAATGGAATATTACTCAGCCATAAAAAGGAATGAAATTGGATCATTTGTAGAGACATTGATGAACATAGAGACTGTCATACAGAGTGAAGTAAGTCAGAAAGAGAAAAACAAAATCATATATTAATGAATATATGTGGATTCTGAAAAAATTTGTATAGATGATCTTATTTACAAAGCAGAAATAGAGACACAGATGTAGAGAACAAATGTATGGATACCAAGGGGGAAAGTGTGGTGGGATGAATTTGTTGATTGGGACTGGCATATATACACTATTGATACTATAAGTAAAATAGATAACTAATGAGAACCTACTGTATAGCACAGGGAACTCTACTCAGTGCTCTGTGGTGACCTAAATGGGAAGGAAATCCAAAAAAGAGAGGATATATGTATACGAATAGCTGATTAACTTTGCTGTACAGTAGAAACTAATACAACATTGTAAAGCAAAAATACTCCAATAAATATTTAAAAAAAGAAATACCATTGGGCTTTTAAAAGCGGTAGCCTTATTTATTCCTCTAAGCATTTCTAAATCCTTTAGATTCTAAAGCTGGAAAAATCCCATCTCAGAGAAAAATCAGCTCTCTAACCTCAAATGCTCATTTTACATATGAGAGACTTGAGCTAGGGGAAATGCAGGGATTTCTTCACTGATGTTTCTATGTATTTGGAAGAGCCAGACTTCTGACTCATAGTTAGATGTGCATTCTACCATCTGTAAATGGCAACCCCTCTCTATCAGAGCCTTTGAAAACCACAATTCCATTCCAGGGGTGGGGGTGCTTTACTGTGGTCATTATTTTTATCAACCTTTTTCTTTCTTTCTGTTCTTTGCTTTCTTTTCTTTCTCCCTTTCTCTCTCTCTCTCTCTCTCTCTCTCTTTCTTCCTTCCTTCCTTTCTTCCTTCCTTCCTTCCTTTCTTTCTTTCTTTCTTTCTTTCTTTCTTTCTTTCTTTCTTTCTCTCTCTTTCTTTCTTTTTCTTTCCTTCCTTCCTTTTCTTCCTCCCTCCCTCCTTTTCTTTCTCTATTCCTTTCTCTCTTTCTTCCTCCCTTTCTTTCTTTCTTTCTTTCTCTCTTTCCCTCTCTTTCTTTCCTTCCTTTATTCCTTAGTTTCTTTCCTTCCTTCCGTCCTTCATTCCCTCCTTCCTTCTTCTTTCCCTAGCTTTATGGAGATGTAATTGATATATAACATTGTGTAAGTTTAGGTATACAGCATGATGATTTGATACACATATATACTGTGAAATGATTACCTCAGTAAGGTTAATTAATGCCTCCATCATCTCACATAATTATAATTTTTTGTGGTGAGAACATTTAAGGTTTACTCCCTTAGCAACTTTCAAGTATATAACATAGTATTGTTAATTATCATCACCATGCTCTGTATTGAATGTATTAGATCGTCAGAACTTGTTCATCTTATAACTGGGTGTTTATCCCCTTTGACTTTCTCAGTCTGACTTATTTCACTTACCAAAATTTCCTCAAGTTCCACCCTTGTTGTTGAAATGGCAGAATTTTCTTTTTTATGGCTGAATAAAATTCCATCATGAGTGTGTGTGTGTGTGTGTGTGTGTACATACAGTGTGTGTGTACATACACCATCCATTCATCTGTTGATGGACACTTAGGTTATTTGCATGTTATGGCTACTGTGAATAATGGTACAGTGAACATGGGGGTGCAGATGTCTCTTCAAGATAATGATTACATTTCCTTTGGATATATATACCCAGAAGTGGGATGGCTGGATCATATGCTAATTCTATTTTTTAATTTTTTAGGAAACTCCACATTATTTTTCATACAGTAGTTGTACCAATTTACATGCCTATCAACAATACACAAAGTGTTTCCCTTTCTCCACATCCTCACCAAAACTTGTCTCTTATCTTTCTGATAATAGCCATTCTATCAACTCACAATGAGGTGATATCTCATTGTGGTTTTGATTTGCATTTCCCTGATGATTAATGATGTCAAGCACCTTTTCATTTGTATGCCTGTTTTGGAAAAATGTCTATTCATGTCCTCTGCCCATTTAAAACTGGAATTGGTTTTTTGCTATTGAGTTGTTGGACCTATTTCTTTCTAATGGTGTATCAAAAAGAGAAAACGCTTAACTCTCAAAAGAGAAACAACTGACTATAAAAAGCAGAGGGAAGCTTTCTGAGATGGTAAGAATGTTCTAAGTCTAAATGATCTGGGCAGTCATCACAGGTGCAATTTATAGGTACAAAGTCATTGAGCTGTATGCTTAAGATGTATACACTTTACTGTGCATAAATTATACATCAAAATAACGCAGTTAAAAACAGGCATATGAGACATACTTGTTGGGGAGACTGTCTTGTATCCAACATTTTCAAAACAAGGTATTGGTGAAATCATGGAAGTAGTACAGAGTATCACACTCAGGGAGTCCAATTTGTTACCACGAGATTGTTACCATGATGTGCATTTCTTCGCCAAGCACCCCAGTAACTTGAAACCATTCTGCTTCATTTTGAACGGGAGGTTGGTATTGTACCTTCCATTGCCAAGTCCTCCTGACCCGAGAGAAATGGTACTTTGCAGGTAAAAGCATAAATAAAGGGCATTGGAATAGTGCTTAGATGCTGGGAGTAAACAAAAGACACAGAAAATATACCTCTGCTGAGTAATGCAGACTCAGAACAAATACAGAATCATTTAAGTCATATTGTGTATAAGAGCCTAAAATGAGTGGTCACATTAATACATAGCAATTTCTTTGGCTTTGGGGTTCAACATTCTGAATAGGTGTCAGGGTATCAAGAATGCATCACCTCTGGGAAGCCTCTAATATTTTTAAAACTCCCTTCATATGGCCACCAGCCCTTTAGTGTCTAGGCTCTTGGAGCCATTGTTCACCATAACTAAATTTGTTTTAGAGCAGCCCCAGGACATGACTTCTTAATTTGAAAGGGTTGTTAGCCTTCTGACACCAGCTTTTTGGACTTTTCAATTTGGTGCCTGTACCTATTGTTAACCTTCCTCTGTTTACATGGATTTGGGGGTAATTTCTCCCCATGTCATCAATCTCCAATATTCTTCATTTTGGGAAGATATTTTCACTGTCAGTCTTCAGCAAGTGCCAGTAAATAACAAAAGCAGCAAGGCTGTGAAAAAATCTAATAGTAAGAAATCAGTCAGACTCTTTCCACTCAAATGTGGGCTTTCTATGTGTGGATGCAGCTAATTTTAATCTTTTGAAACCTTATTATAGTAGCAAAGAATAATCATCAGAACTTAGGCCTCTGTGGTGGCTGCCCTTAGTGCTGCATAATGCGGGTGGAGGGAGGAAGGCTTTTGAGCCATTCTCAATTTAGAATGGGAGAGAGGGAAAGCAATGAACAGCATCCACAGGTTGGTCATTTAATGGGGTTTTAACATAAGAACTTTCAAGAGTACATGCCATCCTTCCTTCCCCTGCCAGCCCGTCTTTAGGCTATTTGTATTTTCCTGGTTTTAGCCCAGTTAGTTGAGGTAGTTAACTAGGGATGCTAGTGAGATCAAGATCATATGGTTATTATCCAGTATTGTCCAATATTGACCACTTGAGAGGTAAACCAATGTAATGGCAGAAAGGTGAGTTCTAGAACCAGAAGACTCAGGTTTGAAATCCAGGCCCTGTTACCTACTATGACCTTGGATTTGTCAATTAATCTCTATGAGCCAGTTATGAATGACAAAATATGAATAGTATCTCATTTCCAGGATTGTCTAGGGGGACTAAATTAGATGATGTATACACCTACCTGTCATATATTAGTTACTCACTAACTAGATATGCTTCTATTAGCTCTTCAAAAAATAAATGTTTCCAAAACCACAAACAATATCTTATTTCTTTCTGGTAAATTGTCTTTTTTTTTTTAAACATCTTTATTGGAGTATAATTGCTTTACAATGGTGTGTTAGTTTCTGCTTTATAACAAAGTGAATCAGTTATGCATATACATATGTTTCCATACCTCTTCCCTCTTGTGTCTCCCTCCCTCCCACCCTCCCTATCCCACCCCTCTAGTGGTCACAAAGCACCGAACCGATCTCCCTATGCTATGCGGATGCTTCCCACTAGCTATCTATTTTACGTTTGGTAGTGTATATATGTCCATGCCACTCTCTGACTTTGTCACAACTTACCATTGCCTCTCCCCATATCCTCAAGTCCATGCTCTAGTAGGTCTGTGTCTTATTCCCGCCTTACCACTAGGATCTTCATGACCTTTTTTCTTTCTTTCTTAGATTCCATATATACGTGTTAGCATACGGTATTGTTTTTTCTCTTTCTGACTTACTTCACTCTGTATGACAGACTCTAGGTCCATCCACTTCACTACAAATAACTCAATTTCTTTTCTTTTTAGGGCTGAGTAATATTCCATTGTATATATGTGCCACATCTTCTTTATCCATTCATGTGTTGATGGACACTTAGGTTGCTTTCAGATCCTAGCTATTGTAAATAGAGCTGCAATGAACATTTTAGTACATGACTCTTTTTGAATTATGGTTTTCTCAGGGTATATGCCCAGTAGTGGGATTGCTGGGTCGTATGGTAGTGCTATTTGTAGTTTTTTAAGGAACCTCCATACTGTTCTCCATAGTGGCTGTATCAATTTACATTCCCACCAGCAGTGCAAGAGGGTTCCCTTTTCTCCACACCCTCTCCAGCATTTATTGTTTCTAGATTTTTTGATGATGGCCATTCTGACCCGTGTGAGATGATATCTCATTGTAGTTTTCATTTGCATTTCTCTAATGATTAATGATGTTGAGCATTGTTTCATGTGTTTGTTGGCAATCTGTATATCTTCTTTGGAGAAATGTCTATTTAGGTCTTCTGGCCATTTTTGGATTGGGTTGTTTGTTTTTCTGTTATTGAGCTGCACGAGCTGCTTGTAAATTTTGGAGATTAATCCTTTGTCAGTTGCTTCACTTGCAAATATTTTCTCCCATTCTGAATGTTGTCTTTTGGTCTTGTTTATAGTTTCCTTTGCTGTGCAAAGGCTTTTAAGTTTCATTAGGTCCCATTTTTTAATTTTTGTTTTTATTTCCATTTCTCTAAGAGGTGGGTCAAAAAGGATCTTGCTGTGATTTATGTCATAGAGTGTTCTGCCTATGTTTTCCTCTAAGAGTTTGATAGTGTCTGGCCTTACATTTAGGTCTTTGATCCATTTTGAGCTTATTTTTGTGTATGGTGTTAGGGAGCATTCTAACCTCATACTTTTACATGTACCTGTCCAGTTTTCCCAGCACCACTTATTGAATAGGCTGTCCTTTCTCCACTGTACATTCCTGCCTCCTTTATCAAAGATAAGGTGACCATATGTGTGTGGGTTTATCTCTGGGCTTTCTATCCTGTTCCATTGATCTATATGTCTGTTTTTGTGCCAGTACCATACTGTCTTGATTACTGTAGCTTTGTAGTATAGTCTGAAGTCAGGGATCCTGATTACTCCAGCTCTGTTTTTCGTTCTCAAGATTGCATTGGCTATTTGGGGTCTTTTGTGTTTCCATACAAATTGTGAAAATTTTTGTTCTAGTTTTGTGAGAAATGCCAGTAGTAGTTTGATAGGGATTGCATTGAATCTGTAGATTGCTTTGGGTAATAGAGTCATTTTCACAATGTTGGTTCTTCCAATCCAAGAACATGGTATGTCTCTCCATCTATTTGTATCATCTTTAATTTCTTTCATCAGTGTCTTATAATTTTCTGCATACAGGTCTTTTGTCTCCTTAGGTAGGTTTATTCCTAGATATTTTATTCTTTTTGTTGCAATGCTAAATGGGAGTGTTGTCTTAATTTCACTTTCAGATTTTTCATCATTAATGTATAAGGATGCCAGAGATTTCTGTGCATTAATTTTGTATCCTGCTACTTTACCAAATTCATTGATTAGCTCTGGTAGTTTTCTGGTAACATCTTTAGGATTCTCTATGTATAGTATCATGTCATCTTCAAACAGTGACAGCTTTACTTCTTCTTTTCCGATTTGGATACGTTTTATTTCTTTTTATTCTCTGATTGTTGTGGCTATAACTTCCAAAACTATGTTGAATAAGAGTGGTGAGAGTGGGCAACCTTGTCTTGCTCCTGATCTTAGAGGAAATGGTTTCAAGTTTTCACCATTGAGGATGATGTTTTTTCTGGGTTTGTCATATATGGCCTTTATTATGTTGAGGAAAGTTCCCTCTATGCCTACTTTCTGCAGGGTTTTTTATCATAAATGGGTGTTGAATTTTGTTGAAAGCTTTCTCTGCATCTATTGAGATGATCATATGGTTTTTCTCCTTCAATTTGTTAATATGGTGTATCATGTTGATTGATTTGTGTATATTGAAGAATTATTGCATTCCTGGAATAAACCCCACTTGATCATGGTGTATGATCCTTTTTATGTACTGTTGGATTCTGTTTGCTAGTATTTTGATGAGAATTTTTGCATCTATGTTCATCAGTGATATTGGCCTGTAGTTTTCTTTCTTTGTGACATCTTTGTCTGGTTTTGGTATCAGGGTGATGGTAACCTCGTAGAATGAGTTTTGGCCAATTGTCTTAACAAAGGTTGAATCTCTACTGCCTGGGATGTGCTTGGCACATAGTATGATTTCAATAAACATTTAAATAAGTGAAATGTGCCCTACTGCCTTTAAGAGCATTTCCATTTGTAGCATGTTCTTTGTACAGCAGAAGATCCCCCTCACCCACCTTTTCTTCTTTGAGCAGTGCTCTATCTGAATTGTTGTAAAGTGGGGCTCTGGAAGGAAAGAGGAATGATTGTGCTCTGATGAGAGAAGAAGGGGGGGATTAGGCCCACTAGATGATTCCAGTCACCCAAAACATGTAGGGACATTCTATCTGGTCTGCCCTGGGCCTCTGGAAAAAAGGCCTGCCACTCTACTAAACAGCCTGTCTCCACACATGGGACATGGACCTTTCTTCCCTTCCCTCAACATATACTGTGGGGCTCTTCCCAGCTGGATGTCTGATTTGACCTAATTTTCTACCATGTTGGTCCCACTTTTCACCTCTCTGCAAGACAGATCCTAACAGGGAAATTCTGTGCTGAGAAGAAACACTGAAAATAGAATCCAAATTGAGCAGGACAGAGACAATGGGGCAAAAGAAAGAGAAGGTCTAGATAAAAGTGCGGGAAACGGAGAGTCAGACACCATGTTTATGATCACTTCCCAAAAACAACAGAAGAGAGAGATTGAGAGCTGTGAGGTGATAAAAGCTATCACCTTTTTCTCCTAAGAGTATAGACAACTGAATCACCCTTGAAAATAAGCCACAGAAAAGGATTTAGTTTGACTCTAATGCAAAATTACTGTAAAGAAAAAAGAGAATGTGGAGCAGAATAATTCTTTTACAAGCAATGAAGGCATGCAATAAAGACATGCTCACAAAGAAGATAAAGAGTATAACTTTATATTTTAAAACAGACTAAAAGAAATTAATGAATTGATAAAAGCAATAAAAGAATAAATCAAAGTTAGAAAAATTCATAAAATATAACAAAAGGAAATTTTGAGAAGTAAGGGGCAAAACAGTACAATTTAGATGTTTTAAAAAATATTTCAGAAGTTTGAAGACTAAACTAGAAGGAACTCAAGTGTAAAAACTTACCATTGATAATGGTTTAAGAGAAAATTTGCAAAGGAGGAAGATCTTTAAAATAAATAAATGCAACAAGAGATAAAAGGGATTCATGAGAAAGTAATGGATATAAAAAGACAAGCAAAAATAGATATAAAAGGAAAGCAAGGGCTTCCCTGGTGGCACAGTGGTTGAGAGTCTGCCTGCCGATGCAGGAGACACGGGTTCGTGCCCCAGTCTGGGAAGATCCCACATGCTGTGGAGCGGCTGGGCCTGTGAGCCACGGCCACTGAGCCTGCACGTCCGGAGCCTGTGCTCTGCAATGGGAGAGGCCACAACAGTGAGAGGCCTGCGTACTGCAAAAAAAAAAAAAAAAAAAAAAAAGCAAGCAAAAGTGATCCAATATATGTACAATAAAAAGTCCACATGTAGAAAGCCAACACAATGGATTGAGTTTGACTCCTATGCAAAATTACTGTAAAGAAAGAAGATATGGAACAAAATAACTCTTTTACAAGCAATGAAGCCATGCAAGAAAGACATGATTACAAAGAAGATAAAGGCTGTAATCTTATAAATAAAAACTATATATAGGGCTTGCCTGGTGGTGCCATGGTTAAGAATCTGCCTGCTAATGCAGGGGATGCAGGTTCGAGCCCTGGTCCAGGAAGATCCCACATGCCGCGGAGCAACTCAGCCCGCGTGCTGCAACTACTGAAGCCCGCGCACCTAGAGCCTGTGCTCTGCAACAAGAGAAGCCACTGCAATGAGAAGCCAGTGCACCGCAACGAAGAGTAACCGCCGATCTCCAAAACTAGAGAAAGCTCCGTGCACAGCAATGAAGACCCAATGCAGCCAAAAATAAATAAAATTTATTAAAAAAAAACTATATATAAAGATACAAATATTTAAACATACATAACAAAACAATTATTGGGAAACAGCAGCATAGCACAGGGAGATCAGCTCAGTGCTTTGCGACGAATTAGAGAGGTGGGATGGGGAGGGTGGGAGGGAGGCTCAAGAGGGACGGGATATGGCAATATATGTATGCATATGGCTGATTCACACTGTTGTACAACAGAAACTAACACAGCATTATGAAACAATTATACTCCAATGAAGATGTATTAGAAAATAAAAAAAAAACTCATCCTAACATACAAAAAAAGTGTAAGAATTGGGATCAAATATATTGATCATATTGATAAGGATAATCAAAAAAAGATTTTCAGATTGAATACAAAGCAAGTTAACAATGTGTTGTGTGTAAGACAAACCAAAACCAAAACGAGTCAAAAGGTTAAAAATAAAAGAATGAACAAAGTACATCAGGCATATTCAAACTAAAAGAAGGCTGATGTCTCAATCTTGTTATATGATAAGAATTAAGACCAAAAGGCATTTTTATTTTTATTTTTAAATTTTTTAAATAAAAAAAATATTTTTCACTGGAGTACAGTTGATTAACAATGTTGTGTTAGTTTCAGGTTTACAGCAAAGTGATTAAGTTATACATATACATGTATCTATTGTTTTTCAAAATCTTTTCCCACTTAGGTTATTACAGAATATTGACCAGAGTTCCCTGTGCTATACAGTAGGCTCCTGTTGGTTATCTATTTTATTTATTTATTTATTTATTTATTTATTTGTTTGTCTATTTTTACTGGTATAGACATCTTTTATTTTATTTATTATTTTTTTAATTTTCTATTTTTATTGGACTATAGTTGATTAACAATGTCATAATTTCAGGTGTACAGCAAAGTGATTCAGTTATACATATACATGTATCTATTCTTTTTCAAGTTCTTTTCCCATTTACATTGTTACATAATATTGAACAGAGTTCCCTGTGTTATACAGTAGGTCCTTGTTGGTTATCCATTTTAAATATAGCAGTGGGTATGTGTCAATTCCAAATTCCCAATCTATCCCTCTCCCCGCCCTTCTCTCCTGGGAACCATAAGTTCATTCTCTAAGTCTGTTTCTGCTTTGTAAATAATTTCATTCGTATCATTTTTTTTAAGATTCTGTATATAAGCCACATCATATGATATTTGTCTTTCTCTGTCTGACTTACTTCACTTAGTATAATAATCTCTAAGTCCATCCCTGTTGCTGCAAATGGCATTATTTCATTCTTTTTAATGGCAGGGTAATATTCCATTGTATATATGTACCGCATCTTCTTTATCCATTCATCTGTTGATGGACATTTAGGTTGTTCCCATGTTGGCTATTGTAAATAGCACTGCAATGAACACTGGGGGTCATATATCCTTTCAAACCATGTTTTTCTCTG
This sequence comes from Stenella coeruleoalba, assembly GCF_951394435.1. Classification (NCBI taxonomy): domain Eukaryota; kingdom Metazoa; phylum Chordata; class Mammalia; order Artiodactyla; family Delphinidae; genus Stenella; species Stenella coeruleoalba. Next base: position 32,364,849 of record NC_137161.1, read on the forward strand.
GCTATATGCCCAGAAGTGGGATTGTTGGATCATATGGTAGCTCTATTTTTAGTTTTTAAAGGAACATCCATACTGTTGTCCATAGTGGCTGTATCAATTTACATTCCCACCAGCAGTGCAAGAGGGTTCCCTTTTATCCACACCCTCTACAGCATTTATTGTTTCTAGATTTTTTGATGATGGCCATTCTGACCAGTGTGAGGTGATATCCCATTGTAGTTTTGATTTGCATTTCTCTAATAATTAGTGATGTTTAGAATATTTTCATGTGCCTCTTGGCCATCTGTATGTCTTCCTTGGAGAAGTGTCTCTTTAGCTCTTATGCACATTTTTAACTAGGTTGCTTGTTTTTTTTTGATATTGAGCTGCATGAGCCATTTGTAAATTTTGGACAATAATCCCTTGTCAGTCACATTGTTTGCAAATATTTTCACCCATTTTAAGTGTTGTCTTTTTGTTTTGTTTATGGTTTCCTTTGCTGTGCAAAAATATTTTTGTTTTTATTTCCATTATTCTAGGAGATGGCTTGAAAAAGATATTGCTGTGATTTATGTCAAAGAGTGTTCTGCCTACGTTTTCCTCTAAGAGTTTTATAGTGTTTGATCTTATATTTAGGTCTTTCATCCATTTTTAGTTTATTTTTGTGCATGGTGTTAAAGAGTGTTCTAATTTCATTTTTTTTTTACATGTAGCTGTCCAGTTTTCCCAGCACCATTTATTGAAGAGACTGTCTTGCATCCATTGTATAGTCTTGCCTCCTTTGTTGTAGATTAATTGACCACAGGTGTGTGGGTTTATTTCTGGGCTTTCTATCCTGGTCCATTGATCTATATTTCTGTTTTTGTGACAGTTCCCTACTGTTTTGATGACTGTAGCTTTGTACTATAGTCTGAAGTCAGGAAGCCTGATTCCCAGCTCCATTTTTCTTTCTCAACATTGCTTTGGCTATTCAGGGTCTTTTGTGTCTCCATACGAATTTCAAGATTTTTTGTTCTAGTTCTGTGAAAATTGCCACTGGTAATTTGATAAGGATTGCATTGAATCTATAGGTTGCCTTGGGCATATGTAGACAATGTTGATTCTTCCAATCCAAGAACATGATATATCTTTCCATCTGTTTCTGTAATCTTCAATTACTTTCATCAGCATCTTATAGTTTTCAGAATACAGGTCTTTTGCCTCATTAGGAAGCTTTATTCCTAGGTATTTTATTCTTTTTGATGCAGTGATAAATAGGGTTGTTTCTTTAATTTCTCTTTCTGATCTTTCATTGTTAGTGTATAGGAATGCAAGAGATTTCTGTGTATTAATTTTGCATCCTGCCACTTTACCAAATTCATTGATAAGCTCTAGTAGTTTTCTGGTAGCATCTTTAGGATTTTCTATGTATAGTATCATGTCATCTGCAAACAGTGACAGCTTTACTTCTTCTTTTCCAATTTGTATTCCTTTTATTTCTTTTCTTCTCTGATTGCCCTGACTATGACTTCCAAAATTTTGTTGAATAAAAGTAGCAAGAGTGGACATCTTTGTCTTGGTCCTGATCTTAGAGGAAATGCTTTCATCTTTTTACCATTGAGTGTGATGTTAGCTGTAGGTTTGTCATATATGGCCTTTATTATGTTGAGGTATATTCCCTCTACGCCCACTTTCTGGAGAGTTTTTATCATAAATCGGTGTTGAATTTTGTCAAAAGCTTTTTCTGCATCTATTGAGATGATCATATGATTTTTATTCTCCAAAAGGCATTTTTTAAAAAGAAAAGAAAAGACACTTTATAAGGCAGAAGTCCTTATTTACAAATATATAGCCACTATTAATATTTATGTACCCAATAGCACTTTAACAACTTTTGCACAGCAAAAGTTAGAAGAAATGTAAGGAGAAAGAAAACAAAAATGCTAATAGTAGAGAATTCTAATATGTCTTGCTCAATTCCAAATAAATCATATAGGGGAAAAATCAGTTACAATACAGAAAACTTATTCAACATAATAACCAAGGGCTTGCCTGGTGGCACAGTGGTTAAGAATCCACCTGTGAATGCAGGGTGCACGGTTTCAAGCCCTGATCTGGGAAGATCCCACATGCCGCAGAGCACCTAAGCACATGCACCACAACTACTGAGCCTGTGCTCTAGAGCCCGTGAGCTACAACTACTGAGCCCACGTGCCACAACTACTGAAACTTGCACACCTAGAGCCCTTGCTCTGCAACAAGAGAAGCCACCGCAATGAGAAGCCTGAGCACCACAACGAAGAGTAGCCCCTGCTAGCCACAACTAGAGAAAGCCCATGGGCAGCAACAAAGACCCAATACAGCCAAAAATAAATAAATGAAATAAATTTTAAAAAACATAATAATCAAGTAGATCTCATAAATATCTAACTCTTAATCCCAATAATGGAAAATATACATTTCCACTGTACATGGAACATTCATGAAGATTGATCACACCTTAAGCTGGAAATAAAACTTCAATAAATTCTAAAGAATTGCATTCTGATTTAAAAAATGCTATAAATGAATTACAAAATCAGATCACCTACTTGGAAATTTAAAAACCCACCATTAAAACAAATTCTTTGGTCAAAGAAAAAATGCTAAGTGAAATTGTAGAATTTCCTATAAACAATGATAAGCAGTAAAGCCACTATGGAGAACAGTATGGAGGTTCCTTAAAAAACCACAAATAGAACTACCATATGACCCAGCAATCCCACTACTGGGCATATACCCTGAGAAAACCATAATTCAAAAAGAATCATGTGCCACAATGTTCATTGCAGCTCTATTTACAATAGCCAGGACATGGAAGCAACCTAAGTGTCCATCAACAGATGAATGGATAAAGAAGATGTGGCACATATATACAATGGAATATTACTCAGCCATAAAAAGAAATGAAATTGAGTTATTTGTAGTGAGGTGGATGGACCTAGAGTTTGTCATACAGAGTGAAGTAAGTCAGAAAGAGAAAAATAAATACCGTATGCTAACACATATAGATGGAATCTTAAAAAAAAGAAAAAGGTTCTGAAGAACCTAGGGTCAGGACAGGAATAAAGACGCAGACTTAGAGAAACAACTTGAGGACCCAGTAAGGGGGAAGTGTAAGCTGGGATGAAGTGAGAGAGTGGTATGGACATATATACACTACCAAACGTAAAATAGATAGCTAGTGGGAAGCAGCCGCATAGCACAGGGAGATCAGTTCCGTGCTTTGTGACCACATAGAGGAGTGGGATAGGGAGGGTGGGAGGGAGATGCAAAAGGGGGGGATATGGGGATATATGTATACATATAGGTGATTCACTTTGTTATTCAGCAGCAACTAACAAAACATTGTAAAGAAATTATACTCCAGTAAAGATGTTAAAAAAGTATATTATACAATGATACCAATAAAAATTAAAAATAAATGAAATAAAAAACAAAGTTTAAAAACCAGAAAAAGAACAAATAAACTAGAAAAAGCAGAAGGAAGAAATTAATATAGATGAAAGCAAAAATTAATAAGAAAAACTGGTTCTTTTAAAAAAATCAATAAAGTAGACAAACTGCTAACCTAATTAGTAAAAAAGGGAGGAAACACACAAAATTAGAAATGTCTAAGTGAAAAATAATCAAAACAGGAAATTTTAAAGAAATCATAAGAGGCTACTTTGCACAACTTTATGCAAATACATTTGAAAATCTTGATGAAATTAATACTCGTCTGAAAAAATACAGTTTACCAAATATAGGTCTCAGTGAGAGATATAAAAAGCCTACTATACAATCTTCTATGATAGACAGTTACATAGACAAAGTGATCAAAATAAATTGCAGTGATGTTCCTGGACACTTTGAGAGAACCTTTCCTCTAAAACATTATCCATCTGGACTATCATAGTAAATTAAAAAAGAAACCTAATGGCATTATGCTTGTAATCCAAGACAAATTTTTGTTTTGCTGGATGAACTCAGCCTGGAATGAGCATGAGCCAGGACAAAAATTAATCCACACTCTGATAAGCACTAACATCCACAAGGACCTCAGAATGTGAAAAAGTCTTAGTTGTCAACTTGCCCCTGGCTTTCTTAAACCTTCCTTGTAAAATCTAGGCACAAGCCCAAATGCTGTGATAAGCTCCTCCCAACTTCCTCCTACTGAGGTGCCCATGATTTCTCAGTGTGCGTTCTCCTTTGCTGCAGCAAGCTCAATAAACCTAACTTTATCTTTGATTACAGAAGTGTGCCTGGTCTTCTTTGACTGGTGGGCACTGACAGATGTACAAATCCCTTAACCCATGGGACAAGAAGTCAAATCTCTGAGTAACATCACATTCCAGCAATTAGAGTCTAGTAACAAAAAAATAATTTAAAAAGGAAATTTAATCTGTGAGAAAGAAATCTAAGTATACCACACCTGTAGAAGTCTTTCTTCTCCTACTCACTTTCTTTATATGAACATAGTTTTGAAGCACCTCCTCATTACCCCAGTCTCAACACCCTTTGACCTCCCGCTCTTGTCTCCTCTGTCTTTCCACTCCGTTATTATGTAGATGAATCTAGTCCTCTCCCAGCAAGAAAGACTCTTCCCTAGGAGGAAGACGGGGAATGAGGTTTTGGTTTTATGGTTCTTTTTGGTGGGCTAGGGGAGGAGGAAATTGATGAAACTGCCATATAGTAGCTTTTTTTTTTTTTTTTTTTCGGTACGTGGGCCTCTCACTGTTGTGGTCTCTCCCGCCGCGGAGCACAGGCTCCGGATGCGCAGGCCCAGCGGCCACGGCTCACGGGCCCAGCCGCTCCGCGGCACGTGGGATCCTCCCGGACCAGAGCACGAACCCGTGTCCCCTGCGTCGGCAGGCGGACTCCCAATGACTGCGCCACCAGGGAAGCCCATATAGTAGCTTTTTGTCTTCCCACTACTACAGAGTTTGATAGTTTATGAGCAGTTTCCTTTTTCATTGACTCATCCCAACAGCTGAAGAGGTGTTGGCAAGTTGTGATTCTTTCCCCTGTAATAATTGAGGGAAAATTCAGAAAGGCTAAGGACCCCCAGCCAGTAAATTAGCAGGCTGCAATTAGAGCCACTTGCTCCAAGCAGGCTCTCCATCTAAGCTCATAGCCTCCATTTACATTAGTAATAGTTACAAAACCATCACCTCCCCTGATGAGCTCCTACTTCGTGCCAGACTAATGATAGGTGATTTACGCAAGCGCTTCTCAAACTGTGATATGTACATCAATCACGTGGGCATCTTGTTAAAATGAAGACTGTGATTCATTGTGTCTGGGTGGGGCCTGAGGGTCTACATTTCTAATAAGTAAGTTCTCTGTTAATGCTGATGCTGCAGGTCCACCGTCCATACTTTGAGTAGCAAGGCTTTATATTTACCGCCTTGATTCAGCCTCACAGTAAACCCACACGGCAGTACTTCTCAACCCTGGCTGTACCTCATCAGGGAGGATGGCATTTGAAGACTTCTAATCCTCAGGTGCAGCCCAAATTTTTCGTGAGACACCTATTGCTATATGGGCTAGGTAATATCATCCTCATTTTACAGCTGAAGAAACTGAAGCTTAGAGAGATTAATTACTTTATCTAAAATCCTATACAGTGATGGAAGTAGGATCTGAAGCCAGGGCTATTTGGCTTCAACGTCCTTTCTCTTAACTACTGCTCTCTATGGACTCCCATGGAGGCGACACTAGTTTGCAATCTATTATTGTTGTTAACTAAGAAAAGAAGACCCACACATGTTAAACCATTAGAAAAGAGCCTGAGCCCACAAATACCCCAGTGTTAAGACTCTCAAGATGATTTATGGTCCTTTAACACTAGGAAAGTAGAAATCTCTCCCTGGGGCTGCAGGTAACTATTGTCCCCTCTGCACCCCTCCCCACCCCCACCCCACCCCCGACCCAGCACATGCCCTGGAACTGACTTTGTACATTGGTTCTCTGCTTTTCCATTAAATGCTGACTGGTCAGAGTATTTTCTCTCCCATTGAGGTTTTAAGTTTAAGAGAAAGCCTGGTGCATTAAATCAGTGTAATTAGCCCTGCAATGCATGTGATTGAGAAAGTGCATTCCCAGAGAAAGAAAGAGACTCTCCAAGGTTTTATCAAACTGGAATTGTGAGCCCAGGGCTTGAAAACAACCCCTTTATGATGGGAAGCAAAGGATTCCCCAGGGACGGATGTGCTGGCAGTGGCTAGGCTTATTCTCCCATCTCTGAATTCGTTAATGAGGACTTAGGTTCAAAAGCAGATAACAAGCTAATCAAAAGGGGAAGGGAAGCCTGCAAATTATGCTGCCTAACGAGTTACACTGGGGAGAGCAAGGGAGAAGGTAGAACAGGCAGAGTGATGGGCTGGGGGTGGGGCTGTCTTCTTTGTCAGGATGCTGGCAGACCACAGGCTTTGAACCAAAGAATCAATCACATGATTGATTTAAAAAGAGAGATCACAGGATATTATTTAAAGTCAGTAATGGCATAACCCTCTTATGCCAGCCTCTTCCCTCAATATTCTTTGCTCCATCACCATCTCATTTTTCCAAAGACTGAGACCACAAAGTTCCTGCCCACTGAGAATGCCACCTGGGCCCAAGGCCAAACCAGCTAGCTGAGTGAGGGTGGGGGGTGGGGTGAGAGGTGTGGGAAGGGGGGGAGAAAAAGGAGCTTTTTGAGAGGCTTCCTCTGACCCAGATGCTATCTCAGAGCACAAAAGTGCATTGTTTATACTCAAGAACTAAACTTTTGCTTTATGCTTTAAAATAGGCAATTGGGGTTTATAAAACTAAATTTTGTTCTGTTTGAGCTCATTAGCTACATAATTTGGGAAAGAAACAGCAAATGTAATGAACGTAGTTACATTTGTCAGGTTTTCTTTGTCCCCATGGGAAATCCTTGGTGCTTTCTGACTTCCTAAACATTTTCTGATACTCAGTACATCTTCGGAGTTTTGCTTCTATTCAAAAATGAAGGAGGCCTGAAGTCTCACCCCAAATGTCACCTTTATGGATCTTCTATGGCTGAGAATCTCCTGTGAATAATAGAGCTTGGAACCAGTTTGAATACTGATATGCCACCAAATTGATCACTTTCATGGCTTCTCTCTTCCCAGGTGTCTCTCTTCTGTCCATTCCTCTGTCTTCCACCTGTCCCTCTCTTTTCATCCTTTACTCAAACTCTTCTCTCCCTTCTGTCATGAAAAACCATTAGTTGTCCGGTACCTTGACTGTCAGGGAATGAACATGAGAACCCTGACTAGAGCTGTCCTCAGTTGTGGTGCTGAAAGGATAACTTTGACCATCTACTAACCAAAGATTCTGGAAACATTGGAGAGCCTAAACAATGAATTAGAACAGCTTTTGGGAAGGTCCTTTTTGGGGTGTCCTTCAGGTCACTCAACCTTTACAGTCCAAAACAAAATTCATTTTCTTCCAGACACCCTGTTTTCCCTCTTATATTCCCCAAGTCTTGCCATCCTTCTTCTTAGTTTTCAAAACCATCTTCTCCTCTCCATTCCCATTGTCATTAAAATAATTTCCTAACTGGTTTCTCTCAAATATCTCAATACTCAATGGCTTTCATTAACAATTCCCATCCCCAATTCCTATAGAATTTAATTCAAAATTGTTAGAGTGGGAGCAGGTACAGCAAAGCACTCCAGAAACTCTGCCAGTTAAACCATAAACACCAACCAATAGTAGATGAGAATGATATATACAAACAGCTCCTTGGAGATAAAATAGTTCCAGGTCTAGAAACAGCAAGAGTAAACAAAGCCTGCTTATGTGAGCCAGATCAATCCTGGACAGAGTGAAGGCCATGTCAATATTTAAAGAGGGTCAATAAAAGAAATACGTTGTTCAAAAGGGTTGTTCACAACAACACAAATATGTTGTTCAGAAGATAGGAGGGTGAGTTTGCAATAAGGAAGAACTGCAACTGTTGGTTCTAGCACTGCTTTGGTGGCCTGTCTGCTCTTCGTCACTGATGCATCTCTGGTGGGTAAACAAGATGTGCTGGTTATTCTCAGTTGGCTCCTCTACCCTGCTCTGGCCTTGGGAGGCTGACCTGAATGGACCACATATATGTGTTCCCTTGCCCTCTGGCTTTGCATTGGAATTGGTTACTAGAGAACATATTCAGGAGATAAGAGGGAGAGAGGAGAGTGAGGTTGGATTATTACTTCTTCCAGTTCCATCCCATGCTGGTTGTCCTGACTTATGCCCATAGTGTCTGCACTGTGGCTTCTTCTACAGTCTTTCCCTCTGACTTGCAATAGCCACTCCCTTCTCTCATCCCTGCTGGCCTGGAGGTAGTGATGATTGTATTGCACCGTCCCCCAAGTTACCCACTTCACGTGTGCCATCTGTTTCCTGCTAGGTCTCTGATTAGGGCCTGATATCATTAAGCATTCGAATCCCAACTCCTCTGTCCCAATTTCATCCTCACCAAATATTACTCTGTTTATAAATTGGCTTCACATGTAAATCCATGTACATGTAGAGAGTGTACTGGTCATGTTGACACAAGCATTCTGTTCTGCTTGGCATTTATTTAGTTATTTAGTTTTGTTTCTTATTAGTATATACCTTTTATTTAAAAAAATTAACTTTTATTGAAGTATAGTTGATTCACAATATCATGTTAGTTTCTGCTGTACAGCAAAGTGAATCAGTTATATGTATACATATATCCACTCTTTTTTAGATTATATTCCCATATAGGTTATTACAGAGCACTTAGTTTAGTTCCCTGTGCTACACAGTAGGTCCTTATTAGTATCTATTTTATATATAGTAGTGTGTATTTCAATCCCAATCTCCCATTTTCCCAATCTCCCAATTTATCCCTCTCCATCCCCTTTCCCCCTTGGTCACCATAAGTTTGTTTTCTACATCTGTGATTCTATTTCTGTTTTGTAAATAGGTTCATTTGTACCTTTTTTTTAAATTCCACATATTGCTTGGCATTAATACTTCTCATTGTTAATTAAAGAATTGGCATTCTGATTTTATATCTTCTTATTAAACTAGCTTTGTTAGTGCAATTTAGCCTGCCTGGGATTAATGAATCTGAGGTGTTGCCAAAGCTGAAGGTCTGGCCAACCTCTGCTGGTTTGGGGCTGGGGAACAGGTTGTGGATTTTCTATAGGATAAAGCTGCTCTCATTTGTAATTACTTTTAGGGATGGGAAGCTGTTCTGGTCTTTCTAAATTAAAAAGAAGATTGAAAGACATTAAAAAAATAACACGAAGGTCTGGGCTGAATTCACCCAGATGATATTATCTTTGGGGGCCTCTGTGACCATCCACACACACCCCTCACCAAGTTACTTGGTCCTTATGTTTCCTCTACCATGTCATGCTTTCATGCCTTTGGGTTTTTATCCAGGCTGTTCTCTCTGTCTTTGAAACCCACACTTTCATCCCTTGGATCACTCCTATGCATCCTCCAAATCACTGTTCAGGCATCACTTCCTTTGTGGAGTATTTATCTTTTATAGAAATAATCTATTTAGCAGCTCTTTATTGAGCACATTTGTACCAGGAACTCTGAGATGTCCTGGGGACATAGGAGTGACTCAGACAGGTCATACTTTGCAGTTTCATAGATGAGATGAAGTGATGTAAAAAAAAAATCCTCTCTAAATGACAAGGTAAGACATCTGACAGTGACAAGCATAGGATGCAACGGAGACGTGAGTGGTGCAATGGATGAGCAGGTGTCAGGGGAGAAGGCTACCTGTAAGGGATTTTATTTAACCTTGTTCATGAATAAATGCGACAGGCAAAGGTTTTCGGGGTAGACTCTGTCAGAGGTCTGTCAAGCTTGTAACCGCCCTCTGAGTGGCAGCTTAAGCATGGATGCTGCATCCAGGATATTGGCCCTCCCACTTTGATCCCAGCTGACTGGAGCAGGACTGGGTGCCAGATCAAAGGACAGACACTCTATAGGGTGGACAGGGACATAGGAAGGGGCTAACATGAAAACAGTGCTGCTGTATAAATGAGCCAAATATGGCCTCTGTGTATTGGTCCCCAGGTTGTTTATGTCTTCACAGCAGGCTTAGACTCATTAGCTCAAAAGTCCACAGACACCAAATTCAAAATTTTACATATTTACTTATTTTAAAAAGAGCCCAAACAAGCAAAATTTTAGCCATTTAGGGCCTGCCTGTCTTGCATACCCTGTGAAACTATACCTACCATCTGCTTGCCATTGATAAGACAAAGCCTTGTGGTCAGAAGACACCCCAAGCTTCTACTGCCCCTCAGAGCTCTCTCTGACCCAGATAGGTAAACCCCCTCTCCATCCCCCCTCTCTCTTGAGAGTTCCCTTCCTTCCTCTCCTTCTGGATGGTGGTCCCTGTGCCGTAGCCTCTGGACAGTTTCATGTTACGAGGAACTTCCCTCTCATGCAAATATGTCCAAACAACACCCAATAAAGCTTATTGTGTGTTACTGCCTCTTGTGGTCATATCTTTTTCCTTGATCAGCTTCAGATTCCTCAAACCCCCTAGAAGCCCACACTGGATGCTGACCGACTCAACCCATTAGAGCCCTTCTTTGAGGGAGTTTTTATCTGAAGGGGAGAGATGATGAGCATTTGACAACCAGGAGCAGAAGTAGAAAGGCATGAAGAGAAAAGGAGGCAGTAAGCAGGAGCCACAAGGCAGCAGAAGCCATGAATCAGAGGGAAGGGGCAGGGCTCTTAGTGACAGTAAAAGACAAAGCAAGGACAAATAGACCTAGAGTGACCATAAACGTGAAACACTGGAGCAGGAAACTGTGGGTACATATAGCTAGCTAGGGAGGAACAAAATACTACAGGAGTACCCAAATGGCATTTCTGTTCCTGAACCACATTCTGGTCTCCACAATGCCTGTCAGTGTCCTGGTTCCAGTCCTGCAATGAGGACATGCTACTTAGTGTAAATTCCATTCTGATAGACAATAACACCTTTCCTAAGGCAATGCTAGTATGTTGCATTATTATTCTTTGCATCCAAGAGAGCCAGCTCCCACATAGACTATAGGAAGAGCATAGGCAAGGTCTGGAGTGGGGAACTCTGTAGTGTTTTGGGGAATCCCAAGCAATTTGATATTTCTAGTTAAGACAGTGCAAGTTGGAGGGTTGGTGGAAATGAGATTAGAGAGTTGAGCAGGGTCAGGACATGGAGTCCTTGTGTGCTCTGCTGAGGGTCCCCAGTGTCATCTTGCAGGGAGCTAGTGTGGTAAAGGCAATAGTAATGTGTCAGATTCACGTTTTCATCACATCAGTGGCAACAGTGTAGGTGGAGTTTGAGATGTTAGTTTGGAGGCAACTAGCATTCTGGACAGGAAATGAGAGAATGCATAACAGGAATGGAGAGGAGAGGACATATTCAATAAACACTCTAGAGGTGAGAGCAACAGGAGTTGGTGACATTACCTATTAGGGTGAAAGAAAGAAAGATAAATCTGTGATGGATGATTTCTGTTTTTCAGATTTTGGCACTGGATGAATGGAATACCATTGACTGAGATATAATTGCAAATTAGAGTTAGGAAGGGATAAGAAAGAGGAAGAATATGTGTTTGAGGACTGCACAGGAGTTCTAAATGGAGAAACCCAGTGGGCATTTGGGTCCATGAATGTGGGTCTCAGAGTGAGTCCTAAGTCACATCAGTAGCCATGATTACTCAGACTCATCCTTGTATGTAGAGTCCATACCCTAATATGGACCAATCCTCCAAACCTCCTCTCCATCTGAAAGATTTCCTCTGTGTCCTCTGGTACGCCAGCAAAGTTTCCTGTCATCAACACCTTCTCAAACCATTTCTTATTTCTTCTGGACTTGCACGGACTCTACTCAAGGACTCTTGTTCCCTTACAGCTCTCTCTAATGGAGGCTGGTCTTTCTTTCTTTCTTTCTCTCTCTCTTTCCTTCTTTCTTTCTTTCTTTCTTTCTTTCTTTCTTTCTTTCTTCCTTTCTTCCTTTCCTTTCTTCCTTCCTTTCTTTCTTTCTTCTTCTTTCTTTCTTTCTTCTTTCTTTTCTTTCTCCTTCCTTCCTTCCTTCCTTCCTTCCTTCCTTCCTTCTTTCCTTCATTCCTTCCTTTCTTTCTTTCTCCTCACACAACACAAGCTCTTCAGAGCCAAGAAGTGTCTTCTCTCCCCTTTCTCACTTTTATAATTCACTGACATCCTCATCACTTTCTTTCATTTGCCAAAGAAGGTGGGTCCGTTTTCATAGTCTTCTTCTCTCTTCAACATTTGCTTCATTCTGAATGATTTCCCCTTTCATGTGGATGAATAATCCACCACCCTTGTTCCTCAGTTTCTTGACTTAATCATCTCTAAAGACTTCTCCATTTCAACTTCTTTATTCCTAGGTTGAACCCTATATCATGGCTTCTGAAATAGCAACTTCAAACATCCATTCTCTAACCACTACCTCCTGTCAAATACTACACAGAAACTATCTTTGACCTTATTGAAACCTTTCAAATTTTGGCCTTCACCTTTTCTCACTTTCTAGGGTTATTGTACAGTTATTAAGATCCTAGCTTTTGGAACTAGAATGCCAGGTTAACTTGTAGGAAAGGCTGAAAATGTGGGGATATATCAGTTAAAAAAATGAATCCAGATTCCAGAGTTCATCCTGATGGTTGGGAAAGGATGAGCACTGCAGGGAGATGGACATCAATAATGGATGGTTTCCATCATAGTCATGGCAAGAAAGCAGAAGAAATGCTGGAATCCACCCCTCACATAACTCTCTCATCACTTGTTGTCTGCCTGCAATGTTTTTTGGCTCAATAACTGGGTACTTAATTACGTACTCTTTAATTTTTCACATCTCTCTGTCTGGAGCCTGGAATGCGGTCATGGAAAGTTCCCTGGGCCTGCATTCAAAACAATGGATTCCAGATACAACTTCTTCCTGCAAGGTCTTGAGCAAATCATTTAACTTCATTTGAAAATGTAAATAACAGTCCTCATCAAGTTGCTGTAAATATTAATGAGATAATAGATACAACAACATGTGCTAAGCTTTAAAATGTTTAAAGGACATCAGGTCTACTGTTTCCCAGTTATATTTGCGAACAGGAATTTTGTGTTCCTTGCGTGATTCATCAAGCGTGGTACTCAAATAATATTTGTTGAGTAAATGAGTGACTGAATAAATTAATGAATGAATGATTGAATGAATCAAATGCCTGAGTGCAAGCTGAGCCTCAAGCCTTTTGATCCTAGTCCAACAAGAATTAGCTGTCTTATCAAGTTAACGCCATTCATTCATTCACTTATTTGACAAACACATTCACTGCCTGCCACATCTGGTAGTATGTGTTTTTAGTTGCTATCTCATTCAAAACTCTATGTATGAGGAAGTTCTTTTGAATTCCATCCTACAGATGAGGAATCTGAAGTACAGAGAAATTAAGTAACTTGCCCAAGGTGATACAGGTAAGGAGTTATAGGACTTGAAATATAGACAGGGCTCCTAGATATATGCAGGAGTCAACATTGAGAGGTACCCTTAAAGGGTGTGAAAAGGAAGGAACAACAGTTTCTAAATGCACATGTGATGGCCAAGAGAAGACATAGGAAAGTCAGCTGAGAATCCATTAGGCTTGGTATCAAGAGTAAAGCTGTCTTATGTCACGTTTTCCAGAAAACATACTCTAAGACAAGAGTTTGTGTGCTGGAGAATTGAAACCTATGAGGCAGTGAAGAGGGCAGGGTGAAGAAGTTGGGTAGTGATGCAGCTACAATATAATAGAGACCTCAGCCAACATAATGGGCAGCTCTGCAGCTCTTCAGTATGAGTTGGGATGAGGGGGGTGGGCTTTTACACCTCTGCATGTACCAGCCATTGGATGCTGGATATCCCTAGGGAGGGAGTATGACCTCGGGCAAGGCAGCTCCCCAGGGAGGGACTGAGCTCTGAGTCTTCAGCAGGTGACACTTCAGCAGCTGGAAGCGTTGAGTGTCTTGGTTCTGAAGGTGGGTCTGGGCAGTGAATCACAGCATCCACCACAATGTTATTAACACTTCTAAAGAATGAGTGTGTTAACTAGTCTGGAGTGACAAATTTGCATAGAGATAGGAGTTTGAAAAAAGCAGAGTTTCAGAGACAAAGACTAGCAATATCCACAGAAGACCTGTGCCACCCATCACCAGGATGCTCTTCCAAGGATGGCTGCAGGCACCATCACAGCCTGGTGCCAGGCTGCCTTCCCATTATCCAGCACAAACTCCTTGCTGTAGGCCCAAGCCTTCCAGGAGACATTTGGGCTTCCAGTGTAGCAAGGCTACAGAGACCAAATGGTATGGTGGCATTTTGCCCCAAGAGGTCAGCCCCTCTGGCCATGTAGGCATGAGCCCCATTCCCAAGTCCTGTCACCTCCGGGACAATGAGAAGATCAAATTTCTGAGCAGGCAGCCTGAGGGCCTCACCAAGGAAATGACAACTTCTTAGGGAGCTGTCTGAGAGGCCAACAGGTCTTTCCCAGGCCTTTCCCATGGACATGGTCATTATTAGCAACTCTGCACCCTGAAAAGTAGCAGTGGAACTAACCAGGCAGGTAACAAGAATCATAGGGAATTCAGAGGAAAGAAAGGTCCAAAGAGAGATGCCGCCAAGAAATGACCATGTAAATTCACATGGGCTAGGATGTCCCTGAGGAGGCAGGTGTCCCAGTGGTTGAGGTCAGCATGGAAACCATTGAGTGTGTCAATGTGGGCCTGAGCGTTAAAAAGATGAAGAAGCTTGAGCTTTTAATGGGGCAGGAGCAAATTATTTATTCTGAAGGGATTAACCAAGCTCACTCTGTGACTTAGGGACAATTGGTGTTAAGAAACCCAGACCCAGCCGAGCTAATTTCAGTCAAAGGATGCCATTGTTAGAGACTGGGCATCTCACAAAGTTCAGCAGCAAGAAGACAGCCCACAAGGACAGAGAGAAGGGATATGAAACACCTTTGAAATGGCACTGGAAGAGGAAGGAGGCTGTGTAAACACACCAAAGCCATTTCTTTGTAAGTGACTTGAACTTGGTGCTTTTTGCTAATACTTGTGGGAGCATGATGAAGCAAAAGCAGGATTAATTTGCTGATAGTCAATGACTCTTTACTAAAGCTGAATTTTATACACATTTATGAAAGAATCATGAACATTTTCACAGACCTCTGGACAGCAGATTAGGATATCAAAACGTAACAGCAGAAAAAAGCTTAATTGAAAGATGAAAAACTTTAGTTGCATTAGTGCTATGGCAACCAGCCAGATCACTCCAATTATGTCCCTAATTTGGTCCATAAATAATTTATAATCCACCATTTGTGTCTAGGGCAAAAGATTTCTAAAAGCAAACACTTAAGTAGCTGTTAAGGCACCTAATGATTTCCGATTCTGGATTCATCAGAACTCCTCCAGGCTGTGATTCCACAGCCCTACTTGAAGTAGTTTGGTGGGGATTACTCAACTATCTTCAGTGTCTAGTTGGAACGGATTGTCAGAGAAAGCAATGAGCTCACTTCTCTTTGCTGTTAACTTTGCCATTGACTTTCAATTAAGGTCAAAAGCCAAATCCATGAAAATCAGAAATAAAACTGAAAGCGAAGTATCCAGGGACCGTACGATTAGTGCTCAGAAGCTGAGGGCAACTTGCCGCCGATAGTCCGCACTGGTTATTTCTGGTGTTTGTATGCTGCCTGTTGATTTTCACAGCTTCTCTCTGTGTTCTTATTTTTCTTTAAAATTTTCAGTTGAAGTTAGTTACATATGTATAGCACAGTGGATGAAGTGCACACGTTGTAAGTACAGAACTCAAAGAATGTTTTGCAAATGGATTCACTCATGTGAGAGGCACCCAGATTGAGATATAGAACATTCACTCCCCAAAGCCTCCCTTTCTTCCCAGTGTGATTTGCCTCTTCATAGAGACAGCTGGAGAGTGAAGCTAAAACCCTGAGTCTTGGTTATTACAGGATCCATGTGCTGTCCACTGTGAGGAGACATTGGGAACACTTCCTTATGATATCAACATGTCAGCAACTGTGAGCAGACGGGTTTAAAACTCAGATGCCCCAGGTGGTGTTTAATAATGAGATGTATGTGGCCCAGCCATAGGGGAAAGGTCTTGTTTGCTTCCTGCCAAAAGCCATGGAGGTTTACAAAGCTCCTTTTCCCACTGTCCCCTCCAGGGAAGCCACAGCTTCTCCATCCAGGAGCCCATTCAAATGTTCTGTAATCCTTGGAAGGCACTTGCATGACCACATAGGACAAGTGGCAGCCTGAATGTCTGGTTCAGCCAACGAGAATTGGGAGGCCATCTGCCACTGACCACTTCTGGAGAAGGACGAGGCCTAGGCTCTCCATGGGTCCTACTTTGTCAAGGCCTATTGCTGTAAGATTTCAGTCCCAGGAATAAGTGGCCATCCAGGATCATGCCTGGCAGGGAGGAAACCCCTGTTTTCTCTTTCACACACAGCTTTTGACCCCTGGGGAGGGATAGCTAATAGTTCATACTTACTATACATTTATTAAGTACTAGGTACCATGATGAACACTTTGATAATCATTGATAATCGATAATCTCATTAATCTTTAACTGTATTGACCAATATCTCTATTTTAGAAATAATGAAATAGAGAGAAGATACAGCTAGTAAAATGTGGTCTCAGACTCCAGACCTTGGCAATCTTGCTCCAGGGCTTTGGCATTTCCCCAAATGACCCCACTGCCTTGGTGCTTCCCCAAATGAACCTACTGCTACCCAGGTAGAGTTCCTGGGGAGTCCTTTTCATGCTCAGCACCCCCACACCTACAATGGGACTGGCTCTTTGCTAAGAGAGGAAGCACAATTCACCTGACTTATGAGTTAATTAAATTCCTGAGCCATAGCTACAAATCCACGCCTCATAAATCAAACCCTTATTTCCTAGAGGCACAAAGTTATAAACTGAAGTTCTGTTTCTGGAAATCCGTTTATTTCACAAAAATATAAAAACTGATGAAAGTAAAACAAAATACATATATGACAAAGATTTATTAAATAAGAAAAAGCAAATCATAGAAAACTAATGTTATAATTGTTAAATTGGGTGGACTTTTCTGCAACTGGCTTGGCTTGGCTAGGGTATCTTAAAACGATTTAAATGAGATTCCTCCTTTTTGAGTAAAATTTCCCTGGAGCAAAAATAGGTATTCTTCACTGTTCCAAGCACGTTTAAACAGAGTGCAAAATCAGGGGTGTCTTTCTGAAATTTTTTCATGGCGTGAAGACATCTGAAACTTTGAGTAGCATTGCTGCTGCTTTGATCATCTCTTCTGCTTTGTTAGAAATTGTCAGATGATTGTAATGTGAGGTTTGGACATGACAGTAAGTCTCACAATGAGAAAGAATGTAATGACGAGGGTGACAATTCCTGCAGTGGAGAGTCAAGGATCAGCCTGACTCATCAGCCTGACACTCACAAAACCTCCAGCCCCCCTCTGCCCCATGCTCTAAAACACCTCCACCTGGCTGCCCAGGGGGTCCAGGATCTCAGGCAGTAGGTTTAGAGGTGGTGAAGAGACATACACAGGGCTAGGTGCAAAATCGTGAGGGAAGGTGGAAAGTTTCCAGCCAAAGTCTATCTCATTTTTTATAGTCTACTCAGAGCAGTCAGAGCTAAAACATAAGCATCTCAAAGGACTGACAGCAGACCTACTCATATTTTAATGTGCATGGGAATCACTGTGAATCTTGTTAGAGAGCAGATTCTGATTCTGCAGGTCTGGGATGGGGTCTGGGACTCTATTTCTAACAAGCTCTCAGGTGATGCTGATGCTGCTGGCCTGAGGGCTACACCTTGAGTAGCAAGAGTTCACAGATGGATGGTCATGGACCAGATGTCTATGTCTTGCCTGAAAAGTATGTCTCTGTCCTAGATAACACTACCTTTGAATCCCTATCCAGAAACATTTGATCATGTCATCAGCACTTTTACTCTTGATAGTTTTGTATTTGGTCATATTAATCAGTCAATTCAGTATTTTAAGCCTCCTATGATTCAAAATAGACTAAAGCCTTTTAAAGGGGCTCTACTGAAATTCTCAGGCTTCTCCTGCTATAAGAGCTTCTCCAGACAATCCCCCCATATCCCCTAGTCCCCAGAAATCTACCTCTGATCTTTGACTGTAAGACTTCTCATGACTAAATCCTTGCTTCAATTTGTCTCTTTTCCCATTGTTAATTAAAAAAGTGATCTATGCTGGTGACTTTGTGTCATTTTGAATGTACAGGAAATTTGAAATAAATGAATGAAGTACACAGTGTGGTTCAGATGAAATTTTGGGGTTGGAAAACCATGTTTATGAAAAATAAATGAGTAAATACGGTTTGGGCTGGATAAGGCATTGGAAGATTAAGCATAAGCCAACAGCTGGCTGAAATGGGACCCCAGAGTTAAAAAGCCAGACCTGAAATGTCCACTGCTTTGGGAGATGCCCTTTGTGATTTCTCATCACAGACACCTGAGGAAAGAGCTGAATGGGCATTGACCTGGCCCTTCTGTGTCCCTAGACCACAGGCTTACCTCAGGCATTTATGAGGCCTGGGGAAAGAATACAAATAGAGGCCTTCAAACCATTTGTCTAGATACTTCAAGTTATAAATCGACATAACAAACTGTAAATAAAATGTTCTATCCTTTAC
The DNA here is from genome assembly GCF_951394435.1 of Stenella coeruleoalba. Taxonomy (NCBI): domain Eukaryota; kingdom Metazoa; phylum Chordata; class Mammalia; order Artiodactyla; family Delphinidae; genus Stenella; species Stenella coeruleoalba. The sequence continues at coordinate 32,383,538 of NC_137161.1, forward strand.
CATGACATATCTCTATAATCACCTGGAAGGCCAGGTTCAATGCCAGAATTCTTGTGTTCCTTGGATTCCTGAACTAGAACATGGTGGTGCTAAGATAACTGACCCCTGGCTTGTGGTTCACCCTTTCTCCCTTTCTCTTCTACCTTCAGCTATATTCCACAGCAAGAGGAACCACTTGTGTCTGGACACTCAGCCTGCAGTCCAAGCTCCTTCCACACCCCTCCTAGCAGCAGCCCTTGGCTATTCCTCAAGGCCACGGGAGTGCACATAGGGTGTGGTCTGCCCCTGGAAGGATGATCCCAGGAAGGAGGCCTCCAAGACTCAGCTCCCTGGGGGATCATGTTGTGCTGGAAGGTGAAAGACGAAGGATGTATCTAGTCTTCAGGATAGTCCATTATGAAGGGAGACACCTCCAAGGATTCTGGACTGTGACATTGCTTCTCCTAGGACATCCCACAAACACTGCTCTGTGTGTTGGGGTCCTCTGTGAACTATGCCCTGTCAGGTAAAATCCATACTTGGACTTTTGAGTTTGCTCTTTAGAATTGGCAATTAGCTCTTTAGACAAATCACTGCAACATTTCTGTAGCAAGGATAACAATGCAGGAAGTGGAGAGGGGAGGCAGGAGCCTTCCCTGTAATTTGATTCATTTTCTATTGGAGAGGAGCACAACCAGAGTGCTTCTGCAGTGGTTGATGGCTTAACTGCCACATGCATCTCGTGGGGAACACTTACTTAGCATCCCTATGCTTGATTCCCTGGCACTTGATTTCCCTGGGAAACAGCTGACACCTGGAGGGAGTTGAAGGGGTTGGTGGCTGCCACCCAACAGTGAAGGAGGAGTTGGAAACAACCCTCCTTTGCTCCCATGTAAATCACCTCTTTATTTTTAAGGACTGTGTAAATTGGTGACATGTTAGTCACCAGAGACTGCACCTTAATTGCTCATATATTGTATCTCCAGTACCCGGGGCAGTGCCTGGCACAGGCCAGGGGTTCAGCAACATCTGCTTGGTGAGGATACACTGGCTCTGAGCTGGGTCTTGGTGAATGGCTTCATAACCCTCCTAGTCTGCGTGCATGACACCTTCCCCTCACCTTCCTCTCTTGGTAGATTGTAGTACTTGTCAGAAAATTTTCCCTTTCTCCTCCTCTGTCTGAGGTGGAATGAGCTTCCCCACCCCGCTGATGCTGGGCTTGGCCTTGTGACTTACTCTGGCTAATGGCATGTGAACAGATGTGACATAAGCAGAGGCTTTAGAAGTGCTTATGTGGTCTCACTTGGCCCCTTTGATCCTGTCCTCTGTCCTGACAAGAGCATGTCTCAGTTAGCTGCACTGCTGGCCCCAAAATGAGACTTGTGGAGCACACTTGAATCCAACCATAGCCTGGAGCTAAGCCCAGCTGAATCCAGCCAAGCCCAGTCAAATCCAAGAGTCATAGCTAACCTTCAGATCAATTAGAGAGAAATAAATGCGTATTGCTTTAAGGCACTGAGATTTTAGTGTTGTTTGTTATGCAATGTTAATAAGTCAATAGCTGATTAATATACCCTCTCATGCTGGACAACAAACCCTGGTTCAGAGCAACAGCAAAAAATGGCTTTGATAATCACAGAGACTAGAAAGAGAGAAAAACTGAACATAGCCCACTATATCTCATACATTTTCCAGCATCACCATTTTCTGGTAGTCTTATAGCTCCTGAATATCAGGATCCTTTGTTTTACACTAACATCCTGTCAATGAACACATTTCCATTCTATCCCCACTAGCTGTTTTACCCCAACTCTTTCAATTAGTCATCCCTCATGAGCATCTTCTTACAGGTCATGAAAGACTCTGCAGAACTCAAAGCATTTCCACTCCAACTTTGAGAGCCCAGTGTGCTCTTTGTTCTGGCTCTGGCTCAAATTCTTGCCCTGACTTCAGACTATACTACAAAGCTACAGTAATCAAGACAGTATGGTACTGGCACAAATACATACATATGGGAACATATGTATATGTATAACTGTTTCACTTTGTTATAAAGCAGAAACTAACACACCATTGTAAAGCAATTATACTCCAATAAAGATGTTAAAAAAAAAATTCTTGCCAAGACCAACCCCATCCCAGCTATTTCTTGGCTTGTCTGGCTGCTCCAAGCCACTGGGAGGATACAATGACTCCCCAACTCTCTAGGATTTTTGGTTTAGAAAATTAAAGCAGTGGAATTTTTTCAAATGACTAAACTAAAACTCTAAAACCCAGGCAGCTGCCTTTTATGTTCTTATAGAACATCCCACCCAAACCCTGCCACCCAAAGGCAGACCTTAGATCATACGCCATTCTCCAAATCAAACACACTTAACTCTTTAACTTGCCTCCTAAGTTCTATTTCCAAATGTTTCTCTCAGAATCACTGCTCAGCATGACAGTGATAATCAGGGTCAATTATGACTTTCGTGGGCACTTTTGCCTTCTTGGGTCCTTTCCTCAATTTAAAAAAATTTTAGGGGGGATCAAGATGGTAGAGTAGGAGGATGTGGAGCTCACCTCCCCCTATAAGCACATCAAAACTACATCTACATGTGGAAAAGTTTTCACAGAAAACTATCTGGAAACTGGCAGAAGATCTCCCATAAAACCAAAGCTGCAAGAAAGATCTCCACCTAACTGGGTAGGAGATAGGGACTCAACCTTGGGCTGCCTCTGGGTGGGACTGTGGACACCCTCATGGGTGGTGCATAGGTTCACTGGGAACACGTGGGTCTCAATTGCTTCAGCAGTCACCTCCTCTGGGGCAGGGCACACACTCAAGGGCAATGGAGGCTGATCAAACTCAACTTTCAGGGCCTCCATTCCAACAACTGGGGAGAAGAACCTGCACCCTGTGGTAATGACTGCCACAGAGCAAAGAAGAGGCCCCACCCAACATCCAGCACTGACTCTGGGCACCACAATGACAATCATACCCCTTTTCAAGGGGATAATGGCCAGCACACTCTGAGGAAAGATGTGCTGGCATCCATACCAAAACCAGCCCTCACAACAACAATACTGGACACACACAGTCTACACAGGGACACTCCCACATAAAAACACCCCTTTGAAACCAAAGTATATAACTGTTTCTTCTAAATTCATAGAGACAGAGGAAGTTAAGTAAAATGAAAAAGCAGAGGAACTACCCCCAATTAAAAAACAAGAGAAATCCACTGACAGACCAAATAATGAAACAGACCTCACCAGTCTACTAGACCCAGAGTTTGAAAAGGAGGTAACAGGGACATCCCTGGTGGCCCAGTGGTTAAGATTCTGTGCTTCCAATTCAGGGGGCCTGGGTTCCATCCCTGGTCAGGGAACTGGATCCTGCGTGCTGCCACTAAAAGCCTGCATGCCACAACTAAAAAAAAGATCCTGCATGCCACAACTAAAGATCCTGCATGCATCCAAAATTAGACAACTCAGTTGGCAAGATAAAAACCAATCCAGAAGCAATGAATAGAAGACTAAATGACACAGAAGAATGAATAAGTGATCTGGAAGATAGAATAATGAAAATCATCCAATCAGAACACCACATAGAAAGACAAATGAAAAAAGATATGAAAGCAACATATGAGGTATATGGGATAATATAAAGCATGCCAACTTATGCATAATAGGATTCCAGGAGGAAAAGAAAGAGAAAAGGGGATCAAAAGTGTATTTGAAGAAATTATGGCTAAAAAATTCCCAAACCTAAAGAAGGAAACAGATATCCATGCACCAGAAACACAGAGGGTTCCAAACAAGATGAATCCAAACAGACCTACACCAAGACATATCATAATTAAAACAGCAAAAGTGAAAAATAGAGAATTCTAAAGGCAGAAAGTCACCACAACTAGAGAAAGCCCGCACGCAGCAATGAAGATCCAATGCAGCCAAAAATAAATAAATTTTTAAAAATGTAAAAATATTGAAATATAGTTGATTTACAATGTTGTGTTAGTTGCTGGTGTACAGCAATGTGATTCAGTTATATGTATAATATAATATATTATATATATTATACACATATTTTTAATTTCTAGACCTTTATTTCTCTGTGAAAAGGAATAAAATTAAAATGGCACAGTTGAGACAAAAAACCCACTGGGGGGAAGGGATGTGGAGAAGTAGATGGGGGAGGGGTTTCCCATTACAGCAGCAGGAGCCAGCAACCTGAAATGCTCACATCTCTCCCCCAGAGTGGGCAGGAGTGGCCCTGTCCTCCCAGGGTCACTGTCCTACTCCACCTCCCTCCGTTTCCTGAATTTAGCAGGAATGCTTTCAGCTTTTCAATGTTGAGTATTATGTTGGCTGTGGGTTTGTCATAAATGGCTTTTATTATGTTGAGATGCATTCCTTTTATATCCCCTTTAATAAGAGTTTTTTTTTTTTTTTTTTTTTTGTGGTACGCGGGCCTCTCACTGCTGTGGCCTCTCCCATTGCGGAGCACAGGCTCCGGATGCACAGGCTCAGCGGCCATGGCTCATGGACCCAGCTGCTCCACGGCATGTGGGATCCTCCCGGATCGGGGCACAAACCCGTGTCCCCCGCATCGGCAGGCGGACTATCAACCACCATGCCACCAGGGAAGCCCTAGTGAGAGTTTTTATCATGAATGGATGTTGAATTTTCTCAAATGATTTTTCTGCATCTATTGAGATAATCTTGTGGGTTTTGTCTTTCCTTTTGTTAATGTGGTGTATCACATTGATTGATTTACATGTGTTGAACCACTCTTGTGACCCTGGAGTGAATCCAACTTTATCACGGTGTAAGATCCTATTTATATGTTGTTGGATTCAGTTTACTAATATTTTATTGAGAATTTTTACATCTACATTCATCAAAGATACTGGCCTCTAATTTTCTCCTTTGTAATGTCTATGTCTGGTTTTGGTATGTTGGTGATTCTGGCTTCATAGAATGAATTTGGGAATGGTTCCTTCTCTTCAATTTTTTGGAATAGTTTGAGAAGAATAGGTGTAGATTCTTCTTTGTATGTTTTGCAAAATTCCCCAGTGAGGCCTTCCAGTCCTGGACTTTTGTTTTCAGGGAGTTTTGTTTGTTTGTTTGTTTTTGTTGTTGTTGTTAAAGATCAATTAGAAGTGAAATAGAATTATCCCTTCAAATTATCTATTTCTTCTTGACTCAGTTTTGGCAGGCTATATGTTTCTAGAAACTTGTCCATTTCTTCTAGGTTGTCCAATTTGTTGACATATGACTGTTCATAGTATTCTCTTATGATTTTTTTGTATTTCTGTGGTACCAGTAGTTGTTTCTCCTCTTTCATGTCTTATTTCATTTCTTATATTTTTTATTTGGGTTCACTCTCTTTTCTTCTTGGTGAGCCTAGCTAGAAGTTTGTCAACTTTTTAATTTTTTCAAAAAACCAGGTCTTATTTTTATTGATTTTTCTCTTTTTTTTTCTTAATTTCTATTTTGTTTATCTCCTTGCTGATCTTCATCATTTTTTTCTTTTTGCTGACTCTGGGTTTTGTTTGCTCTTCTTTTTCTCATTCTTTTAGATGGTAGGTTAGGTTGTTTATTTGAGATTTTTCTTGTTTCTTGAGGAAGGCCTGTATCACTATGAACTTCCCTCTTAGAACTGCTTTTGCTACATCCCATAGATTTTGTATGGTTGTGTTTTCATTTTCATTTATCTCAAGATATTTTCTGATTTGTTCTTTTATTTCACCTTTGACCAATTGGTTTTTTAGTATCATGTTGTTTAGCCTCCACGTGTTCATTCTTTTCCCATTTTTCTTTCTGTTGTTGATTTCTAGTTTCACACTGTTGTGGTCAGAAAAGATGCTTGAAATAATTTCTATCCTCTTAAATTTGTTGAGGCTTGTATTGTGACCTAGTATGTGGTCTGTCCTAGAGAATGTTCCATGCACACTTGAAAAGAATGTATATTCTGGCTTTTTTGGATGTAGTATCCTGTAAATATCAATTAAGTTCAACTGGTCTGTTATGTAATTTAGGACCTCTTTTGTCTTATTGATTTTCTGTCTGGATGATCTGTCCGTTGATGCCAGTGTGGTGTTAAAGTCTCCTACTAATATTAAAAAGAATTTTTTTATTGAAGTATAGTTGATTTACAATATCATATAAGTTTCAGGTATACAGCACAGTTATTCAGTTATATATGGGTATATATATATACATATATATATGTTTTCTTTTTCAGATTCTTTTCCCTTATAGATTATTACAAAATATTGAGAATTGTTCCCTGTGCTATACAGTAGATCTTTGTTCATTGTCTGTTTTATACATCTCCTACTACATCTCCTACTATTATTGTATCCCTGTCAATTTCTCCCTTTATATCTGTTAGTATTTGTTTTATATATTTAGGTACTCCTATATTGGGTACATATATGTTAATGAGTGTAATATCCTATTCTTGTATTGATCTCTTTATCATTATATAATGGCCTTCTTTGTCTTTCTTTTGCTTTAAAATCTATTTTGTCTGCTGTATTGCTACCCCCCCCCACTTTCTTGTCATTTCTATTTGTATGAAATATCTTTTTCCACCCCCTTACTTTCACCCTGTATGTGCTTTTCACCCTGAAATGAGCCTTATAGGTTCTTATTTTTTTATCCAAGCTATCACTCTATGTTTTTTGATTGGAGCATGTAGTCTATTGTCATTTAAAGTAATTATTGGTAGGTATGTACTTACTGCCATTTTAAACCTTGTTTTCAGGTTGTTTTTGTAGTTCTTTATGTCTTCTTTTTGTTTTTCCTTTTGTGGTTTCATGATTTTCTTTTGTAATATGCTTGAGTTCCTTTCTTTTTGGTTTTTGTAAATCTATTGTGTGTATTTGATTTGTGGTTACCATGGAATTCAAGTATGTTGACCCACAACTGTATCTACTAGCTTTAGACTGATAGTCATACAAGTTCAAACACATTCTAAAAAAGCTAAATTTTATACCCCCCCCTACATTTTGAGATTTTGATGTCCTATTTTACAACTTTATGCTTATCCTTTTACTGTTAATTGTAGTTATAGTTGCTTTTTCAACATTTAAAAATTATTTTTAAATCTATGTACTAGCCTATTTAAGTGATCTTGAATCCTTTTACATATTTGCCTTTCTTATTGTGATTTTCTCTTTCTTACAGATTCTTGCTTCTTTTCTCTTTAGAGAAGACCCTTCAATATTTCTTTTAGGATGGTTTAATATTGTTGAATTCTTTTAGCTTTTGCTTGTCTAAGGAAGTCTTTATCTCTCTTTCTATTCTAAATAATAATCTCTCTGGGTAAAGTAGCCTAGTTTGCAGATTTTTCCCTTTCAGGACTTTGGCTATATCATGCCACTCCCTTCTAGCCTGAAAAGTTTCTAAAGAGTAATCAGCTGATAACCCATACAAATCAATAACAAATCAAACAGCCCAAACAAAAAATGGGCAGAAGACGTAAATAGACTTTTCTCCAAAGAAGAAATACAGATGGTGAACAGGCACACAAAAAGATGCTTAATGTCACTAATTATTAGAGAAATGCAAATCAAAACTACAATGAGGTATCACCTCACACCAGAATGGCCATCATTTAAAAGTCTAAAAATAACTCCACACAAAAGCTATTAGAACTGATAAAAAAATTCGGCAAGGTAGCAGGATACAAGATTAAGATACAGAAATCTGTTCCATTTCTTTAAACTAACAATGGAATATCAGAAAGGGAAAGTATTTTTTAAATCCCATTTAAAATTACATTAAAAAATACTTAGGAATAATCCTGACCAAGGAAGTGAAAGACCTATACACTGAGAACTGTAACACATTGATAAAGGAAAATGACGATGATTCAAAGAAATGGAAAGATATCCTATGCTCCTGGATTGGAAGAATTAATGTTGTTAAAATGGGCATACTACCCAAAGCAATCTACAAATTTAATGTAATCTCTATCAAATTACCCATGACATTTTTCACAGAACTAGAACAAATAATCCTAAAATTTATATAAAACCATAAAAGACCAAGAATTGCCAAAGCAATGCTGAGGAAAAAGAACTTATCTGGAGGCATAACCTTTCAGACTATATTATAAAATCACAGTAATCAAAACATCATGGTATTGACACAAAAACAGATATGTAAATCAATGCAACCTAATACTGTTTGTTTGGCTGCACCAGGCAGCTGTAGGATCTTAGTTTCCAGACCAGGGATTGAACCTGAGACTTCAGCAGTGAAAGAGCAGAGTCATAACAACTGGATCACCAGGGAATCCCCAGTGCAACTTAATAGAGAGCCTAGGAATAAACTCATGCACCTATGGTCAATTAATCTTTGCAAAAGGATGCAAGAATATACAATAGAGAAAAGACAGTTCCTTCAGCAAGTGGTGTTGGGAAATCTGGACAGCTGCACATCAATCAATGAAGTTAGAACACTCCCTTACACCATACACAAAAATAAACTCAAAATGGCTCAAAGACCTAAATATAAGACATGACACCATAAAACTCCTAGAATAGTTCATAGGCAAAACATTGTCTTACGTAAATCATAGCAATATTTTCTTAGGTCAGTCTCCCAAGGCAATAGAAATAAAAACAAAAATAAACAAATGGGACGTAATCAAACTTATAAGTGTTTGCGCAGCAAAGGAAACCATAAACAAAAAGAAAACACAACCTATAGAATGGGAGAAAATATTTGCAAATGATGCAACAAACAAGGACTTAATTTCCAAAATATACAAACAGCTCATACAACTCAATAACAAAAAAGCAAACAACCCAATCAAAAAATGGGCAGAAGACCAAAATAGACATTTCTCCAAAGAAGACATACTGATGGCCAAGAGGCACATGAAAAGATGCTCAACATCACTAATTATTAGAGAAATGCAAATCAAAACTAAAATCAGGTGTCACCTCACATCAATCAGAATAGCCATCATTAAAAAGTCCACAAATAATAAATGCTGGGGAGTGTGTGGAGAAAAGGGAACTCTTCTACTACTGTTGGTGGGAATGTAAATTGGTATAGCCACTATGGAAAACAGTATGGAGATTCCTTAAAAACTAAAAATAGAGTTACCGTATGATCCTGAAATTCCACTCCTGGGCATGTATCCAGAAGACAAAAACTCTAATTTGGAAAGATACATGCACCCCAATGTTCATAGCAACACTATTTTCAATAGCCAAAACATGGAAGCAGTCTAAATGTCCATGGACAGATGATGTATAAAGAAGATGGGATACACACACACACACACACACACACACACACAAAATATACAATGGAATATTACTCAGCCATAAAAAAGAATGAAATAATGCCATTTGCAGCAAGATGAATGGACCTAGAGATTATTATATTTATTGAAATAAGTCAGGCAGAGAAAGACAAATACCATATGATATCACTTATATGTGGAATCTAAAAAGTAATACAAATGATTTTGTATACAAAAGAGAAACAGACTCACAGACATAGAAAACAAACTTTGTTTACCAAAGGGGAAAAGGTGTGAAAGAGAGATAAATTAGAAATATGCGATTAACAGATATGAACTACTATACACAAAGTAGATAAGCTGTAAAGATTTACTGCATAGCATAGGGAATATCCTGCAATAACTTATAATGGAAAATAATCTGAAATATATATATATGTATATATATAACTGAATCACTTTGCTGTACACCTGAAACTAACACAATATTGTATGTCAACTATATTTCAATTTTAAAAATGTTAAAAATTATATTTTATGAGTGTGTTAGTATAAAGACAAATATAATGCAGACTAGATTTTATTATTCATATTTTCTTCTGATTTTAAAAGAAATTCAAACATTTCATGGTCCCTAAAAGTATCATGAGCCATAGGTACTTAAAATGGTACCTACGGTAAATACCTGAAATGGTAAGCTAACCACAGTAAGAATTAAATCTCTAAACAGTGGAATGGGTTAGCAAGGCAGATATACATCATAGACCAGATCAGTGTTAGCTAAATGTCGGAAAGCCTTAGAAGTGGAAAGTGTTAAAATACGAATTTCATGGCCCATGATAGACCTACTGAATTACGATGCTTGGGAGTTGTTTTAGATTGTGTCCTAGTTCTTCCCTGCCCTATAGTACAATTATACAGTCACACCCTTGTTGGCCTAATGTGGCTCAGCCTTATGACTTCCTTTCCCAAATGGATGCTAGCAAATATGACACAGGCAGAAGCTTATAATATATTTATAGGGTTGGACTTGTGCTTTAGTGCTTCTTCAGTCACCATAAGAAAAACATGCTCCTCCAGCCTGCGCCCCAGAATTAATCTGTGGCTTGCAGCCACGCCCAACTGAACCCAACTTTGATCAGCAAATGCCAATATACCCATGGGCTTGTGAGGAATAGAAATATTTTTTGTTGTAGGCCACCATGGAGAAAACATCTAGAAAAATAGTTGTTTTTTTTTTTTTCACACAGATCTTGAAAAACTAACCAGCATAGGAAGTGTTCCCTGGGTTCAGTGACTAGTGATGGAGCTTTTTCTACTTTCCTTAAGTTCATTTTGGCTGATTTCACACATCAAAACTCTATCATTCTCTGACTTTTACAATGACACTTAGGAAAATAAAATGAACTCTTTCTAGGATGCTTGTGACTTTTCCAACCAAAATATTTGTGCTTGGTGGATAAAGTGGGGCCTTTCAAAACTACCAATAGTAATCCCATTGCCATGATAGTTCTTGGGTGTGATCAATTTTTCCTGGGGTTAAAGGGGTCATGCTTTTCCCTATCTCTGAAATGCTGGCATATGTTAGGGTCATAGCTGCTGACATATGGCAAGGTCTGGTTGCCAAGAGACGTGGGTGCTGGTCTTGGCTCTGCCCTAACCAGCTGGGATGGGCAGTTGTTCTGTGGCTTCCCTGCATCCATATTCCACCTTCTTTTGGTAATAGCACCGGAGTCTGGTGAGACCCCATAGTAATCAAGGGATCCGAGTCTTCCATGGGCCAAGTTTAGCTTCTTGGCCTATACTAATGACCTTTAAATGCCCCCTCCATGAAATTTTAATCTTTAAAGAAGAAAATGTTTGGGGTACATTTATTCATTCTATCAATGCCCTGATAAAACTACTGATAGCTCTTGTTACATAAATTCCCCAGAGCTTGTTCCACGTTCCTATCAGCTCTGTGTCCTCCTGATAAATTCCTTGGTAATAAGTTAGCCAGATTCCATTTCTGTTGCTTATAACTACTTTGTTGACCTGAAATAAATAGACGGCCAGATATTTCTCCAGGAAAGATGGATTTATTCCTGATCAGCAGAGAATTGCTATTCCGGGTCTGCAACCATGTCAAGCCATGTGCGAGTCTCTACCAGGGCAGGGAAGGAGAGAGCTTTTATAGGGAGGAAGAGGAAGATGGGTGGCCTGTAGTAAAAAAGGAGTCCAGGGCTTCCCTGGTGGCACAGTGGTTGAGAGTCCACCTGCCGATGCTGGGGACACGGGTTTGTTCCCTGGTCCAGGAGGATCCCACATGCTGCAGAGCGACTGGGCCCACGAGCCAGGGCTGCTGAGCCTGTGCGTCCGGAGCCTGTGCTCTGCAACAGGAGAGGCCACAATAGTGAGAGGCCCGCGTACCAAAAAAAAAAAAAAAAAAACATGACCTTTCATGGGCTGAGTCCTTGCCAGGAAAGAAGAGGAGTCTTTCTTCTTCCTATTGTGCTCTGTTACCAATACAGGGTGGGAGAGCTCACCTTTCTGGTCTCCCAACTCTATTTAATTGAGCTTTCTGTTTATTAAGTTTTTACAACTTGTAACTAGCTATTTAGGAACCTGAACAGGTATATGTTCAACTTGGTCAAATGCCCATTTTACACTTTGGAGAACCTAAGTGCAGAACAGTGGAGTGACCTGATCAAGGTCACTCAGTGGGTTAGTGATAGAGAAGGGCAAAGAACCCAGGTTATTTTGGTTTCTGCAGAGTTCTCAAAAAGAATCCTGCAAAGCCACATTCCAGACTCTGGCCACCCATCCACACCACCTCTCATAGGAGTCTCCATAAGTACTGATGAAAAAACAAAACCTCTGTTAACAAAATAGTGAGAACCAAGAGCTTGGAAAATAAAAAGTGAAAAATAAACACTGAATATGATAATAAGGCTAATGATGTCAGGCAGTCTGGGATGGTGGCCAGTGCCATCTATAACTCCCAGTCTGGGTAAAATGCAACAACTCTTATCTAGCCACAAAGAGAGGTTGCTCTCTAATTAGAAAATATAATCTAATTGAGTATCTAGTATTCAGTCCTCCCATATAAGTAAAGAAGAAGGAATGTTTGATAGTAAATAACTTTGTCGTAGACTAGAAAACTTTAAGTCAGTGGCTGGTAATATAGATTCTCAAACAAAATAATACTATTCATCCAGACATCCTCAAAGCTGGAACTGTATCACTTGGAGAGAACAGCTCTTGAGGAAGCCACTGGGATTACATAGTAAGTAATTTGGCCTTATCTAAAGAAAGCTCTGGCCTTTGTCCTGCTCCTGGGAGTTTACCTCTAACCCCCTGGCGTTTCCTGAGATAGGAGTGTTTTAGCTACTCAGGATGGGCCCTGGGGCCACACCTGAGTTTATGCTGATGAGATGATTTAGGATGACGATTGGCCAGCCAGAAAGACCAACCAGGTGATTAGAGGGTTGAGGCTTTGGCCCACATGAAATCAGTTCAATCTGAATTGAATTCAACCCACATGGACTCATAACTCAATCAACCATGCCTTCAATAAAAACTGGACACCAAAGCTCAGATAAGTTTCATGGGTTGACAATAATTCATGTGAGTATCCACTATTCTTTCTGTCTTTTCCACACTCCCCAGGGGTCTCCTAGCACCTCCAACAAACTCTGAGTTTCCAGCCAATTTATTTTTATCTCCAGGTATAGAGTCACTGTCCTGCACCTGGGCCTGAACCATGCTCCTGTCTTCTGGGTCATGCTGTGCTTCCATAACCACAGAGGTGGGAATTTCACTCCACACTCACAGTCTCCCAAGTGGAAGAACAAAAATTAAAGCCTACTCACAACCGCCGAGTGGTTGGAGAGGCTCTTCCAGATTCTAGTGTCTGGCAGAATTTGCTTGGAGTTACATAGGAAAGAAGCATAGAATGAACCACCTTATCTTCCTGAATGAGGGAAGAGGATATTTACAGCTGCTAATGCCCAGCCAGGGTGTCAGGAAGCTCGAAGGAGCCTGGACACCAGAATTGTGCCAACAGCATAGTTTCAGCTATTATTGGTGAGGACTTTTTTTCTTCTTAAATCTCTTTCTACCATAACTCCATCATATAAAGTTTAGGCTAGGCTTGTATAGCTTTTTAACCAAATTCTGGGAGAAAGGACAAGGAATGGAAGACAGAGGGCCAAAGTCCCAATAGACAAGAAATCTCAATATGGTAGTGGCTGAAATGCCCTAGACTTGTGGTTTGGAGATACTCAACATAAGAATATGCACAAAGCAAACTTCATGGAAATCATCAGAATGTCACCATGCTCCACAATTAGAACTGACCAATATCCACCAGCAAATAATAAAATAGCCAGACCAGAATCAGTTGTCAAATATTTGCTGAGCACCTTCTCAGTGCCACCAAGTCCTGGGAAAAGAGCAGTAAATCAACAACATGGTGCTGACAGCACCATGGGTCTCCTCCTGCAGGGAAATGCTCAAACTGTGTGTGGCAGCTGTAGATAGGTTGTGTCTTCTTGACCTTCCTGGACTCTGGGCTGGAATCAGGGTGAGTGACCTGGATTAACCACTATTTGTTAATTGGAACTTGAAGTCCAATTAGCTCAGTGAATTGAAGGTTGGTCACTTTTTCTAATGATCTCCTTTTTTAAAATGAAAGAGAATTACACAAAGTGTTGGTAAAGAAAACACGATCATCAACTGGAGCAAACACTTGAAAAAACCGTTAAAATCTACATTTAATAAACGAAATGCTAGCTTCCTAAACACGCTATGTACTCCATCATAGTAGGGCTACAATTTATAAGAAAACCCAAAACAACAACAACAACAACAAAAACAAGATACCTTAGTGTCCTGTAAGAGTTAATGGCGCTTTCATAATGGCATCTTAACTTATGTAGAAAGAGGAACTAAAGGGAGATCTCTGGCCCAATAATAGAAGGCATCACAAACTATTCATTCTCTGGCTATCAGAAAATAATTCAAATTCGTTTCCATAAATATCCCATTCCACCTAGATGGACTTGTCCTAGTGTTTACAAAATAGAGCAATTTTATAAATATTTTGCCATCAAAGCTAAAAGCCATTTCCAAGAAACAGCAATGGGATGCTTTTAAGAGTACGTTCCCATCTCTATCAGATCAGGTCTCTGATTAACAAACTATACATTTCCCTAAATGGCCCTTCTCATTTATTTATAATGTCACAATCATTATTAATTGGAGCTTTAGCTGATAGCTGCCTCTGCTTGAAGATGATTTTTGAATTAAAGATTTAAGTAGATTACCAAAATAAAAGGTGGTAGAATGAGGAACCAATGTAAAAAAAAAAACCAACAGAGGAAATTGAGAAATAGCTTAATAGTTTGAGAAAGAATGTAACTGCTGACCCCAAAGAGTCTAGTGATGTGTTTTTTTTTTTTTTTTTTTTTTTGTTTTTTAAAATGATGTTAATAGTAGAATTTGTTTTCTTTTCTTTTTTTTTTTTTTTTTTTTTTTTATTTTTTTATTAACATCTTTATTGGGGTATAATTACTTTACAATGGTGTGTTAGTTTCTGCTTTATAACAAAGTGAATCAGTTATACATATACATAAGTTCCCATATCTCTTCCCTCTTGCGTCTCCCTCCCTCCCACCCTCCCTATCCCACCCCTCCAGGCTGTCACAGAGCACCGAGCCAATATCCCTGTGCCATGCGGCTGTTTCCCTCTAGCTATCTACCTTACTACGTTTGTTAGTGTGTATATGTCCATGACTCTCTCTCGCCCCGTCACAGCTCACCCTTCCCCCTCCCCATAACCTCAAGTCCGTTCTCTAGGAGGTCTGCGTCTTTATTCCTGCCTTACCCCTAGGTTCTTCATGACATTTTTTTTTTTCCTTAAATTCCATATATATGTGTTAGCATACTGTATTTGTCTTTTTCGTTCTGACTTACTTCACTGTGTATGACAGACTCTAGGTCTATCCACCTCATTACAAATAGCTCAGTTTCGTTTCTTTTTATGGCTGAGTAATATTCCATTGTATATATGTGCCACATCTTCTTTATCCATTCATCCGATGATGGGCACTTAGGTTGTTTCCATCTCCGGGCTATTGTAAATAGAGCTGCGATGAACATTTTGGTACATGACTCTTTTTGAATTTCAGTTTTCTCAGGGTATATGCCCAGTAGTGGGATTGCTGGGTCATATGGTAGTTCTATTTGTAGTTTTTTAAGGAACCTCCATACTGTTCTCCATAGTGGCTGAACCAATTCACATTCCCACCAGCAGTGCAAGAGGGTTCCCTTTTCTCCACACCCTCTCCAGCATTTATTGTTTCTAGATTTATTGATGATGGCCATTCTGACTGGTGTGAGATGATATCTCATTGTAGTTTTGATTTGCATTTCTCTAATGATTAATGATGTTGAGCATTCTTTCATGTGTTTGTTGGCAGTCTGTATATCTTCTTTGGAGAAATGTCTATTTAGGTCTTCTGCCCATTTTTGGATTGGGTTGTTTGTTTTTTTGTTGTTGAGCTGCATGAGCTGCTTGTAAATTTTGGAGATTAATCCTTTGTCAGTTGCTTCATTTGCAAATATTTTCTCCCATTCTGAGGGTTGTCTTTTGGTCTTGTTTATGGTTTCCTTTGCTGTGCAAAAGCTTTGAAGTTTCATTAGGTCCCATTTGTTTATTTTTGTTTTTATTTCCATTACTCTAGGGGGTGGGTCAGAAAGAATCTTGCTGTGATTTATGTCATAGAGTGTTCTGCCTATGTTTTCCTCTAATAGTTTGATAGTTTCTGGCCTTATATTTAGGTCTTTAATCCATTTTGAGCTTATTTTTGTGTATGGTGTTAGGGAGTGTTCTAATTTCATTCTTTTACATGTACCTGTCCAGTTTTCCCAGCACCATTTATTGAAGAGGCTGTCCTTTTTCCACTGTACATTCCTGCCACCTTTATCAAAGATAAGGTGTCCATATGTGCATGGGTTTATCTCTGGGCTTTCTATCCTGTTCCATTGATCTATCTTTCTGTTTTTGTGCCAGTACCATACTGTCTTGATAACTGTAGCTTTGTAGTATAGTCTGAAGTCAGGGAGCCTGATTCCTCCAGTTCCTTTTTTTGTTCTCAAGATTGCTTTGGCTATTCGGGGTCTTTTGTGTTTCCATACAAATTGCGAAATTTTTTGTTCTAGTTCTGTGAAAAATGCCAGTGGTAGTTTGATAGGGATTGCATTGAATCTATAGATTGCTTTGGGTAGTAGAGTCATTTTCACAATGTTGATTCTTCCAATCCAAGAACATGGTATATGTCTCCATCTATTTGTATCATCTTTAATTTCTTTCATCAGTGTCTTATAGTTTTCTGCATACAGGTCTTTTGTCTCCTTAGGTAGGTTTATTCCTAGATATTTTATTCTTTTTGTTGCAATGGTAAATGGGAGTGTTTTCTTGATTTCACTTTCAGATTTTTCATCATTAGTATATAGGAATGCCAGAGATTTCTGTGCATTAATTTTGTATCCTGCTACTTTACCAAATTCATTGATTAGCTCTAGTAGTTTTCTGGTAGCATCTTTAGGCTTCTCTATGTATAGGATCATGTCATCTGCAAACAGTGACAGCTTTACTTCTTCTTTTCCGATTTGTATTCCTTTTATTTCCTTCTCTTCTCTGATTGCTGTGGCTAAAACTTCCAAAACTATGTTGAATAAGAGTGGTGAGAGTGGGCACCCTTGTCTTGTTCCTGATCTTAGTGGAAATGCTTTCAGTTTTTCACCATTGAGGATGATGTTTGCTGTGGGCTTGTCGTATATGGCCTTTATTATGTTGAGGAAAGTTCCCTCTATGCCTACTTTCTGCAGGGTTTTTATCATAAATGGGTGTTGAATTTTGTCAAAAGCTTTCTCTGCATCTATTGAGATGATCATATGGTTTTTCTCCTTCAGTTTGTTAATATGGTTTATCACATTGATAGATTTGCGTATATTGAAGAATCCTTGCATTCCTGGAACAAACCCCACCTGATCATGGTGTATGATCCTTTTAATGTGCTGTTGGATTCTGTTTGCTAGTATTTTGTTGAGGATTTTTGCATCTATGTTCATCAGTGATATTGGTCTGTAGTTTTCTTTCTTTGTGACATCCTTGCCTGGTTTTGGTATCAAGGTGATGGTGGCCTCATAGAATGAGTTTGGGAGTGTTCCTCCCTCTGCTATATTTTGGAAGAGTTTGAGAAGGATAGGTGTTAGCTCTTCTCTAAATGTTTGATAGAATTCGCCTGTGAAGCCATCTGGTCCTGGGCTTTTCTTTGTTGGAAGATTTTTAATCACAGTTTCAATTTCAGTGCTTGTGATTGGTCTGTTCATATTTTCTATTTCTTCCTGATTCAGTCTTGGCAGGTTGTGCATTTCTAAGAATTTGTCCATTTCTTCCAGATTGTCCATTTTATTGGCATAGAGTTGCTTGTAGTAATCTCTCATGATCTCTTTTATTTCTGCAGTGTCAGTTGTTACCTCTCCTTTTTCATTTCTAATTCTATTGATTTGAGTCTTCTCCCTTTTTTTCTTGATAAGTCTGGCTAGTGGTTTATCTATTTTGTTTATCTTCTCAAAGAACCAGCTTTTAGTTTCATTGATCTTTGCTATTGTTTCCTTCATTTCTTTTTCATTTATTTCTGATCTGATTTTTATGATTTCTTTCCTTCTGCTAGCTTTGGGGTTTTTTTGTTCTTCTTTCTCTAATTGCTTGAGGTGCAAGGTTAGGTTGTTTATTCTAGATGTCTCCTGCTTCTTAAGGTGGGCTTGTATTGCTATAAACTTCCCCCTTAGAACTGCTTTTGCTGCATCCCACAGGTTTTGGGTCGTTGTGTCTCCATTGTCATTTGTTTCTAGGTATTTTTTGATTTCCTCTTTGATTTCTTCAGTGATCACTTCATTATTAAGTAGTGTATTGTTTAGCCTCCATGTGTTTGTATTTTTTACAGATCTTTTCCTGTAATTGATATCTAGTCTCATGGCGTTGTGGTCAGAAAAGATACTTGATACAATTTCAATTTTCTTAAATTTGCCAAGGCTTGATTTGTGACCCAAGATATGATCTATCCTGGAGAATGTTCCGTGAGCACTTGAGAAAAATGTGTATTCTGTTGTTTTTGGATGGAGTGTCCTATAAATATCAATTAAGTCCATCTTGTTTAATGTATCATTTAAAGCTTGTGTCTCCTTATTTATTTTCATTTTGGATGATCTGTCCATGGATGAAAGTGGGGTGTTTAAGTCCCCTACTATGAATGTGTTACTGTCAATTTCCCCTTTTATGGCTGTTAGTATTTGCCTTATGTATTGAGGTGCTCCTATGTTGGGTGCATAAATATTTACAATTGTTATATCTTCTTCTTGGATCGATCCCTTGATCATTATGTAGTGTCCTTCTTTGTCTCTTTTAATAGTCCTTATTTTAAAGTCTATTTTGTCTGATATGAGAATTGCTACTCCAGCTTTCTTTTGGTTTCCATTTGCATGGAATATCTTTTTCCATCCCCTTACTTTTAGTCTGTATGTGTCTCTAGGTCTGAAGTGGGTCTCTTGTAGACAGCATATGTAAGGGTCTTGTTTTTGTATCCATTCAGCTAATCTGTGTCTTTTGGTGGGAGCATTTAGTCCATTTACATTTAAGGTAATTATCGATATGTATGTTCCTATTCCCATTTTCTATATTGTTTTGGGTTCGTTATTATAGGTCTTTTCCTTCTCTTGTGTTTCTTGCCTAGAGAAGATCCTTTAGCATTTGTTGTAAAGCTGGTTTGGTGGTGCTGAACTCTCTCAGCTTTTGCTTTTCTGTAAAGGTTTTTATTTCTCCATCAAATCTGAATGAGATCCTTGCTGGGTAGAGTAGTCTTGGTTGCAGGTTTTTCTCCTTCATCACTTTCAGTATGTCCTGCCACTCCCTTCTGGCTTGTAGGGTTTCTGCTGAAAGATCAGCAGTTAACCTTATGGGGATTCCCTTATGTGTTATTTGTTGTTTTTCCCTTGCTGCTTTTAATATGCTTTCTTTGTATTTAATTTTTGACAGTTTGATTAATATGTGTCTTGGCGTATTTCTCCTTGTATTTATCCTGTATGGGACTCTCTGTGCTTCCTGGACTTGATTAACTATTTCCTTTCCCATATTAGGGAAGTTTTCAACTATAATCTCTTCAAATATTTTCTCAGTCCCTTTCTTTTTCTCTTCTTCTTCTGGAACCCCTATAATTCGAATGTTGGTGCGTTTAATGTTGTCCCAGAGGTCTCTGAGACTGTCCTCAGTTCTTTTCATTCTTTTTTCTTTATTCTGCTCTGCAGTAGTTATTTCCACTATTTTATCTTCCAGGTCACTTATCCGTTCTTCTGCCTCAGTTATTCTGCTATTGATCCCATCTAGAGTATTTTTAATTTCATTTATTGTGTTGTTCATCGTTGCTTGTTTCATCTTTAGTTCTTCTAGGTCCTTGTTAACTGATTCTTGCATTTTGTCCATTCTATTGTCCATTCTATCTCCAAGATTTCGGATCAACCTTACTATCATTATTCTGAATTCTTTTTCAGGTAGACTGCCTATTTCCTCTTCATTTGTTAGGTCTGGTGCATTTTTATCTTGCTCCTTTATCTGCTGTGTGTTTTTCTGTTTTCTCATTTTGCTTATCTTACTGTGTTTGGGGTCTCCTTTTTGCAGGCTGCAGGTTCGTAGTTCCTCCTGTTTTTGATGTCTGTCTCCAGTGGCTAAGGTTGGTTCAGTGGGTTGTGTAGGCTTCCTGGTGAAGGGGACTAGTGCCTGTGTTGTGGTGGAAGGGGCTGGATCTTGTCTCTCTAGTGGGCAGGTTCACGTCTGGTGGTGTGTTTTGGGGTGTCTGTGGCCTTATTATGATTTTAGGCAGCCTCTCTGCTAATGGGTGGGGTTGTGTTCCTGTTTTGCTAGTTGTTTGGCACAGGTTGTCCAGCACTGTGGCTTGCTGGTCGTTGAGTGAAGCTGGGTGCTGGTGTTAAGATGGAGGTCTCTGGGAGATTTTCGCCGTTTGATATTATCTGGAGCTGGGAGGTCTCTTGTGAACCAGTGTCTTGAAGTTGGCTCTCCTACCTCAGAGGGAGAGCCCTGCCTCCTGGCTGGAGCACCAAGAGCCTTTCATCCACACGGCTCAGAATAAAAGGGAGAAAAAGTAGAGGGAATTAGTAGACGTATGAGGAAAGAAAGAAGGAAAGGAGGGAAGGAAGGAGGGAAGGAAGGAAGGAAGGAAGAAAGAAAGAAGGAAGCAAAGAAGGAAAGAAGGCAAGCAGGAACGAAAGGAGGGAGGGAGGGAGGGAGGAAGGAAGGAGGGAAAGAAGTAAAAACAAAAAGAAAGAAGATACAGTAAAAATAAAATAAAGTATAATAAAGTTATTGAATTAAAAAATTCTTAATTAGAAAAAAAAAAAAGGACGGATAGAACCTTAGGACAAATGTTGGAAGCAATGCTGTACAGACAAAGTCTTACACAGAAGTGTACACATACACCCTCACAAAAAGAGGTAAAGGGGGAAAAATCATAAATCTTGCTGTCAGAGACCACCTCCTCAATTTGGGATAATTCGTTGTCTAAAGGAGGGAAGGAAGGAGGGAAGGAAGGAAGGAAGGAAGAAAGAAAGAAGCAAGGAAGGAAAGAAGGCAAGAAGGAACGAAAGGAGGGAGGGAGGAAGGAAGGAAGGAGGGAAAGAAGGGAAAACAGAAAGAAGATACAGTAAAAATAAAATAGAGTATAATAAAGTTATTGAATTAAAAAATTCTTAATTAGAAAAAAAAAAAAAAAAAAAAAAAGGGACGGATAGAACCTTAGGACAAATGTTGGAAGCAAAGCTGTACAGACAAAGTCTTACACAGAAGCGTACACATACACCCTCACAAAAAGAGGTAAAGGGGGAAAAATCATAAATCTTGCTGTCAGAGACCACCTCCTCAATTTGGGATAATTCGTTGTCTAAAGGAGGGAAGGAAGGAGGGAAGGAAGGAAGGAAGGAAGGAAGAAAGAAAGAAGCAAGGAAGGAAAGAAGGCAAGAAGGAACGAAAGGAGGGAGGGAGGAAGGAAGGGAGGAGGGAAAGAAGGGAAAACAGAAAGAAGATACAGTAAAAATAAAATAGAGTATAATAAAGTTATTGAATTAAAAAATTCTTAATTAGAAAAAAAAAAAAAAAAGGGACGGATAGAACCTTAGGACAAATGTTGGAAGCAAAGCTATACAGACAAAGTCTTACACAGAAGCGTACACATACACCCTCACAAAAAGAGGTAAAGGGGGAAAAATCATAAATCTTGCTGTCAGAGACCACCTCCTCAATTTGGGATGATTCGTTGTCTAAAGGAGGGAAGGAAGGAAGGAAAGAAAGAAAGAAAGAAAGGACGAAGGTAAAGTATAATAACGTTCTTAAAATTAAAATTGATTATTAAGAAAAAAAAATTTTAAGAAAAAACCATGGACGGATAGAACCTAGGACAAATGGTGGAAGCAAGACTATACAGACAAGATCTCACACAGAAGCATACACATACACATTCACAAAAAGAGGAATAGGGAGAAAAATCATAGATCTTGCTCCCAAAGTCCACCTCCTTAATTTGGGATGATTGGCTGTCTATTCATGTATTCCACAGATGCAGGGTACATCAAGTTGATTGTGGAGCTTTAATCCGCTGCTTCTGAGGCTGCTGGGAGAGATTTCCCTTTCTCTTCTTTGTTCTCACAGCTCCCAGGGGCTCAGCTTTGGATTTGGCCCTGCCTCTGCGTGTAGGTCGCTGGAGGGCGTCTGTTTTTTGCTCAGACAGGACGGGGTTAAAGGAGCCGCTGATTCGGGGGTTCTGGCGTACGGAGGCCGGCGGCGGGGAGGGAGGGGCACGGAATGCGGGGCGGGCCTGCGGCGGCAAAGTCCGGCGTGACTCTGCACCAGCCCGAGGCCCGCCGTGCGCTCTCCCGGGGAAGTCGTCTCCGGATCCCGGGAACCCGGCAGTGGCGGGCTGCACAGGCTCCGCGGAAGAGGGGAGTGGAGAGCGACCTGCGCTCGCGCACAGGCCCCTTGGTGGCGGCAGCAGCAGCCCCAACGTCTCCCGCCCGCCTTGGGGTCCGCGCCTCCAGCCGCGGCTTGCGCCCGTCTCTGGAGTCAGCGCCCTCAGCCGCGGCTCGCGCCTGTCTCTGGGGTCCGCGCCCTCAGCCGCGGCTCGCGCCCGTCTCTGGGGTCCGCGCCCTCAGCCGCGGCTCGCGCCCGTCTCTGGGGTCTGCGCTTTCAGCCGCGGCTCGCGCCCGTCTCTGGAGTCCGCGCTTTCAGCCGCGGCTCGCGCCCGTCTCTGGGGTCCGCGCTTTCAGCCGCGGCTCGCGCCCGTCACTGGGGTTCGCGCTTTTAGCCGCGGCTCGCGCCCGTCTCTGGAGTTCCTTTAAGCAGCGTTCTTAAACCCCTCTCCTCACGCACCAGGAAACAAAGAGGGAAGAAAAAGTCTCTTGCCTCTTCGGCAGGTGCCGGCTTTTCCCCGGACTCCCTCCCGGCTAGCTGTGGTGCACTAACCCCTTCAGGCTATGTTCAAGCCGCCAACCCCAGTCCTCTCCCTGCGCTCCGTCCGAAACCGAAACCCTAGCCTCAGAGCCTCAGCTCGCAGCCCCGCCCGTCCCGGCGGGTGAGCAAACAAGCCTCTCGGGCTCGTGAGTGCCGGTCGGCACCGCTCCTCTGTGCGGGAATCTCCCCGCTTTGCCCTCCGCACCCGTTGCTGTGCACTCCTCCGCGGCTTCGAAGCTCCCCCCTCCGCCTCCCGCAGTCTCCGCCCGCGAAGGGGCTTCCTAGTGTGTGGAAACTTTTCCTCCTTCACAGCTCCCTCCCACTGGTGCAGGTGCCGTCCCTATTCTTTTGTCTCTGTTTATTCTTTTTTCCTTTTGCCCTACCCAGGTACGTGGGGAGTTTCTTGCCTTTTGGGAGGTCTGAGGTCTTCTGCCAGCCTTCAGTAGGTGTTCTGCAGGAATTGTTCCACGTGTAGATGTATTTCTGGTGTATCTGTGGAGAGGAAGGTGATCTCCGCGTCTTACTCTTCCGCCATCTTCCCTTCGACTAGTGATGTGTTTAAAGCAGGGTTTATATTGCACAATTTTAGTGAAGGTGACAGTTTGGGTCTAGTGCACACGTCTTATTTCCTTTCTTCTTTAATCTTTGCCTTGGAGGGACAGACAGATGCTCTGAAAGCTCCCATACACTCATGACTTAAATATATGATTCTCTGTGTAGTAGCCACATTTCATGTCTTCTTGTCATTCCATCTCAATGCAAAGGAAAATGCACTGTCTAGAAATTTCAAGAAATCACACCTCATTACCTTCCATTTTGTTGATTTTTGCTGATTTTCTTATGGAACATTTTAAAATCTGGTGAGGCAGTTATTTGTTGCAATGGAAGATACTTTTTTTTTTTTTTTTTTTTGGCCGTACGCGGGCCTCTCACTGCTGTGGCCTCTCCCGTTGCGGAGCACAGGCTCCGGATGTGCAGGCTCAGCGGCCATGGTTCATGGGCCCAGCCGCTCCGCGGCATGTGGGATCTTCCCGGACTGGGGCACGAACCCGTGTCCCCTGCATCAGCAGGCAGACTCTCAACCACTGCGCCACCAAGGAAGCCCGAAGATACTATTTTTAACTAACAATCTTGAAAACTGTCTTCCACTCTGGTTTTTCATTTCCCATAAGCACACAAGCACAAAACCAGTTCCAAGGGCAGGTAATTTCATATTTAAAGTTAGAAATTCACATCACCAAAATAAATACCATCCATCATTAACCACCAAAGATTTTGAGTTCCATTTTCATAACTTACCGTAACAGAGAAGAGCCAAATCTGACTACATGTTAGATGTGCTTCTTTTACTTTAACCTTTGCTTTCTGCTACTTCTGTTCACTCAAAGGATACTGTCTATACATACTGGCCTGCCTTGGGGAACACTGCCTCTCTGCCTGAATGTTAAATCAAAGTGCCTTTGTTCAGGGAAACATCCGGAACCTGTCCATCTGTGGATGGCTACAAAAAAGAAGAAATTAACACATCCCCTCCCCGAGTCTGGCCATTCCAGGGGACATTTGCAAAACTTATGGCCTTTTTACTTTACTTCTTCATCTCCTCCCCCTCTCTGTGCTATAAAAGAAACTGGCATCCAAACCCTGATAAGATGGTTATTTTGAGACTTCAGTCTGCCATATTCTTGGTCTGCCAGCTTTCCAAATAAAGTCGTATTCCTTGCCTCAACACCTCGTCTCTGATTTATTGGCCTGTCATGTGGTGAGCAGAGTGAGCTTGGGCTCAGTAACAAATTTGTCTTAGCCAGCCAGGAGCCTTGTTGCTCGTGGCTAGCCGGCCCCAGTCAGGGAACATCGGGGCAAGGCCCTAAGAGCTGCCAGGACTATTTGTCCTGAGGATCTTCCCTTCAAAATTCCCTGAAGCGGCACCGGCTACCCCAGCACTTGGCAGTTGAAGGAAGGAACCGACCAACTTCTGCGAGTCCACAGACTCCATTTTGTAGGGTAAATCTACCCAATTCGGTAACCAGTTCATTTGTTTTGGTCTTGGTCTTATTTTGGTTTTGTGTATCCTTCTGTGTTGTGAGTCGACAGACTCAATTTTGTAGGGTAGGTCGCTCCCGCATGCACACTGGGAACATATTCCCCTCTCAATTTGGGTTTTCCCTTATGGCATAAGGCAATTTGTTTGATTGGGGTACCCTATTGGAGGGGGGAATTATTGTTGGACTCTACCTGATTTGAAGACGGTTCATTGGGAACTAGTTCTTTAGTTTTGTAGGGTAAGTCTACTAGTTCGTTGGTTTCGTAAGGTAAGTCTACGCCATTCAGGAACCAGTTCTTTGGTTTTGGTCTTATTTTTGTGTGTGTCGATGTCAGAATTTGTTTGGGCCTTTTGTGTTGGAATTTGTTTTCGTCTTTTGTGTTATCAAACTTATAAAAATGGGAAATACTCCATCTATCCTGAAAGAGAGCCCTTTGAGGCATACATTAGATAAATGGGTGAAACATAGCCATGAGCCTTTGTAAGAAAGACATGATGTACTATTGTAATAGGGTGTGGACCCAATATTTAAGATCAGAAGAACGATGGACCCTAAATGGCTCACTCAATTATTATATGATCTCCAGTTGGAAGTGTTTTGCAAAAGAGCAGGCTGCACTGGCAGTTGTTCCAACTGCACCCATCCCACGATGCTGCCATCATATTCACCACCTCCTGTTTCCCCTACCCATGGGGATCAAATAGAAGTTTCTATGTTAACCTCTGGAGCACAGGAGCCTGATTTAGTATCATCATCTAAGACCCGACAGGGGACCCAATTTGGCCCAGGAGCCACTTCCGCAGCAGGGCAATTTCCCTTGCACCAACATCCTGTAAGAGGCCAGATGACTCACTTGGACTTGAGGTGTCTGATTCTAATTTCCCCACAGGAGCCCCAGGTAACTTTGACAGTGGGAAACAAGTTGATTGACTACCTTCCCTATTTATCTTAAGAGGCTTGTAAATATTAAACAAAGGAGAAACAAAGTCATCCTAGGAAAAACTTGCCTGTATCTTTGAGATGCAAATGTCCTATCTGGTCTTCTCAGGAACCCTCATCTCTGCCATCTTTTTAAAATGCAAACTTTGAAAAGAGGGTAAGTAATTTAGAAATTGACTTGTCAAGGATAAATAAAAAACCTAAGTGACTTTTCTGTAAAAATTCAGCCATCTAGACAAGTGAGCTTGATTTGTTCTATCTGCCAGAAACCTGATTTTAATCCAATCTCTTTTTGTAAATTGATGGGTTTTACATTGCTGTACCTGACTCAGGACTGAAATTTTGAAATGAGAACTATTATGTCTCTGTTTGTTTGTGTCCTTGTATGTGTCTTTGGATAACCTTTGGAGGTTGATTTGCTGATTTGTGGATGAACTCTATTTAATTGGCTTAAAGAAAAGTAAGTGCTTACAAACCAAATAATTCTAAATACAAGAAAAATTAAGCTAAATGAGTATTAGGTTCATGTGAACTGAGAAATATTCAGTATTAAAGCTTGTTGATCTAATAAATACAGACATGTCATTAGAGTCATCAACATTAAGTATAATATTTTATTGTGCTTAGATTTAATATAAGCTAAATAAAATCTTGTTATATCTGTTGCAAATTTGTCAGCAAGGAAAGTAACTGGATGTGAAGAACCTTTAAGAAAAAAATGCAAATGAGATAAGAGCTTTAGGTGAACTTTTAAAAATAATTATCTTTTAAGAATGTCTATCTAAAATTACACTCTCCAGATATTCGACAACTTGAAAGTTAGAATTGTGCTAAAATAAGTTAAGTGATGGAAGGTTTATGGAAACTGGACCCCAAGAAAAGAGTTTTGTACATGGTCAGGATTGACTAAGTTTAAAATAAGTTTAATTGAGTAAAAATATTTCAAAAGTAAGCTGGTGTAAAACTTGAATTTGGCTTTTCTCTCTGTTAAGAAGATCAGGTTTCTTAATATTTTGAATTTCCTTTGATAACACATTTTAAGTTTCTCTAACTTTTTAGTGATCTGTTCTGTATTTGCTTTCAAATCATTTATTGTTATTTCAGCTAAGTGAATAACTATTGTTTCACAGGGACCTGTGATCCTATCTGACTGTTTTAAACTTTTTTGATATTTTTTGACCAAAATTCCCAAATCAGATTTTCCTGATCAACAACTCCAAATATGCACAGTAAAAAATTAAACCAGAAGCTTAAGATTCCTGTGTTTTTAGGGAGTCATTTACAGTTAACCTAAATGAGTAAAATAGCCCTGCAGAGACTACTGTAACTATGGTGACCATTAAGAAGACAGATTTTGGAGATTGGTTCAAGATGGCAGAGTAGAAGGACATGCTGTAACTCCCTCTTGCAACAACACTGGAATCACAACTAACTGCTGAATAATCATCGACAGGAAGACACTTGAACACACCAGAAAAGATACCCCACATCCAAATACAAAGGAGAAACCACAATGAGACAGTAGGAGGAGTGTGATCACAATAAAATCAAATCCCATAACTGCTGGGTGGGTGACTCACAAACTGAAAAATACTTATACCACAGGAGTCCACCTACTGGAGTGAAGGTTCTGAGCCCCACGTCAGGCTTCCCAACCTGGGGGTCTGGCAACAGGAGGAGAAATTCCTAGAGAATCAGACTTTGAAGGCTAGCAGGATTTGAGTGCAGGATTTTGACAGGACTGGGGAAATGGAAACTCCACTCTTGGAGGGCACACACAAAGTAGTGTGCACATCAGGACCCAGGGGAAGGAGCAGTGACCCCATAGGAGACTGAACCAGACCGACCTGCTAGTATAGGAGGGTCTTCTGTAGAGGCAGGGGGTGGGTGTGGCTCACTGTGGGGACAAGGACACTGGCAGCAGAAGTTCTGGGAACTTCTGGCATGAGCCCTCCCAGAGTCCACCATTAGCCCCACTGAAGAGCCCAGGTAGGCTCCAGTGTTGGGTTGCCTCAGGCCAAACAACCAACAGGGAGGGAACTCAGCATCACCCATCAGAGGAGAAGTGGATTAAAGTTTTATGAGTTCTGCCACCAGAGTAACACCATCTCCACCCACCACCGTCATTCCCATCAGGAAACTTGCACAAGCCTCATAGATAGCCTCGTCCACGAGAGGGCAGACAGCAGAAGCAAAATGAACTACAATCCTGCAGCCTGTGGAACAAAAACCACATTCATAGAAAGAGACACAAGATGAAAAGGGAGAGGGCTATGTACCATATGAAGGAACAAGATAAAACCCCAGAAAAACAACTAAATGAAGTGGAGATAGGCAAACTTCCAGAAAAAAAATTCAGAATAATGATAGTGAAGATGATCCAGGACCTTGGAAAAAGAATGGAGACAAAGATTGAGAAGATGCAAGAAATGTTTAACAAAGACCTAGTAGAATTAAAGAACAAACACCTAGAAGAATTAAAGAACAAACAAACAGACATGAACAATACAATAACTGAAATGAAAAATACACTAGAAGGAATCAATAGCAGAATAACTGAGGCAAAAGAACGGATAAGTGACCTGGAAGACAGAATGGTGGAATTCACTGCTGCAGAACAGAATAAAGAAAAAAGAATGAAAAGTAATGAAGACAGCCTAAGAGACCTCTGGTACAACATTAAACACAACAACATTCTCATTATAGGGGTCCCAGAAGGAGAAGAGAGAGAGAAAGGACCTGAGAAAATATGTGAAGAGATTATAGTTGGAAACGTCCCTAACATGGGAAAGGAAATAGCCACCCAAGTCCAGAAAGTGCAGAGTCCCAGGCAGGATAAACCCAAGGAGAAACATGCTAAGACACATAGTAATAAAATTGGCAAAAATTAAAGACAAAGAAAAATTATTGAAAGCAACATGGGAAAAAAGAAAAATAACATACAAGGGAACTCCCATAAGATTAACAGCTGATTTTTCAGCTGAAACTCTATAAGCCAGAAGGGAGTGGCATGATATATTTAAAGTGATGAAAGGGAAGAATCTACAACCAAGATTACTCTACTTGACTAGGGTCTCATTCAGATCCAACAGAGAAATCAAAAGCTTTACAGACAAACAAAAGCTAAGAGAATTCAGCACCACCAAACCAGCTCTACAACAAATGCTAAAGGAACTTCTCTAGGCAGCAAACACAAGAGAAGAAAAGGACTTACAAAAACAAACCCATTACAATAAAGAAAATGGTAATAGGAGCATACATATCGATAATTACCTTAAATATGAATGGATTAAATGCTCCAACCAAAAGACTCAGATTCACTGAATGGATACAGAAACAAGACCCATATATATGCTGTCGACAAGAGACCCATTTCACACCTAGGGACACATACAGACTGAAAGCGAGGGGATGGAAAAAGATATTCCATGCAAATGGAAATCAAAAGAAAGCTGGAGTAGCAATACTGATATCAGATAAAATAGACTTTAAAATAAAGAATGTTACAAGAGACAAAGAAGGACACTACATAATGATCAAGGGATCAATCCAAGAAGAAGATATAACAATTATAATTATATATGCACCCAACATAGGAGCACCTCAATACATAAGGCAACTACTAACAGCTATAAAAGAGGAAATCAACAGTAACACAATAATCGTGGGGGATTTTAACACCTCACTTACACCCATGGACAGATTATCCAGAGAGAAAATTAATAAGGAAACACAAACTTTAAATGACACAATAGACCAGATAAATTTAATTGATATTTATAGGACATTCCATCCAAAAACAGCAAATTACCCTTTCTTCTCAAGTGTTCACGGAACATTTTCCAGGGCAGATTACACCTTGGGTCACAAATCAAGCCTCAGTATATTTAAGAAAATTAAAATAACATCAAGCATCTTTTCTGACACAATGCTATGAAATTAGAAACCAATTACAGGGGGCAAAAAGTAAAAAAATAAAACAAAAACATGGAGGCTAAACAATATGTTACTAAATAACTAAGAGATAACTGAAGAAATCAAAGAGGAAATCAAAAAATACCTAGAGACAAATGACAATGAGAACACGATGATCCAAAACCTATGGGATGCAGCAAAAGCAGTTCTAAGAGGCAAGTTTATAGCAGTACAAACCTACCTCAAGGAACAACAAACATCTCAAATAAACAAAATAACCTTACACTTAAAGGAACTAGAGAAAGAAGAACAAACAAAGCCCAAAGTTAGCAGAAGGAATGAAATCATAAAGATCAGACCAGAAATAAATGAAATAGAAACAAAGAAAACATCAATAAAACTAAAAGCTGGTTCTTTGAGAAGATAAACAAAATTGACAAACCATTAGCCAGACTCATCAAGAAAAAGAGGGAGAGGACTCAGATCAATAAAATTAGAAATGAAAAGGAGATGTTACAACAGACAGTGCAGAAATACAAAGCATCCTAAGAGATGACTACAAGCAAGTCTGTGCCAATAAAATGGACAACCTGGAAGAAATGGACAAATTCTTAGAAAGGTATAACCTTCCAAGACTGAACCAGGAAGAAAGTGAAAATATGAACAGACCAATCACAAGTAATGAAATTGGAAGCTGTGATTAAATATCTTCCAAAAAACAATAGTCCAGGACCAGATGGCTTCACAGGTTAATTCTATCAAACATTTAGAGAAGAGCTAACACTCATCCTTCTCAAACTCTTCCAAAAACTTGCGGAGGAAGGAACACTTCCAAACTCATTCTATGAGGCCACCATCACCCTCATACCAAAAGCAGACAAAGATATTATGAAAAAAGAAAATTACAGACCAATATCACTGATGAATATAGATGCAAAAATCCTCAGCAAAATACTAGCAAACAGAATCCAACACATAAAAAGGATCATACACCATCATCAAGTGGGATTTACCCCAGGGATGCAAGGATTCTTCAATATACGCAAATCAATCAATGTGATACACCATATTAACAAATTGAAGAATAAAAACCATATGGTAATTTCAAAAGATGCAGAAAAAGCTTTTGACAAAATTCAACACACATTTATGATAAAAACTCTCTAGATAGTGAGCATAGAGGGAACATACCTCATCATAATAAAGGCCATATATGACAAACCCACAGCAAACATCATTCTCAATGGTGAAAAACTGAAAGCATTTCCTCTAAGATCAGAAACAAGACAAGGATGTCCACTCTCACCATTATTATTCAACATAGTGTTGGAAGTCCTAGCCATGGAAATCAGAGGAGAAAAAGAAATAAAATAATACAAATTGGAAAAGAAGAAGTAAAGCTGTCACTGTTTGAAGATGACATGATACTATACATAGAGAATCCTAAAGATGCCACCAGAAAACTACTAGAGCTAATCAATGAATTTGGTAAAGTTGCAGGATACAAAATTAATGCACAGAAATCTCTTGCATTCCTATATACTAATGATGAAATATCTGAAAGTGAAATTAAGGAAACACTCCCATTTACCATTGCAACAAAAAGAATAAAATACCTAGGAGTAAACCTACCTAGAGAGACAAAAACCTGTATGCAGAAAACTATAAGACACTGGTGAAAGAAATTAAAGATGATACCAAAAGATGGAGAGATATGCCATGTTCTTGGATTGGAAGAACGAATATTGTGAAAATGACTATACTACCCAAAGCAATCTACAGATTTAATGCAATCTCTATCAAATTACCAATGACATTTTTTTTACAGAACTAGAACAAAAAATCTTAAAATTTGTATGGAAACACAAAGGACCCCAAATACCCAAAGCAGTCTTGAGGGAGAAAAACGGAGCTGGAGGAATTACAGTCCCTGACTTCAGACTATACTACAAAGCTGCAGTAATCAAGACAATATGGTACTGGCACAAAAACAGAAATATACATCAATGGAACAGGATATAAAACCCAGAGGTAAACCCACGCACCTATGGTCAACTAATCTGTGCCAAAAGAGGCAAGGATATATAATGGAGAGAAAAGACAGTCTCTTCAATAAGTGGTGCTGGGAAAACTGGACAGCTACAGGTAAAAGAATGAACTTAGAACACTCCTTAACACCATATAGAAAAATAAACTCAAAATGGATTAAAGACCTAAATGTAAGCCTGGATACTATAAAACTCTTAGAGGAAAATATAGGAAGAACACTCTTTGACATAAATCACAGCAAGACCTTTTTGATCCACTACCTAGAGTAATGGTAATAAAACCAAAAATAAACAAATGAGATCTAATGAAACTGAAAAGCTTTTGCAAAGCAAAGGAAACCACAAACAAAACAAAAAGTCAACCCTCAGAATGGGAGAAAATATTTGGAAACGAATGAACAGAAAAAGGATTAACTTCCAAAATATATACAGCTCATGCAGCTCAATATTAAAAAGACAAACAACCCAATCCAAAAATGGGCAGAAGACCTAAACAGACATTTCTCCAAAGACATAGAGATTGCCAAGAAGCACATGAAAAGCTGCTCTACATCACTAATTACTAGAGAAATGCAAATCAAACCTACAATGAGGCATCACCTTACACCAGTTGGAATGGGCATCATCAGAAAACCTACTGATGAAAGTAGATGATGCTGGAGAGGGTGTGGAGAAAAGAGAACGCTCTTGCACTGTTGATGGGAATGTAAATTCATACAGCCACTATGGAGAACACTATGGAAGTTCCTTAAAAACCTAAAAACAGAATTACCATATGACCCAGCAATCCCACTACTGGGCATATACTCAGAGAAAACCATAATTCAAAAAGACACATGCACCCCAACGTTCATTTCAGCACTATTTACAATAGCCAGGTCATGGAACCAACCTAAATGTCCATTGACAGACGAATTGATAAAGAAGATGTGGTACATATATACAATGGAATGTTACTCAGCTATAAAAAGTAACAAAATTGGGTCATTTGTAGAGATGTGGATGAATCTAGAGACTGTCATACAGAGTGAAGTAAGTTAGAAAGAGAAAAGCAAATATCATATACTAACGCATATATGTGAAACCTAGAAAAATGGTACAGATGAACAGGTTTGCACGGCAGAAATTGAGACACAGATGTAGAGACCAAACGTATGGATACCAATGGGGGAAAGTGGTGGGGGGCAGTGGTGTTGGTGTGATGAATTGGAAGATTGGGATTGACATACATACACTACTATGTATAAAATGGATAACTAATAAGAACCTGCTGTGTAAAAATATCAATAAAATAAAATTCAAAAAAACCCTTCCCAAATCAAATTATAATGAAGTTCCTTTGACCTCTAGCTAACTTTGGGATGCTTCAAAGAGCCCCTGAAACACCCCAAAGTGAGAGATTAACTAATTGGTTTCACTTGGTATGTTGAAGTATATGGGAAGTGTTGTCAAATAAGTAATAAATCTTCTTAGGTTATATTGTATGGCAAATGATGCAGGTATTCTAGAGATTATACAGAGTTCCTAGAATTTTATATGTCCTGGTAAAATGTTATCAGTCATAATTCTAGCTATTATCTGAAAGTGTTGCATGTCACAGCAGTAAACAAGTTACTTTGTCAGTTGCATTGTAATCAGATTTAAGCATGCCTTCTTAAGTCTTTCATCATTATAGACAGTTATTGTATAACTCTGATGCCTTTGCAAAAATGCTTCCTCTTCAAGAAGACTTATAGAACGGACCTTTGGATAAATACAAACTTCTGGCTTTCAGACCATAATGCTGAACTGGGTAAGAAACTGAAGAATTCTAGTGAGAAACTTGATGGCTTCATAAAGCTGTTAACAAGGATTGTTACATAGAACTGAGTAAACTAGTGAATATGGTTATAATTTTTATGGTTTCTATCTGAAAAATGACTGGTTTAAATCTGTGTTTTCCAGGTGTAAAGAAAACCTTTCCCTTAAACTGATTATGACTTAACAGTAATTTGGTGAATTATACCTTTGTAAGCCAAATTGTTTGTGCTTTGTGTCTCCTTGCAGGACTATGTTTTTTCCAATGTTACCAGGTGCATTACTTATATCCTGTCTATTTTATAAGATTGTTATCTCTTACAGTACCCAGTGTGTAACCAAGCTTCCAACAAAACTTCTATGACTAAACATCTTGAGGAAATAGATCACATTTATAACATAAAATAATTGTAATAGTATGATTCTAGGTATGGGGAGAAGCAACAAGGAAAAATATCTCCTGGATCATAATTAGATAGAGGATCCAGAGAACCTTTAATTATCAATAGGGCTTAATTGAAAAATGAGTACCTGGAGTGGCATATCAAGAATTTCGCTTGATCTGGGATGAGTCTCCCAGCACCATGGGACAAAATTTGATCATGAAATATTGGATTGGACCAAATATTGGTCAAGATCCTGACCAAGAGGAGAGGATATGAGAAATGGAATATTTCCTGCCACATCAGTCATTAGCGATTGCAGCCCTCCAATGTGAGCCTGTGAACGCTGAGGAAACTCAGGATATGAGAATACAGGATACAGGCCCCAGAGAGCTGAGGTGCATATCAAGGGATTGATTTCAGTGAGCTCAGATTCTTGCATTTTCCCATACATAGAAAAGTGCTAAATTCCTTAACTCTCTTGAGATGCTGCCTCCTGGGCTTGAAGCCCTCAAAATTCCTGCTGAATAGATCATAACTCTCAACCTTTAGGTTGTGAATATTTTTTTAAGGCTACTGGTGTAAAGGAGACACTTTCCAGAGAGGAATAAAAGAAGCAACTTTTGGAACACTGGAACAGATGGTGGACACTCCCAGAAAGATCCATCTGACGAAGCAATTAGAATGGTCATCACCCCTTTTTTCCACAAGATTGTGGAATGGAGATTGACAGTGGGGAATTGTAACAGAGAAGAGCCAAATCTGACTACATGTTGGATCTGTTTCTTTTACTTTAACCTTTGCTCTCTGCTCCTTTATTTCACTAAAAGGATACTGTCTATACATAATGGCCTGCCTTGGGGAACCCTGCCCCTCTGCCTGAATGTTAAACTAAAGTGCACTTTGGTTTAACATCATCATCCAAAGTGGCCCAGATTAGGACAGCTGAAACACAGTAGGAAGTTCAATAACTATTTGTCCAATAAATGAATGATCCAATGAATCAGAGAATGCTCTGGTTCTAACTCCTCAGTTCCAGACAGGGGCTCAGGGCACTGAAAGGACTTGTCCAAAATCTCCACAAGTCAGTGGCTAGGTTGAAACAAGAACCCAGTCTCTTCTACAGACTCTTTCTACCTTGGGCCACTCTGAGCAGTTAACTGTTTCTTACAGATGTGGGGTGAATGTACAATTTATCATCCAAACCAGGGTGCTTTCAGAGGGAGATGGAGTATTAGTAATATTTATGCAAGAATAATAAGTGAAAGCTAGGGTGGTCCTGGGCAAACTGGGGTGTGTGTTCATCCTACCTGTAGGTCTTGGCTCATTGGATGGAGACTTTGAAGACAGGACTCCCATGTTGCACTTCTCCACGCTCTGCGCAGCACAGGGGCCCAGCTGTCACGCTCCACACTGCATTGTGCAGGGATGACCCTACAGGCGGGACAGTTGGGATTCTTCTGGGGCTCTTGAGGGGACATTACAGAGATCAGCTGTGCCACACGTTTGCAATTAGAAGATGTGTATTCACTGAGTGCACTTATTGAGGCCATGAGGAGTGGAGGAATGGCATCTAAAACAGAAAATCTGTAGCATCTGGTCAAGAAATTCTGACCATGAAAACTGTGGAGCGTGCACAATAAAAATGCACAGGTTGCTGATGACCCTGCATGGCCTTCCATGTGTGGTGCTCCACTAGTAAGGGAAAATTTAAGGGAAACAGCTCTTAGAGTGCATGTACAGTGGTTTCAGGGGACAGATGTGCAGGACCAGAAGCTGATGCAACCTGCTGCAATCCAGGCCACACCTCAACCTTCCCCTCAATGAACATTCCACCCTTAATCAAAAGGACCCCCACCCATTAAAAGGGCTAAAAATAAGATAAAGGGGGATCAACAACCTTTTGTGACACTCCCACTCTCGAGAATGCCCACACTCTTCTCTTTCGAGTGTATAACTTTCACTTCTGCCCTGAATAAACTGCTTCTTTGTTCTCTTTGCTTCTCATTCTCAGTGTGTGTGTGTGTGTGTGTTTGTGTGTGTGTTTATTTTTTCTTGGTGTGTTGTGTTCCTTGCCCAAATTCTTTTGGACAAGTTGAACAAGAGCCTGGACTTTTGCTAAAGCTTTTCTGGTATCAATTTCAGGAGGACTTCATTGAAATTAGGACATGCATTGCAGCCCACAGTTTCCATGCAGGGTGACCCATGGAGATGGGTCAGATCTTCTCTATCTCAGCACTGCCTGTAGGAAGTGGTGAGGATGCATTTGTTTTCTTTATTTTTTTCATTTTAACATCTTTATTGGAGTATAATTGCTTTACAATGGTATGTTAGTTTCAGCTTCACAACAAAATGAATCAGTTATATATATATATATATTCCCATATCTCTTCCCGCTTACGTCTCCCTCCCTCCCACCCTCCCTATCCCACCCCTCCAGGCGGTCACAAAGCACGGAGCTGATCTCCCTGTGCTATGCAGCTGCTTCCCACTAGCTATCTACCTTACGTTTGGTAGTGTATATATGTCCATGTCTCTCTCTCGCTTTGTCACTGTTTACCCTTCCCCCTCCCCATAGCCTCAAGTCCATTCTCTAGTAAGTTTGTGTCTTTATTCCTGTTTCACCCCTAGGTTTTTCATGACATTGTTTTTTCTTAAATTCCATATATATGTGTTAGCATATGGTATTTGTCTCTCTCTTTCTGACTTCACTCTGTATGACAGACTCTAGGTCTATCCACCTCATTACAAATAGCTCAATTTCGTTTCTTTTTATGGCTGAGTAATATTCCATTGTATATATGTGCCACATCTTCTTTAACCATTCATCCAATGATGGACACTTAGGTTGTTTCCATCTCTGGGCTATTGTAAATAGAGCTGCAATGAACATTTTGGTACATGACTATTTTTGAATTATGGTTTTCTCACGGTATATGCCCAGTAGTGGGATTACTGGGTCATATGGTAGTTCTATCTGTAGTTTTATAAGGAACCTCCATACTGTTATCCACAGTGGCTGTATCAATTTACATTCCTACCAACAGTGTAAGAGGGTTCCCTTTTCTCCACACCCTCTCCAGCATTTACTGTTTCTAGATTTTTTGATGATGGCCATTCCGACTGGTGTGAGATGATATCTCATTGTAGTTTTGATTTGCATTTCTCTAATGATTAGTGATGCTGAGCATTCTTTCATGTGTTTGTTGGCACTCTGTATATCTTCTTTGGAGAAATGTCTATTTAGGTCTTCTGCCCATTTTTGGATTGGGTTGTTTGTTTTTTTGATATTAAGCTGCATGAGCTGCTTATAAATTTTGGAGATTAATCCTTTGTCAGCTGCTTCATTTGCAAATATTTTCTCCCATTCTGAGGGTTGTCTTTTGGTCTTCTTTATGGTTTCCATTGTTGCACAAAAGATTTTAAGTTTCATTAGGTCCCATTTGTTTACTTTTGTTTTTATTTCCATTTCTGTAGGAGGTGGGTCAAAAAGGGCCTTGCTGCGATTTATGTCATAGAGTGTCCTGCCTATATTTTCCTCTAAGAGTTTGATAGTTTCTGGCCTTCATTTAGGTCTTTAATCCATTTTGAGCTTATTTTTGTGTATGGTGTTAAGGAGTGATCTAATCTCATACTTTTACATGTAGCTGTCCAGTTTTCCCAGCACCACTTATTGAAGAGGCTGTCCTTTCTCCACTGTACATTCCTGCCTTCTTTATCAAAGGTAAGGTGACCATATGTGCGTGGGTTTATCTCTGGGCTTTCTATCCTGTTCCATTGATCTATATTTCTGTTTTTGTGCCAGTACCATACTGTCTTGATTACTGTAGCTTTGTAGTATAGTCTGAAGTCAGGAAGCCTGATTCCTCCAGTTCCATTTTTCATTCTCAAGATTGCTTTGGCTATTCGGGGTCTTTTGTGTTTCCATACAAATTGTGAAAATTTTTGTTCTAGTTCTGTGAAAAATGCCAGTAGTAGTTTGATAGGGATTGCATTGAATCTGTAGATTGCTTTGGGTAGTAGAGTCATTTTCACAATGTTGATTCTTCCAATCGAAGAACATGGTATATCTCTCCATCTATTTGTATCATCTTTAATTTCTTTCATCAGTGTCTTATAATTTTCTGCATACAGGTCTTTTGTCTCCTTAGGTAGGTTTATTCCTAGATAGTTTCTTCTTTTTGTTGCAGCGGTAAATGGGAGTGTTTTCTTGATTTCACTTTCAGATTTTTCATCCTAAGTGTATAGGAATGCCAGAGATTTCTGTGCATTAATTTTGTATCCTGCTACTTTACCAAATTCATTGATTAGCTCTAGTAGTTTTCTGGTAGCATCTTTAGGATTCTATGTATACTATCATGTCATCTGCAAAGAGTGACAGCTTTACTTCTTCTTTTCCAATTTGGATTCCTTTTATTTCCTTTTCTTCTCTGATTGCTGTGGCTAAAACTTCCAAAACTATGTTGAATAAGAGTGGTGAGAGTGGGCAACCTTGTCTTGTTCCTGATCTTAGTGGAAATGCTTTCAGTTTTTCACCATTGAGGATGATGTTGGCTGTGGGTTTGTCATATATGGCCTTTATTATGTTGAGGAAAGTTCCCTCTATGCCTACTTTCTGCAGGGTTTTTATCATAAATGGGTGTTGAATTTTGTCAAAAGCTTTCTCTGCATCTATTGAGATGATCATATGGTTTTTCTCCTTCAATTTGTTAATATGGTGTATCACGTTGATTGATTTGCATATATTGAAGAATCCTTGCATTCCTGGAATAAACCCCACTTGATCATGGTGTATGATCTGTTTAATGTGCTGTTGGATTCTGTTTGCTAGTATTTTGTTGAGGATTTTTGCATCTATATTCATCAGTGATATTGGCCTGTAGTTTTCTTTCTTTGTGACATTCTTGTCTGGTTTTGGTATCAGGGTGATGGTGGCCTCGTAGAATGAGTTGGGGAGTGTTCCTCCCTTTGCTATATTTTGGAAGAGTTTGAGAAGGATAGGTGATAGCTCTTCTCTAAATGTTTGATAGAATTCGCCTGTGAAGCCATCTGGTCCTGGGCTTTTGCTTGTTGGAAGATTTTTAATCACAGTTTCAATTTCAGTTCTTGTGATTGGTCTGTTCATATTTTCTATTTCTTCCTGATTCAGTCTTGGCAGATTGTGCCTTTCTAAGAATTTGTCCATTTCTTCCAGGTTGTCCATTTTGTTGGCATAGAGTTGCTTGTAGTAATCTCCCATGATCTTTTGTATTTCTGCAGTGTCAGTCGTTACTTCTCCTTTTTCATTTCTAATTCTATTGATTTGAGTCTTCTCCCTTTTTTTCTTGATGAGTCTGGCTAATGGTTTATCAATTTTGTTTATCCTTTCAAAGAACTAGCTTTTAGTTATATTTATCTTTGCTATCATTGCCTTCATTTCTTTTTATTTCTGATCTGATCTTTATGATTTCTTTCCTTCTGCTAACTTTGGGGTTTTTTTTGTTCTTCTTTCTCTAATAGCTTTAGGTGCAAGGTTAGGTTGTTTATTCGAGATGTTTCCTGCTTCTTAAGGTAGGATTGTATTGCTATAAACTTCCCTCTTAGAACTGCTTTTACTGCATCCCATAGAATTTCAGTCGTCGTGTCTCCATTGTCATTTGTTTCTAGGTATTTTTTGATTTCCTCTTTGATTTCTTCAGCGATCACTTCGTTATTAAGTAGTGTATTGTTTAGCCTCCATGTGTTTGTATTTTTTACAGATCTTTTCCTGTAATTGATATCTAGTCTCATAGCGTTGTGGTCGGAAAAGATACTTGATACAATTTCAATTTTCTTAAATTTACCAAGCCTTGATTTGTGACCAGAGGTATGATCTATCCTGGAGAATGTTCCATGAGCACTTGAGAAAAATGCGTATTCTGTTGTTTTTGGATGGAATGTCCTATAAATATCAATTAAGTCCATCTTGTTTAATGTATCATTTAAAGCTTGTGTTTCCTTATTTATTTTCATTGTGGATGATCTGTCCATTGGTGAAAGTGGGGTGTTAAAGTCCCCTACTATGAATGTGTTACTGTCGATTTCCCCTTTTATGGCTGTCAGTTTTTCCCTTTTGTATTGAGGTGCTCCTATGTTGGGTGCATAAATATTTACAATTGTTATATCTTCTTCTTGGATTGATCCCTTGATCATTATGTAGTGTCCTTCTTTGTCTTCTAATAGTCTTTATTTTAAAGTCGATTTTGTCTGATATGAGAATTGCTACTCCAGCTTTCTTCTGATTTCCATTTGCATGAAATACCTTTTTCCATCCCCTTACTTTCAGTCTGTATGTGTCTCTAGGTCTGAAGTGGGTCTCTTATAGACAGCAAATATATGGGTCTTGTTTTTGTATCCATTCAGCCAATCTGTGTCTTTTGGTGGGAGCATTTAGTCCACTTACATTTAAGGTAATTATTGATATGTGTGTTTCCATTCCCATTTTCTTAATTGTTTGGGGTTCGTTATTGTAGGTCTTTTCCTTCTTTTGTGTTTCTTGCCTATAGAAGATCCTTTAGCAGTTGTTGTAGAGTTGGTTTGGTGGTGCTGAACTCTCTCAGCTTTTGTTTGTCTGTAAAGGTTTTAATTTCTCCATCAAATCTGAATGAGATCCTTGCTGGGTAGAGTAATCTTGGTTGCAGGTTTTTCTCCTTCAACACTTTTAATATGTCCTGCCACTCCCTTCTGGCTTGCAGAGTTTCTGCTGAAAGATCAGCTGTTAACCTTATGGGGATTCCCTTGTGTGTTATTTGTTGTTTTTCCCTTGCTGCTTTTAATATGTTTTCTTTGTATTTAATTTTTGACAGTTTGATTAATATGTGTCTTGGCGTATTTCTCCTTGGATTTATCCTGTATGGGACTCTCTGTGCTTCCTGGACTTGATTAACTATTTCCTTTCCCATATTAGGGAAGTTTTCAACTATAATCTCTTCAAATATTTTCTCAGTCCCTTTCTTTTTCTCTTCTTCTTCTGGAACCCCTATAATTCGAATGTTGGTGCATTTAATGTTGTCCCAGAGGTCTCTGACACTGTCCTCAGTTCTTTTCATTCTTTTTTCTTTATTCTTCTCTGCATTAGTTATTTCCACTATTTTATCTTCCAGGCCACTTCTTCGTTCTCCTGCCTCAGTTATTCTGCTATTGATCCCATCTAGAGTATTTTTAATTTCATTTATTGTGTTGTTCATCATTGTTTGTTTCATCTTTAGTTCTTCTAGGTCCTTGTTAACTGTTTCTTGCATTTTGTCTATTCTATTTCCAAGATTTTGGATCAACTTTACTATCATTATTCTGAATTCTTTTTCAGGTAGACTGCCTATTTCCTCTTCATTTGTTAGGTCTGGTGGGTTTTTATCTTGCTCCTTCATCTGCTGTGCGTTTTTCTGTCTTTTCATTTTGCTTATCTTACTGTGTTTGGGGTCTCCTTTTTGCAGGCTGAAGGTTCGTAGTTCCTGTTGGTTTTTGTGTCTGTCCCCAGTGGCTAAGGTTGGTTCAGTGAGTTGTGTAGGCTTCCTGGTGGAGGGGACTAGTGCCTGTGTTCTGGTGGATGAGGCTGGATCTTGTTTTTCTGGTGGGCGGGTCCACGTCTGGTGGTGTGTTTTGGGGTGTCTGTAGACTTATTATGATTTTGGGCAGCCTCTCTGCTAATGGGTGGGGTTGTGTTCCTGTCTTGCTAGTTGTTTGGCATAGGATGTCCAGCACTGTAGCTTGCTGGTCGTTGAGTGAAGCTGGGTGCTGGCATTGAGATGGAGATCTCTGGGAGATTTTTGCCGTTTGATATTTTGTGCAGCTGGGAGGCCTCTTGTGGACCAGTGTCCTGAAGTTTGCTCTCCCACCTCAGAGGCACAGCACTAACTCCTGGCTGCAGCACCAAGAGCCTTTCATCCACACCGCTCCTTAATTTGGGATGATTCGTTGTCTATTCATGTATTCCACAGATGCAGGGTACATCAAGTTGATTGTGGAGCTTTAATCCGCTGCTTCTGAGGCTGCTGGGAGAGATTTCCCTTTCTCTTCTTTGTTCTCACAGCTCCCAGAGGCTCAGCTTTGGATTTGGCCCCGCCTGTGCGTGTAGGTCGCCGGAGGGCGTCTGTTCTTTGCTCAGACAGGACGGGGTTAAAGGAGCCGCTGATTCGGAGGCTTTGGCTCACTCAGGCCGGGGGGTAGGGAGGGTCATGGAGTGTGGGGCGGGCCTGCGGCGGCAGAGGCCGGCCTGAAGTTGCTAGCCTGAGGTGCACCGTGCGTTCTCCCGGGGGAGTTGTCCCTGGATCCCGGG
The DNA here is from genome assembly GCF_951394435.1 of Stenella coeruleoalba. Classification (NCBI taxonomy): domain Eukaryota; kingdom Metazoa; phylum Chordata; class Mammalia; order Artiodactyla; family Delphinidae; genus Stenella; species Stenella coeruleoalba. The sequence continues at coordinate 32,425,745 of NC_137161.1, forward strand.
ACCCTGGCAGTGGCTGGCTGCACAGGCTCCCCGGAACGGGGGTGGGGATAGTGACCTGTGTTCGCACACAGGCTTCTTGGTGGCGGCAGCAGCGGCCTTAGCGTCTCATGTCTGTCTCTGGGGTCCGCACTTTTAGCCGCGGCTCACGCCCGTCTCTGGAGCTCCCTTAAGAAGCGTTCTTAATCCCCTCTCCTTGCGCACCAGGAAACAAAGAGGGAAGAAAAAGTCTCTTGCCTCTTCGGCAGGTCCAGACTTTTCCCCGGACTCCCTCCCGGCTAGCCGCGGTGCACTAACGCCCTGCAGGCTGTGTTCACGCCACCAACCTCAGTCCTCTCCCCGCGCTCCGACAGAAGCCGGAGCCTCAGTTCCCAGCCCCGCCCGCCCCGGCGGGTGAGCAGACAAGCCTCTCGGCTGGTGAGTGCCGGTCGGCTCCGATCCTCTGCGCTGGAATCTCTCCGCTTTGCCCTCCGCACCCCTGTTGCTGTGCTGTCCTCCGCGGCGCCGAAGCTCCCCCACTCCGCCACCCGCAGTCTCCGCCCGCGAAGTGGCTTCCTAGCGTGTGGAAACTTTCCTCCTTCACAGCTCCCTCCCGCTGGTGCAGGACCCGTCCCTATCCTTTTGTCTCTGTTTATTTTTTTCTTTTGCCCTAACCAGGTACGTGGGGGGTTCCTTGCCTTTTGGGAGGTCTGAGGTCTTCTGCCAGCGTTCGGTAGGTGCTCCGTAGGAGTTGTTCCACGCGTAGATGTATTTCTGGTGTATCTGTGGGGAGGAAGCTGATCTCCGCGTCTTACTCTTCCGCCATCTTCCCGGAAGTCTCCGAGGATGCATTTGTAAAGTAAATTAGGGGATCTTTTATTTTGGCTTTCAGCTCACTCCAGAGCCCCAGAAATCATGAGGCTCATGGTTCTCCCAGTCTGTAAAATCAAACCAAAGGTATTCACAAGCACAAGAAAACTCTAAGCAGTGATACATCAATAAATATTTAGCAATTGGCTCCCTGAAGAAAAAAACAAACAAACCCTGACAGGTACCTTCTACTATGATCTCTTTCTACCCATAGAGTAGTTCTGACACCAAATGTGTGGGTTTTCCACACCAAGCGATCCTCCAGTTCTCTCTGGACACCAACTGGGTGTTCCACAATTTAATTCAATTCTGACACTATCTACCCAAAGTTAGTACAGACCCTAGAGGTTAAGGGCTCAGTCCCATGAGATTGCCTCCCAATTCAGATGACAATTACAAGCAGTGGGTCCCCAGGACCCACATTTTGTCCAACTTAGCTACAGCTGGGTTGTTCTCACTTCCCTCTCCATAGTTTTGATAATTTGCTATAACAACTCACAGAACTCAGGGGAAAACTTTACTTATTATTGCCAGTTTATTAAAAATATATCATAAAGGATACAAATGAATAGCCAGAGGGAGAGGTCTGGAAGGGTCCTAAGTACAGGAGCTTCTGCAGAGTTTGGGGTCCACCACTGTCCTGGAATTCACCAACCCAGAAGCTCTCTAAACCCCATCATTTAGGGTTTGTAGAGAGGTTCCACTTTGTAGGCATCGTTGATTAAATCATTGGCCACTGGTGATTAACTCAATCCCTATCTTCCTCCCCTCTTTGGAGATTGGGGGTGGAGCTGAATATTCCAACCCTCTAATCACATAGTTGGTTCCTTTGGCAACCAGCCCCCATCCTGAAGCTCTTTAGGGGCCTATGAAGAGTCACCTCATTGACATAAACTTAAGTATGATTGAAAGAAACTTATTATGAATAACAAAACATGCTCACCCCTATCACTCAGGAAATTCCAAGGGTTTTAGAAGCTCTGCGCCAGGAACCAGGGACAAAGTCCAAATATATATATTTTTATTATATCACAGCAGCATTTGCCAATTTTCATGGTGTAAATGCTTTCGGCATGGACAATTTCAAGCTACCAACTTGACGTCTATAAACATGGAGTGGGGAAGAGATGAACACAATTGGCTGTCCCCAGCTGGCAGGGGCCATCTCCAGCATACCACTGAGTCTTAAGCAACCCTAAAATGTCAAGTTTTAAGGAAGGAGATGAGAACTAAGTATCTTCCCATTAATCTGAGCTGGAAAGGTAGTCTTGCATTCAACAACTTTCTGTTTTTCTATGTTGTGATATTTATGTCATTCTGTTTGTGTCAGATCCACAAAAACTGTGATGGGAGAATGCAAAAGTCATAAGGGACATGGCCCCTGCTTTATATATATATTCAGCCCCTCTGTATAGTCACATACCTGAACTCACCTGGTCCTCATAGCAACTCTGTAAGGGGAGGAGGAGGCATAATAATTAACATTTTAGAGATGAGGAAACCAAAGCTTCATGACATCTTCCCAAGGTCACACAGGTGTAGGGGAGAACAGTGTCTTGAACCTGTCTCCTTCTCCCACTCCAAGCACTTTCATCTGTGACACATTATTACTCCTCATTGGACAGCAATCCCAGGGCAATGTCAATGCTGGCTCCTAAACTTGGTTATCTCAGGGCTGTGTTCAAGTGCTTGCACAGACTACTTAACCCAGTGTCTGTCACTAAAATAGAGGTTTGCAGCCTTTGGAGTTGCTTTGCTGTACTAGCCATACTCTGTCCCGAAGAATGATTTTGCTTTTCTTATAGGTCAAGTTGTGTCTCCTTTCAATAGCATATTTTCAGAAGAAAGAGTGCAATGACTCCAAGCTGCTGGTCCACTGCATAAATGTGGCAGAGGCTGAACAATAATTGAATTAAGAACCACAAAAGTTGAATATTTTCTCCCAGGTGATGTACTTAAAATTCAGATAAACTACCCTCATGTAACCAGCAGAGACTTATGGAAAACAAGCTGAGTTTCCATTAAGCAAATTTCATGGAGCCAAAGGAAAATTGTACACTTTGTTGCACTTTAAAAATAGGAACTGCAAGTATTAAGAGAGCAAAGTATCACAGTTAATAATCACGGTGTGAAGCTTAATCATAAATTATTACATCTATATACTTACATCATGCATTGTGAAAATAATGAACTATTAGAGCAGAATTTAAGGAAACATAAATGCTAAAGTATCATTAGCTAGTTTTATCTGCAACAGCTACATGTGCTTAATTACCTTTTATTTTTTTAAGTTTTCCCTTTCAAATGTAGGTTCTTTTTCTTTAAATTTATTTATTTTATTTATTTATTTTTAGCTGCAGTGAGTCTTTGTTGCTGCACGCGGGCTTTCTCTAGTTGCGGTGAGTGGGGGCTACCCTACGTTGCTGTGCATGTGCTTCTCATTGCGGTGGCTTCTCTTGTTGCAGAGCACGGGCTCTAGGTTCATGGGCTTCAGTAGTTGTGGCATGCGGGCTCAGTAGTTGTGGCTTGCAGGCTCTAGAGCACAGGCTCAGTAGTTGTGGTGCACGGGCTTAGTTGCTTGGCAGCATGTGGGATCTTCCCAGATGAGGGCTTGAACCCGTGTCCCCTGAATTGGCAGGCGGATTCTTAACCACTGTACCACCAGGGAAGCCCAGTGATTAACTACCTTTTAATCAACCTAGTTTTCCCTGAGTTCCCAGAAGAACAGGATATTCAAATTTATCTTAAACTCATTTAAACAAAAATCATTCAAGGACACATACCCAATACAAATGCTTTGGGGCTACAGAACATCCAAAGCCATTTCGGTTTAATTCTGTTTAGTGATCCTCTCCCTATTTAAAAAAATATGTTGTGAAAGAGCCTGTTTCCAACATAATCAGAGAGAAAATATTATATTGCTTTCTAAGATTCCCATTTAGTCCTCAAAACCCCCCTTCTGACTTTCTTACTTCTTTATTTCTTGACAAAAGGGAGAAAAGTGTCACTTTGTAGCATAAGCTCTCTGATATGAGTAGAAATACTTTACTTATTGATGGAAAGATGTGGCTTCCTTGGCAGTCAAACTGCCTTGCTCAGGAAATTCCCCCTGGTTGCATCTCTGGGAATCGGCCCACAGTTAAGCAGGCAGCACCCTATTTATTTCTGTATCCACACCTGACCTTTGACACAAACTTCTTTTAAAGAGATCTGGAGTAGGTAATTTTAACCCTATTCTAGAACTGACTTTATATTTCTTTTGTTTAGCAAGGGGGAGAGAAAGAATTCTAGGATTTGCAGACAAAAAAAAGCTGTTACAAGAAAAAGTTGCTGTGAAAATTAGCAATTAAATGAGAAGATAGTATAAAGGAGATAAACTGCACAACAGCTGCTATTACAACCAGTGTTTGGCTGAGGAAATTCTTCTTGAGCTGCTTTATTGGAACAAAACCGTATTAGGAAGTCCCAATTCTATTTATGGCCAAGATGTATACAAAGTCAGTAGCACCTGTGGTGGGGGGTGGATTCCAATATTTCTCTTTGTTGTTCTGTAACTAAATATGTTATAAAAGTTAAGCATTCTCTATCTCAGCTTCCACACAGAAATTTGAGTTAAACACAAAAGAAAAGCAATTTCTGGTTTGTTCATGGGTCTGTTAGTTTTGCAGATTCTGAGGAGGAAAGGATAATTTGGTGGTAAAGAAATAATCTACCTTCCCACCTCTCAAAGAAAAACATCCCAAGTACACGTGAAAACTCTCCATATCAGAAGACAACCAAAACAGCAGCTCCTCCTTAACCAGCAGACTGCCCTCATCAGGGAGAAGCCCCCACCTCCAGCCGGGACAACTTTACCAGCTTCCAGGATCTCAAAGTGGTGATGGCCCCAGGCCCAAGAAAGAGCCCAGGGTACAGTGGGGCCATGTTCCAGTCTTTGCCCAATGCCTGTCCCTACCTGCTCCCCCCTTCTTAATGTCCAGCCCTCAGTCGCAGAGCTCTCCAGCTACAGGGAAGAAAACAGAATGCTCCCCTCTTCCACCATCTACCACCCCACACTCCATATGACGACACTAAGCCCCTCAGGGAGCACAGGCTCCATACAGAGCCATTGTGCACATTTTCTTATAGAAATTTCCTGGATTCCTCCTCTGAACTCTGTCCCAGGCCTCAGGACTCTCTCTCAAGCATCCTACTTCCCTTCCCAATGAAGAACCACCTCCCGTACCAAGCAATGGGCTCGCTGCCCCAAGAGCATAGAAGCCAATACTCTGGCACCAGCTTTTGAGAAAAGAAAAAGCTTTATTGTGAGGTCAACAGGCAAAGAGAAAGGAGACACAGCTTCAGCTCAAAGCAATCTCCCCAGTCTGGGGTTTGGTCAAGCTTTTATGAGTTAGGGAGGAGGGTTGGTTTGCGGAAGTGCTGGTGAGCAGGTTTTGATTGCAGGGCTTTGGAGTATGGCCATTTATGGTGAGTAGGTAGAGGGACTTTGGTACCAGGTCTTCCAGGACATTGAACCCTCTGCTTCTGAAAGGGCTCTGGCATTCAAGTTCTGGTCACATCAGGGTCCTTGGTTACATGTTGGAGAACTTGATTCCGGGTGTTATTTGAGGTCAGAATCTTCTCCTCTACATGCTTCGGCTGCATGACTTGCAGTTTTGTTCTGTTGTCTCTGAAGAGCAACTCAGTACCTTGTTAGAAACAGGATAGGGCCAGTTTGGGCCCTCATTGCTTCCCACCTTTACTTTTCTAGTCAGGTGTGTGTTCTTGGTTATTCAACCATTCCATTATCAATGTAGTAGAACTTTAATATATGCTACTTTATTAATACACAGACAACCTTACCTGAGTACTGGTAGCTTCATTCCCATCTAATGGATGAAGAAGCTGAGGCTCAGAGTCTCCAGGACAGCCCAGCTCACACCAGTCACTGGTCAAGACTGTCCCCAACAGTCTTTGCTTCATGGGCTGATGATTTTATGACTTGCAAGAGCTCTGGACAATAAGGCCTCTGAATGGAGCCCTTTTTTTTTTTTTTTTTTGCGGTACGCGGGCCTCTCACTGTTGTGGCCTCTCCCGTTGCGGAGCACAGGCTCCGGATGCGCAGGCTCAGCGGCCATGGCTCACGGGCCTAGCCGCTCCGCGGCATGAGGGATCTTCCCAGACCGGGGCACGAACCCGTGTCCCCTGCATCGGCAGGCGGACTCTCAACCACTGCGCCACCAGGGAAGCCCAATGGAGCCCTTTTAGATGCATGAAATGCAGTTTCTCACACACTGTGAGTGACATCATCCTCTGAACACACCACCACCAGTCACTGGAAAGGGGGTGTTATGGACTGAATGTGTCCCTGCCAAGAAAATTCATATGTTGAAATCAAATCCCCAATGTAATAGTATTTTGAGGTGGACCCTTTGGGAGGTAATAAAATCATGAGGGTGGAGCCTTCATAAATGAGATTAGTGCCCTAACAGGCCAGAGAGCTAGCTTGCCCTATTTCTGGCATGTGAGGATTGAGAAGTCAGCAGTCTGAAAACTAGAAGACACCTCTCACCAGGAACTGAGGCTGCTGGCACCCTGGCCTCAGACTTCCAGCCTCCAGAGTTGTAAGAAATAAATTTCTGTTGTTTATAAGCTGCCCAGTTTATGGTATTTTGTCAAGAAGCCAGAGGGGTTAAGTGCAGGGTAGACACTTTCTTAAAGGCAACCCTATGAGCTGGACATCATGCCCATTTTACAGATGGGAATTAAAGGCTCAGGGAAGTTAAGTAAACAGTCAAGAGCTAGGATTTGAAGCCCACCTCCCCAAGCCCACCTTCCACCATGCCACTTCCTCATCTCACTTTAGGGATCCAAGGGAACCAAGAGCCCGCTATGCAAGGCCACTGTCCCAGTCCATGGGCTGGTCTCTGGTGCTGCCCATAGGCCAAATAGCCAAGCTCTTGGCTAGAATCGAGGGGCCCAGAGTTTGTTGTCATCCTCTGAGCCATGCAAGAATGCACCTGCCCTCCTGCTCAGAGCCCTGACCACTCTCTCCAATGGGCTTGGGTGGCCAAGGCTTTGAGGGGACAGCAGAGGAGGCTGTGCTTCTAGTTTGCCTCGGGTGGAACTGTACCAGGACTCCTGCCATCCCACAATTATCATATATCCACCACTCTGATTAAGACACAAACAGAAGCCACTGTCTGCTATATCGGGCCTCAGCTGGTACATACAGCTTTTGGGTGTTATGCCCGAGGCTTGTCTCGCTGTTGGCAGCCCACATTTATTTGCAATGGGCTTCTCTAATATAAGGGGAGGCTGTGCTGGAGGCCAAGGAAACATAGAATAGAAATCAGACTTGTGCCTCCTTCCCTAATTTTCCAACATGCTTTACAGAGTCCTCAACCTCCTGACACTTGCTGACTATCAAAATGCTTCTCTTTCCCATAATTGTATTTAAAAACCAGGTAAATGTAGGACAGTTTGAGGAGCTTGGGAAAGGGTCCCTGACAGCTATGTATGGAAGAGGCCACCCATTGTGTGTGACCTGGGTTCTCCTGAGCAAGGCAGGCCAGGTTCCACTTGCTGGAATGAGGAGGAGACACATCTTGCTGAAGGTGAAAGAGACAAGGCTCAGTGGACTTCATGAGACTCTCGTCCTCCTCTCTTGGTACTCACCTGGCTCAGAATATGTACGATGATATACTGGCCTAGAAAAAATACACCAGGTGCTAAGAGAATTACCGCTCTCACCTGGGTCATCATGTTATGCATTGAAATGCTGAGGGTAGAGGCTTCCAACACAGCCCTCTCTCTGACTTTGCCAGGTTCCCCTCCCTGCTGCTGCTCCCACCAGGCCACTCACCCCTGCCAGCTCATCCCCCATGTGACTATCCAGAAAAGTGTGAGGAAGCACTTGGCACTCCTGGTAGGGGAAGATGTCAGGGGCCTCATCCTCCATCCTCTGTACCAGTGGCTTAGTGACCCACTGCCAACCATGCCCCATTCCATTGTCTTCTCTTCATCACTGCTGCCAACTGTCTGCTGCCAAAGGAAGTAACAATAACAGCAGAATGAACTTTACATCCTATATCTTCCAGTATTTTCTCTCTGAACAAAGTGGAGGAAGAGCAACAGCCAAAGGAAGACTCAAAGGGGAGACAATGGAGATAATGACGAGATCTGATGACGTGGGGCAGTCAGACCCAAGGAAATGCAGCACCAGCCGCATAAAGCCTCCTCTTGTATCCAATGCCAAGGAAACAAAACATGGAGCCCAGACCTGGAGCCTCGGGATTCCTTCCCAAATTACACTGTAACAGTCACAGGAGTAGGGGCCATGTTTCTTCTATAATTGTAGAATTTAAGGCACAATTTATTGGTTGCTTTCACCTTCCTCAGGTCTTGCTATGTTTTATTAAGTTTGGAAATTGTTGACTTTACCTTAAAAGTTGTACATTATAATTTTTAAATTAAGTTTCTTAAGGCAAAAAGTTAATGATACCATCTTGGTCTGAATGTCACTGTCACGTTATGGAGAAGACCATTTGCTAGACTGAGTCTTCCTTGGTCAAAGATTGTATCTTGGGAGTGTGTGTGTTAGGATAAGCAGCTCTTTGGAAATGTTATCATATCTCAATCTGAATTTCACTCATACTAAGAATAACCAATGGTGAGAAGTCCCTGTCCTCATGGGAAAAAAGTATTTTTCTCCAAATCCTTTTTATGAGAAGTCAGTGCCTTGGACATAATGTTCACTTCCATTGAAGAACATCTCTTGATAAGTAGAAATAGTTTTTCAGTCAAGAACCTGATATTCTTAGTTCAATAACCTGTTTCAACACTATGTCAGATTCCAGTACGGAGAAAATTTTTACTGACATGTTAATTTTTTTGCACATTTTATGAGAACTTAAAATCACAAATCTACAGAATGTCCAATAGTCAACAGTCTCTGATTGCAAATTTCTGCCAGAAAAATAGTCTACAAATCAACTTCTCTAAAAACAAAAGTCATCATTTTCAGCTGTTAATGTTGGTGTGTATGGCACAGGGTTAAGACTATGGGTGCAGGATTCATACTTCCCAAGTACAAAACATTGTTCACGACTTAGTAGTTTTCTAAACTTGGATAATACATTAAACATCACTAAACCACAGTTTCCTCATCTTAAAATGGGGATATTAATAGCACACTACGCATAGAGTTGTTGTGAGGATTTATAAATATAAGGTGATTGTTGCAATCCTGAAAGAAAAGATCAATTATTCTTATGGTTTTTAAACTGAATAGATTGTACTTGGAGAATGAAAAGTTTTTAAGTTAGTCAATTGTAAAACTTTTCAGAAAATTAAATACTTTTTCTACCAATGAGGCAAATCGATGTTAACGATATTCTTCCTGTGTACTTCCATAGCCTTGGCTTTGCATCTAGCCTATAGCCCACACTACTTTTGTTTGATTAAAAAAAATAATAAAACAGACTTTATTTTTTAGGAAAGTTTTAGCCTTACAGAAAAATGGAGAAGGTAGTACGGAGAGTTCCCACATACCCTGTTACCCAGTTTCCCTCTATGGCTAACATCTTGCATTACAATGGTATGTTTCTTACAGTGGATGAACCAATAGTGATATGTTATTATTATTATTATTATTTTTTGATATGTTATTATTAGCTAAAGTCCATGCTTTATTAAGATTTCCTTAGTAATGTCCTTTTTCTGTTACACAATCCCATCCAGGACACCACATTACATTTAGTCATTAACTTTCCTTAGGCTCCTCTTGGCTGTGACAGTTTCTCAGACGATCCTTGTTTTTGATGACCCTGGCAGTTTTCAAGAGCACTGGTCAGGTATTTTGTAGGATGCCTCTCTACAGGAATTCTTCTTGTGTTTTTCTCATGATTAGACTGGGGTTATGGGTTTTGTGAGGGAAAACATGGGGCTACAGTACCATTTTCAACATATCATATAAAGGAAACATACTATCAACATGACTTTTCACTGTTGACGTTGACCTTGATCACATGCCTGATGAGATTTCTCCACTGTAAAGTTACTCTCCCTGACCCCGTCTTCTTCCATACTGAGTTTTTTTGAAGGAAGTCACTATGTGTAGCCTTACACTTAAGGAGTGGGGATTTGTGCTCCCTTCCTTGAGGCAAAGTATCTACATGAATTATGTGGAATTTTTCTGCATTGCCTCTTCTCCCTCATTTATTTATTTATTCAGTAATTTATTTATATAAGTATGGACCCATGGATATTCATGTTACACTTTGGGTTACAATCCAATACTACTTTTTATTTCGTTGCTCACATTGTTCCAGCTTTGAATTGGGAGACCTTCCAGTTGGTTCCTATGAACCTTCAAAATATCCCCATCAATTTGTTGTTGTTGTTGTTCTTATTTTGTTTTGTCTTTTTTAAGCACTTCCTTACATTCAGGTACTACAAGGTGTTCCAGACTCATCTTGTATATTTCCTCCCCCAGTCCTAAAATCAGTCATTTCTCCAAGAAGCCCTATTTCCTTTATTGGAGAACAGCTATGGAAACAAAGATCTGGGAGCTAGGTGTGCTAGTTGCTACTGGGTGTCCTTTCTCTTAGGTACTTTCACCTCACAGAACAAGGAAATATATGTTTATACTAACCCACATATATACACATATCTATAAATATTTCTACATGTAACTATCTGTATCTATATTAAGCTAAACATGAGTTCATACTGATATCTCCAACTCTAATTGTACTTATGAATCATTCTATCTTCCTAACACCCTTGCTTCCCTGTAATTTTCACTCCTAAAGTGATAAATCTGGCTCCCACCATTTGCCATCCATTTTCTTAATTGTTCAGTTCCAATATACGTGTATAGAAGTGTCAGAATTGTTAACCTGTACTGCCAGGAAACAACTACCACTGGAATACACTGCTTGTGTGCAGTTTCTTTCACTTTTAATGTTGCAGACTCTACTCATTTCCAAGGTTACTTAGGTCAGCATCTTTTCCCCCACCTGTTTTAGTGAGGTTGGACGTTGTAAATTTTTAACCAATAAACAGACAATTGGATACTATATCAATAATAAAGGAACTTCGTATAATTAAACATGTGAATACATGTGTATATACATACATATAGACAAACACACATTTCACTTGCTTAGAAAAAATAAGTTATAGAAAAAGATTAAAATTTTATATAAATTAAAGTTTTGATATAAATTATCAATAAACTTTCCATAGCCCACATATTTTCTCAACCTATTTTTAACAAGGTTGTCCAATACTGTACCATGCAGTCTAGCAACTGTTAATTTATGTTGGCTTCAGCCATCTAGGAAAATTTTCTCCTTTCTATCACTGTTTTTGACTCTCCTCATTATTTTCTTCCGAGAAATGAACTTAAGGCACTTGAACCGCACTAAGCCTTGACACTAGCCTGGAACAAACTATGCTAATTTATTGAATTCAGGCTCAATCCTCTCTTTGTTTGTGTATGTATATTGCTTTTTTAATTTACAAATTAAACTATATTTCTCCTACCTTGTCATTCCTATCTCTATCTCCGTAAGCCCTATTATGAAAATCCTATTGAACCCCAAAAGGTAAGAGACTATTGTCTAAACTAAAACAAAATTATTTTGAGGATTTAGGGCATATATCATGGCAACAAGAAGGTCAGACTTCAGGAATCTTAAGCTCTTAGTACTTTAAATAAAGGTACACATTAAATACATCAATTTTATAACATCACCCCTCTGGTTTCCTTGATTAACTAGCACTTTGCCTGAAAACATAGGAAATTTGAGGTAAAATAAAGGTATTGTTGAAAATAACTCTTGCATTTCTAAAATGCCAACTATGCAGGAGCCAAGGATTGACAGCTACCTGCATCATTTAAAAAGCAATGTCATCACAGCAAGATCCTTTTTGACCCATCTCCTAGAGAAATGGAAATAAAAATAAACAAATGGGACCTAATGAAACTTCAAAGCTTTTGCACAGCAAAGGAAACCATAAGCAAGATCAAAAGACAACCCTCAGAATGGGAGAAAATATTTGCAAATGAAGCAACTGACAAAGGATTAATCTCCAAAATTTACAAGCAGCTCATGCAGCTCAATATCAAAAAAACAAACAACCCCCAAAAATGGGCAGAAGACCTAAATAGACATTTCTCCAAAGAAGATATACAGATTGCCAACAAACACATGAAAGGATGCTCAACATCATTAATCATTAGAGAAATGTAAATCAAAATTACAATGAGATATCATCTCACACTGGTCAGAATTGCCATCATCAAAAAATCTAGAAAAAATAAATGCTAGAGAGGGTGTGGAGAAAAGGGATCACTCTTGCACTGCTGGTGGGAATGTAAATTGATACGGAGGTTCCTTAAAAATCTACAAATAGAACTACCATACGACCCAGCAATTCCACTACTGGGCATATACACTGAGAAAACCATAATTCAAAAAGAGTCATGCACCAAAATGTTCATTGCAGCTCTATTTACAATAGCCAGGAGATGGAAGCAACCTAAGTGCCCATCATCAGATGAATGGATAAAGAAGATGTGGCACATATATACAATGGAATATTACTCAGCCATAAAAAGAAAAGAAATTGAGTTATTTGTAGTGAGGTGGATGGACCTAGAGTCTGTCATACAGAGTGAAGTAAGTCAGAAAGAGAGAAAGAAATACCATATGCTAACACATATATATGGAATCTAAGGAAAAAAAAAAAAACGGTCATGAAGAACCTAGGGGTAAGATGGGAATAAAGATACAGACCTACTAGGGAATGGACTTGAGGATATGGGGAGGGGGAAGGGTAAGCTATGACAAAGTGAGAAAGTGGCATGGACATATATACACTACCAAACGTAAAATAGATAGCTAGTGGGAAGCAGCCGCATAGCACAGGGAGATCAGCTCGGTGCTTTGTGACCACCTAGGGGCGGGATAGGGAGGGTGGGAGAGAGGGAGATGCAAGAGGGAAGAGATATGGGAACATATGTATATGTATAACTGATTCACTTTGTTATAAAGCAGGAACTAACACACCATTGTAAAGCAACTATACTCCAATTAAGATGTTAAAATAAATAAATAAATAAAATAAATAAGCAATATCTGAGGCAGTTTTAATGAAGTGGCAATTTTGCAGACAACGTAGAATTCAAAAACACTAAGGAAATGTTAGGCACCAACATGCTGAGCACATAAAACAGCATCTGGTAGTTTCCCTTTGAAGGCCACCTGTGTCAGCATTTCACTTAGAAAAGAAAAAACTCTTTTTCAGCAATCCTCTTAAATCCTCTAATTTCACACTATCTGAAAGTGATACTTAAGTGTTGGTAGATCACATTTAATTGCAGCAGTCTGCTTGCTATTATTTAACTATTGCTTCTATTTCTCTCTAAGCTCTCAAAGACCACATGGAAAATAAAATATCCCTTAGTTGAAGTGCTTCCATACTTAATGACTTTTTGTCCATCTAGGTCAATTATTTTGGTATATGCTAAAGCAGTAGCAGTCATATTATAAGGTCAAGGAAAACTAAAAATTACAATTCAGTTCTAAGAACTCAGCATTTATTTGTCTGTGTTTTTATCTCAGACTTCCTTGAGAGTCTAAATCTCGTCTGAACCCCTATATATACACAGTATCAGTTTTTCTTCCTCAGTAATGTTTGAGTAATGAATTCACAGAGTAGCCACGAGGCTCTGGGCTAGGGGCTTGGGATACAGATGGAGAAGACACAGACCCTGCCCTCCTAGGAGGTTGAAGGAAAGGAGGACATGTGAATCAGTGATCATACAACAAAGTGGCCAGGCTACAGAGGTGTCTGTTTACTGAGGAACTTTGTGCTGGATACTGGCTGACCCTCCATATTCATTACCACTCTTTCTCACAGCAACTCCATGATACAGGGAGAGAGGAAAAGACTAAGGTTCAGAGAAGTTAATGAATTTGCTCAGGTTTTCACAGCTAGTTGGTGGTTGAGTTGGGACTGAAAGCTGGATCTCTCCAGAGCATTGCAGAGGTTGCCATGGAGGTGCAGAGAAGAAGGGAATGGAATACCCTGTGAATGGAGGTGGGGGGAGTTGGTAAGGTAGAAAAAATGAGAAATCAGAAGATTTTATTTATAGTGATTAGTGCTGGAAGGAATCTTCAAAGTGATCTCAACCAAGTTCCTTGATTCACAAGACTGGGTAGAGGGTCATTCAGACCCTCCTTGAAAACCTCCAGGGAGAGAGAACTTATCCCTTTATGGGGCTAGGAGCCCTTAGCAAATTCTGACCACATCATCTGCTCCACAGGGGAATCATTAATCAAAATTGCTTTATAAAGTGAAAGTAGGAAGCACATAGTTACCAATGTATGTAAGAATATAAAACTCAACAAAGGCACAGAGAAATAAGATATTCTGGATGATACTACTCAAAACAGTATGCCATGATGAGCCAGCAGGGTCAGAATAAAAACCTTTTGTGGAAGCCTGCCTGGAAGAAAGCAGTGGATGTTGCAATTAGGATTGAAAAAGAAAAGTAAAGGGATACTGGAAATGATGTCAAATTGAGGTTTTCAGTTTGGGTGGGCCAATATTAACTTGTTGAGAAAGAAGTACCTGCTGGCCTGTAAAATTCAGAGCATCAATATCATGAGAGTAAGGTAGAAATGGAATTTGACAAAATCCACCTGGGAAGAGGGATGTAAGGAAGGGCCACCCACAATGTGAGTTAGCAGGTTAGGACTCACTTCCTTCTCTCCTGGTTCTTAATTTCCACATCTATATAATGAGGGACTTGTTGCAGATCTTGCTACTATCTTATAGTGAGCTTTAATTTTATTTTACATTATTTAATGGAAAAATTACAATTGTTTTTTCCCCTAAATCTGATATAGTTCTTCCAAGTCTTCACCCTCCTGGATGGAGAAACATTTCCTTTAGTCCTGTTTTCTAGAAGTCTCTGGGTCTCATGCAGTCTAGAACATCCAGGTAAGGATGCCTGGTCTTCTGAACATTTTGATTTCTTTCATATGTCCATGGTTTGGGCCACTTTGAAGAGACAACTTTGCCATTCTTTAGCTAACCTTGGAGATGGGATTTTTCAGATAAAGGAGAATCTGGGTTCCAGGAGTCCCTGGCTACACCAGTTGAGATCCAGCTACGCTCTGGAGAACAGCAAGGAGAGGGCTTTGCTCTCTGCCGTTCCCAGAGCTCAGTCCCAGCAATGGAAGCCTCTTTCCTCTTTCATTAGGCACATTTATACCCCTCCCAACTTCTGGTTTGTCCCTCCCCACCATACACTGAATCCACTGCCATCATAAATGCTTAGTTTTTCTATCACATGAGCCTTGGTGAAGGATGTCTTCTGAGCAGTTAAAAATTTCTGCTTTTGACCATGTGTCAGTATATCTCTGGCTGAGTGTTGGACGTGGTATTTGTAAAACATTTTTTGAAATAATTTGAGACCAAGGATAATGTTACTTTCCTCTTAAGAGGATTTGATTTGCCTTTGCAAAGGACCTTGGGGAATTAGCAATCCAAAATCACATTAATTCAAGTGCAGGGCTCTTTACAAGGCAACATAGAAATAGTTAAATTTTTAAACAATTGATATAGCTGTACAGGCATCTCCCAAAAGAATACTTAGAAGGGTTCTGTTCTTGATAATATGGCTATGTAAGGTATTGCCTCCAAGTTTAGGATTTAAAAACACCAACAATTATTTATTATCTGTCATGGTTTCAGTAAGTGAGTCAGTAATTCAGAAACAGCTTAGCCGGGTGGTTCAAACTCAAGGTCTCTCATGATGTTACAGTCAGATGTCAGCTGGGGCTGGAGGCCCCACTTCCAAGGGGTTCATTTACAGCTGGCAAGTTGATGCTGGTCTTTGCAGGAGGCCTTGCTTCTTCTCCATGTGTGTCCCTCTAAAGAGTGGCTTGAGTGATGTCACAGGGTGGTGGCTGGCTTCCCCAGAAAGAATAATCCAAGAGGAAGCTGCAATGCCTTTTGTGACCTAGCCTCAGAATTCATATACTGTCACTTCTACCATATTCTATTGGTCAGCCAGGGCCAGCCCTGATTAGATAGGAGGGAAGTAACAAGGCTGTGAATATCAGGAAGTAGGAATCACTGTGGGCTGTTGTGGAGAGTGACTACCACATATAGAAATTAGGACTCAAATTCGGGTCTGTCTACGGTAAAGCCCTTGTACCTCATCGTGCTGCCCTCCCAAGCAGTCTTTTTGAATTTTGGGGTCCTTCTGAAAGGAATATCACCTTAAGCCTGCAACATCATGGAACAGATAAATTGATTGTATTAAGAATGTTGTGACAGAGACAGAGAAGCCAGGTACTTGGGCATGGTATAAAGCAAGAGAAATGGGGGGAACTGAGCAGAGGATGGGTCCAAGAAGAAAAGTTGGGAGGGTCCCGTTAACTGCTGCCCATTGTACATTTTGCTTTTTGCTTCTGGCATCAGCAACCAGAAAGTCTCTGTGGGTGAATCTTAGAGCACTCTTTTATATCAGTAACAATCCTCCTGCAAATCTTCCATTTATGGGTTTGGATTTCTTTAGGTAGTGCCAAGTTTTCAGAATAGAAACTGACTTGTCCCTGACCAGAAATTCTTCAACCTATTGGGTTTAACCAGAGCCTCAAGAAACCGTCCAATCCACGTTGATCCCCCAGCGTCTGCAAAACAGAATCTCAGTTGGAAACACTGCAGGGAGCAGCTTGGTGTCTTTCTCTTTTTCTTTCAGTTTATTCTATATTGACATCTAGTAAGTGTCTTTTTGGTGGTTTCTCAATGCTCACTAGTTATACTCTGAAAACTGAAGCCTTTTGGCTTTCGTGGGAAATAACCGCTGACTCACTGTGGTGAGATATATAAATATTGTTCTAAGTTCTAATGACAATGACCACTGAGATCATTTTTCACAACGTATAATTTCCATTATTTGGAAAAGCAGGGCTCAAGTCGGGATCTTGGAAGAGCAGCTATTTCCTTGGAGGTCTTAGCTTTCATCAGCAAGTTTTTCTTCTTCATACTTCCTTCCCTTCATACTCGTTTATACATCCTCTCTTCATTTTTTCCTCTGTTGTTGATGCTAATGTTACCAATAAGTGAGACCTTGGGATGCATTTCTCGACAAGTAAATAATTATTGTTTACCTGCTTGTGTCACTATTTTCAAGGTTTTTTCACAAATATCTCATTTAATGCACATTATACCTTAATAAAGTAGATAGGACAGGTTTCATCCTCATTTTACAGGTGAGGAAGACAAATCCTCATAGATTTGAGGCACTGTAGGGCTGCTCAGACTCAGCGGGTCCTCCACCCCCCACAGTATGCCTCCCTCATTTAGGATTATCCTACCTAACCTGGACCTGGGAAATGTCTCTATCTATGGAAAGTCGTGCTAGGAAAAAAAACTACCCTAGACCAAGATGTGCTCTGAGGGGCTAGTGGGCTCTCTATTATTATGTTATCTTAAAAATCACTTTAGGGAGTTCCCTGGTGGCCTAGTGATTAGGATTCAGCACTTTCACTGCCCTGGTTGGGGAACTGAGATCCTGCAAGCCCCATGGCACAGAAAAAGCAACAAAAAAAATTACTTTAAATAATTTTTCCTTTTTAATTAAAAATGGGTCAAAATAGAGAGGATTACAGAAAACAATTTAAGAACCAAGCATACTTACTGGAGTTGACATTTTGCTATAGCTGCTTGAAGTCCATCCATCTGTATGTTTCTTATGAAATAAAATGTTCAGAAACAGCTCATTCTCCCCCTCTTCATCCTTCTTTGTCTCTCTCCCAAGGCTGCCCCCATCTGAATGGTGCCTCTTTCCGTTGCATCTTGCCCTCCCATTCTACACAAAAATGAATCATACATCCTATGCCATTGGTTTTGTATTCTGGAAGAATTTAAACAGTTTCTTACTTCATAAATCCATTTTAGGCTCCCTTCTGAACAGTGCCCGGGCTGGTTCTGTTTTTCTGAATCTCTCACTCCTCTGGTGTGATGGGTCATCGCAGGTAGCACGTGGAAACTGTCCAGATTATTAGCCATTCCAACTGCAGCAAGTGCTTGTTTCCATGACTGTCCTTCCCCGAGAGAGGCAGAAAGCAGGGTACTCGGCTTCCATGTGGACTGAATTGCACGGCCAATGCCTACGAGGGCTGTAAGAGGCCCACATCCCAGCACAGGCTGGAACTGGAGCCCAGCCATTTTACAGAGTGAATCAGGCCCAGAGGACAGAATGATTTCCTTCATGTCACACTTGGAGAGATCGGTAAAGCAAGGAGCAGCTCAGGGCTCACGGCACCTTTGCACTAACCAAATTGCCTTTTTCCAGTCTTACTCTTTATCCAGAAAACAACAGGTCATCAATTTGGTGATTTTGTTGCTTCTGATCCCCCGGGGGAAATGCCAGCAAACTGTAAACACCCATGTCCTGAGACCCTGGCAAGCTTCCCGGAGACTCAGGTGTCCCTGTCTATTGAGGATAGCCCTGATTCCAGAGTTTGGAGGAAGTGAAAGGAGAGCGGCCTCAAGATCTTCTTGCCCGCAGCGCCCTCTGGTGGCCGACCATATAGCAACCATTTTCATTCGCCACCTAAACACAAAGTCTTTGCAGCCAAAGTGTTTTTCGCCACTCCTCTTGGGACTTTGCTCCTCCCTCATTAATGCGCTCTGCTGCCTACTCTGTACAAGACACATTTTCTTCTTCCCGCATCCCTGGACTAATTGACTCCCGGCCGATATTGTTTTTGTGTGACCAGAGCTAAGGGAACCGGAAAGAAGGCATTTTTGTTGTGGCTCAGAAACGGGCACGCTGATCAGACTCCAAAGCCAGAGTGACCAAGACGCACGGAAGCGGGCAAAGGGCTGGGGATGCAGAGCAAGGAGGAACGAGTGTCAGCCACAGAGATCCAAGAGGTCTTTCTGGGGAAGCCGGGCTCCGAGTTTTCAAGGAGAAACTGGATTTCCGATGGGGGGGCGGGGGGCGGGGGGGGACAGGGCGTGGCCAATTCCTCCCTCCCGGTTTCCCCTCCTCCGGACCTTACTCTCTTTCCCTCCCTCCTCACTCACCCAGACCCAATAACTCTCCAAATCACCACTACCCAAAATGTCCACTTTCCAGGAGAGGGTTGGGCCGGTCCCTAGGCCTCTTCCAACAGCCTTCTTCTCTCTTGCCCACCATGTCTCCTATGGTTCCTTCCCGCTGCCCGCTGCTCACGTCCTCCACTCGGCTGTTGAACAGCAGGATGCTTGAATCCTGCATTGGCCTGTGTACAGATTGGGCACTGTGTGGACCAATAGGGGGAAACGGTTCTTGAACAGGAGCTGAAGGAAATTAGAAAAATCTAAGGCAGCCTGACAGAAAAGTCCTGGAAGGGAGACAAAAAGGGGCCTTTCCTGTAGATCAAATTGGGCTTATAGACAGGGTTACTCTTGGAGAATCTTCTTGCATCTAGGCAAGATGGATGGTGGGGAGAAGCTGGGAGCAAAGACTGGAGTGCTTGGGGGAAGTTCAAAGGAGGACACTTGGCTTATTTTACCTGGATTCCAGGGCTTAGGCATATTTGTCTTTTATGAGACCTAAAGATGGTTTTCTTAAGGCACAGGGGAGCTACTGAGGATTAGGGAGCCAGAGAGTGGCATGATGAAAAGTATATTTGCAAAGATTCCATAAACAAATACTTCCTTTCCACACTGGTTTCTGTGACAAGGCACCAGCTCTCCTGGTACTGTGGTTCCTTCAGGAGCCCCATGTGCCTGCCTGGGGGGCAAACCCTGCCGTCCTCCCGCAGACAGGAGCTGCCCCTCATGCCCTCAGTGTCTGCCTGCAACTTTCAGACTTTCTGCTCCCCCAGGTGAGTGAGGAAGCCAGCCATGGGTGTCACTCAGAGAGAATGAACTTGAGGCCAGCTGGGTTCTAGAGGGAAGGAGACCAGCAATGGAACATAGATGTGGATCCCAGGCTTCCAGGGTTTTACCTGAATCTGCCACCTGCCAGCTGAGGGGTCTGTAAGCAAGCTCTGTGCCCTCTCAGTTTCAGGGATCCTCTGGCAGCCATGCCACCTTCTCCCTGTCACCCAAGCAGCTTGACCTTTCTGCTGTAAACGCATATCTGATGGAGGCTTGGCATTCTCTGAGAACTCTAAGGTAGTCTATCAGTGCTCTGATTTCCAGGTCAGTCTGTTTTCATACTTTAGAAACAATGATAGAGAAGCTTCAAGATGGCAGAAAAGTAAGATGTGGAGATCACCTTCCTCCCCACAAATACATCAGAAATACATCTACATGTGGAACAACTCCTACAGAACACCTACTGAACACTGGCAGAAGACCTCAGACCTCCCAAAAGGCAAGAAACTCCCCCACGTACCTGGGTAGGGCAAAAGAGAAAAGAATAAACAGAGACAAGAGAATAGGGACGAGACCTGCACCCGTGGGAAGGAACTGTGAAGGAGGGAAGGTTCTCACACACTAGGAAGCCCCTTCGCGGGCGGAGACTGTGGGGGTCGGGGGGGGGGGAGCTTCGGAACCGCGGAGGAGAGCGCAGCAACAGGAGTGCAGAAGGAAAAGCGGAAAGATTCCCGCACAGAGAATCGGTGTGGACCACCACTCACCAGCCCGAGAGGCTTGTCTACTCACTCACCGGGATAGGTGGGGGATGGGAGCTGAGGCTCCGGTTTCAGAGGTCAGATCCCAGGGAGAAGACTGGGGTTGTCTGCGTGAACATAGCCTGAAGGGGGCTAGTGCACCATGGCTAGCCGGGAGGGACTCCGGGAAAACGTCTGGAACTGCCGAAGACGCAAGAGACTTTTTCTTGCCTCTTTGTTTCCTGGTGCGCGAGGAGAGGGGATTAAGAGCACCGATAAAGGAGCTACAGAGACGGGCGCGAGCCGCAGCTATCAGCGCGGACCCCAGAGACAGGCATGGGATGATAAGGCTGCTGCTGCCGCCACCAAGAAGCCTGTGTGCAAGCACGGGTCACTCTCCACACCTCCCCTCCCGGGAACCTGTGCAGCCCACCACTGTCAGGGGCCCGGGATCCAGGGACAACTTCCCCGGGAGAACGCACGGCGTGCCTCAGGCTGGTGCAACGTCACGCCGGCCTCTGCCGCCGCAGGCTCGCCCTGCATCCGTACCCTTCTCTCCCCGCGGCCTGACTGAGCCAGAGCCCTCGAATCAGTTGCTCCTTTAACCCCATCCTGTCTGAGCGAAGAACAGATGCCCTCAGGTGACCAACACGCAGAGGCGGGGCCAAATCCAAAGCTGAACCCCAGGAGCTGTGCGAACAAAGAGGAGAAAGAGAAATTTCTTCCAGCAGCCTCAGGAGTAGCGGATAAATCTCCACAATCAACTTGATGTATCCTGCATCTCTGGAATACCTGAATAGACAACAAATCATCCCAAATTGAGGAGGTGGACTTTGGGAACAATGATATATATATATTTTTTCCCTTTTTCTCTTTATGTGAGTGTGTATGTGTATGATTCTGTGTGTGATTTTGTCTGTATAGCTTTGCTTTTACCATTTATCCTAGGGTTCCATCTGTCCTTTTTCTTTTATTTTCTTTTTTACTTTGAAAACATATATTCTACCAAAAAATTTTCTTTTTTAATAATTATTTTTTATTTTAATAACTTTATTTTACTTTACTTTACTTATTTTATTTTATCTTCTTCTTTCTTTCTTTCTCTTTCCCCTTTTATTCTGAGCCGTGTGGATGACGGGCTCTTGGTGCTCCAACCAGGCATCAGGGCTGTGCCACTGGGGTGGGAGAGCCAAGTTCAGGACACTGGTCCACAAGAGACCTCCCAGCTCCATGTAACAGCAAATGGCAAAAATCTCCAAGAGATCACCAAATGAAGAGGAAATAGGCAGTCTACCTGAAAAAGAATTCAGAATAATGATAGTAAAGATGGTCCAAAATCATGGAAATAGAATGGAGAAAACACAAGAAACGTTTAACAAGGGCCTAAAAGATCTAAAGAGCAAACGAATAGTGATGGACAACACAATAAATGAAATTAAAAATTCTCTGGAAGGGATCAATAGCAGAATAACTGAGGCAGAAGAACGGATAAGTGACCTGGAAGATAAAATAATGGAAATAACTACTGCAGAGCAGAATAATGAAAAAAGAATGAAAAGAATTGAGGACAGTCTCAGAGACCTCTGGGACAACATTAAATGCACCAACATTCGAATTATAGGGGACCCAGAAGAAGAAGAGAAAAAGAAAGGGACTGAAAAAATATTTGAGGAGATTATAGTTGAAAACTTCCCTAATATGGGAAAGGAAATAGCGAATCAAGTCCAGGAAGCATAGAGAGTCCCATACAGGATAAATCCAAGGAGAAACATGACAGGACACGTATTAATCAAACTGTCAAAAATTAAATACAAAAAAAAATTAAAAGCTGCAAAGGAAGAACAACAAATAACACACAAGGGAATCCCCATAAGGTTAACAGCTGATATTTCAACAGAAACTCTGCAAACCAGAAGGGAGTGGTAGGACATATTTAAAGTGATGAAGGAGAAAAAGCTACAACCAAGATTACTCTACCCAGCAAGGATCTCATTCAGATTTGATGGAGGAATTAAAACCTTTACAGACAAGCAAAAGCTAAGAGAATTCAGCGCCACCAAACCAGCTTTACAAGAAATGCTAAAGGAACTTCTCTAGGCAGGAAACACAAGAGCAGGAAAAGACCTACAGTAACAAACCCAAAAGAATTAAGAAAATGGTAATAGGAACATACATATTGATAATAACCTTAAATGTAAATGGATTAAATGCTCCCACCAAAAGACATAGACTGGCTGAATGGCTACAAAAACAAGACCTGTATATATGCTGTCTAAAAGAGACCAACTTCAGACCTAGGGATACATACAGACTGAAAGTGAGGAGATAGAAAAAGATATTCCATGCAAATGGAAATCAAAAGAATGCTGGAGTAGCAATTCTCATATCAGACAAAATAGACTTTAAAACAAAGACTATTACAAGTGACAAAGAAGGACACTACATAATGATCAAGGGATCAATCCAAGAAGAAGATACAACAATTGTAAATATTTATGCCCCCAACATAGGAGCACCTCAATACATATGGCAAATATTAACAGCCATAAACAGGGAAACAGACAGTAACACAATCATAGTAGGGGACTTTAACACCCCACTTTCACCAAGGGACAGATCATCCAAAATGAAAATAAAAAAGGAAACACAAGCTTTAAATGATACATTAAACAAGATGGACTTAATTGATATTCATCAGACATTCCATCCCAAAACAACAGAATACACTTTCTTCTCAAGTGCTCATGGAACATTCTCCAGGATAGATAATATCTTGGGTCACAAATCAGGCCTTGGTAAATTTAAGAAAATCTAAATCATATCAAGTATCTTTTCTGACAACAATGTTATGAGACTAGGTATCCATTACAGGAAAAAATCGGGAAAAAATATAAACACATGGAGGCTAAACAATACACTACTTAATAGCCCAGAGATCACTGAAGAAATCAAAGAGGAAATCAAAAAATACCTAAACCCAAATGACAATGAAAACAAGATGACCCAAAACCTATGGGATGCAGCCAAAGCAGTTCTAAAAGGGAAGTTTATAGCAATACAATCCTACCTTAACAGATAAGAAACATTTCAAATAAACAAACTAACCTTACACCTAAAGCAATTAGAGAAAAAGAACAAAAAACCCCTAAAGTTAACAGACGGAAAGAAATCATAAAGATCAGATCAAAAATAAATGAAAAAGAAATGAAGGAAAGGATAGCAAAGATCAATAAAATTGAAAGCTGGTTCTTTGAGAAGATAAACAATTTGATAAACGATTAGTCAGCCTCATCAGGAAAAAAAGGGAGAAGACTCAAATCAACAGAATTAGAAATGAAGAAGGAGAAGTAACAACTGATGCTGCAGAAATACAAAGGATCATAAAAGATTACTACAAGCAACTATATGCCAATAAATTGGAAAACCTGGAAGAAATGGACAAATTCTTAGGAATACACATCTTTCTGAGACTGAACCAGGAAGAAATAGAAAATATGAACAGACCAATCACAAGCATTGAAATTGAAACTGTGATTAAAAATCTTCCAGCAAACAAAAGCTCAGGACCAGATGGTTTCACAGGCGAATTCTATCAAACATTTAGAGAAGATCTAACACCTATCCTTCTCAAACTCTTTCTAAATATAGCAGAGGGAAGAACACTCCCAAACTCATTCTACGAGGCCACCATCACCCTGATACCAAAACCAGACAAAGATGTCACAAAAAAACTACAGACCAATATCACTGATGAACATAGATGCACAAATCCTCAACAAAATACTAGCAAACAGAATCCAACAGCACATTAAAAGGATCATACACCACGATCAAGTGGGGTTTATCCCAGGAATGCAAGGATTCTTCAATATGTGTAAATCAATCAATGTGATACACCATTTTAACAAACTGAAGGAGAAAAACCATATGATCATCTCAATAGATGCAGAGAAAGCTTTCAACAAAATTCAACATGTATTTATGCTAAAAACTCTCCAGAAAGTAGGCATAGAGGAACTTACTTCAACATAATAAAGGACATATATGGCACACCCACAGCTAACACTGTCCTCAGTGGTAAAAATCTGAAACCATTTCCTCTAAGATCAGGAACAAGACAAGGTTGCCCACTCTCACCCCTATTCTTCAACATAGTTTTGGAAGTTTTAGCCACAGAAATCAGAGAAGAAAAATAAATAAAAGTAATCCAAATTGGAAAAGAAGAAGTAAAGCTGCCACTGTTTGCAGATGACATGATGCTATACATAGAGAATCCAAAAGATGCTACCAGAAAACTACTACAGCTAATCAGTGAACTTGGTAAAGTAGCAGGATACAAAATTAATGCACAGAAATCTCTGGCATTCCTATACACTAATGATGAAATATGTGAAAGTGAAATTAAGGAAACACTCCCATTTACCATTGCAACAAAAAGACTCCCATTTACCATTCCTACCATTATTCCTTAGGTAGGAATAAACCTAACTAAGGAGACAAAAGACCTGTAGGCAGAAAATTATAAGACACTGATGAAAGAAATTAAAGATGATACAAATAGATGGAGAGACATACCATGTTCTTCGATTGGAAGAATCAACATTGTGAAAATGACTCTACTACTCAAAGCAATCTACTGATTCAATGCAATCCCTATCAAACTACCACTGGCATTTTTCACAGAACTAGAACAAAAAATTTCACAATTTGCATGGAAACACAAAAGACCCCGAATAGCCAAAGCAATCTTGAGAAAGAAAAACGGAGTTGGAGTAATCAGATTCCTGGAGTTCAGACTATACTACAAAGCTAGAATAATCAAGACAGTATGGTACTGGCCCCAAAACAGAAATATAGATAAATGGAACAGGATAGAAAGCCCAGAGATAAACCCACACACATATAGTCACCTTATTTTTGATAAAGGAGGCAAGAATATACAGTGGAGATAAGACAGCCTTTTCAATAAATGGTTCTGGGAAAACTGGACAGCTACATGTAAAAGAATGAAATCAGAACACTCCCTAACACCATACACATAAATAAACTGAAAATGGATTAAAAACCTAAATGTAAGGCCAAACACTAACAAACTCTTAGAGGAAACCATAGGCAGAACACTCTATGACTTAAATCACAGTAAGATCCTTTTTGACCCACCTCCTAGAGAAATGGAAATAAAAATAAACAAATGAGACCTAATGAAACTTAAAAGCTTTTGCACAACAAAGGAGACCATAAGCAAGATGAAAAGACAGCCCTCAGAATGGGAGAAGATATTTGCAAATGAAGCAACTGACAAAGGATTAATCTCAAAAGTATACAAGCAGCTCATGCAACTCAATATCAAAAAAACAAACAACCCAATCCAAAACTGGGCAGAAGACTTAAATAGACATTTCTCTAAAGAAGATATACAGCTTGCCAACAAACACATGAAAAAATGCTCAACATCATTAATCATTAGAGAAATGCCAATCAAAACTATAATGCAATATCATCTCACACCAGTCAGAATGGCCATCATCATAAAATCTACCAAAAATAAATGCTGGAGAGGGTGTGGAAAAAAGGGAACCCTCTTGCACTGTTCGTGGGAATGTAAATTGATATAGCCACTCTGGAGAACAGTATCTAGATTCCTTAAAAAACTAAAAATAGAACTAATACATGACCCAGCAATCCCATTACTGGGCATATACCCTGAGAAAACCATAATTCAAGAGGAGTCATGTGCCACAGTGTTCATTGCAGCTCTATTTACAATAGCCAGGACATGGAAGCAACCTAAGTGTCCATCGACAGATGAATGATTAAAGAAGATGTGGCACATATATACAGTGGGATATTACTCAGCCATAAAATGAAATGAAATTGAGTTATTTGTAATGAGGTAGATGGACCTAGAGTCTGTCATACAGAATGAAGTAAGGCAGAAAGAGAAAAACAAATACCGTATGCTAACACATATACATGGAATCTAAGAAAGAAAAAAATGGTCATGAAGAACCTGGGGCAAGGCAGGAATAAAGACACAGACCTACTAGAGAATGGACTTGAGGACACGGGGAGGGGGACAGGTAAGCTGGGACAAAGTGAGAGAGTGGTAGTGTATATGTGGACATATACACAATACCAAATGTAAAATAGATAGCTAGTGGGATGCAGTCGCCTAAAACAGGGGGATGAGCTCGGTGGTGACCAAGTAGAAAGGTGTGATAAGGAGGCTGGAAGGGAGACGCAAGAGGGAAGAGATATGGGGATATATGTATATGTATAACTGATTCACTTTGTTATACAGCAGAAGCTAACATATCATTGTAAAACAATTATATTCCAATAAATATGTAAAAAAATTAAAAACAATGATAACAACAGTAATACCATCTATTGAGCTCTTACTAAATACAGGGCACTCCAATAAGCCCTTTAAATACACAAGCAATTTTAATCATTAAACTAAACCTACAATGTAGATATTAGGATACTTACTTTTCAGATAAGGAGGCTAACGAAGGTGAAGTGACTTGTCTAGGAAAGTCCCCAAAGTGGGATTTGACTCCAGAGCCCAAGTCCTCAACCCCTATGGCAGTGATTCTTAAGGTTCATCCACATTAGAACCCATTGTAAAAGTACACGTTCCCAGCCTCCAATCCGTTGACTGAATCAGGCTGTCAAGTCTTTGGCCTAAGACCTGCACTCCTACACTCTGGCATGGGGATTCACTACACAACTGGGGCAGATAGTATCTTCCAAAGATGGCCAGATCTATACTTTTATTCCAGGCCACCTGCTTTTCTTGTGATGTGACTGACACTCTTCCCTCATGAGATGGGGTTCTAGATCCCCTCCCCTTGAATCTGGATGAGGTCTGTGGTTTTTCCAAGCTATGAAGTGCAGTGGAAGTGATCCTATGTGACTTCCAAGGTTAGCTCATCAAGAGGATACAGTTTCTGTCTGGTGCGTTTTGGTGCCCTTGTGCTCTCCCTCTCTCTTTGCTCACCTTTGAAACCCAGCCACCATGTTGTGAGGGAGCCCAGACTACATAGAGAGGCCCTGTGTCAGTGTTCCAGCTAAGAGACACAACTAAGATGTCAGCCAGAATCAACCGCCAGGCATATGAGTGACTGAGCCTTCAGCTGATCCCAAAGCCCAGCCTTCAACCCTTCTGGCTGAGGCCTCAGACATTGTGGAGCAGAGACAGACTGTCCTCATTGTGCCCTGACCCAGAGGTTTGGCTTCTGACCCAAGAAACTGTGAGAGATAACACATGGCAGTTGTTTTAAACCACAAAGTTTGAGATAATTTGTTACAAAGAAAACAATAGCTAATAAGGTACCTAAGTTTGAGAACACCGTGCTGGGTACTACAATTCCCCAAGGCTTGCAGGGCCTTTGGGCAATACCCTACTGTGGCCTGCAACTCTCCACCCTTCGCCCAGGCTGAGCTGTATTTGTGTTCACATGTAGAGCTTGCCAAGTTGTGTACAAAGATCCACTGACTCTCCTCCTGCTGCAGCCTGTGTTCACACCTTCCTGGATAAATAATGCCACAGCTGTAGCAAGATCAGAAAAAGAACTAAGGGCCAGGACTTTCCTGGTGGTGCAGTGGCTAAGAATCCACCTGCCAATGCAGGGGACACGGATTCAAGCCCTGGTCCGGGAAGAACCCACATGCCGCGGAGCAACTAAGTCCGTGTGCCACAACTACTGAGCCTGCGCTCTAGAGCCCATGTGCCACAACTACGGAAGCCCACGTGCCTAGAGCCCGTGCTCTGCAACAAGGGAAGCCACTGCAATGAAAAGCCCACGCAGCACAACAAAGAGTAACCCCCGCTCGCTGCACCTAGAGATAGCCCACACACAGCAACGAAGACCCAACACAGCCAAAAATAAATATAAATAAATAAAATTTATAAAAACAAAAAGAACTAAGGGCCAAGTTCAACTCTGGGTTGAACTTGAGATGGAGTTCAAGCACTTTATCCCAAGTTTTTCAGGTGGGGGTGGGGAGCTGGGAGAAAGCTGAAACAGAATGTGTTTGGTAAGGAATACCAGTCTCTCTCCTTAGAGGGATTCATTTGCTCAGGGAGAAAGTCACAGTCGTTTGCAATTGACATCTCGTTTCTATGCAAAAAGAGAGGCAGAGTATAGCAGCGTCTTTGAAGCCAACAGTCTTGAATCTTATCTTGGCTCTAGTTCTCCCTAACTGGGTCAACTTGGGAAAAATCACTTCCTCTCTCTGAAACTCAGTTTCCTCATCTGTGAAATGGTTATACCACTTCATAGGGTGATTGTAAAGACTAAGCAAGATAAGCCCTACTAAATCCTTAACAGAGCCTCAGAAAATGAGAGCTATTATTAATAAGATAGATGCTTCCAAATTATTTGAAACATCTTAAATCTATTTGGATTAATTACTGAGATCCACAATGCCTAGTCAAAACTAATTGGTTGCTCAACGTATCAATTATAGGGCATTGGGGGAATGAAATGCAGTTCCCTAACTTTCAGCACACATAGGAAAAAAGGTGTTTTAGTCTGCTCACTCTGCTATAACAAAATACCATAAGCTGAACGGTTTAAACAGTATTAATTTATTTCTCACAATTCTAGAGCCTGGAAAGTCTAAGATCAAGGTTCAGTAGGGTTCAGTTTCTGGTGAGGAATTTCTTCCTGTCTTGAAGATAGCCACCTCCTTCTCATTGTATACTCATGATGGAGACAGAGAGAGAGAGGAAGCTGTCTTTTCTTATAAGGGCACTAATTCCATCATGAGGGCTCCACCATCATGACCTCATCTAAACCTAATCCCCTCCCAGAGGCTCTCCAAATACCATAACAGTGAGGGTCAGAGCTTCCACATGTGAATGATGGTGGGGGCACAAGTCATCTTAACCCTTGTCATTCCCAAGGGCAGCATCACCCTAAGGTACCTCCATGCCATCTTGGGCTTCTGGGAACAAAATGGAATTTGGTGAGCTTTTATTCTGACATCTTCCTGACCTTCTTGATAGGTTGCTTTGGAGATGTGGCTATTGACTTCTTTAAGGTCTAAGATGGTCATCTAGATAATTACAATGCATCCTCTCCTCACACAAGGGTGTGTGTATTTCCAGGGACTTTTTGAGATCATTGGACCACATATTAAGAAGACTTGCAGAGGCAGATTTGATTCTGAGCACTGCAGGGCCATGCAGAGTTGTGCCAGACAGGGCCTTAAGTCCAGAGTGTGGCTGAGGCTGCTGATGAGCCCCCAGGCATTAGTTTTGAGGTTTTCTGTGTGCCACCAACAATCATATCTCCTTCACCCTACAGGTAATCACTATCTTGAATTTTGTTTAGTTATCATTTGCTTTTCTTTATAGACTTTTTTTTACAATTTTTTGTATGCTCAAAAAATTTATTAAGTAGTTTTACATGTTCTTGAAAATATTTGTATTTTTACACCATGTGTCTGTTCTACTTAACTATTGCCCAGTTGTATTGTATAACTAACGATCCCAAATTCAGTAGCATACAACTATCAGCAGTTATTTCTCACCATACCTCTAGGGGTTGGTTGGGTTTTGAGCCAGGTCAGCTGGTTTGTGGTTTTGGTCCAGGCCTGCTTCATGTGTCTCCCATTCTCCTAGGACCAGTGTCTTCTGAAGCATTCTCTTCACAAGGCAAAAGGCAGGAGCACGAGAGCAAGCCTAACCATGCAAACACTTTTATTTATTTTTAATTTATTTTTTTATTTTTTTGATACAGCAGGTTCGTATTAATTTATTTTATACATATTAGTGTATACATGTCAATCCCAATCTCCCAATTCATCCCACCACCACCACCCCTACTCCCACCCCGCTTTCCCCCCTTGGGGTCCATACGTTTGTTCTCTACATCTGTGTCTCTGCCTTGCAAACTGGCTCATCTGTACCATTTTTCTAGATTCCACATATATGCATTAATATACAATATTTGTTTTTCTCTTTCAGACTTACTTCACTCTGTATGACAGTCTCTAGGTCCATCCACATCTCTACAAATGACCCAATTTTGTTCCTTTTTATGGCTGAGTAATATTCCATTGTATATATGTACCACATCTTCTTTATCCATTCGTCTGTTGATGGGTATTTAGGCTGCATCCATGTCCTGGCTATTGTAAACAGTGCTGCAATGAACATTGGGGTGCAAGTGTCATTTTGAATTATGGTTTTCTCTGGGTATATGGCCAGTAGTGGGATTGCTGGGTCATACTGTAATTCTATTTTTAGCTTTTTAAGGAACCTCCATACTGTTCTCCCGAGTGACAGTATCAATTTACATTCCCACCAACAGTGCAGGAGGGTTCCCTTTTCTCCACACCCTCTCCAGCATTTGTTGTTTATAGACTTTCTGATGATGCCCATTCTAACTGGTGTAAGGTGATACCTCATTGTGGTTTTGATTTGCATTTCTCTAATGATTAGTGATGCTGAGCAGCTTTTCATGTGCTTCTTGGCCATCTGTATGTCTTTTTTGGAGAAATGTCTATTTAGGTCTTCTGTCCATTTTTTTGATTGGGTTGTTTGTTTTCTTAATATTGAGCTGCATGAGCTGTTTCTATATTTTGGAGATTAATCCTTCATCCGTTGATTTGTTTGCAAATATTTTCTCCCATTCTGAGGGTTGCCTTTTCATCTTGCTTATAGTTTCCTTTGCTGTGCAAAAGTTTTAAGCTTCATTAGGTCCCATTTCTTTATTTTTATTTTTATTTCCATTACTCTAGGAGCTGGGTCAAAAAAGATCTTGCTGTGATTTGTGTCAAAGAGTGTTCTTCCTATATTTTCCTCTAAGAGTTTTATAGTGTCCAGTCTTACATTTAGGTCTTTAATCCATTTTGAGTTTATTTTTGTGTATGGTGCTAGGGAGTGTTCTAAATTCATTCTTTTACCTGTAGCTGTCCAGTTTTCCCAGCAGCACTTATTGAAGAGACTGTCTTTTCTCCATTGTGTATCCTTGCCTTCTTTGGCATAGATTAGTTGGCCATATGTGTGTGGGTTTATCTCTGGGCTTTCTATCCTGTTCCATTGATCTATATTTCTGTTTTTGCGCAAGTACCATATTGTCTTGATCATTGTAGCTTTGTATTTTAGTCTGAAGTCAGAGAGTCTGATTCTTCCAACTCCATTTTTTTCCCTCAAGATTGCTTTGGCTATTCGGGGTCTTCTGTGTCTCCATACAGATTTTAAGATTTTTTGTTCTAGTTCTGTAAAAAATGCCATTGGTAGTTTGATAGGGATTGCATTGAATCTGTAGATAGCTTTGGGTAATATAGTCATTTTGACAATATTGCTTCTTCCAATCCAAGAACATGATGTGTCTCTCCATTTGTTTGTGCCACCTTTGATTTCTTTCATCAGTGTCTTAGGGTTTTCTGAGTACAGATCTTTTACCTCCTTAGGTAGTTTTATTCCTAGGTATTTTATACTTTTTGTTGCAATGGTGAATGGGATTGTTTCCTTAATTTCTCTTTCTGATTTTCATTGTTAGTTTATAGGAATGCAAGAGGTTTCTGTGCATTAATTTTTTATCCTGCAACCTTACCAAATTCATTGATTAGCTCTAGTAGTTTTCTGGTGGCACCTTTAGGATTCTCTATGTATAGTATCATGTCATCTGCAAACAGTGCCAGTTTTACTTCTTCTTTTCCAATTTGTATTCCTTTTATTTCTTTTTCATCTCTGATTGCCGTGGCTAGGACTTCCAGAACTATGTTGGATAATAGTGGTGAGAGTGGACATCCTTGTCTTTTTCCTGATCTTAGAGGAAATGCTTTCAGTTTTTCACCATTGAGAATGATGTTGGCTGTGGATTTGTCGTATATGGCCTTTATTATGTTGAGGTAGATCCCCTCTATGCCCACTTTCTGGAGAGTTTTTATCATAAATTGGTGTTGAATTTTGTCAAAAGCTTTCTCTGCATCTATTGAG
Source organism: Stenella coeruleoalba (assembly GCF_951394435.1). Taxonomy (NCBI): domain Eukaryota; kingdom Metazoa; phylum Chordata; class Mammalia; order Artiodactyla; family Delphinidae; genus Stenella; species Stenella coeruleoalba. The sequence goes on from NC_137161.1 coordinate 32,458,169, forward strand.
TTGATCATATGGATTTTATTCTTCAATTTGTTAATATGGTGTATCACATTGATTGATTTGCATATATTGAAGAATCCTTGCATCTCTGGGATAAATATCACTTGATCATGGTGTATGATCCTTTTAATGTGTTGTTGGATTCTGTTTGTTAGTATTTTGTTGAGGACTTTTGCATCCATATTCATCAGTGATATTGGTGTGTAATTTTCTTTTTTTGTAGTACCTTTGTCTGGTTTTGGCATCAGGGCGATGGTGGCCTCGTAGAATGGGTTTGGGGGTATTCTTCCCTCTGCAATTTTTTGGAAGAACTTGAGAAGGATGAGTGTTAGCTCTTCTCTAAATGTTTGATAGAATTCATCTGTGAAGCCATCTTGTCTTGGACTATTGTTTGTTGGAAGTTTTTTTTTTTTTTTTTTGCAGTACATGAGCCTCTCACTCTTGTGGCCTCTCCCATTGTGGATCACAGGCTCTGGATGCACAGGCTCAGCGGCCATGGCTCACGGGCCCAGCCGCTTGGTGGCATGTGGGATCTTCCTGGACTGGGGCATGAACCCATGTCCCCTGCATTGGCAGGTGGACTCTCAACAACTGCACCACCACGGAAGTCCTTGTTGGAAGATTTTTAATCACAGTTTCAATTTCATTAATTATGATTGGTCTGTTCATATTTTCTATTTCTTTCTGATTCAGTCTTGGAAGGTTATACCTTTCTCAGAATTTGTCCATTTCTTCTAGGTTGTCCATTGTATTGGCATAGAGTTGCTCGTAGTAGTCTCCTATGATGCTTTGTGTTTCTTTGTTGTCTGTTGTAAACTCTCTTTTTTCATTTCTAATTTTATTGATTTGAGTCCTCTCTCTCTTTTACTTGATGAGTCTGGCTAAAGGTTTATCAATTTTGTTTGTCTTCTCAAACAACCACCTTTTAGTTTTATTGATCTTTGCTATTGTTTTCTTTGTTTCTATTTCATTTATTTCTGCTCTTATCTTTATGATTTCTTTCCTTCTACTAACTTTGGGTTTTATTGTTGTTGTTGTTCGTCTTTCTCTAGTTCCTTTAGGTGTAAGGTTAGATTGTTTATTTTTTTTCTTGTTTCTTGAGGTAGGATTGTATTGCTGTAAACTTCCCTCTTACAACTGCTTTTGCTGCATCCCATCGGTTTTGGATCATCGTGTTTTCATTGTCATTTGTCTCTAGGTATTTTTTGATTTCCTCTTTGATTTCTTCAGTGATCTCTTGGTTATTTAGTAATGTATTGTTTAGCCTCCATGTGTTTGTGTTTTTTACGTTTTTCCCTCTATAATTCTATTCTAATCTCAGAGCGTTTTGGTCAGAAAAGATGCCTGATATGATTTCAATTTTCTTAAATTTACCAAGTCTTGATTTGTGACCCAAGATGAGATCTATCCTGGAGAATGTTCCATGTGTACTTGAGAAGAAAGTGTAATCTGCTGTTTTCAGATGGAATGTCCTATAAATATCAATTAAATCTATTTGGTCTATTGTGTCATTTAAAGCTTGTGTTTCCTTATTAATTTCCTCTCTGGATGATCTGTCCATTGGTTTTAGTGAGGTTTTAAAGTCCGTCACTATTACTGTGTTACTGTCGATTTCCTCTTTTAGAGCTGTTAGCATTTGTCTTATATATTGAAATACTCCTATGTTGGGTGCATATATAATTATAATTGTTATATCTTCTTCTTGGATTAATCCCTTGATCATTATGTAGTGTCCTTCCTTGTCTCTTGTAACATTCTTTATTTTAAAGTCTATTTTATCTTATATGAGTGTTGCTCCACCAGCTTTCTTTTGATTTCCATTTGCATGGAATATCTTTTTCCATCCTGTCACTTTCAGTCTGTATGTGTCCCTAGGTCTGAAATGGGTCTCCTGTAGACAGCATATAGATCAGTCTTGTTTTTTTTTTTTTTTATCTATTCAGCAAGCCTGTGTCTTTTGGTTAGAGCATTTAATCCATTCACTTTTAAGGTAATTATCAATATGTATATTCCTATTAGCATTTTATTAATTTTGGGGGGTTTGTTTATGTAGGTCCTTTTCTTTTCTTGTGTTTCCCACTTAGAGAAGTTCCTTTAGCATTTGTTGTAGAGTTGGTTTGGTGGTGCTGAATTCTCTTAGCTTTTGGTTATCTGTAAAGCTTTTGATTTCTCCACTGAATCTGAATGAGGTCCTTGCTGGGTACAGTAATTTTGGTTGTAGGTTTTTCCTGTTCATATCTTTAAATATATCATGCCACTCCCTTCTGGGTTGTATAGTTTCTGCTGAGAAATCAGCTGTTAACCTTACGGAGTTCCCTTGTATGTTATTTGTCGTTTTTCCCTTGTTGCTTTCAGTAAGTTTTCTTTGTCTTTAATTTTTGCCAGTTTGATTACTATGTGTCTTGACATGTTTCTCTTTGGGTTTATCCTGCCTGGAACTCTCTGCCTTTCCTGGACTTGGGTGGTATTTCCTTTCCCATGTTAAGGAAGTTTTCAACTATAATCTCTTCAAATATTTTCTTGGGTCCTTTCTCTCTCTCTTCTCCTTCTGGGACCCCTATAATGACAATGCTGGTGCATTTAATGTTGCCCCAGAGGTCTCTTAGGCTCTCTTCATTTCTTTTCATTCTTTTTTCTTTATCCTGTTCCAAGACAGTGAATTCCCCCATTCTGTCTTCCAGGTCACTTATCCATTCTTCTGCCTCAGTTATTCTGCTATTTATTCCTTCTAGTGTATTTTTCATTTCAGTTATTGTATTGTTCATCTCTGTTTGTTTGTTCTTTAATTCTTCTTGGTCTTTGTTAAACATTTCTCCCATCTTCTCAATCTTTGCCTCCATTCTTTTTCTGAAATCCTGGATCATCTTCACTATCATTAATCTGAATTCTTTTCCTGAAAGGTTGCCTATCTCCACTTCATTTAGTTGTTTTTCTGGGGTTTTATCTTGTTCCTTCATTTGGTACATAGCCCTCTGCCTTTTCATTTTGTCTGTCTTTCTGTGAATGTGGTTTTTGTTCCACAGGTTGCAGGATTGTAGTTCTTCTTGCTTCTGCTGTCTGCCCTCTGGTGGATGAGGCTATCTAAGAGGCTTGTGCAAGTTTCCTGATGGGAGGGACTGGTGGTGGGTAGAGCTGAGTGTTGCTTTGGTGGGCAGAGCTCAGTAAAACTTTAATCTGCTTTCTGCTAATGGGTGGGGCTGAGTTCCCTCCCTGTTTGTTTTTTGCCTGAGGCGATTCAGCACTGGAGGCTACAGGCTCTTTGGTGGGGCTAATGGTGGACTCTGGGAGGGCTCATTCCAAGAATACTTCCCAGAGCTTCTGCTGCCAGTGTCCTTGTCCCCACAGTGAACCACAACCACCCCCACCGCTGCAGGAGTCCCTCCAATACTACCTGGTAGATTTGGTTCAGCCTCCTATTGGGTCGCTGCTCCTTCCCCCTGCTTCCTGATGCACACACTACTTTGTGTGTCCCCTCCAAAAGTGGAGTCTCTGTTTTCCCCAGTCTTGTCAAAGTCGTGCAATCAAATCCCGCTAGCCTTCAAAGAATGATCCTCTGGGGATTCCTCCTCCCATTTCCAGAACCCCAGGTTGGGAAGCCTCACGTGAGGCTCAGAACCTTCACTCCAGTGGGTGGACTTCTGTGGTGTAATTGTTCTTCAGTTTGTGAGTGACCTACCCAGTGGTTATGGGATTTGATTTTATTGTGATTGCACCCCTCCTACCATCTCATTGTGGTTTCTCCTTTGTATTTGGATGTGGGGTATCTTTTTTGGTGAGTTCCAGGGTCTTCCTTTCGATGATTTTTCAGCAGTTAGTTGTGATTCTAGTGCTCTTGCAAGAGGGAGTGAGCACACGTCCTTCTATTCCACCATCTTGAACCAATTTCCCATTCATGCAAACACTTTTATCATTAGCTTGCATCTTGTCTACCAACATCTCAGTGGCCAAGACAATCATATGACTTAGTTTAAAATTCAGAAGTGAAGAATTCCTGTCTTCATACCCTGAGGCATTGGGAAAGGTGTGGGTCTGTAACACAACAGAAGGAAGTCATAAATGGAGGCTGTAACTCAATCTACCACACTGATACGATTATGTTTGTTATATAATTCCATCTAGGAACATGTAGGTGTACTTTTTCATCTTTTTTGTTTTATTTTATTCTGCTCCTGCTGCAGCATAACCTCTTCTTGGGCTGGCTGGTTTACTGTTGCTGTCGCTAGATTTAAAACTCTGCACTGCTGATCGCCATTCTTCAGCATTCAAAACCTCCTAGCAGAACAGCTGCCGGGGAGCACAGTGCATCACTCTGTGTCCTGCCCCATCTGTCCCCTCGGGTTGCCACCCATCATCGCCTTGCTATGACCACCCTGCAAATAATCCTCATGGCCAGGGACCCTGGAGCTTCTGCCTTGTGGGGGGCAAGGATTTCAAGCAGCCTCTCACTAGTTCCTGGGTCACTCCCAGAAGCAAGGCTGCTATAGCTAATTCTGTGTGTAATCACAGCCATTGATGGGGAAAATACCAGCAATATGATGCACTTGGAAGCTCAGAACAAAATCAAGGGCTGCACAGACAATGTGACTCTCATAGTAGCCAGATCTGAAAGAAAATATGGTCTCCTCTGGTGACAGAGGAAGGGAAACATCACTCATATAAGATGAATTTAGTCTCTGAACCCCAAGAGGTCCTACATATAAGAAGCGCCCACAACAAAATTTCCATGCCCTTTACCATCTCACCTGCCTCCAGTTCTACCCCCAGGGTCATCACAAACCAGTACAACAACCCAGCTGACTTCTACTCTTCTGAAAACATCTCCAACTTCAACTATGCCTTGGAGTCAAAGAAAGCAGCCAGTGGGCAGGAGATGAATGGCAGAGCCTTAGACCATTCTCAGCTTCCAAGCAGACTTGTCATTGACAAAGATTCTGAAGTCTTCTTCAGAGAAACAGGAGTTAAATGAGGCTCTGAAACAGTTCTCTTCATTCCTGGTTTTGCAGGAAATCTTGGAGTCTGAGGAGAAAGGGGATCCCAACAAGCCATCAGGATTCAGAAGTGTTAAGGCTCCAGTCACCAAAGTGGCTGCATGAATTGGAAATACCCAGAAGTTGCTCATGTGTGATAAATGTGGCATTGGCATTGCCGGCGTGTTTTTTGAAGCTGCGGGACCTTCCCCACCACCCTGAGTGTTATGTGTGCACCGACTGTGGCACCAACCTGAAACAGAAAGACCATTTCTTTGTGGAGGAACAGATCTACTGTGAAAAGCATGCCTGGGAGTGGGTCACTCCACCTGAGGGATCCGATGATGTGATCACTGTGTTCCCCAAGTGAGCTGGCAGCTCTGCACCCAACACTGTTCTCCAACGAGCCCCTTCTGCATCTTGTCCTCTAAAAGCTCTGGCCTCTCTTTTCTTGAAAGTTATTAATTACTTTGGTTTTATCCCTGCTTATTAAACGTCATGTCCCCCTTTGCTAGGTGACTCACGCTGGCTGCATGATGCCTGCTTTTATAATCAGCAGAAAATGGTTTTGTTCGGTGTCCCCTTGCCAGCGTCACTGTGTCTTCTCTTCACCTCCATTCATCTCTGCTGCAAATGAACATTAGCCAAATTTGAACCAAACTGAATTTACTGTCTGACAATGATTTCATTTTTACTCAATAAATAGACTTCAAAAACAAACAAAAAAATGTCCCAACCCGCCGCCCCCCCCCCCCAAAATACCTCCTAGCAGGCCAATGTGCCTGTCCCATACTCAGCTGTTGATGATCACACGCTGGCAGCCCTTCACTAGTCTGCAGCACTGGTGACGGGGGGGAGTTGGGGGGATGCTGCTCCCGTCTCCAGTACCTTGCGGCGGGTCTGCCATCCAGTTCTCTGAGTTGCTCACTCCCAGCGGCGAGCCTGGGCAGGGAAAGGAATCTCGGCCTTCAAGGCCCTCAGGCTCCCGAGATGGTGGCAGCCTTGTTGGACAGACACACGCGGTCCTTCAACCTCAGCCACGCTGCCCCAAGACTCGGACACCGGCCCACAACGCCTGCCTGGAGGCCCGTGTGGACGCAGCCGTCGGCCTCCCACCCAACCCCCCAACCCAGCTTCACTTCCCGAGAACATCGTTCAGACATTAGAAAACCTCTGTCTTGTTCCCTCTTGTCACCGGCCGAGAGGGCTAGAAGGACATACCACCCACCTCCATGATACCTACAGTGGAGACGGATGCTCCTTAATGGGACCTCAAAGGCCAAAAAACAGAAAGAAAAGACATTGTTGAATCCGTTACAGAAAAGAATGGGCACCAAACCTCGATAAATACTAATTCCATGGCATTTCAGTGCCTTGAAAGCCTGGTAGGTTTTTGTAAATTTGTCGTGATGCTTGTGGTCTTGAAGCAATATTTGAACTCTTTCCAATGGAGTGAAAATTTCTTCTGTTGACCCCCCAAGTACTGCTGCTGGGCTCAGGATTGCAAACTCCGGGGAACTGATAGGCTTACCGGGAAGGCAAGATAAATCCTCATAGAGGCAAAACGTAAGTGTCAGCATAGCTGTCTTCTGCATTAATGGGAGAAGGATTCTGGGATACAAGTTTCGAAATCCATCCCTCCTCAAGTGAAATACTGCATCCCGGGTTTTGATTCCATATAGCTGTCACTGGAAAGAGGACTTTCCGAATGGGAAATGTGGCTGCTACATTGTTGAAAGCTCACAGCAGCCACACAAGTAATGCTTCATTTCGCCAACATTTGCAATATGAGGTGATATATCTCGTTTTGAAGACGTTAGGATTGGAGGCCTCTTTTCATGAGCTTCTGAATTTATATTGCTTAAGATCTTTCTTCTTCAAGATGGATTTTTTTAAACCCATATCACAGGCGCCGGACTCCATGACTGATGGCTGCCCACTCACAAGTGGGGGAGCCCAGGAGCCCTCAACCCAGCACTGGTGCAGAGAATTATGGTTTTTTCTTGTTTGTTTTGTTTTTTTGGCCATGCTGCCTGGCTCGTGGGATCTTAGTTTCCCAAACGGGGATCGAACCCGGGCCCCAGCTGTGAAACCGGAGTCCTAACCACTGGATCGCAAGGGAATTCCCGAGAATGATGTTTTTAACAACTTGAGAATGTCACTTTGCAGTACCTGTGCCTGACACTGCCACCTGGTATACTCCATTTGAGAGACTGTCAGTGCTTGTTATTGGGTTCTAGTGGATACTGAAAAGCTAAAAAAGTAACAGCAGGTGGTACTACACACTGACATCCCTATCCTGAGATGGGTCAGAAATAAGAACACCAACAAAGTGGGTATTGCCAAACAAGCCTCCATTACTAATGGAAATGGTATATCCAGGAAATTAAACCAGGCATTAATGACATCTGACAGGTACATGAAAAAGTGCCCACATTGGCCAAACACGGCTATCTTAGATGGAGGGTCTGTGCCAGCCACTCCAGCTTCTTCCAGGCTTTGTTACACCCAGTTTCCTGAGGCTACCTGGGCCTGGTTCACAGACAGACTAGCTAATTAAAGGATGATGGGGTATACCCAAATAAAACTGCTTAAAACTGTGCATGGTAAAGGGAACTCTGCTCAGTTGGAGGGAGCTGTAGACTGTAATGCTTGCCTGGAAACAACCCCCCACCCCCAGCCCAAGTGCACCTTATTATATTTTCACTGACTCTGAGGCAACTGAGGCAGTCACTGTGGTGGGACAACTGGATGAAAAAGTTTCATTTTCTCATTTTCTATGGGGACAAACCTTATGGCAGCACATTGCACAAGACCCAAACCCTCTGTGACCCATGTGGATGCCAAAGAGAAAGGATCTTTCGATGATGAACATCACTGGAATACACAAGCTTGTCAAACCCGTACTGCCAGGTAGCAGGTGCCCTTAAAGGATGGAATGGGCCCCTCTGAAAGGAAAAACTGACCAAGATAACTGACAAAGTAGGCTCAGCTCCCAGTGGAGCATACTCTTCATAAAGACACTTTGAGGTCTAAAAGTAGCAATTCCTAGAAATAGTACCACCTATTTAAATAGAATGTTGGTCATGCTGGGGGATGGAGGAGACCTAGACTGCTTGTAAGATTCCCATACTGCATAATTAACCCTTCTTTCTGTACCTCCCATGCTTACCTCTTGGGAAACTGGGCTACTGGAGTTTCAGAGTAGCAAAAAAGAACGGAGGGTGGGTGACTCTTATCTGGTGTTTCTTTTGCCATCTGGCTATATTTGTTGAATTGAGGCAATTGTGCCTATGATAATGATCAGGAATATGAGGTTTTCATATTCCACCACAACTCCTAAGGTGGTCCTGTTGCGACCACACATCAGGGGGTGAGAGAAATTTTCAAGAGTAGTACAAAGTATATATACTGCTGAGCCACATTAGGATGAATCTGAGTTTATGGTGTGGGTAAGACACGGGAAGGATTCTTCAAACATGATGGAGTGACAGGGGCAGGAACCGATCATTCTGATTATCTGGCTGTGGAAGGACCCTGGCTGATGGGAAGAAAACACTTTAGAGCCTGGGATGTCAGGGGTAAAGGGAGGTACCTAATCTCACTCTGAGCTATTTGTCTGCAGGGAATTTGGCCAATTTAACCCAGACTGCCACCGCCACCCTCCAATATGCTGGCCAGCATTGAATCTTCATCAGAAACCTCCCAATAGCCACTGATATCAGAAAGGAATAGCCTCCACTTGAAACAACAGAACAAAATTGACTTTGTGGACACTGATATTATTGTTAGACATTTTTGTACATTTCTCATTGACTACTGATTCTTCTAAATTCTATAGCATAAGTGCACTGATAGAGACTTAGACCGAATCTGTTTCATGTCTTGGGCAACACTGGACAAGAGGGTCTATGCTAGTATGACTCTCCATCTGGGCCAAGTCAGTTAACTATGTCGTAAACCCAGGTGCAGCATGAGGTGTTGGCAACCACACACACACACCACAGTAAATGGCCAGCAGAAAGTCCAGGACAATGTGATTGTCCATTATCAGTTACTTAGAGCATGTGATGGGATGGCCTTTGCTACCAAGAATTCTTGGTTGAATAGGTAAAAGGCCAAAGGGTGTGGACATGTAGGGGAATGACTCCACCTGGGCACCCTGGCAACCTTGCATATAACAACATAAGCCTCACAGGCAAAGGTTTGAATCACAGGTAATCTGACTTTTGGCAGAACACCTTGTGACCCCCCCCCCCCACCCGGAACACAAGAGGATGGAAGGTCTGTGAGAGCGGCTCTGGGCCATTTCTTACTCACTTTCCTATGTTCCCTGAAGGCTGCCACTGCCTCTTGGGTTCTGAGGAGGTATGAAGCTTCCTGTCCCATCCACCACCACCCCTCAGAATAGAGTTGCAGAATATAAAACTGCTTAGCTGCAGTCTAGAATTGGCTCCTCAGCAGTGGGTATAACCCAGCCTGTGCCTTGCCTTTTTGGTGTGTAAGCTTGACAAATGAAAGACCCTACAACTTCCCCTCCCTACTAAGAAGTAAAACAGAAAACCAGAAGAAAAACAGCATCACTCAGGGAACTCTATGGATTAATGCCACAGTCCAAGACTTGAAAGAAGCAGGGATGGTGATATCTATCATATTTAAACTCACCAGTTTGGCCTGTGCAGAGCTCAAATGAATTTTGGAGATTGACTGTGGGTTATTATTAACTGAGTCAGGGACTCTAATTATGATTGCAAGGTCAGATTTAAAAATTTTACTGGAGGGACTTCCCTGGTGGTCCAGTGGTTATATGGATCTGTTCTCCCAATGCAGGGGGCCCGGGTTCGATCCCTGGTCAGGGAACTAGATCCTGCATGCATGCAGCAACTAAGAGTTCACATGCCACAACTAAAAAGACCCACATGCTGCAACTAAAGATCCCACATGCCACAAGGAAGATCCTGCATGCTGCAACTAAGACCCAGAGCAACCAAATAAATAAGTAAATATTTTTAAAAATAATAAAATATAAAAAAAATTAAAATGTTCCTGGAGCAAATCAAAATGGCCCCTGGAACTTTGTATATAGCTGCTGACCCAGCTAATGCCTTTTTCTTCATATCAACTTGCAAGGACCACCAGAAAGTTGCTTTTACCTATCAGTGGTCACCACATACCTTCACAGCACCATGGGGCCAGGTCTATTCTTTTCTCTGCCATAATATAGTCTACAGAGATATTGACTTGACATTCCACAAAACATAACACTGGTTCACTATATTAAGATTATGCTGATTGGATTTGATGAGCAGGAAGAAGAACTTTAGATGCCTTTATTAAGACATATATGAACCACATTATGGGAGATACAGCCAATGAAAATCCAGGGAGTTGTCACCTGAGTGTAGTTTCCAGGGTTTCAGTAGTCTGTGGCAAAAGACCAGGTTCCACACCTTGTACCACCTGCCATGAACAAAGGTACATAACTCTTGGTAGACCTTTTTGGAATTGAGAGGCAACATATATCACAGGTGAGTATACTCTCTTGACTCATCTACAGAGTTGCTCGTGAGAAGGACAGTTTCAAGTTAAACCAGAGAAAGATGAAGCTCTGTGATAAGTCCAGGCTGTAATACAAGCTGCTCTACAACCTGGTGCTTATGCTCCAGCAGGTCCAATGATGCTCAAAGTGTGGCAAATACAGTTGATGTATGGAGCTTCTCACAAACATGAACAGGAGAACAACAGCTTGATTTCTGGGGGTTTTTAGAAAATATCCACTTCTGGAGATAACTATTCTCTTTTTGAGAGTAGCTTCTGGTTTGCTACTGGGCCTTGGTAGATACTGAACTCCTAACTCCAGAACATGAGGTAGTCCTGTGGCCTGAACTTCCCATAATGAACACACTTGGCCATAAGTTTGAGCATGTGTAGAAGCAATTTAACATCAAACGTAAATGGTATGTAAGAGATCAGATTTGAGTAAGTTGGGAAAACCTGAGTAGGTTGCACGAGCAGGGGGCTCAGACTCCTTTGACATGAATTCCTGTTGCATTTTCTGCTCTCTTTCGATCCATGCTTATGGCCTTATGAAATGTTCCTGATGACCAACTGACTGAGGAAAACACTTGAAACTGGTTTACATCTGGGTCTGCACAATTAGCTGGTAATACAGAAAAGTGGCCAGCTATTAGCACTGCAGGGGTGACCCTGAAGTACAAAGGATTTTCCTTCCTTGCCTGTAATGCTTCTGCCAGCAACAGCATCTGTGGACTCACAGGATGCCTTATGCACTTTCATGATAATTCACCCACTGTTGTATTGAATCAAGAAGCTCATTTCACAGCAAAGAATGTTCAGCAATGAACTCATGCCCATAACATTAAGTGCTCTTACCACGCACCCCATCACCTGGAAGTGGCTGGCCTAATTGAAAGGTAGAAAGGCTTAGATTCAGTGTGGCATCTGTTGGGAGAGGTTCGGCTGTGTTTAACAGTTTAAACAGTATATACTTTGTGTCAGAGACAATTATATGGTGTTGTCTCCCCTATGGCCGGAATACATTGCTCTGTGAGTGAGGAATAGAATTGGGTGTGACTCCTGTGACAATTACATCTAGTAACCCATTTGCAGAATTTTTGTATTTTGTCCCAGCAAATTAGAGTTATGATAGTTCAGAGGGTTAGTGCTCAAGGAATTAATATCAGAGGACCTAGCAATTACGAGACTTCTATCTGAATACTTTATACTCTTTATTCCATTGAACCAACAAAAAGAGAGTACTGTCCAGTGTGATTGATCCTGATTTCCAAGGGGTAAGGGAGGTTGCTGCTACCCAGTGGGGGCAATGAAGGCTATGTTAGGAACCCAGGGGATTCTTGGGGTGCCTCTTTGTGCTTCCATGCTCAATTTTAAAGATTAATGGAAAACTACTACAACTAAAAGGTGGCAGGATTGAGGACTCAGACCCTTTGGGAATATAGTTTTGGATCACTCCACTTGATACAGAACTGAGACTAATTGAGGTTCTGAGTGAGGGCAGGGGAAATACAGAATAAGTAGTGAAAGAAAGAAGCTACAGATTTTAATCAGGGCCCCCTGACAAATTACAGGAACAAGTATGACAATAGCTTTGCATTTTTTCTTTGCTTGTAATATGTATGTGTTGATAGTACATATTCACCATTTTGATCTTTTCTCTCCTACCACTGTTTTACATATATACAAATTATTAGATTTAATTTTTTTCTTTTTTAAATTTTTAATTTAAAAATTTTTAAAATTTTATATTGGAGTATAGCTGATTAACAACGTTGTGTTAGATTCAGGTGTACAGCAGAGTGATTCAGTTATACATATACATGTATCGATTCTTTCTCAAATTCCTTTCTCATTTAGGTTATTACAGAGAATTGAGCAGAGTTCCCTGTGCTATACAGTAGGCCCTTGTTGGCTATCTATTTTAAATATAGCAGTGTGTACATGTCAATCCCAAATTCCCAATCTATCCCTCCCCCCCAACATTTCCCCCCCTGGTAACCATAAATTTGTTCTCTAAATCTGTGAGTCTGTTTCTGTTTTATAAATAAGTTCATTTGTATCATTGTTTTTAAGATTCCTCATATAAGCAATGTCATATATTTGTATTTCTTTGCCTTACTTAGTATGATAATCTCCAGGTCCATCCATTTTGCTGCAAATGGCATTATTTCATTCTTTTTTATGGATGAGTAATATTCCATTGTATATATGTACCACATCTTCTTTATCCATTGATCTATCGACAGACATTTAGGTTGCTTCTATGTCTTGGATATTGTAAACAGCACTGTAATGAACATTGGGATGCGTGTCTTTTCAAACCGTGTTTTTCTCCAGATTTATGCTCAGGAGTGGGATTACTGGATCATAGAGTAGCTCTATTTTTAGTTTCTTAAGGAACCTCCATACTGTTCTCCATAGTGGCTGAACCAATGCACATTTCCACCAGAAGTGTAGGAGGGTTCCCTTTTCTCCACATCCTTTCTAGCATTTATTGTTTGTAGACTTTTTAATGATGGCCTTTCTGATTGGTGTGAGGTGATATCTCATTGTAATTTTGATTTTCGTTTCTCTAATAATTAGTGATGTTGAGAATCTTTTCATGTGCCTGTTGGCCATCAGTATGTCTTCTTTGGACAAATGTCTGTTTCAGTCTTCTGTCCATTTTTTGGTCGGGTTGTTTGGGTTTTTTTTTATATTGAGCCACATGAGCTGTTTGTAAATATTGAAGATTAATCCCTTGTCGGTCACATGGTTTGCAAATATTTTCTCCCATTCTTTGGGTTGTCTTTTACTTTTGTTTATGGTTTCCTTTGCTGTGCAAAAGCTTTTGAGTTTAATTAGGTCCCATTTGTTTTTATTTCCATTATGCTAGGAGATGGATCAAAAAAGATATTGCTGTAATTTATGTTAAAGAGAGCTCTGCCTATACTTTTCTCTAAGAGTTTTATAGTATCCAGTCTTACATTTATGTCTTTAATTGATTTTGAGTTTATTTTTGTGCATGGTGTTAAAGAATGTTCTAATTTAATTTTTTTTACATGTAGCTGGCCAGTTTTCCCAGCACCATTTATTGAAGAGACTGTCTTTTCTCCATTGTATAGTCTTACCTTCTTTGTAGTAGATTCATTGACCATAGGTGCATGGGTTTATTTCTGGGCTTTCTATCCTGTTCCATTAATCTATATTTCTGTTTTTGTGCCAGTACCATACTGTTTTGTTGACTGTACCTTTGTAGTATAGTCTGAAGCCAGGGATTCTGACTCCTCCAGCTCTGTTTTTTCTTTCTCAAAATTGCCTTGGCTTGGAATTTCATTTTATAATTTAGTTTTCAGGTAACAGAATATTCAGTGGAGCCATGATGAATTCTGAAGAATAATTAATATAGTCAGCAATGTATATAATGACTGTTGGAACTGTGCATTTCCTTATTATGGAGAGAGGGCGAAAATGTCTTCAGATATACAGAAGAAAGCTGTATTTTGTTTGGTGGGAATACACAGTTACATTGTTTTATATAAGTTCTAACATGTGTTGAAGGGTGCATAAGGACACTCAGCAAACAAAAGGGTGGGCAGTTGTCCCTTTCCTTTCTCCTTGTAGGTGAATTTACATTCTAAGGGGCAGAGTCTGCTTTAGACTTAATCTCTCATAGCAAATTTTGAGAAATATGTTCACCATGTTGACTCAGAAAATATTCAAATCATACACAAGCAAAAGTGGGATTCAGGAGTGTAATTTTCTACCAGCTGTCTTGGGAGTGTGGAGGTTGGGTAGGTGGGAAGAACACAAGAGACAGGAAAGAGCAGAGAAGGGAGGTCGAGTCAGAAGAAGCAGAGTCACCAACCGTGATGTTCTTTGTAGAAGCGGGAGTTTTGAGCATTGTGATTGGAAGAGTCACTGTGGCTGTGCTGAGCAAGGAGAGAGTTGAGAAGGGAATGGCTGCAGATATGAAGGGGATCAAGGAAGAAGGGCACTGGCCACACAATACCTCTCCCTGGAACACTCTTCCCACCCCACTTAAAAATCTCATTCTTCCTCCAAAGCTCACATCTCTCCCAGGAAGTCTGCACTGATTTCAGTGGTCTGTGCCAGCCCTCTTCTCTGGACTTCCTACCTGTGTGCTCACTCCTCTCCCCCACTGTGGCCACACTCTGTCTCTGATTAGAGTCAATTATTGTTTCCTTCTCTGGCTCATCCAATGAACCACGAGCTCCTAAAGGAAAGGAACAGAGTCTTACTTTTGCCTTTTATCTTCAATATCTGCCACATAGGAAGCCACACACAGAAGACAGGTCAATTTATACATGTTTTGTTCGTGAATGATTTCAGAGGTGCAGAGTGGGCATTTGATTGTACCTTTGCAGAGCGGTCCTTGGGGATTCCCCAGGTGGGCCCCAGTGATGGAAGTGAAGCTCTTCATGTAGAAGAAGCCCATAAACCTGCCATCCTGCCAACTGAGGAGCTATGGTGCAATATTGGAACCTGTTATGGGGGCCAGGAGATGTGGTCATGCTTTTGAGGCCTCTCTCCCAAACTGTGGCAAGCTGTCTGCTAGAATTTGCAAAGAGTATGATCTTTGTGGGGCTCTCATAGACTGAATTTAAGGAACATGTGTACTCTGAGCCCCATCTTCAAAATCACGCTGTTATGAGACCATTCCTTTTTGCTCTGATAGGGTGTATTTCTCACCTGCACTGTGGTCCAGGACATTCAAGGAACCATCTCCACCAGGTTTCTCTCATTTTGAAGCAGGCCTGATGACCCCAGGTTGGCACGGATATGCAGGGACAGATCACCAGGAAAGTCAAAGGGGAGCCTTTTGTTTTAAGGAAACCTAAGAGCAGGACCCAAACAAGGAGAGAATCTGGAGGTGGGTGGGCCACAAGTGGAAATGGGGAGAGGATGTGGGATGGCTGGGGCATCCTCAATGCAGCCCCATGCATCGGGCTTCTCTCGGCAGGTCTCATTAGCATGGTACAGCCAGCCCCACCTGCCACTGACCCACAGTAAGAGAAGCCTGTGATCTGCTTCTGCTGGGCTCAGAAGTATCAGCAGGCACCTGCCCTGAGCCCTACTGAGGAGAGAGAGAGGGGAGGAAGTTGGAGTTCTCGTTAGAGGAGGTGTGAAGGGGTCAAAGAGGTTGGGAGCATCATCTCTCTGAGCCCATCTCCCTGTTGGGCTCAGGTCCTGGCAACCAACCTCTGATTTATCCTCCCCATTCTGCTTTCTTAGCCAATCCCCACTCCACTGGGCAAGGAGTGTGTCACAATGAGACCCTCATGACATCCCTACAGCCCATCCCCCCATTCCTAACTGTGAAATGCTTCTAGTCACTGCCCCAGAGGGACCCAACCAGTCACAATCCTTTCTTCTAGCTCTTGCCTTGCTCTCACTCCATTCCACCTCCATCTGTCCAGTGTCCGGATATATCAAGTGAGCCAAAGAAAAACGATTGGGGCTCAAAAATGGTGACATTCTCACTTCAAACCATCATGTTGAAGCCCACAAGCCCTTGAACCTGGAGCTCTCAGAGAGTCAGGACACCACCTGGACCAGCTGCTTCCAGGATGATGGACAGCTGAAGAACCCAGCACTGGGGCTGCCCAGAAACACTGGGGGTGGGGTGGAAAATTTACCCTGCCCCCTCTCTTCTGATCCTGCCCCTTGAGTGTCTAGCTGGCAGTTTTCCTTTTCTTTTCTTTTTTTTTCTTTCTCTTTCTTTCTTTCTTTCTTTCTTTCTTTCTTTCTTTCTTTCTTTCTTTCTTTCTTTCTTTCTTTCTTTCTTTCTTTCTTTCTTTCTTTCTCTTTCTCTCCTTCTCTCTTTCTTTCTTATTTGTTGAAGTATAGTTATTTCACAATGTTATAGAAGTCTCAGGTGTACAACATAGTGACTTACAATTTTTAAAGATTATACTCCATTTACAGTTATTGTAAAATATTGGTTATATTCCCTGTGTTGTACAATATATCCTTGTAGCTTTTTTTTTTTTTTTTTTTTTTTTGCGGTACGTGGGCCTCTCACTGCTGTGGCCTCTCCTGTTGCAGAGCACAGGCTCCGGACGCACAAGCTCAGCAGCCATGGCTCATGGACCCAGCCGCTCCATGGCACAAGGGATCCTCCTGGACCAGGAACGAACCCACGTCCCCTGCATCGGCAGGCAGACTCCCAACCACTGTGCCACCAGGGAAGCCCCTTGTAGCTTATTTTATGTGTAATAGTTTATACCTCTTAATCCCCTATTCTTATGTTGCCCCTCCTCCCATTTTTCTCTCCACTGGTAACCACTAGTTTGTTCTCTATATCTCTGAGTCTGTTTCTTTTTTGTTATATTCCCTAGTTTGTTTTATTTTTTAGATTCCACATATAAATGATATCATACAATATTTGTCTTTGTCTGTCTTTGAAATAAGCATAATGCTCTCTAAGTCCATTCTTGTTGCTGCAAATGGCAATATTTCATTCGTTTTTAGGACTAAGTAGTATTCCTTTGTGTGTGTGTGTGTGTGTGTGTGTGTGTGTATATATCCCATCTTCTTTATCCATTCATCTGTTGATGGATACTTAGGTTGCTTTTATACCTTGGCAATTGTAAATACTGCTATTATGAACATTGGGGTGTATGTATCTTTTCAAATTAGTGTTTTCAGTTTTTTAAGGATATGTATACCCAGGAGTGCAATTGCCAGATCTGTGGTAGTTCTACTTTTAGTTTTTTGAGAAACCTCCATACTGTTTTCCATAGTGGCTGCACCAATTTACATTCCCACCAAAAGTGTACAAGGGTTCCCTTTTCTCCACATCCTCCCCAACATTTGTAATTTGTGTTCTTTTTGATCATAGCCCTTCTGACAGGTGTGAGGTGATATTCCACTGTGGTTTTAATTTGCATTTATCTGATGATTAGTGATGTTGAACATCTTTTCATGTACCTGCTGGCCATATGTATGTCTTCTTTGGAAAAATGTCTATTCACGTCTTCTGACCATTTTTAATTGGGTGTTTGCTTTTTTGATGTTGAATTGTATGAAATGTTTATACATTTTGGATATTAACCCCTTAACAGTCATATCATTTGTAAATATTTTTTCCCATTCAGTAGGTTGTCTTTTTGTTTTGTCAATGGTTCCCTTTGCTGTGTAAAAGATTTTGTTTAATTATGTCCCATTTGTTTATTTTTGCTTTTGTTTCCCTTGCCTTAGGAGGCAGATCCAAGAAAATATTGCTACGATTTATTGCAAACAGTGTTCTGCCTATGTTTTCCTCTAGGGGTTTTATTGTCCCATCTTACATTTAGATCTTTAATCCATTTTGAGTTTATATTTGTATATGGTGTTAGAGAATGTTCTAATTTCATTCTTTTACATTTAGCTGTCCAGTTTTTCCAGTGCCACTTGAAGAAACTATCTTTTCTCCATTATATATTTTTGCCTCCTTTGTCATAGATTAATTGACAATAAATTGGGCTTATCAGAGTTCTCTATTCTGTTCCATTGAGATATGTGTCTGTTTTTGTGCCAGTACCATACTATTTTGATTATTGTAGTTTTCTAGTAGAGTCTGAAGTCAGGGAGTGTGATACCTCCAGCTCTGTTCTTCTTAAGATTGTTTTGGAAATTCAAGGTCTTTTGTGTTTCCATACAAATTTTAAAATTATTTGTTCTAGTCCTGTGAAAAATGCTATCAGTATTTTGATAGGAAATTTCATGAAATCTGTAGATTGCTTTTGGTACTATTGTCCTGCCATTTTTTTTTTTTACATCTTTATTGGAGTATAGTTGCTTTACAATGGTGTGTTAGTTTCTGCTATGTTCTCATAGCTCTACCCTCTTGCATCTGCCTCCCTCCCACCCTCCCTATCCCACCCCTCTAGGTGGTCACAAAGCACCGAGCTGATCTCCCTGTGCTATGTGGCTGCTTCCCACTAGCTATCTATTTTACGTTTGGTAGTGTATATATGTCCATGCCACTCTCTCACTTTGTCACAGCTTACCCTTCCCCCTCCCCATATCCTCAAGTCCATTCTCTAGTAGGTCTGTGTCTTTATTCCCGTCTTACCCGTAGGTTCTTCATGATATTTTTTTTTCTTAAATTCCATATATATGTGTTAGCATACGGTATTTGTCTTTCTCTTTCTGACTTACTTCACTCCGTATGACAGACTCTAGGTCCATCCATCTCATTACAAATAGCTCAAATTCGTTTCTTTTTATGGCTGAGTAATATTCCATTGTATATATGTGCCACATCTTCTTTATCCATTCATACGATGATGGGCATTTAGGTTGTTCCCATCTCCTGGCTATTGTAAATACAGCTGCAGTGAACATTTTGGTACATGACTCTTTTTGAATTATGGTTTTCTCAGGGTATATGCCCAGTAGTGGGATTACAGGGTCATATGGTAGTTCTATTTGTAGTTTTTAAGGGACCTCCATACTGTTCTCCATAGTGGCTGTACCAATTCACATTCCCACCAGCAATGCAAGAGTGATCCCTTTTCTCCACACTCTCTCCAGCATTTATTGTTTCTACATTTTTTGATGATGGCCATTCTGACTGGTGTGAGATGGTATCTCACTGTAGTTTTGATTTGCTTTTCTCTAATGAATAATGATGTTGAGCATTCTTTCATGTGTTTGTTGGCAGTCTGTATATCTTCTTTGGAGAAATGTCTATTTAGGTCTTCTGCCCATTTTTGGATTGGGTTGTTTGGTTTTTTTTTATTGAGCTGCATGAGCTGCTTGTAAATTTTGGAGATTAATCCTTTGTCAGTTGCTTCATTTTCAAATATTTTCTCCCACTCTGAGGGCTGTCTTTTGGTCTTGTTTATGGTTTTCTTTGCTGTGCAAAAGCTTTGAAGTTTCATTAGGTCCCATTTGTTTATTTTTGTTTTTATTTCCATTTTTCTATGAGGTGGGTCAAAAAGGATCTTGCTGTGATTTATGTCATAGAGTGTTCTGTCTATATGTTTTCCTCTAAGAGTTTGATAGTTGCTGGCCTTACATTTAGGTCTTTAACCCATTTTCAGCTTATTTTTGTGTATGGTGTTAGGGAGTTATCTAATCTCATACTTTTATATGTACCTGTCCAGTTTTCCCAGCACCACTTATTGAAGAGGCTGTCCTTTCTCCACTGTACATTCCTGCCTCCTTTATCAAAGATAAGGTGACCATATGTGCGTGGGTTTATCTCTGGGCTTTCTATCCTCTTCCATTGATCTATCTTTCTGTTTTTGTGCCACTACCATACTGTCTTGATTACTGTAGCTTTGTAGTGTAGTCTGAAGTCAGGGAGCCTGATTCCTCCAGCTCTGGTGTTCTTTCTCAAGATTGCTTTGGCTATTCAGAGTCTTTTGTGTTTCCATACAAATTGTGAAATTTTTTGTTCTAGTTCTGTGAAAAATGCCAGGGGTAGTTTGATAGGGATTGCACTGAATCTGTAGATTGCTTTGGGTAGTAGAGTCATTTTCACAATGTTGATTCATCCAATCCAGGAACATGGTATATCTCTCCATCTATTTGTATCATCTTTAATTTCTTTAATCAGTGTCTTATCATTTTCTTCATACAGGACTTTTGTCTCCTTAGGTAGGTTTATTCCTAGATATTTTACTCTTTTTGTTGCAATGGTAAATGGGAGTGTTTTCTTGATTTCACTTTCAGATTTTTCATCCTTAGTGTATAGGAATGCCAGAAATTTATGTGCATTAATTTTGTATCCTGGTACTTTATCAAATTCATTGATTAGCTCTAATAGTTTTCTGGTAGCATCTTTAGGATTCTCTATGTATACTATCATGTCATCTGCAAAGAGTGACAGCTTTACTCTTCTTTTCTGATTTGGATTCCTTTTATTTCCTTTTCTTCTCTGATTGCTGTGGCTAAAACTTCCAAAACTATGTTGAATAAGAGTGGTGAGAGTGGGCAACCTTGTCTTGTTCCTGATCTTAGTGGAAATGCTTTCAGTTTTTCACCATTGAGGATGATGTTGGCTGTGGGTTTGTTATATATGGCCTTTATTATGTTGAGGAAACGTCCCTCTATGCCTACTTTCTGGAGGATTTTTATCATAAATAGGTGTTGAATTTTGTCGAAAGATTTCTCTGCATCTATTGAGATGACCATATGGTATTTCTCCTTCAATTTGTTAATATGGTGTATCACGTTGATTGATTTGCATATATTGAAGAATCCTTGCTTTCCTGGAATAAACCGCACTTGATCATGGTGTATGATCCTTTTAATGTGCTGTTGGATTCTGTTTGCTAGTATTATGTTGAGGATTTTTGCATCGATGTTCATCAGTGATATTGGCCTGTAGTTTTCTTTCTTTGTGACATCCTTGTCTGGTTTTGGTATCAAACTCATAGAATGAGTTTGGGAATGTTCCTCTCTCTGCTATATTTTGGAAGAGTTTGAGAAGGATAGGTGTAAGCTCTTCTCTAAATTTTTGATAGAATTCGCCTGTGATGCTGTCTGGTCCTGGACTTTTGTTTGTTGGAAGATTTTAAATCACAGTTTCAATTTCAGTGCTTGTGGTTGGTCTGTTCATATTTTCTATTTCTTCCTGATTCAGTCTTGGTGGGTGGTGCATTTCTAAGAATTTGTCCATTTCTTCCAGGTTGTAAGTTTTATTGGCATAGAGTTGCTTGTAGTAATCTCTCATGATCTTTTGTATTTCTGCAGTGTTAGTTGTTACTTCTCCATTTTCATTTCTAATTCTATTGATTTGAGTCTTCTCCCTTTTTTTCTTGATGAGTCTGGCTAACAGTTTATCATTTTATTTATCTTCTCAAAGAACCAGCTTTTAGTTTTATTGATCTTTGCTATCATTTCCTTCATTTCTTTTTCATTTATTTCTGATCTGATCTTTATGATTTCTTTCCTTCTGCTAACTTTGGGGTCTTTTTGTTCTTCTTTCTCTAATTGCTTTAGGTGCAAGTTTAGGTTGTTTATTCGAGATTTTTCCTGTTTCTTAAGGTAGGATTGTATTGCTATAAAGTTCCCATTTAGAATTGCTTTTGCTGCTTCCCATAGGTTTTGGGTCGTTGTGTCTCCATTGTCATTTATTTCTAGGTATTTTTTAATTTCCTTTTTGATTTCTTCAGTGATCACTTCGTTATTAAGTAGTGTATTGTTTAGCCTCCATGTGTTTGTATTTTTTACAGATCTTTTCCTGTAATTGATATCTAGTCTCATAGTGTTGTGGTAGGAAAAGATAATTGATACAATTTCAATTTTCTTAATTTACCAAGCCTTGATTTATGACCCAAGATATGATCTATCCTGGAGAATTTTCCATGAGCACTTGAGAAAAATGTGTATTCTGTTGTTTTTGAAAGGAATGTCCTATAAATATCAATTAAGTCCATCTTGTTTAATGTATCATTTAAAGCTTGTGTTTCCTTATTTATTTTCATTGTGGATGATCTGTCCATTGGTGAAAGTGGGGTGTTAAAGTCCCCTACTATGAATGTGTTACTGTCGATTTCCCCTTTTATGGCTGTCAGTATTTGCCTTATGTATTGAGGTGCTCCTATGTTGGGTGCATAAATATTTACAATTGTTATATCTTCTTGGATCGATCCCTTGATCATTATGTAGTGTCCTTCTTTGTCTCTTCTAATAGCCTTTATTTTAAAGTCGATTTTGTCTGATATGAGAATTGCTACTCCAGCTTTCTTCTGATTTCCATTTGCATGAAATACCTTTTTCCATCCCCTTACTTTCAGTCTGTATGTGTCTCTAGGTCTGAAGTGAGTCTCTTGTTGACAGCATATATATGGGTCTTGTTTTTGTATCCATTCAGCTAATCTGTGTCTTTTGGTGGGAGCATTTAATCCATTTACATTTAAGGTAATTATCGATATGTATGTTCCTATTCCCTTCTTCTTAATTGTTTTGGGTTTGCTATTACAGGTTTTTTTTCTTCTCTTGTGTTTCTTGCCTAGAGAAGATCCTTTAGCATTTGTTGTAAAGCTGGTTTGGTTGTGCTGAACTCTTTCAGCTTTTGCTTGTTTGTAAAGGTTTTAATTTCTCCATCAAATCTGAATGACATCCTTGCTGGGTAGAGTAATCTTGGTTGTAGGTTTTTCTCCTTCATCACTTTAAATATGTCCTGCCACTCCCTTCTGGCTTATAGAGTTTCTGCTGAAAGATCAGCTGTTAACATTATGGGGATCCCCTTGTGTGTTATTTGTTGTTTTTCCCTTGCTGCTTTTAATATGTTTTCTTTGTATTTAATTTTTGATAGTTTGATAAATATATGTCTTGGAGTGTTTCTCCTTGGATTTATTTTGTATGGGACTCTCTGTGCTTCCTGGACTTGATTAACTATTTCCTTTCCCATATTAGGGATGTTTTCAACTATAATCTCCTCAAATATTTTCTCAGTCCCTTTCTTTTTCTCTTCTTCTTCTGGGACCTCTATAATTCAAATATTGGCGCATTTAATGTTGTCCCAGAGGTCTCTGAGACTGTCCTCAGTTCTTTCCATTCTTTTTTCTTTCGTCTGCTCTGCAGTAGTTATTTCTACTATTTTATCTTCCAGGTCACTTATCTGTTCTTCTGCCTCAGTTATTCTGATATTGATCCCTTCTAGAGTATTTTTAATTTCATTTATTATGTTGTTCATCATCGCTTGTTTTATCTTTAGTTCTTTTAGGTCCTTGTTAAATGTTTCTTGCATTTTGTCTATTCTATTTCCAAGATTTTGGATCAACTTTACTATCATTATTCTGAATTCTTTTTCAGGTAGACTGCCTATTTCCTCTTCATTTGTTAGGTCTGGTGGGTTTTTATCTTGTTCCTTCATCTGCTGTGTGTATTTCTGTCTTCTCATTTTGCTTATCTTATTGGATTTGGGTTCTCCTTTTTGCAGGCTGAAGGTTCGTAGTTCCCATTGTTTTGGTGCCCTTCCCCAGTGGCTAAAGTTGATTCAGTGGGTTGTGTAGACTTCCTGGTGGAGGGGACTAGTGCCTGTGTTCTGGTGGATGAGGCTCTACCTTGTCTTTCTGGTGGGCAGGTCCATGTCTGGTGGTGTGTTTTGGGGTGTTGTGGACTTATTATGATTTTAGGCAGTCTCTTTGCTAATGGGTGGGGTTGTGTTGCTGTCTTGCTAGTTGTTTGGTATAGGGTGTCCAGCACTGTAGCCTGCTGGTCGTTGAGTGAAGCTGGGTGCTGTTGTTGAGATGGAGATCTCTGGGAGATTTTTGCCGTTTGATATTATGTGGAGCTGGGAGGTCTCTTGTGGACCAGTGTCCTGAAGTTGGCTCTCCCACCTCAGAGGCACAGCACTAACTCCTGGCTGCAGCACCAAGAGCCTTTCATCCACACAGCTCAGAATAAAAGGGAGAAAAAGTAGAATGAAAGAAAGAAAGAAAGAAAGAAAGAAAGAAAGAAAGAAAGAAAGAAAGAAAGAAAGAAAAAGAAAGAGAAAGAAAGAAAGAGAAAGAAAGAAAGAAAGAAAGGATAAAATAAAATAAAGTAAGGTAAAATAAAATACAGTTATTAAATTAAAAAAATAATTATTAAGAAAAGATTTTTTTAAAAAAGTAAGAAAACAAATACAAAAAAAATTGACGGATAGAACCCTAGGACAAATGGTTAAAGGAAAACTATACAGACAAAAATCTCACACAGAAGCATACATATACACACTCACAAAAAAAGGAAAAGGGGAATAAATAATAAATCTTGCTCTCTAAGTCCACCTCCTTAATTTGGGATGATTCGTTGTCTATTCAGGTATTCCACAGATGCAGGGTACATCAAGTTGATTGTGGAGATTTAATCTGCTGCTTCTGAGGCTGCTGGGAGAGATTTCCCTTTCTCTCTCTTTTTTTTTTTTTTTTTGCGGTTAGCTGGCCTCTCACTGTTGTGGCCTCTCCCATTGCGGAGCACAGGCTCCGGACGCGCAGGATCTGCGGCCATGGCTCACAGGCTCAGCCACTCCGTGGCATGTGGGATCTTCCCGGACCGGGGCACGAACCCATGTCCCCTGCATCGGCAGGTGGACTTTCAACCACTGCACCACCAGGGAAGCCCCCTTTCTCTTCTTTGTTCGCACAGCTCCCGGGGCTCAGCTTTGGATTTGTCCCCGCCTCTGCGTGTAGGTCGCCAGAGGGCGTCTGTTCTTCACTCAGAGAAGACGGAGTTAAAGGAGCCGCTGATTCAGGGGCTCTGGCTCACTCAGGCCGGGGGGAGGGAGGGGTACGGAGGGCGGGGCGAGCCTGCGGCGGCAGAGGCCCGCGTGAGTTGCACCAGCCTGAGCCGCGCCGTGTGTTCTCCTGGGGAAGTTGTCCCTGGATACGGGATGCTGGCAGTGGCGGGCTGCACAGTCTCCGCGGAAGGGAGGTGTGGAGAGTGACCTGTGCTCGCACACAGGCTTCTTGCTGTAGGCTGCAGCAGCCTTAGCGTCTCATGCCCGTCTCTGGGGTCCGCGCTGTTAGCCGCGGCTCACGCCCGTCTCTGGAGCTCCTTTAAGAAGCGCTCTTAATCCCCTCTCCTCGCGCACCAGGAAACAAAGAGGGAAGAAAAAGTCTCTTGCCTCTTCGGCAGGTCCAGACTTTTTTCCTGTCCTGTCATTTTAAAACACCTTCCAAAGCTGAATGCCTGGGGTTTCCATAGTGATGGAAAACAAGCCTCCATTGCCTGGTCCACCCCTGCCAAGACGCTGGTCACCCTAAATCTTGTCATCAAGAGTGCTAGTCCAGACGTGCAGCTGTTATGTGCAGGGAGGTGGAGAAGTGCAGCCCTAATGTGGGGGCCTGGCCTTGGGAAGGGGAGAGATGTGGCTCTGTGGTTGGTGACTCTCAACCAGGACACTGGGCAGCACTGATTGAGAGAACAGGGTGTTGGGGGGTCTCTGTTCTCCAGCTCCTCTGAGAAGCAGATGCCAAGAACAGACTAAACTTGCAAGGATTTTGATTAGAGGACACAACTGTATGAAAAGAAAATGATATTGGAGCTTCAAAAGTCTAGGAGAGCTGTCAAACCACGATGAGAGTCTCATCACCAACAGGCACAGAAGGGAAGACAGTGGGAGTGCCCCAGCCCCCGGGTCAGTCAAAGGAAAGTTCAGCAGAGCTTTTGGGAGTCTTTGAAACAAAGCCAGTCAACAAAGAATTCTCCTGGCAGGGAGTCGGATTTGGGATCTCCCCACACTCTGGAAGAGAGCTGGCCTGGTGGCGTGGCTTGGTGCAAATCCCCAAAAATGGATTCAGAGCACAGTCAATTCTACTCCAGCAGTGGGAGGTGGGCCACAGGGTCTCAGGTATGGAAACTGGAAACTGCAGAAGAAAGTGAGGCTGAGAGAGCCCAGAGGTTCCTAGACGTCCAGAGTCCAAAGCTAAGACCAGCCAAGAGAACACCCACTGCAGTTCTGGGAAGTTCCAGTTCTAGGAAGAACTAGAAGACCTTGCTCGTGAGATAGTCTTAAAAGGGAGCAGGCAGGTGGGGCCTTAGCTGAGTGGTAGTCAAGAAAGAGGTTCTTTTCTATTTAATTTTTAAAAAATCAGTTATACATTCACTTGGAACCAATGAATGATGTGTCAAATATCTAAGGGGCTTTGTTTCAGAAAATAGCAACTCTGTACATCTTTTCTCGTATCCAGTCCCCTCAGAAGCCATTTTCTCCACTGTGAGCTGAGCCATGGAAGTCTTCTCCTACGTTGTCTACCTGGAGGGTGGGGGGAAAGCGCTGGCTACCCCTTATTCTGTGAACCCTTAGGTCCATGAAGGATTGCTGCATTGGTCATTTGTTGCAACAATTTATTGACAACAGTCTTGACACTTAACACAGTTTTCTGTGTGTATACCTTTTCATAGCAGATTAAGTGAGACTAATTTTCACTTATATTGCTGATTTTCTTTTTTTTTAATTAATTAATTAACTTATGGCTGCATTGGATCTTCGTTGCTGCAAGTAGGCTCCCTCTAGTTGCGGCGAATGGGGTCTACTCTTCATCGTGGTGCACAGGCTTCACATTGCAGTGGCTTCTCTTGTTGCAGAGCACAGACTCTAGGCGTGGGCTTCAGTAGTTGTGGCTTGCAGGCTCTAGAGCACAGGCTCAGCACTTGTGGCGCACAACTACTTAGTTGTGGGCTTAGTTGCTCCGCGGCATGTGGGGTCTTCCTGGACCAGGGCTCGAACCCATGTCCCCTGCATTGGCAGGCAGATTCTTAACCACTGCGTCACCAGAAAATCCTGCTGATTTTCTTAGGAATTGATATTCTTTATGGTAAAACACTGATAAGATACATATCAACTTTGGAAAGTTGGAATGGTTGACTTGCTTTATTTTATTGAAAAGTATGAAATTCTTCTTCCTTTAGAATAAGGAGAAAAAAGGAGGAGGGTCAGATTGTGGTTCTCATTTTTCCACTCTCTGCACGGTCTGACTGTAATTTACATTCTTTCACTCTCTTTGAGTTTTGCCCTGTAGCCATATCACTGTTCTAAGCCGCTGTCTGTTTAGGCTGATACTAGAAGACTTAGAACAGTTTTTCTCACTCTCCAGTATGGGAAAGACCCATATTATTTCTGAATAAGTTTTATTTCATGGTACCTCATTTGTTTCAAATTGAGAAAATAGACTTCTGATACCCAAAAAATCCAATTTAGTAGAAGCACACATATGTGGGGTTTGCTCTAACTATACTTTTTAATACTATGAAATTTAATAAAAGGGATGGTTTTATACTGAAGCCACTATATTTCAGCTCAAGACATGAAAGAAGCTTGTTATAAGGTCCTGTCACTTGTGAATAATTCTGGAACTTTAATTTTAAGGACAAGAGGTAAAGAAGTGCTAAGAGGCATGGTGAGAGTCTTTCTCTCTGGTTTCCCTCTCTACAGCGCCTGGCTCAGATCAGCTTCTCCTCTCTCCTCAGTACGGTGTAGAGAACATCCCAGACACCCAGCATGTAATTGTGGAATTATTTCAGATGTAAATTAGGGTTGTAGTCATGCTTTGGAAAAACTTATATTTCATTCTTTTGTGACCTTATCTTTTCTAGTCTCAGATTAAAAAAATTATATGTGACTACTGAGAACATTTCCTTTTTTCTGCCTATGCATTATGTCTCTCTTCTTACCTTCTCAGGATGGTTGTGAATCCTTAAGGACAAGAACAAAACATTATCTCTATGTCTCTTCCAGCAGCACGGAGTGTTACACACTGAGTATTTGATGATGGGTCAATGATGATTTATTCTTTATATGTGCATGTATTAAGGTGAAAGAAGCCAATTCTTTATAAGAAGGGAAAATCTCTGTTGCCTACCGGGCAAGTCTGTTGTCTATCTTAATTTATTGTTATACCCATAGCTCAAGGGATGGTATCTTATGGGTGGGAGGTAATAAAATATTTTCTAAATGAATCATAAATGAATGAAAGTTGATATTTCAAATAAACACCAGTAAAAAAAATTGATAATTGCATAAATAAGTCCTAAATGGCCTGTCATCAGAGCTAATAAAATATTTTGAATGTCATTTGCTCTACAAAATAATGAGGATGCTCTGGGCCAGATGAAAGGCCTGTCCATCCACCTAAGGCCCCATAAGAGTAGGAGTAGGTGGTGGCTTGACCACAACTGGAACATTCTGGAAGCTCTGGTGTTGTGAATCCCTTCTTGCCTTGCAACCTTAAAGTTTCATGCCTTTGCCTACTCAGTTATGTCTGAGGGGGTTTCTGACTCTCGCATTGTTGCCATCAGCTGTATGGATTTGAGCTCTATCCTTGTTGATGCTCAACTGGCAGACACTTAAGTACCTGGAAGCTTTGAGCCAGTACTCAGTTGTGGGCCAGGAGTGGCAATATGAAGGCAGCTATCATTCATTGGCAGAGATACAGAATAAGATATTGTCCTTCCCCTTAAAATTAAAATCCCACATCAGAAAGTGAATATTTATTGAGCCTTTTGCCAGTTATCAATATATTGCCTCTCAGTTCCCAATTCACACTTCCATTCCTGCTGTGTGATAATGGTTGGGATTCATTTCAGCAATTCTCATACAGGAAGCACAACGTTAGGTTTATTAATAGACGGTGCTGGATGAGCATTGCAGGAGGAAGGGACTTCTCATGCTGGTTCTTGCAGTAACTGGTCACTGGTGTGGGTGTGTCCTTCCTTGGGTACAGTCCCTCAGCTCTACCCTATAGAGTTTTCTTTCGTCTTATCATTTATCATAGCTTAATTATTCTCTCTTACCATATTAAATAAGGGAAGTTTCTATATTAAACTTCCCTTATTTAAATCACTCTGTGGTTTCTGTGTGATTGGACCCAGACTGCCATAAACATTTATTATGTGCTTAGCCCCTTTGTAAGTATGTTACAGGCATTTCCTTATTTGTCCCTATAACCCTATGATGTAGGTGGTTCTGTGGGTCTCATTTTTGAATGAGAAAACTGATGTCCATTGACATCTAGTAACTTGATGAAGGATAAAGTGAAAAATGTGAGATGCATATTTGACAGTCAAGTGGACATCTCAAGTAGGCAGTTGGCTCAAGTAGAATCAGGAGGGTAGTCAGGGCTGGAGGTAGAAATCTGGGAGCCATTAGTGTGTAGCTAAGGATCTTAGTCTATGATTCTAAATCTATACATGAATCCAAAGGCTCTTTTATGCCACCATTGAGCAACCAAGATGGAGGAAGACCCCACTTTATATTTTTAATACTTTTTAAAATATATATCTTCTTAATATTTTAGTGAACTTGATATTATTATGCCAACTTGAACACCATACCAACTGTAAGAGGAATGGTACCTGGATGTTTCCTGGGTGATCAAAATCCAAGCTGGGATGTCCTACATTTTCAACCAGGACAAGAATGAGAACTACTAAAGAATCCTCTTTCTTACTATCACCTCTAATTCCATTTTCTGCACAGGTTCTTGGATATAAGTTAGCATAATATTCAGTGCTCAGAGAGCCAGTACGGCCATGTAGGTGGAAGGGACTAAGGGCAGAAGGATTAGTGACCAGATGGAGATTAGGAATCATGATCTTATTGATCAAACTTCTGGCTTCAAGCATCCTTTGCCAACAGCAAGACTTTTAGAGCTGGTTTATACTCTGACTAAAGGCAAGGGAGCCATAGATGGTGTTTGAGCTGGTGAGGGCGCAGTGGAGCTGAGCTGGATATGGGTTGGGTTGGAGGCATGAAGCAGGAAGGGAAGGCCACATCACCTCCAGGGAGTGGGAGGTTGCTGAGGGCAGGACTCAGAGCTCACTCACATCTGGAGTTTGGATAATGCCCTCTAAATATTTGCTGATGTGTCTTGGATAGAATAGAATGGGGAAAGAAAAGGATAAGACAAGATGGAATAGAAGTGAACTAAAAATCTAAGGAAGAGGACAACACAGGGCACTTGGGGCACGGGAGTGGAGAGGAATGCAGCAGCCTGTGACAAGTGGTCTGGGGAATGTCAGAGGCAGAAAGCACACAAGTGAATCAGAAACCTCTTCCATTCGCCCCACCCCACCCCAAACAACAGCCAGCCCACAGGTGTGACTCTGTGCCTTGTCACTGAAGATACCAGCCAAGGGCTCTGATCCACCTACTTGTCCATTTTCAAACGGAAATGCTGAACCACAGAATAAGTGGAAGAGGAGCCAAAACTGTAGAACTGAGCACTGAAGATGTTCAAGGATGCAGGAGCTTGCAAGGTGTATCCCTCCAAGAAGAGGGAAGCATCCTGAGCTGTAAAACAAAACCGCTTCCTTGTAAGATGGGGCATGGGGTACACAGGTCCTGTAGGTACTTCCCTCCACTTGGCACCCAGCAGCAGAGGAGAGAGAGCCCCATGAGGCTCCAGAGACAAGTGATATTTGCGGGAAGTAGTTTGTTTGATGGAGAAAAGGGAGTCAGCTTATTCTTGTGAACAGGCCTACAGCTGCCTGTCACTATTAGCAAGGTCGGTTACTCTGGGGTTGGGGGTGTAAAATTAAATGTGGATCTTTCCTGTGAACCAGCAATTCTGTACCTAGATATATAAAGGGTCATTCTCAAATTGCTAAAAGCAATTCTCATATAAATAAATGGTAAGTATATGTCATAATGTTATTTAACCCATTAATGAAGAAAGCAGCATAGTTCAAAATTAATTCAACAAGGACACGAGAACTAGTATTTATATAATCTATTGAAAAAGAACTGCTGAAATAAAATTGCTAAATTCTATACCAAATTGATTACTGGCCTACAAGGCAATAATATTTTAATGCTTTGTGTTATTATCTCCTTTATTAAATATTAAAAAAATCAATACACCTAACCAGTTTTCTACAAAGTTCACCTTTAACATTAGAATCCTAATCAACTGCAAAAGTAAGTCAACAAAGTTTCATTCCATGAGAGTCAGATGACCTACGAAGAGGCTTAATTAAATGTCACACAATCATCTTCTTATTTTACTTCAAACTTTTGGATAGTTATGCTAAATAGTCACATAATCCATAGCAATTCTTGCACACCTGCCTTATTTGGACACATTTGGATACATTTGCAAGATTGTTCAAAACAGCATTATCTTCATTAGCAAAATCTAGAAACTACTGAAATGTTAAGAGAGCAATACATCAATGAAAAGGAATAAGTACATCTACATATTCCAATATGGCATAATTCCTCAATGTAATTTTGGCATTATTTGACTTTTTATTATGCAATATGTCTTGCTTTGGCCAATGTGATTAGTAGACATGACACAAACATAAGCTAAAATGACCTTGCATGTTTGGTCTTGTTCTCTTGTGCCACCCAAACAACTTGCCTTGAGAAGCCATAGATTCAAATAGATCAGAGACATGTGGACCAGCTCTGGACAGAGCCTGGACCCTGAACCCCAGCCCAGCTGAGCCCCCTGACCTCTCAGTTACACAGCCATGAAATAAATTTACTTTGTTCATTGTGGCATCCCACTGGGATTTGAGATGGTTTGTTATGCAGCATTATTGAACAATAACTACCTAAGACAGACATACAGACTAAAATCATTGATATGTAATGTTCTAGGACATGCAAACACAGTTAATGAATTCTGTAAATATACCAAAAAATGTAGCAAAACAACAAAGCAAAGCAAATTATTAATAAACATAAAATTCTAGATAGTGGTTACCCTACATGTGAGGGAGCTATGATGTGTGGGGGCACAGAGGGTCTCAAGGATAATGGTGGTTTCTTTCTTAATCTGAGAGGTGGGCACACAGTTTGACTTATTAGTCACTGTAGCTTACTATATATATTATAAGACCTCTCATATATACTATATATTTCATTTTCCTTCACATGGAAACCACACACAAAACCTTGAATTACAATGAAGTATATTAGAACCTGAGACACAGCCCACATGAAAGTTTTAAAAAGTTTAGTACAGGTAAACTCAATTCATTCAAATACGAGTTATCACAAAAGGTTGAGCACAAAATTTAATGAGACCTGAAAAAGGAGGACAGGAAAATCATTTTAAAAAAAAATGTTGCCACAATGCAAGAAAATATGACCAAATACTTTCAAATTACAGAGTTTATGAAGCAATTAATACTAAAAGAGGCAAATGTAGAGATACTTGAGACTAGGGAAGAAATATTAGGGGTAAAGGATGAGATGAAAAGAGAGCTGAAGGAGTTTTTTTTTAAATAGGAAAAAATCAAATTACTAACAATATTTTAGTCTAAGAGTAGACAGTTGGGGGAAAAGAGGAAGTTCTTTGTGTGCCATGTAGAGCTATTTGTGTCTTAAAAGTATGGGAATTTGTCACTTGGGTTTTGGAAAATGCTAAAATGCACCTTTCCTACCCCCACCCCATGTCTGAGTCCCCTTGGCACTATCCCTGCAGCAGTGTTTGGGCCCCAATGCCTGGGAGACCCCACACTGATCCAGGTGTCTGCCTTGTTCTCAGACAACCTTCTAGCTCACTGTCTTTCCTCCAGCCAGTCCTAGCTCTGCATGCCCAGGCCACAGGAACATCAGGATTCTCCAAACCATGCCTATATTCTTCTTTCCCAGTATAAACTTGGTTCCCCTGGGCACTGCTGCTCTGCTCCCAAGGTTTGAAGCCCCAGAACTCAGAGCCCCCAGCTCCTGTTCTGACTCCAGTGCCACCACCCTGGGTCTGCCCTGTAACCTCAAGGCTCCATTCTCCCTTGATTCTGTTGCTCATATCTGGACATTCCGCATGGACCAGGATGAGAGGGGACATGGCAGTAATGGAAGAGGCAGTAGGTGAGGTTTGTTTACCATCACCATGGAAGCTTCAGTCCATGGGCACTGGGTGGGGCTTAGGTGGCAGGTTAGACAGCCCTCCTCAAGCCCCCTGCTCATCCCAGCTCGCTGGGAGTACTCTTGGACATTAGGAATCCCTGGGGAAAAGCCCCCTGTGTTATTGAGCCCTGGTTTCAAGGGCTTACCGCACTAACTCCATGTGATCTTGAGAAGGCTATCCTCTCTCAGCCCAATTTTTTTTTACCTCTAAAGCATGGGACATTTCCTGACTCCATAGGAAACAGTGGGCAGGTGGGATGGAGTGAGAGACAGGCCCAGGTGGAAGAAACAAGGAACATTGTCGGGATGTTTCACTAGGCAGCACAGAATTAGAGAGCAAGCAGATCCAGGGAGATGTCTGTGGATGAGTCACAGAGGGAGGAATGGGTGCAAAGGTCTCAGTGAGACCCAATCAGAGCAGGAGCTGGCTGTGGCCAGGCAGTCATCAAGAGGAGATAGAAGGCTCATGCCAGACCCTGGGACAAGGCAGAGAGAAGTCTGGGCACAGAGACTCTCTCCAGCCTTTACACTTCTTCTGACACATTTTTTCCCAACACCTGCAAATATGACTCTGCTGTTGAGTCCACCTGGGGTGACCAGGGTGCTGGGAGGCCTGGGTAGCCAGGGTGAGAACGGCTGATTCAAGAAGATGAGAAGCCATGGGGATGAGTAGGGCAGCAGGCAGCACCTCAGTGTGAAGCTCAACACAGCAGGTCCATGCCCTCTTCAGGGTGTCCTGTTCCCCTGGCCACACCTTGGACCTTGGATGACAACTACTTAGTGACATTCCCTAATCAACAAGACATGGAGAAGAAAGGATGGAAACATCAGTAAGTGAACTAAATGAGGTCTCTCACTCATGCAGAAATATGAGAGGACACGAGAAAATGAGTCTTCAGGGGGAAGTGCCTATAGCTCAGATGCATTTGATCACATTAGAGCCAAAAACACCAAAGTTTCACCTTAAACCTGGAAGACCTCTCATTGGAAAGCTGCAGATGGAGAGGATAAGATTGGGTGGCTTTTGCTCACAGACCTGGGCCAACTTTGGTTGAAGTCTCAGGAGAGCCTACAATGACCATTTTTTTTCTTTTGGTAAATTCCATAAATGGACAATAATAGCAGGGGATCAACAATGGATTTAGTAGAAGCTCAAAAAAGTCACCACAAAAATACAGAAAGGGGTTAAAATCTTATCAGATTATGAAAAAAAGACAAACCAGTAAGGAACCTTTTGAAAATATCACCATGGCTCATGCAAAAAAGCAAATTCCAGAAAAGAATGGTAGGAGGTGAGCATAAGCTCTCCAGGGAGGTGAGCCACTGGAAAGTAATTACTCTGTAAGACCCTGTGAACAACCAGCAAATGAGCTCCAAAGACAATGGGAATGGAAGAGGACAGAGAATGAAAGTCATGGTCCAGCAAGAGAAATATTTCAAAGACCAAAACCTGTGATAACATCTCCAGGACGATCTGGTCATGAAACCCTTCCAGAGAGGTCCTCAAGCCCAAACTCACCGTTTGGGCCAAAGACAGACACTAGCAAGGTTCCCTGCCCCATCCTGTGCCACCTGCAATGACCTTCTCCCCTTTTAATGAGAGAGATGGGCTTAGAATGTAACTTGGGTTTGAAGGTGGGCGTCACTTCATGTCCAGGTGATTATAACTTGATTACAACTTAAGCGTACGTGAAATACATTCACATATTTTGTTTCGTGTAATTAAAACAAACCTGAACAAGCACACCAATAACATCGCCTGGTGATTCTCACTTAGGAAATGGACCCACTGGTTACATCAAAAGTACTCTGACTTGGAGAGTCTGGAGGAATGACACTTGCCCGGCTGGGTGGCTGTTGAAGAAGGTACTTGACCTTTACCTCATTTGACCTCACAAGCTGTACAACTGTGGCCAAGCTCTGAGAAGTCATCCTGCCCCAAGTCCCTCCTGGTAGCAAGGTGCAATGAGGAGTAAAACTCACCCAGAGCCCCCAGTGCTGCCCAGGGTCTTTGCATGGAGATCAGTAGAGACCCCCCAGCACATCAGTGGAGTCAGTTCTTTTATTATCATCCTTCTGGGGAGGAGAATAAAGGCACAACGAGGTTAGTTAAACTTGCCCAAGGGCACACAGCCAGCGGGTGGCCCAGCCAGCCTTTGAAGTCAGCATCTGATGAGCAGCATCTGGAAAATGCTGGTTCTTCAGACACCTTGCCCTGCCAGCTCTCTGCCCCACTCTCAGACTGTCCCTGGGCTCACGGCTCAGAGAAGGAGGAGGAGGAGAAGGCTGAGGTCTGAGAGCTCAGAAATGGACCCAGCAGGCCCAGCAGGGGCTGCACCCAAAATCCAGGTTTCTCTGGGTCCAGGCCCTTTCCTGGCGGACATGAAGGCTAAGGCCAGGGTGGCAGCAGAGGGGAGTCCTGCTGGGCAGAAGTTTCCAGGGGAAGCCAGAAGGTGCAGAATTTCCCCAGGGTCAGCCAAACCCAGGTGGGAGGCAGCATCTGGGGTCCCATGGCCTCCCTCAGCATGGGAGTCTGAACCTGAGGCCCCAGGAGGGGCATGGATCCCCCTTCTGGGAGGAGGGAGCCAGCCATGCAGCCACCTTCAGCTGCCTCAGCATCCAAACTGGTTCAGCACCTGTGAATTGGCAAAAGGAGAGTGTGAAAGGCCCGAGGGCTTCCGTGATCCCTACCGAGTCTCTGCTGGTTCCATCCATGGGTCTTTCCCTGCCTTCCTCATTTTCTGTCAAAATGAGAGGCTAAGATGGACAGGGCAGGTAGTGGAGAGAGCAGATCTCAGGACCAGCCCTGTGTTCCCTCCTCTCCCAGGCAGAGTGGCCAGAGTCACTTGCTCAGGCAGGAGTCACCTGGGTCCAGTGTCTGGGACACCCCTCTCTGACGGTCCCTCTTGGAGTCTGACCACTTGATGCATGCAACACCATTGAGCACCAGCCAGAGCAGAATCAGCAAGAACAAGGTCAGTCTGAGGCCTGCCTGCTGACTGTCACCTTTGCAAATCCTTCCCTGTTTCCTGAGCATTAGGTTTTTCAGACATATGAGGATTCTAAAAAATAATATCACAACCAGCAGGTGAACAAAAGTTTCATTTTGTTTCCATGACTCTGGTCCCCTAAGGGTCAGGAAAGCAGTGACCATATTCCCGTTTTCTAAACTACAGGGCCCAGGCCTAGGTGGGTGGTGGGGAGGCTTGCATCCTATGGCCACCTGGGATGGCAGAAATCAGGTATTTCATGTGGGGAAATGGGTCCCTAGATGGCAGGAGTGGCCTTTCAGCAGATGTGGAGTTGCACCTCTGTCCCAGTCTATGCAGATCTGAGAGGTGCTGGGGGAGGGCACTGGTCCCCTGTCCTCATCCCAGGGGAACACTTCAGCCACTCCAGTGGCCTTCTTCTGCTCTTGGGCTGCAGGGAGGAGAGCAGAGGTGTGCCTGATTGTGGCCGCGTCTCGGTGTGTCTGCTATCGGCATGCACGTGTGCACGTTTCTGTGGTTTGTGGGCACAGGCTCAGCAAACCACCTCTTAGCTGAGTGCCCAGCTGACTCTTCTCATCAGCTCAGGAAACCATCCTTGTGGGCCCTTTAAGTTCTGTGGCCCTGGACTGTGCCTACCGTGCCCACTGTCCCAGGGCCCCGCCGGCCTGCCTGTGGCTGTGCTGCCTCCACTCACCTTCTGCCCCAAGACATTCCACACAGCATCTTTCCGCACAGAGGACAGAGGACAGTATCTCCATGTCCAGGGATGGCTCCCACATCACCGCTGAGAGACATGCGTCTGCCCTGCTCACAAGATGCTCTGTGCCTGCTTCCTTCCTTTACATCATCTGCTGACATGTGTGGGGTGCTTCCCAGGGCCTGGTAGTGCTCTAAGCCCATTCCATTGACTAACTCCAGATCCTCGACTCACTCCCACGTAGAAACACTGTCATCGCTCCCACTTTACAGATGAGGAAATGGAAGCACAGAGAGGTGATATGAATTCCCCAGGCCGGGGGTCTCTAATGGGGGAGCTGGTGTTGGAACCCAGCAGTCTAACCTAGAGCTGGTTCCCTTCCCCTCTGTGTGGACCATGGAAGTCATTCCAAGAGCCGGGCCAGCTCATTCAGGCCCTGTTTACCTCAGATAAGTTGGGTGGCTGGGATGAGGGGACAAAGGCATCTAGGCTGCAGATCTTGGCCCCAATGTCACCTTCATCTCCTTCCTGCATTTTCAGACCTAATTCTTAACCTAGAGATTCTGCAACCTGGCCTCTCTGGTCACTGGAGTTCCTGGAGTTGGAAAAACCAACTGGGTCTGTTTTTCTTTCAGTTGAAAGAAACGACCAAAGTGACAGTGTTTTCTATATTATGTGTCTTTCTCTGGCAAAATCAAACCGGAATCGGGTGTCTTGCTGACAGCCAAGAGAGGAGCAGGAAGCAGCCCTGGGTGACCTGCCTGAGGGTCCACCCATCCTCTTACCAGACTCCCGCGGGCTGCCGTGACGCAGTGTCTCCGGTTCTTAGGGAAGAGGCGATGTCCTCCTGGGCACCACACACCAGCCCTGGGGCCCTGAGGGTGTCCCTGCCCTGGGGCAGCCCCTACAGGAGGATGAGGCTTGGCTGCTCAGAACGGGACTGTCCTGAATGCATGTGATCCCCCGAGGGAGGGGCTGTTCCTGGCATTTAAATATGAGGAAACAGAAGAACAAAGAGGTGACATCACTTGCACAGGTTGACCTTGTGGTCATGACAGAACTCAGATGCGGTCCAGGTGTACTCAGGTCCCTGCAGCCCACTCTCCAAGGAGGAAAACAGGATGGACATTTAAGGCTGAATTTGCACTCAGCACCAGTGGTCCCGCCTCATTCAGGCCACGGCTCCTGTGGCACCTTTACCTGTGCCCACCAGGAGGAATCTGGTAAAACCAAAATCAAGGTTCAGACCGTGATCCCCAACAGCAACCATGGTGGGTGCTCTTCTCATTCCCCAGGGGCCAGGCAACCCCCTCTCGACCCCAACAGCTCAGATCCCAGGATCCTGTCCTAATCCCCGTACCCAGAACTCTTCCTCCCACTTCTTCCCAGGTCCCAGGCTGTCCCCAGCCTGCTCTGAAGGAGGCCTGTTCTCCTTCAGGTTACAGGAGAGAGTCCGGCCCTGGGAGACAGCCTGCTCTGGGAGGGGCACTCATCCTGTCCCATCCCTGCTGTGGGCTGTCACCTCTTACCAGGCAGATGGGGACTCTCCTTTCTGGAAGCTCCTCTGCCTGCCCACACACAGCCGAGTGTCTGCCCTTCTCTGGGCCCAGGGCATGCTCCCACTCTGTCCCTGCACTGCCTCACCTTCCACTGCCTCTCTGGCCACAGGAATTCCTCAACTACTCTCCTGACTGAGCCTAGACAAACAAATAGTCCTGACTCACTGAGGAGTCTGATGGAGGCCTTGTCACTTTAACTGATTCTGTCTCTAAGGAAGCAAATGCTGGATGATCCTGATTGGCTGAGCCGTGCGGCCCACATGACCAACTGAATTGCCAACTGCTGCCTGTCAGTGTTACCAAGCTGCCTGTCAGATGGATGGACTCTGGGATCCTGGAGGGGCTGACAGACAGACGGACATCAGGCAGGAGAGGGGGCCTGGATGGGGAATGCCTAGGGGTCATCCATAGCCTCTTTGGTCACTTTTCTTTCTTCTTCTCTTTTTTGTATTTTTACAGATTTATTGAGATATAATTCACATACCATATAATCATCCATTTAAAATGTACACTGGTTTTTAGTACATTCACAGAGTTGTGCATCCATCACAATATAATTTTCAAACTTCTTTACCACCCCAAAGAAAAACTGTACCCCTTAGCAGTCATTTCTATTCACCAAGATGCCCCCAGTCCTAAACAACTACTGTCTAGGTAATCTACTGTCTCTATAGATTTGCCAACTTGAACATTTCTTATAAATGAAATCATACATGTGGTCTCTTCTAGATTATCTTCTTTCATTTAGTATGTTTTCAAAGTTTGTTCTTATTGAATCGTGTATCAGAACTTCATTCCTTTATTGCTGAAAAACAGTCCATCTTATGTATAAACCACATTTTATTTATCCATAAATAAATGGATGGGCATTTGACTGTTTCCACCCTTTGTCTATTATGAACAAAGCTGCTATGAGCATTCATGTAAAGTTTATGCCTGGATGTAGGTTTTCATTTCTCTTGAGTATACGCTTAGAAGTGGAATTTCTCAGTCAAAGTGTAACTCTATGTTCAACATTTTGAGGAAACACCCAACAGTTTTATAAAGTGCCTGCACCATTTTAGATTCTCACCAGCAATCTACAAGCATTCCTTTTCCCCCTATCCTGACACTTTCTGTCTGTCTTTTTAGCTATAGCCATCTTAGTAGCGGTATCATTCATCTTAGTGGAGTGGAATCTTATTGTGCTCTCAATTTGCATTTCCCTAGTGACTAACGGTGTTGAGCATCTTTTCATGTGCTTATTGGCTATTGGAGAAATGTCTATCCAAATTTTTTACTCATATTTTAGTTGGGGTTTGGGGTTTTAAAGTCGAGTTGTAAGAGTCATTTATGTATTCTAGATAAATTCTCTTATCAGACATATAATTTGCAAATATTTACTCCCATTTTGTGAGCTGTCTTTTTCACTTTTCACTTTCTCGGTGGTGTCCCTTGAAGCACAAAATTTTTAATTTTGATGAAGTCCATTATTTTTTCTTTAGTCACTTGTGCTTTTAGCATCATAGCTAAGAAATCATAGCCTGATCCAAGGTCACAAAATTTTATTCCTATTTCTTCTTCTAAAAGTTTTATAGTTAAGTCTTTGATTCATTTTGAATTAATTCTTGTATATGGTATGAAAGAGGGGTACAAATTTATATTTTGCTGGTGGCTATCCGGTGGTCCCGGCACCATTTGTTGAAAAGACTATTGTAATAGCAGCCTCCCTATCCTGAACCTGAAGCATGATGGGCCCTTCTCTCCTCCCTCCCTGTCGCCGACCCGCGCACGGTTAAGGCAGGGGCCGCTCGCCTGTCCTCTCCCCACTTGGCCGCACCTGGCCCACCAGACTGGCCCGGCGCCTGCCGCCCACCCACTGAAACTCTGCTCTGGGATACCAGCTCCCAGGCCACTTCATGGGTCATGAACTGACCAGTGAAGCCAGGGGCAGGCTGATCCCAGGGAGCCCCTGTGTCAAGATGGTGATCCCAGTAACGCGCGCATCAACTGCCTCCACATGGCCACCACGGTTTCCACCGCTTGCGGGCCTTGCTCTACCGCAAGCTGGAGGACTATGTTGCTGGCAGCCTGGTACTTCTTCAGACCTGGCTGCTTTCTGGTGTCGCACCTTTCTACTCAGGGTGTAATAGCAGCGAGGCAGGTGTGAGCTATAGCAGCCCTGCTCAACCATTGGTCGGTGCCACAGTGGTCCCTCCCCCTCTTGTATATAAAAGGAGCCCAAATTCAGACTGAGGTAAGATGGTTCTTTGAGAGGCTAGTCGGCCATCTTCTTAGTCTGCTAAGCTTCCTGATTAAAAGCATTATTCCTGTTCCAACAGCTCATCTCCTGATTTATTGGCCTGTCCTGTGGTGAACAGAACAAGTTTGGGTGCAGTAACACTATCTGTTCCCTATTGAATTGTTTTGGCATCTTTCTCAAAAACAAATTCACCATAAATATAAAGGTTTACTTCTGGACTCTCAGTTCTGTTCCATTGATCTGTATGTCCAAATAGTAGTACCACACTGTTTTGATTACTGTAGCTTTACAATAAGTTTTGAAAGCAGGAAGTATGAGTCTTTCAACTTTGTTTTTCTTTCCCGAGGTTGTTTTAGCTGTTCTGGATCCCTTGAATTTTCACATGAATTTTAGGATCAGCTTGTCAACTTCTCTGAAGAATCCAGCTGGAGTTTTGATAGGTATTGTGTTGAACCTGTAGATCAATTTGGAGAGTTATATTAATCAGGGTTCACCAAAGAAACAGAATACTATATATATATATATATATATATATATATATATATATATATATATCAGCAAGAGAGAGAGATTTATTATAACGAATTGGATCACATGATTAGGAGGATGGTGAGTCCAAAATCTGCAGTCTGGGCCAGCAGACTTAAGACCAGGAGAGCCAATCTTCCGGTTCAGTTTGAAGGCCAAGAGCTGATGGTGTATTTCCAGTCTGAAGTCCAGCAGGCAGACTCAGGAAAGCTTTTGTGTCAGTTCCAGTTCAAAGTTTGGCAGGCTGGAGACCCAGGAGGACCAATGATGCAGGTGAAGTCTGAAGGCCATCTACTCGGCAATCTCTCCAGATTGGTCCCTGTGCCTGGGGGGCACTGCTGTGAAGAGGGAAGTCTCTCTTTACTGTGGGTCTGTGGCACCCAGTAGAGTGGAGAATTCCCACCTCCGTTCAGGGCCAAGACCCCATATTCTGAACTGAGAGACCTGGCCCTGCTGTCTGGGGTGGGCAGGGCCCTGCACCTGTGTGCACACAGGGAGAGAGCACGATGTGTCCATGCCCATGTGTCTCTGGAGGTACACACACATACACATGACACAGCTGATACCGCTGTCTGTTCATGTCCCTAGTGGCCATAGACCCCCACCACCCTCCTTTCTGAAAGCTCCATGGGGCTCTGTCTGACACACTGCCCATGATCATTAATGTGCCAGGAGGGGCAGGTGCTGGGTGTTCTGCTAACAAGCAGGTCCTCTGAAATCACAAACCCCAGAGATTCTCACAAGGCTTCAGGGTGGAGACCCCACAGAAGAGTCCCTCCCATGCTGACTGGCAGTACTGATGAGAAGCTCACTTCCTTGGGTCTCTGGACTGGAATTTAAGGTTAGAACCCTGCTGTAACCACATGGTTGTCATCCTGTCTGCACATGAGGCCCACCTGGGATTTCTCCCAAAGTCACTGCCACCAGGACCTCACTTCCCCAGCTCCAGTGATAATTGTTTTGTGGTGCTGAGTGAATATCAGGAGTTCTAAAGCCCCCCAGATTATTGCAATGAGCAGACATGGTTGAAACCTTCTGCTCCACTTGGCACCTCCCCCATCAGAACACCTGTTGCCACTATGGTCACCAAGTGTCCTGGTTTGCCTGGGGCTGTGGGACATTCCGATGATGTGGGCCTTCCAGGGCTAACACCAGCTCAGGCCTGGGCAAATCAGGATGGCTCATCACTCTAGTTGCGACACACAAATCCCAAGTCTCAGCCTCACCTTCCCCTGAACCAAGGCCTCATGCTTCCTCCTCCAGTCCAGCAATTTATCCTCATGGGCTCCTAACTGTAATCACAACACTCAAGCCCCCTTTTTTCTTGTAACTCACTTATAGCAATTCCATCAGCTTTCGTATAGACACAGGTCTCTAGGAAGCAGCTATACTCGAGGGCCACAGCTCCAGCCCTTTCCCCAAAGATCTCATCCCACAACCCACTCGCCTGCTACCACCTCCCCACTTGATGTCTCTCAAGAAGCCCAGCCTGGTTCCTTGCACCAAAGTCTAAGGATTCTTCCACCAATCCCCCCATGTATCCTTCTCAATCCCTTACTTCCTTATCAACCACACCCCAATTCCAAATCCCAAGCTCCATTTTTTCCCTAAATCCCCTATAGATGTCCCATCTCTAATCCCAGAGACTCCACTCAAATTGAAGGGATTTTTTCAGTTCATTTACCACATTTCCTGTAGTGACTTCCTTGATTCCCCCTGAAGGCCCACACACTGCTCTCTCACAGGTGCTTGTTTTTCCCTTCACTAGAGCCTGGTTTTCCCTCTCCATCCTTTCAGCTCTTTCACTCATCCCCACCACCCCCTGTACACATACGTGCTCAATGCCTACCATGCACTTAACCACTGCACTCAACCATGAGATACAGCCACAAACGGGGCCCACTGTGCCCTTTCACAGACCTTAAAAAGGCCTATATAGGGACTTCCCTGGAAGTCCAGTGGTTGAGACATTGCCTTACAATGCAGGGGTTGTGGGTTCGATCCCTGGTGGGGGAGCTAAGATCCCACATGCCTCTCGGCCAAAAAACCAAAACATAAAACAGAAGCAATATTGTAACAGATTCAATAAAGACTTAAAAAATGGTCCACATAAAAAAATTGAGGGCTTCCCTGGTGGCGTAGTGGTTGAGAGTCCGCCTGCCGATGCAGGGGACACGGGTTCGTGCCCCAATCCGGGAAGATCCCACGTGCCGCGGAGCGGCTGGGCCCGTGAGCCATGGCCGCTGAGCCTGCGCGTCCGGAGCCTGTGCTCCGCAACGGGAGAGGCCACAACAGTGAGAGACCCGCGTACCGCAAAAAAAAAAAAAAAGAAAAAATAATTGAAAAAAAAAGCATATATATATATATATATATATATATATATATATATATGTAATATGTACACACACACACACACACACACACACACACACACACTCTACACAACAGATATTTGAGAAGTTGAGTTTGAGATGCTCAATAAACGAAACGGAGATGGTCAGGAGCAGGCCACTGTTCAGGTCGTAGACTAGGGGAATATGCTGGGGAGTGGCCGGTGTAGAGATGGCAACTGAAGCCATGGCAGGGACATGCTTGTTGGGTGGGAGAATAGAAATGGAGGAGAGGAGAAAAACCAGGGCTGATCCTGGAGATATTCCCATATAAATTCATGTAAAAGAGAGTTAGTTGTGCCCTCCCAGAACCTCTGATGTCCTGTTTATTAGTCTTGGTCAGTGTGTCTCCTGCCAGGGACTAAGGGGGCTTAGCTTAATGGATCACTCCTCCTCCATCCTCTGAAGGATCATTCTTGAATCCTCCTTTCTGCCAGACCAGGGAGTTGTGCCAGCCACCTCCCCCAATGTCTAAGGCAAAGGTCTGTGGCAAAGGCCTGCCTGGGGTGATGGGGAAAAAAGTCTGGAGACAGGACAGACTATGCAATTCACAATCCACAGCACCCCAGGGTCATGTGGAAGCTAGATTTCACCACACCCACAAGCAGGGAACCCCACCTGCTCACTCCTTTACAGTTTCTCCTGGGAGCCCCCAGTGAGGCACATGCTCATAAGTCCTGCACCCAGGCTCTGCTTCCAGGATCCTAAACAAAGACATTGAGGGAATAGAATCCAGTGGTGGAAAAGCCATGTGTTAAGCTGGAGCTTTGGGAATGTGGTGCTGCTGAGGTCTAGGGCAAAGAGGGATCAAGAAGGACAGAGTAGCAGACCCAGGGGTCCTGTCCACAGGTGAAGGGTCAAACGAGGATGGGAGACCTGGTAACGATGGGGATACCAGGTTTGGGATGGAGTGGTGGGTTGTGAGATCAGATAGGATTGGGCTAAAACTGTTCAAAATGTGTCGTTGTCATCTCAAGAAATTTGCCTGTGAATGGAAGAGGGAATGAAAAGTGGGTAGAGAGGGATGAAAAAAATCAGATGACCAAAAACTATCAATCCATGGCCAGAAAAGAGTTCTAAACAGAGAACGCAGCCCATATGAGACAGAGGGAAATAGAACACTTTCCAGGTTATTATGCAGACTCCTTTTTGATGTTGGGTCTCTTCACAAGCATCCATGTTAATTTTAAGGTTGTACATATTTTAGTGTTTTTATCTTAATAATTCTGATTTATTTTTTATGTATTTATTCAATCACTTAACAAGTATTTACTGAGCACCGACTATGTGTGCCTTACACTCTTCTAGACCCAAAGAACAACTTTGAAAAGGCAGAGGAAACCTCTGTCTCCTGGAACTTACATTTTAAGAGGGAGGGGAAAACAACAATAAGTATATGTAGAGAGTGATATTGGGTGGTGAAAATTGCTGTGACTAAAAACATTTTTTTTAAATAAATAAATTTATTTATTTAGGCTGCATTGGGTCTTTGTTGCTGTATGTGGGCTTTCTCTGGTTGCGGTAAGCGGGAGCTACTCTTTGTTGCGGTGCACAGGCTTCTCATTGCGGTAGCTTCTCTTGTTGCGGAGCATGGGCTCTAGACACGCAGGCTTCAGTAGCTGTGGCACGCTGGCTCAGTAGTTGTGCCCTGCAGGCTCTAGAGTGCAA
Organism: Stenella coeruleoalba; assembly: GCF_951394435.1. Taxonomy (NCBI): domain Eukaryota; kingdom Metazoa; phylum Chordata; class Mammalia; order Artiodactyla; family Delphinidae; genus Stenella; species Stenella coeruleoalba. The sequence goes on from NC_137161.1 coordinate 32,503,030, forward strand.
GCTCAGTAGTTGTGGTGCATGGGCTTATTTGCTCCACAGCATGTGGGATCTTCCTGGACCAGGTCTCAAACCCGTGTCTCCTGCATTGGCAAGCAGATTCTTAAACACTGGCCACCAGGGAAGCCCTGACTAAAAACATTTTGATGGAGGAGGAAGGGGAGACTTATTCTTGTGAACAGCCTTACAGTTACCTGTCACTATCAGCTGGATGAAAGTGAAGGATTAATAGTAACGCAAAAATTAATGTATTTGCTGGGAAGTAGAATAGAGGGAACTCATTCTCTGGAAAAGAGTTTGGAAAAGAGTTTATCCATTGGCTTTATCCAATGAAGCTGAATGTGAACTTTGGCCCTGCAATTCCACTACTAGATAAAACTTTGCGTGTGTGTCCCAGAAGACAGGTAAATCTTGTTCAAAGAAGCAAAACTGAAAACAGTCCAAGTGTACATTAACAGAAGAATGGAGAAATAAATTGTGGTGAAGACATTGCACTGGAATACTTCACAGATGCAAAAATATACAAGGCAATCAGTTGAGAACCATAAAATTCCAGATAGTGGTTTCCAAGATTGTGACTCATGGAGGGTGCATGGGGCCTGCAGAATTAACACAGGGTCTGTTTCCAGAGCTGAGGGATAGCTACATTGGGAAAGCTTCGGTAATTAGTTCCCTTTCTGTTTGTTTTTTCATGTTAGCTACTGCATCTTATGTCTTCAAATAGAGAAAAACAACCACACACAAAAACCTTGGCTTCTAGTAATTTATGAGAACCTAGGCCACAGCACTCAATCCTCCTTTGGATGAACTTCCTGCTAAAAACCAATCTGGGAAAAAAACCTCATTCAAAAATAAGTAAAAAGAAGCTGGGGAGAAATATCAAGAAACTACAAAAAGAAGTGGAAAGAAAAGGCAAAGCAAGGCTTACTGAAACACTCACCACAAAAACACTGCTTTAGAGCAAAGATACTATGACCCAAAATGTTGGAACAAATGGCAGTATAGCAATTGTGAGATCTAAGTGCTCACACACAGCAGACTGGAGACAGCAGGAGTCCTTGAGCTAGAGCTGACCATGCTGGGGTGTGCGGAGAGGGAGGGAATATAAGAGAGTATCTTTGTGGCTCAGCTCAAACAGGAGAAAATGGCTTTCTAAGGGGGCAGGAAATGGGGACAGTCCAGGGGAGGAAGTGGCTATTTCCTTAAATAAAACCTTTTAGAGGTTATTTGTTCAATCTATGCTGAATGAATAAGTTTGATGTAAAAAATAGAAAATAATAGAAAGGAACCTCTGGGAATTCCCTGGCAGTCCAGTGGTTGGGAGTCTGCACTTTCACTGCCAAGGGCTCAGTTTCAGTCCCTAGTGGGGAATTAAGATCCCACAAGCTGGATGGCATGGTCCAAAAAAAAGAAGAAAGAAAGGAACCTATTTCCTGGCCATTACCCAGTGATGACTCACAGATGGTGTTCCCTGCAGGAGGAGTCTCAGACTTCTGTTCACACAGCCAGAGCACCCACCACCCCACCTTCCTGGTCGCTTCCAAGACAACCCCATCAAGCACCAAGGTCTTCCAAAGACAGAGCACACCCCCCCCCCCACCTCTCCCAGTGTATCTTCCTCAGGCTAGTTCTAGTGCTGGCCACCAAGGACCCAGGAACATATGGGCTCCTTCAGTCAAACCTCACCCATGTTCCCCAAAGCTGCTGAGACCCTGATTTCCTGTGTTCCCTGTCACTGCCACCCTGATACTCGGGTCCAATATCTCAAGTCCTCAAGGCTTGGCACTCTCCTGGAGGATCCATTTCTCTGTGTTCCTGCTCATCACATCTGTACATATGGGCTATAAACCTGTGACGATATTATACTCTTTGCACCTCAGTTATTTTTTTCTTGTGCAAATTTGGGATGTGTAGTCAATTTCACTCTGGACAGATGGGGGTGGGATGGGGTAAGATGGAAACAAGAGCTAGAAAAAGGGAAGCTCTGTTGCTGGATTGGTACCTCTGAGAATGGGAGTTGGGCTGGGGCAGGTTGGAAGGCAGTTCCCAGAATAAAGTAACTGGGGTAGGGGCAGTGATGTCATGAAGGTCCCATTGTGACACCTACCCACACACCAGGAGGGGAGCTAGGATTGGCCAGGAGGGCATAGAAGGGAATGAAAGACATTTGCCCAGCTATCAAACTAGAAATTCATAACAAATAACAAGAAAATCTCCAAAGTACTTGGAAACTAAACCATACATTCTAAATAATCCATGGATCAAAAAGGAAGTCTCAAGGAAAAAAATTTTAAATAGAGTGAAATAATAAAAATGGTAACACAACATATCAAAATTTATGGAGCACAGTTAAAGTTGTGCTAAGAGGGGAATTTATAGCACTAAATGCTTACATTAGAGAAAAGAAAATATCTCAAATCATTTACCTAATCACTCCCTCAAGAACCTGGGAAAAAGCTAGCACAAGGAAGGAAATAATAAAAAACAGAAATCAATGAAATTGCAAACATAAAAATAGAGAAGATCAATGGAGCAAAAAGTTTGCTCTTTGACAAGGTTGGTAAAATTGACAGACCTCTAGCAAGAGTGACAAAGGGAAACAAAGACTACTAATATCTCTCTGATAATAGTTCTTAGAGATTATAATACATAAAAATCTAATACTGCAGTAAAACAGAGGATATCACTGTTACCAAGCTTGTTCTGCTCACCGCATGACAGGCCAATAAATTGGGAGACGAGTTGTTGTGGCAAGGAATAACAACTTTAATCAGAAAGCTAGCAGACCAAGAAGATGGCAGACTAGTGTCTCAAAAAAACCATCTTCCCTCAGTCCAAATTTGGGCTCCTTTTGTATAGAGGAAGGGGAGGAGGAGGGGCCCACTGTGATTCCAACCAATGGCTGAGCAGGACTGTTAATAGTTACTCACTAACAGCTGCTCCCTAATGGTAGCTCACTAATGGTCACTCACTTGGGGGAGGGGTCCACTGCAACCCCAACCACTGGCTGAGGGGAACTGCTACTGGCTGCTTACTAACAACCATGCAACTGTCCCGCCCCTATTACAATTCCCCACTGTCAATGTCCATTTCACAATCTTGTGGGGAAAGGGGTGATGATCTTTCTGGCTACTTCCTGCTGAGCAGGGGTGAGGAGGGGGTGATTGTGAAATGGAATTGACCAACTTTGTGTTGGGAATATTCCTTAAAATTTTTAAGGAATTTTAAAGAATATAATTTTTAAGGAATTTTAAAGAATATAATTCTTTCTTTATCTACAACTATTTGAACCTGATGAAGTTCCTTCTACAATGAAATTTTTATCTCAATACTTATCCTTTTTGAAGAGCAACCTTAACCCTTCTAAGAGTTCACAAACCCATTGCTGTCTAGGCCTCTCAGTGTAATAGAGCAGGGTAGTGAGCAGCCCTTAGCACGTGGCCATCACTGGGTGCCATTACTGGGCAACCCATTACAATGTCTGCCCAAGAGGGACGTTGAGTGACAAAGATAGAAGTGAAAAGTTCAGTCATGCAGAGGGGGTCCTCTTGGTAAGTAGGTTTATGATTTTTACAATTAAACCAATCTGAAATTGAGAATGGCTTGTACACCCATAGAAACCCAGCTGGTTGGCCATCTGCATTAAGACCTCTTACAGGATATTGGCGCAAGGGAAATTGCCCTGCTCTGGAAGTGGGTCCCAGTCCAAATTGGGTGTCCTGTCAGGTCTTAGATGGTGACACCAAACCAGGCCCCTGTGCCCTGGAGGTTAACACAGAAACTTCTAATTGAGCCCCATAAGTAGGGGAAACAGGAGATGGTGAAAGGAGTGAGTATATTGGTGGCATGAGGGCAGTTGGAACAACTGCCAATGCAGCGTGCTCAGCCAGTGGGAGAGCTGGGTTTGCTGCAGGGGGGTTTAAGTTTTGAAATAACATGTCCTCAGTCTCATTTTCTCCCTCTCCCTCTTGCAGAACAGGTTTTCCCTTTAGACTGCTGTACCATAAGACAACAGCCATCTGACTTCTTTTCCTCCTGATGCAATAACATAAATGCTTCTACATATTGGAATCTCATTTTAACCTGCTCTTTCATAAAACAATTCTAATTTCAAGATCGTATAATAATTAGGTGAGCCATTCAAGGTCCATCGCTCTCCTGATCCTAACATATATTTGGACCACACACTATTACAATAGAATATCATCTCTTTCTTAGTCACAGGCCCACAGCAATATTTTGTCCACTTGTTTAAGATATGTCCCAAAGGCCTTTCCTTAGGGACATATGGAGTATTTCCCAAATTTATAAGTTCAAAAACAGCAAAACACAAAAAGCACAAGCAAATTCTAGTACAAAAAGCACAGATCCCATCATGAATGAATACAAAACAAAAGCAAATAAACCAGTTCACAAATCAGGTAGAGTCCAACAACGATTCCCCTCTCCAACAGTGTACCCCAATCAAATGCAAAACGAATTGGCTTTTCTCCTAAAGAAAAAGCGAATACCCTAATATATGGAGCCCATTGGCTCCCAAATGTTGATTCCTTGCTCCAACTGCCAAGCGCTGGGGCAGCAGGTGTCACTTCAGGGAATTTTGAAGGGAAAAGCCTCAGGACAAGTGGTCCAGGCAGCTGCTAGGGCCTCACCCCAAAATTCTCCAACCAGGGCAATTGGCCCCAAGAAGCAAGGCTCCTGGCTGTCTTTGCCAAAATTGTTACCAAGCCCAGCCTCACTCTTCTCGCTGCATGACAGCCCAGTAAATTGGCAGACAAGTTGTTGGGGCAAGGAATAATGACTTTAACCAGAAACTTAGCAGATGGAGAAGATGGCAGACTAGTGTCTCAAAAAAACCATCTGTGATAAGGGCAGATCAGGCACAACTTGTAACATCCCCACTCAGCCATTGGTCAGTGTCACAGTGGACCCCTCCCCCAAGTGAGCAACTGTCAACAAGCAATGATTAGTGGTCCTACTAAGCCATTGGTTAGCACTGCAGTGGGTCCCTTCCACTCCCCCTCCTCTGTATAAAAGAAGCCTGAATTCAGACTCGGACAAGATGGTTTGGGGGACAAGAGTGAGCTTGGGCTCAGTAACACATCTTCCCTTCGTCCAAATTCAGCCTCCTTTTATACAGAGGAAGGGGAGGGGAAGGGGCCCACTGTGATTCCAACCAATGGCTGAGAAGGACTGCTAACGTTTGCTCACTAACAGTTGCTCCCTAACGGTTGCTAGCTTGGGGGAGGGGTCCACTGTGACGCTGACAATGGCTTAGCAGTACCACTACTGGTCACTCACTAACAGCCATGCACCTACCCTGCCCCTATTACATCACTACAGACCATGCAGACATCAAAAGATAATAATGGAATACTATAAGCAACTCTACACACATAAATTTAACAACTATTACTACAAAAGCACAAACTACCACAACTCACCCAATTGAAACAGATAATTTGAATAGCCACATAACTATTAAATGCATTGAATTTATAATTAACCTCCTGAAAAAGAAATCTCCAACCCAGATGGTTTCACTGGAGAATTCTAGCAAACATTTAAAGAAGAATTAAATTTAACTCTACAAAGTCTCTTCCAAAATAGAATAAGAGGGGTGAACATTTCCTAACTCATTATAGGAAGCCAGTATCACCCTCATACCAAAGCCAGATAAAGACTGTACAAAAAAAAAAAAAGAAAGAAAGAAAAAAGAAAAAAGAAAAGGAAAGGAAAACTATGGGCCAATAGTCCTCCTGAATATAGATGCAAAAATTCTTAACAAAATATTGACTAATAGAATTCAGCAAAATATAGGGAGAATTATATATCATGAACAAGTAGGGCTGGTTCCAGGAATGCAAGACTGATTCAATATTTGAAAATCAATTATACAATGTAATCCACCATATCAGCAGGCCAAAAAAAAAAAAAAATCACATAACTATATCAGAAATTTCCTAGCAAAATAAATGGGTCCTCTTTGTGGATGACATGATGTTATACCTAGAAATTTCCAAATAATCTAAAAAAACAAAAATAAAGAAAATCCTAGAACTAATAAGTGAGTTCAGCATACAAGATCAACCTATGCTATCAACAAATATGTGAGCACTAAATTTGAAAATACAATACCATTTACAATTACTTAAAAAGATATACTTACATGCAAATGTAACATAACTTGTACAAAACTTACATGCTGAAAACTACAAAACACAGATGAAAGAAATCTAAAGAGGTCTAAATAAATGGAGGAACATACTATGTTCATGGATTGAAGACCCAATATGGAAAAGAGATTGATTATACCAAAATTGGTATACAGGTTTAGCAAATCATATAAAAATCTCAGCAGGACTTTTTTGTAGATTTAGAAAATATTATTGAAAAATTTATAAGGAAAGGCAAAGGAACTATGATAGTTAAAACAATTTGAAAAATAAGAATAAAGGGGAGAAATCAGTCTGATTTCAAGGCTTATTATATAGCTATAATTAAGACTGTGTTGTATTGGCAGAGGAATAAAGATATAGATCAAAGGAACAGAATAGAAAACCCAGAAATAGCCCCACACAAGTATAGTGAATGAATTTTTGACAAAGGTGCAAAAGCAATTCAATAGAGGAAAGACAGCCTTTTTCAAGAAAGGGTGGTAGAACAACTGGGCATCCATAGGCAAAGAATAAACCTTGACCAAATGCTCACACCTTATACAAAAATTAACTTGAAATGGATCATGAACTTTAATGTAAAATGCAAAACTATAAACCTTTCAGGAAGAAAAACAACACAAGAGAAAATGTTTATGATCTAGGGCTAGAAAAGAGTTGTTAAATTTTATACCGAAATCCTGATAAATAAAGGGCAAAATCATAAATTTAACTTCATCATAACTAAAAACTTTTCCTGTGCAAGAAATTCTTTAAAGAGGATGAGCATCTCTAGATAGGGAGAAAATATTTGCAAACTACATATCTGAAAAAAATGACATATCTAGATTATATAAAGAACACTTAAAACTCAATAGTTTGGGACTTCCCTGGTGGTGCAGTGGTTAATAATCCACCTGCCAGTGCAGGGGACACAGGTTTGAGCCCTAGTCTGGGATGATCCCACATGCCGTAGAGCAACTAAGCCCGTGTGCCATAACTACTGAAGCCCATGCACCTAGAGTCTGTGCTCTGCAACAAGAGAAGCCACCTCAATGACAAGCCCATGCACTGCAATGAAGAGTAGACGCCGCTCACTGCAACTAGAGAAAGCCCACATGCAGCATCGAAGACCCAACGCAGCCCCCCCCCCCCAGAAAAAAAACTCAATAGCTTGAAAAAAACCCAAACCAATTACAAAATGGGCAGAAGACACACTCACTGAAGGGGCTATACAGATGGCAACTTGACACATAAGAAGATGTTCAACATTATGAAACATTAGGGAAATGCAAGTTAGGACCACAGTGAGATATCACTATATAGTTATCAGAATAGCTAAAATAAAAAATAGTGACAGGAAGAGATCAAGATGGTGCAGTAGGAGGAGGCTGAGCTCACCTATCCATGAACACATCAAGAATACCTCTACATGTGGAACAATTCTCACTGAAAACAAACTGGAGACTGGCAGAAAGACTTCTATAACCAAGGCTCCCACACAGAGTTGGGTAGGAAGGGAGAAGTGATCAGCCAGGACCTGAGTCCCTAGCAGCAGACACAGAAGAGGAGGGGGACTACACAGGCTTGATAATCCTCCCTAGGGAGTCAGTATTTAGAACCACATACTGGGAAACCCAGTCCTGGGGTCCAACACACAGAAGACAAGTCCTCTTCACTGGTTTGAAAACCAGTGGGACTTAGAGGAGGGCTGTAAGAAACCTAGACTTTTCTCATGAAGTTCATGCACCTACTTGCTTACTCCCAAGAAACAGATGAAACTGCCCAGGGCTCTAGCTGGTTTCCTGCCACCACCCCAGTGTGTCCCCAGCCCATGATGAGCATCCTCTCAAGGCACTCTGGCTCCAGCACAGCTCCCTGCTAGGGTGGCTGCCATTGCTGAGGAGAGTACACAGTTCAAGGGGACAAAGCAGGGACTGCATCTGAATGGAGCAAGGGACCATTGCTGGTGCTCACAGAGGTGGTGGAAAGGGAGCTGTCCCAAGTTCTGACTAGAATTCTGGGACCATCCCAATGCACAGTGGGCACACACTCTTGCCCCTTTTGATCCAGCACTGCTCCCCCCTTGGGCAAAGGTGCTATTGCTGGAAGGGGGGGAAAGTGTACACTTAGAGGGAATGGAACTAGCTCAAACATGACCCTCAGGGCTTCTGCTCCAATACCTTGGAAACCACCCCTGCCCCCAATAGGGTGGTGATGCTGCTGAGCAAAGGAGAAGCCCTGGCTCCCACCTGGCTCTGGCTCTAGCTCCTCCTTCTCTAGCCCCACCTCTCACCAAGGTGATAGCTGCCAACACACCCTAGGAGAAGATGCAACCCATGCTCACTTCACATCAAGCTCTCCCACCAAAGCCACTGGGCACTTGTAGACTACATAGAGACACTCCCACACAAAGACACCCCTTCAAGACCAAAACAGGTAACTGGTTCACCTAATTTTATAGAGACAGAGAAAGTTAAACAAAATGAGAAGACAGGGGTATTTGTTTCAAATGAAAGAACAAGGAAAAAAACTTGAAAAAACAACTGATGATACAGAGAGAAATAATTTACCAGATAAAGAGTTCAAAGTATTAGTGATAAGAATGCTAACTTAACTTGGGAAAAGAACAGATGAGCACAGTGGAAATTTTAACAAGGAACTAGAAAATATAAAAAGAACCAGTCAGAGCTGAAGAATACAATAACTTAGATGAAAAATACAGTAGAAAGAATTAACAGCAGACTAGGTGATACAGAATTCATAAGTGATCTGGAATATAGAATAGTGGAAATAATCTAATCAGAACAGCAAGAAGAAAAACAAATTTAAGAAATGAGAATAGTTTAAGGGACTTCTAGGACAAAATCAAGTGTACTAACATTCACATTATAGGGGGTCCCAGGAGATGAGAGAAAGGGGTCAAAAATCTATTTGATGAAATTATGACTGAAAATTTCCTGAACCTGAAGAAACAGATACCCAGGTACAGTAAGAACAGAGAGTCCAAAACAAGATGAAACTAAGAGACCCACACCAAGACATAACATAATTAAAATAGCAAAAGTTAAAGATAAAGAATTCTAAAGGCAACAAAAGAAAAACAAAGAGTCACATACAATGGAATTTCCATAAGGCTATCAGCTGATTTTTCTATAGAAAATCTGTAGCCAGAAAAGAGTGGCATGATATATTTTAAGTGCTGAAAGGGAAAATCATAAATCTAGGATACTCTATCCAGAAAGAATATAATTCAGAATTGAAAGGGAGATATCGAATTCCTCAGGCAAGCTAAAATAGTTTGTCAATATTAAACTGACCCTAAAAGAAGTGTTATAGGGGCTTCTCTAAGTGGAAAAGGCTACAAGAAGTAAGAATTTATAGGAAATGAAAAATCCCACTAGTAAAGGCAACTATATAGTAAAGGCTGTGGATCGACCACTTGAATAAGCTAGTACAAAGACTAAAAGATAAAAATTGTAAAATCAACTATAATTACAATAAACAGTTAAGGGATAAACATGAAGAAGTAAAATATGACATTAAAAACACAAAACATGAAGAAGGGGATTAAAAATGTAGATCTTTTAGAATGTGTTTGAACTTAAATGATTATCAGTTTAAAACAAGTAGATATAGTCAACATATATGCACCCCATGGTAACTACAAATCAAAAACCTACAATAGATACATAAAAACTAGAGGCAGAGGGACACAAGCATACCACTAAAGAAAGTCATCGAACTACATGGAAAAAATGAAAAGGAGAAGATCTACAAAAACAACCAGAAAACAAGTAGCAAAATGGCAATAAGTACATACCTATCAATAATCCCTTTAAATTTCAATGAACTAAATGCTCCAATCCAAAGACTTAGGGTGGCTGATCAAATTTAAAAGCACAAGACTGAGTACTGGCACAAAAATAGACACATAGATCAATGGAACAGAATAGAGAGCCCAGAAATAAACTCACACACTTACGGCCAATTAATCTATGACAATGGAAGCAAGAATATACAATGGAGAAAAGACAATCTCTTCAATAAGTGGTGCTGGAAAAACTGGGCAGCGACACGTAAAAGAATGAAATTAGAACATTCTCTAACACCATATACAAAAATAAACTCAAATAGATTAAACACCTAAATGTAAGATCAGAAACCATAAAATTCCTAGAAGAAAACATAGGCAGAACATTCTTTGACATAAATAATAGCAATATATTTTTGGATCTGCCTCCTAAAGCAAGGGAAACAAAAGCAAAAATAAACAAATTGGACCTAATTAGAGTTAAAAGTTTTGCACAGCAAAGGAAATCATTGACAAAACAAAAAGACAACCTACAAAATGGAAGAAAATATTTGCTAATGATATGACCAATAAAGGGTTAATATCCAAAGTATACAAACAGCTCATATAATTCAACAACAAAAAACAAACAACCCAATTTTAAAATGATCAGAAGACCTGAATAGACATTTTTCCAAGGAAGATACACATATGGCCAACAGACACATGAAATGATGCTCAACATCGCTAATCATTAGAGAAATGAAAATCAAAACCACAAGCTATCACCTCACACCTGTCAGAATTGCTACCATCAAAAAGAACACAAATAACAAATGTTGTCAAGAATGTGTTAAAAAGGGAACCCTTGTACACTGTTGGTGGGAATGTTCATTGGTGCAGTCACTGTGGAAACAGTATGGAGTTTCCTCAAAACACTAAAAATAGAAGTACAATATGACCCAGAAATTCCACTCCTGGGAACATATTAGAAAAAAACAAAAATGCTAATTTGAAAAGATACATGCACACCAGTGTTCATAACAGCATTATTTACAATTGTCAAGATATAAAAACAATCCAAGTGTCCATCAACAAATTATATGGATAAAGATATACACACACACACACACACACACACACACACACACACACTAAATGGAATACTACTCAGTCATAAAAAATAATGAAACTTTGCCATTTGTAACATGGATGGACTTAGAGGGTATTATGCTAAATGAAATAAATTGGAGAAAGACAAATACTATATGATATCACTTATATGTGGAATCTAAAAAATAAAGCAAACTAGTGAATACAAAAATGAAGTAGACTCACAAATGTAGAGAAAAAACTAGAGGTTACCAGTGGGAGAGGGAAGAGGGTAGGGGAAGACAGAGGTAGGGAATTAAGAGGTACAAAATATTATGTAAAAAATAAGCTACAGGGATATACTGTACAACGTAGGAAATACAGCCAATATTTTATAATAACTATAAATGGAGTATAACCTTTAAAAATTGTGAATTACTATGCTGTATACTTGTAACTTATATAATATTGTACATCAATTATATCTCAATAAAAAAAAGACCCATCTATATGCTGCTTACAAGAGACTCAGAGGTAAAGACACACACAGATTGAAAGTGAGGGGGATGGGAAAAAAATTTCATGCAAATAAAAATGACAAGAAAGCTAAGGTAGCAATACTCATATCAGACAAAATAGACTTTAAAATACAACAAAAGACAAAGAAGGACATTGTGTAATGATTGAAAGATCAATACAAGAAGAAGATATAACATTCATTAACATATTTGCACCTAATATAGGGACACCTAAATATACAAAGCAAATATTAATAGACATAAAGGGAGAAATTGACAATAATACAATAAAAATAGGGGACTTTAAAACCTCACTAACATCAATGGACAAACCATCCAGATAGAAATGAATAAGGAAAGAGTGGTCTTAAATAACACATCAGACCAGCTGAACTTAATAGATATCTACAGAACATTCCATCAAAAAGTGCAGAATACACATTCTTTTCAAATTCACATGGAATGTTCTCCAGGATAGATCACATGCTAGGCCATAAAACAAGTCTCAATAAATTTAAAGGGATAGAAATTATATCAAGCAGTTTTTCCAACCACAAGGGTATGAAACTGGAAATCAATTACAAGAAGAAAAACGGGGAAAACACAAACATGTGGAGACTAAGCAACATGCTACTAAAACAGCAACAACAATGGGTCAATGAAGAAATCAGAAAATACCTCGAGACAAGTGAAAATAACAACACAACTTTCCAAAATCTATGGGATGCAGCAAAAGTAATTCTAAGAGGGAAGTTTATAGTGATACAGGCCTACCTCAAGAAACAAGTAAAATCTCAAATAAACAACCTAACCAACTATCTAAAGGAATTAGAAAAAGAAGAACAAAGTCCAAAATCAGCAAAAGGGAGAAAATTAGTAATATAGAGACCAAAAAAAAAAAAAAAAAAGAGAAAATATCAATGAAACAAAGAGCTGTTCTTTTGAAAAGATAGTTTTAGCAAGGCTCATTAAGAAAAAAAAAAGAGAGTACTTGCTTTGGCAACACATATACTAAAATTGGAATGATTTTCCATGTGCATTTGAAAAGAATGTGTATTCTGCTGTTTTGGATGGAATGTTCTGTACATATCTATTAAGTTCAACTGGTCTGATGTGTTATTTAAGACCATTTTGGCCCCTGCACAAGGATGACATGCAAATTCATGAAGCATTCCATATTTTAAAAAAGAAAGAAAAGAAAAAAAAGAGAGAGAGAACACAAATAAACAAAATAAGAAATGAAAGAAGAGAAATTATAACCAACATCACAGGGAAAGAAAAAATCATGGAAGAATACTACTACAATTATATACCAACAAATTGGACAACCTAGAAGAAATGGATAAACTTCTAGAAACATACACTCTTCCAAGACTGAATTGGAAGAAATAGACAATCTGAAGAGACCAATCATTAGTAGTGAAATTGAATTAGTAATAATTAAAAAAAAAAAAAAGCCTGCCAGCAAACAAAAGTCCAGGACTGAAAAGCTTCACAGGGAAAGTTTACCAAACATGTCGAGAAGAGCTAATGTCTATTCTTCTCAAACTATTCCAGAAAATACTGAAGAGGAGGGAACACTCCCAAATACATTCTATGAGGCCACCATTACCCTGATATGAAAATCAAAGACACTACAAAAAAAAAAAGGAAGCTATTGACCAATACCTCTGATAAATATAGATGCAAAAATCCTCAACAAAACATTAGGAAAACAAATTTGGCAATATATTAAAAGGATCATGCACCACAATCAAGTGGGATTTATTCCAGGGATGCAAGAATGGTTTGATATCTGCAGATCAATCAACGTGATCCATCACATTAATAAAAGGAAGGATAAACTCACATGATCGTCTCAACAGATGCATAAAAAGCATTTAAAAAATTCAACATCCATTCATGATAAAAGAAACTCTCATCAAAGTGGTTATAGAGAGAACATATCTCAACATAATGAAGATTATATATGACAAACCCAAGCTGACATCATACTCAATGTGAAAAGGTGAAAGCTTTTCCTTCAAAGTTAGAAACAAGACAAAGATACCCACTTTCACTACTTCTATTTAACATAGAGTTGGAATTCCTAGCCAGCAGTTAGACAAGAAGAAATAAAATGCACTCAAACTGGAAGGGAAGAAGTAAAACTGTCACTATTTGCAGATAACACAATAGAAAACCCTAAAGTCTGTAAACTAAAAACTATTAGAACTAATAAATGAATTCAGTAAAGCCATGGGATAAAAGATTAATATACAGAAATCTTTTGCTTTGTTATGCACTAGTAATGAGCTATCAGAAACAGAAAGCAAGAAAACAATTTCATTTAAAATCACAACAAAAAGAATAAAATACCTAGGAACAAACTTAACAAGAGAGGTGAAAAACCTATACTCTGAAAACTATAAAACATTGATGAAGGAAATTGAAGATGATACAAAAAAATGGAAAGATATCTCGTGTTCATGGACTGGAACAATTAATAGTGTTAAAATGACCATACTTCCCAAAGAAATCTACAGATTTAATGTAATCCTTATCAAAATACCCATGACATTTTTCACAGAACTAAAATAAATAATCCTAAAATTTATATGGAACAACAAGAGACCCCAAATAGCCAAAGCAAACTTGAGAAAAAAGAACAAAGCTGGAGGTTCATACTCCCTGACTTCAGACTTTACTACAAAGCTACGGTACCCAAAAGAAATGAGAACTTATGTTCACAGATGTTGATAGCAACTTCATTCATAATAGCCCCAACCTAATAGCGCAATCCAGATGTCCTTCAGTGGGTGAATGTCCAGAGAAGTTTGAGGGCAGATACTGCAGAAGTTTAGACTTGGATTGTTTGTGACTTTCCAGAGTTAGGGTGTGTGCTGGGAGGCTGGGAAAGAACAATGATGACACACTAGCAGAACTGAATACTTCAGTCTATAATTGGTAAATATTGAACTACATCTCTAAGGCCTTAGGTTTCCCAGATCTGCTTCAGTCCAAAGCACTTAGGAAACAGAGACTCAATAGGGCAGCCTCCTAGGCCTACGGAGGGACATGTGGTTTTCCTTCTTTGGAAGAGATGTGTCTTGTCATCTGTACTCCTAAATTTAGAAAAACCTGTGAATAACTTCATGGGAAAAGTGGCCCACTTTTTGGAACACAATTTTTGTGTGGGGATTTATGGGTGTTAATGTAAGAGGTATGTGTATGTAGTATGCAGTATGCAATGCTCAGAAAGATTAGACCTCACCAAGTGAGCTAACAGCGCCAGAACACATCAGAGAAATGTTCCTCAAAAGACCACTAGATGGCAGCACATGCACACAGCAGTTAATGCTCCTTCACCCAGAGAACTTTGCAATTAAACTGTCCTCCGGTAATACCCCTGCCACCCTGGAAAATCCTGCCCTTGAATAGACATTTCTCCAAAGAAGATATACAGATTGCCAACAAACACATGAAAGTATGCTCAACATCACTAATCATTAGAGAAATGCAAATCAAAATTACAATGAATTATCACCTCACATCAGTTAAAATGGGCAACATCAGAAAATCTACAAACAAATGCTGGAGAGGGTGTGGAGAAAAGAGAACCCTCTTGCACTGTTGGTGGGAATGTAAATTGATACAGTCACTATGGAGATTCCTTAAAAAACTAAAAATAGAATTAACATACGACACAGCAATCCCACAACTGGGCATATACCCTGAGAAAACCATAATTCAAAAAGAGTCATGTACCAAAATGTTCATTGCAGCTCTATTTACAATAGCCAGGAGATGGAAACAACCTAAGTGCCCATCATCAGATGAATGGATAAAGAAGATGTGGCACATATATACAATGGAATATTACTCAGCCATAAAAAGAAACGAAATTGAGTTATTTGTAGTGAGGTGGATGGACTTAGAGTCTGTCATGCAGAGTGAAGTAAGTCAGAAAGAGAAAATCAAATACTGTATGCTAACATGTACATATGGAATCTAAAAAAAAAAAAAGGTTCTGAAGAACCTAGGGGCAGGACAGGAATAAAGATGCAAATGCAGAGAATGGACTTGAGGACAAGGGGAGTGGGAAGGGTAAGCAGGAATGAAGTGAGAGAGTAGTATTGACATATATATACTACCAAATGTAAAATAGCTAGTGGGAAGCAGCTCCATAACACAGGGAGATCAGCTCGGTGCTTTGTGACCACCTAGAGGGGTGGGATAGGGAGGGTGGGAGGGAGATGCAAGAAGGAGGGGATATAGGGATATATGTATACATTATAGCTGATTCACTTTGTTATACAGCAGAAACTAATACAACATTGTAAAGCACTTATATTCCAATAAAGATGTTAAAAAAAAAGGTTTATGATGAAGTATATTTTTATGATAATGTGTTGCAAACATGAAGAATTTCACAGGCTCTGTACGCGCAGGCCCAGCGGCCATGGCCCACGGGCCCAGCCGCTCCGCAGCACGCGGGATCCTCCCGGACCGGGGCACGAACCCGCATCCCCTGCATCAGCAGGTAGACTCCCAACCACTGCGCCACCAGGGAAGCCCACAAACATGAAGAATTTTGAGGTAGGAACATAGATTCAAAGGATGACAAGAGATCGTGTAGTTAGAATTCTTCACCTTTTGGCGAAAAGTATCTTTCTTGCACCTGAAGCCAGAAAGTAATTATACCAGATAAAAGGTTTTTTTTTTTTTTTTGAAGTATAGTTGATTACAGTTTTGTGTTAGTTTCAGATGTACAGCACAGTGATTCAGTTATACACACATATATATGTATCTATTATTTTTCAGATTATTTTCCCTTATAGGTTATTATAAAATATTGAGCATAGTTCCCTGTGCTATACAGTAGGTCCTTGTTGGTTATCTACTTTATATATAGGAGTGTATATATGTTAATCCCAAATTCCTAGTTTATCCCTTCCTGTCCCCTTTCTCTCTTGGTAATCATAAGTTTGTCTTCTATGTCTCTGGGTCTATTTCTGTTTTGTAAATAAGTTCATTTGTATCTTTTTTTTTTGATTCCACATATAAGTGATATCATATGATGTTTGTCTTTCTCTGACTTACTTCACTTAGTATAATAATCTCTAGGTCCATCCATGTTGCTGCAAATGGAATTATTTCATTGTTTTTTATGGCTGAGTAATATTCCATTTTATATATATATATATATATATATATATATATATATATATATATATATATATATGCCACATCTTCTTTATCCATTCATCTGAGATGGACATTTAGGTCACTTCCACATCTTGGCTATTGTAAATAGTGCTGCAATGAACACAGGGGTGCATATATCTTTTTGAATTAGAGTTTTGTCAGGATATATGCCCAGGAGTGGTAATGTTGGATCATATGTTAGTTCTATTTTTAGTATTTTTTAAGAAACTAAAAACTGTTCTCCATAGTGGCTATACCAATTTACATCCCACCAACAGTGTAGGAGGGTTCCCTTTGCTCCACACCATGTCCAGCATTTATTGTTTGTAGACACTTGGATGATGGCTATTCTGACCTATGTGAGGTGATACCTCATTGTAGTTTTGATTTACATTTCTCTAATAATTAGTGATGTTGAGCATTTTTTCATGTGCCTGTTGGCCATCTGTATGTCTTCTTTGGAAAAATGTTTATTAGATCTTCGGACCATTTAAGAGGATTTGTTCGATACAGGTATCCCTCTTGGGTTCATGGTTCGAGGCTGGCTGTGCCATACACTATCCCTGCATCTCATAATTGCTACTGTTCATTTATTGAGAATTTAGCTTGATGCTGGGCATGTGCATTATGCATTAAACTTTACTGCAGCTGTCTGGTGTAGCAATTGTTATCCTCATTTTACAGATGGGAAAACTAACTATTGGAGCCACTAAGAATCTTGGTAATGGAACAGAGCTAGTAAAGACTGAGGTGCACCCTTAATCCTATGAACTTCCCAACATTCCCCCAGTACTCCTCCAGGTGGTGCTCATGTCTAAGCTTTTACTGCTTCATGATGGCTGAAGTCTAGGACAAATACTCTAACTGAAGGTGTCTTCTTTCTCTTCCACCAAAAATATCTTGGCAATCCCTATCAAGATACCAATGGCATTTTTTGCAGAACTAGAACAAATAATTCTAAAATTTGCATGGAAATATGAAAGACCCCAAATAGCCAAAACAATCTGGAGAAAGGAGAACAAAGTTGGAGATATCACACTCTTGGATTTCAAACTATACCACAAAGCTACAGTAATCAAAACAGTATGATACTGGCACAAAAACAGACACATAGACCAATGGAACAGAATAAAGAGCCCATAAGTGAATCTGCACTTACATGGTAAATTGATTTATGACAGAAAAGTCAAAAATATACAGTGGGGAAAAGACAGCCTCTTCAATAAATGGTATTGGGAAAACTGGACAGCTACTTGTAAAAGAATCAAACTGGACTACTTTCTCACGTCATATACAAAAATAAACTCAAAATGGATTAAGGAGTTAAATGTAAGACCTGAAACCATAAAACTCCTTGAAGAAAACATAAGTAGTAATGCTTTCACAATGGTCTTAGCAAATTCTTTTTTTTGATATGTCTCCTCAGGCAAGGGAAACTAAAGCAAAAATAAACAAATGGGACTACATAAGACTGAAAAGCTTTTACATAGCAAAGGAAACTATCAACAAAACAAAAAGGCCACCTACTGAATGGGAGAGGATACTTGCAAATGATATATCTTATAAGGGGTTAATATCCAAAATATACAAAAGACTCATATAACTCAACATCAGAAAACCAAACAATCCAATTAAAAAATGGAAAAAATAAATAAATAAAATAAAAAATGGACAGAAGGGCTTCCCTGGTGGCGCAGTGGTTGAGAGTCCGCCTGCAGATTTGTGCCCCGGTCCAGGAAGACCCCACATGCCGTGAAGCGGCTGGGCCCGTGAGCCATGGCCGCTGAGCCTGTGCGTCTGGAGCCTGTGCTCCACAACGGGAGAGTCCACAACAGTTAGAGGCTCGCATACCGCAAAAAAAAAAAAAAAAATTGGACAGAAGATTTGAATACACATTTCTCCAAAGAAGATATGTAGATTGCCGATAGGCACATGAAAAAATGCTCAACATCACTAATCATCAGAGAAATGCAAATCAAAACCACAATGAGATATGATCTCACACCTGTTATAATGGCTATTATCAAACAGACAACAAATAACAAGTGTTGGTGATGATATGGAGGAAAGGTTACCTTCATGCACTGTTGGTGGGAATGTAAACTGGTGCAACTATTGTGGAAAACAGTATGGAACTTCTTAAAAAATTTAAAAATAGAACTACCATACAATCCAGCAATTCCACTCTGGGTATTTTTCTGAAGAAAATGAACACTAATTCAAAATAATATATGCACCCCTATTTTCATTGCAGTATTATTCACAATAGCCAAGATATAGAAACAACTTAAGTGTCCATCAATAAATGAATGAATAAATCAGAGAAGAAAAAGAAATAAAAGGAATACAAACTGGAAAAGAAAAAGTAAAGCTGTCACTGTTTGCAGATGACATGATACTATACATAGAAAATCCTAGAGATGTCACCAGGAATCTACTAGAGTTAATCAATGAATTTGGTAAAGTTGCAGGATACAAAATTAATGCACAGAAATCTCTTGCATCCCTATACACTAATGATAAAAAATATGAAAGAGAAATTATGGAAACACTCACATTTACCATTGCAATGAAAAGAATAAAATACCTAGGAACAAACCTACCTAGGGAGACAAAAGACCTGTATGCAGAAAACTATAAGACACCGATGAAAGAAATTAAAGATGATACCAACAGATGGAGAGATATACCATATTCTTGGATTGGAAGAATGAATATTGTGAAAATGACTATACTACCCAAAGCAATCTACAGATTCAATGCACCCCTATCAAATTACCAATGGCATTTTTTACGGAACTAGAACAAATCATCTTAAAATTTGTATGGAGACACAAAAGACCCCGAGTAGCCAAAGCAGTCTTGAGGGAAAAAAACGGAGCTGGAGGAATCAGACTCCCTGACTTCAGACTATACTACAAAGCTACAGTAATCAAGACAATATGGTACTGGCACAAAAACAGAAATATAGATCAATGGAACAAGATAGAAAACCCAGAGATAAACCCACGCACCTATGGTCAATTAATCTGACAAAGGAGGCAAAGATATATGATGGAGAAAAGACAGTCTTCTCAGTAAGTGGTGCTGGGAAAACTGGACAGCTACATGTAAAAGAATTAAATTAGAACACTCCCTAACACCAATACAAAATAAACACAAAATGGATTCAAGGCCTAAATGTAAGACCGGACACTATAAAACGCTTAGAGGAAAACATAGGAAGAGCACTCTTCGACATAAATCACAGCAAGATCTTTTTTGATCCACCTCCTAGAGTAATGGGATTAAAAACAAAAATAAACAAATGGGATCTAATGAAACTTCAAAGCTTTTGCACAGCAAAGGAAACCATAAACAAGACGAAAAGACAACTCTCAGAATGGGAGAAAATATTTGCAAACGAATCAACGGACAAAGGATTAATCTCCAAAATATATAAACAGCTCATGCAGCTCAATATTAAAGAAACAAACAACCCAATTCAAAAATGGGCAGAAAACCTAAATAGACATTTCTCTAAAGAAGACATACAGATGGCCAAGAAGCACATGAAAAGCTGCTCAACATCACTAATTATTAGAGAAATGCAAATCAAAACTACAATGAGGGGGCATCCCTGGTGGCGCAGTGGTTGAGTGTCTGCCTGCTGATGCAGGGGACGTGGGCTCATGCCCCGGTCCGGGAGGACCCCACATGCCACAGAGCGGCTGCTCCTGTGAGCCATGGCCGTTGAGCCTGCGTGACCGGAGCCTGTGCTCCACAACAGGAGAGGCCACAGCAGTGAGAGGTCCGTGTACCACAAAAAAACAAAACAAACAAACAAAAAAACTACAATGAGGTATCACCTGACACTAGTTAGAATGGGCATCATCAGAAAATCTACAAACAAATGCTGGAGAGGGTGTGGGGAAAAGGGAACCCTCTTGCACTGTTGGTGGGAATGTAAATTGATACAGCCCCTATGGAGAACAGTATGGAGGTTCCTTAAAAAACTAAAAATAGAATTACCATATGATCCAGCAATCCCACTACTGAGCATATACTGAGAGAAAACCATAATTCAAAAAGACACATGCACCCCAATGTTCATTGCAGAACTATTTACAATAGCCAGGTCATGGAAGCAACCTAAACGCCCGATAGACAAATGGATAAAGAAAATGTGGTACATATATACAATGGTATATTACTCAACCATAAAACGGAACGAAATTGAGTCATTTGTTGAGATGTGGATGGATCTAGAGACTGTCATACAGAGTGAAGTAAGTCAGAAAGAGAAAAATAAATATCGTATATTAATGCATGTATTTGGAACCTAGAAAAATGGTACAGATTAACCGGTTTGCAGGACAGAAGTTGAGATACAGATGTAGAGAACAAACGTATGGACACCAAGGGGGAAAACCGTGGTGGGGTGGGGATGGTGGTGTGCTGAATTGGGCGATTGGGATTGACATGTATACATTGATGTGTATAAAATTGATGACTAATAACCTGCAGTATAAAAACAAACAAACAAACAAACAAAATCAACTACTACTAAACTTTCTTTTTGTATTTGTATGGAAATATGTTAATATAAATGTTTCAGACATTACATGAAATTTCTAAAAATCTTATATGTTCTTGTATAATGTTATAAGTCATAATTCTAGTTATTATTTTAAAATGTATATCTCAGAAACAACTAAATTTCCTTGTCATTTGCATTATTATGAACTTTCATCAAATCTTTAACTGTGGTCATTTTTGTCTTTTGTCATTTTCAGACAGTTCTGGGTGTACTCTGATGCTTTTGCAAAAATGTTCCTATAAAAGGGTTTCATCTTCAAGGAATCCATGGAAAAGACTCTGACAAGTACAGGTTTCTGGTAACTGACTATACTGCTGAACTGAATGAATAAGCATTTTCAGAACTCTAATGGAAAACTGATGAATTCATGAAAGTGCTAACAAAAGATCAAGATGAAAAAAAATTAATTACATGGGACTGAGTGAACTGATGAGGATGATTATAATTTTTGTGACTTTCTGTTTGAATAATAATAAAAAACGATGTCTCTCACACACAACACACACACATGCAATGGAATATCACTCAACCATAAAAAGAATGAAATCTTGCCATTGAGACATGGGTGTACCCAGAGGATATTATGCTAAGTGAAATAAGTCAGACAGAGAAAGACAGATATTGTATGATTTCACTTATATGTGGAATATAAAAAAACAAAACAAATGAACAAACATAACAAAACAGAAACAGAGTCATAGATACAGAGAAGAAACAGGTGGTTGCCAGACGGGTGGTGGATGAGAGGATGAGTGAAATGGGTGAGGGAGATTAAGAGGTACAAACTTCCAGTTACAACATAAATGAGCCATAAGGTTGAAATGTATGGAGAATACAGTGAATAATAATGTAATATCTTTTTATGGCAACAGATGGTAACTAAATTATCATGGTGATCATTTTGTAATGTATAGAAATATCAAAACATTGTGTTGTACACCTGAAACTTAACATAGTGTTGTAAGTCAATTATACTTCAAAAAACAAACAAGCAAACTCAAAGTAAAAGAGATCAGATTTGTCCTTACCAGAGGTGGAGGGTGACTGGGTGGGAATTGAATGAAGGCAATCAAAAGGTACAAACTTCCAGTTATAAGATAAGTACTAAGGGTATAATGTACAACATGATTAATATAATTAACATTGCTGTATGTTATATATAAAAGTTGTTAAGAAAGTAAATCCTAAGCATTCTTGACACAAGGAGAAACGATTTTCTTTCTTTTTCTTTTACTTTGTATCTATATGAGATGATGGATATTCACCAAACTTATTGTGGTATTCATTTCATGGTGTATGTAAGTCAAGTCATTATGACGTACACCTTAAACTTATATAGTACTGTATGTGAATTATATCTCGATAAACCTGGAAGAAGGAAAAAAATATTTTGAAACTAATATGTTCAATCTAATACCAACTGAGTATAGCCTTTAGCTTGGGATAGTGAGAATAGTAACTAGCAACTTAATATCAAGAAAAAGATTCATAAGATTCTTTACATGGTTACTTGTTGGGCTTTTTTTTCCCACATCAATAATTGTAGGACTAAATTACATTGATACCTAAAATGCCATCAACTGACCAATGACTCACGGAAGTGACAGATTGCAGGCAAGCATATACAGCTGATTTTGCATGGCACACTTCCAGCCACATGGCTAGTTTGGTGTTGGGCAGGGGGCAGGTGAAATAGTTTGTCATGGATGGTTATATCTTTTTTTAACTTTTTGAAAGTTGGCTTTTCTCAATTCCTATTTATGACCATGGGTGGAGGCGATCAATATACTTGATGCTAAATAGAACTCAAGTAATATAATGGTGAATGGCTGAAAAGACAGGTGGGCAGGCAAGTAGGAGGGAGACAGGTAAAGTCTATTTGAGGCACGTATACCTCATCTACATAGAGAATACCCATGAGGAATCCTGCTTCCCACTGCCATGCCAGGCTTAGCAGTTCACACTCCCCCTCCTGACTCAGGCACCGACTTATTGGGGAAAGGGAAACAAGATTCAATTTGGGATAATGTAAATAGGAAATCAGAAGCCCCTATCATTTTTTTAAATTGAAAATGCTAAATCCATCTAATGCACAGCATTGTGATTAGAGTTAACAACACTGTATTGTACTTGAAAGTTGCTAGGAGACTTGATCTTAAATGTTCTCACTACAAACAAGAAATGATAGTTTTGTGCCATGATGGAGGTGTTAGATAACACTACAGTGGTCATCATATTGCAATCTATAAATGAATCAAATCAACACATTGGGAACCTTAAATATATACAATGTTATATGTCAATTATATCTCAGTTTTTTCCAGTTTTATTGACAAATAATTGACACACGTCACTGTGTAAGTTTAAGGTATACAGCATTTACATATTGATTTACATATATCGTGAAATGAAATGATTACCACACTGGGCTTAGTTAACATTTATCATCTCATATAGACACAATAAAAAGAAAAGAGCAATTTTTGAATGTATAATGTTGTAAGAGATGAAGATTTAATATATCCATCTCTCCTTCCTCATCCTCTCTCTAAAACTTTATTATCCTTTTACTTATATCAATAAGTCGTGTTTGCGTCACTTATATCTCAATTTAAAAAAGAAAGAAAGAAAATGCCAAATCCTATCAGAGCAATTTGGCATGCAGTTTTCCCCTAAAAATTATGTCTCTAATTTTTGACATGCACACTTTTGATATATGTGACATATAAGTTATGTAAAGTTATATAAAACCTTCAAATTAACCCTGTAGTTTGGGCATTATCTCTCTTTTATAAAATAGGAAAATGAGGTATCATGTAACTTTCCTAAGTGACATACCTAGGAAAAAATGCATTTAGTTAAGTGGAAGTCTTTTGTGCCTTTATAGGGGCAGTAAAATGTCATACAGGAGAATGGGAGGTTGACTGGACAGGGAACTGCAGATCAGCTGAGTTTTTAGTGGCCATGAATGCAGTGAGGCCAGTTAGAAGTGCTGCTTGCTCTTCTCCAGCCATATCCAGAGGTGTGGGTACAGACACAGACTTGGAGGCAAGGTGGACATAACCAGAGGGGTGTGATGAAGCAAGACAGTGTAGGGGCCTTGAGGGCACAAGGGATTCCAACAATTGACCATCTAATGAAAGCTTGATGAGGCAGGGAGTGAGAGCACGAGAGGAGGTGGGCTACAGTTAAAGAAGATGACTGAGGCATTAGTGGTTCTATTGCGAGGAGGGTACCAGAGGAAGTGAGCAGTGATGAGGGAGTGGGGTGCGTGAAATTTCTGAGAGGTGTTAATACTGGACAGGACATGTCTGGGGTGTGACCACGGGAACAAACAACTGAGGAGACAAGATCATTGGTGGAGAGCTGGGAGGCCAATGTACTGGAAATACTATCTACCAAGATATTGATCTTACCAAGGGTAATGACTAGGGAGTGTTAGAGAAAGTGACAATGATCCAGGAAGTGAAACTTCAAGGAATAAACTCATCTACCCAGACTTTGGTAGATGATTGTGACCACAAGGCTGGTAGGAAAAACAATCTGTGGTGGGATGGAGGGAGCGTGTTCCAGGAAAGCAGCAAGCAGCTGTGGGACTGTGGCCCATGAGAGGCCAGCAGCCAGGACTGGGACATCCCAGTGGTGACTCATCTCAGGGCTGGGTCATTAGTGAGGCCTGAAGTAGGGACATGGGTGATGCCACCAGAACATTTAGGAAGTCACTGACCCAGACTAAGTTCGTTCCTCTCTCCCTCCTACTGCTCACCCAACTTTGGAGGGAAGTCCAGAGCTTGTCGTGACACCATGGAAGAAGTTGCCTAGACTATGAGGTCAGAACAAAGCCAATGGGTGTTTACAACAAACACTCATTAAATTTCAATGTTGGCTTTGAAGGTCATCTCATCTAAAAAGACAGTTGGTGAAGCATCCCACCTCATGAAAGGGAAAGGGCCCTTTCTACCCCTAAGGCACCTCAACTTTACACTGTTCTGAGGGTGAAGGACCCTCAAACTATAGATGAAATGTGTTTACTCTGTGGCACCTAGCACATATTAAGAACTCAGTAAAGGTTTGTGGAATAAATGGATGAATGGATAAACAATGTCTTCTCAGGGCTTCCCTGGTAGCGCAATTGTTAAGAATCCACCTGCTAATGCAGGCGACACGGGTTTGAGCCCTGGTCCGGGAAGAACCCACATGCCGCGGAGCAATTAAGCCCCTGCACCACAACTACTAAGCCTGCGCTCTAGAACCCATGAGCCACAACTACTGAGCCTGCGTGCTGCGACTACTGAAGCCTGCGTGCCTAGAGCCCATGCTCCGCAACAAGAGAAGCCACCATAATGACAAGCCCGCGCACCACAACGAAGAGTAGTCCCCGTTCGCCGCAACTAGAGAAAACCCGCATGCAGCAATGAAGACCCAACGCAGCCAAAAATAAATAAATAAAATAAATAAATTTATTTTTTAAAATGTCTTCTTGGTAGAATCAGGAGCTGGAGACAGCCCTCCGGGTACAAGCAGCAGGAAAGTGTCCCTGGATCTTTAAGTTTATCCTAAGGATCTCACCTCCCCATCACCTCCTCCGTGTTTTAGGAGAATCCAAACAGAACTGCTTCCCCCACCCACGTGGCCTCTAACTGCCTGCAGCCTAGACACAGGCTCTCAGGGGTTTCAGACAAAGTAGATGAAGAGAAGCAGTCTGTCAGTCCTTCCCCCGAGGCTGCCTTCCCAGAGCTTGCTTGTTTCTCACAGAGCATCACATGCCCAGTGCTGGGAAGGGATGAAGAAAGAGCCGTGACCTTCATACACTGGGGCAACATCCCTGCTCTGAATGGAGATCTCTCACAGCTACAGAGCACCATCCTCCCTGCTCCCAAGAAGGGAGGTCCTTCATTCTGGGTTACAGAGTCATGGAGTGACTTAGTGGGTCCCAGGCTGACTCTGCAGCTCTCTTGGAGCAGAAGGCAGCTGGGGCACATCACCAGGGTGAAGCACATCACCCCTTCCTGCTCGTCATATCTCCCAGTGTGGTCTCCCAGGGCCACGGCCACATGGTCAGCTCCCCAAAGGCAGTGAAGCCCTTGCCCCCGATTTTAGCCCAGGTCCTCAGCAGGCCCTCGTGAGAAGCAGCAAAAAGGACAAAGTGCCAAGTGACCTTTTTAAATGATGCTGAAAAGACTACTAAAGCAGTTCAGTTATTATTATTCCCAAGATGTACAATTCAGTGGAAATTACAAGCAATAATATACTGTGTGAGCATACACACTCTTCTGTTCAGAGAAAGGTCTGAAATAGCCTAACCAAATCAGTGCCATTTCTCAGGGATAATGTGAGAAATGGCCTTTACTTTTATTTTGTAGATTTTTGCTTATCTATATTCTAAATTTCCTTAAAGTTGCAAATCAAAAAGACATTTTTAAGAGGAAAAAGAAAATGAGATTGTATCTCACAGTGTACCTTTCATCCAAAGCTCGGAGGTGTTTTTCTGAGAAGCCTGGAAAAGAGCCAACCCCGCCACTCAGACTTGCCAGGTTCTCTGGGGCCCACTCCAGGCATTCAGGAACCTTAAGGCCCTGGCCTGAGCCCACCTACAGGGGACAGACCTGATGTGTTATACTTTGGTCATTTTTATTTATTTGTCCATGTATCACCTGGGGCCTAGTGAGTGCCAGGCTCTGAACCAAGTGTTGGGGTTAAATTCTGTCCTGGTGAAGAGAAGGGTGCTAGGTATTGAATTGTGTCCCTCCAAATCACATTGAAGCCCTAGCTCTCAATGTGATGGTATTTGGAGATGGGACCTTTGGGAAGTACTTAAATTTAGATGAGGTCATGAGGGTGAGATGTCCGCTATGGGATCAGTGCCCTTATAAGAAGAGGAAGAGAAGCTCATTCTCTCTCCAAGAGCACACACCAAAGAAAGAAAGGCCATGTGAGGACTCAAAGAGAAGGTGCCCATCTGCAAGCCAGGAAGAGAGTCTTCACCAGGAACTGATCATGCTGGCACCCTGATCTTGGAATTCCAGCCTCCAGAACTGTGAGAAATAAATTTCTGTTATTTATGCCACCTCTGTCTGTGGTGTTTTGTCATGTCAGCCCAAGCAGACTAAGACAAAGGGCACATAAATCAGAAGTAGAAAGCAATGTGCTAAGTGCTGTAGGTGGGGTGATGATGCCAGAAAGTTCTAGATAAACCCCTGCTCTTTTGCAAGCTGCTCAGTGCCCTGGAGCAGGGACATAGCTGGCCATATGGTGAAGGCAAGGCTGCCCAGAAACTGGGTGCAGATGCAGATGGAAGGGAAGGGAGCTTTTTGTGCAGGGTCCCAGGCTAGCCCAGCACACGTGCATGCTGCTGAACTGCGGGACACATACTATTAGTCTGAGTTTCTTGTCAAGGGGACGAGAGAGTAGAGGAAGCCAAAAGACTTGTCCTTTCCTGGTACGGGGCCAAGCTAGGAAAAGTGCCGTTTATTAGTTTCTCTTCTCTTTGGCATCCTCTCAACCCTCCTCTAAATCCTGTAACTGTTTCCCTGCACTCTTGTCCCCCATACTGTCTTGCTGTATAGAGGGCAGGATAAGACCTACTTGTGCTCCAAAATTATCTGCCTGTCCTCCTAGCCAATCAGAACATCCACTCCCTCAGCACCTGCATCAGAAATTAATCCACACTGAGATGCAAATGACTGATTGGATCAAAATCTTACTAGAGAGTTTCCCAGAAAGAGTATGTAGACAAGTGATTTTTTGAAGTTGGACATTCTTCTTTATTACTAATTCCCCAGAGCTTCTGATATGCTGTCGGTCAGAATTTCCAAAGGTGTGGACTGGGACTGTCTCCCTAACCTTTTACCTAGAGAATGCTTTTTTTGTATAACACCTCTTACATCTTACCTTTGTCCCCAGAATTCCATAGTAGGCACTATAAAAACTTTGTCCCGAAGTTTTTGCATTTTAAAAATAGGTCTATGACTCTAATAAACTGCTGTTGGAATTTCTGACTGTGTAACGAAGAGTAAAGGAACTTTCCTGGCTTGTGTGTGTGTGTAGCAGTCAGATCTATGTGATGATGACTCTGAATTGTCTATCTGACATCCTGCTCAGTTCCAGACCAATATATCCAGCCGCTCTTAGGACTTTCTTCTTGGGTGTACCCAGACACTTCAGACCAGAGAGGCCCAAAGGGGAAATCACTATAGGCCCTCATGTCAGCACATGGCAGGATTATTCACCCAACTGCTCAAGACAGAAACCTAGGAGTCATGATCGACACCGCCCTTCCCCTCACACCATGCAGCCACACCAAGGTCTGCAGGTTCTGTTACTCAGTATCTTCCAGATCTGAACCTCCCCTCCTCCCCCATCACTCCTGCCAGCGCTCATGCTGAAGACCTCATTACTTCTCTCCTGATTGACCAGCAGTCTCTTCTCTGGACAATTGGCGTAATAATGGTATCTGCCTCACTGGGTGGCTGTAAAGAATAAAACACTTAATAAACATAGAGCAACAATCTTCTCACTCCTCAGCTAAATACCCACCCATTCAGTAAATATTACATGTGTGCATTACTTCTGGATCAGTGCTTGGTGCTAATGTTACAGAGTAGATATTTTCTGTTCGCTCAAAGGTCTAAGAGAAGAAACACACAAAAAGTAACTGAGGTAAATTGTCCCAGGTGATGAAGACACAAAGGAGGAAGCAAGTGGCCAATTCAATCCCAGGGAATTGGGAAAGAGTCCACGGAGGACAGATGGGGACCTAATGGGTCAGAGCCGTTAAGCGATCAATGTCATGGTCTTGTCCATAAAATTCACTTGACGTGGCACACACCTCCTTCAACGAAGCAAGCAAGTCAGACACTGACCTGTCAGCCCCAAGTAGTTCCTGGCTTCTGCCATCTCTACCTCCTCATCTAGACCTTCTCCAGTTCCAACCAGGAGAGTCTGGGGTCCTTGGGGGTCCAAATATGCTATTTGACATTTCTGCTGACTCACTCATGATGGCTTGCTTGCATGTTTGGCAACTTTTTCGTGTACCAATATTTGGCTTGCCTTAATTTGAAGGATGAGAGTAACTTATTCCAAGTGAAATTTGGATTTACTTCTGCAAGGTATCCCAGGGTACGACCAACAAGGAAGTATTTGAAAATCATTTCTCGGTCTGGGTTTTCTTCTGATCATGTGGTAGTGTAAATTCAAACCTGGAAACAGTGTGAGGATAGACCTGTTCTAGGAAGGGGGACCCCTTCCAGGGCCTGAGAGTGGGCTCTTGTCTAACACTCTGAAATGAGTTGTCCGGGGATACACATATGCTGACAAAACAAGAGACTTTATTGGGAAGGGGCACCCGGGAGGAGAGCAGCAGGGGAAGGGAACCCAGGAGGACTGCTCTGCCATGTGGCTCGCAGTCTCAGGTTTTATGGTGGTGGGGTTAGTTTCTGGGTTGTCTCTGGCCAATCACTCTGACTCAGGGTCCTTCTGGTGGTGTGCACATTGCTCAGCCATGATGGATTACAAAGAGGAGGATTCTGGGGAGTTGGTAGGACATATGGACTGATGTCCCCTCTCTCCTTTTGACCTTTCCCTAATTCTTCAGGTTGGTGGTAGCTTGTTAGTTCTGTCTTCCTTACCAGGACCTCCTGTTCTAAGATAACTCATGCAAGTGGCTACTATCTTGCCTGGCCAGGGCAGGCGGTTTCAGTCAGTGTTTCCCCTAACAGACCTACGATTTGAAATTTTAGGGAAGACTTTTCTCCCACTTAACCCTGAGCAGAGGCCTGAGAAACACTGACAGTGATTTTCTGGGAGTCATTAACTTTCTAGATCACCCTTTCACCCAAACTGTAGCCTTTTGGCATCCCTGGCATTTGGAGAGTCTCAGTTCCATCCTCCATCTTGCATGGGCCAAAAACATTATGACCTGTCCCTCCCCGGGGTCTTTGAAATCCACTCTCTAGCTTTCTGGAACAGCAGACTCTTCAGGGTAGCCATAATTTCAATTTTGGTTTTGTCTTTTGTGGGGTTTTCTTGCTTTCTAGAGCATTTATTATTTTAAATAAGTTTATGTTTTGCGGTGAGAAGCTGTTTCAGTGTATCTAATCTGCTATATTTCTGGACATGGAAGTTTCCCTCTGATATAGATAGATAGATATATAGATAGATAGATAAATGATAGATAGATAGATAGACGATTGATAGATAATAGATAGATAAACCAAACCACACCTTGATCTTGGACTTCTAGCTTCCAAGAAGCTTGTAATTTCCGTTGTTTAGACTACTGAGTCTATGGTATTTCATTACGGCACCCCTAGCAGATGAATACAGTAGCCATCAGTCAACTTCAACAATTATTAACATTCTACCATTCTTGTTTCATATCATATCACCACCTCCCCAGCTTTCACTTAATTTTTGGCCGGATTGTTGCTTTAAAGCAAATCTATGCCATAGTATTATTTTACCTGTAATTGCATCAGTATTTCCAACAGGCAAGAACTTTTTAAACATAGCCACAGTATCCACATGGCTTTTGACTAAGAATTCTAGTTCCAGGAATTTATCCTAGGTACAGTTGCACGCGTGCTCCACTTGGCCTTTGGGAGGGAATAGCGTTCGTGTTGCGGCTTGTTCACAAGATCCCCTCTGTCACTGACCACCTTCTAACAGGCCAGGCTTCTGCTGCTCCCAGGAGCTCGCTATGCCCTCAGCAGCCAGCAGCATAGCTCAGGCTGTCTACTGAAGACCCTTCTTTCACCAAGTCTCCTGCACTGGAGCTGTGCAACCTGTCCCAATCCCATGTGTGTGCAGCGATGGAGCCACTAGTATTCCGCAAGTCTCCCTACTTATCTAGGGGCTGGTTCGGCAGCCCTCCCTACTCTGCCTCAAGGGGAGGAAGTGAGATGCAAGGACCCTGGAATCTCACCTGCTCAATCTCCCTCTCTCTTTTTTCCCCACACATGGCTGGCTTGGAAGTGCTTTCTCTTACTTTCCTTTCTTGTTGGGAAGGGATGTCCCGTGCTTCTTCTTTCCCAGTGTCCTTGACTCACACCTTCTGTAAGGCCACATGGCAGAACAGTTGCCAGGGAAGATCATTTGAGGCAAAGAAAAATATCTGGAAGTATAATTTCAAACTGTTATCCTTGACAAACTTTCGTATGTTTGAATTTTCTGTTGCATGTGAATATTGTTTAAAAAAAGAAAAGACCTCAGAAGAAAAAAGAAAATTCAGGTAAAACTCAAGCTTCTGAATTCATTGTGATGTTGTAATCTTCTATAGGAAAATTCTGTATCTTAAGCCTACTTATTTGATACTAGCAAATTAATGCATGCTTACTTCTTTTTGATCCAGTTATTTATTGTTTTTATTATTATTTTGTGTATGTGAACCCAGTCTGCCTTAAATCAGTCAAACAAACAAGAACAATTACTTTTCATGTCATCGGGCATCTCTGATATCTGACCAGACTGCTTCATTCCAAAGCAGTGCACTGGGCTAGTAGCAGTCCTTACCACAAGTGACCCGAAATGTGCTGAGCAGAGGCTGGCTCATGTCCACCATTAGTCCTCAGCATGACATGGGATCTGATGTGGCACAGAGCTGGGAAGATGTTTGTGGAATGCTGGTGAAATGCAGCCAGCTCTTTTCTGCTCTACAAAAGACAATGGTACCTGCTAAGCTGCACAGAATCCCCCTTTCCTGGAACTGGCTTCCAGGAAGAGAGACAGCGGCCTCCAGCTAGTTCACTTGGAGCCATTGGGGACAGAGACAGCCCTGATGGGCAGTGCTGAGTGGCCACTCTCTCTAGCAGCAAAGGCAGCAGAGACCACCTCGACTCAGAGATCTGGGTCCCTTTGAGAGAAGCAGGTTTGACTCAGTGACAGCTGGTCAGCTGCCATGATATCGGACATTAATTCGAAGAATAAGGAGGAGGTAAAGTACTAAGAGACAAAGACAGGACTTCCCTGGTGGTGCAGTGGTTAAGAATCCGCCTGCCAATGCAGGGGCCACGGGTTCAATTCCTGGTCCAGGAAGATCCCACATGCTGTGGAGCAACTAAGCCCATGTTCTAGAACCCGTGAGCCACAACTACTGAGCCCGCATGCTGCAACTACTGAAGCCTGTGTGCTTAGAGCCAGTGCTCCACAACAAGAGAAGCAACTGCAACGAGCAGCCTGTGCACTGCAACAAAGAGTAGCCCCCACTCACCACAACTAGGAAAGCCTGCACACAGCAAAGAAGACCCAAGACAGCCCTAAATAAATAAACTTATTAAAGAGAAGGAGAGAGAGAGAGAGAGAGAGAGAGAGAGAGAGACAAAGACATCTTTTCCTCCATACTTCTAGAAATACTGGTGTTTTGGTAACTGACATCAACAAAGACTGAAAAAGAATGCATTACCAGGTAGAAGCAGGCAGTCCCAAATTTCTGTCCTTTCCCACTCAATCAACATTTTTGGAAAAGGGATCCCATGACCAGTGTGGCAGGAATAAAGCCTGGCCTGAGCCATTCAGAGGCCCCAAGTGCAGTACTGAGGAGACGGGGAGCCCCTCTCCTAGCTCTCAGAATTTAGGACTTGGGGGATAGACTTCTCCTTAGAGGATCCCTCATAGCCCCCTTTCTCCAAGATGAATTGCTGGCTACTGCTACTGCCAATCCACACTTTGTACTTGTGTGGATTCTCTGCTGTTTCATTGATGTGTGTTTCTATCCTTTCACAGTACCACACAGTCTTGATTCCTGAAACTACATTAAGTTTTGAACTCAGGTAGAGTGATTCCTCCCACTTCATTATTTTTCAAAATTGTTTTTAACTACTCTAGGTCCTTTGCCTTTACATATAAATTTTAGAATAATCTTGTGTATATCTATAAAATGCTTTGCTGGGACTACCATAAGACTTGCATTAAAACTGTGTATCAGTGTGGGGAAAATCAACACGTTTACTAGAATGAGTCTCCCAATCCATAAACCTGGAATACCCCTCCATTTATTTAGATCTTTGTTTCTTGTGTCAGTGTTGAATAGCTTTCAGCATACATGCCCTACATTTTGTTATATTTGTACCTAAGTACTTTTCTTTTTTTAGCAATTGTAAATGGTACTACATTTTAAATTTTGGTGTCCACATGTACATTGCTAGTATACAGAAGTAGTGGTTTTTTTATGTCGATTTAAAATTTTTTTTTGATCTTTGTATGTTAATCCTCTGACCTTGCAGAACTCATTTACTAGTTCTAGTAGTTTGTTTGTTTGTAGGTTCCTTGGGATTTTTCTATGTAGACTATCATGTCATCTGCAAATAGGGACACTTTGATTTCTTCCTTTCCAATCTGTATGCCTTTTCTTTCTTTTTTCCTTTTTTAATCTGTTGCACTGGTTAGAACTTCCAGTACTATGTTGAATAGCACTGGATGGTGGGCATTGTTGTCCTGTTCCCAATCTTGGGGGAAAGCATTCAATCTTTCACCATTAGTATGATTTCAGTTGTATGTTTTTGTAGATATTCTTTATCAGTTTGAAGAAGTTCTCTATTCCTTTTCTTTTGAGAGATTTTATCAAATGGTGTTGAATTGTGTCAAATGCTTTTTTCTGCATCCATTAATATGCTCATGTCATTTTTCTTTCTTTTTTCTTTTTTTTGCTGTGTTGGGTCTTTTTTGCTGCATGCGGGCTTTCTCTAGTTGTGGTGAGCAGGCTACTCTTTGTTGACGTGCAGGGGCTCAGTAGTTGTGGCTCGCAGGCTCTAGAGCAAAGGTTCAGTAGTTGTGGCTCATGGGCTTAGTTGCTCTGTGGCATGTGCGATCTTCCTGGACCAGGAATCAAACCCATGTCCCCTGCATTGGAGGAGGATTCTTAACCACTGTGCCACCAGCGAAGTCCCGCTCATGTCATTTTTCTAATTTAGCCTGTTAATATGGTGAATTACATTGTTTGATTTTCAAATATTATATCAGTTTTGAATCCTTAAAACAAATTCCACTTGTTTGTGGTATATAATTCTATTTATATATTGCTGAATTCTATTTGCTAACATTTCAAAAGGATTTTTGTGTCTACATTCATAAGGAATGTTGGTCTGTAGTTTTTTTTCTTTTCTTGCTTTCTGTTTTAACAAAGTACTGTCTTTTTGGTACTCTCTTCATTTGGTTTTGGTTTTGGTATCAGGGTAATAACTAATAACTAGCTTCCAAGAATGAGATGGAAAAACTTCTATTTTCTAGAAGAGATTTTGTAAAGTTTGTCCTAATTCTTATTTAAACACTTGGTAGAACTCTCTGTTTGAGCCTGGAGATTTCTTTTTCAGGTTTTTAAAATTCAATTTCCTTAATAGTTATAGGGCTATTCAATATACATCTCATTTTGGGTGAGTTGTGGTAGTTTGTGTCTTTCAAGAAATTGGCCCTTTTCATCTAAGTTGTCAATTTTATGTGTAGAGTTTTTCGTAGTATTGCCTGATTATCCTTCTGATGTCTGTTAACAGGACCTGTTTTATTCCTGATATTAATAATTTGTCTTATCTTTTTTTTTTTTTTGCCAGTCTTGCTAGAGGTCTGTCAGTGTTATTGATCTTTTAAAATAACTAGCATTCTATATCATTGATTTTTCTCTATTCTTTTTCTGTTTCCAAATTTACTCATTTATACTCATTATTTCCTTTTTTCTGCTTGCTTTGGGCTTATTTTGATCTTTTCTTTCTAGTTTCTTGAGATGCAAGCTTAGGTTATTGATTTGTTTCCTCTTTTCTAACATACACATTTAGGTACTATAAATTTCCTTCTCAGCCCTGCTTTTGTTGTATCCCACAAATTTTGGAACATCAGCTAGATCCTGTTGGTTGATGTTGTTGAGTTCTTCATATGCTTGCTGTTTTCTGTTTAGTTGTTCTATCAGCTTTTGAGAGGAGATTGCAGTCTCCAACTATGATTGTGTATCTGTTTCAGTTCTAGCAGTTTTTGCTTCACATATTTTGCAATCCTGTTGTTTTTCTGTTTTTTGTGGGTTTTTCTTTTTGCATATACACCATTAAGATTGCTGTTTTCTTGGTGTATTGACCCTTTTATCATTATGTGATGTCTTTTTTTTTTTTTTTTGCGGTACATAGGTCTCTCACTGTTGTGGCCTCTCCCGTTGTGGAGCACAGGCTCCGGATGCGCAGGCTCAGAGGCCATGGCTCACAGGCCCAGCCGCTCCGTGGCATGTGGGATCTTCCTGGACCAGGGCACGAACCCGTGTCCCCTGCATCGGCAGGCGGACTCTCAACCACTGCGCCACCAGAGAAGCCCGTGATGTCTCTTGTTGTCTATGGTAACTTTTGCTCTGATGCCTACCTTAGTTGATATTAATAGTTGTTGTACTTGTCTTTGGTTTTTTGCATGGCATATCTTTTTCTGTCCTTTTACTTTCAACCTGCCTTTATCATTACACTTGAGTTTCTTGTCAACAACATATTCACTCTACAAATCTGTCTTTTAACTGGTATGTTTAGTTACATTTAATGTAATTACTGATGTTAAGGCTTAAATGTGCTATTTTATTTTTTGTTTCTTACTTGTTCTAATATTTTTCTTTGCTTTCTTTTCCCCAACATCCTGTGGGTTACTTGATCATTTTTTACAATTGCATTTTTATTTGCTTATAGTATTTTGAGTGTATTTCCTTGTATAGCTTTTTTATTATTACCTTTTATATATACAACTTATCAAAGTGTACTGGTGCCATGATTTTACCAATTTGAGTGTAGAAATATCTCCTCTACATGCTTTTCCCTCTCCCAAATACTTCCCCTATATACACTGAGAACCACATTAGGCAGTGTTATAATTTTTGCCTCAAGCATCAAACATAACTTAGAAGACTCAATAGGATAAAGAAATTCTATTGCATTGGCCTGTGTTTTTGCATTTCATCTTACCATTTTCTCTTTAGAGATCTCCCCCTCAGCTCTTCTTTCAGGGTAGGTCTGATGGCAAGAAATTCTCTTAGTTCTCCTTTATCTGATACCTTGATTTCCCCTTCATTTCTAGGGGATATTATTTCTGCTGGATATCGAATTCTGGTTTGGCAGTACTTTCAACACTTGAAAAATGTCGTATCCTTCTAGTCTCCATAGTTTCTGAAGAGAAACATGTTGTTTGAATTGTTTTTCCCTTATAGGTAATGGGCCATTTCTCTCTAGCTGCTTTCAAGATTTTGTCTTTAATTTTCGGAAGCTGACCTACCATGTGTCTTGGTGTGGATTTCATTGGGTTTATTTTGTTCGTGGTTTGCTCAGCTTCTTAAATCTCTAGGTTTACAAGTTAGTTTTCCCCCCAAATTTGGGAAATTTACAGCCATTTTTTCTTCAATCTTTCAGCCCCACCCTATTTTTCCTCTTCTCTGGAACTCTGATGACATGTCAAGATTTTTGTTTTAGTCCCACATGTTCCTGAGGTCGTGCTCATTTTTCCCCCCAGTCTACTTTCTCTCTGTTTAGATTAGGTAATTTTTTTTCTATCTACAAGTTCTCTTATTCTTTCCTCTGTCCTCTTCATTCTGCTGTTGAGCCCATTCACTGACTTTTAAAATTTGTTCATTTTCATTCTAAAATTTTTGTGTGGTTCTTCCTTATATCTTCACTTGAGACCATTTTTCACTTGTTTCAAGTATGTTTCTAATTGCTTGTCAAAGCATTTTCTGACAGCTGCTTTAAAATCCTTGTCAGATAATTCTAACACCTATGTCATCTGTGTTGTCTTTTCTCACATGGTTTGAGATCTTCCTGGTTCTTGGTATGACAAGTGATTATTAATTGAAACCTGGACATTTTTGGTATTATAAGACTCTGAATCTTATTTAAGTCTTGTATTTTTAACAGGCTCCCTCTACCACAGCGCTGCCTCATTACTGCCAGGTAGGAGAATGTTCCTGTTGACACCTGGGGACAGGAAAGGCTGGGAGTTCCGGCTTCACCCTAGACCTCCTCTGACACCACCCAGTGGGCAGGGGGAGAGGCACCTTGTTACTGCAGGACGGGGATGAAGTCTAGCCTCCCTGTGCAGTCTCCACTGACACTACAGTGCAGGCAGCTTTGTTACCTCTGTGCAGTGGTGAAAACCCTGATTCTCCATGGGGTCTCCTCTGCTTCCATCCCAGAAAGCAAGGAGGATGGAGTCCAGGCTCCTCACTAGACCTCCTCTGACATCATCCTCGTAGAGGGTTGAGGTGCTAAGTTTAAGCCTGCTTGAGTGGAATCTAGGCTCTCCCCTTAGCCTTAACTTGTGGGGGTGAGGATAGGGTTGCAGTCTTTCCTGAGGTATTTGATTGGAATAGAGCAGTTACTGTCTAATAGATTTCTGCCTTCTTAGGCTGCCTTTTTCCTGGTCCTTTACCTGGAGAGAGCAGGCTTTTGCTGTTTTTTTGTTTTGTTTTGGTTTGGTTTTTGCCTATACCTACTGGTGTTTCCTGGTTGCCAACTTCACCAGTATTGTCTGGGATAGATGAGGCAGATAAGAAAACCCAGGGAACTCACCACATGTTGTTCCTTGAGTCCTGAGGTTCCTAGTTAGTCTGTCTTCTCTTCATCTTTGAGTCTTTTTATGCTTGTTTTGCATATAATTGTTCATAAAATGTTCAGGGGTTTTAGCTGTACTGGCAGGAGGAATATGGGAAGTATGTATATTCCATCTTTCTGGAAGAAGTTCAATTTTTCATTATATACATTTTAGTCAAAAAATGAAAATACAGTAAGATCCACAATTTTGTTAAAAATAGAACATATCTGCCTAGAAAAAATACCAAATTATAATAATGGTAATATGTGGGTAGTAGACTTCTGGATAATATTTATGTTACTTTTGCTTACCTCTATTTTCCATGTTTAAAATAATGAACATGTGTCACTTTGGAAATAATAAAGTCATGTTCCTACAAGTTGATTTCTACTACTGTCTTCCCTTCATATGATGCACCCCAGGTTATGTTCACTTTTGAAACGGGAGTATGGGTTCCATTCAACTAACACCGAATAGCATTTGAATCCTTATTTTAGTGTGCTTTTTAAAACTCCCGATAAGCTGATACTTAACAGATTTGTGTCCTGGCCCCTACTTTCCAGGTATGGATCCCCTGGGCTCTTTCTGCCCAAGGGAATCAATGGAACCATAGGGGAGAAAAGTTGGTATCTTGGACAAAGGTGTAGGCCCTCTGTGATTGCCACCACTGACAAATGACACTTGTAAGTGGGCTAGTCAGCCCGACAAACATGAGTAACCCCCATCTGCCTGTATGGATACGATGGATACTCTTGAGAGAGTATTGAGAGAGAGAGAGATATATATATCCATATACATATATTTCCCACCCTACAGCAACATGTTCCAGTCTGAGGATCAGTTCTAACAGCCTTTCATTTGAGACCTGGCTTATCTTCCAAACACATCTGGTTTGTTTTATTCAGATGGAGCTGCAGTACAAATAAAAATTTTTTCAAATAAACATTTTCAATCAAGACACTAAACATATCCATCACTCCCCCAAATTTCCTCATGCCTTTATAATTCATTCCTCTCTCCCCACTTCACCCCCATTCCTCGGCAAGCACTGATCTGCTATTACTCTAGATTAGTTTTCATTTTCTACAATTTTTTATAAATGAACTCTTATGGCATTAAATCCTTTTTTGTCTTGCCTTTTATACTAAGTAAAATTATTGTTGAGATTCTTCTGCACTGTTGTATTGATAGTTTGTTCCTTTTTTTTGTAACCATTCAATTGTTAATGGACATATAGTTTGTTTCCAGTTTGGGACTCTTACAAATGTGCTGCTATGAACACTCACATGCAAGTCTTTATATAGACATTGGCTTTCATTTCTTGTGGGTAAACAATTAGGAGTGGAATGGCTGGTTGTATGGTAGGTGTGTATTTAACTTAAAAACTGAAAACGGCTTACACATAAGGTCAAAATAAAAATAAAGTCATTGTTCATTCTCTTACAGGTCATATGAGATTTTTTTCCATTTCAGCCCAGAGTAGCACACTAACTAAAAAAAAAAAAAAAAAAAAACAAACCACACAAAACTGCTACCTGTTCAGATCCAATAACTTACAACAGGAAACCTTCCTAACTGCCAATACAAACCCTACCTCCAAATCTTTACATCTTTTCTTCTCAGTCTTTAGTAGACTAAAGCAGCCATTTACCGTTGTCACCTTCAGATTAGTAACTCTTCCCAGAGACCTCATACATTCAGCTCATTTCCTATGGATATTAACTAGGTGAGATTATTATGAAGCTATTTCACCTGTTATAAAAAGTATTAAATATTTAAATATGGACATATTGGTAGGCCCCTGACCATTTGAGAAATCTATTTTCTATTTTCAGGAGACTATTACGGGGGAGGGGGGGAGGGATAAATGAAGAATTTTGGATTAAAATATAAACACTACTATATCTAAAATAGATAACCAACAAGTACCTACTGTATAGCACAGGGAACTATACTCAGTATCTTTTCATAACTTATAATGGAAGAGAATCTTAAAAAGTACCATATATATATATATATATAACTGAATCACTTTGCTGTACACCTGAAACTAACACAACATTGTAAATCAACTATATTTCAATGCAAATTAAAAAAAATAATTTAGTTAATTTAAAAAAGAGAGACTGTTACCACCTCTAATTGATGTAGGCTGATTTTGGCTTTTATTAGTTCTCAGAAATTAAAGTATCTGAGTTTCCTCACTACCAAAGCAAGAAACTGGATTTAAAAAGTTCTCTATATACATGTAAACAGAGCATTTCTAGGAGCCACCCATAGGGTGTGGCTCTATGATCAGAGGTCCAGGTTCCAGGAGTTGAGGACATGCAGGACCTCAGTCTCTCCAATTGCAACTCTCAAGAAAGTTTCTGACAGCTCAAGAACTAGAGTCAGCCATAGAAAAAATCAGCCATTGGTTGTTACTCATTGGCTAACACAAGTTAGATGATGCTGTCCCCTCTCTAATCATCAGCTGCTAGAGGGGCAACAAAGATTCTCAGTACCAGGGAGAGGTGGGAAGACAGGAAAAGTTAGCATAGAAAGTGACGGGCCATAAGGGAGGAAGGGGTTAGAGATGCTGGGAAGGAAGTTACATACTATAAGTTTCAATAAGCAGGTTTCTGAGGTGAGAGTGGAGTCAAATCCTTTTGGGGGCAGCTGGTTTCTATCTTTGGCACCAGGTAATAAATTTCCTGTGTGCGTGTGGGATCTGCTACCTTAATGGATAGAGTAACACAGATATAATTCCCTGATGGGCACTCAAAAGACAGAAGGCAAGTATATGTGTATAAAGCACTGGGACAAGCTTCTCTGATAAGCCATCAAAGCAACATCTTGTTGTTTATATCCTGGACTCACAGACACATAAGTATACAAGGCAAGCAACTAGAAAAGAGAAAAAAAAAAATTCTTCTTGGACCAGAAATCAAAACGATGCTGCTGGGTGACTCTAGGGTGGGGTGCAATGTCCCTAGTGTCCTTCCAGGCATTAACTGTCAGGTGCCATGATATACCTGGATCTAGACTGAGGTCTTGGAGCCCCTAAGGGAGGCAGCCACAAGACCAGCAGAGAGACTGGAAGAAGGAAGGAAAGACACAGAAACATGATCTTGCATACCAAAACTCCAAAACGCATTAGGCACGAGGAAACTCAAAGCTAAGAAAAAGCCGATAAAATCAAAATGAGAGTTCATTCCAGAACAGCTGGAAAAGGATAGTATAATCAAATAGATTGAAAATGTTCAAAGAGTTAAATGGAAGTTACACTTCCATTTAAAAAAGAACTCTAAATTATTTAATAAAAATGGAAGGGAATGAAATAACATCAGATGGACATAAAGAATCAATTAGGGGCTTCCCTGGTGGCGCAGTGGTTGAGAGTCCGCCTGCCAATGCAGGGGACACGGGTTTGTGCCCCGGTCTGGGAAGATCCCACGTGCCGCGGAGCGGCTGGGCCCGTGAGCCATGGCCGCTGAGCCTGCGCGTCTGGAGCCTGTGCTCCGCAACGGGAGAGGCCACAACAGTGAGAGGCCCGTGTACCGCAAAGGAAAAAAAAAAAAAAAAAGAATCAATTAGAACTCTTGCAAATGAAAAATATGTTTTAATATTTAAAATACAATTAACTGAGTAAGCTGGATATAGTGAAAGGGTGAATGAGTGAATTGGAAGACAACACTGAGGAAATCACCCAAAATGCAACATACACAACTCTCAAATTACATGTATAATAGGCATCTTAAATATTTTTAGCCAAATCACATCTTCAAATCACATCTCTACTAGAAGAAATAAAAGTTGTCAAAGCAGAGCCATTCCAGTTAAAGTGGAGGTGGTAGGACTGATCTATGTCGCTAAATGAGCATTAGGATATAGCTTGGAGACTTTCCTTCTATTGTTCTCTTGGACAACTACTACAATTTTGCATTTTTTAAAATATATATTACCTCAACTAAATAATTAGCATACTGAAAACAGAAGCTAACTTTATGCTACTGCCCAAGCCCTCAACAAATATTTGATTTTGGTTATGAATATGAATATAAGGAAATTCAATGCAAGCAAACTAGTTAGAAACTAAAAAGATTTACACTTTATATAGTGTATACAATATACAGTGCATAGTTCCATTATTATAGAAACATCAGCTCTTAGGAGTACATACTTTTCTTTCCTTTGTTTTTAAATTAAAGTTCTTGGGACTTCCCTGGTGGCACAGCGGTTAAGAATCCACCTGCCAATGCAGGGGACACGAGTTCAAGCCCTGGTCTGGGAATATCCCACATGCCGTGGAGCAACTAAGCCCGTGCACCACAACTACTGAGCCTGCACTCTAGAGCCTGTGAGCCACAACTACTGAAGCCTGCATGCCTAGAGCCCATGCTCTGCAACAAGAGAAGCCACCGCAATGAGAAGCCCACACACAGCAACAAAGATGCAACGCAGCCATAAATAAATATAGATAAATAAAATTAAAAAATAAAGTTCTTGTTCCATTTCCATTAAAACAGTATTTGTCTAAGATCAGTTCTATTATTCCATTGTATTTAATATTGAGGTAGATTCAACTCAAGAAGGTATAAATAAATCAAAATTAGGTAGAATTTTTAAAACTAAATTTAAGAGCAGTAATGAACAGGCAATAACTAAAGTAGAAACTGGAACGGCAGTAAAAAACACTTGAAAATATGCACATAGGAGAGTTTATCTAAACTTTCAATGAATAGATGACTCTCACAACATATAAACTGCTTGACAAAATAGAAAACCTGAAGAGCTTACTCATTTTATAAGGCTATCCCAAAGGTCTCTTAAACTAGACATAATAGCATAAGAAAACTAAGTCAATCTCATTTATGAGTGTAGATAATAAATCCTAAACAAACTAGCAAATTAGAAGTTCATAAAT
The DNA here is from genome assembly GCF_951394435.1 of Stenella coeruleoalba. Lineage (NCBI taxonomy): Eukaryota > Metazoa > Chordata > Mammalia > Artiodactyla > Delphinidae > Stenella > Stenella coeruleoalba. The sequence continues at coordinate 32,545,787 of NC_137161.1, forward strand.
ACATTTATACTAGTTACTGAAAGGTAATCCAAATTCAGAAACTATATTAGCATCATTCACTACATTAAAATTCACAAATAACAACTAGAATTATATTCTAAATCTTCAAAAACTCACTGGATAAATTCAAAACGTATCCCTTGGGGGTCAAGGGTGGGGGGGGGGAAGAGATCCTTTAGCAAACTAAGAAGAAAAGGAACATTTCTTAACTTGATAAAGGTCACCTACTAGAAACTTCAGCAGCCATCATACTTACTTCCTATGATAGGCAGGAAAAAAAACAAGGAGGCCTCCAACTGTTATTAGCTAACGAAACAAGGCAAGATAAAGAGCTGTTACTTAAAATCAGAAAAACACATTTGCAGATCAAATTTATCTATTTAGAAAATCCCAGAGACTTAATACATAACTATTTTGACTAATTGAATTCAGCAAAGTAGCTAGATAAGATAAACAAAAATTAACTGCTAATTATTAGTGAAGAACGTATTTAAGGAAAGTAGTGTTTAAAATAAACTTTAAAAAAGTATACAACACCTAAACAGTATACAACACCTACAGGAGGACATAAAAATTCTGAATGGAAACACACCTGTGCTCTAAATATTTAGATGTCATATTTTTAAATACTAATCCTTCCCTCACATTAATCTAGAAAATCAATCCAACACTGATCAAGATCTCAAGGGGACTTTGTTGGCTTGAAAAGGTGATTCTTGTGTTATTAAACAAAATATGTGAAGTTTTTAAAAATTGAAAAAGGATAAATGGACCACCGACCTATTACATATCATAGTTAAAAGTTGTACTAATCACAAGGAAATAGGAAAATAATGCCACTTACTGAGATACAGAACACTAGAGGAGGTGGGATGGGAGCAGGTTTGGTGAAAGGAGGGAAAAAGAGCTTTGTTGAGGTACATTAAATGTGAGATGCCCATTAGAACTCCAAGTAGAGAAGTGGTGACAGCTGGATATATGAATCTGGAGCTTAGGAGAGGTCTGGGCTGCAGAGAGACACATTTGAAATCATGGGAAGCCATGGAACTTTTACTAGGTTTTAGTTTTCTTTCTGTGAAATTATATAATTTGGCTTTGCAAGTAAGTTTCAGAAGTTCACCCATCCCACCTGCGTTTCTGTTTTCTATCTGAGGAAACAGGTAGACGTACGTTTGGATCAATTTAGTAGAGGACTAGACAAATTAATCTCTGTACTTCTTTTATTATTATTCCTGTACTAATATTACTTTCTTCATTATTTGAAAACACATTTCATCTTAATGTCATTTTCCTTTAAAATCACCAATAAAATTTTATCTCCTGCAAGGATGCAAAGTCTCTGACATCCCAAAATCCTTTCCACTGTTGTGATGGCCCCTTGATCTTCTCTGAACACAATACTACTCTGGCCTCTGAATTTACAAAGGCTGTGCCCCAAACTGGCTTCACAACTTCTGACCTCCACCCCATTCTGCAAGGGCTTGAGAGCCTCATGAAGTCTTTGCTCCAATCCATGAGCTCTCCTTCTTACCTCCAACACATACTCCTGTGATGTTAATCATATGCTCTCTTACTTTTTTAAACATTTCACATCCATTTCTCAAACTATATAAACCCGCTGAGATTATATTTCAATAAATTTTCACTCATGCACACCAAATAATGCAGTATTTCTAATATGCATACTTTGCTTTCTACCCCAAAAGCACATGATCCAAACCTAAAAGATAAAGGAGTAAATCACTTGTATCCAAATCTAAATTAACAGGACTCCACTGTCAACCTAGAGTACCAAACCAGGAATAATGTGAAAAAACAAAATGCAGTCAAGATGTGGTGAGTCAAGGCACAAAGGACAATGATGCTCCCTCAAGACTCATGAAACAGCGCCCCCCACAGGTCACACAAGTTCTATCTGAGGCAGTACCTGCTTTACTTAAGGGGCACCGGCTGCAGGATTTAGGTGTACTGCCCTAGAAAGGGACAAGGCCTGGGGGAAAACTGTACCTTATCTGCCACTTATTCCTGTGACTGTCCCCATTCAGCATGGACTAGAAAATTGGTTGTGGTAACCCCTTAACTATGTGACCCCAAGAAACGGGTAGAGTGAGAACTCCATGTGTAAACACGCCAACGTACATGCACATGCAAGCACACACACTCCAGACAACACGGCCACGCACACCATATGAAAACATATGTATATTGTGAAACAATCTGAGTTAAGAAACTAGGATTGTATTCACCACCATTTATTTATCTAGTTCATAACTAAGTATAGAACACTATGGTAGTGCTAGAAATGCAATGAAGTCCTTGCCCTTAAGGGGCTTACAATCTTATTAGGGAAATATAACAGGCACATAAAAAGTGGGACTACAAGAAAGCATATGCTAAAGAATGCCACAAAAATTCAGAAGGCAGCATTGTATAAGAACACGGGTTTAGGAGTCACAAAGCCCAGTTCTAGTCCCAACCCGGTAAGTCAGTTAACTTGTCTGGGTTTAAAACCCAGGCTGAAAATAAAACTGGTAAGATTTAGAGGCTGTCTGTACTTGTTTGCATCATGAGCTGAGGAATGGTTTTTGGAAGAGGTGGCACCTGAGCTGAACGCAGAAGGAAGACAAGGAAAGCGGTGCTGAGGTAGGCCTAAGCATGGGCTTCAGAGGGGAGAAGAAAGACGAGTGTCACAAGGAGCAATGGGAGTGAGGTCACGGGTGGCTGTGGCTGCCCTCAGGCACCACTGACACAGCAATGAGCTGTAGTCCTCACATTTACATCCAGGCGGTTACAGTACGTAATTCCGGACAGTGGAATTATCAGAGAACAATGGCAGCATTTTATCAAACATTTCACTCAGTTTCCAGAAAATATAAAATAATTTAACATTATACCTCTACATTTAAAACTGACATCAATAAACTGTTCCAACTGCCAAATGTAAACCAATTCAAACTTTACATTCTTAGTAAACATAACTAAATCTCTTAATTCAAAAAGACATTTGATACAAATTATCCCCACAATTCCAAAGTTTAGTTTCTACTATGTTTCATGCACTGTGGAAATAAAAATTTGTAAGACAAGGTCCCTGCCCCTGAAGTGCCTGCAGCCTGGTGAGACAAACCTCAACTATGTCTACCTAAAGTGTGCTATGATACATGGCATGATCAAGGAATGAACATTGGGCCATGGAGTAGAAAAGGTGGATTCATCCCTTCTTAAGTTTTGGCAAGGGTGCAGCGGAGAGAGGTCAATGAATGGCTTAAGGAGAAATGAGTTTGGCAGGGAGAAAGTATCAAGGAAAAAGAAGGCTACCAGGCAGAGGTCACATGGCTACAGACAGGAAGTAGTGTAGGAATATGGCGTGGCTAAGGCCTAGCACAGGTACAGTGTAGCTGGAGCAGAGTATACAAGGCAATAGCTAGTGATATGGAAGCCAGGACCTAGTCCTATAAAAGCGAGAGCCACTGCTTGCTATGAGTTAATCATCCACTAACCCTGGTGTTTATAAGGTCAGGAAGAGACAGGAAAGAAACTGAGCAGTGAGGTCCTGTCCTTGTCAGAAGCAATGGCTGTAAGCTCTTCTCAGCAAATTACACAGTTCAGGAAACTGACCCCCACATCACTTCCTTTCCTGTTTTTTCATGATCTGCAGGTCTTCAAAATGGAGCTGGAACTGGAAAGGCACAGGGGAGGAGCAAACAAACACGACTTGAAATACACATATGGCTAATCAAGTTACTGTAAGGTAATGGTAATTGTACTGTACCAGGTCTGCAGATCAAGAAAAGTAATTCTTTTTCAGGAGTTTTCTAAAAGTGCCTAATTCACATCAAGTGATGGAAAATCTCTTTCAACATGAGAAAAGTATATAAAACCCCTGCAGAAGACTCCATTTCCTAAACTATTTTCCATTAAATATCAGTGTTACAAACACAATACCATAGGCTTTTAAAGCCTATCTTCACACAATTTAGATCTGACCAAAGCTGCATTGCTTGGCTTAAAAAAATAAAAAGATACAAATATATAATCCAAGTTTCAGGTTCTCAGCTACTACCAAATCATGTCAATACATGAATAAACTGCCTAGTGAGGAACATGCAATAAAAGGTATATGCAAATAAGCCATCCTTGCAGAGTAGACACTAAATTCCAATTTCTCATAATAATAATATAGAACCAATGCTATAAAAGTAACACCTTCTTGAAATTTCATTTTATAATGAAGAAAATAAATCTGTGTATTTTATTCAACATTCATTCATAAGTTACAATTATGCCAAAACAATCTGCTTCTAATGAAAGAAACCTTGGTATAATCCTAACAACATGCATATACATTTAATAGAATCTTCTGCATTTCTAAATAAATTACATGCATGATATTCATTAACCAATAAAGAATACCGATATAAGAATTCAGGACATTTATTTTTCTGCACAGAGATTTAACTACCGTACAACACACACACAAAACAAACCCATAAAGCAACGGTGTGTAACAGGTAGTGAGAGACACTTAAGCATATTTAAAATGCCTACAAATAGGCTTTTTTTTTCCTTTTTTTTTTTTAGGCAACAAATTATTTTTCTGTCCTTGACACCTTCTCACACTCACCTAGCACCACAGATGCAAGGACTTACAGTAAACGTGTACTATCTCATGCTTAAAACAAAAAGCATGCATTCAACAGAATTTATACATTATCATCTACTGTACTAAGTCTTCAATCCATTCTTTTAATACTTTATACATTAAGTTACCCTGCAGCTTTTTGAAATTTTAGTATTTATGCAAAACAACTTTTGAAAGATTTATGAAACAAGTTTTCAAGGATCACCTCTAGGCTATTTACACAGGCATTGGTTTGGTTAAGTGGGGAAATGGCAGCAGCCTCAAGGTTCATACTGAATGAAAATGGTGTGAATGTCAATTCATGTCAAAAATACACAGATGGCACAAAGGTTTGTGCAGTTGGAATCACCAGTGCAAATGCATGCATTTGAGGTACTTATTTTTCCCATGGTCAGGTATAATTATGCATAGTCATGTTCCTTGAGTGCTAAATATTTCAGACCTGATCAAATGAAAAGCTGTAATAAGTGTAAATATGAGATATTTGTATAGTTAATTTCAAAGTGTTATGTTTTTAATGAATATTTGTTTAACATTATAACTTACATATTTAGTTTAAAATATTTACCAACCAATAAAGTTTTTCATTGTAAAGAGACTGACTGGTAATTATACCTGGCCAAGTGATTTAAATAGAATACTTGAAATTCTAGCAAGAACTGTAGTGAAATATTAAAATACTTCATTATTGCTTCACTGGACTGAAAACCTAAAAGGCATAGATAAACAATGCTCAGTGATGAAAAGTGAATACCCAGAACAGCGATGCATGCCCCGAATGGTCTCCGCCCAATAAACACTAAGCATTCTCCACATTATCTATGCCATTGGCATCCACATGGATGTCAGGCTCCCCACAAAAAGACGAGGGGACAAAGCGGCTAACAGTGGGACACAAACAGCTCTTAAGCTCTGGCAATTCTTGCTTCAGACGTTCCAACTGCTCCACTTGGAATATATTTGGCTGTTCAGGCATCCAATCATATATCCTGTGATGAAAAAAACACAAAACATAAAATATGGTAATTTTATGGTTTACTTAGGACCTGGCTTAACTTTTTCAGGAGAATTTGCTTACCGAATGCCTAAAACACCTATACTACAGAGTCCTCTTATTTTTTCTTTAAAAGATATAAGCATCAGTTCTATTCAAAAATATTTCTCTTCTCCCAGTCTTTCCAATAATCCAGAATAGCATCACTGCCTTTTGTACCCCTGAAGCAAAAGAGCTGATTATAAATTGATAGAATGTGAAATCTGTAGCTTATTAGTGATTCTTCAAGTATCTTTTCTCCAAGTTAATCAATCAGCAATGCCTCATTTGACGGAAGGAAAGTTACTACACAGTAGAGCTGGAATTCATATCCAGTTCTGACTTCAAAGCACTGAAGATCAAGATGAAAAGGACTGCCCGGGACTTCCGTGGAAGTCCCAGTGGTTAACACTCCGAGCTTCCGGATTGGTTCAAGATGGTGGAGGAGAAGGACGTGCACTCACTCTCTCTTGCGACAGCACCAGAAGTACAACTAACTGCTGAACAATTCTCAACAGGAAGACACTGGAACTCACCAAAAACGACACCCCAAAGACAAAAGAGAAGCTGCAATGAGATGGTAGGAGGGGCTCAATCACAATGAAATCAAATCCCATAATCGCTGGGTGGGCGACTCACAAACTGAACAATTACACCACAGAAGTCCACCCACTGGAGTGAAGGTTCTGAGCCCCATGTCAGGCTTCCCAACCTGGGGGTCTGGCAACGAGAGAAGGAATCCCCTGAGAATCAGACTTTGAAGGCCAGCGGGATTTGACTGCAGGACTTTGACAGGACTGGGGAAACAGAGACTCCACTCTTGGAGGGCACACACAAAGTAGTGTGCGCACAAGGACCCAGGGGAAACTAGCAGTGACCTCACAGGAGACTGAATCAGACCCACCTGCTAGAGTTGGGAGGGTGTCCTGCAGAGGCGGGGCGGGTGGCTGTGGCTCACCACGGGGACAGGATACTGGGAGCAGAAGTTCTGGGAAGTACTCATTGGTGTGAGCCCTCACAGAGCCCACAATTAGCCGCACCAAAGAGCCTGTAGGCTCCAGTGCTGGGCGGACTCAGGCCAAACAACCAACAGAGAGGGAACTCAGCACCACCCATCAGCAAACAAGTGGATTAAAGTTTTACTGAGCTCTGCCCACCAGAGCAAGACCCAGCTCACTAGTCCCTCCCATCAGGAAGCTTGCACAAGCCTCTTAGATAGCCTCACCCACAAGAGGCAGACAGCAGAAGCAAGAAGAACTACAATCCTGCAGCCTGTGGAAGAAAAACCAATATCAAAGAAAGACAGACAAAATGAAAAGGCAGAGGACTATGTCCCAGTTGAAGGAACAAGATAAAACCCCCGAAAAACAATTTAATGAAGTGGAGACAGGCAACTGTCCAGAAAAAGAATTCAGAATAATGATAGTGAAGATGATCCAGGACCTTGGAAAAAGAATGCAGGCAAAGATTCAGAAGATGCAAGAAATGTTTAACAAAGACCTAGAAGAATTAAAGAACAAACAAACAGAGATGAATACAGTAACTGAAATGAAAAATACACTAGAAGGAATCAATACCAGAATAACTAAGGCAGAAGAACAGATACGTGACCTAGAAGACAGAAGGGTGAAACTCACTGCCGCGGAACAGAATAAAGAATGAGAAGAAATGAAGACAGCCTAAGAAACCTCTGGTACAACATTAAACGCAACAACATTCTTATTATAGGGGTCCCAAAAGGAGAAGAGAGAGAGAAAGGACCCGAGAAAATATCTGAAGAGATTATAGTCGAAAACTTCCCTAACATGGGAAAGGAAACAGCCTCCCAAGTCCAGGAAGCACAGAGAGTCCCAGGCAGGATAAACCCAAGGAGAAACACGCCAAGACACATAGTAATCAAATTGACAAAAATTGACAAAATTTAAAAATTTAAAAATTGACAAAAATTAAAGACAAAGAAAAATTATTAAAAGCAACAAGGGAAAACTGACAAATAACATACAAGGGAACTCCCATAAGGTTAACAGCTGATTTCTCAGCAGAAACTCTGGAAGCCAGACGGGAGTGCCACGATATGTTTAAAGTGATAAAAGGGAAGAACCTACAAGCAAGATTACCCAGCAAGGATCTAATTCAGATTTGACAGAGAAATCAAAAGCTTTACAGACAAGCAAAAGCTAAGAGAATTCAGCACCACCAAACCAGCTCTACACAAAGGGTAAAGGAACTTCTCTAAGTGGGAAACATAAGAGAACAAAAGGACCAACAAAAACAAACCCATAACAATTAAGAAAATGGTAATAGGAACATACATATCGATAATTACCTTAAATGTAAATGGATTAAATGCTGCAAGCAAAAGACACAGGCTTGCTGAATAGATAAAAAATACAAGACTATATATATGCTGCCTACAGGAGACCCACTTCAGACCTAGGGACACATACAGACTGAAAGTGAGGGGATGGAAAAAGATATTCCATGCAAATGGAAATCAAAAGAAAGCTGGAGGAGCAATACTCATATCAGATAAAATAGACTTTAAAATAAAGAATGTTACAAGAGACAAGGAAGGACACTACATAATGATCAAGGGATCAATCCAAGATCAATTACAAATATATACGCACCCAACATAGGAGCACCTCAATACATAAGGCAACTGCTAACAGCTATAAAAGAGGAAATCAACAGTAACACAGTAATAGTGGGGGACTTTAACACCTCACTTACATCAATGGATAGATCATCCATTCAGAAAATTAATAAAGAAACACAATAGGCCAGATAGATTTAATTGATATTTATACGACATTCCATCTGAAAACAGCAGATTACACTTTCATTTCAAGTGCACATGGAACATTCTGAAGGATAGATCACATCTTCGGTCATAAATCACACCTTGGTAAATTTAAGAAAACTGTAATCATATCAAGCATCTTTTCCGACCATAACACTATGAGATTAGAAATTAGAGGGAAAATATGTAAAAGCCATAAACACACAGAGGCTAAATACTAGTAAATAAACAAGAGATCACTGAAGAAATCAAAGAGGAAATCAAAAAATACATACAGACAAATGAAAACAAAAACATGACGATCCAAAACCTATGGGATGCAGCAAAAACAGTTCTAAGAGGGAAGTTTATAGCAATATATCCCACCTCAAGAAATAAGAAAAATCTCAAATAAACATCTAACTTTTTACCTAGAGGAACTAGAGAAAGAAGAACAAACAAAACCCAGTTAGTAGAAGGAAAGAAATCATTAAGATCAGAGCAGAAATAAATGAAATAGAAACAAAACAATAGCAAAGGGCTTCCCTGGTGGTGCAGTGGTTGAGAGTCCACCTGCTGATGCAGGGGACATGGGTTCGTGCTCCGGTCTGGGACGATCCCACATGCCATGGAGCGGCTGGGCCTGTGAGCCATGGCTGCTGAACCTGTGCATCCAGAGCCTGTGCTCAACAGGAGAGGTCACAACAGTGAGAGGCCCGCATACCACACACACACAAAAAAAAGCAAAGATTAATAAAACTAAAATCTGGTTCTTTGAGAAGATAAAACAACCTTGATAAACCTTTAGCCAGACTCATCAAGAGGGAGAGGATTCAAATCAATAAAATTAGAAATGAAAAAGGAGAAGTTACAACGGACACCACAGAAATAAAAAGCATCATGAGACTACTACAAACAACTATATGCCAATAAAACTGACAACCTGGAGGAAATGGACAAATTCTTAGAAAGGTATAACCTTCCAAGACTAAACCAGGAAGAAACAGAAAATATGAACAGACCAATCACAAGTAATGAAATTGAAAATGCGATTAAAAATCTTCCAAGAAACACAAGTCCAGGACCAGATGGCTTCTATCAAACATTCAGAGAAGAGCTAACACCCATCCTTCTCAAACTCTTCCAAAAACCTGCAGAGGAAGGAACACTCCCAAACTCATTCTATGAGGCCACCATCACCCTGATACCAAAACCAGACAAGGGTATTACAAAAACAGAAAATTACAGACCAATATCACTGATATAGATGCAAAAATCCTCAACAAAATACTAGCAAACAGAATCCAACAAAACATTAAAAGGATCATACACCATGATCAAGTGGGATTTATCCCAGGGATGCAAGGATTCTTCAATATATGCAAATCAATCAATGTGACACATCATATTAACTAATTGAAGGAGAAAAGCCATATGATCATCTCAATAAATGCAGGAAAAGCTTTTGCAAAATTCAACACCCATTTATAATAAAAACTCCAGAAAGTGAGCATAGAGGGAACCTACCTCAACATAATAAAGACCATATATGACAAACCCATAGCAAACATCATTCTCAATGGTGAAAAACTGAAAGCATCTCCTCTAAGATCAGGAACAAGACAAGGATGTCCACTCTTGCTACTTTTATTCAACATAGTTTTGGAATTCCTAGCCATGGCAATCAGAGAAGAAAACGAAATAAAAGGAATCCAAATCGGAAAAGAGAAGTAAAACTGTCACTGATTGCAGATGACATGATACTACACACAGAAAATCCTAAAGATGTCACCAGAAAACTATCAGGGCTAATCAATGAGTTTGTTAAAGTAGCAGGATACAAAATTAATGTACAGAAATCTCTTGTACTCCTATACACTAATGATGAAAAAATCAGAAAGAAATTAAGGGAACAATCCCATTCACCACTGCAACAAAAAGAATAAAATACCTAGGAATAAATCTACCTAAGGAGGCAAAAGACTTATACTCACAGAACTATATGACAGTGATGAAAGAAATCAAAGACAACACAAACAGATGGTAAGATATACCATGTTCTTGGATTGGAAGAATCAATATTGTCAAAATGACTGTAGTACCCAAAGAAATCCATGGATTCAGTACAATCCCTATCAAATTACCAGTGACATTTTCTACAGAACTAGAACAAAAAATCTTAAAATCTGTATGGAGACACAAAAGACCCCGAATAGCCAAAGCAATCTTGAGGGGAAAAAATGGAGCTGGAGGAATCAGACTCCCTGACTTCAGACTATACTACAAAGCTACAGTAATCAAGACAATATGGTACTGGCACAAAAACAGAAATACAGATAAATGGAACAGGACAGAAAGCCCAGAGATAAACCCACACACCTATGGTCAACTAATCTATGACAAAGGAGGCAAGGATATACAATGGAGAAAAGACACAGTGTCTTCAATAAGTGGTGCTGGGAAAACTGGACAGCTGAATGTAAAAGAATGAAATTAGAACACTCCCTAACACCCTACACAAAAATAAACTCAAAAAGGAATAAAGACGTAAATGTAAGGCCAGACACTATCAAACTCTTAAAGGAAAACATAGGCAGAACACTCTATGACATAAATCACAGCAAGACCCTTTTTGACCCACCTCCTAGAGAAATGGAAATAAAAACAAAATAAATAAATGGGACTTAATGAAACTTCAAAGCTTTTGCACAGCAAAGGAAACAAGAAACAAAACAAAGAAACAACCCTCAGAATGGGAGAAAATATTTGCAAATGAAGCAACTGATAAAGGATTAATCTCCAAGATTTACAAGCAGATCATGCAGCTCAATATCAAAAAAACAAACAACCCAATCCAAAAATGGGCAGAAGACCTAAATAGACATTTCTCCAAAGAAGACATACAGATTGCCAACAAACACATGAAAGGATGTGCAACGTGACTAATAATTAGAGAAATGCAAATCAAAACTACAATGCTATATCACCTCACACCAGTCAGAATGGTCATCAAAAAATCTACGAACAATAAATGCTGGAAAGGGTGTGGAAGAAAGGGAACCCTCTTGCACTGTTGGTGGGAATGTAAATTGATACAGCCACTATGGAGAACAGTATGGTGGTTCCTTAAAAAAACTAAAAATAGAACTATCATATGACCCAGCAATCCCACTACTGGGCATATACCCAGAGAAAACCATAATTAAAAAAAAACATGCACCCCAATGTTCACTGCAGCTCTATTTACAATAGCCAGGACATAGAAACAACCTAAGTGTCCATCGACAGATGAATGGGTAAAGAAAATGTGGCACATATATACAATGGAATATTACTCAGAGATAAAAAGGAACAAAATTGGGTCATTTGTAGAGACGTGGATGGACCTTGAGACTGTCATACAGTGTGAAGTTAAGTCAGAAAGAGAAAAACAAATATCATATATTAATGCATATATGTGAAATCTAGAAAAATGGTACAGATGAACCTGTTTTCAGGGCAGAAATAGAGACACAGATGTAGAGAACAAACGTATGGACACCAAGGGGTAAAGCAGGGTGGAGGGGGGTGAATTGGTAGATTGGGATTTACATATATTCACTAATATGTATAAAATAGATAATAAGGAAATAAATAAATAAAATACCCACCCCCGCAAAAAAAAGACTCCAAGCTTCCACTGCAGTGGGCACGGGTTTCATCCTTGGTTGGGCAACTAAGACCCTGCACGCCATGCGGTGCCGTCAAAAAAATAATAATGAAATAAAGTAAAATAAAATAAAGGACTTCTCACCAGTGTGAAAATTATCCTAAAGCTATGCAGTACTGGCAGGTGTACCTAGAGTTGAGAGTCCAGAAAAAGCCCCAAGTGACAATGGCAGCACTAGCATTGCCTATCAGCAGAGAAAGGAAGGTCTTTCATGCTTTAAATGTGAAAGCCAGACAATTTATGTGAGGAACTAACTCTTTATGACCTCACAGTAGGGAATAATTTCTTAAACAAGATTTTTAAAGTACTGATTCTATTAAGTATTTGACTATTCTAATATAAAGACTTTCTGTTAAAGACATACATAAGAGAATGAAAAGTTACCTCTGGGTCAAGGTATCAGACGGAACAAAAGCATCTAAGTTCACCCCCTATATTGTGTTAAAAAAAATAAAATAAAGGTATTAAAAGAAAATTCACTGAACATGAGAAGAACCAAAGAGACAGTACAACAGAATTTTGGAAGCTAGAAAACAGATGGATTAAGTAATAACAAAGTGTTTCAGTTAGCAGAATGGATAGGTCAAACCACAAGCCAGTAGTTGAAAAAATGAAAAGGGTGAGTTAAAAGCAGCCCCAAACTTCTGTAGATCTTGGGGGGGAAGGAAGGGGCTCAAAGAGGGACAATGAGATGAAGGCTTGAGCAGCAGCAAGTGGTTCCCTTCCTCTTACTCCCTGCTGTGGAGGCTGCTCTTACCCCACTTGGTTGAGGTTTATTTCCAGAATTAAACAGGAAATCTGGAATGGAGGACAAGACCAGGTTAGAGAGTTTGGGGCATTTTATAAAATGGCCATCAGCATCAGGGATATTAGAGATGGTACAAATACAACACATGCTAAATACAGACATGCCCTCCTTCCCCCATCTCTCTTCCCACACTTGACTCCAAGAAACCAGACCTGTATCCTCTAAGAATATATTATAGCGTCTTCTACGAGGAATCTGACTAGTCAAAAAGCAAAGTTTTTTAATCTACTGACAGATGTATGACCAAACAGGTCACCCAGATCACCCCATAGTAAAACCCCATAAGCCCTATTCACATGCTCAGAGCTTCCAACAAGCTTTTTAGATCTTAATTCCTTATCGTAAGAAGCAGCCAAGAATTTCTAAATATCTGAGGAAAGCTTCTAACAGGTAAGGTAGTAAGCAAAAGAAAATTTTTTTTAAAAAAGTTCCTTAATGCCTTCAAATAGTACTTTCATCAAATGAGAACAGGATTTTTTAACTATATATAGAAAAAAGAGAATCCAGAGAAAAAAGGACAGTTCTTGAAAATTAAAAACACAATAGCAGATATGAAAAACTCAATAGCATGAGTGGAAGATAAGTTTGAGGAAATCTTTGAAAGTGGAAAAGACAAAGATAGAAAATATGAGAAAAGATAAAGAACTTTAAGTCTCGTCCAGGAGTGTATAATATACAACAAAAGGATTCTATAAAGAAAAAAAAAACAAACTCAGAAAAATGGAAGAAATAAAAATCAAAGAAATAATTCACTAACTATTCCACATCTTCAAGGACATGTATCAATAGACTAAAAGGGCTACCAAGTGTCCAGCACGATGGGTAAAACCAGACCCACAAGACCATCTCTATGAAAGTTTAGAACACTGGTGATGAGAAGAATCTCCAAACTTCCAGAGAAGAAACAAAGAAATCACATGTGAGGGAGTAGGAATCAACATGGTTTCACATTCCTTAACAGCACAATGGAATTGTGAAGAGGATGGAGAAATGCTTTTAAAAGTCTAAAGGAAAATGATTTCTAACATGGAATTTTATGCCTGGCCACAATACTTCCAGACACACAAGACCTCAAAAACATTTACTTTCCATCCTTTCTCAAGAAGATACTGAAGGATGTGTTCCATAAAAATGACAGTAAAGTAAAAGAAAAAGATTTGGACTACAGGACACAGAAGGTCTGACACAAGAACTGTAGCTCAGCATGGCAGCTGTGCCCAAAGAAGTCAAACAATATGTACTGGAGGAGCCTGCATGGGTGGGCAGGTATGCTCAGGGCTATCACTCCAGGAGGGCCCCTGCCCACCCTACCAGCTTTGAAACCTACAGACAGAGTGCCCTGAGCCATTTAACATGTGTTGATTCAGTGTCCACTCTACCTGACAGGTTTATTATGGGTGGCCTACTCCTGAGAACTGGTAGGAGGCTCCAATGAGCATTGAACAGACCACTCCATGTACCCATATTCCTGCTGTACTTCCAATGCCTGACCCACGGACGGATGTCTTGTCATGCTGAGCTAGAGACCTAGTGGGTCACAAAATCAGTTCAGAAAGTTAAGAAAAGCATTGAAATAGGTGTGAGCCAGTGGCACAATCATTTAAAAAGCACACACATATAAGTAAAATATTCAAGGGGCATTATCTTTTTAATTTAGTTTCAGGTACACACTTGTAGATATACATATCTATGTGTGCACTGGGCTGCAACGTGAAATGCATTTCTAACTGATTTTGGGGTCAAAAGGTTTAAGTCACTGCCCTAAAGAAACTTATACACGTACCATAGGACAGCTGGTCAACGATGTTTACAGCAAACACTGTAATAGCAAAAACCTGAAAAAAAAAAAAAAAAAAAAGGGCTTCCCTGGTGGTGCAGTGGTTGAGAGTCCACCTGCCGATGCAGGGGACACGGGTTCGTGCCCTAGTCCAGGAAGATCCTACATGCTGAGGAGTGGCTGGGCCCGTGAGCCATGGCTGCTGAGCCTGCGCATCGGGAGCCTGTGCTCCACAACGGGAGAGGCCACAACAGTCAGAGGGCAGCATACCGCAAAACAAAAACAAACAAACAAAAACCTGGCAACCACCTCAGTGTTCTCCAATAGTAGAATAAATTGTGGTAGAATCATACAGCCAGGAAGATGAATAAAGTACAGCTAAACGTAACAAATGGATTGATTTTAAGAATATAACAAGTAGGAAAAGAGTATAAATAAAGCTTAAAGCCATGAAAAACTAAATGTTATATTGTTTAGCGATAGATATAAGAATTTAAAAACTTTTAAAAGAGAGTAATTGCTTGCTTGTCAGTTATATCTATGGGAGGAGGTAGGGGCATAGAATTAGAGAGGAGAACACAGGGGAGTTCAAATCTAATAATAATGTTCTTTAAATGTGGGTGTCTGTTACTGAATTTTTAAAAATAATTTGAGCAGACACAGTATAGAAAGAGGAAACATTGCTCAATTTACTCTACGAGGCAAGTATTATCCTCATGCCAAAATTAGACAACAACCATTTGATAAAGGTAAATTAAAGGCCACCTTACTCATTACTACAAATGCAGAAATTCCAAATATCAGCAAATCAAGCATAGCAGCTTATAATATATCACAAAACCATGATTAAATGCAAAATCTGTGTTAATGCCTTTGTAAAAGAGAACAAATTGGTTTTTGATAAACTAAAACACATCACAATGCTCCCACATGTAAAATGAAACAAAGGTTCTTCTGAATCACTATCATTCAAACCTTCTATAGGTCTAAATTTGGTAATGAAAAAGTAATAGCATAAGCACCTTAAGTACCAAGAAATAGTTCCAAAAAATATTAGGGCACAGGAATTCAGCTAGAGACAATGGAAGGGATAGGTGTAAGGGACTGCTAGTTTGTTTTTTTAAATTTTTTTTTTGGCTGCACCTCACGGCTTGTGGGATCTTAGCTTCCCAACCAGGGACTGAACCCGGGCCCTCAGCAGTGAAAGCACAGAGTCCTAACCACAGACCGCCAGGGAATTCCCAGGACTGTTGGTTTTTACTGTTAGTCTTGTAGAACTATTTGAAGTATATACACACACACACAACACACACATAAGTGTGGCTGATTATATATACATATGTAGTTCTTTGACTAAAATTGAAAAAAGAAGAAAAAACTTCCAAGGATAATAAAGACTGACTTGACTCTAACACAGTCCACCTCTCCTCTCATCAGGTCTGAACAGAAGGCCAGTGCTGGGCTGCCTCCTCAACATCCTCCACACCCTCAACACAGTCCTGCCCTGGTGCCTGCTTGCACCTCTGCCTAAAACGCAAATCCTGTCAAAGCTGATTTAACCCCCCCACCCCACCCCACCCCTGCCCAAATCCAACTCAATCCTTCCTCTTTAAAATTATTCTTGTTGACCCTGAGCCAGGAAGAACTCACTTTCTTTAGGGCCTTTTGTATCACATAGTATCTTCCTGTTCTCCCTGCAAGGTCAGTGTTTGGCTACAACCAAGTAAGGCCCTTTAGTGAAGGATCTAACTAAAATTTGTATACCCTACAACTGCCATACCTGGTATAATCTCACAATATACTTTTCTTGCCTGAAAATATTTGCAATCATCCCTTCCTCCTCCTCCAAGAAAGAAATATTCTCCCAAAATTTGCTAAATAAAGCACTTCCATCAAATTGTAATTTAAAAATTTTAATTTTCCTTTAATAAGTTGGAAACGTCTATTAAAAAGAGCTATGAATCATGCCACTTAAAGCAGTATTAACCAAACACTTTAAAAGGCAGGCATTATCTGGGTGGCAGTTTTAAAACCAGACTAATTCAGACAAAAAAGTTGGGGTGGGGAAAAGCTTTATTAAGAAAGTGATATAACTTTATAGAACAAACAGTAATATAAACTAAATCCAACGACTGTATTTTTTAAAGCAGGCCTGGTAACAATTTCATCACTTACTCTTTGTATGATGCTGCTCAAGCATTAGCAAGCCCATTAATCCCCTCAGCAGGACAAATGACATTCCCTCTAACCCAAAATTTCTTTACGCTGAGCAACCTTTTCATCTCTCTGAGATCTCAGACTTACATCCTAAACACCCAGGGAGTTTATTTAAAAAGAAAAGATTAGTTCAACAAATATTTGAGCTTCTACATCTAACCTCTGGTGATACAGCAGTGCACAAAACAGGCAAAGTCTTGCCCTCATGGAGCTTCTGTTTTTGGGGGTGTGTTGGGGGTGGGATGGGAAAGGAGGTTGGGGAGAAAATAAGTAAAATATAGTATGTATATGGATATATCACGTGGTGGTAAATGTATGGAGAAAAGTCAGGAAGTGCACTGTGAGTAGAGGTTTTGATTTGAATTAGGATATTCGGGGAAGGCCCTACTAAGAAGGTGACATTTTAGTCTTTCCTGACATCTTTATCAGAAGAGAAACAGCAGGAGGCCAATTAGGGGTGGGGGCGGGGATCATCTCACCTAGGGCCTTGTAAGGATGTGGGATTTTACACTAGGAGACACAGAATAGGGGGGGAAGGTTAAGCAGTAACATGATCTGACTTCAGTTTTCAGTCCTGCCCGCCCCCATAATGGACAGCAGGGTGTATGAGTGGACGCAGTCCCAGTAAGCAGGTTACTTTCATAATCCACCTGAGAAACGATGTGGCTTAGTGGAGAGTGACAACAGTAAAGGATTCAGGATATATTTCGAAGACAGAATCAACATGATTCTGATTTTGTCTGATTGGATTTGGGTATGAGATAAAGAACACAATCATGAAAGACTCCAGGGATCTGGCCTCAGAAACTGGAAAGAAAGTTGTCATTTATACTGAAATCAGGAAGTCTATAGGAACAATAGGCGTTGATAGATGGATATAAAAGTTTAGAGGTCAGGGGAAAAGCTTGAGTTGGGGATATACAAAAGTAGGAAAAGGCACAGAACTGGATGAGATCACCAAGAAAGTTGGTGTAGATAGAGAAGAGGTCTAGGGCGGCCACCTTCACCCGCAAGATGACTCAATACATCTGGGTTAGGGCCCAGTCATCTGAATTTTTAAACAAGCTTCCCAAGTGACTGTGGTATAACTTCAAAATTTGAAAAATCCCACTGACAAATGTTAAGATATTTCTACTTTTTTTCTAACAATCCATTAAAATTTTTCATGAAAAACAAATACCTATCATAAATTAGACCATTAACTCCAAATTCCTTTAATTTCTTTCTGTTTTCAGGATCATTGGTATCATCACCCCAGCAGAATATGACCAGTCCCTTAGCTTTTGCCTCTTGAATATAGGATGGGTTTCTGAGAAGGTCTTCAGTATGTGCATTTATCCCCTAAAAGAAGAAAGATAAGTTACTCATGAAAGAGAAACTTATTATATGTATAAAATACATAACTAATAAGAACCTGCTGCAAAGCAGAATGGACAGGGAAAGAAAACGTTAGAATTTTTTCTTCCAATTTATGCGATCAAACAAGTTTACAATCTAACCGTTTTAGATGATTCATAAAACCCACTCAGAAAACTAAACTACAAAACTTACTTAACCTAGGCCTGCAAGAAAATCTTTGTTGGTGGTGATCATTTAACTGCTTTTCAGTCTGAGATTTAATATCCTCATTTTAAGTAGAGCTACCTGCTCATTATACATAGGTCAAAACTAACCAAGTAGATGTTAAATTAATATATAACTTTATTTACTAGTGCTCTAAAACATTTTTAAAAAACAAATATTAAAATATTCAACCACAGCTTACCAGTAGATTTTCAAACTGTGCAAAGCTCATTGCAATGGGGGTTGTCCGAGATCTGAGGTCCATGAGTTCAGGGTAAATATCAGATTTCCCCTGAGTCAAAAATAATATGGGATATTTGTTCTGCTTTTGCCGAACCCTGAAAAAGACAGTTTAAAAAATACTTTTCATTGGGGAGATAACCATAACATATTGTTTTGAAATTTTAGAAAATACTAAAAATATAAAGAAACAAAATTTTAAAAGCATACTCATTACTGAGATATAACCACCATTAATGTGTATTGCCTTTTAGTCAAAAAAAGAAAAATTTAAATTATTCTATACAAGAGTTAAAATATTCTCAGAAATGGGCAAAAAGAAATCCCTTGAGGGCTTACAATTTGGTAAGGAGGATATTATACATCTGTAAAATGAAACACAAGGCATGAGGTGCTATAACCCAGCGGGTGTGGAGGCCATCCCAGTAGAGAATATATACAATGGGACTGAGAAGACAAATCAAGGGTGAAGTCTGGGAACTTCCCCACCTCCAACTACAATCTCTGTGCCCTTAGTCCTAGCTACAGTCTAAGCATATAGGAGAAAAAAACTGAATTACTCACATTGTGCAAATATCTGCATCAAATGAAGAAAATACTATTCTCCTCTTCCCAGAATTTTCTAAGACAGTTTTTAAAATTATATCCAAAAACAGATTCATGTCAAAATATGTTGATAAGTTACCATCCCATATTCCATCCTATATAGAAGAATAGGAAAACAAAAGTCATTAAATACCTTAGAATCACAGTGCTAGGAAAAATTCTCGAGAACATTTAGTCCAACTCTTATTTTACAGATGAGAAAGCAAAGGCCTGTGTGAATTATTATCATAATCAGGTATAGAGACACTTATATACAAAGCAATTATAACATCAAAAGACTTTTGCTTTAATAAGGTTAACAAAATAAAAACTAAAACTCTGGAAATTTGAAATCTACCATGACTTTAAAATATTTTTATGCTATCTTCATAAACTATAAGTGGACAAAAAGACTCCACTTCGTTTGCTAACTCACTACCCCAAAAACCCTGGTAATTAAGAATTACCAGTTAAAAATCTCATTCTTTGAGTCTTAGGCATATCAAGTGCCCTCAATAAATAATAAAAATAATTTTCTAATTATAGCTAAGATACCAAGAGCCCTATTGATATTCAAATATTAAAAATTTTAAGTATTAGTCATTACAATAATTCTAAAAGTTCTGAAAACTAAAAATCACCTACTAGAAAAATCATGGTTGTGCACTTGCATGTTATATGTTAGCCAGGACCGGCTTATCATAAATAGCTACATAGAAGACATGCTTTAAGGGCAGTTATAGATTATTCTGACCAGAACAAATACCAGGACTGCCCAATCATGATGCCTGGATTAACTACTTCCAATGTCCCCCCACCCCAATCAGCCCTCTTACCATGCAGCCTTATCCATTTACACATATCCCCATCTGATACATCCAAGTTGTTTTCCTCGACTAAAAGACTGTTAAGTTTCAGGAAGGCAAGGCTTTATTCTGTTTTCTTCACTACGTAAGCACAGAACTCAGAAAATGCCTGGCGCATAGCAGCTTTTCAATAATTATTGAACAAAAGAATGACTAAATTTCAGAGTGATTTAAAACATGTCTGCAGAAATTTCTTTTCCTGATTAATTATTACTAGCTACTGCCACTTAACAGAAAACTGCTTAGGCACTTATTTAAGGTATATATTGAGACGGGGGTTAAAAAAAAAAAACCAAAAAACTAATCAGAGTTATAAAGTTCTGACTGGCCACAGTTCTCACTGTTCACTTTATAAGTGTGCCCAGAAACCATCCATATTAATGTGCACATGAGACACATGTAAATTAGAATTTCTACTATAATACATTCATCACTACTTTTAAGAACTTAAATATTAGTGTAAGTGTAAGATATACTTTACTTCAAAGTTCCAACAAGCACTGTGCTTGCTGGAAGAAGCCACAATTTCAGTTTCATTTATTCCATTAAAACAAAGAGACAGGAATGAATGCATTTAAAGAAACGGGGGAGGGAGGAACGAAGAATGTGCCACATGGAAAATGACTTACCCTTTGTTGGCAGATCCATTTTATTTCTATGTTAAACCCTACATCTTCTGGCAAAGACTCTAAAACCTAGAGTTGTGTTTGTTGGTGGTAAATTTTGTTTCATTTTTGGTGAGATGAATGGTAGAATAAGAAGGAAAAAAGAAAAATGGATTAATTACAAAAAGCAAACTATAAGAAAACATATCACTAGTAAGGATAAAGTGTTTTGTGCCTTCAGCAAAAACCACTATCTTTTCTTATACTCAAACTGACAACCTGGTTGATGATTAAGTTGAATAAGAAAGTCAAAAGAAATTAAATAGCAAAGGCAGTAGTCTTTAGCAATATCTGTGATAATCGATCACTACTAACCGCAAAGATGATCCTGACCTAAAATCCTTTTCACCATCACTACTGAACAGCTAAAGTGAGCAGTAATAAGATAGGCAGCCTCATGAATTTAAAAAGACATTTGTCATGTTTTCTGAATTGCATTCAGGTATGTCAGTCTACTTTACTAAGATATGGTTATATGAAATACCATGATTTCTAGCTTGCTGTGAAGGTGGTGATGCTTAACACCACAGTGATAACCTCCTGGAAAGATGTTAACTCCAAATTAAAGAGGCTCATAAATAAATAAGTCTATATCTATATAAATTAACAAATAATATAGTGTCAATATATCTAAATTATCTAGAAACTTTGGACTTCCCTGGTGGCACAGTGGTTAAGAATCTGCCTGCCAATGCTGGGGACACGGGTTCAAGTCCTGGTCTGGGAAGATCTCACATGCCACGGAGCAACTAAGCCTATGCGCCACAACTACTGAGCCTGCGTTTTAGAGCCCGTGAGCCACAACTGAGGCCCACACGCCTAGAGCCTGTGGCCTGCAACAAGAGAAGCCACTGCAATGAGAAGCCCGCGCATTGCAATGAAGAGTAGCCCCCGCTCGCCGGAACTAGAGAAAGCCCACGCACAGCAACGAAGACCCAATGCAGCCAAAAATAAATAAAATAAATTTATTAAAAAATAAAAACTAAATTATCTACACACTTTGCAATAACACCACTTGGGCAGCATAACTAGAAAATCCAATCTAAAATATGAAGCTTGGGGCTTCCCTGGTGGCGCAGTGGTTGAGAGTCCGCCTGCCGATGCAGGGGACAAGGGTTCGGTTCGTGCCCCGGTCTGGGAAGATCCCACATGCCGCGGAGCGGCTGGGCCCGTGAACCATGGCCGCCGAGCCTGCGCGTCCGGAGCCTGTGCTCCACAACGGGAGAGGCCACAACAGTGAGAGGCCCGCGTACCGCAAAAAAAAAAATGAAGCTTGGTTATTAACTTACAATCAGCTGGTTTAGTCAGTATTTCAAAGTGTAGAAATCCTTAACATGTATAATATATATGGTATTTAATTTTATAATAGCAAATAAAAGAATGCTAACAGAGTAAGAACACAGCCTGGGACTCTGGTGACCTGGGATCTAGCCCCTGCTGCATGAAAAGTACAGTACCTAAAACAGGTTGTACTCAATCTCCTATGGGGCTTTTTGACTTTCTCCGAATTTCTCCGATACGTTTAGCCTTTTTTAGTTAACATACCTTCCACAATTTTACTGGACTAATGCAAAATCAGAAAAATAAGGACAATAGTGTATATTAGTGTTGAGATTGGTATACATCAAATTTGCAGGATTCCCCTTTATACTAAGATTGCGTTTGGCCTTTCTTTGGATTCAAACTTTCTGATTAAATTATAGTGATGGCAAAGTGAATGAATAAATGTGTGTTTATTTGGCTAAATGAAAGTTGTCAAACCTTTGATAAACAATTTTTTTAAAGCCTGTTTTTCTGTTCTATGAAATCACAAGTCTAGAAATCATGGAATTTCTAAGAACCAAACTATTTCAGAATTTTGGACTAGAAGGAATGACTTAGCTGGGCTTCATAAATATCTGAAAATTTATACAAATCATGCTCTAAATTCACTAAGACAATGTCTATTTTAGGGGCTCTCTTGTAGCATCCTTTTTGGAGGGTGAATAATCATGATAAACTGAAATTACCTATTTTTGCCTAAGAAGTCTATTGTACCTGACACATCACCAGAAAAAGACAGTGGAGAAGAGAAAAAATTAGGAAATGGAGCCAGCAAGAAAATGAGACTCAGCATGGCCAAAGAAGGTATCTGGTATTCGCGCAGGCTTGCCTGACGCTGTCAAAGGAATTCCTCTATGAATTGGGTCTAGTTTTTAAATGTTCATGCCAGTTTTTGCTACACATTTTCAGAGTGAATACTTGAAATCTGTATTTCATTTTAAGTAACCAGGGTACTTATTTTCTTTGGTTGGGGAATTTCTCTCTAAAAGCTAAGGACCAGCCTTACATATTGTAAAAATGTCTCTCCCATCGTCACACTCCCCAACCCCTTTTCTGTGCCCTTTCCTTCCTGTTTATATACAGAAATATGTGAATTTCCTATTCTTACCAAATTAACCCAATGAGGTAGGAATTTTATTCATTTGAGCAAATAAGTTTCTCAAAAAAAAAAAAAAAGGCACCATAGGCACACTTCACAAGAATGTATCTTCTCTAAAAAGCATCAAACATAAGTTTACATTAATGTTGTCTTTTACACAGCCTTTTTAGTGCCCATTTAAAAGACCATAATAAATTATTCAGATATAACAGAATAATGATAGCCTGCCCTAGTTTTCCTAAGGAACTTACCATCTTAAGAGAAGGAAATGGCTGATTTTCAGAAAAGGAATTTTCCTCCTCAACCACAGATTCTGAAAATTTAAATTACAAAAACTCAGTAGATAAATGCCATTTTATCACTAAGACCTTTTCCTAAATTCTGAAGGCAAAAAAAAAAAAAAGATGTAGTTATGAGATCCTTTCATATATAGTATTTTTGAAGGCTCCTGTATTTATTAATTTTAACCATTAAAACCCCCATTTTCAAAATAAGCATCCTTTATGAAGACTGGTTTACAACATTTAGTAGGAACATCACAGTTTATGACCTCAACAGTGATTATTTTCTTATAAAAACTGTAATATAATTTTAAGAAAGGAGTCACAAGCAGTGATTTGTTATTTCTCAGTGAAATTAAGGGCTGTGTAATCTTGCTAATACTTCTACTTGAGATATCAAGTTAGAAATTAAGAGAATCTATAGGTAGCATTACCATTTAATCCAAAATTGATTATGTCTCAAGGCGCACAAGAATTTTTTTCCAAAAGAGAAAAATTTTTATATCAAGATTAAAAAGAAAAATCACCCAGGAACAAACAAAAAGCAAAACAAAAATTACAACAAAAATAACCAACCCTAGTGCATTACAAATTCAAAAACTAAATCATGTAAAATTTTCCAGTCAAATAAATTAAAGGTAAAATTGATTTTACTACTAATAGTTATGAACTATTTACAAGCTTGTAAAGTCATATTTACGCTCTGAGAATAATCTTTGGAGTCTTTGGCACCTCACTAATTTCTTCATAAAGGCATTCCAACTATCCTGTTATCCTAAATGCAGATTAACATCTAATGAGTACCTACTATAACCAGAGTACTGTAAATGTTTCAGGGAATATAAAAACATTTCCCCCACCCTTGAGAGGTTTACATCCTGGAGGAAGAGAAAGGACATACAGAAAAATAAAGGGTTAAAGAAAGGACACACCAAGGCTAAAATGAATGTCAAAGACTACTAAATTCTGTGGAAGTAGAAAGTAAAGTGGAATTACAAAGGGATTTTGTGGGTAGGACAAGCTTTGAGGAAACAGGCACAGAGTGGTTAAATAAAGTAACCGAGGTCACAGTTGGTAAATGCTAGAGCTGGTTTCAAATTCCTGGCTCTGGAGCCAGATTCTATACTTGATACATTCTGTACTTTGTAATGCTTAAGAATGTGTGGAAAGAGGGACCTCCCTGGTGACACAGTGGCTAAGACTCCGTGCTCCCAATGCAGGGGGCCCGGGTTCGATCCCTGGTCAGGGAACTAGATCCCACATGCATGCTGCAACTAAGAGTTCGCATGCCACACTAAGAAGCCTGTGTGCCACAACTAAGGAGCCCACCTGCCACAACTTAGGAGCCCACATGCCACAACTAAGAGGCCGGCGAGCTGCAACTAAGGAGCCCACCAGCTGCAACTAAGACCCAAATTAATTAATTAAATAAAAAAGAATGGATAGGTACAAAATTATAAAGAATTTTTGATCATCAAGCTAAGAAAATTCATAAAAGTGAAAAATCATGCTTACTATACATGACATGTATGCATTTGGCAATTAATACATATAAAGCCTTCATGTCTATAAAATTACATTTATATAACCCAGTATTATATTAAAGTCACCAAGAGTAACTTAAAATGGATAAGGAAATTCATGATGCTAATTATGAAATGAAAACAGTGTTTTCACATTGGTACATACCTTTCAGTTCTTTAGATTTTAGTGCAGTCACATGAGTGAGCTAGAAAACACACACACACACACACACAAAATGTAATCAGAAAAAAAGGCCTTAGTTTATGAAGATATGGTTAATAGAACTATAACTTGAAAAGCTAGCAAGTTAGGAGAAATTATAAAATGTAGAATCATCAGTTTAATAAGAATAAGCACTTACCACTGTACATATTTTATATTTACATACATATGCATAAGACCATGATCAAATACCCAAGTAGGGGAGAATATAAAAATTATTAGGTTAGGAAACTGTTTATACTCAATCAACCAATAATTTAGGTATCTAATGAGAATAAGAAGAGGGATCATGTAAAATTACATAGTAAAATACAGGAGGATTTTAGATAGTAGCATAGCTATAAAAATCAACAATAGCATAGAAGGCTAAGTATAAAATAAAAAAGAGCTAAAGCAGACCAGAGACAACCTAAGATTATGGCTAGCCCCTATGGCCTATAAAGACTTATAGCCCATCTCCTTCAAAAAAGCAAAAAAAAAGATGGGGTCCATAGAAACTGTTAAAGAAGACAGATGGATGAGCACGAACCCATTCTTCCTAACAGAACAGAAAACCAAAGCACAGACTCAGTACATGCTGTATGTATCTAGTCATCCCCATGCACAAAGAGAACATTACTATATACAAACAAGTACAAATAGTCCTAAAACTAAAAGATAATTTACGTTTTACATTATTATTACTACCTTTAACAACTGGAGTTGGTCAAAGGTTAATTCTTTTACTGGGATTTCAAATAATTCAACTGGATCAGCATCAAATTTCTAAAAGAGAAAATTGGGCCCCACGTTATTACTGAATGTTTACTCTAAACTGGCCTAATATCTCAATTTACTGATGAGAATAACAGCTTGGTGGCCTCAGTGAGCCCATGCAGGGGAGCCCTTGCTACCGAACACCACCTCCCAGCTTAAATTCTGGCTTTTGTTTTTAATGTAGGTGGGAGTGCCTGGAAGAAAACAGCTGGGAAGAAGCTGTAGCACTAAAGACACACTGAGAACCAAGCCACAAGTCAGTCATTTCCCCTATTTCCTGTCATGCTGTATACATTTTCTTTGACACATATCCATGCTACAGGACTAGGAAATCAACAGGCATGCAGGATCTAAGGATTAGTTTCTATCAGTAAGTTTCTAAACCTTTTAA
The DNA here is from genome assembly GCF_951394435.1 of Stenella coeruleoalba. NCBI lineage: Eukaryota > Metazoa > Chordata > Mammalia > Artiodactyla > Delphinidae > Stenella > Stenella coeruleoalba. The sequence goes on from NC_137161.1 coordinate 32,572,270, forward strand.
ACTGAAGTTTGGTTAAAAACAGCCACAGAAATCAACTTTCATGAAAAAATCGTCTGGTTAGCTGTAAGTAGTAATATTTAATAGGAACCCTAATCTATTATAAATGCTTTCCCAAGGAGCAAATCTGTTTTATTAGATTTTAATATCATATCAAATGTCACACTGTTTAGGCACTTCTATCTTAAGAAAATGAGTTAATGTACCACCAATAAATCATCAATCCAACAAATATATTAAAATCCGTTACATTTATATTCATTCATGTATATATAGTATGAGGCTATATACGTATAAATTTCTTCTGGAAGGACACGCAAGAAACTATTAAGAGAAAGGAGTACCACCAAGGAGAAAAAGTAAAGGAAGATTTACTTTTCATTTCATAATCTTCTGAACTACTTATAATTTTATAAATGAACATAAATTGGTTTTTTAAGGAAAATACCAACTTAAAAATTAATACTAAAAAATATATAATTTATTGCTTTCATTCTGCAATTAACTGAACCAGGTTCAACTTAAGAGCAGGACGAATTCTGGTGAAAACTGGGGATCAGTTATACTCTTCAATTAGCCCTCATGGATTTTTAGAAATTACAGCTAGAGTCATTAATCTCAATCTTGGTTAGTGAGTTCCTTCACCACTCCATTCCTTCTCATTTCGCTTTGCATTAACATTTCCCCACAGCAAAAAAAACCTGCCCCAATTCTATTAAGTAATTCTACTTCTGTCATCTAAATAGGTGCACCTCGGAAATTCCCGGGAGGTCCAGTGGTTAGGACTCAGTGCTCTCCACTGCCAAAGGCCCAGGCTGAATCCCTGGTCAGGGAACTAAGATCCCACAAGCCACGCAGCGTGGCCCCCCAAAAATAAATAAATTTAAACAAATAAATAAATAAATTTAAACAAACAAATAGGTGCATCACCTTCCTTCCTTCTCCTAATACCCTTTCACAGAAAGGGAAGGGTCCTTTTCTATAAATGATAATAATCCAAACTGATACGACTGTTTAGAATCCACTAGCAGGCAGAGCTAGGTGCCTTGTCATAGGTGCCTTGCATACTACACCAATGCAGTGTCTGATACATGTTAGCAAATCAAACTTTATTTATCTTGAAGTATACTTAAGTTACAATATTGTGTTACTTTCAGGTGTACAGAAAAGTGATTGTTATACTTTTATATATGTGTGTATACATATATAAGTAATTATGTATCTATTCTTTTTCAGATTCTTTTCCATTACAGGTTATAAGATATTGAATATTGTTCCCTATGCTGTACAACAGGACCTTGTTTATCTATTTTATATATAGTAGTTTGTATCTGCTAATTCCAAACTCTTGATTTATACCTCAGCCACCCCTTTTCCCCTTTGGTAACCATAACTTTGTTTTCTAAGTCTGTTTTTGTTTTGTAAATAAGTTCATTTGTGTCATATTTTAGATTATACATGTAAGTGATATCATATGGTATTTGTCTTTATTTTTCTAACTTACTTCAATTAGTATGATAATCTCTAGGTCCATTCATGTCACTATAAATGGCATTATTTTATTCTTTTTATGGCTGAGTAGTATTCCATTGTATGTGTGCATATCTTTACACATTCATCTGTATCCATTCATCTGTCCATGGACATTTAGCCATGTCTTGGCTATTGTGAAGAGTGCTGCAATGAACACTGGGGTGCATGTATTTTTTCGAACTATAGTTTTCTCCAGACATCCCAGGATTGGGATTGCAGGATCATATAGTAACTTAATTTTTTAGTTTTTTGAGGAACCTCCATACTGGCTGCACCAATTTACTTCCCACCAACAGTGTAGGAAGGTTCCCTTTTCTCCATACCCTCTCCAGCATTTATTATTTTTAGACTTTTTGATGATGGCCATTCTGATTGGTGTGAGGTGATAACCTCATTGCAGTTTTGATTTGCGTTTCTCTAACAATTAGAGATACTGAGCATCTTTTCATGTGCCTGTTGGCCATCTGTATGTCTTCTTTGGAGAAATGTCTATTTAGTTCTGCCCACTTTTTGATCGGGATTTTTTTTTTTTTGATATTAAGCTGTATGGGCTCTTTGTATATTTTGGAAATTAATCCCTTGTCAGTAGCATCATTTGCAAATATTTTCTCCTAGTCAGTAGGTTGTCTTTTTGTTTTGTTTATGGTTTCCTTTGCTGTGCAAGAGCTTTAAAGTTTAATTAGGTCTCGTTTGTTTATTTTTGTTTTTATTTCCATTAGTCTAGGATAAAGATCCAAAAAAATTTGCTGCAATTTATGTCAAACATTCTGCCTATGTTTTCCTCTAAGAGTTTTATAGTATCTGGTCTTACATTTAGGTCTTTAATCCAATTTCAGTTTATTCTTATATATGGTGTTAGAGAATGTTCTAATTCATTCTTCCACACGCAGCTGTCAAGTTTTCCCAGCCTTAACTTTAGATCAACACAACGGAAAATGATACCCAACACAGTTTTAAAGAAAATGCCAAAGAAAAGGGTTTTTAAAGGACCCTCCTAGTTTAAGTCCCTGAGAAATCACTTGGTTAACTTGTATACTGAAGTCCAGATGCTATATAATTATTACAATTATTTCCGTACAACAGTAATTATAATTTTAAAGAAATTATATGCTTTTTAAATCTCCTTCTGGACTTTCTCCTCTATCATGCCCTCTTTTCCATTCTCACTGTCTCTACTCCAGTTCTGGCTTGTCTTAAGGTTTGGCCCACATTTCCACTCCCCTTGTCTCTAGTCTCTGTCCTCTTAAGTTGTCCTTACATCAGGTATCAAAATATTCATCTGAAAGTTTACTTCTAAAACATTTCCCTACTTGGTTCAAAAGTCTTTCAAAAGAAGTCCCTAGCTCCTAAGTCTAAACCCCTGAGGCTCTCCACTATCTGGCTCCGAAGCACTTCTCCAATTTTATTTTTCACTGTGGCTCTTACCACTAGTCAAATCATATAAGCTTATTAACTTGAGAAAAAGCTTGAAGCAAAAAGAGAAAGGAGCCTGAAAACAAACACTCTGATAGCTTCCTTTCCTGCCTCAACAGAGGGACAGTGGCAGAATGATACAGAAACCACGTGTAATATCCTTTTTGTTAAATAGCATTAAAAAAAGAAAATTCAGCCATACAGAGAAAATACTCTAGAAAATTAATTCCTGACTCCTCCCTCTCTCTTGATGTTGTAGGAAGGAGCTTGAGAGAGGAAAGAACTGGCAGTAATTCCCTAAGAAAATGAACTAACCAACTCTATTAAATAAATAATTAAATATATAGTCATCCATCAGTATCTGCAGGGGATTGGTTCCAGGACTCTTCACAGATACCAAAATCTACAGATGCTCATGTCCCTTATATAAAATGGCATAGTATGTGTATACAAAACTTCCTAGTTTTAAAACCTACTGTCTAACTGTAAGAGTTTAAAATAAAGGAATTTCTACATACCTTTTTCATAGTCAAACAACAGGTCAGATCATGATACACTACAGGCACAAAATCTTTTGAAAGATGTACATCAAATTCTACAAAGGCTGCACCCTGACAGAAATAGAAGAAACAAGTATTTGAAAAATATTATCTGGCCCACGATACATCTAAAACTATAAGAACATGAGAAATTTATTGTTCACCATAAAATTACAGACTTGTACACACAAAACTTCTTCATGAATCATTTAATGCTATACTTCAAGCTTTTCTAAAAGGTAATTTCTTCTTTTAAAACAATTATAATTTCTTTTTTGCAATAGCACACCAATTTTTTCCTGGCAAAAAAATGGGTTCTGATCCTACTCGAACACACCCTGGGGCCCTTCTGTGGCAGTGGACAGCCTCCACCAGTGTCACCTCTGCTATTGCTATTAGCAGAAATGGCGCCTGGAGCATGGCTACCTCGCACCTCATTGTCCCTACACACCTCAGATGGACAGGGGAACCTCAACGGTGAGGTGGGAACAAGAATAAGCTTCAGTCTCTTAGCTCTGCTCCTTGGTGCACTTGAGCAGTACACTTTACAACCTTTCTTAATAAAACCTCAATAATCAGATTAAAGAGGAAACTGTAACTTCTGCTGAAAAGAAAGAGAAAGCAGAAATGGGCAACAAGAATGATGCATATGCCAAATTTCCTAATAGAAGCCTAAACAGAAGAAAGGTGGACACAAATTAGACTTAAGTCAGATCCATCATGACATATGAATTAATCCAAATAAAGGCTGAGAACATAAAGTGACATACAAATTTGTGCATTCACTAAAAGAAAGCCAGCTGGGATCAAAGAATACAAGGTTTGAGGATTCTGTAATGTGTCTATGGTCCAGACAAGTGCTGTATAAGAATGGATGGACACGTTTCCATCCCTTACCCTAGCTTTAGGTCAAGGAAGATGCTCAACTTTTCAGTACGTATGGATCAGCGACTAGAACAAAAGGAGCCTACTTCCTCAATGACTTCTGAAGCAGGAAATAAGCTTAGCTCCTTCTATTGTCAACAAGACAATGACACAAATCATTTTTACCAAAGAGAACAAACCCTATGTCCCCTAAATAGTTACAATGATTAAAAGAAATTATAGCTTTCCAGTTTAAAAGTTTAATTTTACATGATCACCATCCTTTAGAAAGATAAATTTACTAAGAGGTAAAACTTGATCTCAAAATTCATGTGTAAGGGACTTCCCTGGCAATCCAGTAGTTAAGACTCCACGCTTCCATTGCAGGGGTGCAGGTTCGATCCCTGGTCAGGGAACTAATCCCGCATGCCGTGCAGTGCAGCCAAAAATTTTAAAAAAAAGAAAAAAATCATGTGTGAGCAAGCTTTAAGAAATAAGCCAATAATAACCAAAATCTCTTCAAAGATGTCTTTAACATTAAAATCAAACCAGATTTTCATAACTAACATAAGATCCATAAAAGTACAAAGGGTTTCGACAGAAGAAAAGGGCTTAATGAAATCCTCTCTCAAAAAGCAGAGACCCTAGGGCTTCCCTGGTGGTGCAGTGGTTGAGAGTCCGCCTGCCGATGCAGGGGACACGGGTTCGTGCCCCGGTCTGGGAAGATCCCACATGCCACGGAGCGGCTAGGCCCGTGAGCCATGGCCGCTGGGCCTGCACGTCCGGAGCCTGTGCTCCACAACGGGAGAGGCCACAACAGTGAGAGGTCCACATACCGCAAACAAAACAAAAAAGCACAGACCCTAAAAATTCTTTATCAGGGATCTTCATGTGTTGACAGCTAATAAAACCACGCTTAGATTACTTAGCTACAGTGAACTAAAACTCGTTCCAAATAATGACCTACAGCACAACATACTCACAGATTTAATATCCTTTCAATACAAAAACAGAACTATCCACTATTAACATTTTTAAATATCAAAATAATTATGATAATCAATCTAATATGTCATGAAATATAAAAAGCATCATTATTTTATATACCACTAAGAGGGAGAAAAAACAATGCCAATCAAACCATGACAAGCTAAAACAGCTGTAAAACTATCCCAATTTTAGAGATATTAAAATATGAAAAAAGTATGTCTTAGAATAGATGTTTGCTCATATAAGTGATAAAGTTAAACATATGACAAATCAAATTTATTTGGTGAACTATTTTAAAAAAGGCTAAGTTTAAGGCATGTGGAGGACACTGGGAAAAAAAAACAAAATAAAATGAGATGTTCCTCCATTTTTCCCTTAGTTTAACTTGAGAACATGAGGCTTAACTTGAGGTACAGTGGAATGTGGGGGGAAATAATGCAGGTTCTTGATTAAAAATGTCAAGTTTCAGGTGCTGAAAAAACTAAAAGCTGAAAAAAGAAAAAAGGACTATCTCTGAATAATTACATAAAAGGAGTTAAGAAATTCAACATAATCAAGTTGGTATACAGGATGCAAACTGACAGACTTCAAAAAGTGTTACATAAAATCACTATCAGGGCTTTCCTGGTGGTGCAGTGGTTGAGGGTCCGCCTGCCGATGCAGGGGACACGCGTTTGTGCCCCAGTCCAGGAAGATCCCACATGCCGCGGAGCGGCTGGGCCCATGAGCCATGGCCGCTGAGCCTGCGTGTCCGGAGCCTGTGCTCCGCAACGGGAAAGGCCGCAACAGTGAGAGGCCCGCATACCACAAAAAAAAAAAAAAAATCACTATCAAATCCTTCTGTAAACATTATTTCCAAAGTGAGTATCTAAATAAGCATAGTAATTCAATTGATGAAATGCAGTGCTTAATGCGGAATGTTTTTCATGCCTCAAACACTTAAAATGTTATCTCAAAAAAAAAGGATGCTTAAAAAACAAACAAATGGGACAGAATTAAACTTAAAAGCTTTCGCACAGCAAAGCAAACCATCAATGAAACGAAAAGACAACCTACTGAATGGGAGAAAATATTTGCACGTGATTATGACTCATAAGGAGTTAATATCCAACATATATAAAAAGCTTATGCAACTCAACATCAAAAAAACAAACCACCCAAGTAAAAAACTGGCAGAAGAAATGAACTGACATTTTTCCAAAGAGGAAATGCAGATGGCCAACAGCACATGAAAAGATGCTCAGGGACTTCCCTGGTGACGCAGTGGATAAGACTCCGTGCTCCCAATGATGGGGGCCCAGGTTCGATCCCTGGTCAGAGAACTAGATCCCATATGCATGCCACAACTAAGAGTTCGCATGCCACAACTAAGGAGCCTGCCTACTGCAACTAAGACCTGGTGCAACCAAATAAATACATAAATATTTTTTTTAAAAAAAGATGCTCAGCATCACTAATCATTAGGGAAATGCAAATCAAAACTACAATGAGTTATCACCTCACAACTGTCAGAATGGCTATCATCAAAAAGAACACAAATACAAATGTTGGAAAGGATGCAAAGAAAAGGGAGCCCTCCTACACTGTTGATGGGAATGTAAACTGGTGTAGCCACTGTGGCAAACAGTATGGAGGTTTTTCAAAAAATTAAAAACAGAACTACTATATGATCCAGCAATTCCACTCCAGAGTATACAAAGAAAACAAAAACACTAATTCGAAAAGGCATATGCACTCCAATGTTCACAGCACATTAGTTACAACTGCCAAGATATGGGAGCAACCTAAGTGAATGGATAAAGAAGGGGTGTGTGTGTGTGTGTATGTGTGTGTGTGTGTGTGTGTGTGTGTGTGTGCGCGTGCGCGCGCATATACACACACACACACACACAATGGAATACTGCTCAACCACAGAAAAAGGGTGACATTTTGCCATTTGTAATAACATGGATGGACTTGGAGGGTATTATGCTAAGTGAAATAAGTCAGAGAAAGACAAATACTGTATGACATCACTTAGGTGGAATCTAAAGAACATAACAACGAGTGAATATAACAAAAAAGAAACAGACTCACAGATATAGAGAACAAATTAGTGGTTACCAGTGGGGAGAGGGAAGGTGGAAGGAGGGGCAATAAAGGGGTAGGGGGTTAAGTGGTACAAACAATGAGGTTTAAAATAAGCTACAAGGATATATTGTACAACATGGGGAATACAGCAAATATTTTATAATAACTATAAATGGAGAATAATCTTTAAAAATTGTGAATTACTATATTGTATAGCTGTAATTTATATAATATACATCAACTATACTTCAAATTAATTAATTTTTTTAAGAGGATGCTTAGGATTCCATTAACTTCAATCTTCACCATGAATCTAAATAAAAATGCCTAGAAATACTTTACCTTCACTTAGAAATATATTCAGAAAAAGCATAAATATTCTCCCTTTTAACCTATTAATGCAGACTGAAGGAAGCTCTCCAGGCCTACATTTCTCTACTTTTCTACCTTTGGACCATCAGTCCAAAGTTGTTTAAAGAAAGACAGATTCACTTACATGACTAGCAGCATTTCTTAAAGAAGCAATAGTATTTTCCTGAACTTTAGCAAGCCTGCAAGAAAAGAAATATATAGAAATATAGTTATCATTACTATAGAAAAAAAAAATTTAGTAAAGAAGTCAACTACATTTTAAACAATGGACATAGTACTTATTCTCTATTTTGAAGCTAACTTTGCCATCCCCAAAATAAGACTGTGACCATGACTTAGTTGGTGTGTGCATTCATTCCATAAATCAAGCTCTAACAATTTTAGGTATTTACAACCTGAATACAGATATATCCTATACCACCCCATACCTCCCCAAGTGAGGTGACCAGTTAAGGAAAACAATCCTTTGCAATGGGCATGAAGTAGTGGAGAAACTTGCTCCCTGCATTGAAGCCTCAGGTGACTTGATACTGGCAGACCAGGGAAGGGTGGAAAAAGGCAGACACACCAACAGGGTGAAAGAACGGAAACTGTACTGAGAACTGGTGAGGAAACTAAGACCCTGAGAGAACAACATGCTGAAAGTCAGGACCACAACACAGACACACTGATATCATCAGGCTGACTGCATCAAGCTCTCCCCTCCTGGCTTTCTAGTTTTAATGTCTCTCTCATCAATTCAGCAGAATACTAAAAAGACTGACCAGACTCTTACAAGAGAGTTAGTCTCTAATTAATTTGAACTGGAAACCCCAATTACCAAATTACATTTAAATCCCAGGGTAATAATTAAAAGGATCGTTTGACCTTTTAGTTGGTCAAACCTATTTAACCTTATCAAGCATGAGCTACCAAATGCTAGTACTACTCAAATATTCAACCTACTGAGCAGTTGTTGTAGAATTTCCTGCACCTCGATGTCCAACATCCAATGGTATTCTTGGCTTCCAATACTTGGAAAATGAAGATTTCATGTCACAATTGTATCCTGGTAACGGCTTAATAATTATATAGTCAACTTTCATATGAAAAAAGGGGGAAGGGAAATAAAGACAATTAAAAAGGCTATGATGAGCTCAATTACACTTAAAAACCACTCAAAACAGCTTTATCAATCGATCAAATAGAAAGAAATCAAGTCAAAACGCATTCAAATTAAAGCTTCCAGAAAATTAGATATGTCTTTATTGTTACTGTATTTGTTAATATTCTAAAACAATTTATTAATTCTTTACCATTCTCAAAAGCTCAATTTGAAACTAATTGAAATCCTAACTTAATCTGCTTATTTGTAAAGGGTCACTCTGCTTCTCCAGGCTTACCTCTCACTTTGCCTATTGTTTTTCTGGAATTTCTGCTCATGATGGGAAGAGTAAGGATTCCAGCACTCTTCCCACTCTCTGCAATGGTGGATGATAAGAGGCACGCTGTACCCACATGTCCAGGAAGAGTGTCGCCCTGAACTATGTGTTCACTGAGATCTTCCTGAAAAATGAGGTTAAGAATAACCCAAATTCTTATACTTCAATATTTTCCATTTAAAGATCAAAAGACATCCTTTAAAATCAACTCAGAATCTATGGAGGAAGATCAGTATGAAACACAACCAAATTTATATTCAGGTACTTTAGATAGCTTTGTTGTAATGAGTAACACATTTTCTTTTAGTATATAAAGATATTTAGTATATAGTATATTTAAGATTTTATGTGTTACTTTATTGATCAAAACTGTTGATTTGCACTTCTGATACTCTAACATGTATTAGGCGAATATAAAGCTCAGACTGAAAGTTTCTAAGTACTTTTACATTCCAAGACTAAGATATACCTGTAGTGACTTTTAATGTATATTTTATTCTTTAAAAATGCATCTACACAGATGACACAGAGGGATAGGACACCAAATACTCAACTTTGAGATTATACAGCATATTTCATCCACCTAGTCTATGAATAAATTTGTATTTCCAAAACTGCTAACCAAATGAAAGGGAAGTTAGGCTGCTCGAGAGATTATTAAGAGGTAGGTACTAAAAGAACAAGGAAATGTTCAACCAAAACCTCATATTTTTAGAATAAAAGTCTCCCAGATCTTATTAATTAGGCAAGATCTAATTATAAGGTTATAACTTTATTATAAGTGTTACTTACTGGATTCTAATCCATCCTGAATTTTGCTTTTTTAAGAAACAGTGGCTAGGTGCTACTGTTGGGCAAGGAATATTCCCTACTCTCAAAAAGCTAAACTCTAATCTAGTGGAAATGAGAGTGGAAACACCAAAGAGCCAGGACCTTAGGGGAGGACCCAGTGTTATTCGTGAGGAGCAGCTGAACAGCCCATAAGCAGAGAGCTCTAGTGTAAAGTGGCACAAGCAGCTCTGGAAAGTTGGCAGCACAGACTCTGAATAACCTGGCACAATTTTCATAGCAACTATTTTTTCTTACATATTTATACTATCAAGTAAAGTTGCAAAAATGGGTCCACTGTTACAATGAATTCTTATAAAATGCTTCAATAAACCACAGACTTCAGTCATAAAGGACTCAATCATGCTAGTTACATCAGTTTGCCACCAAAAGTTACACAGCCTGCACTTCTCTCTATCCTTGGAAGCTCCTCTGGATACAATTCATTTATATTTAGAATAGACACAGACATCAAGACATCTGGTCTTGATTTAAAACATCAATTCTGAATTCTGCAGCCTGTGGAATGAAACCCCATTCACAGAAAGATAGACAAAATGAAAAGGCAGAGGACTACGTACCAGATGAAGGAACAAGATAAAACCCCAGAAAAACAACTAAATGAAGTGGAGAAAGGCAACCTTCCAGAAAAAGAATTCAAAATAATGATAGTGAAGATGATCCAGGACCTCGGAAAAAGAATGGAGGCAAAGATCGAGAGGATGCAAGAAATGTTTAATAAAGACCTAGAAGAATTAAAGAGCAAACACCTAGAAGATTAAAGAACAAACAAACAGAGATGAACAATACAATAACTGAAATGAAAAATACACTAGAAGGAATCAAGAGCAGAATAACTGAGGCAGAAGAACGGATAAGTGACCTGGAAGACAGAATGGTGGAATTCACTGCCACAGAATAAAATAAAGAAAAAAGAATGAAAAGAAATGAAGACAGCCCAGGAGTCCTCTGGGACAACATTAAATGCACCACCATTCACATTATAGGGGTCCCAGAAAGGTAAGAGAAAGAAAGGACCCGAGAAAATATCTGAAGAGATTACAGTGTAAAACTTCCCTAACATGGGAGAGTAAATAGCCATCCAAGTCCAGGAAGCACAGAGAGTCCCAGGCAGGATAAACCCAAGGAGAAACATGCCGAGACACATAGTAATCAAATTGACAAAAATTAAAGACAAAGAAAAATTATTGAAAACATCAGTTCTGAAGTTCTCAATTATAATTTTAATAGTACCTGAATCTGTCAACTCTTGCGTTTTTAAAATCTGCTAACATGTATAGAGGAGTAACATCTAAAAAGTTGTATGAATCATGCATTTATACAAATTAACCTATGATAAAAATCAAAGCATATGTAAAAATAAGCTCTTGTCTGCGTTGTCTCTCACCCCTCTCAGTGAAATATACTCACCTCAAAAAAATCAAATATTAGTTCCAGGTTATCTGGTTCCATTGTCTGTATACTATACTCTGTCCAACGATCAGGCTGTAAGCCATACCCACACTCCGGCTGTGAATGCCTGCACTTGAACTCATTGTCGCTTATTAAGGATATCTCCAGACTATTGGACATTTTGTGAAGAACAGTGGGAGATACCCTATCATCGTCATCTTCCTCCAGACCCTCTAGTGTCAACTTTACCCTACATAAAAGGAAAAAATAATGAAATGCAAAAAGTGAAAAAGAAGGAAAATCCATATAAATGTTACCAAAACATTAAATTTAAAAATGCTCCTTGTATATGCTAAACCCTCAAATAAAAATATTACGCAGACTACACATACTACAGGTTAAGGCATTAGTTATACTTTATAAAATAGTGATTTTTTTATCTCCACACATTTCTGCAAAGTATTAAAATGAGATAAATGCTCATTATGCCTAAGGCTGTTTTCATTAATTCTTTAGGTTTTTAAAAATGAATCTAAAAGGGCATTTACTATTATCCATTTATAATTGGCTATCTCAATTTCTTATGAGAAGTTTCACAAATATATATATAAAACAAGTACAAATTTGAACCATATTCTGTTAGTGTGCATTAAAAGACTGTTAGAGTTCGTAGTTGTAAATTTTTAAATTTCCTCTTTCTTCTCACCACAGTGAGTCCACGTACTTTGTGAACAGTACATCATTAAAGAAAACTATTGTATTAAATATATATATTTGCATGTATTCATGGTTTTTATGTATGTATATTTATATGTATGTACCTTTTTAATGAAACAAATGAATAAAAAAATAAACCAAGAGTCTAAAACTCTTACAGACTCCACAGCAATGAAAACAAAATACAAGTTACCCAAGCTATTGGGTCACAAAGACTAGTTTACTCCCAATGAGAAGCGATTAGTTGCACACAGCACTTGTAATGCCAAACAGTCAACTCAATTCTAGAATATTTCTTGCACCAACTGGAATGTACATAGATTAAACAACTTTAATACCAGTGATGTAGAAGCAACGTTATTGTACAGAATACAGCTGCGCTAGGAAAACTTTTCATTCTAGATTTAAATGAGATCCACTTAATAATACAAGTAACAGAACTGTATTAGTGAGGCCTGCTCTCTCCAAATGACGCTGCTGCCTTCAACCACCGTGCAGACTTGCCTCATAGGCACACACTCTGAAACCTTCCAGAGGGGATATGAACACAGGTTATTCAATTAGTAATAAGGTTCCGTAATCATACTGTAAAACCAAAAGCAGCACCACTTTAATAATCCAAACAAAAATGATCATCTCTTCTCTCCAAACTTTTAGGAACAGTTCTGAACAACTGATTTTGTTGGTCAGCCTGAAGGAACAAACATTCTCTACCAGGACATATGAAAAGCGACCACAAGTGGATAGTAATGAACAAGCAAGGAAGAAATGGAAGATTAAAAATGGCTATTCCAGGGACTTCCCTGGTGGTCCAGTGGTTAAGATTCCACGCTCCCAAAACAGTGGGCAGGGGTTCGATCCCTGGTCAGGCAACTAGAATCCCGCATGCCATAGCCCCCCCCCACAAAAAAGGCTAACCTACAAATAGCAATGTGCATCTATGCCCCCCCAAAAAAATCAAGTTTAAAGGGATCTATGAAAGAATTTAGTTCTAAATGGACTAAACATTAAAGGTTTTACTCAAATAGCTATATAAATGTTATAGTCTATCATAAGTAACATTGCTTTCCAAGTTCTGGTGGAATCAAGCGAAAGAGAAACTTGTGTTGTTGAAAATGTGGTGGTAATGAGATAAAACATCATGTCTAGTGTTTTATTTAAAATTTAAATGCTGTTGCTAAGTTTTTAAAAGTCCTGATAAACCTGCAGATAAATTTATTTTCTAGCCACTGAAGGCTTAACCTATTGATAATATGAATTTTGGGGGAAAAAGATGGTCAAAACAACATTGGTTTCTAGCTATGCACAATTATTTCAGTAGGAATCAGTCACTTAATTTGTAGAGCCCAACTAAGTATGGTTATAAAAATCTTCCAGTTTAAGCTTAAGCAATACAATAATATAATCAATCACTATATAAACAAGAACAGTACAGGACTCAGGATGCATGTACAATGCAATCAGAACCCCATTAATTATCTATTAATTTTTTTTTTTTTTTTTTTTGGCCACACCGCAGCATGCAGGATCTTAGTTTCCCAACCAAGGATCGAACCTGTTCTCCCTGCAGTGGAAGCACAGAGTCCTAACCACTGGACTGCCAGGGAATTCCCTCTATTAATTTCTTATAGTCAAAGAAAAAATAAATCCTAATAAGCCCAACCAACCAAGGCTTTATCTTCTACTGCTACCTTTATTTCAAGGTCTTATGCTAATAAAACACTTTACAGCGGTTAACACAATTTATTTGCTTCTTTTAACATGTAAATAAAATATTCAGTTATTTATGACTAACTGGTTAGAGAATCTCTGTGATCAAATGGATCTTGCAGATCAGCCACGTGGTCCAATTACCTAGGTTTTTCAGAAGCAAAGCAGAGGCCTAGAAAAGCTAATGAACAGAGGCAAGGTACACCCAACACTCTTTACTCACAGAATAGCCAATGGAAAGGGCTGTGAAGTGTTACCCACCCTTTCCCTTATGTATTTTATTACTGGTATAGGTAAGTACTATAATATTTTCAGCAGTTATTGTAAAACATTTATGGATTTACAAACTGCAACATCATTATCAATTTTATTCTGAAGATAATAAGTATTACTATTAATTACTTCAGTTACTGAAAATGGCCCTTTCAACCCAGCCCTGACATTTTGTCAGAAAAAGCTGCATAACGTATCAAGACTTAGAACTCTCAGTCCCAAAGTTATAAAAATTCAAATGATAGGGCTGCCTCTGTCGTTGAGAAATCAGTTCACTCAAAGATATAACATGGTAGGGCTTCCCTGGTGGCACAGTGGTTGAGAGTCCGCCTGCCGATGCAGGGGACACGGGTTCATGCCCCGGTCCAGGAAGATCCCACATGCCGCGGAGCGGCTGGGCCCGTGAGCCATGGCTGCTGAGCCTGCGCGTCCTGAGCCTGTGCTCCACAACGGGAGAGGTCACAACAGTGAGAGGCCCGTGTACCACAAAAAAAAAAACACAAAAAAGCCCCACATATACATGGTGACATTACAGAAAAATTAAGTTACTTACTATTCTGTTATTTATACAAAGCTTGACACCTAAATCTTCTTAAATTAAGATTAAAATTAAACTAACCTGGAACTGCTATGGTAACTGTGACCTTCTTAACGGAAAAGTTTCTCGTTTTCAAGCCACCGGAAAATTTAGGACACTGAAGTATATTTCCAACAATCATTTTTCTCTGTTCATGCCATTCTCCCTTCATTTAGCTCAAAATCATTTCGTTATGTTAATTTTAAAACAAAATATTTATTGCTACACTAAGAAATTTTAAATGGTAGAAACTACAAAGATAGTAAGCCTAGAAATCACTTATCTAAGTAAAAACAAAATTTTCTTGTTTCCAATTTGGAGATTAAGACTAACATAAGTACATTTAACTGTAGCAATCTTCAGGCAGGGAAGCAGTTCACTCTCACAAGACACCGCATTTATTAGAAAATGTGACATTATCTGTGTTTATTTTCTTAGTTTATACACATAAAGGCTATAACCAGATGGATCAGAAATCTACACCATTAGTGAAAATAAATAGGCTAAGTAACAAATACACATGGTCATACCTAAATCTAGATTTTTTTAATTTTTTCTTGGTTATTGAGACAGGAGGTTTCTCAGAATAATGCAAACGTAATCTGATTTCAGTCTGACACGTCAGCCATCCAGAATCCAGAGTCTCAACACCATCTGGCAAAGTAAATATGAAGAACAGTAATTAATATACATATTTTTAAAGCCAATCCAATAAGTACAATATATATTGACAATTCTAGTTCACATTCCGTTTAATATACTCAGGTTATCTATCACTGGTATTTCTCTCCAAAGCAAATATATAAGTAGTCTTACTTGTCATTGAAAAAGAACTTTTATATCAAGTAAGAGGGAAAAGTTAAATGAACATTAACAACTAGCCAAACTTTAGCACTAAAGTAAATTAAAATACTCTTGTTGAATATATTATTGAAGTAATACAAATCTATCTCAGAAAGAATACATATTGCAAGATGGCTTCTCACCTAGCATTTGTTCCACTGGCAGTGGATCACTACTACACTTCCAAAGTTTCACATGAAATATTCAGCTGAAACTAGTTATTCCACTAGTGCTGGCAGCGTAGATATGAGGTGGTAATAACAAAACAAATGTATTCTCTGTTTACATATTCTGCCATAGATAAACTGCATGATTGTGATAACACTGTTAGCACTGTTTAACTTGAAGTTTCTTACTAACAAAGGTAATAACATTTTCATAAATACCAGGGAGCTGACAACTGTTTTGGACCTAAGTTCTTCATCAAGAGAACTTCAAAAAAAAAATCAAGAAGCTTTTCTCCTTAGGTATGATTTCATAACTATCAAATTTCATACATGAAGAGAAACCACTACCATCTCTTAATTTTAAACTGTTTTCAGAAATGGACAGAGTTGGAGAAATGGCTTTCTATCCTGAAGGCCAACTAACGCTGAATTTAGGAAGATGATGACAACAGCAACAGATGACGAAAGAAATGCCATCCGTTTATAACCATGCATAGTAACTAACATATAATAGAAGGATATAATGTCATCATTACAGTTGAAGAAATGAGAAAACAACTTCTTCATTAAAAAAGCTCTCCAAAACATGTAGCATAAATTTTGTGTAGTCTCTAAAACACTAAATAAAACTATTCGAGTATGTTAGACTACCTTATGATGTGATATAAATAATCCCAAACAAAATCAAGAAAAATAAGTTAAATTCCTGCCCAAATACTGCAAAAGCATGTACATTTCTAAAGTGGATAAACATATGTACTTAGTAAAACCACAACCAAAACATTCAGGCCCTATTCCTTCCTGTACTCAACAGGAATGCAAACTGGTTATGAGCAATTATCTCTGGTTCACAGTCAATGCAAGCACACATTCTGTCCACCCCCTTTACACCTTTTGACTCCTACAGTATAGTATCTAAAATGAAAATGCAGTTTAGCATGATAATGCTGATACACTGTGAGAATTCCAGCCATTGAAGAAAAAACTTGAATCCTTAGGATAAAGTATTTACTGATGCAGAAAGTATATGAATGCATATTCCACTGTAAATTAATTGTTTAAATACTCAGCCATAATTACTAGAACATTCTGCTACTTAATCTTGATTTTACTATAAATGCACATACAAACACAAAATGCACAAACATAGCTTATGAGTAACATTTCACACTTTAAATGTTGAGAACAATTAACATCATTTTCAAACATAGTAGTGTTAAGTGATGATATAGTAACAGTTAAGTACAATACTTTTAAATTGATTATATTAATTCATATACCTAAAGTCAACAGCCAAATAAAAACTAAAAAATAAATAAAATTTTAAAGCATAAGAAGTATACTGGAGGGAATTCCCTGGCAGTCCAGCGGTTAGGACTCTGCTTCCACTGCAGGGGGTGTGGGTTCAATCCTCCTGGTTCGGGAACTAAGATCCCACAAGTCACGTGGCATGGCCCAAAATAATAATAATAATACTGGAAACTATTATTTAACAGAATGCATTTGTTTTTTGGATCTAGTCTTCTAGTCTCTATTTTCAATATCATACTGTCATATTTCCCTGTGCTGTTTCTAATGAAATGTAAGGTAACATCTCAACCATGTGAATAAAAATTTTCAAAACTCAGTCTCACTTACTGTGGATTCCAAATTGTCCATCGTCAATAATAATTTCACTTTCTAAAATTGAAGGAAAATAGAAAATCTAGTTAAAATTCATGATGTATATACAGAATGAACAATTGAGAAATTACCTACCTTAAGGATTTTTTAAAAAATTAATTTAGAATTTAAAAGCAGCCCAAAGTGAATAAGCATATTTATTGTAGCCCTCAATAAAGAAATCCCTTTTAAGGAGGCTATCAAACAATAATGGTTCTTATATTCATGGTGATTATTCACAATGTTGTAAGGAAGAGAAAGAAAACTCCTCAGAGAGGTGCTCTAGAGGCACTGGGACAAATGTTTATACCAACCAATGCATGAGACTGACAAGTTGCTGGACAACAATATCTCCTGGTTGATTTTTCAAACCAAAGGTCTTGGCACAATTAAAATGCTTATTCTTACATAGTGCGTATTCTGAACTTACCTAAAATATAATGCTCCTCAAACCCCAACTATTCTCTATAGCCAACTAAAAGCTTTTTAAACAGCATAAACTTACCTGTATATATAGAGCTATGAGGAATTACCAAAAAGTAAGTGTTTGCACATTGCCTCCTAACAGAAATTTCAACTAAATGAGAAAAGCTGTTAAGCCCCACCCTCTGAGTAAAATACTAATTATCTTCCCTGCTATTTCCTTTCCCAGTTTACTTTAAACATAAACCTGAATTTGTTAAAATAAGTGTGACAGTTCCCAATAAAGATTCTCTGGTATATTTCACACAGTTCTTAAGTTCGGAAGTTTTATTTTCCAAAAGTATAAAATACATTTATTAAAAAGACCAGAAACAAAATCATCCTACTTTCTCAAAATAAGAAAATATATTTAACTGCAAGATGCTTCAAAATGCAATTTTTTAAATATTCAATTCCTAATAATTTCCAACCTCAGTATGGCACTCTTTTAATTCTAAAGTACACTACATAAAAATTCTAAATATACTATCAAAAATGTATTACAAAAATGTATATACAAAAAGAAAATCCAATAAAGAGGATGGAATGAGATAGCTGTTTAAACAAGATGTGTCCTTGCTATATACAGGGTAAAGCAGAATCTCTCACTACTTTCTAATCTAAGCTAGTAAATAACAAGCCATTTATTCTTTAAATTCTAATTTTCTCTGGAAACTAAAACAGAGTTTTCAGCACTAAGTCAATTTATAGATGAAACCAAGTAGGTAATTTAATGTATGTGAAAAGAACTTCAAATTTTAATCTCAGTATGGAAAAGGAAATTCAAAAATACTTGTATGAAGAGAAATGCCATTTTTAGGCACAAGAAAACTAAATAACGTTTAAACAAACAAACAAACAAAAATTATCTGAATAGCAACTTTAACATAGCCAGCAGGGTATTGGGGGAAAATGTCTGCTACAACCAAGAAATCTGAATTCATTCATACAAGTTTATTCAAGTATTTACTAGTTTAAAAAACACACACAAATAGAATAACTTATTCTATTACTATTCAAAGTTAAAAATGTAAGAATCATTGTTTTGGATTAATTCTTTCCTCAAATGTTCTAAGTTCTCTGAGCAAGTAATATCAAAGCCACGGATGGATGCTCAGTTAAAAAAAATGCTATTTTATAAACTTTTGTAACTACTCCAAATATAAATATATATTCCACCATAAACCCATCTAATTCAAGAAATTAAAAATAACTAGGCAAGCATTTCTAATAAAGTTTATGAAGAAAGGCAATTAAGAACTGTTTAGTTTTGAAAGTAAGACCCATGATATGCTCAGTGAAACTTGTAGTACTGACAATGCATTGACCTTAAACTTTAAAATAAATATTTATTAAATCCCACTAAGCCATTGTGCAGCATATTAGTAACTTTATGCATATGCCTCAAACAGATGCAGTTAATGCCCATACCTAAAGGGGTTATTGATCGTGGTTGTAGATGAGTCTCCCACTTGTGAACTATGACTTGACATGGACCACCGATAGTCTGCAATTTAAAAGTTAAACGTCTGCAATAATTTCTTGTATCTTATTTTCTACCCATGATGCCATTAGATGTTTGTGGCCTAAGTCTTATACTAATTATGAAACCAAGAGATTCATCTTGTTAATATCAATATTATATGCGAAAAATCAGGAATGTACCAGGTCAAAAAACATGATGAATGCTGGAAGAAAATGAGGGTGAGGCAGTAAACAAAAATAAGATGAACTGGCAAATAAAACCATTTAAAACCCATTCTTAAATCTGCCTACAATACTCAGTTTTAATCTTTAACTGATACTCTGTCGTAAGTTAAAGTTAACAGCAAATATACTTTATGTTTGGTATGTCGGAAGTCAATGAAGTATTACTGGAAGACTGAAGTAACTCCTCAAGTGTTCGGAAAAAGCCTAAACTCTCTGATAGTAGAAATACTGAGAACAAATACTTCAAGATCAATTATCACAAGTTACTCAAGGAACTAGAGGGCATAATTAAGTCCTTCATTACATATATTTAACTAGTAAGTAGGTAACAGGAAGAATATTAGATTCTCGTATTTTAGTAACCAGTGTTTCTAAGGAGCACAGGAAGCCCTTTCCTTTAGGAAAGGACACATGCATGGGTAAATCTGAAGAACAAGTTCGATTAAAGGGGAATGAACATCCAGTTTTACTCTTACTGCCTTAAAGTTTATAAATTCATACAGTGTGAAAAATTTTAATACTGTCTTCTGTTATCAAATTCTCTTACTAAAAAAGAAAATAAAGCTTTATGTATTGTTGATAATGTCTACAGCAATTTAAACGCAAGAATGAACTACCACAAGAATTCTCTTGTGTGTTCCTAAAGTACTGAAGTATATGAAGTGTTTCCTAATTTTCCTTGAAGTATTTAAAACAAAACAAAAAACCCTACACTTGTCTAATTAAACTTATGTGCCAAAATACAATCCTTAAATACATATTTTAAAAGAAAATTTTCAAACTATATCCTTACAAGGTATTTTTTTTCTTCTTCTGAAGAAATTTAGTAAAATACAGAGAAGCAAAAAGAGACAAAAATCACCCATTATCACACTACTTAGGGATAATCACTATCAATATTTTCACTTATCTTTAAACCCTTGTCTAGGCACATATATACTCTTAAGTCTGGAACATATAAGCTTCTCTCTTTATTACATCTGTAGATGACATTAAATACTCTTCTATAACATTTTATAGGATTTCAATATTGATTTTATTTAATAACAAATGAGCCAAATGATAACAAATAAGTATGTAACAAATTAGGCAAGAGATAATTCTGTCATTTAAAATAACCAGAGGTTAAAATCTTTTTTTAAAACTTGCAAACTTTTGAAGATTGAAAACTAAAATTAGATATACATTCAATTCCTTAATCCTGGGATAATACAGGAACTCATTTTCTCTAGCTGAATACATCCTTGTTATAAGGGTTCACTTGTGAATTGATAATAAACTGTGTAGACATTTTTAAAAATGTAAATGTGAAAGTACTAATCTTAAAATATGGTGAATTACGCTAAAAAAACAAGAAACATCTGATCCTGCATCTGCTAGACGTTTTTTACTGTAACTTTTTGCTGTCACTTTTTTGAATTTGTTTTCACACATCAAACTTTCTAACCCTCAAAAGATACAAATGTATATAATAAAAATAGGAATGTTTCTTAGCAATAATGGGCAACCAGAAATAACTAATCTATTCCCTTCTTCCACCCCTCCCATGTCCCCTGCACTCCCCTCAAAAAAAAAAAAAAATCCTCTTTGCTACAAAAGTGGTGTAGATCCATATTCTTATAAAAGTTACTAATCAAATGTGACTTGAAAGGGTGCCATGAACATAATAGTAAATATCAGCAGGGATTAAAAGTGGGTAGAAGAAAGGAGAGACTTTGTTTTTGTTTTAAGTTTTTGTTTTAATTCAGGTATCAGGGGAATTTCACAAAAAGTGTTGATTACAGTATCTATACTTAATCATGTAAGAATAGTCCTGTGGATTAAACACTTGAGAGGGAACATATTTTAGCAGTAATTTTTAAAACTCCACTCCTGTTTACAAACCCAGTAACCATAGCATAAAGCTAACTAGGCTTGAACAGAATGGAGTCTTGAGGAGCAGTCCAAAGGGTCAATTCAACAGATGGCTTATAACTGTGTCTACTGGCGTTCACACTACAAATTCATGGTTGGTACATAAAATGTGATAATATTGACAAATGAACCAAGTTTTAAAACACACTGAATTTCCAAAATTGTTGTGACTACTTTATTAAACTTTAGTAGGTAATCTTAAATTTTAGCTTACCAATGTTCTTTAAAACAAAAAAAAAACCTTAACACCTGAGCATTGGGAAATTAAAGATCTTAGCAATGATTCCAAAACATGCAATCCTTTTTAATATGCTAAATGCAGTAAGTCATTCTTCAAGATCTTAGGCAAAAAACAAGAGTTCCGTTCTGTAAGACTGCCACAATTTTAAGCACTTTGGAGACAAAAGTAACAATATCAGTCCAAGACAGTACTCCACTAACAGGACTGGTAGAGTTATTTCACATTTTAGCATGTATTAAATCAGAAGATTGCTGGACTGTTTCTCATACAAAAAACCTGTTTCTACAAAAAAGTCATAATGACTGCTTTCTTAAACAGTTATTGATTGACATCACTCAGCTATATCAAGCACTGAGAAAAAGAAACAAGATTATATAAGAGGTAGACTGGGGTTTTTGTTTTTAACAGACCACCAAGCAAAACTATCACTATCATGGAATATCACTGCTTTCAAATATCATAAAAACTGTTAAGCGTAAACTGTAAAAATTTCACTGTTTCCTTTCTACGATTTTGAAAAAAATGGAAAAAAAATGCCCATGTGAAAGGGGCTCTGAATTTTTAATCTATGTCAGAGGCCAGAACCAGTTAGTTAAAAATCACTATTTTTAACAAGACCAGGAAGAAAAACGGTCACTTAGGAGTGAGTAAAGCAAAGAAGGCTAGGCCGACATACATCTCTCAGATGGTTCAAATTCATAGTTAACAGCTGAGGGTATTTAGCATGCAGAAGAATTTTATTAAGAAACCACTGTACAAAATGACAACCTGGGCTATTACGAAAATAAACAATTGTCTGCCTACCAGATGACTGATTCTTTTGTTAAAGGATTTAAATAAAAATCAAGGGACGTTAAGAACAAGGTAAAAGAATTTGTAATGAATCTAATTATGAGTGAATGTTAACACCTGTAAAAATTAAAAGCAGATGTTACTGAAAAATAAGCTATTTCACTGAAATGAATGAAAAATTTCAAAGACAATATAATTAAAAAGTGGCTAACATCTCAGTATGAGACAACAATCCCTAATTCCAGCCACAAATAAAAAGGGGTGAACATGGATTAAAAAATGTTTAAATTACACATTAATTCAAAAATTATCTTTGGTGAAGATATGAAATTAATGGGTTATCTGCAGACTCACAGCAATGTTTCCATTCCAGGAATATCTACTACTTTTGTTTGCTATGTTTAAATAAGATAATATTTGTCACCTGTAAAAAATTATTTTACAATTTAATATATTAACACCTTATTCTAATTCTACAAAGCATAAGAAGATACAGCTGTGAGAAATTAAAGAGAAAAAGGACTTCAAGAGTCTTTAACTTCTAAACTAAAAGGAATATGCCAGAAAGAGCAAATTACGGAAGAGAAATTATGAATGGTAAAATTTTATTCATAGAAAAATTTTAGCAATGGAAGGGATGTAAGAAATCTATAGTTCAAACCCTTCATTTTATAGATGAGTAAGCTGAATTCTGAAGGTCAAGTGACAAGATCACAAGATTTTTAGCTTAGGTTCTACAACTGCTTGGATAACCTAAAACTTTTGACCCAGTAAAATTAACCTTATTACCCATTTCAGTTTTTCAATGCTTTCATAATCATTTTGCTTTCCAATCATTCTTTATATTCATAAAATATATACTCCAATAATTTACATCATTTCACGATTTAAGATTCCTTGCACATTAGTTCTATCATTTGACAATGCACAATTGAGACAAAGTTTCTAATTCTATTAAAAATTATGATTCATTTAAAAAGCGCCACCAACTTTAAAAAGAAGTGTCACTTTAAGCTGGCATGTGGGAAAAAAAAAACCTCTAGCCATATGCATGGGATTTTATGTGGCTATTTACTCTATTCCATGAAAAACATACTTACCATGGCAGCCCCTGCATCACACGGTACATGTGTACACGATACAGAGCACCTACTTAAAGAAACACACTCACCAACACATACTGTAAACTTTTGCAAGTATTACAAGGGGAAAAACTTGTTTCTTACTGTAAGCAGACTTCGTGCCAATTTTTTGGAAAAGGCATTTTGGAAGGATTTGCTGCTTTTGGTTACATTTTCAATGAAAAGAGAAAATACTGTAGGTTGGCTTAATTTGACCTGTGTTGACAACAGTCTTACTTTAGGAAACTACGCCCAAAGGACTCATGATTTTTCTTGTCCAAATGCCCCCGTAAGTAAAATTTAGTTAATTTCACATACCAGGATCCTCAAATATGCTTTCAAACTCACAAGTGCTATGATCTACATAACTCTGCACAAATGTTCACTTTATACTAAAGAACTTTGCCACAATGTACAACCCCTATGCCAAATAAATGATCTTTTCCTTAGTCATTAAAGTGAGACTATTGTCAAGATAAGCCAACATAATGATCAACTATAATGTAATTTAATTTTAATTACTGAGTATATTCACAATATATTCTTGGAATAAGAAACGTAATAGGTGCAAAAGACAGCTGAAGTGGGTTTGTCAGTTTTTCTCTTTTATATAATGGTGGCTAAGAGACTGAGGTAACAGTGGCTGCTTGCAATTTTTTTTTTTACATGTAACAAGTATTCAAGGACCCCAAAGGGAAATAAATTTTTAAAAAGATCTAATCCATGTTTGCCTCCTAGACTCCTGCCTAAGCCCTTGTTCACATGCAGCCCAAAGTGTGCTCAAAGGTAAAAATCTGAAGGAAACTAATCCTTTCAGCAAATAAGTATCTTTAAAATAAAGAATCAACTTTTCTAAATATGAAAATGTTCCCAAAATAATAAATAAATCATTGTGAGCAAGCAGATTTAGATCTAACTGATATTCCAAAGGCCTTCAGAAAAGATCCTGGTCTATCAACACTGTCACTGAAAAAAAATCTAAAAGGAATGACTTCAGTTTTGATAGGAGTTAATGCAGCCACTAAGAGATGGCTGCGTTGAAATAATTTTTTCGAAGTTACTCACTTAAAGTTGGCTATATACACTTCTAAATATATCTTTACCACAGATGAATTAAAAAAATGAAACAAAAAGAAAAACCCTTACTACTGGTTACTAACTAGTTTACAAAAGTTATAGAAAATGCACACCTATCAAGAACACTTATCATTAAAACCAATTTCATGATAAGAATATTGCAGAACATACTTACTATTAGTCTTTTAAAAATTCCATTGCACACACTATTTGCCTCTGAAGAGGCTACTTCCTTTCTTTTTGGTACTAAAATATTATTAAGCTAGAGTTCTTTTTTCCTTATTTGATCTAAACAAACTCATTTTACTTTTAATGTTTCCAAACTTAAGTTAGTTGCTTTTGAAAGAAGTCTTCTAAAGAAACTGGAAACTAGATAAAGAAAACATACCTTTGGCTCTAAAAAGCACCCTTTGAAGTAGCGGTACTGAACTGATACTCCTCTACTAAGTACAATGGTTGCTTTCCATAACATGCTGTGAGAAAAAAGAATTAAAGTAGCAGCATCAGTATCAAACTAAAATTCATAAAGTCTTCATTAATTCATAAAACCCCTCAAGTAAGGTCTGTGATCAATACCATTTATTTATTCCTACACAAAATTTTACTCCAGGCCTAATCTGAACCAGGTACTGGGAACACAGTGATGAATAAGGCAGAAAGAGCTCCATCTTCAAGGAGATTGCTTGTTTATGTGGATAGACAAATATATAAGCAAACAGCATACATAGGAAGGGCTAGCTGACCTTTCTGAGGTGACAAGAAGTTTTGGAGGGAGATCTCAACAAGAACGAACTGTCTGAGCTGAGACCTAAATGATGAGCCATACAAAGAAGCAGAAGTAGTATTCCAAACAGAAAAGGCAAGCAGTGCAGACCTCTGAATCTCCTCTCACTTTCCACTTAGCTAGGGATGTTACATGGCTGCTAAGAGGCTTTGAGGCCAAGGTCACAAACTTAAATGCCTGTTCCCAACTGTCCCTTATTCTGTCCTGCCCAGCCTCTGGCTATTTCCCTAGCCAAGCAATCAGTGTCTGTATCTTACTTGTACTTGTATCTTACTCAACATCTTCCTCTGAACTATGTCATTCTACATATTCTAATGCTAATTCTAAAGCGTAGACTCAACAGTGAAAGAATTCACTACAATTCATGATTATAACTGATTTTTAGCTTCAAATCATAGGCCAATGGTATTCAAAGTGTGGTCCCAGGACCATCAGTATCAACTGGGAGCTTGTTAGAAATGCAAAATCTCAGGCCAGGGCTTCCCTGGTTGCGCAGCGGTTAAGAATCCACCTACCAATGCAGGGGACACGGGTTTGAGCCCTGGTCCGGGAAGGTCTCACATGCCGCAAAACAACTAAGCCCATGTGCCACAACTACTGAGCCTGCATGCCACAACTACTGAAGCTCACGCACCTAGAGCCCATGCTCCACAACAAGAGAAGCCACTGCAGTAAGAAGCCTGCGCACCACAATGAAGAGTAGCTCCCGCGCAACGCAACTAAAGAAAGCCTGCATGCAGCAACGAAAACCTAATACAGCCAAACAAACAAAAAAAATCTCACGCCACATCTAGACCTATTGAATTTGAAACTCTGGGGGAGGGCCCAAGCACTCTGTAATTTAACAAGTGTCCAGGTGACTCTGATGATGAACACAAGTTTGAGAGCCCATGTCATAGACCATTACCCAAACATTAATTCAGCATGAATAGTTCAGTGACTAAAAGGCAGCTCCAAATATTCTTCCATGATACCAGATGGCTAGCACTGCTCCCCACCTGGCTCTGCCAAGACAGACTTAGGGCATTATCCTCACTCTTACTCAATTCTGGTTTCTAACAAAATATCCACAACCAGCTGTCACCCCTGGTCCTAGCTTCAACAATCAGATTAACCTGGTAATAATAAAATACATATGCCCTGGCTCCACCCTGGGAAACTCTGGTTTCATAGGTCTGGGGTGGAGCTTTGTCTCGTGGAGTTTGATAAACTGGACATATGTGATTGGTTGAGAAACACTGCTGCACAACAAGGACAGCCTAAATGCTCGGAACATGTGCCCTTCTACTTCTCCCTGATAAGCCTCAGAATCCTTTTCAACACAGGGCTCCAGGCAGATTCTACCAACTCTGAGATGAAATTTATTTCCCATCTCTGCTACCCAAAAAGAAAAAGGCAAATTTCCAGTATTATTTCACCCATAAAACCAGCCAGAGTATGTGAAACTAGCCCCAGATGTGCACAGTAGAATTAGTGGGAAGCTTTAAAAATGTGCTGGGGCCCCTCTCTCGTGCACTATTTATCAATCTTACAGGAGCAGGGTCTCGGCATTTTTTTAAAAGCCCCCTTTTAAAGTGCTTTAAACCAGTTAAAGTGCTTTTTAAATCATTTTTTAAAGTGATTGCAATGTGCTCCCCTGGTTAAGAACCACCAAATGAAAAGATCAGATGGTGAGAGCAATAAAATGAGTCTTTTTACTTTACTTCCCTAAGCAAATATAGCAAAGTTATAAATGAACCAGAGGGACTTCCCTGGTGGAACAGTGGTTAAGAATCTGCCTGCCAATGCAGGGGACATGGGTTCGATCCCTGGTCCGGGAAGATCCCACGTGCCACGGAGCAACAAAGCCTGTGCGCCACAATTACTGAGCCTGTGCTCTAGAGCCCGTGAGCCACAACTGCTGAGCCCATGGGCCTACAGCCCACGCTCCACAACAAGAGAAGCCACCGCACCACAACAAAGAGTAGCCCCGGCTCAGTGCAACTAGAGAGAAAGCCCGAGTGTAGCAACAAAGACCCAACACAGTCATGAATGAATGAATGAATAAATAAATAAAATTACTTAAAAAAAAATGTACCAGAACTGTTCAGTGACATCAAGAATGAACGTAACCTGATGAAACTGAAGAAAAACCAGGAAAGAGGGGCAGTGAGAAGGTTTAGTGCACCTGTCTAATTTTGAATTGCCCTAATATCCTCCCCACAAAAATACCATGAAATCTCCAAGAAGGGCAAATAAAATCATAAGTGACCCACATTTTCTGCATTATTAGGAAATAACACCACAACCTTCAAATTGTTTGTAAGAAAAAAATTCCAACAGAGCTCTTGTCACCACAAACCTGTAGGTACAGAGAGACTTAAGAGACTGAAAAGGAGGAACAGAGGACTTAAATGCAGAGTACACTGAAATCCCAAAGAAACACAGTTCTAAACACAAGACTGGGGAATTTCCTGGTGGTCCAGTGGTTAGGGCTCTGAGTTTTCACTGCAGCGGGAAGGGTTCAATCCCTGGTCCGGGAACTAAGATCCAGCACGCTGTCAAAAACAAACCAACCAATCAAAAACCCCCAAGAGACTGTTGTTTACAGGCAAACAGATTTGTTTACCTTTTGTATCATCTTGTATCAACTACTTATATCAACTGTGTCATCTACTTCCTTTCTCTTTGTGAAGCACTGTTTATCTGCCATATATGAATCAATTATACTTCATTGTACAGCGATGTCAAAATGGCTGCTTCCTTAAAATTAAGAAGTTAACTGTTCTCATTCTGTTCACATCACTTTGACCAGGTTGGCTAGAATGGACTTAAGACAGGTAACAGGGCAGCTCAAGAGTTCAGAGCAGAGGTAAACAAGTTTAGAAAGACATGAGGTTTCACTTCAGACATGAGTGACTAATCCACAAATCAAGGAAAAAATAGGCACTAGAAGAGAATAAACATCTCGTTTTTCTGTGATCCCAATATCATTTGTCAACAGAACTTAACTTATAAAAACAGAAGAGAATTGGCTGAGAAAATGTGTCACACTAATGACAAATAGAGAAACGGGTATTCTATGTATGCTTTTTGTTTTCTTTTCCTGAGCTTACATTATGGTATTGTTTTACTTTCCTTGTTACTTCCCTCTGCTTTGCCATCAGTGCTCCTCAAACTGTCTGCTGTGAAGGACCAGTTTCTGTTTACTTGTGTTACTCTACTTGTCCCATGACCAATACTTCTGGTCTATGATGTACCCAGTTCAATGAGATAAGTCCATGACATGCATGGGTATCCCAGCAATGTCAAACTGTCATAAACATTTCTAAATGTTTGCTCTCAATCTTTGTATTTCTCACATCGTGCACTGATAAAAAAATGTTTTTTGTCTAGCACTGAGTCCACAGGCCACATTTTTAGTAGCACTGCTTAACAATCATCTAATCTGATGTTTTTCCCTGGGGGCACTGCATGTATTTGTATACTATTTAGAATCTCCTCATCTTTCCTTTACCCCCACGCATACATCCTGACAATCCATAACACTTCAAAATATCCATACAGAGAAGGACCACCTTTGTTGACAACACTGATTCTATCCTAACCCCTTTACCATGCAGATAAAGGAACCAAGGCTTAGAGATGTGAGATCTGCCCAAGATCACAGCTAACTGCGGAACTGAAACTGGCACCCAGATCCTCCTTTCCCCACTCCAATGCACCAACACACCCATGCTAAGTTTAGTGCTGTATTTAATGTCAGTAGTAAACTTATTTCATTACATTAGCTAAAATTTCTAAGGATGTGTTCCACCCTCTGCTACTTTTAAAAGAATATATGTCTCAAGAAAATTATTTCATAAGCTAAAGCAAAAATTAGATCTTTTATCAAGAATAGTACTGAGAAGCAAAAAAATGCCTTAATTTTTTTAAAATAAGAAATAACAATATAAGCCTGTTTAGAAATATGGTATTAAGCATCAAAAGAACCAGCCAAGAGCCGAGAGTTGAAAATGACTTTTTGCGAGGTGGAAATTGAGAAACAGAGGAACTTGTTTTTTCACAGCAAACTCTGTAAAATGACTTCACTCTTTATACATATGTGATAAGTTTGATAAAAATTAAAAGAAAAATATACCAAGGTATCTTAGAAACCCCCAAGTTTATAATCTGAATGTCACAATTATTCAGTATTATGACATGCCCATGCTTACCTTTCACCTGTCTCGTTCTCTGGAAGAAGAGCCACAGCATTTTGAGGATTCCAGTTTCCCAAAGCATCAGAGCTTCCACATATTGCAAAAACCTCTCCTAAAGAAACATAATGAGTTATAGTGGGTTAAGTAGGAACATCTCATTTTAGTTTTAGGAAACTGCACTAATTTAATGGGATGCAGAGTCCCTTTCAGTGGAGATGGAAGAGCTTCCGTGGAGAAATGGGTTTGGACCCAGGTGCCACTCACACTAGCACCTACGTTATTAACCTGACCCACCTCTATAGAACCAAAGGCAGAGAAAAGGAAGAATGTACAGGGACAGACTTTTCTTCATTTTTCAACTACTTACTGAGCCAATAATGAGTACCAAGACAAAGTGATCAAATGGCAGTCCTTGCCTTCAAGGCAGCTTCCAATTTAAAGGAGCATATAAGTATCCTACAGAACCAGTACCTGATATTTTCCAGGAACTCAAACAGTAGCTACCAAGAAGCTAAAGATCAAGAAAATTATCAATGGGATATGAGCAATGTAACAACAACAAACAAAGAAAAAAAAGTCCCCAGAACAAAGACTAGTGAAAAACTAGACAAAAATCTCGT
This sequence comes from Stenella coeruleoalba, assembly GCF_951394435.1. NCBI lineage: Eukaryota > Metazoa > Chordata > Mammalia > Artiodactyla > Delphinidae > Stenella > Stenella coeruleoalba. The sequence goes on from NC_137161.1 coordinate 32,602,561, forward strand.
ATTCCTTACTAAAATAAAGACTATCACACTTCATCTGAACACTTGTCATCAACACACAAACCAACATATAGTCATCACCTATATTTGCTAAATTCCATATATTTAGCAAAAGTCTACAACTTCTTGAATATAAGTATGCAGATATCTTTAACTTATATATCAACACATTCTGAATTACTATAATTAAAATCCATAAAGAAAAAAACAAGAAACTGAGCCCAAGTGAACAAACTTCAGGACAAACTCCTCCACACTCTGAGAGTAGCTTGGTTTCCAAGCTCTGGGCACTACTATAGTAAGACTAGAGTTCTAATTGGCTTTAGCCACCTGCATGGCATTTTATATGCTTGGACTGTCTAAAACCTAACTAAAATCCCAAATGTGGTAGTCATTCAGGAGTTTTCAGGGTTCTAAACACATGTCTGTAAAAGCATAAGGTGGTTATGTATAAAGATTTCATGTTAAAATACTCACCAATCCTTTAAAGTAACCAGATTTTTTTTTGCAATTAACTTAGGTTATCACTACCTCTTCGCATTAAAAAAAAAAAAAGATAAACACTTGCTAAATACAAGGCACAAATATTTATTCTCAAGATCATATATGTTGCTCTGCATATGTACAGCATATGCAGTGGCTCCTAGCTCAAAATACAGATTACCATCAAATCACTGATTCAGGCCGGTTATACTTCCTTTGTAAAGGAGAGTCTCATTAACCTTCCTCATGGAGTCAGTTATTTCTTATCCCCATACAAAACAGCAGCTACTCTCTGCTCTGGAAAGAACATGTATCCCACATGGAAAAAGTGAAACTTGGACAATCTGTGGTTACTTTCCTTCTATATAAGTGCTCCTGCATTTTACCAATTCCCTCCTGCAATGTTACTCTGTCTTTCTGCTGATTGCCTTTGAATATGGTTTCTATGAGGAAAAACGGGAAACTTTTTACCAGAACAGACCTATTTCTTTAATTGGATTTCATTTATTGAAGATTATAAAGACCTGAATGCTAACTAAAGGAATCTGCAAACAGCACCCCCAAATATTCTTTTTACTTGTTCCCTCTTACTTCACTTCTCTCTGCAGTCTTTCCACTTTCAGCAGAGAACACTTCCTCCTTGCTTTGGGGAGGAAATCAAGGTGACATGAGATCTGGGGGGGAGGTGAAAATCCACCCCAACATCCCCTCCCTGTCCCTCTACCTCCCTTCCTTCCCACCTACATTCACATCTGCCACTAGTCCTTGAGAAGGAGTTCCACCTTGTCAAGCTGACCCTTCTGTGGCTAATTCTGTGGTCACCACATTTGCCTGATGTGGCCAGCTCCTTCTAGCTTAAACTGCCTACGCACAAAAGTATGATATAGGTCTGCAGTCTTCTCTCCACAGAAGAGGTTACACACAGGACAAGAGGTGAGTACTAGACATAAGGGAGCAACCCCATCAACTGACTAGCAATCTTCAATCTGCAGAATCTTGCCTAGAGGTGGAGCTGTACAAAATCATCTTGGCTAAGAATCTGAACTTGGACAAACACACACCGTCAGGTGCTGTGATGGATGCTGTATCAAAGATGCCTGACATACAGAATGAATCATTCATTCATTGTTCGAACACATACTTACCCCTGCTCTGAGCCAGGCACTGTGCTAGGTACAGGAATTCAGCATGAATAAGATAAAGTCACATTTTTTTTCATAGAGCTTACAATCTGTCCACAAGAAAAATTACTCATATGACTCCATAAAACTCATAAGAGGTACTACAAAAAAGAACCTTGAATTTCACAGGGACCTTAACCTAGTTGAATACGGGAAGCTGGGATAAGGAGAGTTAGGGGGGTGGCGGGTGGGGGCACAGATCTAAACAAAGGAAACAATCTGAGAAAGCCCCAAAGGAGGAAAGGAATGCAAAAGATTTGAGGAACTGGCCAGCATAGCCAGAGTGTATTAAACAAGGAATTTTTAACCCAGGCGTGATACTGTTTGTTTTTTTTGTTTGTTTGTTTTTTGGGCCGCACTGTGCGGCATGTGGGATCTTCGTTCCCCAACCAGGGATCGAACCCGTGTCCCCTGCAGCAGAAGGGAGGAGTCTTAACCAGGTAAGTAGCAAGGTGTGATACTGTTTTGACATGTTACCTTACACTAAAATTATTTCACACTGCTTCAGTAGACAGTTAAAAAATACAATAAAGCTTAAAAAAATAGATGTACAAGGGAAAATTTACCTTCACCAAATATTTCACCAACTCCTCAACACTAGAAAAATTTCCTTCATTTTCATGACTTAAAAATCATAGCTCAGAGAATTCCCTGGCGGTCCAGTGGTTAGGACTCCACGCTCGCACTGCCGAGGGCCCAGGTTCAATCCCTAGTCTGGGAACTAAGATACCACAAGCTGCGGAGTACAGCCAAAAAACAAACAAACAAACAAATTACGGTTCAATTATCTGTCCTGTTCAAAATTCACAGCTTTCCTGGAAAACATGAGACTAAGACACTTACTATTTGGGAAGTTTTTTTTTCTTGAATTTGTTATGCTCCGAGCACATTTCTGTTATCAGGCATGTCCTAAAGATACTTTCATCTAATAATTAGGCTCACTCTAGTAACAACTCTATATTTAAGGTAATCCAGATAAGAAAAACACTCATTTATTTTTTTTTAAATGTTTAAAAGTAAAGTTTTACAATACCTGGTAAAAGAGCTCCTCTTATTTCAAAGGTAACCTGAGAAGGTGTCATTCTGATGGATTTATTTTAGGACGTTGTGCTAGAAAGAAAAAGATGTCATTTATAGTACATGAATATCAGCTCTAGATAGCTACCACCAAGAAACAAGTTAAAACACACAAAAACAAAAATGAATCTCAACTGTGAGCAAAAGATTTCAGATACCTTATATATAGAATTATTTAGGAAGTATCTAGCAAGTTTTAGGACCTAGTGTTACTAACCTATTCTGTAAGAATGTATGGACCAGAAAAATCTGCAAAACAAGTGTGTCCAAACTTTTTTTAAGAATTCAAGATTATCTTGTCATATACCTTCTCCTCTAATAAGCAGCTGTTCTGAACTCAACCTATCTTTCCTGACCAGGCTCATGTTTATAGTGTAGGGAAACACACACAACCAACAACTAGAGACAAAAAAACTTGGCTCAAGAGAGCATTTCTACTTTAATTAAGAAGGTTCCAATTTTAATAACAAGAAAACAACCAAAGAACTTAAGTACCACCCACTGAAACAAACTAGTTAAGTTCTGAAACAAGTTTGAGAACCTGCTTCTAAGTGACCTAACCAATGGCTTAAAAAATACAATAACAAAAACCCCTTCCCCCTCACAAATCACTCTTTTCAAGTTTCTCTTTATTAACCACAGGCCCATCATTACTGTAGTTCTGCAGACGTGAACTTAGAGTCTCAACTCTGCAATCTATTGGGTTGGCCAAAAAGTTCGTGCGTTTTAAGTAGACATTTTTTTAATATATTTATTTTGGGCTGCATTGGGTCTTCATTGCTGCGGGCGAGCTTTCTCTAGTTGCTGGGAGCGGGGGCTACTCTTCGCTGCAGTGTGCAGGCTTCTCACTGTGGTGGCTTCTCTTGTTGCGAAGCACGGGCTCTAGGCGTGCGGGCTTCAGTAGTTGTGGCTCAGAGGCTCTAGAGCGCAGGCTCAGTAGTTGTAGCACACAGGCTTAGTTGCTCTGCGGCATGTGGGATCTTCCCGGACCAGGGCTCAAACCCATGTCCCCCGCATTGGCAGGCGGATTCTTAACCACTGCGCCAGCAGGAAGTCTGCCATTTTTCATTTTCACCAAGAACTTTATTGAACAACATATTCATTAACCGAATGAATTTTTGGCCAAGTCAACATTACCAAATCCTGTAGATTTTAATTGATCTTATATACATGACTTTCTTTCTAAGTTTAAACTTCATTAAAAACCCTAAGTCTCCTACTTATATTTTGGCTTCTCGATCGCTTCCCAACAATACATTTTATGTCAATTAGAATATCCCTCACATCCCTGGCTTGGAATCACTTCCATTACTTATAGAAATCTAAATCCCGAAGTCTTTGATGTCCTTTATTCCTTATCCACATTTTCTCTCCAGCTTACTTTTCATTTCTTCACTGTTTTTCCCAGCCTAACCAACCTATTCACCTTATTATCCCTTAATTTAAGTACTTAAGAAAAGACTGGAAATTTAAAATTGTTTTTAGTTTTATTTATTTATTTATTTATTTTTGGCCACAGCACGCGGGAACTTAGTTCTCCGACCAGGGATGGAACCCCATGCCCCCTGCAGTGGAAGCACGGAGTCCTAACCACTAGACCACCAGGGAAGTCCCAAGATAGGAAATTTTTTAAAAAAATTAATGTACATCAATTCTCATGCAGTTTATAGAATTTAAATATAGAAAGAATACATACTCCACACAAGGTCACATCATATTGTACATAACTACTCCAACACCTCCAAAAAAACTTTCATACCCCCAATCCATCAATGTTCCTAAAATAATTCCAATGATGTCTTTACATCATTTCCTTTAATTTACCAACTGAAATTGCTTATCTTCATTTACACATTATTTTATTCAAAAAAAAATCCTCAAGTACCTTTCCTAGCTATTCTTTCTTCCATTTTCGCTATGTTCCCCTCCCTGTGAACACATGCACAACTCTGCAATGGTCATTTAATGAACACTAATACCCACAGTTAACCACGCTTCCAAGTCAAGGCAGATAGATCGATAGCAGCAATTGCCACTGGAGGCAATTTTGTCCTCTAAAGGACATTTGGCAATGTCAGGAGACATTTTTGGTTGCCACAACTGTGGGTGATGCTCCTGGCATCTAGTGGGTAGAAGCCAGGAGTGATGCTCAACACCGTACAATGCACAGAACAGCTCTCCACAAATAATTGTCCAGCTCCAAATATCAAGAGGGCTGAGGATGAGGAATCTCTAATATCTAACCACAGGGGGGCTGCAACGAGGATCATAGTTTATAGCCAATGTTAGCTATAAACTATGCATCATCCCACCTACATCAATTACAAAGTGTAAATACAGTATATATACTAAGCAAGAACACCAGTCAATGTGGTTTCATGTCACTTGGCTAAAGAATTCCGTATCTGGCGACTCTACCATTTCAGTTAGAAAACCCAAGATTCCACACTGGAGGAAAAAACACCTGTCCTTGATACCTTAATCTACTTTCTGTGTCTAAGAGTAAACATGATCTATTTAAAGCATATACATCCAGTTGTAGCATGGCCAAAGAATGTTCCAAATCTAAAATTAGCTCTAGATTGTTACCTCACCTTTTACCTATTTAACCCAAATATCTTAATAGTTGTCTTTTAATATGACATCTGATATGAATCTGAGTATAACCCTAAGATAATAAGACTATTTCCTTTCCTAATAAAATGATTCATTGAAGCACTGCAATCTTACATTTATCTATATCTTACATTTAATTTATCTGTATCAATCATATCAAGAAGAAACCTTAAGGCTAGCAAAAGCTTGGTTTTTTAAGTTACTGAATTAATTTTGAGACACAGCAAAAAGCCCTATCATCCAGCAAATTGCTTAATAAACAACCACCATCTCAACATATAACCTGTACTTTCACCCAGTGTTTACTGCCACAGTTACTAAGAGCAATCTCATCTACATAATTAAAAGCTGGTGTTCAGTTATTTGTTGATCAATTTTAAGTAACTATTTTAACCAATTTTAGGGAAATCAGATGTAATTATTCCTATGTATTAAAATCAACACCTAGTACAAAATTATCTCTAAATTTCTACTGTGTTAAATGTGAAACATGTAAATTTAATGAAAAGGAAATCAACTGATTAAAATTGAGCTTCTCATTCTTAAGGTTGCTTGTAAAAGTGGCTATAGTAACTTGACTGGAACCAGCTGCAGTATCCAGTATTTACTACACCAAAGCTACATACACAAGCACAAAATTACCGCCCCCCCCCCAACCTCCCCAGTCCTCAACAAAGCATCATCTCCAACTTGGATTGCCTTAAGTCATATAATCTGGTTAATTTCCATTCCCCCCATTGCCCAAATTTAATACCGTACCAAATAAGAGCCTGCAGAGCTGCTCCTACAGCAGTTTACTTGATCGTGGACAGAGGCCAAAATTCTGGTGCAGAATTGAAGCGTACAATTTTGGCACCCTGCTACCACCAAAGTAAAATACTGTTCTGTTGTGGAACGAAAAATTTATACAACCAACACTTCCTCTTCTTCCAAACAAGCAAAGAAAATCTCAACTTGGACAGGGGAGGTCTTCTAGATATACATACAACAAGAATAAGATGAAAAATGCTAGTCATTTTTACATACATGAGCTGACTGCATATGTAATTTAACCAATTCACCTATAACCTCACGTACAGACTTTCTGAGATAGGTTTTTGGTTTGGTCTGGTTCTTAAACATAACCTCCACTTTGTGCTTTTTGAAGATAAGCATTAAACAGCATTCTCATCTGGGACTTTGAATAGCATTTTACACTACTTTTAACTTTTTTAAGGACTCACATAATTTGCAAAATGACATTGTAATTTACATTTAAAAAATATTTCAGAGTTTACACTACCTGAAATAAGTTTTACTCGATTCTTTTTGTCAAGTAAACTATCCCAACACATTCCTTTACTGGTTTGCCAGCTTGGGGAACAAAAGGGAGATTTAAGCAAACAAAGGTACAGGAACATTTACTTTAGAGCTAAACTGAAGTCACACATATTTTCAGCTAAAATGTGTTTTTTTCTAGCCAAAAACATTCCACTGTTTTCCTTCAAATACTTTTTCAAAGAAAAAAGCTGTTTCCAATTCTCCTTGCTCTTTCCTAGGCTCCAACAGCCTAACTGACTATAGGAAAACAATATATGAAATGCCTGTATTTTCCTGAGTTAATTCCTGCTCATCCTGTTGGAGGATCATTATGACCCCACTATTCAGACCCCAGTATATTTTGAGCCAGTATTTTAATCAAATGTACACAGACATGAATGGATTTTTATTAAGAAAGCAGTTCTGGAGATTTCATTAAGCCGGTTAATTCTTTAATCACCTTTCTAAACAATGTCATAAAACTATTCCAAATTTTTTCCATTTCATCTTGATATTATTTTCATATGCATTTCGTTTATTTTTCCTGGTTAAGTTATACACAAAGATTTGATTCATCAACTTACTTTTTGTACATATCAAATTTTACTCACTCTGACACTGAGATTTCCTTTGTGGTCATTATTGGAGTCCAACTTTCCTAATCTTATTTTGTCTAGAATACTGGTTCTCCCTAATGAAGTTGAGAACCACTGAACCACCGTGTAGTTTTACCTGTTTGTTTTATCTTGTGTTATTTGTATCCAGAATGTTAGGAGTTGGAAAAAGGACTGATAATTTGTATTTATTTCTTAGCTAAGTCACAACTGTCAGAAACGTAGCAAGACACACAAGGGGGTAGGGGGGGAGTAGTGGATAGGAACTGGGCAGAAATAGGAAGGGCTAAAGAAGAGTATGAAGAAAACATCAAGTCCAAACATCCTGCTTCGTTCTATCAGTTCCTCTATGTGTTACAGACTAGGCAGCTACCTCAATGATGAAAGATTTCTCTACAATTCGTGGCTGAATTCACGCCTAATTTCCTTCTAACCGGGCAGTGGGATAAGAGGGGGCCGATGAAGCACCTAACTGATGAAGGCTTTCTCCCAGAAGTCATCAAGGCAATTTGAAGAGCTTTGGAAAAAGAAGAGCTTTATAAGAAGGGGAAACTGTCTTAAAATTGTATCAAGGGCACTGATGACTGTTCCTGGAACCTTTTCCTAAGAGACTAAGGCACTTCGGTTTCTTGGAATAACTGAATTATACAAGCACACCCTAGACTACTTGGTTAGGCAATTTCAGAAAATAAGCAGTTGTCAAAACACTATGAATTACTTATGGATAAAGCCAGAGAGTGGTGGTGAGCGAGACTTGTTTCTTTTAATACTCATGGTGGTCCTACGGTTTATGCATTCTCGTATATCGAAAACGCTGCAAAATTTTTGGAGGGGAACGAAGCACCAGCAGCCCAGCGGAATCGCGGCAGCAAAGGATAAATACAATAAACATGTGTCACCCACCGACTTACCGGGGCGAACGTCCAGGCCGCTGTTTCCCCGACGGGCAGAGCCCGCCCGGGCTGGGGAACCCTGCCCATGCCTCGCCCCCCACTCCGCCCGCGTCCCCCAGCCGGGTCGCCCTGACAACTCAGCCGCCACGTGAGCGGCCACCACGGCCCTCGCACCGCGCGCCCGGCCCCCCGACCTCCCGCCTCACCTGCCGGGTCCGCGGGTCCGCGCCGCCACCGACGCCGCGCCCGAGAGGCAGTGCCGCGGGCCGAGGTGCCGGGCGCCCGCTGTCCGCGCCTCGCCAGCGCTCCCCCAGGCGGCCAACCGCGGCGCTCAGCGGCAGGAAGCGGCTCCGCTCAAACCGGTTTCAGCTGCTCCAGACCAAACCGCCAGGCCACTCCGCGGGGCGGGGCCGGAGAAGTGGCGGGGCGGGGACTGACGTCACGCCCGGCGCCGTTGGGCCAATGGGCGGCCGCGTGCGGGGGGCGGGCCCGCGCGTTCCTGGAAAGGGCCTGCGTCCGAGGCCGAGGGCGGCCGGGCCTCCCCGCGATACCCGGCGCTGGGTTTTTCGCTTGGCCGGGAGTCGTCGCAGAGACCTGCCCTGGGTTCATAGATGCCTACCTTGGTCCCCTAAGCCGTCTTAGGACAACCTAGTTTGGAAGGTGGAGCTGCGATCCTGAACTGCGTTTTTTTCCCATTGGAAAACGAGGGAAATTAACAGGCCTGACGTTCTGTGGAAACTTTCTTTCGTTACAAAATAACAAGCACACTTGGATCAAATCTTTAGCGTTAAGAAGGAGAATTAGGTGACCTAAGATGGTTGAGAGTTTATACCTCTGCTAAGCAAAGTATGGTGTTCGGACCGGCAGTATCACCTGAAGGCTATCAGAATTTGCTCTCTCAGGACCCTCTCAGACCTGTCTATTGGAATTGCGTTTAACAAGATCCCCAGGTTATTTGTACGTAAAGTTTGAAGGAAGCTTTCTGGAAGCTAGAAAGAACCTCTCTGCAAAAGTTGTAGTCATTTATTTTCTGGGAAAAAAATTGGCCCTACCAAGTAAAAAAAAAAAAAAGGCAAGAGTTGTTCTCTCCTTTGACGGTTCCAAAAAAATTAATCAGCATTTGCTACTCACCCAAATTAAACTGTTACTTTCCAGTATCAAGGTTAACTGCTGGTTCACCCGTAATAGAAGATTGTTATCAGATTTCATTTAAATCGAGTGAGATACTAAAAATTTAAAAAGAGATGTTGAAGGACTCTAAGAGATAGCTCGAGCAGCAAGTTGTGGTCCTATTGAAAAGGCATTTGAGTTAGATAAGCTCTAGCTTTTAGACAGCTTCTAGTTTTATAAATCGGATCATTCATGACGGAATTTGATATTTGAGCTTGGATTAGATCCCAGAGCATGTCTGTTATCCATTCAGTTAATAAATAATTACTAAGTGCCTGCTTTGTGCGAGGCACAGAATGCAATGGTTTCTTGATGGCACTCGTTTTAATCCCAAATTTCTTAAGGAATTAAAAATTCCTCCCAGGGCTTCCCTGGTGGCCAGTGGTTGAGAGTCCGCCTGCCGATGCAGGGGACACGGGTTCGTGCCCCGGTCCGGGAAGATCCCACATGCCGCGGAGCGGCTGGGCCCGTGAGCCATGGCCACTGAGCTTGCGCGTCCGGAACCTGTGCTCCGCAACGGGAGAGGCCACAACAGTGAGAGGCCCGCGTACCACAAAAAAAAAAAAAAAAGAAAGAAAAATTCCTCCCAATTTTGTACTATAAAGTCTGCTGTTGTACATTTCATAAGAGCTTGGAGTTGATTTCATTCCTCTGCTGTTAGTCACACTTCAGTGATGAATTTCTTTCACATGAGTTTGCTTCTTTTAAATGTTTATAGTAGATCTTTATTTTCCTATAATCACCATTTAATCAAGCTATTATTTGCCTAATGTTTATAGTCCAAGTTGATGATCTAATCCATGCTCCTTCCCCAAATCCTATTGAAATAGCAGGAGAATTACACATATTTGAAAGTTGCTATCAGAGGGCCAGAAACTGAGGAATTTCTAGAAGATATAAAATAAGCCAGCAGCATTGGATAATTGAAAAAATGAGAACAGAGAAACCTGGACCCATGCAGGGGAAGAAGGGACTCCTGGAGCTGCCACTTTACACAGCCTTGCTTAAAAACTCTTTAATAATGCAATATATTTTAGATTATATCATGTATACCCTGTTTGGTTGAGATATTGGAGTAAAATATAAACAATAAATTCCTTCTTCCTACCTCTGTGGAATGTCATAACTATTCCGAGAAATGTTTAATGAGATTAAATTGGATCTTACCTCATTTAAAAATATTTTACATTATCTTATTTGATTAAATAATGAAACATGTTATCTCATTTGTCTAAAATCAGCTGCATGATCTCACTTTATACCTTCATTTTTTAAAGGTGGTAGTGGCATTGGTGGAAAAACCTCTAAACTTAGGTCCCAGACTTGAACGTAAATCCTACCCCTCACTATCTGTGATTAAATATAAGTCTTTGGAAAAATTTTTACCACTATTGACGAATTTTGAGGCTTTATTCTGGAGAAAACTCTATTAAGCCCATTTACTTTCTTACTTAAATTTTCTAGAAGGTAGAGTTAAGTTGTTGCTAGTTCCATTTTTATTTTATTGAAATTATTTTTATTGGGTTCAGTTTTTGTTTTTGGGGGTTTTTTTGCGGTACACGGGCCTCTCAATGTTGTGGCCTCTCCCGTTGCGGAGCACAGGCTCCGGACGCACTGGCTCAGCGGCCATGGCTCACGGGCCCAGCCTCTGCGCGGCACGTGGGATCTTCCCGGACCGGGGCTCGAACCCATGTCCCATGCATCGGCAGGCAGACTCTGAACCACTGCGCCACCAGGGAAGCCCTGGGTTCAGTTTTTTTCATATAAATTTTACAGCAAAAAAAATGCTTTATGTTGGTATCATTTTCTTTTTTGTTTTTAACCAGCTATAGCTTCTACCATTGTGAGTTTACTTTTGTGGCCCTTATTTTACCAAGTCTAGTTTTGCAAGCCTATATTTTTGTCACAAAGTATTGGTTCCTCCAACAATATTTACATTAAAGCACATTTTACTTTGGTGATTTTAAACAGCTTTGTTTTGTGCTGAGCCTTCTCCCAGAAATACTCATTATGACTTGGATAAAAGACTGATCATTTCATTTGTACTTATCTCTTGATCAACCCATGAAAATATTATGAGTATTCTCCTGAGATACTTCACAATTGCTGTACTGTCAGAATCTTTTTACAGACTCAAAAGGCTATCAATTTTGTGTTTCATTCACCTCACCGGTGGCCCTGTTCCTCAAAGGTAAGGTCCATGCCTTTCATTCCCTCTACATGAGTCCATGAGCAATTCCCAAGTTATAGGAGGTGCCACTTATTCATCATATAAGTGACACAATTGTTATAGTTCATTTTTGCTGTTAATTTTTCTTTCATATGAGATCAACCCTACATGGAGGAAACCAAGGAAATTGCTGATTTCCAAAGAAATTTAAGTGCTGCAAATGTGAACCTTTAAACCAATTTCAAATTGGCTGCAGCTTTTGTGGTGTATACATTCCAAGCTCTCAACTGTACCATTAGATCAAAATGTCTGTAGTGGGAAAGATTCAAATGGGAAGCTCAAAATGCCTTCTTTGACCTGTTTTTTCATCAATGAAGTGGAAATTTAAGTACCATAGGTTATTTCAAATGAAGTTTGAGAAGGCACCCAGCACACAGTACACAGTACCTGCTGTTACCTAATGCCTGTGTCCCTCCTAGACTTTCTCTGTGCCTCTATTCTATGAAAGAACTACCAATTTCATCAAACCTAAAAAGTTGATTTGTAAGACAATACTAAGAATCAAAAAGTGCTGCCCTTTAAACTATGCCAAAATACTTATATTTTATAATGTTTCATTTTACTTACTGAAAGTGTCCTTTTATACTTTTTTTTTTTTTTTTTTTTGCCTTTGACTGCTTTCACATTGCAACAGGATAGTTGGGTACTGTCCTGTCAACAAAGACCTTGGCCCACAGCCACTACGTGGCTCTTTTATACCTATTTAGACATAAATTTTATTACATATTATTCTTGTGCATATATATGAGAAGGAAAATATAAGTGAAATAAATGGTTTAGGTATTTTTCAAACTTCTTCACATTTATAGTTCAACCATAAATAATATTGTAATGCCCTTGTTTTCTAAACAATATTATCCAATAACATTAGTGACACAACATTTTTCTAAGTGCTCAGATATTATCTCTAGGACATAAACCACTGATAGCCATTGGGCAAGTTTTGATGCCATTGTTATTTTTGATCCTAAGAGAAGTTATCAACAAAGGTCTACAGATAATAGCCTGGACACCTACTCCATCTACAAATGGTATTCAGGGAAAACAACCGCATTCAAGTGTGTCTAAGGCATGACAACAATGTCAGGGCTGCTGCCTGGCCATCAGTGATTTGAGAGGTTATATTTTAAAAAGGGGATGGTAGAATGGATGAAATAAGGTAATGTCCACCCTAACTCACAGAATTGTGGCAATTAAGCTAATTGTTTAGATAGATACTATTATTTACCCATTAGCTTTCCTTATCCATATTTTATTGTTTTTTTGTTTTTTTTGTTTTTTTGCGGTATGTGGGCCTCTCACTGTTGTGGCCTCTCCTGTTGTGGAGCACAGGCTCCGGACGTGCAGGCTCAGCAGCCATGGCTCACAGGCCCAGCCGCTCCGCGGCATGTGGGATCTTCCCGGACCGGGGCACGAACCCGTGTCCCCTGCATCGGCAGGCGGACTCTCAACCACTGCACCACCAGGGAAGCCCTCCTTATCCATATTTTAAATGTATGTAATCAAAAAGGGAGAGCTTCAAAAAATCTTTTTTAATTTAATGGAGGAATCATCTAGAAAGATTTGTCAATTACTACATAGAGTCTCCTCCACAAAAAGGGACAGTAGAATAACCATTTTTTCATGAATGACTGGGAAAGTCTTTCATTCGATTTTGACTAAATTAACTTTTCATCCATAAATAAGTCATCTGTGGGCCAGCAACCCCATTCAAGGATTAGTTCAAATTTTCATGTTTAGCTACTGTAGTATGCTACAGAAACATCCTGAGTAGTGAAGTACTGTTTGTAAATGACTAGCATATTGCTAAAACTGGATATAATGAAGCAATCTCTAAAGAAAAATTACCATGTGTAACATAATTGTAATTCTGGAAGTCCTCTGTCCTATGGAATCTTCAGGAGTTAATACCTTGTAAAGCTCAGTAGCAAAAGTTATATCATATTGAAACCACAAAACTCCTAGAAGAAAATAGGCAGTACCTCTGACATATGTCTTAGCAATATTTTTTTGATCTATCTCCTCAGTCAAGGGAAACAAAAGCAAGAATAAGCAAACAGGACTACATCAAACTAAAGAGTTTTTGCACAGTGAAGGAAACTATCAACAAAACAAAAAGGCCACCTACTGACTGGAAGAAGATATTTGTAAATGATATATCTGATAAGGGGTTAATATCTGAAATACTTAAAGAACTCATACTACTCAACATCAAAACAAAACAAATAAACAAACAACCCGATTAAATAGCGGGAAGAGGACATGACTAGACATTTTTCCAAAGAAGACATACAGATGGCCAACAGACACATGAAAAGATGTTCAACATCACTAATCATCAGGGAAATGCAAAACCACAGTGAAATAGTGCATCACACCTGTCAGAATGGCTATTATCAAAAAGACAAGAGATAAGTCTTGGCTAGGATATGGAAAAAGGGAAACCATTGTGCACCATTGGTGGGAATGTAAATTAGTGGAAAAGAGTATGGAGGTTTCTCAAAAATTAAAAATAGAACTACCATATGATCCAGCAATTCCACTTCTAGGTATTTACCTGAAGAAAACAAAAAATACTAATTCAAAAAGATACATGCACTCCTATGTTCATAGCAGCATTATTTACAATAGCCAAGATATGGAAGCAACCTAAGCATTCTTCAAGAGAGGGACAGATAGGGGCTTCCCTGGTGGCACAGTGGTTAAGAATCTGCCTGCCAATGCAGGAGACACACGTTCAAGCCCTGGCCCGGGAAGCAACTAAGCCCATGTGCCACAACTAGTGAGCCTGCTTTCTAGAGCCCGTGAGCCACAACTATGGAGCCTGCATGCCACATCTACTGAAGCCCACACACCTAGAGCCCATGCTTCACAACAAGAGAAGCCACTGCAATAAGAAGCTTGTGCACGGCAATGAAGAGTAGCCCCCACTCGCCGCAACTAGAGAAAGCCCATGCACAGCAAAGAAGACCCAACACAGCCAAAAATAAAAGTAAATAAATAAAATTTTAAGAAAAGAGGAACAGATAAAGATAATGTGATATATATACATACAACAGAATATTACTCAGCCATTTAAAAACAGAAAAAATAAATCTTGACATTTGCGGCAACATGGATGGAACTGGAGGGTATTATACTAAGTGAAATAAGTCAGACAGAAAGACAAACACTGTATGATCTCACTTATATGTGGAATCTAAAAAACTAAGGAAACAAAAACAGACTCATAGATTCAGAAGGCGGGAGGGTAGGGATGAAATAGGTGAAGGGAATTAAGAAGTACAAACTTCAAGTTATAAAATAAATATGCCATGGGGATATTAATGTATAGTTTAAGGAATATGGTCAATAATATTGTAATAACTTTGTATGGGGATGATGGTTACTAGATTTATCATGGTGATCATTTCATAACGTATGCAAATGTCAAATCACTATGTATTACATCTGAACTAACACTGTATTTCAATTTTTTAAAAATTATTTATTTCTTTATTTTCTGGCTGCATTGGGTCTTTGTTGCGGTGTGCGGGCTTCTCATTGCAGTGGCCTCTCCCGTTGCGGAGCATGGGCTCTAGGCGTGTGGGCCTCAGTAGTTGTGGCATGCGGGCCTAATTCCTCCACGGCATGTGGGATCTTCGCAGACCAGGGCTTGAACCCGCATCCCCTGCATTGGCAGGCAGACTCCTAACCACTGTACCACCAGAGAAGTCCCTCAATTTTTTTAATACACACAAAAAATATTATATCAGAAAACACTGAACATTTTGTCTTCAGCCTGTTCCACTTATTACTATTTTTTGTCTTTCCAAATGACTCTCAGTCTTGTGCATTTGGCTCTAAAATGAATGCCCCAAAGGAGTTCCCTTTACTGCTCAAATTGTTCCACATTTGACTGGGTATCATCATTTTAGTGAAAATATTGATGACTCTCCACAGAATAAGCTGCTGTTTTCAGGGCATATTCTTACTCTGAACAAAATAACACTAACAGTACTACTACCACACACCAGGCTCACAAGCCCAGCTGCTCACTTCAGGCTGGCAACAGGCCAAAGAATGCTGGAACTGGAGTCAGGAAGGCAGAGGTTCTTGGCATTGGTGGTGCATTTATTATGTGAGTGATTTAGAGGTGATGATTCTACTCCCTGTTATGCTATCTCGCACCATACCTTTGTTATTTTACCTATAAAATGAAAACAAGCCTGAGAACTAACACTTCATTGCTTTTATCTGTTGCATTTCTGTTTTGCTCTCCTGTAATCAGGCCTTCCAGAGCAAGAATTATTGATCCCAGCATAATGCCTGGCACATAGCAGGTATAAACATGCTTATAGGAATAACTGAAAAATTCAGGAAAAAATATTAATTAGTTTGTCAAGGCAGATGTCAATATTTTATAATAAACAATGTCACGTGTACCCATTGGAGAAGTAGGGACTCACTGCTACATGTTCCATACCATGACCTCCCCTTGCAGCCATATCACCGTGTCCAGTTACCAATAATGACATTTAGTCATATGATATATTTGACCCACAACTGTAGATATATAGTGATTTTTTTAAATTTAATTTTGAATGCACACCCTAACCCAACACAGAGCCAACTCCCTGTTACTCACCCACTGTACTAATCAGACATGTCATATGTCCTGCCTGGCCCAGATAGGCCTGGAGTCTGGGTTCCAGGACAACAAAACGAACTACTGATTATCCTAGTCCTGCTGGGTTAAAGAGATCCTTATTTTCCTTTTATGAAAAGAGGCGGATGCCATAGCTATGCTCCTTACTGCATTTTCCTGCTAAAAGAACAAATGTAAATCCCAACCCACGGGGCATGGAGAGAGGGTGGAGATCATCCACTTGGAATTCATCAACATGGCCATGCAATCAATTAATGTGATTATACATAAAAATGCTAAGACATCAAGAATAAAAAATAAATCAAAAAATAAGAAGAAAAATAAAAGTAATCAAAATACTTTCCTTAAGGAAAAGAAGAAAACCCCAAGGACCTATGAAAATGATGGTAGAATTCTGAGGCCATCTTTTTTTCACCAGATTTAGTTAACTACCAGGTATTTTTTTAAAAATCTGAATAAATGACCTTTAACACAAATATTATATCTATGATTCATGGTTAGAGGACTCAGTTATAGTGTGTGGAGTCAACCAAAGTCCATCAGAAATGGAAATAATCTCCCAAGTTATTTTATTACCCAGCCAACTAAAGAAATGAGCATTAGTAAATACAACTAATTAGTTGGTTTCAGAGATGTTTATTTTACTGGATTTGGGGAGAGAAGTTCCCAGTTGGGAGAT
Source organism: Stenella coeruleoalba (assembly GCF_951394435.1). NCBI lineage: Eukaryota > Metazoa > Chordata > Mammalia > Artiodactyla > Delphinidae > Stenella > Stenella coeruleoalba. Next base: position 32,619,448 of record NC_137161.1, read on the forward strand.
TATTACAGAAAGGTTCTTTAAGAAAATGGCACCATGGTCTCATAAAACTTATTAAAATCAGTCATTATTCTTTTAGATCCCAGATCCCTGTCCAGAGAATCCACTGTCAAGTCATCAATGCATGTTTCAAATCATAGAATTGAGCAGGACCCTGTGGGGCACTCCCAGGTACAAATCCTTTCCATATCCCTTTTATTTATTATTTATTTATTTATTTATTTATTTATTTATTTATTTATGGTTGCATTGGGTTTTCACTGCTGTACGCGGGCTTTCTCTAGTTGCGGCGAGTGGGGACTACTCTTCGTTGTGGTGCGTGGGCTTGTCATTGCGGTGGCTTCTCTTGTTGCAGAGCATGGACTCTAGGCACATGGGCTTCAGTAGTTGTGGCACGTGGGCTCAGTAGTTGTGGTGCACAGGCTTAGTTGCTCAGTGGCATGTGGGATCTTCCTGAACCAGGGCTTGAACCTGTGTCCCCTGCATTGGCAGGCAGATTCTTAACCACTGCACCACGAGGGAAGTCCCATATCCATTTAAGGGAGGGAGTGCAGGAACAAAGGAAGGGCAATCAAGAAACAATAGTGCAGGGATGGGGCAGGGTCCTGGTTCCTCCTTAAGGAATATACGTAACAATATATCTTTGAGTTCTTCTGTAGGAACTAAGGGTCCCACCCAGGTAGAGGATGGTAACTTTCTCTTTCAGTAACATTAATGCCAAAGCAGGCACCCACTTTATAAGGCAAACAGCCAAAATTCCTTTTGTAGGAGATCAAAACTCATCTTGGAAATGTTAAGGAATTCAGAGACCTAAGAATTCTGTAATAGCCAGAAATTCTGTTTGTCTTCAAGACAGAGGAGCCTTCCTCTTTGCTTGCTTCATGTAATTCTCCACTTTTATGACTTAAATGAAAGATGAGGAGGAAGAGGAGGAGGAGAAGACAAAGAAAGGGAAAGGGTAGGAGATGTATTCTCATACTCTGCCTTTCTGGATTAGATTTCAACACCACCCCCAATTAAGCACTCCTCTTTTTAGTATCCCAATGGCTCTCCACAATTAGCTGGATTCTACCTAACACTAAAGCTTTATCTCTGATACAAGCCACCCCCTTCCCTCCCACTTATACCAAAGGATTTAGGGCCACCTCAGCCTAGAAATTTGCCATTCTAAGTGTGGTCCTTGAACCAGCAGCACTGATGTTTCCTGGGAGCATGTTAGAACTGCTGAGTCTCGAGGCCCCACCCCAGACCTGTTGAACCAGAATCTGCATTTTAACAAGATTACTAGGGGTTCACTGAACACAAAGTTTAAAAAGATCTGCTCCAGAGAAGCCTTCTCCTCTGCCCATACCCACCCACTTGAACCACTATAAAATTAGCTTCAAGAAGCCATCAAGTTATCTGCCTTATCTTGGAAGCCTTTCCTTACAAGGCTTTTCTTTCCTCCTGCTTTCATCTTAGTTATTGTTTTTGTGGGTGTGACAAAAATTTACATGGGTAAATTTGCATAGGCAAATGTCAACCACAACTTGATTGGTATAGCTTTTGGTTTTCAGTCTCCCCCACCCTCCCCAACTAATTTGTAAACTCCTTGAATTTACTGAATCTTACCTTATTCTATTTGGAAGCCCAGTGTCTAGAATGATGCCTATCAAATGAACTTGATAACTTCTGTTGCCTGAGTAAATAAATAATTGACTTCTAAAGCCCACTCTTTCTTGTAATTAGACTCAGCCACCTGAAGGGCCATCTAATCCTTAGTAGAGTTTGAAGGGATTTCAGAATCACACATCTTTAATCTCACATGACTTTTTAAATTTGGCACTAAATTATTCTTAGAGATGCAACCCCTCCTCATCCTGTTTCTAGTAGAAAGGATGTTGGCCTGAGCCAAAATGAAGGGATCTGCCATCTTACTATGCCACCACAGGCTTACACTCTGTATAATCCTTTGGTCTAAGGGCAAGCATGAGTCTCTTTCTGCCCAGACCCCAGAATGGCCCTCTTTGACTCTGAAGCCAAAACTCTCCTAGCAGCCAACAGAGCAATCCATTCCACCACATCTAGTTCTGTGACCTTCAGCCTCCTGGGTTTCCAAGAATCCTTAATAAGGAGAAATCACAGGAACTTATCAATAATAGAAGTAAGAATTTATAACACCCAGTTTTGGAAGGATGTGAGAAAATGAATAATCTGGCACATTAATGCTAAGGGTGTTCATTGATAACACTCTTGGAGAGTATTTGAATCATAGCTGTGAAAAATTTGTGTGCATAGCTACCAACCCAGAATTTATATTTCTAGAAATATATATTTACAGGCATATAAAGATATACCAAGAGTATTCATGTAACGTAGCTTGAAATTGCCACACACACACACACAAATCCACAAAAACAAACAAACAAACAAAAATTTAAAAAGTAGAAACAAAGTAGACATCCCTCAATGGGATGTTTGACAATGGTTGCATAAACAATGCTCATTTATTTACATGAGAAATAAACAGCCATGAAAAGAATTTGATTATTCCTTATGTACCCACGTAAAAAGATGTCCGCAGTCTATTGTGGTTTTTTTGTTTATTTATTTATTTATTTGGCTGCGTTTGGGTCTTTGTTGCTGCGTGAGGGCTTTCTCTAGTTGCGGCAAGCAGGGGCTACTCTTCGTTGCGGTGTGTGGGCTTCTCATTGCGGTGGCTTCTCTCGTTGTGGAGCACAGGCTTTAGGTGTGCAGGCTTCAGTAGTTGTGGCTTGCAGGCTCTAAAGCACAGGCTCAGTAGTTGTGGCACACGGGCTTAGTTGCTCCGTGGCATGTGGGATCTTCCTGGACCAGGGATCGAAACAGTGTCCCTTGCTTTGGCAGGTGGATTCTTAACCACTGCACCACCAGGGAAGTCCCTCATAGTCTATTGTTAAGTAAAAAAAGCAAGTGCTAGGTTATATAGTATGAGCCCACTTTTTAATAAAAGTATTTGTTGATGTATGTATATATGTGTTTATAGAAATATATTTTTGGTATACTACTTTTAAAAGGCTGAGTGAATGCACAAAAAAGTAGTGGAAATATGTGATGTTGTTGCTTTTTTGTGTGTTTCTCAGTTTTTCAAATATTCTATGTGAATATGTGTTAATTTTTTAATCATGCCTGAGAACAATAGAAAAGACAAACAAGCAAACTAAACTACAAGCTCATCTTCTACTGAATTACAGAAACAAATTGTGGTAACACAGATAAAATAAGAAATTTATTTGTTTTGTTTTGTTTTTTGGCCGCACCACATGGCTTGCAGGATCTTAGTTCCCGAAACAGGGATTGAACCCATGCCCTCAGCAGTGACAGCACAGACTCCTAACCACTGGACTGCCAGGGAAGTCCCAAGAAATTTGTTTTGAACACAAAAAAAATTGTGAAATTTTCAGAACAAAAAAAGTATCACTTCCTGGACTTCCCTGGCAGTCCAGTGGTTAAGACTCCACACTTCCACTGCAGTGGGCACAGGTTAGATCCCTGGTTGGGAAGTTCCTCATGCTGCTGCGGTGCAGCCAAAAAAAATCACTTCTTGTTTCCCCTGAAATCCACTGAAAATCCTCAGTCAAATCAGGAAGATAACTGTGATTTGAAAATAGCCCACAGCTCCCCTGCACCCCCTCCCCACCACCCCCAGAGGAGAGGCTCCACTATCCTTTCCAACACAGTGCTCCAGGGAGGTCTCACAAATGACTCGGCTTGGAAGAAACACATTAGCTCTCCCTAACTGTGAATCTGTCTGACTCAGTTCTCTCCCCATCTTTCTTGCAGCATTCACCAGGGATATAATTTACAGCCACCATGTGCACCCATGGATGTCCCATCCATGGTTATTACATGGCCTGGACCTTGGCTTCATGTTCTTTCTTAGGACTCCCACTCCAGAGAGAACATCATATCATACTCAGAGTGACAATGACATTATTGTTCTTACTCTAATTTATTTTTAGAAGTAATTTGCATACATTCATATGCAACTTAAGCTTCCATCATGATCCAAACAGAATTGCACTTAATAATTGCTCAAATGTTTCATCATTGAAAAAGTATTTTCTATGCTTGGATTGCCCTTCATAAATCATATTAAGCCAGAACCAAAATTCTGCACCAAGATTGCTAACAGTGAGAAGTATTTTAAATTTTCTTCTTTTTTGCATATTGGTACTTTTTAATGTTCCACACTGAATATTTATTGCATTTGAAATAGAGAATGACTGCACAGCAGGCAATGTGCTAAGAATTTTACATGCATCATCTTAGAAAATCCTCCCAACTGTGTTTGAGGTACTATTATTAACCCACATTGCAGAAAAGGAAACAAAAACCACTGAGGTTAAATAACTTGCCTAACATCCTTACCTGACTTTATACTCATTCTCTTAGGCTTTCAATTTTATAGCCTATAAAACTAAGATAGTATCTACCTCATCAAGTATAAGAATTTTAAAAGAATGACAACTGTGAAGGAGTTCTTATGTGAGACACCTGGTATAAAGAAAACAAATTCTGGGAGTTTCCTGGTGGTCCAGTGGGTAAGACTCCACACTCCCAGTGCAGGGATCCTGGGTTTGATCCCTGGAAAGGGAACTAGATCCTGCATGTATGCCACAACTAAGAGTCCACATGCCACAACTAAAAGATCCCGTGTGCTGCAACTAAGACCTGGCGCAGCCAAAATAAATAAATAAATACTTAAAAAAAAAAAAAGAAAGAAAACAAATTATTTTAAGTTCTCTAAAGATGTCAGGTACAACTATTAAACAACCCCCTAAGGAATCCTGTGCAGGAGCTAGCTGTGTGTAGGTGGTACACATCTCCCAACTTCAAGTTCACTGTCTTCAGGTTGGTGACTTGAAATCAGCCACGGTGGGAGTCTGAAACCAGCAAATGCTGCAAATCAGGGCCTTTCTCCCAGGAGAACTGGTTTGGGGTTATTTACCAGCACACCACACCACAGCTCCCAGATTGAAAGAAAATGGAGTTACTGGTCTGGCTCAAATTCAGATTTTATTTATTTATGTAGGGGGAATGATTCATAACTTGGATCTGCAAGTCATGAGGCCTATTTTCCCAGCTGCAGTGTGAGGGAATTCCAAGAACGGCAAAAAATCCCCAGAAAGTGATTTTTCCCATTTCAGCTGTTTCAATCTGATTAGGAAAACACAATATGCCAGACACATCTTTGGGTGTTGGTGTGGGTTTTTTTTGGTTTTTTAAATCTCTATTCTGTTTATTACTACCATAAAGGTCCCAGATTAATAATTTTATGAATAGCCCATTTTGTTTGGCATACTTGTGTCTTGGGGTAGTTAGTAGTAGTCATTAACTAACTAAGTAGTAGTTAGTAGTCATTAACCAGTGTTTCTTCCTCTGTAGAACCATATCTTGCAAGAATGGCTGGCATGGAGAAACTGAGATATTTCGTCAAAATAAGGCACTATTGGTCAACATTATTTCAGTGGTTGGTGTTCGACCCCAGAAAGTTTCCCTTTCCTCCAGGATAAAATAATGAGACTACTTTATTATGGCTGAAGAAATGGGAAACTTTCTGTTGGAGTTCACTGTGCCCTCCTGAAACTCAAGCTTCAACCCAAGGGGTTACTGAAGGTAAGTCCTGCTTCCCCCTCTACGTCGTCCAGGAATGGGCACCTTCACTGGCCTTTTTCCCATGAGTCCTGCCAGCTTTCCTGTATTAGACATGTAGGTCAGAGTTTCCCACTCATAGTTACCTAGGCTGGGAAGCAAAGCTAGGCTGGCCTCTAAGTGGACTAGGGTTAGGCACCCAATCAGAGGCAAGCTTCTCTCAGCAACTTCAGTTAGGATGCCACATGTTTCCTAGGTCTACTGTAACAAAGTACCACAAGCTTAGTGACTTAAAAGAACAGAAATTTATTCTGTCACAGTTCTGGAGGTCAGAAGTGCAAAATCAAGTTGCCAGCAGAGCCATGCTCCCTCAAAAGGCACTAGGAGAGAATCTGTTCCATGACTTTCTCTTAGCTTCTGGTGTTGCCAGCAATCCTTGCCATTCTTTTCTTTCCTTTTTTTTTTTTTTTTTTTTGACTGTGTCGGGTCTTAGTTGTGGCACGGGAGATCTTCATTGCTGCGTGCTGGATCTTCATTGAGGCATGCAGGATCTTTAGAGGCAGCATGAGGGATCTTTGTTTTTTTCAGTTGCAGCATATGGGATCTTTAGTTGTGGCACGTGGGATTTACTTCCCTGACCAGGGATCGAACCCAGGCCCCCTGCAGTGGGAGCATGGAGTCTTAGCCACTGGAACACCAAGGAAGTCCCAATCCTTGGCATTCTTTAACTTGTAGATGCATTACCCCAATCTCTGCTGCCATCATCCTAACCCTGTGTGTCTGTCTTTACATTGTCTTCCCTCTGTGTGCATCTATCTCTGTTTCTTCTTCTCTTCTAAGGACATCAGTCGTATTGGATTTCTCACCCTAATGACCTCATCTTAGCTTGGTTGTACCTATTTCCAAATAAGATCATGTTCAGAGATACAGGAATTGGACTTGAACATATCTTTCTGTGGGACACAGTTTATCCAATAACAGATACTAAGAAGGAAGTCCTCAGTGAGTGATCTGTAGGCCAGGAGTTTGTAAATAACCAGGCCAAGTCGAGATGAGTCAACAGGGGAAGGCAATGGGAAGAGGAAGACACAGGCAGAACAGATATAAAGAGGGAAACAAAGGGAACAATCTCTGAAAGATGGACAGTATGGCCTCCACTGCATCCCTTCCATTAACTCATTCATTCCCTCCTTTGGTTTTTGTTTTTTTTTTTAATTTACTTATTTATTTTTGGCTGTGTTGGGTCTTTGTTGCTGCACACTGGCTTTCTCTAGTTGTGGGGAGCAGGGGCTACTCTTCATTGCAGTGCTCATGCTTCCCATTGCAGTGGCTTCTCTTGTTGTGGAGCACGGGCTCTAGGCATGCGGGCTTCAGTAGCTGTGGAATGCAGGGTCAGTAGTTGTGGCTCACAGGCTTAGTTGCTCCTTGGCATGTGGGATCTTCCCAGACCAGGGCTTGAACACGTTTCTCCTGCATTGGCAGGCGGATTCTTAACCACTGTGCCACCAGGGAAGTCCCCCCTCCTTTGTTTTTGTTCACTTGAGAGACTTTCTTTTTCTATACTGTAAACCTTCAGAACCTTGATGAGAAGAGAGATTGCCCCAAAGTCCATGTGGATTCCTGAAGACATGTTTACCAGCCACAAGAAAAGTGAGAAATGCAAAGGAAATGTCATTAGTTCTTCATGAAGCCAAGTTTATCTCATAAAAACATATCCTGTGATGAATGACATTTATTTCTACTTTTTAAAGGTTAAAACATCCTTTGAAAAAACAAGAGTTTGTTTCATTTTATAAAGTTCTCTTTGGGGCAAAATGATAAAATGGCAATCCTCTGTCTAAATCCAGAATTTTTAAAAATTTACTTTGTTAGATCAAAATTTCTAAAAGTCTGATAAGCACTGACCTAAAGCACACTGAAGCCCGTGAAGTTCAAACACACAACATCCACAAGCTTTACTGAGTAGGAGATTCAATTCCTTTCTCTGATGAATTCCACATCAGCTTCTTTCCCCCAAAATGTCTCACTTCATATAAATTTTCACCAGGCTGAGAGTTACTTCAGGTTCCCTTGCAGTGACTATGGGGCTCAGGACAGTTCTTTGTTGCTTAGAAACTGCACTCATCTATAAGGGTGGATATTCAATGGCCAGCTCTGTGCTAAGAGGCCAGCCTCCCTGACTATAGCTCATTGTTCCAACAGCAGTGTCAGCTTGGAATCACCTGATTTTTCTTTCCTATTATTTTAGTTTGCATTTCTCTGAGACAAAGAATTGTGTGCGAATGGCTTATTTGCAAGGTGATCTCAGAAAGTATTGTGAGGGAGGGGGAAGGGGACAGGGGAGGGAGAAAAGCCAATAAAGAATATATAAGTCAGTGCTTTAACAGTTGGTTCTCCAAAAAAAATTCTGATTTGTAGCATTTGCCAGTTTCCATGGTACAAATACTCTCACCCACCATGGCCATTTTTCATCTACCTGTGCAACATGACTGAATGTTGAGTTGGGATGAGATGCATAACTGAGGACATTATACAGTATTTCCACCATGCAAATATAATAGTATATGCACCCCAAAATATGCTGCTTTATTTTGAATTAAAGGTACTTGAGAAACGGTGGTGCAAGGAGGACACTCTTCTTTGTCCCCCTGAAAGCAAGAGATGAATCTCCCCTGTGAAAGACACCTTCCCTCTATCAGGAGGGTAGATGGCATCCTTATCAGCAGAGATAGGGAATTTAGGGATGAAAGCCTATATTAAAAAAATTGTTACTTCTTCACCGATTTACTACCCAAAGCCAAACCCCTTTGTCTTGTCAATTCTTCACAAATTTGTTGTCTCTTTGTCTAAAAGGTAGTCCTGCTGTGGTCACTTCTCTGAGTCTTATATCTTTGTGGGGCTCCCATATGTAGTGTTGACAAAAAAATTAATCAGTCCATGTAGGAAAGAAATGAAAAATTTTATTTAAGCCAAATTGAAGAGAATCTTCTTGTTCTTAGGAAATATACACTGAAGTATGAAAGGGTAAGAAGCATGATGGATTCAACCTGCTAACAAATGGTTCAGATAATAATAATTTGCATATATGTGTATGTGTGTGGAAAGAGAGAGAGTGTGCAAATATGGCAAAATGTTAAAAATAGTGAATCTGAATAAAGGATGTATAGGAGTCCTTTGCATCATTTTTGCAATTTTCCTTAAGTTTGAAATTATTTCAAAATAAAATAGTAACAAAAGAAAGCAAGGGGGGCAGAGTCACAATGTCTAGCCTCCTCTTCAAAAGCTTGAGTAAGTGATGAGACCTCAGTGACCGACCTCAGGCTGATTTTGGACATATGCAGCAGTAAGCGGCAGCTTGCAGAAAGCAGCAGCGAGCAGTAGCTGGAAGTAAGATCTTAGTTCCTGGACAGGGAGTCCTAACTGCTAGACCACGGAGGCCACCGGCCAGGGCCTAAACCCCCAGTTCTTGCCTGGCTTGTCAGGAAAGAATTCAGGCGAGGAGGCAGAAAGTAATGAGAAAAGTAAAAAGTTTATTGGAAAAGCAGTGTACATGCGGAAAGACGCACAGGCTAACCCTGAGAGAGAGTTGTGCCTTTAGGAAGTTTAAATCCTTTATAAGGAGGCAATTTTCCGGGTCTTTGTCTTCCTTCTGGCCAATCATTTTGTTTCCTCCCCCACACCTCCCCCACTCCCTGCTAATTTGTCTCAGGACCTTCCCCTTAGGTGCGCACCTCTCAGCCAAGATAAATCTTGACATGAAGGCGTCTGGGGGAAGCAAGGCTCACTACGGCCTGGCATTGTCCCCTGACTTTTGATCCCCAAGGAGCCTTTCTGTGCATGTGTAGTGTCTCCCTTGCCTCAAGGAGGGGGGAAGTAGAGATCCCTTGATCCTTTATTCAAACAAGGTTTTGTCCCTCTTTGCCCTTGCCATGATGGCTATCTTAAGGTGTCCATAGGAGACAAAGGTTGGCTATTTACCCTGTTTCTGTTGTTACTTCCATTTCGGAGAGCAAACAGGAGGCTCATTGTAAATGCCTAACCTGGAGCCCACCTATCTTCTGTCTCAGGAAATACAAATAGGAGGCTAGTTGTAAGAGTCCAGCCTGAAGCCCACATTTTTTCTACCTCAGGGCTGGGAAAGAAGGGAGGCAAACCCCACACCTTCTGGCTTCCACCTGTCATTCTCCTTCCTCACTCTGTTGCACTGAAGAGAGAGCATCTCAAACTCAGTGGTAAGAAATATAACCCCACATTCTTCACCACTCTTCCAAGACCCAGTCTCAGCTCCTTTACAGATTCATGTTCCATATAAGCTGAGTTATTTGGTTTTGTGAATATGCATATGTATGCGTGAGTTAAAAGTCTCTATTTTCCTAGCATATATTCTATAGATGAAAGAAAGAGGAGAAAGAGGATGGGGGTGGCAGGGGGAAGAGAGAGAAAGAGAGGGAGGAGGAGAAGAGGGAGGAGGAAGAGAAGAAGGAAGAGGAGGAAAAGAAGATGGAGGAGAAAGAGGTAGAAGAGGAAGAGATGGAGAGAACAAAAGAGAAGTGGGTAGAAGGGAGAGAGAGAGGATTGTCATGGGTCACTTGGATAATTAGCAGAAATCAAATATAATTATGGAATGCCCTAGAATCTAGGACCTAGAGCAGTGCCTCTCAAACTTTAACTTACCCTTGAATCACTGGGGATCTTGTTAAAGTGCAGATTCTAATTCAGCAGGTCTGGGGTCTGAGATTCTGAATTTCTAACAAGCTCCCACGGGATGCTGATGTTACCAGTCTCTTTGAGTAGCAAGTACTCTTTGATCAGCAAGGCTCACCACAGTCTAGACACAGTGGATCAATGCTCAAAGAATACATCATTCTGTAGGCCTTTGGCATCTGTGATCCATCTCTCATCTGATGTTCTTGGGTTAGTTCATATATTTTCAGGAGTTCTATCAATAGATGGTAGAACACTCACAGAACTTGAAGGTGAAACCAAGACAAGTCATCAAAAATTACATGCACCTAAAATTGTAGGGTCATTTCTTAAACAAAACAATTTGTCACTGCACATGACCTGGTGCTGCAATACTGAGTTTAAATTGCCTCCCTGCAGGCAGAGACTAACTGATAATTCACACCCCACTGTTATGCAGTCACCTTAGCATAATGACTCATGAAAGCAAACAAAATGTGGGAAAATATTTACACAGAAGGTAAATAACAAATATCAGGACTGTATTCAATATCTTTGCTTCCAATTTCATTTACTTTTTCCCACATTACATTTGTGGAGAACTTAGATAAATCACCTAACTTCTTATGTTATTTCTATAGCTAGTAAGCAGAGAAAATGATATTTACAACCCATCAAAGATGTTGGAAGCAAGTGGGTTCTGTGCTCTCCCTCTCCCACCAAAAAAAAAAAAAAAAAATTGTAAGAGCTGGATGCAGAAGTCACAAATTCAGAGATAAATTCTATAAATTTCCCAAGTCAAGTAGAAATTAGGGTGAACTAAATTATACCATGTCATTTTTACCTACACAAATCTTTGATATGAGCTTGCAGATCCCATACATCTTGCTTATTTGGGGAAAATGTCCTCCTATTTACAATCTCAGTTGCTAAAAAGGATAGCTATTTGCATTAAATGTGTATAATCAAAACACTAATTTGGAAAGATGTACGTTACGCAATGTTCATAGCAGCATTATTTACAACAGCCAAGATATGGATGCAATCTAAGTGCCCATTAACAGATGCATGGATAAAGAAGATGTGGTATACATATATACACACAAAATGGAATACTACTCAGCCATAAAAAAGAATGAAAATTTACTATTTGCAACAACACAGATGGACCAGGAAGGCATTATGCTTAGTGAAATAAGTTGGACAGAGAAAGACAAATATTGTATGTGATCACTTATATGCAGAATCTAAAATATAAAACAAATGAGTGAATATAACAAAACAGCAACAGACTCACAGATATAGGGAACAAACTAGTAGTTACCAGTAAAGTGAGGGATGATGGGGGGCAAGATAGGGGTAGAGGATTAAAAGGCACAAACTACTATTATAAAACAAATAAGCTCTAAGGATATATTGTACAGCATAGGGAATATAGCCAATATTTAAAGATAACTTTAAATAGAGTATAATCTATTAAAAATTTCTATGTTATACACTTGAAACTAAGATAATATTGTAAATCAACGATACTTTAATAAAAAATAAAATATAAGATTTTCTATACAGTAAAAAAACGTATAATCATAGCTTAGAATCTAAACAATTGCAATGTAATGTGTTAAAAATATTATTGCTCAAACAAATGGAAAGCTAATTAGGTGAAGTTTTATTTGAACATTTAGTTCATAACTATTAAGATTCATTTTAATTAATGAGGATATTTAGCTTCCAGAGGTATTTATCTGATTTGTGCTTATTGCCATTGATGTGGTTCTGGGCAGGCCACTCCAGAATATGCCACTTTGCCATATGGATTTTTTCGATCTGAAGGCAATCAAGACCCAGCAGACTCAAGAACAGCTTTATACCTTTCCTTAACTGCATAAAAGAATTTAGATAGAGAGCCTGTACCAGGAAGAGTGTTATTACCAAACATAACTTTAAAATTTTTTCATCATAAAGACTTAACTGTAGAGAGCAGCCAAGATGGCAAAGTGGGAAGACCCTGAGCTTCCTTCCTTCCATGAGCACACCAAAATTATAACTATTTATAGAGCAGCTATTGATAAGAAAGACCAGAAGACTAACAGAAAAGATCTTCTAACACTAAAGATTTAAAGAAGGAACCACAATGAGACAGGTAGGAGAGCAGAGGCATTGTATAGTCAAGAACCATAACCCTGGGTGGGTGACCCACAAATGGAGGGATAATTATAATTGCAGAGGTTCTCCCCAAGGAGCGAGGGGTCTAAGTCCCACATTGGGTCTGGGAGTCCTGAACAGGAAAGACAAATCCCCAGAATATTTGGCTTTGAAGACCAGCAGGGCTTACTTTTCAAAGAGCCAGAGGGCTATGGAAATAGAGACTCCATCTTAAAGGCACACACAAAACTCATACACTCTGAAACCCAGGTCAGAAGCAATAATTTGAAAGGACCTGGGTCAGACCCACCTGCTGATCTTGGAGCACATGCCTTCTGGAGTTCACACTGGAACTCACACTGGGGACATGAACACTGGTGGAAGTCATTGTTGGGAACTCTTTCTACCGAAAGGACACTGATCCTGAGAAGCACCATTTTGGAATCCTCCCTCTAGCTTATTAGTATCTGGACCCAGCCCCACCCACCAGCTTGTCAGCATCAGTACTGGGATGCCTTAGGTCAAGCAGATAGTTGGACAGGGACACAGCACTACCCACCAGTAGGTTAGTTGCTTTAAGACCCCCTGAAACCACAGGCACCCCAGGACCTGGCCCTGTGTACCAGAGGGCCCAGGACCTAGCTCCACACACCAGTCCTCTGGCACTATCCTTGGGACTCCCCCAGAATCCTGCAGCCAGCCATTGGGACCCTGTCCCATGAACCACTTGGCCAATACCAACTCCTGGACACCCAGGGCCCTAGAGTTTGAGATCCCAGGACCCAGCTCCACTCACCAGTGGACCAGAACTAGCCCTGGAACCAGTATCACCCACCAGTGGGCACGCACCAGCCCCATGCCCCATGCACCAGTGAATAAATACATCAATTTCAGGATACCTAGCGCCCAGCATCCAGAGATCCTGGGACCCAGCTCTGCCCACCAGTGGGTTGGACCTAGCCCTGAGACCAGACTTATACACCAATGAGCTGGCAGTAGCTCCAGGAGTCCCTGGGACTTGGCCCTGACCACCAGCAGGCTGGCACCAGCTGCAGAACCCCTGGGCCCTCTAGGCAGAGAACCCAGAACCTAGCTCTGCTCACAGTGGGCTGGCACTAGGCCAAGGACCCGTCCACACTCACCATGACAACAGCAGCCCCATGGCCTGCCCTATCAGGAACAAGCCTACACACTAGCAGGCCAATACCAGCTCTGAGAAAACTTGGACCTCTCAGTCAGTGCCCCCAGGAACCAGCCCTGCCCACCAGCAGGCTGATACTGGATCCAGAAACTCAGCCCCACAACCACCCACCCCAGAACTTGGCTCTGCCCACCAGTAGGCCAGCACTAGCCCCAGGACACGCCCCCACCCCCGGGCTCTGCAACTAGCTGCCTCATAACCCAGCCCTGCCCACCAGTGCTTGGCAGCTCCTGCAGAAGGTGGGACCTGGCAACCAATCAGACCAAGGGCCAGTCACAATTACCAGGCCACCCACAATAGTAAACCCACCCCAACAAAAGGACCTATGCTGTCCACATAAGGGGCACCCCTAGAGCATACAGCTCTACTGACTAGAGAGGAGTGTGCTACAGAGATGCATAAGATGTCTCCAAGGATGGGAAATGTAACCAACCTCCCAAATACATAGAAATAAAAACAGCAAATTAGGCAAAATGAGGCAACAGAGGAATATGTTCTAAATGAAGGAACAAGATAAAACGCAAGAAGAAGAACAAAGGGAAGTGGCAATAAGCAATCTACCCAATAAAGAGTTCAATGTAATGATTCTAAAGATGCTGAAAGAATTCAGAAGAAGATTGGATGAACAGAGTGAGAAGTTAGAAGTTTTTAACAAAGAGTTACAAAATATAAAGAAGGTCCAGACAGAGATGAAAAATATAGTAACTGAAATAAAAAATACATTGGAAGGAATCAGCAGTAGATTGGATGATACAGAGGAACAGATCAGTGAGCTGGAAGACAGAGTACTGGAAACCACTCAAGCTGAACAGAAAACAGAAAAGAGAATAAAAAGAAATAAGGACTGTTTAAAAGACCCCTGGGACAAGATCAAGCATACTAACATTCACATTATAGGGGTCCCAGAAGGAGATGAGAGTGAAAAAATGGCAGAGAACATATCTGAAGACATAATAGCTGAAAACTTTCCTAACCTGAGAAAGGAAACACACATCCAAGTCCAGGGATCACAGAGAGTTCCATACAGGATTAACCCAAATAGGAACACAGCAAGGCACATAGTAATTAAAATGGCAAATTTAAAAATGAAGAGGGAATATTAAAAGCCAGCAAGGGAGGGACTTCCCTGGTGGTGCAGTGGATAAGACTCCATTCTCCCAATGCAGGGGGCCCAGGTTCCCTGGTCAGGGAACTTGCAACAACTAAGAGTTCACATGCCACAACTAAGGAGCCTGTGGGCCACATCTAAGGAGTCCACCTGCTGCAACTAAGGAGCTCACGTGCTGCAGCTAAGAAGCCAGCAAGCCGCAACTAAGGAGCCTGGCTGCTGCAACTAAGATCCGGCTCAACCAAATAAATAAATAAATAGTTTTTTAAACATCTAAAAAAAAACCCCCAAGGCACTTGACTTTTCAGCAGAAACTCTCCTGGCCAGAAGGGAGTAGCATGGTGTATTTAAATTGATGAAAGGGAAAAACCTACAAGCAAGGCTGCTATACTTGGCAAAGATTTCATTCAGATTTGATGGAGAGATCAAAATTTTTACAGACAAGCAAAAGCTAAAAGAGTTCAGCACCACCAAACCAGCTTTAAAAGAAAAGTTAAAAGGCCTCTCTAAGCAAAAAAGAAAGGGCTACAGCTAGAAATATGAATGTTATGAAAAGGAAAAAATCTCACTGGTAAAGGCAAATATACAGTAAATGTAGTAAATCATACACATATAAAGTTAGTAGGAAGGTTAAAAGACAAAAGGAATAAATCATCTGTATTCTCAATAAGTAGTTAAGGCATACACAAAACAAAAAAATAGAAAATATTAGGTCAAAAACAGTAAGTGTGGAAGGGGAAAGTAAAAATGCAGTCCTGTTAAAATGCATTTAAACTCAGAGATCAGCAACTTAAAATAATCATGTATACATAGAGATTGTTATATATAAACTTCATGGTAACCACAAACCAAAAATCTATAATAGATACACACACAAAAAGAGAAAGGAATCCAAACATAACACTAAATATAGTCATCAAGGACTTCCCTGGTAGTCCAGTGGTTAAGACTCCACAGTTCCACTACAGGGGGCAAAGGTTTGATCCCTGGTCAAGGAAGTTCCACATGCTGTGCAGTGCAGAAAAAAAAAAAAAAGATAGTCATCAAATCACAAGGGAAGAGAACAAAAGAAGAAGGAAAAAAGAAAAAGAATCCCAAAATAGTTAACAGAACAACAATAAGTACATACTTATCAATAATTACTTTAAATGTAATGATGAATTAATGTTCCAATAAGAAGACATATAGAGTATCTGAATGGATAAAAAACAAGACCTGCCTACAAGACTCACTTCAGATCTAAAGACACACAAGAACTGAAAGTGAGAGGATGGAAGACAGTATTCTATGCAAATGGAAATGAAAAGAAAGCTGGGGTAGCAATACTTGTACCAGATAAAATAGACTTTTAAAACAAAGACTGTGACAACAGACAAAGAAGGACATTACACAATGATCAAAGGATCAAACCAAGAAGATTTAACAGTTGTAAATATATATGCACCCAACATAGGGGCATCTAAATACATAAAGCAAATATTAACAGAAAAAAAGGGAGAAATTGACAGTAACACAATAATAGTAGCTGACTTTAACACCCCATTTACATCAATGAACAGATCATTCAGACAGAAAATCAATAAGGAAACAGTAAAACAACTGGCCTAGATGGAGATTTTATATATATGTATATATAATTCTTTTCAAGTGCCCATAGAACATTCTCCAGGATAGATTACATCTTAGGCCACAAAACAAGTCTTGGTAAATTTAAGAAAACTGAAATCATATCAAGCATCATTTCTGACCACAATGCTATGAGACTAAAAATCAACTACAGGAAAAAAACTGCAAAGAACACAAACATGTGGAGGCTAAACAATATGCTACTAAACTACAAAATGGGTCACTGACTAAATCAAAGAAGAAAATTTAAAATATCTGGAGACAAATGAAAATAAAAATACAACTATTCAAAATCAATTGGATGCAACGTAAGAGGTTCTAAGAGGGAAGTTTATTGTGATACAAGCCTACCTCAGGAAACAAGAAATATCTCAAATAAACAACCTATCCTTATACCTAAAGGAACTAGAAAAAGAAGAACAAACAAAACCCAAATTTAGTAAAAGGAAAGAAATCATAAAGATCAGAGCAGAAATAAACGAAATAGAGACTTAAAAAGCAATAGAAAGAGCAATGAAACAAAGATCTGCTTCTTTGAAAATATAAACAAAATTGATAAACTTTTATCCAGACTCATCAAGAAAAAAAGATAGAGGGCCCAAATCAATAAAATCAACAATGAAAAAGAAGTTACAACTGATACCACAGAAATACAAAGGATCATAAGAGAATACTACAAACAATTGTATGCCAGTAAAATAGACAACCTAGAAGAAATAGACAAATTCCTAGAAATGTACAATCTCCCAAGACTGAACCATGAAGAAATAAAAAATATGACCAGTAAAGAAACTGAATTAGAAAGAAAAACCCAGCAAACAAAATTCCAGGACCAGATGACTCTACCGGTGAATTCTACCAAACATTTAGAAAGAGTTAACACCTATCCTTCTCAAACTTCCAAAAAACTTCAGAGGAAGGAATGCTTCTGAACTTGTTCTATAATGCCAGCATTGCCCTGATATCAAAATCAGACAAAGATATCACAAAAAAAGATAGGCCAATATCACTGATGAATATAGATGCAACAATTTTCAACAAAATATTTCCAGATTGAATCCAACAATACATTAAAAGGAGAATAAACCATTATCAAGTGGGATTTATCCTAGGGATGCAAGGATAGTTTAATAACTGCCAATCAATGTGATATGCCACATTAACAAATTGAAGAATAAAAATCATACGATCTTCTCAATAGATGCACAAAAACTTTTGACAAAATTCAACATCCATTTGTGATAAAAACCCTCAAGAAAGTGGGTATAGAGGAAACATGCCTCAACACAATAAAGACCATATATGATAAGCCCAGAGCCAACATCATACTCAATGGTGAAAAGCTAAAAGCATTTCCTCTAAGATCAGGAAAAACACAAGGATGCCCATTCTCACCGCTTTTATTCCAACATAGTATTGGAAGTTCTAGCCACTGCAGAAAAGAAAAATAAACAAAAGGAATCAAAATAGGAAAGGAAGAAGTAAAACTGTGATTATTTGCAGATGACATTATACTACACATAAAAAACCTAAAAATGCCACGAAATAACTACTAGAACTCATCATTAAATTTGGTAAAGTTGCAAGACACAAAATTAATACACAGAAATCTCTTGCATTTTTTTTTATTAGATCCTGACTGTTTCACTTCTGTACACTATCAATGAACTATCAGAAAGAGAAATAAAGAAAATAATTCCATTTACTATCACATCAAAAAGAATAAAATACCTAGGAATAAATCTAACTAAGGAGGTAAAAGATGTCTACTCAGAAAACTCTAAGACACTGATGAAAGAAATTGAAGATGACACAAACAGTTGGAAAGATATACTGTGCTCATGGAATGAAAGAATTAATATTGTCAAAATGAACACACTACCCAAGACAATCTACAGATTCAATGCAATTCCTATCAAAATACCAATGGCATTTTTCACAGAACTAGAGCAAATAATTTAAAATTTGTATGGAAACACAAAAGATCCAGAATAGCCAAACAATCTTGAGAAAGAAGAAGAAAGCTGGAGATATCATGCTCCCCAACTTGGAACTATACTACAAAGCTACAGCAACTAAAACAGTATGGTACTGGCACAAAAACAGATACATAGATGAATGGAACAGAATAGAGAGCCCAGAACTGAACTCACACTTATTTGGGCAATTAATCTATGACAAAGGAGGCAAGAATATACAATGGGGAAAAGACATCTTATTAAATAAATGTTGTTGGGAAAACTGGACAGCTACATGAAAAAGAATCAAACTGGACTAATCTCTCACACCATGCACAAAAATAAATTTGAAATGGATTAAATACTTAAACATAAGACCTGAAACAATAAAACTTCTAGAAGAAGACATAGGAAGAGCACTCTTTGACATTGGTCTTAGTAATAGTTTTTGGATATGTCTCTTCAGGCAAGAGAAACAAAGCAAAAATAAACAAATGGGACTACCTCAAACTGGAAAGCCTTTGCACAGCTAAGGAAACTAAACAAAATGAAGAGGCTGCCTACTGAATGAGAGAAGATATTTGCAAACTTTATGTGTGATTAGTGGTTAATATTCAAAATATATAAGAACTCATACAAATTAAAAAACAAAAAAATAATTGAGAAAACAACCAACCTGATTAAAAAATGAGCAAAGGGTCTGAATAGACATTTTTTCCAAAGAAAACATACAGGCATATGGAAAGATGCTCAGCATCACTTCCTTTCCTTGCATTCAAGGAAATGAAAATTAAAGTCACTATGGGATATCATCTCACACCTGTCAGAATGGCTATTAGCAAAAAGACAAGCGATAACAAGTATTTGCAAGGATATGAAGAAAAGGGTACCCTCATGCACTGTTGGTGGGAATATAAATTAGTGCAGCCACTACGGGAAACAGTATGGAGATTCTTCAAAAAATTAAAACTAGAATTACCATAATGATCCATCAATTCCACTCTTGGATATTTATCTGAAGAAAATGAAAATTAGAAAAGATAGCTCATTGCAGCATTATTCATAATAGGCAAGATATGGAAGCAACTTAAATGCCCATCAACAGATGAATGGATAAAGAAGATGTGATACACACACACACACACACACACACACACACACACACACACACACACAGGAATATTACTCAGAGATGAAAAAGAACGAAGTCTTGGCATTTGTGACAATATGGATGGACCTAGAAGGTATTAGGCTAAGTGAAATAAGTCAGACAAAGACAAATAATGTGTGAGTGTCACTTACATGTGGAATCTAAAAAAATAAAACAAAATAGAAACAGAGTTATAGATACAGAATTCAAACAGGTGGTTGCCAGACAAAAGGGGTGAGAGGAGAAGAAAGAAATAGGTGAGGGAGATTAAGGGTAAGTTGCAAAATAAGTAAGTCACAAGTATGAAATGTACAGTATGGGGAATATCGTCAATAATTGTGTAAGATCTTTGTATAGTAACAGACATAACTAGACTTACAGTGGTCATCAGTTTGAAATGTATAGAAATACCAAATCACTATGTTGTGTAATATAATGTTTTAAGTCAATTATACTTAAAAAACAAACAAACTCATAGAAAAAGAGATCAGCTTTGTGGTTACCAGAGGTGGGGTTGAGGGAAGAGGGAATTGGATGAAGGCAGTCAAAGGTACAAACTTCCAGTTAGAAGATAAATAAGTACTAGGGATATAATGTACATCATGAAAATATAATTAACACTGCTGTATGTTATATATGAAAGTTAAGAGAGTGAATTCTAAGAGTTCTCATCACAGGAAAATTTTATTTCATTAATTTTTTATCTATATGAGATAATGGGTGTTCACTAAACTTATTGTGATAATCAATTCATGATGTATGTGTGACAAATCACTATGCTGTCCACCTTAAACTTATACAGTGCTGTATGTCAAATATATCTCAATAAAACTGGAAGAAAAAATTTTAAAATAGACTTAAATGCATGGCATGGTGGTTTACCAAACATTTGCTCTTCCCATATTTCTGTGAATTGTTTTCTTCCCATTTGAAGTCCCAGACCCCTACTTCCTTCTCCTTAGCTCAGGATGGCATGTAAACCTCCATAGCCTGACTGTCAGAAGGTCTCTTATCTTTGGGCTCCCCCTATGTACAAAGTTAAATTAAATCTGTTTTTCTCCTCTTAATCTCTCTTTTATTACAGGGGATGTCTCAGCCAAGAATGTAGAAGGGTAGAGGGAAAAGTATTTTTCCTTCCCCACATGATAAAAATCTACCTGTTTTAATTTCACAATGCCACTTTTTTCAATAACAAAAGGATTAAAAGCTACTAAAAACTACATATGGAAGAGACATATTGGTACATCTTTAAAGTGTTCTTTAAATGACAAAACACAAAGTTTTCCAAGTTGAATGAGAGAGTCACAAAATATCCTACACATTTATTTTATCTGAGATTATAGAATTATGGTTGATTTGGTTTTCAAGATAAGTTATCTATAAAAACTTTTTTCAAGGTATGTAGAAAATAACGTTTTGTCTTTTACCTTTTTAATGAAATGAAAGCCAGTTTTCTCTACCCCTAAGCTCTTGGTGGATGTGGTAAGGTATTTACATTTGATTGTTTCTGCTCCAAATCTTTTCTGAGTTTCTGGGTATTTAGTGAGATTAAAAACCCAGCTCTGTAGGCACCTGTAGTACTTATTTTATGCCCAGTCAACACAGTCATAGGATGAAAGCTTGGGCTTGGTCTGCATTTACTTTTCTCACTTTTGTTTTGTGAAATTGTAGCTACTTGCAAGATAGGATGGGTTTAGGCCTGTTTTAATCATTTGGGAGTGGTTGTTGTGGAGTTTGTAACTTATTTGCCAACACAGACTGCTTCTACAGAAACACCAGACAATGAGTCTCACACTTTGTTCTCCAAGTAGAACACCCTCAAAATAGTGGGTGGTACAAGTCAAGAAAATAAACTTCAGTCCTATGAACTCTCTCAATAGCATGTCCGTGCATGTTCTGATAATAACCCCCCTTATTCTTGACTATCCAGTAGAAACCATCCACTTGATAAGCCTAGGGACACTTAGCTCCAAAACTCCTTCACTAACCTCTCAGGGGCCATCCTGTTGCCAGCCAGAGGCCCTGCCAAAGGCTCATATTGATAAAAACCATCCTGCCTTTCCCTACCTCCCTGAAGAATAAGCATTTTCATTATTAAGTGGTATACTTAACATCCAAGTCTGAAGTATTTTCCATTAAAAGTCTGCACCAAAGTCAAGAGCTACCTCAAGACTGAGGAAGTTAACCTGACCAAGAAAAGTCATCATAGTGACCAATGACAGTGATGGAAAGCATATCTTTAGTTGTTTTGAAAGCTTCCAGCACTCCGCTTCATGATCAATAAAAATATTAATAAGAGCATGTTGATGTTTCTTCTTAAAGACCAAATACCTAGCAGCACTACAAACTTTTGTTGAAGACCTGTTTAAAGCATAGGGCATGAAGCTACTATGATGTTCAAAAGAATAAGACAGCCCTTGTCCTATTGGATGTCACCATTTCATAGCTGGGATAACTCAAGTGCCCAAGTAACTATAATAGAAGACACAGAAGTGTGGATGAAACAAGAGTTCAGAAGAGAAATGCTAATGGTCTGTGACTAGCTTTTTTTTTTTTCTGTAAATCTTGTAAGATTTTATCTTATTTATTAAAAAAAAATTTTACTTTCAGCACAGTTTTATTTATTTTTAAAATATAGCAGTGTGCACTTTTTTTTTAAATAACTTAATTCTTTGGGCAACACTGGCTCTAGACAACAAGTCTTTGGGCACCACAGCTCCATTTTCTGGATTCCTTTTCTCCTTTTAAAATCAAACCGAGTCTTGTTATGTGCCCATTTATCACTCCTTCGGTGTTTAATGTCTCTTCATGCCATTGGCAAAATAATAATCTTGCAAAGCCTTGCAGCTTCTGCCTGTGTCTCATAGAATGTTTGCTCTGAGGGATGCTAGCTGTTATGTAAGAAATCTGAGTACCCTGAAACACTATGCTGTGAGGAAGCCCAAGCTAGCCATGTGGAGAGATTGGGTAGAAAAAGAAGCCCTCTGACTGCCACCATCTGAGACACTCCAAGTAAGAACTGCCCTGTTGAGCACATCAGGCCCAAAATTCTAGAAGATAATAATAAATTGTTGTTTTAGCTACTAAATCATCATCATCTTTACCATCATTATCATAATCATCTTGCATAAGTGCTACTATCAATTCCCTCTTCCTGAAACTAAGAAGCTGAGCTAGAGAAAGTAACACAGCCAGACAAATGGCATCATTATAAACTAATGATCACCAGAATAAACAGGCATTCCTAGTGTTCTCTGATCAATTTCCTCTTTCAGTGTTCTAATTATTTTTGCTGCAGAACAAACCATTCCAAAATTTGGTGGCTTAAAACAACCATTTTATTATCTCTCTAGTTCTGTCGGCTGACTGGGAGTTTCTTGCTCAGAGTTTCTCATGCAGTTGCAGTCAGTTGGCAGCTGGGGCTGGAGTTGGCTGAAAGGCTGACTGGACCAGATATCCAAGATGGCTTCTCTGCTCGCGTGTCTGGCACCTTAGCTGGGATGACTGAACAGCTCAGGCACCTCTCTCTTTTCAAGTACTTCTTCAGATAGATAGTTTGAGCTTCCTCCCAGCATGGTGGTCTAAGGGTAGTCAGACACCTTACATGGTGGCTGACTTCCCTAGAAAAGACTATGTTTAATCTGCCATGATAATCTACTTCAATGAAATATTTTTTTAAAGGGAAGGAAGGAAAGAAGCTCTGACAAGAAGTACAGGTTTTATTAGAGGTTTGATCTAAAAGCAGTTTATCAGGACCTACTTAACTATGTATTAGTATCTTCTGCCCTCTCCTATTTCCCAAAACATACATATGCCCAGAAAATTTATCTTCTCTCCTTTTTCCTTGCCTTAAATCTTTCATTGTACTTTTTCTGTTGTCTGAAAGTGGATTCAGTAATTCAGTTTCAGTGATGCATTAGTTATCTATTCCTATGTAAACTCAAAACTTAGTGTTGTAAAACAATTTTATACCACAGTTTTGTGGGTGGGTAACTTAGAAGCAGCTTAGCTAAGTGGTTCTGACTCCAGGTCTCATAGGAGGCTGCAGCAAGATGTTGTCTGGGGCTGTAGTCTTCTGAAGGCTTGGCTGGGGCTGAAAGATCCATTTCCAAGATGGCACATTCGAATAGCTCTGCTTATAGGCAGGAACTTTTAGATCCTCCCAATGGGGACATCTCCCTGAATTGCTTTACTGTTCTCATTACGTGGTGGCTGCCTTCTCCCCGAGTAAGCAGTCCAAGAGAGAGGAAGGGTGGACGCCACAATGTTTTTTGTGACCTAGCCTTGGAAGTCATCCTCTGTTGTTCCCATAATATTCTATTGGTCACAGAGGTCAGCCTTATTAGTGAGAGAGGAGACTACACACAAGTATGAATACTAGGAGGTGGGGTATCATTTGGGGTCATCTTAGAAACTGAGCTCAGTTAAGCAAAGGAAAAATAAGGTTCAAAGGAGAAAAGAAGAGACAAAGGAGATATGTAATATTAGAACCAAGAGCATTTTAAGGAAATGTCAAATAATAATTGGATCCTGGAGCTGGGAATGGGGTAGGGAGTCTTGAGATAGTCCCTGACACATCTTGCTGAACAGAAGCTAGAAGAATGACCAATTTCTTCTCTTCCAAAGTTATTCCTGCACCAACAACAGGAGACAAACTGCTCCATGACCTTAAAAGGTCATTTTCAATTTCTTGGCTGAACTATAAGGGGAATATTTCTTCTGAATAATTAATTGGTTTTCTGAGACAGAAAGATATTTTAAGCTTCTAACAAGAAATCAGGGTTGCCTAAATGACATCTTTATTCAGCAAGGACACAGTCTTTCAGGAAGTTTACTTTTGCCAGTGTAATTAGTAGTTACTTTACAGGACAATAATGTCCAGGTTTCATGCTGTGTTGAAAGGTGGTGACTTTCCAGTCAGTGCTAATTGAAAATTGAAGCAAAGAGAACTTTGCAATCAAAACAGGAAGGGAAAAGCAGATTGTAATGTGGCAAGAACCTTAGAGCTTTGTTCTTTCATAATATGTAGGGAAGCAAAGAGTTTTTAAACTACTTTCAACAGAGTCAAATTTCTTGGAAAAATGCCCTCTACATGCTGTTTCTACTTCTTCACCTCCCCCATTCCCTCTGACCTGGATTCGCCCCCACCATTTCATCAAACCTACCTCCTTGTTGCCCAATTTGATGGACATTTTTCTGTTTTTGTACTTACTGATCTCTAAGCAACATAACCCAGTTGACCACCCTACTGTTTCTGGAAATACTCTCCTCCTGGTTTCTAGGATATCATTTTCTCCTTGTTTCCCATCTCATTGCCATCTATGTAAGTTCTTTTTCCAATATCCAACCTCTAAATTTTGGAGTTCCTGATTATTTCTCTTGTTTTTCTGAACTCTTTGTGCATAATCTTATCCAGTACCATGGCTCCAATACCATCTAGATGCCAACATTAATATCTCCAGCAATGATCTCTTCCTGGAACTCAAGATTCCTATATCCAACTGCCTTCTTGGTATTTCCACTAGAGAATTTCAGAGATATCACAATGTATCTCCTGGTGCTTTTGGTTCCTCTCCTACCAACTTGTTGCCCCAACCTAAGCCTTACCTGTCTTGTAAATTGCATCATCTCTCATTTAGACACCCTGGCGAGAAACTTCATTGTATCTTGATGCATCCTTCTCCTCGCTCTCTATATTTGGTTCACCGGAAGTGCTGTTGATTTTATCAACCTGTCCTTCATTACCACCCAATCTCCTTGCCCTAGACAACCCATTCTCTACATAAGACAATAGGTGCATCTTGAAATAAAAATTTGTTCATGTCATGGTCTATTTAACCTCCCTCAATGGATTCCTACTACACCCAGAATTAAATATAAACTTGCAGTGCCCTCCAATCTGCTACAGGACCTGGCTCCCACCCACCTTCCCAAGCTTATTTCAAACCACTCTCTCTTTGGCTCATTACACCAGGCTGTCCAGCCTCAGGATCTTTGCATATGCTGTCTTTTCTTCCTAGAAGCTCTTCCCATACTTTTCTTATTCTGGCTTTCTCTTCCTTTAGGTATTAACTGAATATTGTCCACTCAGAGAGGCTTCCCCTGACTATCCTACCTGAAGTATGCCTCTTTGTTCCCTTTATTCTCTTTTTAGCAGCTTTTTCCTTTCCACCATCACAGTTATTCCCATAGTTATAATGCCAGCCCAATTTTTCCAAAAGGAGGACATTGGAAGACTTTTATGCAACTTGTTAGATTTGAAACAAATCAGAGGCCACATAAACAATGAACTACTTCTCTCCTAACTGGGGATCCTGCTGGATGTGACCAAGCCCACACAATAGCACCCATATCTGAAAATGGATAAAGTGACTCCACATCTGAAACCAAAAGTAAGGACATTCTTGGGACCTCTTCAGTGGAAAGTGTTTAGCAAAACAGTTCCTGTTTTGCTGTGGTCATGGTCCTCTGTGACACAGCTGCAGTCAACCTAACATGCAGGGACTGGAAGGATTTTCTCACGACATCTCATTTCCTGTGTTTCTCATTGGAGTTTATTATTGTTCTCTTTTTTCCTCCTCTAAGACCAAAATCCCATGAGATGGACATTGTCTTGAAGGAGTAGGAAAAGAAAGTTTGAACTCAAATTCTTCTGTATGAGCACATGAACAAAACTCCAGATTAGATCTTGGCACTTTAAAATTCTTACTTTCATAGAAAATATCAACATTAAGAAACTATAGTCTTTAGAGTAAAACTTCTCACTTTTATGTCTATGGCAAAACTTTGTGTCATCATATACACTGAGCTGAAAATAGATCTTCTAATAATTGTGCAATTGAAGTTATCATTTACATGGCTAAAACTTACCCAGGAATTTGAATTCTGTTCTAATACCTTAAACAGCTTCTCTTTTATTTTGTTAATAAATCACAAATCACCAGCAAGTTTTCAGTAGAATTTAATCCACTGAAGCTCCTACTTTCCAACATTCATAAAAGCCATAAATCACTTTTACTGAGTTACAGATCCTGAAATTCTAGCTCACAAAGGGGCCTGTATTCTGTTAAGTGAATTCAAATCATCCCCCAAGGAACCAAAACTGTTTCAAGTCCTTCAAAATAAATCATAAAACAGTGAGTGGATAGATAAAATTCTCTGGGAAGAAATCTACTTTTCAGGGAATAGACCTGTATTGGAAAATCTTCTTCAGACAACTAAAATGTTTTTTGAATATAAAGAGTGAGTCACAGATACCACAAGGGTCAAAGATCCCAGGTTCATCTGTTCCTGAGGAAACCATGAGGAGGAAATGTTCTCAGTTGTTCACATTTGTTTCTATGAGGAATAAAGCTTGTTTTAGAGCTAAAATACCTTTTATATTTTCTCCTGACAATTTACTAGTCTCTATTCAAGACTCAATTAAAAAATTTATATGATATCAAGAGAAGAAGTTTTGTTTGGTTTTTTAACTATAAGGATCTAAGAGATTGTCCTAAACGATCCAAGCATGCTGTATCTGTTAAGACCATATTCTTGGCTGCTTCTAAAGGGAGCTGTTTATATTGAGCCCTGCATTGAGTTGCCCAGCTTAACTTCTATGTAGAAAATTACATCAGTTCCATCTCTAATTCACAGTGTCTGCTGAACTTCTGGAAGAAATTATGAGATGCTACTAATTATAAGACATAGCTCTCCTTTTATTGCTCAAAAAATTCAGAGAGGGTGCATTTCTGCTCTTGATGGGTCAGCCAAATTGGCCAGCCCTGAGCTCGGTGCCTCTTCCTTTAACTGGGTCCTGTGGGCATGACCTCCTTCAAATAACTCCACTTTCATGAAGTAAGGCATGACACACAACCAAAATATTTCAGAGCTGGAAGAGACCTAAGGGATTACATCCTCAATGCTCTTTTTTTGGGGGGTGGGGGGCTGCACTGGGTCTTCATTGCTGTGCCTGGGCTTTTCTCTAGTTGCAGCGAGCAGGGGCTACTCTTCGTTGCAGTGCGCAGGCTTCTCATTGCGGTGGCTTCTCTTGTTGCAGAGCACGGGGTCTAGAGGCACAGGCTTCAGTAGTTGCAGTATGCAGGCTCAGTAGTTGTGGCACATGGGCTCTAAAGTGCATGGGCTTCAGTAGTTGTGGTGTACAGGCTCAGTAGTTGTTGCTCACAAGCTCTAGAATGCAGGCTCAGTAGCTGTGGCACATGGGCTTAGTTGCTCCGTGGCATATGGGATCTTCCTCGACCAGGGATTGACAGGCGATTGGCAGGCGAATTCTTAACCACTGCACCACCAGGGAAGTCCTCTCATTTTTAAAAAAAATCATTGACCAATCTTTTACTTTGGAGTTGATAAAACACTGTAGAACTTTCTTACATTCTCAATAAATGACTTAATTAGAAAATGATCATCAGACATACCTTTTAAAGGGGAAATCTGAAAGAAAAGAATTAATTGTCCTACTCTGAAGCATAACTGGCAATCACACCACAACCCAGGAAGAAACCCAAGGATGATAATTTTGTATTCCGGGATTTTAATCAGCACAGCTAGCAATTGCTTTTCAGTGGGACAAATATTTAGTAAAACTCAACTCTTACTGTGGTGACATGTATTCCCTCTTACCTTGACAAGGCAACACTGTCAAAACTCTTCATTTTTTTTTCCCTCTTAGCTGATTAGTTCTAATGAAAAATGTATGTTGGCTTGACCGTCCTCCCCTTTCTGTGCTCTTTCTCCACATCAGTAACCCTTTCCAAAGCCTGTTCTTGAATAAATTCACTTTACCATAAATACCTGATAGTGGTTTCTGACAACACTCATAGGAGTATGTGTATTTTAGCAGGAAGAAACACTTTAGGCCAAAATAATGAATCTCTAATAGTGGAATTTTCAAAGCTCATTTTAAAGAGAAATCTGAGGCTCCAAGAGGCCAAGGAGATATGCCCGAGAGTACCCTGCTGGCTGGTGGTGGGTTGAAGTTGTAGCTCTTGGCTTCCTATCCCACATCACTTCTCTTTCTTGCTAACTAAACGCCCAGCCACACAACAATATCTACCAAAAAATATACTTGGATTTCATTGAACTGGTACATAAAGAACGCTTCCAGATAGTGATGTTGGACCCGTGTGTAGTAAATTTCTCTCTTTAAGAAATACACAGTTTCCACAACTTCTATGATCAACCGCTAAAATCATTTCGCATTTTCACCACAGGAAATATTGAACAAATATTTTCAGTTCTGTATAGCAATATTTAGAATGGACCCTTAATTACTCTCTGCTAAAAAAAAAAAAGTTTAACCAAACCTACTTATAACTCAAGGTCAGTGTTTTGGACCCTTAAGGGCAACCACTTTTGTTTTAGGACCCTCAAGAAGTTCCTGGCATCCAGATCACTGGAGCCCAGCAGCCCGCTAAGTCTGAGAGGCCTGCTCTTCTTTTCTCTGCCTTTGACCACCACATGCTTTTTCTGTCTCTCTCCCACATCTTGTGCCCCCATATCACTACAACTCTCAAGGTTTGTAGGTATATCAGATTTTATTACACTGCTGAGGAGAATTTAGACCACATAAGAAGGAAGCCATTTATAATGAGGTTAAGAATTTTCCTCTAGCTCATGGAAAATCTTTCCGAAAAGTTTAATTCTTCACTGGGATTTCTTGTTGGCACACCCCAGTTCCTAAATCCATCCCACCAACTCATATTCTACTCTTTGTAAAAGATTCTCTTTTGCTGCCATGCATAGCTCTTCTGCTTGTTCAAAACCCCAGGCCCTGCCCCTAGGACTTATTTTTGGGTCATCATCAGTGTTCTTCCCTGAGTGGTACATGGTCCAGAGGATGATTTATTTGGCCTGGGTCAACATCTTTGGGGCATGAGTGTCAGCTCAGTTCTTGGAGGTTTTGGTATTCTAGGTCTCTTTGAAGAGTCCAGAATGGCCATGGATCCCTAAGTCCTAACCCTGAACTCCAATCTCCCTACCAGTGTAGTTGCAGATAAAATCTCTTAATTTCCTAGCTGCCCATTAGGGAACTGAAAGCTCATACACACGCAAACAGAAATACACAGTCTCCCAATGACAGACATTAATTGTCCCTACAGTCTAAACCCAAAAGGAGGAAGTAAACCATTTTCCTAACACACCCTGTAATTCTCTCTCCAATGAATACAAAATTTCATGTTTTTGTATAAAGTAGTATGCATTCCTTTCCTTAATCTTCCTTCCCCTTCCCCTTTCAAATTGCTTTCTCAGGACTATTTGGAATATGAAAGAACGGTTGCATTTCTCAACAACTGTTCTCAGCTACACAGCTAAAGCTTCGAATGAATATGTGTGTGTGTGTGTGTGTGTGTGTGTGTGTGTGTGTGTGTGTGGTTATTACTTTAGATTATTTGTGCTACACATATTCTATTTACTGCTTTTTAAAAAAAATCTTGTGACCCAAAGCTGCATTCAAAGTATCCATTATTCAGAGAAAATAGTCATAGTCATCAAATTCCACCATCTTTTGTACTATGTTGAATGCACTGGAGAGGTTTTGCAAGAAGTACAAGAGATGATAGTAGTGTATGCATCACAGGGTTGTTGGGAAGTTTCAGTGAATTCATTATTGCACAAGCATGCACATATATCCTAAAAGTAAAGTGCTAATCATGGTACCTGGCACATAGCAAGTGCCCTATACTTTTTATTTATTATTATTATTATGTGTATACATACCTATGGTTTCCACGTGAGATTTCAGTTTTTAAAAATGCCACTGCTGGGCTTCCCTGGTGGCGCAGTGGTTGGGGGTCCGCCTGCCGGTGCGGGGGATGCGGGTTCGTGCCCTGGTCCAAGAGGATCCCACATGCCGTGGAGCAGCTGAGCCCATGAGCCGTGACCGTTGGGCCTGCGCGTCCAGAGCCTGTACTCCACGACAGGAGAGGCCGCAATAGTGAGAGGCCAGTGTACCGCAAAAAAAAAAAAAAAAAAAAAAAAAAAAAAAAATTCCACTGCTTTCAAATTGAAAATCTCAGCTCTGGATCAAACTTCAAACTACAGGTTGAAGGACAGTCCCAGATATTGTCCAATAAAGACCTTTGTACCTATGAGGAACCCATGCTTAAGGGAAATGCAATGCCTTCCATCATGTAAATCAGCCAAGGATTTTTTTTTTTTTTTTTTTTTTTTTTTGCGGTACGCGGGCCTCTCACTGTAGTGGCCTCTCCCGTTGCGGAGCACAGGCTCCGGATGCGCAGGCTCAGCGGCCATGGCTCACGGGCCCAGCCGCTCCGCGGCATGTGGGATCTTCCCGGGCCGGGGCACGAACCCGTGTTCCCTGCATCGGCAGGCGGACTCTCAACCACTGCGCCACCAGGGAAGCCCCAGCCAAGGATTTTGAAAGCCATGTGAATCGCTAATATCCATGGTGTACTTCTGATGTGCTGGATACGCTGATAATATATTCTCCAAAACATCTTTATGAGAAAGATTCTAGTATTATCAGTGCTAGATGGGTGAACCTTCAGAGGGGTCTGGAGTTGGAGCAAGGTGGGT
The DNA here is from genome assembly GCF_951394435.1 of Stenella coeruleoalba. Lineage (NCBI taxonomy): Eukaryota > Metazoa > Chordata > Mammalia > Artiodactyla > Delphinidae > Stenella > Stenella coeruleoalba. The sequence goes on from NC_137161.1 coordinate 32,650,467, forward strand.
GGGAGTGAGGGGCCCAGGCTTTCATAGCACCCCTTCTCCCCATTGCCCTTCCGTGAACCAGATGTTTGTGAGATACCCAGGAAGGAAGCATGGCCCTGAGGGGTTCGCTCTTTTTAGGAGAAGGCAATTTCTGGAGAGGGTCCCGGCTGTTAGCTGTAAACACTTCCAGCAGCTGGGAGTCCTTTTGGTCTGAAGAGGAATCTGGGCAGTGCCTCCCAGTAATTCTGAAGCAGTTGTGGCAAAGGAAGCAAGTCACCCAGCTTCTAAGCAGCAAAGCCCAGGTCTGCACGCAGCCTTTTAGAAAGCACTGCCCCAGCTCCCAGCTATTTGCTACTGTTCGGTGTGTGCTGATTTCCACACACTGACTGTTGTAGAGTGTTTCTGGAAAGAATCCCGGATACACAGTATCTGTCAGCTTCCTATCCATGTGTGTCATGTGAGTAACTAAGGGAGCTGAATATGAGGAGAAAAGCAATGTTGCTACACCTCATTAGGTGGTTGGGGAGACGAGATGTCTGGCCAGACTCTCACTAGAAAACTGCCGGTTTAAACAAATGAGAGATGTGGAGATCTTAGAAAGGTAACTACAATGTCACTACACTGATGAATGTTTTTCTGAACCAGCCCAGTGCGGAAAGAAAACACTGCAAATCAGTGATGGCCTTAGTGATGTTACAAAGTGAGATGATCCCTTTTACATTGTGATGCAAAATTCAGCATGCACACATGTAAAATTTACAATTACAGCCTCCTTCTGGAAAATACACTAAATTATTTTATTCCTGACAAAATAACCAAAATCCTACAAATATTAGGTTCATGAATTTTAGCCATTTTATCTCAGATGTTTTGGGTGTACATTGATAGTGAAATAAACACACCTGTTGGAAGAAAATACCTTGGTACCTTTGGAACACCTAAAGTGAGGGTGAAACCCTGACCCAGATTTAGAACATCAGTCCATGGAAGCTGCATCCAATAAACTACTTAATCATGTCTGGTTCCCATGGCAACAGCCACTGAAGCAGCTTCACTGAATAAGACTGAATGTGATCAACTGCCAACATGGAAATATAAATCCTCCCCTATTCTCTCTGTTTTTCAGCATTTCTCTCTCCAGCACGTTCTGTGTACCAAGCTGGACTTGGTACACTGCCTGTACCTCCCTCCTCCTACACTCACCAAATTTCATTGGCAAAGCCCCCTCTCCACTGTGTTTCAATGTAGAACACAGAAATGGGGGGAGGGGAGCATTCTGTACATTCTAAAACACAAGGACAATAAATAGTAAATAGTTCAGATAGTTCCTTACCCATCCATGTCCCTCAATAAGATCTCTGTTTTTCTTTTGGTCAGTAATGCCTTTTTATGTTGGAATCAAATCAAAGCATATTTGTGTTCAGGAGCAAGACAGATTTCCTAAGTAATAGAGAAGCTATTTTTAGAGGATTTCGGGAGGGGAAAGAATTTGGAATCCACCTAAACTTAGATTCAGCTTTTGGAACAGTAAGTATCACGGGGTGCATTGCACAAACATTTCATCTGGCTTATTATAAACTTTCTGATAGTAAATGTCCTCAAAGCCCGTGCTGGTAGAACCTAGAGCTGCCAACTGGAGCATCACACATCCTTTCCTTTCTTTTCCTTTAGAGCAATTGTCAATTTTCTAGTTCTTGAAGAACCCTACAGTGAAGTCAGATTGTGCTGAAAATGACATATTGGAGATATATCTGGGCTGTCTCTTAATTTGGGTGAGTTAGGTTTGTGAGGATTATGTCAGTAGTAGTTTGTGGTTAGGGGTTAGCTCTGTAGATATGAATGTGAACTGGAATTTTTCATCCCAGGTAGGTGGCCTGGGGGTGTGTGTTCAGAGGCAGATAATAACTTGTGGTTCAACCAATGTGGTAAGGGATGGGCAAAGGATAAATATTATATATGTAATAATTCAGTGGAATAACTTTATTATTTGCAAAGTGTGACCTTTGTATCTTGATTCATACAAATAAACTATTAAAATTATTTATGAGATGATTAGGGGAATTTGAACACTGGCAGAATATTTGATGATATTCCATTACCAAATGCAGATGATGACAGGTGTTTGAGGGTTCATGATGCTGTTCTCTCTGAGGTTTTCTGAGGAAGTGTCCTCTAAACTGAGACCTCAAGGATGAGAGGAGCTGGCAGGTACAAAATGATGTAAGAGGATGAGATGTGAGATGTTGGGTGGATGTCTTCCAGGTAGAGAGAACTGCATGGGCACAGTCCTAAAGGTGAAGGAGAGTTACTTGGGACTGAAAGCAGCTCAGTGGTATTGCATCAGAGAGTGGCAAGAGAAGAGGCTAGAAGGTAGAACTGGGGGGGTGGAAGGCAGTGCTAAAAGAGTCTGGACATTTTCTTTAGAGCAATGGAAGCCATTGAGCAAGGGAATCCTGACTGAATTCAGGGTTTAGAAAATCTGCAAGTAAGCTTGAAGATCCCAAGGGAGTCTCAGGTTTATAAAGTCTTCTTTGAGTACTCCAGCCCTCCTCTTTCTGAGCTTTGGATTCTACCTTCCTTACTCACTGTTATTGCTTCATGCATTACCGGTTCTCTGGTGACTAAATTGAAAGTTCCATGCAGAGAAGAGAGAGGAGCTGCTTACGTTTTGCTTTGGACTAAACTGTGTCCTCTGCAAGTTCCTATGTTGAAGCCTCAACTCCTAATGTGACTGTGTTTGGAGATGGGGCTTTTAGGAGGCAACTAAGGTTAAATGAGGTCATAAGGATGGAAGTCCTTGCCTAATAGAATTGGTGGCCTCATAAGAAGTAGAAGAGAGAGAGGGCAGACAGCAGAAGCAAGAAGAACTACAATCCTGCAGCCTGTGGAACAAAAATCACCTTCACAGAAAGATAGACAAGATGAAAAGGCAGAGGGCTATGTACCAGATGAAGGAACAAGATAAAAACCCCCAGAAAAACAACTAAATGAAATGGAGATAGGCAATCTTCAAGAAAAGGAATTCAGAAAAATGATAGTGAACATGATCTAGGACCTCAGAGAAAGAATGGAGGCAAAGATCAAGAAGATGCAAGAAATGTTTAACAAAGACCTAGAAGAATTAAAGAACAAACAAACAGCAATGAACAATACAATAACTGAAATGAAAAAATACACTAGAAGGAATCAATAGCAGAATACCTGAGGCAGAAGAATGGTTAAGTGACCTGGAAGACAGAATGGTGGAATTCACTGCTGTGGAACAGAATAAAGAAAAAAGAATGAAAAGAAATGAAGACAGCCTAAGAGACCTCTGGGACAACATTAAACCCAACAAAGTTCACATTATAGGGGTCCCAGAAGGAGAAGAGAGGAAGTACCCGAGAAAATATTTGAAAAGATTATAGTTGAAAACTTCCCTAACATGAGAAAGGAAATAGCCACCCAAGTCCAGGAAGTGCAGAGAGTCCCATACAGGATAAAACCAAGGAGAAACATGCCAAGACACATAGTAATCAAACTGGCAAAAATTAAAGACAAAGAAAAATTATTGAAAGCAGCAAGGGAAAAATGACAAATAATATACAAGGGAACTCCCATAAGGTTAACAGCTGATTTCTCAGCAGAAACTCGACAATCCAGAAGGGAGTGGTGTGATATACTTAAAGTGATGAAAGGGAAGAACCTACAACCAAGATTATTCTACCAGGCAAGGATCTCATTCAGATTCGATGGAGAAATCAAAAACTTAACAGACAAGCAAAAGCTAAGAGAATTCACCACACCAAACCAGCTCTACAACAAATGCTAAAGGAACTTCTCTAAGTGGGAAACAGAAGAGAGGAAAAGGACCTACAGAAACAAACCCCCAAAATTAAGAAACTGGTAATATGAACATACATATTGATAATTACCTTAAATATGAATGGATTAAATGCTCCAACCAAAAGACACAGGCTTGCTAAATGGATACAAAAACAAGACCCATATATATGCTGTCTACAAGAGATGCACTTCAGACCTAGGGAAACATACAGACTGAAAGTGAGGGGATGGAAAAAGATATTCCATGCAAATGGAAATCAAAAGAAAGCTGGAGTAGCAATACTCATATCATATAAAATAGACTTTAAAATAAACAATTTTACAAGAGACAATGAAGGACACTACCTAATGATAAGGGATCAACCCAAGAAGAAGATATAACAATTATAAAAATATATGCACCCAATATAGGAACACTTCAATACATAAGGCAACTGTTAACAGCTCTAAAAGAGGAAATCAAGAGTAACACAATAATAGTGGGGGACTTTAACACCTCACTTATACCAATGGACAGATCATTCAAACAGAAAATTAATAAGGAAACACAAGCTTTAAATTACACAATAAACCAGATAGAATTAATGGATATTTATATGACATTCCATCTACAAACAGCAGATTCGACTTTCTTATCAAGTGCACATGGAACATTTTCCAGGATAGATCACATCTTGGGCCACAAATCAAGCCTCAGTAAATTAAAAAAAATTGAAATCATATCAAGCATCTTTTCTGACAACAACGCCATGAGATTAGAAATCAATTACAGGGAAAAAAATGTAAAAAACACAAACACAAGGAGACTAAACAATATGTTACTAAATAACCAAGAGAATACTAAAGAAATCGAAGAGGAAATAAAAAATACCTAGAGACAAATGACAATGAAAACATGACAATCCAAAACCTATGGGATGCAGCAAAAGCAGTTCTAAGAGGGAAGTTTATAGCTATACAAGCCTACCTCAAGAAACAAGAAAAATCTCAAATAAACAATCTAACCTTACACCTAAAGGAACTAGAGAAAGAAGAACAAACAAAACCCAAAGTTAGCAGAAGGAAAGAAATCATAAAGATCAGAGCAGAAATAAATGAAATAGAAATAAAGAAAAAAATAGCAAAGATCAATAAAACTAAAAGCTGGTTCTTTGAGAAGATAAACAAAATTAATAAACCCTTAGCCAGACTCATCAAGAAAAAGAGCGAGAGGACTCAAATCAATAAAATTAGAAATGAAAAAGGAGAAGTTACAACAGATACCACAGAAATACAAAGCATCCTAAGAGACAACTACAAGCAACTCTATGCCAATAAAATGGACAACCTGGAAGAAATGAACAAAGTCTTAGAAAGGTATAAACTTCCAAAACTGAACCAGGAAGAAATAGAAAATATGAACAGACCAATCACAAGTAATGAAATTGAAACTGTGATTAAAAATCTTCCAACAAACAAAAGTCCAGGACCACATGGCTTCACAGGTGAAGTCTATCAAACATTTGGAGAAGAGTTAACACCCATCCTTCTCAAACTCTTCCAAAAAATAGCAGACGAAGGAACACTCCCAAACTCATTCTATGAGACCACCATCACCCTGATACCAAAACCACACAAAGATACTACAAAAAAAAGAAAATTACAGACCAATATCACTGATGAATATAGATGCAAAAATCCTCAAGAAAATACTAGCAAACAGAATCCAACAACACATTACAAGGATCATACACCATGATCAAGTGGGATTTATCCCAGAGATGCAAGGATTCTTCAATATAGGCAAATTGATCAATGTGATATGCCATATTAACAAATTGAAGAACAAAAACCATACGATCATCTCAATAGATGCAAAAAAAGCTTTTGACAAATTCAACAACTTTATGTTAAAAACTCTCCAGAAAGTGGGCATAGAGGGAACCTACCTCAACCTAATAAAGGCCATATATGAAAAACCCACAGCAAACATCATTCTCAATGGTGAAAAACTGAAAGCATTTCCTCTAAGATCAGGAACAAGACAAGGGTGTCGACTCTCAGCACTATTATTCAACATAGCTTTGGAAGTCCTTGCCACAACAGAGAAGGAAAAGAAATAAAAGGAATACAAATTGGAAAAGAAGAAGTAAAACTGTCACTGTTTGAAGATGGCATGATACTATACATAGAGAATCATAAACATGCCACCAGAAAACTACTAGAGCTAACCAATGGATTTGGTAAAGTTGCAGGATACAAAATTAATGTACAGAAATCTCTTGCATTCCTATACACTAACAACGAATGATCAAAAAGAGAAATTAAGGGAAAAATCCATTCACCATTGCAACAAAAAGAAAATATACATAGGAATAAACCTACCTAAGGATATAAAAGACCTATGCTCAGGAAACTATAAGACACTGATGAAAGAAATCAAAGATGATACAAACAGATGGAGAGATATTCCATGTTCTTGGATTGGAAGAATTAATATTGTGAAAATGACTATACTACCCAAAGCAATATATGGATTCAATGCAATTTCTATCAAATTACCAGTGGCATTTTTTACAGAACTAGAACAAAAAATCTTAACATTTGTATGGAGACACAGAAGACCCCAAATAGCCAAAGCAGTCTTGAGGGAAAAAAATGGAGCTGGAGGAATCAGACTCCCTGACTTCAGAGTATACTACAAAGCTACAGTAATCAAGACAATATGGTACTGGCACAAGAAGAGAAATATAGATCAATGGAACAGGATAGAAAGCCCAGAGATAAACCCACACACCTATGGTCAACTAATCTATGACAAGGGAAGCAAGGATATACAATGGAGAAAAGACAGTCTCTTCAATAAGTGGTGCTGGGAAAACTGGACAGCTAAATGTAAAAGAATGAAATTAGAACACTCCATAACACCATACACAAAAATAAACTCAAAATGGATTAGAGACCTAAATGTAAGACTGGGCACTATAAAGCTCTTAGAGGAAAACATAGGAAGAACACTCTTTGACATAAATCACAGCAAGATAGTTTTTGATCCACCTCCTAGAGTAATGGAAATAAAAACAAAAATAAAAAAATGGGACCTAATGAAACTTAAAAGCTTTTGTACAGCACCGGAAACCATAAACAAGACGAAAAGGCAACCCTCAGAATGGGAGAAAATATTTGCAAGTGAATCATCGGACAAAGGATTGATCTCTAAAATATATAAACAGGTCATGCAACTCAATGTTAAAAAAACAAACAACCCAATAAAATATGGGCAGAAGACCTAAATAGATATTTCTCTATAGAAGACATACAGATGGCCAAGAAGCACATTAAAAGCTGCTCAACATCACTACTTATTAGAGAAATGCAAGTCAAAATACGGTGAGGTATCACCTCACACCAGTTAGAATGGGCATCATCAAAAAATCTACAAACAACAAATGCTGAAGAGGGTGTGGAGAAAAGGGAACCCTCTTGCATTGTTGCTGGGAATGTAAATTGATACAGCCACTATAGAGAACAGTATAGAGGTTCCTTAACTAACCAAAAATAGAATTACCATATGACCCAGCAATCCCACTACTGGGGGCATATACCCAGAGAAAACCATAATTCAAAAAGACACATGCACCCCAATGTTCATTGCTGCACTATTTTTAATAGCCAGGTCATGGAAGCAACCTAAATGTCCATTGACAGACAAATCATAAAGAAGATGTGGTATATATATACAGTGGAATATTGCTCAGCCATAAAAAGGAACGATATTTGGTCATTTGTAGAGACGTGGATGCATCTAGAAACTGTCATACAGAGTGAAGTATGTCAGAAAGAGAAAAACAAATATTGTATATTAATGCATATATGTTGAACCTAAAAAATGGTACAGATGAACCAGTTTGCAGAGCAGAAATTGAGACACAGAAGTAGAGAACAAACATATGAACACCAAGCAGGGAAAGCGTCGGGGGTTTGGGGTTGTGGTGTGATGAATTGGGAGATTGGGATTGACATGTATACACTGAGGTGTATAAAATGGATGACTAATAATAAAATAAATAAATAAATAAACAAAAAATAAAAGGAAAGGAGATCCAGGCAGTGCCTCACAGTATACACCTATTCCACACACCCATATGCATACCTAGTGCTGTCAGTGTTTTTCATTTTCGTCATTCTGGTGGGTGTGTAGTGATATGCCATTGTGGATTTTACTTTGCATTTCTCTAAGGTCAATAACATTCATATGCTTATTGGCCGTTGGTTATCCTCTTTTGTGATGTACCTGTTCATGTCTTTTGCCCATTGTTTAAATGGGTTGTTTGTCTTTTTCTTGTATATAAATATTAGTGCTTTATATTTTCTGGATGTATATTTGTAAATATACTATCCCAGTACAAAAAAAAAAAAAAAAGAAGTAGAAGAGAGAGAGGTCACTCTTTCTCCACATGTAAGCACTGAGGAAAGGCCATGTGAGGACACAGCAAGAAGGCAGCCATGTGTAAGCCAGAAGAAACCCCTCACTAAAACTGGACTATTCTGGTACCCTGATCTCAAGCTTCCAGCCTATACAACGATAACAAAATAAATTCCTGTGGTTTAAGACACACAGTCTATGGTGTTTTGTTATGGCAGCCCAAGCAGATGAAGACATTCTTCCAGGCCCCACTCCATCCAGTAATTCTGGGCTGGGACAAACCTTAGACATTACAAAATCTCTTAAGTCACTGATCTTGATCAATCATTAAAGACTGTCAATATTATACTCCCATCATAATCACAGTTTCATATTTATATACACAAGTGCTTTTCTCAACCATTATGAAGCCAAGATAATGTGTGAGGAGATGGTTCTCCTGCAGCAATAAATATGTATAATAATCTGATGTTAACATAACCACCCATCTCTCCAGTTTACTGTGAAAAGACATGTCTTAGGTCTGTTGGGTTTTCCCTACTTGAAAACTCTCGATCATTACATCAACATGTAATTGCTAACTCCCAAGGTTGGGTGAACTGCATGTGGTATTTTGGGCATGTGTTTATAAGAAGATAGCCTTTGTTTATATTGATAGTACAACGTTATCTTCTGCTGGCTGCCTTTCATAGATAAGGCAACTGTTCAAAACAAATTGCTTGGCAAATGCAAATTGCTTTGAACAAATTTTGCAAATTTGGATATGATGCTTAAGTTGACTTTCAATTTCCTACATAACAGACTATTAAAGTATGTTTCTTTGCAAGGTCTCTAAGCCCAAGTAAGTGAGTCTTTCAAGAAAGCAGGGTGAGAAGTATCAGCTTCTCTGGCAAGATCCCAGGGGAACGAGGAGCCCTGTTGCTGCCAAAGGATTGTCTCACCACTTCTGTCAGTGCCAAAACCACCTTTAGTGTCCTTTTCTCTGGCTATTACATCTTCTCTAACATCCCTCTATTAATATGATTTTATGCTCACACACATGAATCTCTATGAATTTGTTCCATGAGAATCAAACACAAGAAGTGTCAACTTACTTTATATTATTTTTAAAATTTTTTTTAAATTTATTTATTTTCGGCAGCATTGGGTCTCCGTTGCTGTGTGCGGGCTTTCTCTAGTTGCGTCGAGTGGGGGCTACTCTTTGTTGTGGTGTGCAGGCTTCTCATTGCAGTGGCTTCTCATGTTGCAGAGCACGGGCTCTAGGCGTATGGGCTTCAGTAGTTGTGGCACACAGGCTCAATAATTGTGGCATGTGGGCTCTAGAGCGCAGGCTCAGTAGTTGTGGTGCACAGGCTTAGCTGCTCTACAGCATGTGGGATCTTCCCAGACCAGAGATCGAACCTGTGTCCCCTGCATTGGCAGGTGGGTTCTTAACCACTGTGCCACCAGGGAAGTCTCTTACTTTATATTCTTAAATGAAACTAAATCTGGCTCGACCTCTGTTGGCTTTAGTAGTAAAGAAATCCAATCCCAGATTTTTGGTGAAAAGTTTCCTCCCAGTGCATTCGGATCATACCATCACCCAGGGTTTACTCAATCCAGGTATTTTGCCATTTGATTTGGAAGAAGTGGAGTTGCACTTTCCTCCTCCATCATATCCTCCCCTCATTTGGGTGAAGGCTCTTTGCCAAAGCCCCTGAGTAGCAGCCAGGATCCCAAACTCTTTGCATACTTACAGTCAGCCCATTCCAGAGTCCCTGTCTCTGCAGATCTGTAAAGAGTTCCTAACATCCTCCATTCCAAGTCTACCCCTCATCCTTGCACAATATACCTCTACTTTTTAACACAGAGTTCCCTTCCCTGACCCCAAGCCTCAATCAACTACTGATTGATTTTCTGTCTAGGATATACTATGCTATCCATTCACCAGTTGGTCAACAGTTAGATTGCTTCCAATTTTTAGCTGTTATGAATAATGTTTATAACATTTCCATATAGCTTTTGTATGAACACGTCTTTATTCTCTTGATGAGATGTTTAGGAGTGAAATTAGAGATTATGGATAATTGTATAGGTATATGTTTCACTATAGTAAATTTTTGTTTAACTATAAAAAAGCTGCCCAACTATTCTCTAAAGTGGCTGTACCATTTTGCAATCTTACCAGCAATGTATGAAAGTTTCCGTTGGTTCACACCTTTGCCAACAATTGATATTGTCAGCCTTTGTATTCTTAGCCATTCTAGGGAATGTGTATTATGTAAAATTTTAATACATTTCTGGGCTTCCCTGGTGGTGCAGTGGTTGGGAGTCCGCCTGCCGATGCGGGGGACATGGGTTCGTGCCCTGGTCCGGGAGGATCCCACATGCTGCGGAGCAGCTGGGCCCGTGAGCCATGGCCGCTGGGCCTGCACGTCCAGAGCCTGTGCTCCGCGGTGGGAAAGGCCACAGCAGTGAGAGGCCCGCGTACAGCAAAAAAAAAAAAAAAAATTTAATACATTTCTGTTCTAAATATACATAGAAATAACTCCATATAATAATACTAATGCCTTTGAGAGGGATATCAGTTAGTTATCACAGGTTATCACTCAATGTTCTGTGATAACCTATCAATTAGTTTAAGATGATATAAGCTAACATCTTAGCTAGTACTCGTTCATACAATCATTTCAACTTGGGGTGTTTGAAACTCAGTGACTTCCTAGAGGCCAAAACAATGGTTCTTAAATTTTCATTCAAAAAATTTAATGTTATTTCATTGGAATGGGAAGGCGGGAAATGGGAAATGAATTATTGCCATTACTAGAGAAGATGGACTCTTTTCAAACATAGGAAACCAGTTAAAGGGATTCTTTGTTGGGAATGTTAGGAAACCCATTAGAGATAATTAAGGTAAGAACTAGTAGAGAGCAAAATCTGGAGGAAAATGTTGTTTATTCTTATCGCTACTTTGGAATTACTGTAGTTAGGTCTGCCTAGGTCTTGTCGAATGAGTTCATGTAGAAGCAACAAATATTTTATCACAAACTTATTTTAATATTTTGATTTCTCTCTTCCACTATAAGTGAATTCCATTGTTAATGTAGGTTTTTTTCTTATTTCATGCCTTTTAAAAATGTTATTCTGAGGAGGAGTCTATAGGCTTCATCAGATGGCAACAATGTCCATGGCATATAAAAAATTCCAGTGCATGGGCCCATCCCTAGAGATTCTAATTGACCTTGAGTGATACCAGGAAATCTGTATATTTGTTTAAACCTACTGTCATGCCAGGGTGAAACCCTTTGGGGTTAACACATGTTATAAATGGGGTAGGGACAAGTCCTACAATGTCATACAGAATGGGTTAATGTGATATTGTGATTTATAATAAATATATATTTGTGGTACAACTACTATGGAGAACAGTATGGAGGTTCCTTAAAAAACTAAAGATAGAACTACCATATGATCCAGCAATCCCACTCCTGGGCATATGTCTGGAGAAAACCATAGGTTATCCTGTGTACCACAACTAAGACCTGGCACAGACAAAATAAATAAAAATAAATAAATAAATATTTTTTAAAAAGAGTGAATATATGTATAACCGAATCACTTTGCTGTACACCTGAAAATAACACAACATTGTAAATCAATTATACTCCAATAAAAATTTTAAATGTATATATTAATATATATGTGTAAATATATATATTTAGTCTTCATCTCCACTTCTAGCACAGAGCTCCTGAAACTCCTGGATTTTCTGAAATAATAAGAGTGACAAATGTATCTTTTGTTATTCTGATAAGGTAACTTTTAGACTACACCTAAGGCTGGGGGCTGGTTGCCAGTTAAACCAACCATGTGACTGGAAGGTTGGAATTTTGAGTCCCTCCTCCCTCACCTCCAGAGAGGGGGGAGGGGCTAGAGGTTGAATCAATCACCAGTCATCTGTGTAATGAAGCCTCCATAAAAACCCAAAAGAACAGGGTTTGGAGAGCTTCCATGTTGGTGAACACGTGGTGATTGGGGAATGTGGCTCTCTCGGAGAGGGCATGGGACTTTAGGCCCTTTTCCCATACTTTGCCTTACACATCTCTTCTGCCTGGCTGTTCCTGAGTTCTATCCTTTTATAATAAACCAGTGATCTAGTAAGTAAAATGTTTCTCTGACTTATGTCAGCTACTCTAGCAAATCAAACCTGAAGAGGGGGTCCTGGGGACCTCTGATTTATATCCAGTCAGCCGGCAGTACAGGTGATAACCTGGGCTTGCGACTGGTGCCTGAAGTTGGGGAGGAAAGGTAGTCTTGTAGGACTTCACTCTTAACCTGTCAGAATTGAGTTGAATTGTAGGATACCCAGCTGGCGTCTGGAGCATTGCTTGTTCGTGGTATGCCCCCCACCATGACCACCTCCCTTACCATGAATCAGAATTGGTGGCAGAACCCAATTAGTTAAGGAAGCATCTTGATTAGGGAAAGGAAAAACTAGTAAACAGAGAAGTAGGCAGTCCCACCTTCTTTCATACCTCAAAGAAGGTATGCCAAGACCAGGGCTTTGGTGGACATGCTGTGAGTTTTATTCTAGTGGAAAAACTTCCCACCGACTCATGGGCAGGTGGGGACCTTGTAGTATGAGAGCTATTGTGCTCTCCTCATGGCCAAATATCCTGGTCCAAATAGCACTAGAGCTTGGGTGCCTTCCTTTTGCTGAAGTGGGTCCACGTTGTGTCCAGCTGCTGTCCTGGCTCTGGCAGATTGCTCCTTGATTTAATGAGAAACTGAAGACCATGCATCTGTCTTCCTCACCCTGGTCTTGTGGATTTTGCCTTTTCACAATAAAGACTTTTTCTCAACTGATGCTGTGTGATGTAGTAAAATGTGTCCAACCCTTTGCAGGACAAGTGGCAACCCTAAAAGGACCCATCTGGCACCACAGCTGATTTTCAACAAGCAGCCAGGAGTGAGATAACCAGGAAAGCATGGAAAGCAGGCATACATTTAATGATCACTTGGGTCCAACTTTACATTTTACTGATAATATACTTTGAGAATCCATTGGATTCCCAAGACTTATCACTCATTTCTCATTTGGGGTGGCAGTTTAGCAGCAAGAAGATTGTGTCAAGGCTCTGAGCCCAGAGAACTTTGTCTCTGAGAGTTTTCAAGGTTTGAGGGACCGCTTTGGAATTTTGAGAACATATTCCAAAGGCTTTTTCTTTTGGCTGTTTGTGATCTGATATTCTTGTGTACAGGATGTATCAGTTCATTATTGCCCCATTAGCAAACTACCCATTTTACTTGCTGATGATTCTGTGGGTCAGCCTTTGAGATGGGCTTAGGTGTGTGGTTCTTCTGATGCTCTCATCTGGGGACATTGTGGTAAGTAGAATAATGTCCCTCCTCCAAAGATGTCTATGCCCTAATCCCTGGTGTTAGGCCTGTGTATTTTACATGGTCAAAGGGACTTTGTAAATGTAATTAAGTTTATGGACCTTTGGATAAGAAGATTATCTTGGATTGTCTGGGTGGGTCCGATGTAGTCACATGGGCCTTTAAAAGTGTAAGAAGAAGGCAGAAGAGTTAGTCAGAGAGATGCTATGGAAGAAGAGTCAGGAGAGATTTGAAGTATGAAAGGGACCTGGCCCATCATTGATGACTTTGAATATTGAGGAAGGGGTCCATGAACCGAGGAATATAGGAACAGCTCTCACTAATGGGCAGCAAACAGGGGACCTCAGTCCCACAGCTTCAAGGGACTGAATTCTGCCAACAATCTGAATGAGCAAAAAAAAAAAAAAGTTTCTCCCCCTAAAACCTCCAAAAAGGAATGCAGCCCTACTGACAGCTTGATTTTAGCCTGGTGAGACCTGTTTTGGACTTCCAGAACTGTGAGGTGATAAATGTGTGTTGTTTTAAGCGACAAGGTTGTGTTAACTTGTTCTACAGCAATAGAAAACCAATACAGTCTCTCACATTGCTACAACAGGCGTGATGGGCTGGGTGACCCGACCATCCCATTTGCATGTCTGGTGGTTGGTGCCAACTGTTGACTGGACTACTCTCTCCATGGTCTCTCATGCTCAAGGAGATGAGGCTGGCCTACTTCACCTGGCAAGAAGGTGAGAGCAGTAGCTGCAAGTGTTCTTGAGGCTTTGCTCAGAACTCCCCACAATGTCACTCCTGCCACATTTTATTGATCACAGCAAGTCATTAAGGTCTGTCCAGATTCAACAGGGTAGAGAAATTGTTTCCACTCTTTGAAAGGAGGAAATGCAAAGGCACATTGGGAAGGGGCAGGTAATAGGAGGAATATGTGGCCATTTTTCACAATCTGCCAGACAGGAAACTCTTGTGTGACAACATTTTTTGTTTTTGTTTTATGTTTTTTGTTTTGTGGGATGCAGGCCTCTCACTGCTGCGGCCTCTCCCGTTGCGGAGCACAGGCTCCGGACGCGCAGGCCCAGCGGCCATGGCTCACAGGCCCAGCCACTCCGCAGCATGTGGGATCCTCCTGGACCAGGGCACGAACCCGCGTCCCCTGCACTGGCAGGCAGACTCTCAACCACTGCACCACCAGGGAAACCCGCGACAACATCTTATAAGAGAGATTTCTTATGTTGCCACCCTGTTGGCATTAAGGGGCACAGCTGAAAACAACAAACGCAAGCACCTCCTGTTCTAAGGAGAGCTGTCAACCTCTGGGGCTGGATCCTTCCCTCTGGTGAGTGGTTTTGGTAGGAACTGGCTTAGTGGGGAGTGGAGAGGAGAAGGGATGCTTGCCCCCTGTCCCTAAATCAAATGGTTGGGGAGGCTCCTAAGAAATCACTTAAACAAAATGATGGATTTGCAGGAAGTAGAGACCAACATCTTAATCCTGGACACCTAGATTAGGAATCTGTAGAGGAGACTGATGATGGGAGCTCATCCATTTGTTAAGCAAATGTTTCTTGGGCACTGTAATGATTAATTTTATGTCAACTTGGGGGGTCATGGGTTGCCAAGATATATAGTTAAACATTATTCTGTGTGTGTCTGTCAGGCTGTTTCTGGATGAAATTAAACTTGAATTTGTAGACTGAGTGAAGACCACACAAATTAATCTGGATGGGCCTCATCTAATCCATTGAAGGTCTGAATAGAACAAACAGCCTGAGTAGGAAGAATTTGCTCTCTCTCTGCCTGACTGTCTTTGAGCTGGGACATTGGTCTTCTCCTGCTCCTCAACTCAGATTTTGACTGGAACTTACACCATCAGCTCTCCTTTTTCTCCAGGTCTTGGATCTCAGACTGGAACCATTGGCTCTCCTTGGTCTCTAACTTGCTGACTGCAGATCTTGATACTTCTCAGCCTCCATAATCATGTTGAAACAGGAGGGAAGGGGGCAGCGCACTACCTTTAAAACAATGACATAGCCTGAGGACACGACATAAACTGATTAGAACTAAATAGGTCCAAGATGGCAGGTGAGTCAACTTCCACTAGACCTTAAATCTCAGGATACTCTCATTATAACACATCAGCAAGCTAAATGACACACCCACAAGCATCATGACAGTTCCAAAGCCAACCATAAAGGTCAAAAAGTAGGTGGTGGGGCTTCCCTGGTGACGCAGTGGTTGAGAATCCCCCTGCCGATGCAGGGGACACGGGTTCGTGCCCCAGTCCGGGATGATCCCATATGCCGCTGAGCGGCTGGGCCCGTGAGCCATGGCCGCTGGGCCTGCGTGTCCGGAGCCTGTGCTCCGCAACGGGAGCAGTGAGAGGCCCGTGTACCATAAAAAAAAAAAAAAAAAAAGTAGGCAGTGGCTCAATTTCTGGAAATCCCCACCCCTTCCCAAAAATAGCTGGAATGCTCCTCCCACTCTTTAGCCTATGAAATTACCCACCCCTATAAAAACTGACAACCCCATACCCTGGTGCCACTCTCGCCTTCTGAGATGGCCCACACTCTGTCTGTGGAGTATGTTTCTCTCTAAATAAATCCACTTCTTACCTATCACTTTGTCTCTCAGTGAATTCTTTCTGAGATGAGACATCAAGACCCTGAGCTTCATTAAGTCCTGAGACCAGGTGTATGAGCTCAGTTAAAAGGCCATGGGTTGAAGTCTCAATCTGGGTTTTGGCTGGGTTCAAGTCCCAGCACATGGGTTCAAGTCCCAATCTGAGATGCACGGTTTCAATGTGAGTCAACTTCTTATGATACATCTCTTTATATATGTTATGGACTTAATGTTTGCATCACCCCCCACCCCGATTCATATGTTGAATTGCTAAACCTCAATGTGATGGTATGGGGGAGTGGAGCCTTTGGGAGGTGATTAGGTCATGAGGGTGGAGTCCTCATGAATGGAATTAGTGTCTTTACAAAAGAGACCCCAGAGAGCTCATTCACCTCTTCTGTCATGTGAGGAGACGGTGAGAGGACAGCTGTCTGTGTACTAGGAAGAGTCTCTTACCAGATCTCTTACCTACTCTGCCTGTACCTTGGGTTTCCCAGCCTCCAGAACTGTGAGAAATAAAATTTCTGTTGTTTATAATCCTCCCAGTCTAGGATAGTTTGTTATAGCAGTCTAAATGGACTAAACTATATATGTCCCAGTATATATATCATAATCTTGTTCTATGTATATATGCACACACATATTCGTTGACACTTTAACAATGCAGGGATTAGGGTCATAGACCATTTTCTCAGTAAAAAATTCAGCTATAACTTTACAGTCAGCCCTCTGTATCTGAGGTTCTGCATCTGTGGATTCAACCAACCATGGACCATGGATTGTGTAGTACTGTGTTACATATTTAGTGAAAGAAATCTGAATATAAGTAGACCTGTGCAATTCAAACTCGTGTTGTTCAAGGGTAAACTGTATATATAATTGATGTTATTTCTCTGGAGAACCTGACTAATACAGGTTCTTACTGTGCATCACATACTGTTTTAAGTTCTGGGGATTCAGCAGTAAATAAAACAGACAATAATTCCTGTCCTCATGGAGGTTACATTCTACTGGGGAAAACAACAACAACAACAAAACCACAACAATACAAATAAGTAAAATGTATGGAATGTTAGATAGAGACAAAAGTTAAGGGGAAGGCTTCCAGGAAGATGGCGGAAGAGTAAGACGCGGAGATCACCTCCTCCCCACAGATACACCAGAAATACATCTACACGTGGAACAACTCCTACAGAACACCTACTGAACGCTGGCAGAAGACCTCAGACCTCCCAAAAGGCAAGAAACCCCCCACGTACCTGGGTAGGGCAAAAGAAAAAAGAATAAACAGACACAAAAGGATAGGGATAGGACCGGCACCAGTGGGAGGGAGCTGTGAAGGAGGAAAGGTTTCCACACACTAGGAAGCCCCTTAGCGGTAGGAGACTGCGAGTGGCGAAGGAGGAAAGCTTCGGGGCTGCGGAGGAGAGCACAGCAACAGGGGTGTGGGGGGCAAAGCGGAGATATTCCCGCACAGAGGATCAGTGCCGACCGGCACTCACCAGCCCGAGAGGCTTGTCTGCTCCCCCGCCAGGGCGGGTGGGGCTGGGAGCTGAGGCTCGGGCTTCGGTCGGAGTGCTGGGAGAGGACTGGGGTTGGCGGTGTGAACACAGCCTGCAGGGGGTTAGTGCGCCATGGCTGGCTGGGAGGGAGTCCGGGGAAAAGTCTGGACCTGCCGAAGAGACAGGAGACTTTTTCTTCCCTCTTTGTTTCCTGGTGCACGAGGAGAGGGGATTAAGAACGCTGCTTAAAGGAGCTCCAGAGATGGGCGCGACCCGAGGCTAAAAGCGCGGACCCCAGAGACAGGCATGAGATGCTAAGGCTGCTGCTGCGGCCACCAAAAAGCCTGTGTGCTAGCACAGGTCACTCTCCACACCCCCGTTCCGGGGAGGCTGTGCAGCCAGCCACTGCCAGGGTCCTGGGATCCAGGGACAACTCCCCTGGGAGAACGCACGGCGCGCCTCAGGCTGGTGCAACGTCACGCCAGCCTCTGCCGCCTCAGGCTCTTCCCGAACTCCGTGACCCTCCCTCCCGCCGGCTTGAGTGAGCCAGAGCCACCAAATCAGCGGCTCCTTTAACCCCGTCCTGTCTGAGCGGAAGAACAGACGCCCTCCGGCGAGCTACAAGCAGAGGCGGGGCCCAAGCCAAAGCTGAGCCCCTGGGAGCTGTGAGAACAAAGAAGAGAAAGGGAAATCTCTCCCAGCAGCCTCAGAAGCAGCGGATTAAAGCTCCACAATTAACTTGATGTACGCTGCATCTGTGGAATACATGAATAGACAACGAATCATCCCAAATTGATGAGGTGCACTTTGAGAGCAAGATTTATGATTTTTTCCCCTTTTCCTCTTTTTGTGAGTGTGTATGTGTATGCTTCTGTGTGAGATTTTGTCTGTATAGCTTTGCTTCCACCATTTGTCCGAGGGTTTTATCCGTCCGTTATTTTGTTTGTTTGTTTTTTCGTTTTTTTAAAAAATGTTTTTCTTAATAATTACTTATTTTAATAACTTTATTTTATTTTACTTTTTCTTCGTTCTTTCTTTCCTTCCTTCCCTCCTTTAGACAATGAATCATCCCAAATTGAGGAGGTGGACTTTGAGAGCAAGATTTATGATTTTTCCCCCTTTTCCTCTTTTTGTGAGTGTGTATGTGTATGCTTCTGTGTGAGATTTTGTCTGCATAGCTTTGCTTCCACCATTTGTCCTAGGGTTCTATCCATCCGTTATTTTTTTCTCTTAATAATTATTTTTTATTTTAATAACTTTATTATATTTTATATTACTTTATTTTATTTTACTTTGTCTTCTTTCTTTCTTTTTTCCTTCCTTCCCTCCTTCTTTCCTTCCTCCCTCCCTCCCTCCCTCCTTTCTTTCTTTCTACTTCTACTAATTCTTTCTTTCTACTTTTTCTCCCTTTTATTCTGAGCCGTGTGGATGAAAGTCTCTTGGTGCTGCAGCCAGGAGTCAGTGCTGTGCCTCTGAGGTGGGAGAGCCGACTACAGGACACTGGTCCACAAGAGACTTCCCAGCTCCACATAATATCAAACGGCAAAAATCTCCCAGAGATCTCCATCTCAACACCAGCACCCAGCTTCACTCAATGACCAGCAAGCTGCAGTGCTGGGCATCCTTTGCCAAACAACTAGCAAGACAGGAACACAACCCCACCCATTAGCAGAGAGGCTGCCTAAAATCATAAGTCCACAGACACCCCAAAACACACCACCAGACGTAGACCTGCCCACCAGAAAGATAAGATCCAGCCTCATCCACCAGAACACAGGCACTAGTCCCCTCCACCAGGAAGCCTACACAACCCACTGAACCAACCTTACCCACTGGGGACAGACACCAAAAACAACGGGAACTACGAACCTGCAGCCTGCCAAAAGGAACCACAAAAACAGTAAGATAAGCAAAATGAGAAGACAGAAAAACACACAGCAGATGAAGGAACAAGATAAAAACCCACCAGACCTAACAAATGAAGAGGAAATAGGTAGTCTACCTGAAAAAAAATTCAGAATAATGAGAGTAAAGATGATACAAAATCTTGGAAATAGAATAGACAAAATGCAAGAAACATTTAACAAGGACCTAGAAGAGCTAAAGATGAAACAAACAACAATGAACAACACAATAAATGAAATGAAAAGTACTCTAAATGGGATCAATAGTAGAATAACTGAGGCAGAAGAACGGATAAGTGACGTGGAAGACAAAATAGTGGAAATAACTACTGCAGAGCAGAATAAAGAAAATAGAATGAAAAGAACTGAGGACAGTCTCAGAGACCTCTGGGACAACATTAAATGCACCAACATTCGAATTTTAGGGGTTCCAGAGGAAGAAGAGAAAAAGAAAGGGACTGAGAAAATATTTAAAGAGATTATGGTTGAAAACTTCCCTAATATGGGATAGGAAATAGTTAATCAAGTCCAGGAAGCACAGAGAGTCCCATACAAAATAAATCCAAGGTGAAATATGCCAAGGCACATATTAATCAAACTGTCAAAAATTAAATACAAAGAAAACATACTAAAAGCAGCAAGGGAAAAACAACAAATAACACACAAGGGAATCCCCATAAGGTTAACAGCTGATCTTTCAGCAGAAACTCTGCAAGCCAGAAGGGACTGGCAGGACATACTTAAATTGATGAAGGAGAAAAACCTGCAACCAAGATTACTCTACCCAGCAAGGATCTCATTCAGATTTGATGGAGAAATTAAAATCTTTATAGACAAGCAAAAGCTGAGAGAGTTCAGCACCACAAAACCAGCTTTACAACAACTGCTAAAGGAACTTCTCTAGTCAAGAAACACAAGAGAATGAAAAGACCTACAATAACGAACCCAAAACAATTAAGAAAATGGGAATAGGAACATACATATCGATAATTACCTTAAATGTAAATGGACTAAATGCTCCCACCAAAAGACACAGATTAGCTGAATGGATACAAAAACAAGACCCACATATATGCTGTCTACAAGAAACCCACTTCAGACCTAGAGACACATACAGACTGAAAGTAAGGGGATGGAAAAAGATATTCCATGCAAATGGAAACCAAAAGAAAGCTGGAGTAGCAATTCTCATATCAGACAAAATCGACCTAAAAATAAAGACTATTAGAAGAGACAAAGAAGGACACTACATAATGATCAAGGGATCGATCCAAGAAGAAGATATAACAATTGTAAATATTTATGCACCCAACATAGGAGCACCTCAATACATAAGGCAAATACTAACAGCCATAAAAGGGGAAATCGACAGTGACACATTCATAGTAGGGGACTTTAACACCCCACTTTCACTAATGGACAGATCATCCAAAATGAAAATAAATAAGGAAACACAAGCTTTAAATGATACATTAAACAAGATGGACTTAATTGATATTTATAGGACACTCCATCCAAAAACAACAGAATACACACTTTTGTCAAGTGCTCATGGAACATTCTCCAGGATAGATTATATCTTGGGTCACAAATCAAGCCTTGGTAAATTTAAGAAAATTGAAATTGTATCAATTATCTTTTCTGACCACAATGCTATGATACTAGATATCAATTACAGGAAAAGATCTATAAAAAATACAAACACATGGAGGCTAAACAATACACTACTTAATAACGAAGTGATCGCTGAAGAAATCAAAGAGGAAATCAAAAAATACCTAGAAACAAATGACAATGGAGACACGATGACCCAAAATCTATGGGATGAAGAAAAAGCAGTTCTAAGAGGGAAGTTTATAGCAATACAATCCTACCTTAAGAAACAGGAAACATCTTGAATAAACAACCTAAACTTGCACCTAAAGCAATTAGAGAAAGAAGAACAAAAAACCCCCAAAGTTAGCAGAAGTAAAGAAATCATAAAAATCAAATCAGAAATAAATGAAAAAGAAATGAAGGAAATGATAGCAAAGATCAATAAAACTAAAAGCTGGTTCTTTGAGAACATAAACAAAATTGATAAACCATTAGCCAGACTCATCAAGAAAAAAAGGAAGAAGATTCAAATCAGTAGAATTAGAAAAGAAAAAGGAGAAGTAACAACTGACACTGCAGAAATAAAAAAGATCATGAGAGATTACTACAAGTAACTCTATGCCAATAAAATGGACAACCTGGAAGAAATGGACAAATTCTTAGAAATGCACAACCTGCCAAGACTGAATCAGGAAGAAATAGAAAATATGAACAGACCAATCAGAAGCACTGAAATTGAAACTGTGATTAAAAATCTTCCAACAAACAAAAGCCCAGGACCAGATGGCTTCACAGGCGAATGCTGTCAAACATTTAGAGAAGAGCTAACACCTATCCTTCTCAAACTCTTCCAAAATATAGCAGAGGGAGGAACACTCCCAAACTCATTCTACGAGGCCACCATCACCTTGATACCAAAACCAGACAAGGATGTCACAAAGAAAGAAAACTACAGGCCAATATCACTGATGAACATAGATGCAAAAATCCTCAACAAAATACTAGCAAACAGAATCCAACAGCACATTAAACGGATCATACACCATGATCAAGTGGGGTTTATTCCAGGAATGCAAGGATTCTTCAATATAAACAAATCAATCAACGTGATACACCATATTAACAAATTGAAGGAGAAAAACCATATGATCATCTCAATAGATGCAGAGAAAGCTTTCGACAAAATTCAACACCGATTTATGATAAAAACCCTGCACAAAGTAGGCATAGAGGGAACTTTCCTCAACATAAAAAAGGTTATATATGACAAACCCACAGCCAACATCGTCGTCAATGGTGAAAAGCTGAAAGCATTTCCACTAAGATCAGGAACAAGACAAGGTTGCCCACTCTCACCACTCTTATTCAACGTAGTTTTGGAAGTTTTAGCCAGAGCAATCAGAGAAGAAGAGGAAATAAAAGGAATCCAAATCGGAAAAGAAAAAGTAAAGCTGTCACTGTTTGCAGATGACATGATAGTATACATAAAGAATCCTAAAGATGCTACCAGAAAACTACTAGAGCTAATCAATGAATTTGGTAAAGTAGCAGGATACAAAATTAATGCACATAAATTTCTGGCATTCCTATGCACTAATGATGAAAAATCTGAAAGTGAAATCAAGAAAACACTCCCATTTACCATTGCAAAAAAAAAGAATAAAATATCTAGGAATAAACCTACCTAAGGAGACAAAAGTCCTGTATGCAGAAAATTATAAGACAATGATGAAAGAAATTAAAGATGATACAAATAGATGGAGAGATATACCATGTTCCTGGATTGGATGAATCAACATTGTGAAAATGACTCTACTACCCAAAGCAATCTACAGATTCAATGCAATCCCTATCAAACTACCCCTGGCATTTTTCACAGAACTAGAACAAAAAGTTTCACAGTTTGTATGGAAACACAAAAGACCCTGAATAGCCAAAACTATCTTGAGAACGAAAAACGGAGCTGGAGGAATCAGGCTCCCTGACTTCAGACTATTCTACAAAGCTACAGTAATCAAGACAGTATTGTACTGGAACAAATACAGAAAGAAAGATCAATGGAACACGATAGAAAGCCCAGAGATAAACCCACACACATATGGTCACCTTATCTTTGATAAAGGAGGCAGGAATGTACAGTGGAGAAAGGACAGCCTCTTCAATAAGTGTTGCTGGGAAAACTGAACAGCTACATGTAAAAGTATGAGATTAGATAACTCCCTAACACCATACACAAAAATAAGGTCAAAATGGATTAAAGACCTAAATGTAAGGCCAGCACCTATCAAACTCTTAGAGGAAAATATAGGCAGGACACTCTATGACATAAATCACAGCAAGATCCTTTTTGACCCACTTCCTAGAGAAATGGAAATAAAAACAAAAATGAACAAATGAGACCTAATGAAACTTCAAAGCTTTTGCACAGCAAAGGAAACCATAAAGAAGACCAAAAGACAACCCTCAGAATGGGAGGAAATATTTGCAAGTGAAGCAACTGACAAAGGCTTAATCTCCAAAATTTATAAGCGGCTCATGAAGCTTAATAACAAAAAAACAAACAACCCAATCCAAAAATGGGCAGAAGACCTAAATAGACATTTCTCCAAAGAAGATATACAGACTGCCAACAAACACATGAAAGAATGGTCAACATCACTAATCATTAGAGAAATGCAAATCAAAACTACAATGAGATATCATCTCACACCAGTCAGAATGGCCATCATCAAAAAAATGTAGAAACAATAAATGCTGGAGAGGGTGTGGAGAAAAGGGAACCCTCTTGCACTGTTGGTGGGAATGTAAATTGATACAGCCACTGTGGAGAACAGTATGGAGGTTCCTTAAAAACTACAAATAGCACTACCATATGACCCAGCAATCCCACTACTGGGCATATACCCTGAGAAAACCATAATTCAAAAAGAGTCATGTACCAAAATGTTCATTGCAGCTCTATTTACAATAGCCCAGAGATGGAAACAACCTAAGTGTCCATCATTGGATGAATGGATAAAGAAGATGTGGCACATATATACAATGGAATACTACTCAGCCATAAAATGAAATGAAATTGAGCTATTTGTAATGAGGTGGATAGACCTAGAGTCTGTCATACAGAGTGAAGTAAGTCAGAAAGAGAGAGACAAATACCGTATGCTAACACATATATATGGAATTTAAGAAAAAAAAAATGTCATGAAGAACCTAGGGGCAAGACAGGAATGAAGACACAGACCTACTAGAGAATGGACTTGAGAATATGGGGAGGGGGAAGGGTAAGATGCGACAAAGCGAGAGAAAGGCATGGACATATATACACTAGCAAACGTAAGGTAGATAGCTAGTGGGAAGCAGCCGCATAGCACAGAGGGAAGAGATATGGGAACATATGTTTATATATAACGGATTCATTTTGTTTTAAAGCAGAAACTAACACACCATTGTAAAGCAATTATACTCCAATAAAGATGTTAAAAAAAATGTTAAGGGGAAACAACAAAAGCAGGGCAAGGGAGGGGCTGACAATTTTAGATAAAGAAGTCCAGGTAGGACCTCAATGCCAAGGTGACATTTGAGAAGACATTTGGAGATTTGCAATTCTTGGGAGAGTTGACATATTTCCCCTGAAATTTGGGGATGCTCATGAGCTTAGAGATCGACAATGCTTCTTAAATTTTCTAATTTTGAAACAGGGAGGCCCTGATGAAGCAGCCTCTGCTAGGTGAGCAGTGACCACACTATAGCATGCCCCAAGAGGAGAGGATGGGGAGCCTTTTCCTCATCTTGTTTCTCTTAGCCTGAGGACATGAAAGAGAACATCAAGCGGTCCCCAGGCTCCTTATGAAGGAGCACAGGGTAGAATAGAAGCCAACGCCAAGGAGCTGCCCTAGTTGTCCAGCAAGGAGATGCTTCACCCTGCAGAGGGCCTGCAGCCTGGAGGCTGGCAGAGGCTGAGGGGACACATGACTGTCCCTGCCTGAAGGGGGTCTTCAGTGGAAAAAATGTTCTAGATGAGGTTATGTAGCACTTCAAAAGTACTACATACACCATCTCAGCAGAGCCCAGCAGAGCGGCCACCAGCTGAAGGAGTCCTCCCAGGAGGCCAGTCACAGGAGGAGGTCATAACTCAGAGCCTCATCTCCTCATGGGAAAGGTACAGGGGTGGGGAGGGGAAAAATCTTGGAACATAAATTTCCAGCTCTCTGAGAGGGTGAGTCTAACTTCTGTGTTATCTCATTGTTTGGTAGTATGTAACAAGTTAAGCTAGTTTAAGAGAAAGAGGGGAATTTATGACACTTATATTGGCGTAACTCACAGACTAGGAACCAGATGTAGGAGGGCTTCAGGAAGGAAGGGAGCCTGGAATAGGAAGCTGTCTCTCATCTCTGATTCTCTTGTCCATTCTTTTCTCTCTCTTTCCCTTTCTCCATCCCTTTATCTCCCTTCCTTCCTCCATCCCTCTCTCTCCCTGCAAACTGACTTTTTCTGCTTCTCCTACCCATTAGTACACTATAACCCCACAAGTCTCCTTAGTTCACATGAGAGAGCCTCCAGCTTCCTGCAGACAACAATCAGCATGTTCTCTCTCCCAATACAAGATTCCAGGGAGAAAAAATGTGATCGGAGCAGGCAGGTGCCCAGCTTGGGTCCAGCCAGCTATAGCCAGATGTTGGGAATGGATTGTATGAGCATTGCTGCAGGCTTCCCATAGAAGCAGACCAGAAGACAAGGATGTGCATGCAAGTAGTTTATTTGGGAAATGATCCCTAGGAAGCACATGTAGGGGTGCTTAACATATGGATATGTTAGTAAAGGGTGGACAACTGTGCCTTAATTCCACAAGGATCTCTGGGAGAGTATGAAGAGCACACCTCAGAGTGTGCGGTGAGGGAACTGGGGTATTTATCCACCACCTCTCATCAGTTACTGGTTGAGGGCTGCTCCCAGAGGTATTAATTCCCTGCCCTCTCTGGAATTAGCTCAGGTAGAAAATCCAAGCACTAGCATCCAGAAGCACTCGGTGTAAATGGTGAGAGCCATATGGTCAAGGCACCAATAGCATCTGCTACAGATAACATTCAGGAATGGGAAGGGAGTCTCAAAAGAGCGTTGTTGAAAATGTGATCAGAGAAAATAAAATTTTTAATACCTCTCTGCCTTAGATTTCCTGATGAATTGACAGTACACATGAATTAAACTGTGAGGGACTTACTAGCCAGAGAGAGGTCACATGTGTAGTAGAAATGGACAGAAGAGAGACAGAGAATCTGTCCTGTACTATGAGTGATTTGAAGTGAGAAGGAGGGAATTGAATTTTTCTTTTAAACATACTGCTTTTGCTGGAAGATATAAAAATGTGAAAACAGGGCTTCCCTGGTGGCGCAGTGATTGAGAGTCCGCCTGCTGATGCAGGGGACACGGGTTCGTGCCCCGGTCCGGGAAGATCCCACATGCCACGGAGCGGCTGGGCTCGTGAGCCATGGCCGCTGAGCCTGCGCGTCCGGAGCCTGTGCTCTGCAACGGGAGAGGCCGCAACAGTGAGAGGCCCGCGTACCGAAAAAAAAAATGTGAAAACAGATGGTAGTGGAGCAATGAATGATTATTTTCTTTCCTTTACATTGTCTTAATGATGTTTGTGTAGTAATTGGACTTGAGAGTAAAACAGTGCTCCTAAAATGCTTTTTTTTTTCTTTTTAACTAAAACATGCTTCCCATCTTTAACTTTAGAAGCTCAAAGTCACATATTTTTCTAATGGCCTCAGGAGCTCAGTTTGTGCAAAATCTCCTTTGAAAACAATGGAAACTTTGTGCTCAGCCTCTTTAGTGTCTGGAGCAAGACAGCAAATGGGACCCATGAGAATTTAGGGCTTAAAGTTTAGATAAAATGGCTTAAGTGCTCAGATGGGGCCTGTGATGGAGCGAGAAAGGGTTGCACCCGAGGGGTCTTGGTTACCCGTTTACAACACAAGTGTAACTAGAGATATCTGGGGATAGAGGGTCCTGGTGGGAGCAGAGGCATCTCCCTAACAAATGGCGCTGCTTGTGCTCCTCTGAATATCCTCTCCTCACCTTGAAATAAAACTGGTAAATTCTACCAACAGCTTGGAAATATTCCCTCTGCATTTCTCCAGCCCAGATTGTAAGAACACAGAACTTTCCTTTGTATATAATAGTTACCCTACCGTCTTGAAAGTGTCTTAAAACAGGTCACAGACATTAAAAAATAGTTACATCAGAACTTTCTTTTAAAAATGGCCCTTAAAAAAAATAGTGTAGGGATTTCCTTGGTGACACAGTGGTTAAGAATCTGCCTGCCAATGCGGGGGACACAGGTTCGATCCCTGGTCCGGGAAGATCCCACACGCCGTGGAGCAACCAAGCCTGTGCACCACAACTACTGAGCCTGCGCTCTAGAGCCCACAAGCCACAACTACTGAGCCCACATGCCACAACTACTGAAGACTGCATGCCTACAGGCTGTGCTCCAAAACATGAGAAGCCACTGCAATGAGAAGCCCACGTACTGCACCAAAGAGTAGCTCCTACTCACTGCAACTAAAGAAAGCCCGTGCACAGAAATGAAGACCCAACACAGCCAACAATAAATAAATAAATAAATTTTAAAAATAGTGTAACTATATCTGTTCTCCTGTTTGAAATATTAATGGGAAATACCCAAAACATTAACAATTTTTATTTGTATCTGAGGGATAGAATTATACTTGATTTTTACTTTTAATTTTTATCTGTAGTGCCTATATTTTCTACAATAAACATGTATTATATGCTTATACGTATTTTTCTAGAGGTGTGCAGTAAGAAAGGTTCAACTTCAAAAACCAAAAAGAAGACTGATGAATTTGTCTTTATAAATATTAAATACTTCTTGAATCAGAAGACACCAAAAATAAATTTACAAGACAAGGGATAGACTGAGGGAAAATATTTGCAATATGTATAGCAGAAAAAAGAATTTTAATAATTATATACATATATATCATACAAATCAAAAAGAAAAAGAAAAGCAGTCTGATAAAAAATTAGACAAAACATAAAAGCAATTTATAGAAGTTGAAATTAAAATTTCCAATAAACAAATAAAAAGGTCTCAATTTCACTAAATACCAAGAAAATAGAAGTTACAACCACTAAGAAATATCATTTTTGCCTATCAGCTTAGGAAACACTTTAAAAATTGGTAATCTAGAACTTGTGAGAATGTGAATTCTCCTAGAAAATTTAAAAGGCTAACAGTACCCAGTAGGATACATATTGAAAATTCTCCTCCCGCAGAGAACTTAGTGTTATATGTCAACAGTTTAAGTGTGCATACCTTACATTCCAATTTTAGGTACCTAGCCCAGAGAAATAGTTATCCTTGTGCACAAAGAGTTATGTACAAGAAGAGGCATGAGTCACAAAACACTGGAAACAATACAAATGCCCAGCATGTGAGAATGGTTATGTAAATGATGATTCATCCATGCTATTGAAAGCCATGCAGCATCTAAAAAAATTTAGGAAGATTTATATGTAGTGACATGACAAGATCTTAAAGATGAGGGCAATATAGCACAGAGGTAACCAATGAAGGTTCTGACACTAGCCTACCTGGATTCAGATCTTGGTGCTGGCATTTCCTGCCTGTCTACACTCAGAGAAGCATTCCAGTCTTCCACTTTCCCATTTGTGAATGGCAAAAATAATAGTATTTGCTTCCCAGCATTTTCCTTTTTCTATCTTTTTTTTTTTTTTGAGAATTAAATGCAGGTCAATGCATGTAAAGAATTTTAAATTATACCTGTCTCATAGAAATTTATCAATACTTTTAGCTGTCATATATTATTAGTTGAGAAAAGCAAGTGGTAGAAAACCAAGAATGATATCAAAGCTTTAATAATAAAGATAATATTTCTATATGCACATGCCTATACTCACATAAATAACTGTCTAGGAGAAAACACACATTAAATAGCAATGTTTATTTCCGGGAAAAGGAGGGGCTCGGGTGGGGCTGAGACAGCCAAGGACTTTATTCTGTCAACTCTACACTTTGTATTGCTTACTTTTATTTTTTTAATTTTTTTTTTTTGCGGTACGCGGGCCTCTCACTGTTGTGGCCTCTCCCGTTGCGGAGCACAGGTTCTGGACGCGCAGGTTCAGCGGCCATGGCTCACGGGCCTAGCTGCTCCGCGGCATGTGGGATCTTCCCGGACCGGGGCGCGAACCCGTGTCCCCTGCATCGGCCGGCGGACTCTCATCCACTGCGCCACCAGGGAAGCCCTGTATTGCTTACTTTTTTACAGCAATAAATGTAACTTGTGAAAATACCATAGACAGCAATTAAAATATTTTAAAATCTTAAAACCACAACCTTGCACATGAACACACACACACACACACACACACACACACACACACACACACACACACAGCTGTACCTAAGGCAAGGCAATACAGGCTTTGACTCTAAGCTCTAAGATTTAGAGTTACAGATGATTTACTCAAGGAAGTACAGGGATTGTGCAACTTTCAGTACTGTTTTGTGTCTACTTTGGCTATACAAGTAACTTCCTTAGTGATATGAAAACAAATGCACTGAGGCCTTGGTTAACAATAAGTTACCATCCTCTAACTGGGTGGAGGCCTTAGTTTCTGCAGAAGAACTCAAATATATTGTTATATGTATTCCTTGAGGAAGAACCAGGACCCTGCTTTATCTCTGCAGTATTTTTTCTTGACTGCTCCTCCTTGTTTCCATATTCCCTCCCTTCTGTGATAAGCAGCTGTTTGAATCTGCCCTTTGGAACTCAGGAAAGGTCAAAGAGGCTGAATGAAGCCTATTTCCTACAAATAATAAACAGGGGACATGGAAAGGATCTGTACCCTGGAGGACCCCACAGGGCCCTGCTCCGTTTCAGTATCTTAGTTTAAATTGCACCTCTGCACTTTCCCACAACTTCCAGGCAAAGAGGGTGGGACAGCCTCATCCAATTGTGCAGAATTTATCTTATGTCTTTGGAAGAAGTGCTGGTGAAGAGAGGATCTAGGGTGAGGGAGAAGAACTTTCCATCAGGTGCAATGTGCCTTGGGCCTCATGTGACACTCTTGTATCATCCAGAATGAGGAAGCATTTCACTTTCTAAAGCTTGCTATTAAAAGAAAACGTTTTTAGAAATATTTCAATCAAAACACTCTACAACACCCTTATATATTAACCTCCCAGATTTAACTGAATTAAATATTTTTATATAATAGTTTCTGATGTGATTTCTTAAAATTTATTTTTTTTAAAGTGCAAATACAGCTGAGCTAGGAGGAAAGGGGGTAGGGCACAACCCTTAAAGAATGACAAAGCTGTTGAAAAAACAGAATACTACAAAAACTGGTTAGAACAGATTAGGCCCAAGATGGTGGAAGATTCAACTTCCAGTAGACCTTGAGCCTCATTATACACTCATTGTCATACATTAGCAACTAAATGACACACCCACCAGCGTCATGACAGTTCTGAGGCCAACCATAAAAGGCCAAAAAGTGGTCTGTGGCCCAATTCCTGGAAATGGCCAAACCCTTCCCAGAATAGTTGGAATAATCCTTCCACTCATTAGCATGTGCAATTACCCAGCCCATAAAAACCAACCACCTCATATTTTGGGCCCACTCTCACCTTTTGAGATGGATCACATTCTGTCTATGGAATGTGCATCTCTGCCTTAACTTTACTATGGCTCTCTCTTGAATTCTCTCCCACAAGAAGTCATGGACCCTCACTTGGCAACCTGTTCTAGGAACACACCTGAGATCTGGGATGTGATCATCCTCTCATGTCCCATTTTCCTGCAACCTCTTTACAAAGGATATTAATAAATCTACTTCTTACCTATCACTTTGCCTCTCACTGAATTCTTGTTGCGCCAAGACATAAAGAACCTGAGTTACATTAAGTCCTGAGATGAGTTGTGCAGTTTCACAGCTAAAGCTCTCCTCTCCCCTTCTCCCCATCTTTAATTCCACTTCCTTTCACAGCAGTCACCAGTCTCCTAAGCTGAGTGTATAAACTTTGCAGGCATAGCTTTAAATCTCCCCACATTGTTCAGGACCTTAGCAGACACTTGCAAATGGGCTGATTGTAGTAGATTCTATTTGTAAATGTGTAGGCTGTAAGAAGGGAACTCAGCAAACGATGGAGAAGCACCTTGGGGATAGCAACTGAAGGGAGTCATTGTCAGGCCTAGGCTTGAAGGAACAAGGGAGGTACCTGTAAGACCCAGAAAGGCCTATAGCTGCAGGATGGGACCACAGCAGCTGTAGTCTTCAGGGAATAAATGCAGGTTTGCAGACCCCCAGCCTGCCCAGCAAGGAGGGAGTGGGTAGGGAGGGGGGCAGAGTTAATACCCATCCTCCCTCCCTCCTCCCCTCAGACTACTACTGGTGCCTCGCATTGGATGAACTCAACTAAAGCCAGAACAAAGGGAGCTTGTGGGTGAAGTCCCTCAAGCCTCCCAGGGCCTCAGTGTTGTAGAGAAGGCTTGGTGGTGGATCTGACAACTGGGGAGTATATGTTCACAACAAAACCCAGACAAAACACAAACATTGTTTGTATGTTTCACAAATTTACTTAAATGGTATATTTTTACAGCTTTTATAGCTTGCTTTTTTGTTCACCATTATGTTTTTTATATTTATCTATGCTGAAAAAAATGGAGCTCTAATCCACACATTCATTGTAACTGCTCTACAGTACTCCATCACTTCACTATCACAAGTAATTTTATAATGAAGAGGCTTATGTCCACATGGCCTGACCCATACATGCAAAAACCCTGCTTGTGTTACTGAGTCCAAGCTCACTCTGCTTGCCACATGACAGGCCAATAAATCAGGAGTTGTGGTGCTGAGGCAAGGAATAGCGACTTTATTCGGAAAGTCAGGCATCCAAGAAGATGGCAGACTAGCGTCCCAGAGTACCATCTTATTGGGGTCTGGATGCTAGTTTCTTTTATAGAACAGAGAGCGGGAGGAGGTGAGGAAGTAAAATAAAAAGGCCATAAGTCTTGCCAAATACCTCCTGGTTTGGCCAGCCTCAGGGAGGGGATATATTAATTTCTTCTTTCTTGCAGCCATCCACAGGTGGGCAGTGTCAGAATGTTTCCCCTGTGAGCTGAACAAAGGCAATTTAGTTTAACGTTTAGGCAGAGGGGCAGGGTTCCCTGAGGAAGGCCATTGTGTATGCCAGTAGCTACAGACAACATCATTTTAGTGATTATAGTAACAAAAAGCTATGGAGAACAAAGGTTAAAATAAAAGAAACAGATCCAACATGGACTCAGATTTTGTTCTTCCCTGTTACAATTCCCCACTGTCAATGTCCATTCCACAGTCTTGTGGGAAAAAGGGCGATGACCACTCTGTTTCCTGATGTGTAGGGGCAATAGGGGGTGATTGTGGACTGGGATTGATCAGCTTTGGGCTGGTAATAATTCTTAGAATTTTTAGTAAATAGTACAACACTTGATTATTTGAACCTGACGCTGTGTCATTCAGTAGAACAGGATTAAACAGGTAGATTGACCCACTCTTGTCCAGCTTTAAGGAAGTGGTAATCTCAACTTAAGGAATTTAGTGCTTTTCTATGTATGGAAATATGCAAGAGTCTGGGCTCACTAAAATGATCCTTTTGATATGCACCTCACTTATCTGGGCCCAGTATCCTGTGTTTTCACATCCTGAGTTTCCTCAAGGCTCACTGTAGGGAGTGGCTGCAGTCTGATGGCTGCTAGATGGCAGTCATTCTTTCCTTCCTGAGTTCAGTCAGGGCTCACCAGCTCACCATAGGTCTTGGCTGCAATCACTGATGACTGTGACGGGAAATTTTCCATTTCTCAGATCCTCCTCTTGGTCTGGAATTTGACCAATATTTGGGAGACATTTCATGACCAAATTTGTCCGACGGTGCTGGGAGGCTCATCCCAGATCAGGTGAAAATTCTTGTTGAAATGCCACTCCAGGTGCTAATTTCTCGATTAGTTCCTGTTGATAATTAAATATTCTCTGGATCCTCTGTCTTTCTAGTATATTATGATCCATGAAATGTTTCCCCTTATTGCTTCTTCCCATACTTAGAATCACACTATTACAATTATTCATGAGTCATAAATGTGATCTATTTCCTCAAGATGTTTGACTATCATTAATTTTGTTGGAAGCCTGGTTACACACTGGGTACTGTAACAGACAACAATCTTATAAAATAGACAGGATATAAGTAATGCAGCTAGTAACATTGACAAGGTCATAGTGCAGCAGAGAGACACAAAGCATAAACAATTTGGAAACAAAGAACAAATTAAAACAATGCTTAGTATAACTAGTTGTAATCCAGTTACAACAAACCATCAAGTCCACAGGAGAGCCAACTGGAGAAGCCAAATTCTGGTAGGATCAGGTACAGAGAAAAAGATAAATGTTTCATCTTTGTTTACAAGGGTATAATTTATCAACCTGTTTACAAGGGTCACAGCATAAGAGAAAATGTTTTTTCTGGAAAACAAAGATTAAGACTAGTATATTTCCCAAAGTCATAAAGTTATAAATCATATTCATCAGTTTATTCAGTCCCATGTAATTAACTCCTGTTGATATGAAGTAATCAGGTTTACCATTAGTTTTATTTATTACCCAGTCCAGTGGTATTATCTAAAGGTTATCAGAAACTTATATTTGTTAGAAAAGTTCCTTTTTACGAGCCTTCTTGAAGATGGGGCAGTTTTGCAAAACATCACCTTAGCTGCCTATGAATGATAAAGGTCTTAAAAAGGCAAAGTCAAAGACCTGATTACAATTCTTCTTGGCAAAGAAGCTTATCCAAGTTGTTGTGACATACAGCATTTTAAAATAACAACTAAAACTATAACATTATACCAGGACATATGCAAATTTCAGAAAGTTTATATAATTTTTAGAATGTCTATATTAATAACATTTATTTATACCATATAATCTGAGGAGGTTTATCACTCATTTAACAATGCTTTCCATGTAATTTAGCAGACCAACCAATTCTAGTCATATATATATATATATATATATTTCCCCCCACCGAGGTGCCTCAGTGTCACAGTTCCCTAGCCACAAAAAAGGAAGATTCCCATCCAAAGTCCCATCAGTCTAAAAGGGGAGAACCCCAACCAATGTCCCATTGGAAATGCAGCTGAATGAATGAAAAAGGCTAGTTCAAAAGGGAAAATCCCAACCAATGCTCCACTTCAGGCAAAACCTATGCAATAGGGAAGGCTCTCAGGGGTCCTCTGAAGCATCCCAAAGCTAGCTGAAGTCAAAAGAACTTTAATTAGAATTTGATAGGAAATTCATAAAAAATATCAAAAAAAATTTTTTTAAACATTTGGTCAAATAGAATATTTAAGAAAAAATATAGGCTCTTGGAAGTTCCAAGATGGAGGAGGAGTAAGAGGATGTGGAGTTCATCTCTATCCACAGATACATCAAGAATACATCTACAGATGCAACAATTCTCACAGAACACTAACTACACACTAGCAGAAAACCTTGGACACCAGAAAGGACTATAAAGATCCCCACATAACTGGGTAGGATGACAGAAAGAAGGGAGAAGGAGGAAGAGAGGAAGCAGGACAGGACCTGCACCCTGAGTGGGGAGCTGAAGCAGAGGAGAGACTCCCGCAACTGGGGAAGCCCCCTCACTGATAGGGAAATCAGTTGGGACAGAAAAGAAGCATTTGGGGCTGTTGGAGGAGGGTGAAGGGGCCAATATGTGGCAGAGAAGGCAGAGTGAAAACTACACAGATAGTCTGTACCATGGCCCTATGTGCCCTGGATGGGGAGGTGTGTCCACCGGTGCACACAGGGACTGGGACCTGGAGCACGGGGATTAGAGAGCAAACCTGGAGCAAGGACTGCTGTTGGCTGTGGGAAGATGGCTTGAGGGAATGGGAGGGAGGACATCCACAACAGGGAATGCTTATGGAGGAAAACTGGACTGCCATGGAAGAAGGGTTCTACTGCTGAGTCACATGCAGGGGATGGAGCCACCATTGTAGCCTCTCTTTCCTCACATGACAGTGCCTGCCACTGGGCAGTAGGAAAAGCCCACCCAGAGCTGGCATTCGTGCATCTGCTGCCAGGTGCTAGAAAAGGTTCCCACTA
The DNA here is from genome assembly GCF_951394435.1 of Stenella coeruleoalba. Taxonomy (NCBI): domain Eukaryota; kingdom Metazoa; phylum Chordata; class Mammalia; order Artiodactyla; family Delphinidae; genus Stenella; species Stenella coeruleoalba. Next base: position 32,685,860 of record NC_137161.1, read on the forward strand.
GGAACATATCTCTTGTGCCTGTGGTTGCTTGCTTCCCTGCACACCTGCTGTCACCAGGGCTCCTGTGATCCAAGCAGCCATGCCACCTCTGTGCCCTGTTCTCACTGGGACAGACCCAAATGCTCCAGGGCAGCACTGGGAACAGATTTCTCTGGGTGGCCCAAATGGAGAGGTGGGGATAAAACCACAGTTGAGTCCCAGGGGCAGGGCAAATAAGGAAGAAAATCAAAAATCTTTCCATCACTTGCACAAGCTGCAGATTAAATCACTGCAATTAGCTGGGTAGACCCTGCATCTAAGGAATATCTGCTCAGACAATGAGTGTTCCTACAAAAGAAAACAGTCTAGCTCTGGCAGCTGTGGACTTTGGGGACAAGCACATGCGGGAGTGGGGCCAGATCAGTCTGAGCTGTCACCACAGGACCCACAGCAGGTCCAGAACAACATAGAGGTGTTGGAGGGCCTCCTAATGAGGCAGAGGTGAGCTGTGCCTCACAGCAGGGGCAAGGACACTCACAGCTGAGACCCCAGGAAACACTACTATTATTATTTTTATTATGTTTTGATTTGTTCTCTTCTTGGTTCTGATTTTTTTCTTTGTTGTTGTTGCTGTTTTATATTATTTTTTAAATTTTTATTTAGTCTTCTGGGAGTTTTTAACACATTTTTTATCTTTTCATATTTCTATTTTTATTTGCTTTTCTGTTGTTCTATGTTTTTAAAAATATATATATATATATATATATTTTTTTTTTTTTTTTTTTTTTTTTTTTTGTGGTACGCGGGCCTCTCACTGTTGTGGCCTCTCCCATTGCAGAGCACAGGCTCTGGACACGCAGGCTCAGCAGCCATGGCTCACGGGCCTAGCCGCTCTGCGGCATGTGGGATCTTCCCAGACTGGGACACGAACCCATGTCCCATGCATCAGCAGGTGGACTCTCAACCACTGCACCACCAGGGAAGCCCCTTAAATATATTTTTTATATTTTATTTTTACTTTACTCTTCTGTTGTTCTATGTTTTTTTTCCTTTTTCTTTTTTTTTCTTTTAATCATTTTTGTCTGTTTGTTTTGTTTTCTTGGATTTATTCTTCAGTTGGCACTCTGCTTTGGTTTTGTTTTTTTGTTTTGTTAGTTTTTTTTTTTTATAATTGTTTGATTTTGTTTTGGTGTTCCTTTTTTTGGTCTGTTTGTTCTCTTGTTTTTTGTTTTCTTTGGTTCTGTTTTTCTTTCTTTTGTGTGTGTGTGTCTGTGTGTGTGTGTTTGTTCTTGTCTGTTTGATTTTGCTTTTAACATTTGTCTGGGGTTTTGCTTGTCTGTTTTTTTTTTTCTTTAATCCCCTTTATTTCTATGACAAGTGGCCTGTGGGGTCTTGGCTCCCCAGCTGGAAGTTGGGCCTGAGCCTCTGGGGTGGGAGCACTGAGTCCAGGACACTGGACCGCCAGAGAATTCCTAGCCCCAGGGAATGTTAACTGGTGAGAGCTCTCACAGAGGCCTCCATCAGAATCCAAGACCCAGCCCCACCCAAATGTCTTCAGTCCCCATCACTAGATGTCTCACACCCAACAATAAACATAGAGGAACACAAACCCACCTATCAGTAGACAGGCTGCCTACAGTTGTACTAAGCTCATATACATCCCAAAACACACCACCTGACATGACCCTGCCCATCAGAGGGAAAATACTCAGGTCCACCCACCAGAACGCGGGCAGCAGTCCCTCCCACAAGGAAGCCTACACAAGCCACTGGACCAAACTCACACACTGTGGGCAGAGACCAGAAGCAAGAGGAACTAAAACCCTGCAGCCTGGGGAAAGGAGACCTCAAACACAGTAAGTTAGACAGAATGAGAAGACAGAGAAATATCTTGCAGATGAAGGAAAAAGGTAAAAATCCACAAGACCAAATAAAGAGGAAGTAGGCAATCTACCTGAGAAAGAATTCAGGATAATGATAGTAAAGATGATCCAAAATCTCGGAAATAGAATAGAGGCATGGATCAAGAGGATGAAAGAAATGTTTAACAAGGACCTAGAAGAACTAAAGAACAAACAATCAGTGATGAACAAACAATCAGTGATGAACAACTCAATAACTGAAATGAAAAATAAACTAGAAGGAATCAATAGGAGAATAACTGAGGCAGGAAAATGGATAAGTGAGCTGGAAGATAGAATGGTGGAAATAACTGCCACAGAGCAGAATAAAGAAAAAAGAATGAAAAGAAGTGAGAGTTTCAGAGACTTCTGGGACAACATTAAGTGCACCAACATTCAAATTATAGGGGTCCCAGAAAAAGAAGAGAAAGACAAAGTGTCTGAGAAAATATTTGAGGGGATTATAGTCAAAAACTTTCCTAACGTGGGAGAGGAAGTAGTCAATCATGTCCAAGAAGCGTGGAGAGTCCCATACAGGATAAACCCAAGGAGAAACATGCCAAAACACATATTAATCAAACTATCAAAAGAATAAATACAAAGAAAAAATATTAAAAGCAGCAAGGGGAAAGCAGCAAACAACATACAAGGGAATCCCCAGAAGGTTAACAGGTGATATTTCAGCAAAAGCTCTGCAGGCCAGAAGGGAGTGGCAGGATATATTTAAAGTGATAAAGGGGAAAAACCTACAGCCAAAATTACTCTCCCAGCAAGGATCTCATTCAGATTTGATGGAGAAATCAAAAGCTTTACAGACAAGCAAAAGCTAAGAGAATTCAGCACCACCAAACCAGCTTTACAACAGATGCTAAAAGGAAACACAAGAGAAGTAAAAGACTAACAAAAACAAACACAAAACAATTAAGAATATGATAATAGGAACATACATATCAATAATTACCTTAAGTGTAAATGGATTAAATGCTCCAGTCAAAAGACACAGACTGGCTGAATGGATACAAAAACAAGACCCATATATATACTGTCTACAAGAGACCCACTTCAGACCTAGGGACACATACAGACTGAAAGTGATTAGATGGAAAAAGGTTTTCCATGCAAATGGAGATCAAAAGAAAGCCAGAGTAGCAATACTCATATCAGAAAAAAATAGACTTGAAAATAAAGACTATTTGGACCTCCTTGGTGATGCAGTGGTTAAGAATCTGCCTGCCAATGCAGGGAACACGGGTTTTATCCTTGGTCTGGGAAGATCCCACATACCCCAGAGCAACTAAGCCCACATGTTACAACTACGGAAGCCCGCACGCCTAGAGCCCACGCTCCACAACAAGACAAGCCACCGCAATGAGAAGCCTGTGTGCTGCAATGAAGAGTAACCCCCACTCAATGCAACTAGAGAAAGCCCACGAACAGCAATGAAGACCAAATGCAGCCAAAAATAAACAAATAAAATAATGACTATTACAAGAGACAAGGAAGGGCACTGCATAATGATTAAGGGATCAATCCAAGATGAAGTTATAACAATTGTAAATATTTATGCACCCAAAATAGGACCACCTCAATACATAAGGCAATGCTAAAGCCAAAAAAGGAAAAGTAACAGTAACACAATAATAGTGGGGGACTTTAACACAGCACTTACACCAAGGGAAAGATCATCCAGACAGAAAATTAATAAGAAAACACAAGCCTTAAATGACACATTAGACCAGATAGAGTTAATTGATATCTTCAGGACATTCCATCCAAAAGCAGCAGAGGGACTTCCCTGCTGGTGCAGTGGTTAAAAATCTGCCTGCCAATGCAGAGGATATGAGTTTGAGCCCTGTTCTGGAAAGATCCCACATGCCGAGGAGCAACTAAGCCTGTGCACCATAACTCCTCAGCCGGCACTCTAGAGCCCATGAGCCACAACTACTGAGCCTGCATGCCACTACTACTGAAGCCTGCATGCCTAGAGCCTGTGCTCAACAAAAGAATCCACTGCAATGAGAAGCCCATGAACCACAATAAAGAGTAGACCTTGCTCACTGCAAACAGAGAAAGCCCACACACAGCAATGAAAACACAATGCAGTCAAAAATTTAAAAATGAAATAAATAAATGTTTTAAAAAATTAAAAAAGCATCAGAATACACTTTATTCTCAATTGCACACAGCACATTCTGCAGGATAGGTCACATCTTGGGTCACAATTCAAGCCTTGGTAAATTTAAGAAAATAGAAATCGTACCAAGCAACTTTTCTAATGGCAACTCTATGAGATTAGAAATCAATTACAGGACAAAAACGGTAAAAAACACAAACACATAGAGGATAAACAATACATTACTAAATAACTAAGAGATCACTGAAGAAATCAGAAAATACCTACAAACAAATCACAACGGAAAAATAATGACCCAAACCTATGGGATGCAGCAAAAGCAGTTCTAAGAGGGAAGTTTATAGCAATACAAGCCTACTTCAAGAAACAAGAAAAATCTCAGATAAAACAACTTAAACTTACACCTAAATAAACTAGAGAAAGAAGAACAAAACCCAAAGATAGTAGAAGGAAAGAAATCATAAAGACCAGAGCAAAAATGAATGAAAAAGAAATGAAGAAAACAATAACAAAGATCAATAAAACTAAAAGTTGGTTCTTCAAGAAGATAAACGAAATTGATAAACCATTAGACTCATCAAGAAAAAAAGGGAGAAGACTCAAATCAATAAAATTAAAATGAAAAGGAGAAGTTACAACTGACACCACAGAAATAAAAAGGATCATAGGAGATTACTACAGGCAACTATATGCCAATAAAATGGATAACCTGGAAGAAATGGACAAATTCTTAGAAATGTTCAGCATTCCAAGACCAAACCAGGAAGAAACAGAAAATATGAACAGACCAATTATGAGCATTGAAATTGAAGCTGTGATTAAAAATCTTCCAACAAACAAAAGCCCAGGGCCAGATGGCTTCACAGGAGAATTCTACCAAACATTTAGAGAAGAGCTAACAACTATCCTTCTCAAACTCTTCCAAAAACTTGCAGAGGGAAGAACACTCCCAAACTCATTCTACAAGGCCACCATCACCCTGATACCAAAACCAGACAAAGATATCCAAAAAAAAAAAGAAAGAAAGAAAATTACAGGCCAATATCATTGATGAACACAGATACAAAAATCCTCAACAAAATACTAGCAAACTGAACCCAACAACACATTAAAATGTTCATACACCATGATCAAGTCAGATTTATCCCAGGGATACAAGGATTCTTCAATATACACAAATCAATCAATGTGATATACCATATTAACAAACTGAAGAATAAAAACCATGTGATCATCTCAATAGATGTAAGAAAATTTTGACAAAATTCAACACCCATTTATGATAAAATCTCTCCAGAAAGTGGGCATAGAGGGAACCTACCTCAACATAGTAAAGGCTATATATGACAAACCCCCAACAAATGTCATTCTCAATGGTGAAAGAATTTCCTCTAACCAGGAACAAGACAAGGATGTCCACTCTGGCCACTTTTATTCAACATAGTTTTGGAAGTCCTAGCCATGGCAATCAGAGAAGAAAAAGAAATAAAGGGAATCCAACTTGGAAAAGAAGAAGTAAAACTGTCACTGTTTGAAGATGACATGACACTATACATAGAAAATGCTAAAGATGCCACCAAAAAGCTGCTAGAGCTAATCAAGCAATTTGGTAAAGTAGCAGGATACAAAATTAATGCACAGAAATCTCTTGCATCCTATACATTAACAACAAAAGATCAGAAAGAGAAATTAAGGAAACAATCCCATTTATCATTGCAAAAAAAGAATAAAATACCTAGGAATAAACCTACCTAAGGAGACAAAAGACCTGTATTCAGAAAACTATAAGATACTGACAAAAGAAATTAAAGACGACAGAAACCAATGGAGAGGTATACCATGTTCTTGGATTGGAAGAATCAATATTGTGAAAATGACTATACTACCCAAAGCAATCTACAGATTCAGTTCAATCCCTATCAAGTTACCCAGGGCATTTTTCACATAATTACACCAAAAATTTCACAACTTGTATGGAAACATAAAAGACCCCAAAGAGCCAAAGCAATCTTGAGAAAGAAAAATGGAGCTGGAAGAATCAGGCTCCCTAACTTCAGACTATACTAAAAGCTGCAGTAATTAAGACAGTATGGTACTGGCACAAAAACAGAAATACAGATCAGAGATAAAGCTCAGAGATAAACCCATGCACCTATGGTCACCTAATCCATGACAAAGGAGCCACAAGTAAACAATAGAGAAAAGATAGTGTCGTCAATAAATGGTGCTGGGAAAACTGGACAGCTACATGTAAAAGAATGAAATTAGAACACTCCTTAACACCATACACAAACATAAACTCAAAAGGGATTAAATACCTAACCATAAGGCCAGACACTATAAAACTCTTAGAGGAAAACGTAGGCAGGACACTCGTTGACATAAATCACAGCAAGATCTTTTTTGACCCAGCTCCTAGAGAAATGGAAATAAAAACAAAAATAAACAAATGGGACCTAATGAAACTTAAGAGCTTTTTCAAAGCAAAGGAAACTACATCAAGACAAAATGACAACGCTGAGAATGGGAAAAAATATTTGCAAATGAATCAACAGACAAAGGATTAATCTCCAAAATATACAAACAGCTCATGCAGCTCAATATCAAAAAAACAAACAACCCAATAAAAAAAATGGGCAGAAGACCTAAATAGGCATTTCTCCAAAGACATACAGATGGCCAACAAACACATGAAAAGATGCTCAACATCACTAATTATTAGAGAAATGGCGATCAAGACTACAGTGAGGTATCACCTCACACCGGTCAGAATGGTCATCATCAAAAAATCTACAAACAGTAAATGCTGGAGAGGATGTGGAGGAAAGGCAACCCTTCTGCACTGCTGGGGGAATGTAAATTGATACAGCCACTTTGGAAAACAGTATGGAGGTTCCTTAAAAAACTAAAAATAGAACTACCATGTGACCCAGCAATCCCACTACTGGGCATATACCCTGAGAAAACCATAATTCAAAAAGAGACATGTACCACAATGTTCATTGCAGCACTGTTTACAATTGCCAGGACATGGAAGCAACCTAAATGTCCATCAACAGATTAATAGATAAAGAAGATATTATACATATTTACAATGGAATATTACTCAGCCATAAAAAGTAACAAAATTGGGTCATTTGTAGTTATGTGTATGAACCTAGAGTCTGTCATACAGAGTGAAGTAAGTCAGAAAGAGAAAAACAAATATCGTATATTAGCGCATACATATGGAATATAGAAAAATGGTACTGATTAATCTATTTGCAGGGCAGGAAAGGAGACACAGGCACAGAGAACAGACTTGTGGACACGTTAGGGGGAAGGGAAGCGTGGAACAAGTTGAGAGAGTAACATTGACATATAGACACTACCATGTGTAAAATAGATAGCTAGTGGGAACCTGCATTACAGCACAGGGAGCTAAGCTTGGTGCTCTCTGATGACCTAGAGGTGTGAGATATGGTGGGGAGTAGGAGGGAGGCTAAAGAGGGAGGTGATATATGTATACGTGTAGTTGATTCACGTTGTTCTACAGCAGAAACTAACACAACATTTTAAAGTAACTATACTCCAATAAAAAATAAAATAAAATAAAATAGAACAAATACATCTCAGTTAAAGGCAAGATAGTTCACACAATCTGTTTTCAAAAGCATCATTCTAAGTAAACTTGTTCCCTTAACAAAGAGGAACCAAGTCAGGTCCTGCACCAGTCTACTTTAAAAAACAAAATCCATTTACCCAATTAAGTTTAATCTAATCTCAGCCTGACTATGCATAAACTCCTTTTACTCAAAACATATATCCCACTTTCCTATTATATAGTGAAATGTTTTATTATTTTTAGTAGCTTTAATTACACATTTAAATTAGAGTCCCCAACTCTTAAAAACCCTAATTTCTAGTGAAAACCAAGACGTAAGTAATAGTTACTGAAATATGGAGAGACTATTTTAGATAGTTTTCAGAACATATTATTCCTATAGAGTTTACCTAAAAGCTCTTATCTCGTTTACATTTACTTTAAAGTTTCATCCTATTAAGTTATTTTCCTTGCAACAGATGTAATAAGGTCTTATTTGTTTCCTAGGTACAGTAAGTATTATGCTTAATATTAATGACTCTAAAGATATGTCTATATTAATTAGATCAACAAGCTTAAGCCACGTTCAATACCAGATATCAGTTTAATGTTGAATATTTGCTAGATCACGTGACATGAACCCAAAATTCATTCTGGCCAGTTTTATGTTCCTGAGTATTTATATAAGCACTTAAATTTTTTTTAAGTTAATTAAGTAGAGCTCTTTTATGAATTAATTTTGGTAATACCATACATCTGCAACACATATAGACACATACAGACATACAAACAGAGAGACCTCATAGTTCTCATTTCAAAATTTCAGCCCTAAGTCAGGTACAGCAATGTAAAATCCATCAGTTTACAAAAGAGGTAGGATTGGAAATGGGTTTCTCTCAGAGGGAACAAATCAAGCTCATTGTCTAGATAGCTAAATCTTTTTTACCAATATTTCAAGAAAAGGCACTTAGGATTTTTATTTATCCTTGACAAGTCTAGTTCTAAATTACTTTACCCTCTTTCAAAATTTGCATTTTAAAGAGATGGCAGAGATAAGGGTTCCTGAGAAGACCAGGTAGGACATTTGCATCTAAAAGATACAGGCAAGTTTCTCCTAGGATGACTTTGTTTCCCTTTTATTTAATACTTACAAGCCTCTTAAGATAAATAAGGTAGGTTTTGGGAGTGGTAAAAGGATTGGTGGGTTTTGGATTATTTTTGGAGCTACACTTCTGGTCCTGTAAAGAGTAGATTTGTAAAACAAGGACAGTTTTTTCTTTTTTTCAAAGAATTCAGTGGCTACCTCAATGATAGTGAAGGACTGACATACCCAGTGTGTAAGTCTTGGACTACTTCATTAATAGCCCTCAAATCTTGGACAAAGTGACACTCTGCTGAGTTTGGCCTTTTGACCAGGAGGATAGGGGTGTTATATGGGGATCTGCAAGGTTTAATCAGTCCTGTTTTCAAAAACTTTTCCAGAATTGCCTGAATTCCCTTTGGGGCCTCTTGTCTCAGAGGATATCGTTTTAGATTAGGTGTTCCAATGTCCTTTTTTAATGGGATTTGTATTGGTCTTGTGTTTTTGGTCTTCCCAGGAGTGCCATCAGCCCACACTTCTGGCTTTACCTGTTTGTAGACCTCAGGGTGAAAGAGCTCTGTCTCCTTTTCTGGGGTTCCCGTGAGTGCCATTTGTAGGCCTAAAGTGTCCTCTGGTGGGACCCTGATGTAAAACTGTTCTGGCAAAAATGTTACTTGAGCATTTAATTTACAAAGGAGATCTCATCCCAAAAGGGGGATTGGACACTCTGACATATATAAGAAGATATGTTTCAGGGTAAGGTCCCCTAGTTGGCATTCTAGAGGTTGCAAGAATGAACGGTTTTGTAGTTCTCCAGAAACTCCCATGACCAGGATAGACCGAGATGTTTCCTGTGCCACCTTGGTGTTTACCACAGAATATGTGGCACCCATATCTATTAGAAAGTCAGTCAATTTTTTCTCCACTGTCAAAGTTACCTGGAGCTCCTGTGGGGAAATTAGAATCAGATGCCTCAAGTCCAAGGGAATCCCCTGGCCTCTTCATTTATTATCAGAGTGTTCCTCTCTTTCTACCATATGAGAGTCTCCTGTCTTCCTTCTATTCTTCTTATTCTTTAGTCTAGGGCAATCTTTTCCCCTATGCCCTTCCTCCTTTCATCCCCAGTAAGCATTATATTCATGAGTGTGAATGTCCACCTAAGAGAGATGGTGAGTGGCAAGGATAGAAGTGAAAAGTTTGGTCACATGGAGTGGGTCCTCTCAGTGAGCAGGTTTATGGTTTTTCCAGTTAAGCAAATCCAAAGTTGAGAATGAATCGTGCATCCATAGAAACCCAGTTGGTTGGCCATTTGCATTAAGGCCTCCTACAGGATATCAGCACAAGGGAAATTGCCCTGCTGCAGAAGTGGCTCCTGGTCCAAATTGGGTGCCCGTTGGGTCTTAGATGGTGATACTAAACCAGGTCCCTGTGTCCTGGGGATTAACATAGAAACTTCTATTTGATCCCCATGGGTAGGGGAAACAGGAGGCAGTGAAATGAGTGAATATGTTGGCAGCAAGTGGGGGTGGGGGGCAGTTAGAACAACTGTCGGTGCAGCCTGTTTGGCCATTGGGGACTGGATAGGCTGGAGGGGGGTTAAGTTTTGAAGTAACATGTCACCACTCTCATTTTCTCCCTCTTCCCCTTGTAGAACATTTTCCCCCTTGAGTTTCCTTTCAGACCACTGCACCATAAGGTGGCAGCCCTCTGACTTCTTTTCCTCCTGATGCAATAGCATAAATGCTTTTATATATGGAATCTCATCTCCTTCTTAGTCATAGGCTCATGACTATGTTTTGCCCATTTATCTAATATACCACCTAAAGGGCTCTCCTTCAGGATAGATGGAGTATTTCCCATTTTTATAAGTTTGATAACACCAAAACACAAAAGACACAAATTCCAACACAAAAAACACAAATTCCAATATCAATGCACACAAAACAAAAGCAAATGAACCAGTTCCCAAATGGCATAGAGTCCAAAAACAATTCCCCTCCCCAACAGGGTACTCCAACCAAATGCAAAACAAATTGAGGGGGGAATTTGTTTCCCGTTGTACACACTGGAGTGACTTACCCTACAGAGATTGAGTTCATCACCTCTCAGAAGTTTGTCGCTTCATTGCTCCAACTGCCAAGTACTGAGGTAGCCAGTGCCACTTCAAGGAGTTTTTTGAAGGGAAGATCCTCAGGACAAATGGTCCTGGAAGCTTCTAGGGCCTTGCCCCCAAATTCCCTGACTGGGGACGGCTAGCTTCAAGCAGCAAGGCTCCTGGCTGGCTTGCCAAATTTGTTACCAAGTCCAGGCTTACTCAGCTTGCCTCACAACAGGTCAGTAAATCGAGAGATGAGGTGTTGAGGCAAGGAATACCGACTTTATTTGGAAAGCTGGGCATCTGAGAAGATGGCGGACTAGCGTCCCAGAGTACCATCTTATTGGGGTCTGGATGCTAGTTTCTTTTACAGAACAGAGAGCGGGAGGAGGTGAGGAAGTAAAATAAAAAGGCCGTAAGTCTTGCCAAATATCTCCTCATTTGGCCAGCCTCTGGAAGTGGATATGTTCATTTCTTCTTTCTTGCAGCCATTCACAGGTGGGCAGGGTCAGAATGTTTCCCTGTGAGCTGAACAAAGGCACTTTCACATTTAGGCAGAGGGGCAGGTTTCCCCGAGGGAGGCCATTATGTAGGCTAATAGCCATAAACAACATCCTTTTAGAGATTATATTAACAAAAAACAATGGAGAGCGAAGGTTAAAGTAAAAGAAACAGATCCAACATGGAGTCAGATTTTGTTCTTCCCTGTTACACTTGGTTATACACATATATATTTGTTGAGCTGATATTATGCACACATTAACTTTATTAAGTATTGTAAAATTGCTCCCTATTGCAATTATTCCAATTTTCACTCCCATTGGCAGAGTATGAAAGCCCTGTTTCTGATTTTCCACTCTCACCACAGATAATGTTTCCAGACTTGAAAACTTCGCCAGTGTAAAGGCTCAGAAATCAGAGATCATTGTTATTGTAATTTCCACCTCCCTGATAAAGAGCACTGTTTACATTCATATGCCTTATAATCTCCAACAGTTACATTGAAATCAGGACAAGAAAATTATCACGAAGGACACATTAGTGCTACTAATGTTCACTCTGTGTGGATGAATTGCAAAAGGTTTGCACCCTGTGCTTCCTGCTTACACAAGGAGTAACATCTCTCACCCCCACTTTAGTGTCTACACTGATCAGAATTGGGTTTTGTCATTTGCAACCAAAGAATTCTGACATAGATGTCATTTAACTAATTAATTTATTTATTTTTTTGCGGTACTCTGTCCTTTCACTGTTGTGGCCTCTCCCGTTGTGGAACACAGGCTCTGGACACGCAGGCTTAGTGGCCATGGCTCACGGGCCCAGCTGCTCCACGGCATGTGGGATCTTCCCAGACCGGGGCATGAACCTGTGTCCCCTGCATCGGCAGGTGGACTTTCAACCACTGCACCACCAGGGAAGCCCTGACATAAATGTTATTGAGTGCCATGAATTAAAGTCTAGGCTCTCACAAATAATTTCCTGGAGGTGACATGTTAACCCAAATGAGGTTCCCAAGGTGCTGACTTTGGGGCCCTGTGACTGAGCCTATGCAGGCTTATGGTTTTGCTAGTTAGGGATTGAGATGCCCCTTCAAGTTCATGATTTCATTTCCTCCCTACGACACCTGTGGCAGAAGCTGTTGCCCACAAACATGACTCCTTTGGGGGGTGGGGCCCTGCTTCTAGCTGTCTGGATTTCCTCTGCTGCCAGAGCCCACATAATAGGCCAGAGTGCCCAGGAATTGCCAGCACCTTGGGAGTGGCCCTTGATGTCTGACTGATGGGAGGTCAGCTCCCTCTCCCTGCAGTGGGACACTCTGAGGTGTGCTCTGCACTGGCTCCCAGAGGCCCCCTGTGGGACCTCCCATCCTCTGAGTTGTAGCCCAGTTGATAAGACACCTGGGTGGGCTGCCTTCCCTCCTCCATCTGGCCTCTTCACCCTCAACCCCTCCTCCTACTGGGATTTCCTGGGATCACCTCCCACATAAACTACTACTCTGTCCTGACTCAGAGTCAGCTTCTAGGAGTTTCCACATTAAGACAAGACCTAGGTGTAGAGTCATTCCAGAAATTAGTGGCCCTAGCCAGCCACTAAGTGACCTCCTGGCCTCAGGTTAATCACTTAGGACCTCAGTTTCTGTATGGAAAAGGAGGAGGTCAACCAGTCTAAGGGAGGATTTTTTTTAAGATAAAGTGTTAGAAAGACTGACTGGATAATTAAAAATTGTTTTTAAGGAAACCCCTTTTATTTCTATCTGGCTAAAAAGATAAAACATGATGATTATAAAATTTTGGAAAACATAGAAAATTCAACAGAAAAAAGTTAAATTACCCATAATTCCACCATTCAAGGATATTTTCTTTGAAAGTACAGGGTAAATTGTGTCCCCTCAAAACCTAACATGTTCATTTTTCCCCAGGTTTATTGAGATATAATTGACATACAGCTCTGTATACGTTTAAGATGCACAGCATAAAGATTGACTTAAATGTATTGTGAAATGATTACCACAAAAGTTTAGTTATCCTCCATCAACTCATATAGATACAAAAAAAAAGAAGAAGAAAATGGGTTTTTTCCTTGTGATGAGAACTTTTAGGATTTATCTTTTAACAACTTTCATATATACCATACAACAGTGTTAACTATGGTCATCATTTTATATATTACTTCTCTAGCACTTATTCATCTTATAACTAGAAATTTATACTTTTTGACCACCTTCTTCCAATTACCCCACTCTCCACCTCCACCTCTGGCAACCACAAATCTTATCTCTTTTTCTATAAGTTTGGGTTTTGTTTTTTAGATTTCACATATAACTGAGAATATTCTATGTTTAGACTGGCTCTGCAGAAGGACTATGATCCTAAGATTTCTGCAAGTGTTCTGTTGCTGTGTGTAGATGCAGCTTGATATAAACTAGTTTTACAGCATAAGGAGGAAATGACTCTTGGACCCTTAAGTAACAGAATAGGAAACTCTAAATGTAAACAAGGCTTTCTTCATCAAGGAATGGAAATTAGTAACCAACCAGTGCTTTCAAGTTCAAACCAGGAGTTTAGAAAAAAATAGGAAGTTACAAAATTAGTAGAGAAAATTAAGAAATGGAAATCTATAGCCTTAGCATGAAGTCTATTTAGATTATTGGACAATTTTTCTCAAACAGTGAGGAAACAAAGGGCTGGAATAGGACAAATCTAGTTAGAAAGATTGATTTCTTATTATAAGAAGACCTGGAATGCTGACCAGCAAGTGAGGCAGAAGTGGGGTCTGGTTATACTTTTAGTAACAGCAGAACACATTTTTCAGAGGTAACATACATACAGATGGATTGAGACCAGGTTGAAACCCCCTAAGAAGACAACCCCAGGAAGTTACAGGAATAAAAAGGAGAATATTAAATCTGCAATAGTAACAGTCCTACAGTAAAGACCTTGGGTCCAAGCCCTTTCTTTGGGAGATGATCACAGAAAGCCCAAACGAGGATGTGAGGAAGGTGAGAGAGAGAAGAAAGGAAAGCTATCAAGTGTGGCTTCCTGATGTAGGCAACTGAGACTGGGTTCCACTGGGGACTTCAACAGAAGAAATGCTGAGCTGAGCCCAGCTCCAAATGTGGAATCCTGAGAACACAAAATGGTTTTTGGTTTAAGCCACTGCATTTTGGGGTGGTTTCTTTATGAAGAAATGAGTAACTGATATAGCAGGGAAAACTCATGTGGTAAGCAGAATGGCCCCCAAAGATGTCCATGTCCTAATCCTAGAACCTATAAATATGTTATATTACATAACAAAAGGGACTTTGCAGATGGAACTAAGGTTAAAGACCTTAAAGTAGAGAGGTTATCCTGGATTATCTGGACCCAATCTAATCATATAAACCATTATAAACAGAGAACTTTCTCCAGCTGAAGTCAGAGAGTGTGGCAGAAGGAAAAGTCAGAGAGGTTTGAACTATAAGAAAAACTTGACCTGTTTTTGCTGGAGGGGACCACATGGAAAGCACGAGAATTAATGCAGGAAGTCTTGAAGGAGCAAAGACTGGCCCTTGACTGACATAAGAAAGGAAACTGGGACCCCAGTTTTACAACCACAGAACCTGAATTCAGCCAACAACCTGAATGGCCTTGGAAGGTGATCTGTCCCCAGACCCTCCAGAAGGAAATGAAGCCCTTCCATCATTTTGTAGCTTTGTGAGACTTTGAGCAGAGGACTCAGCTGAGCCATGCTGTACTGAAACTTCTGACCTACAGAATTGGGAGACTATAAATGGTTGTTGTTTTGTTTATAAATGCTGTGGTGATTTGTCACAGCAGCAATAGAAAACCTGCACCTGTCGTGTAAACTGACCACTGCAATGTGAGTAATGTGACAATCAAGGAGTGTGCCCCAAGCAATGGGCAGAGCAGGAGTCAGACAACTGCAGGGGAAAGCAGAGAAGACTTCCTGGAGAAGGAGGAATTTGAGCTGGGCTTTGAAGGAGCACTGTCTTAGGTCAGATTCAACCCTGAGACAGAAATCTGAGAGAAAGTATTTAGTTGTTTTAAGTGATAATTAGGAAATACAAGCAGAGGAGTGAGAAAGTGAGACAGGGAAAGGAAAGAAGTCAATAAAAATGAATTATCAAGCAAGCTAACAATTGTAGGCAGATGCAGCTTAATCCTTCTGGGGGATGCTGAGAAACATCATATTCAAGGGACAAAAGGGCAGGGAGATGATAAACTCCCTTCATTGTTGGTCGAGAGCTTCTCCTGGGGGACATCAATTCCCTGGCACTTCCAACCTGTTACATGTATGTGGGGAGCAGGTGCCAGCAACTAAACAAAAACTCTCAGGCAAAAAGTTGCAGGTGTTGGTAGTTGGAAGTCTGGCTAGTGTGAACTGAACCAATGGGGCAAGGGGACACCTATAAAGTCTGCTGCAAGGGGAGAGGGTTTACCAGGCAAAGATCAGAGGAATTGTTCCAGTCAGAGGTATGCACACAAAGGCACAAGCAAAAGAATTTGTAAAGAGGGGCTTCCCTGGTGGTGCAGTGGTTAAGAATCCGCCTGCCAACGCAGGGGACACGGGTTCCAAGCCCTGGTCCGGGAAGATCCCACATGCTGGGGAGCAACTAAGCCCCTGCACCACAACTACTGAGCCTGCACTCTAGAACCCGGGAGCCACAACCACTGAGCCCACATGCCACAACTTCTGAAGCCTGTGTGCCTAGAGCCCATGCTCTGCAACAAGAGAAGCAACCACAATGAGAAGCCCGCGCACTGCAATGAAGAGTAGCCTCCACTCACTGCAACTAGAGAAAGCCTGCGTGTAGCAACAAAGACCCAACACAGCCAAAAATAAATAAATAAATTTATTTAAAAAAAAAAAAGAGTTGTAAAGAGCTTAGTGGAGTTGGGTCTAGAGTCAGACAAAGGTTTGAATCCTGATTCCACCTTCTCACTAGTTGTGTCTTCTTGGGCAAGTTACTTCACTGCTCTTCTTGTTATCGCTGTACGATGGGTATATATATTATCTACCTCATTGAGTTGTCACAAGGATTAATTAAATTAATTAATTAAATTAATGTTTTAAAAGGGTATGGACCCTTACCTAACACCCTATGTAAAAATTAACTCAAAATGGATCAAAGATCTAAATGTAAGAGCTAAAACTATAAAAACTCTTCAAAGAAAACATAGGGCAAAGTCTTCACAACATTGGATTTGGTAATAATTTCTCGGATATGACACCAAAGGCACAGGTAACATAAACAAAATTAGACAAATTGGACTTCATAAAACTTAAAAGCTATTGTGCATAAAATACCAACAGAGTGGAAAGGCAACATACAGAATGGAACAAAATATCTGCAAACCATATATCTGATAAGGGATTAATATTCCAAATATATAGAGAAGCTCCTAAAATTCAGCACAACAACGAAAAAAATCCAATTCAAAATGGGTAAAGGACTTCAATAGACATTTCTCAAAGAAGAAATATGAATGGCCAATAAGCACATGAAAAGATGCTCAACATCACTGATCATTAGGGAAATGCAAACCAAAACTGCAATGAGATACCACCTCACACCCATTTAGGATGGCTATTATAAAACAAAAACAGAAAATAAGATTTGGTGAGCATGTGGAGAAATTGGAATCCTTATGCACTGTTAGTGGGAATGTAAAATGGTACAGCCACTGTGGAAAATAGCATGGCAGTTCCTCAGAAAATTAAAAATAAATTTCCCGTATGATCCAGCAATTACACTTCTGGATATATACCCCAAAGAATTGAAAGCAGAGTCTGAAAGAGGTGTCTGTACACCCATATCATAGCAGTATTTTTTGCAACAGCCAAAAGGTGAAAGAAATTGAGAGATGAATGGATAAGTAAATTGTGGTATATACACACAGTGGAATATTATTCAGCCTTAAAAAGGAAGGAAATTCTGACACAATATGAACAAACCTTGAGGTCATTATGCCAAGTGAAGTAAGCCAGTCACAAAAGGACAAATACTATATGATTTCACTTATATGGGGTGCCTGGAATAGTCAAAATCATAGAGACAGAAAGTAAAATGGTGCTTGCCAGGTGCTGGGGGCAGGAGGAATGGAGAGTTATAGTTTAATAGGTACAAAGTTTCAGTTTTATAAGATGAAAAATCTATGGAGATGCATGGTTAGTGATGGTTGCACAATGATATGAATGTATTTAATACCACTGAACTGTACACTTAAAAATGGTTAAGGTGGTAAATTTTATGTTATGTGTACTTTACTGCAATAAAAAAAAATTGAAAGAAAAAGAGGAATTAAAACAAAAGGATTTGGTTCCTGGTCAGCCCTCAATAATGACAAATACTAGCATTGTGCCATAGGTGGTCAATGTTGATTAGCTGGCTCTGTCTAAGAGGAGGGTGCATGGGGATTGGGGGGCCACTGAGGGCATCAGGCTAGAAAGGTGGGTAGCAGGTAACAGTTACTTTTGTATTCTGTATTTAAAAATGTGGCTTCCCTGGTGGCGCAGTGGTTGAGAGTCCACCTGCCGATGGAGGGGACACGCGTTCGTGCCCCAGTCTGGGAAGATCCCACATGCCGCGGAGCGGCTGAGCCCGTGAGCTATGGCCACTGAGCCTGCACGTCCGAAGCCTGTGCTCCACAACGGGAGAGGCCACAACAGTGAGAGGCCCGCGTACCGCAAAAAAAAAAGAGTGGACTTATTTGGGGGGAATATGGAACCATAATCAAGGACTTCTGAATCTTGGGGTCCATGGTTCCTAAGGCATCCATGGATAAAATTCAGGAGGTTCATGAACTTTTGCTTTCAATGATGAATGTGGGTAACAAACCACAGTGCTATCAGCAAGAATTGTGACTTTGTCACAGTAAAATACACACATATTTCTGGACTGCAGAATCATTCTCCTTCAAAATCTTGGTTTTTAGATCTGCAGTTAGATTTTGATATTTAATGCATTAATAAAGAAACATTTATGTCAAACATTTGTTAAGTTTTAAATATTTTGATAAATGCTCTTCAATATAATTGGTTTCTTTTGAATCCTTATGTATTTTATTTTATGAATGCAAAAACATTATTCTAAGAAGGAGGTCCACCAGACTGTCAATGGGTCCATGCAAAAAAAAAAAAAAAATGGACAAACAAATAAAATCTGACACCTTTAGTTGCAGTTACAGTTGGCTTTATTTCATGTGGCTTTAGTCTAGGGGTCATGATTTGATTTGTAGCATTAAATGCATTTATCTAATAATAAATTCCTTCAAGTAAGTGTTCTGACCAGATTTGCATGCTGGGGTGAAAAATGTACATCAGTGGTCTTCAGTCCACCCCCCTGCCCCAAAAACTGTGGCTCACCCTGGCACTGAGCCTCAGGGAGTGGGAGCCAGGCTTTCTTGGCGAGAGATACACTGTCTGTGGGGGAACACATATGTGGGTGGGAAATTTCTGCTAGCACTCTCTTCACCCTCAGTGGCTACCCTTCTCTCTTCCTCCTATATAAGCAGTGTGAAAAAAATATTGATATACAATACGTATTCTAGGTCTAGGAGCTCAAGAGAAGGTGGTCACCATGGGTTCTTTCCAGGAAGCTGAACAGACTTTATTATTTGAATAATAGATTATGTTTCTTGTCAATCTATTGGCATGAATATGAATTCCAGTTAGATTAAAAAGGAAGGACTTCACAGCCAAGCCTATGAGGCAGAGATGCACTACTGTTCTTGAAATCCCTTTCCTCTTCCTCCTGGAGCCTAGAGACCACATTTACCAGACTCCCTTGCAGTTGGGCAGAGCCTTGGGACTGTGTTCTGGTTAAAGGAAGGTTAGTGGATGTAAAGTGTGTCATTTCCAGGCTAGACTTTGGAAGACTTTCCACAAGCATCCACCCTCCATGCTTTTACCTCTTTTGCTGTGATCTTGGTGGGACTGATGTAATCACAAGGGTCCTTATAAATGGAAGGACAATAGAGGTCATAATATATCCCAGTTAAAGAGGATGTATATTTCCCATTAGGACTGGGAAAGTCCTGGGCCTGCCTGGGTTACGTGCTTGTTCTTGAATGAATCACTGTGGACCAGGTGATGGATGACTGGGTGGCGGTTCTACCCCTGGGGTGAGGAACTGGCCCAATCAGCCTTATCAAAGCATATGGAGTAAAGTAGTTTTTCATCGCTTCTGTAACAATTTTCCACACTCTTAGTGGCTTGAAATAACACAGATTTATTTTCCTACAGTTCTGGGGGTCAGAAGCCTAAAAGGGGAACCACTAGGCTAAAATCAGGGTGTTGGCCAGGTTGCCTTCCTTTCTGAGGCTCTAGAGGAGACTCCATTTCCTTGCTTTTTCCACTTTATAGAGACCACGTGCACAGCTCGGCTCCTGCCCAATTCCTCCACTTTCAAAGCCAGTAACGTCTGTGTCGTGTCTTCTTTCTGGTTCACATTTTTCTGTCTCCCTCTTCCAATAATAAAGACCCCTGTGATTACATTGGGCCCACTGAATAATCTAGGATAATCTCCCATGTCAAAGTCAGCTGATTGGTGATCTTTATTCCTTCTATAATCTTAATTTCCCTTTGCTATATAATCTAACATATTTACAGGTTCCAGGGATTATGACATAGATATTTTGGGGGTCTATTTTTCTACATACAACATAGAACAAACACAATTACAATGAAATGAAGAGAAAGGTAGTTCCCCAAAGGAAGGAATGCTGGGCAGACAAAAAGCATATGTCCTTTACCATAATTTAAGATTTAAGAGTTTGTGGGAATCCATACCAGTGCCCTTCATTTACATTTTTATTAAGCATTTGTAGCAGATGTTTGTGATGTCCTACGTCACATCCTCTCAAATCATCTGATTCCAGTGCACCTTTGTTAGTCAGTTCGCACTTTGCCAGCATCCTTAATAAAGCATAAAGCTTTCTGCTTTCTCTAAGACGGTGGAAGGTCACTTAGACCAATTCAGGTAACTCGAAAGTGCAAGGGAATTAAGAGCCCTGGGAGAGATGATGTTCATCTAGTGGGGGATGGGGGTCAATGGTTAAAGGCCACAGCCTCCATCTTCCAGTGGATCACTTCAGATGTGTTTTCACCATGGTTCTTCAGAAGATCCCAGCAAGACTGAACCTCAGTTGCCCACAGTGACAACTGGCTTATTAACATTCCCGTGCTGTCTTTTCTCCCTCTCTGTCTCATTCTCCCCACTCCCTCACTTCTGCTTCCAGGGATCACCTCCCAGATAGACTACCTGCACATATGTCCTTCTCTCAGATTTTGCTTTTTGGGGGAAACCCAACTAAGGCAACACTTATCACTGATGTTTTATGGAGGGTTAGTGATACAGGTTTGTGCAGGGTAGAACCCTGCCAGTACAAACCAGTACAGCTTGTTTACAGGCATCTGTTTTGACTGGCTGGCATCCGTTTGGTTGGTTGGTGCCTATGCCACCCAGGTCATCTCCCACTAATGAGGTCCACGTCAACATCATGACATAAATGACCGTCCCTGACATGTCCTTCTTGGCTGGTTATGAGGTTCCAGTTCAAGACATGTGGGTAGGAAATATAAATAGCTTAAGATGAAATTCTATTGGGCCATGTGCTGAAAGGTCTGTGTACCGAAAATGGGGAGAAAAGGTTATCTGAGGTTATCTCTTTTTTTCTTTCAGTTTAGGCTGAGGTCAGTGTTGTTTATTTGAATTCTGGCAATAACCCTGGGAATTTATTTAGGTGCCAAGGGAAACATGAAGGCAGTGGACTCCAGAAAGACTGTGCTCCAAGGCACAGAAGACAGCAGGTGTGAGCCCAGAGGAAGAAGCAGGGCCTCGCAGAAGACACAAGAAATGCCTGGTGACTTGCAAGGGAGTTCACGCATTCTTTGTCAGCTGATGTGGATGTGATTTAACCTATGCATTAGAGAGAGATCCGGGAGAAAGTGAAGACACAGACGGCAAGAAGACTTTTACCACCTCACTGAAGTACAGTACCCGCAGTCCCCCAAGATGCAGCCTTACTCATCTGTAATCCTGCCCCCTCCCCCAGGCACTGGCAGAGCTGAGAATGGGGTCTAGCTCTTAGTACCCCTGGCAGCCCCCTTCCCAGTGTCAGGAAGCAGACTCTGAGCTGAAGGGCTGCATGTAGGAAGTTTATTGTGGGGTGTTTCAGGGACAATACATTTAAGGGAGTACTGGTGAGAGGCTTGGGTAGATGGGGAAGTTGGTTACAATGTCAGGCACTCTGGAGCTGGGATGGCCCTTCAGAGCTGTCCTGAATTGAGGCAACTAGTTTTGGGACACAGGCTACTCCCAGGAGGGGCACGTAGCCTTGGTTAAGGCATCTGCCAGAGGCCAGCCCTCCTGGCAGCTGAGGTGATTGCCTTGATCCTGAAGAGGGGATCTTGGTAAAGCCCCAGACGTGCATTACAATCACCCCGTACTACTGCCCCCCTTGTCTCTCCAAGGTGCTCACATTCCCACCCCCATCTTAAGTGACCTTCAACCTTCCCTGGAAATAGAAATAGTTGCTTTTACTGTAGAGATGGTGAGGGCTGGCTAAAAATGGAAAGTAAAAAACAAATTTGCATTTCAATAAGTTACACTGGCCCGTGAGTGGAGTACTTTAGAGCCTTGAAAACACTTTTGCAGACGTGGTTTTATTTGATCTTTGCATTAACGTTAGCAGCGCCTTGTGGCATGTAGGACCTTAGTTCCCCCACCAGGGATTAAACCCATGGCCCCTCCATTGGGAACATGGAGTCTGAACCATTGGACCACCAGGGAAGTCCCACATCAATGTTAACATTAATAATTAACATTAAATAGGGTGGAATATTTCCCATTTTACAGATGAAAAAGCTGAGGTCAGGAGAAGGTAAATGCCTAAATGGCTAAGAGAGGAGCAAAGCCTAGAACCCAAATGCCTAAATGCCTAAATGGCTAAGAGAGAGCAAAGCCTAGAACCCAAATGCCTAAATGGCTAAGAGAGGAGCAAGCCTTCTGACTTCCATTAGCCTTGTTTCTACCCTGCAGAGAATAACATACCTTGGGTTGTCCCACAGACACTTGTGGTGGGAGGAGGCATGGCCAATAGTCCTGGCCTTACTTCGGGGATGCTAGAAAGAATGGCAGTTTAGGAAACAGTTTCTTTATAAAGAGGAGAGCTTTCTAAAGTCCCCATTTAGATCCAAATACCCCAGGAAGGAAGAAGGATGCCAATTGCAGCTATGGTACAAGATCCCTTTCCTCTGGGACAGCAGGGAGGTCTTTGGAGGGGACACCAGGGAAGGACAGGGCAGGAAGGTCAAGAAGAAGAACTGGGTAGAAACAGCCTGCTTCTCAACTTGCTTCTTAACAAAGCAGAGCACATAGTCATTGGGTGTTCTCCATCTTCTGCATCCTCTCTGCACCTTGCACCTGCAGGGCATTATCATCAGAAACCCGGTTGGGGGCAGTGCTGAGAGAGATGATTCCATTTGGGAGCAGGAATCCTGGCAGGACTTGTGTAGGGAGCTTGCGTCCAGGTGCCTGTCCTCCCTTTCTTCACCTGAGAGGCAGATGGTGCTGGGAGAATCAGGTGTTGGGAGAACCAGGTGAATGTAAAATCTTCGAAGGGGTTAAGAGAGCAGAATGGGGGAGCCACTGGATATTCTTTCTTGGATGTTGTGGGCTGGGCCTTTAAGGTGAAACCCTAACCTAAAAACCCTACGTAAGAAGTCCATATATGGATGTTCTGAATGATTTTGTCTGGGGATTATGTCAGCCTGTGTGTCCCTTAAAAAGAGTTGTATTAGACTGGCCACTCTGAAAAGCCATCTTTTAGACGTTTTTTGAGTGGCCTTTGAGAAGGCCACCTCTGCATGCCTCTTATCACTGGAGTCTCCAACATGCATGGGATCCCCTGCGTACCCCACTATCTCCAAGGTCACTGCCCAGGACTGAAAGGAGAAGGAGTTGTAGAGGAGGCAGAGAATGAGACACCCCTGCTAATGGAATGCTAAGGCGTGAAACGTAGCAGGAGATGAACGGGAAGAAGAGGAAGAGGAAGACAGCCATTATGAGGACCAGGATGGAGATGAAGGTGAGGAATCTGGGGCAGCTATGGCAACCAGGTGATGATATTGACACCAATGAAAATAATTAGATGGAAACAAAGGAAAGAGAGACAGAGACAGAGACAGAGAGAGAGAGACAAGAGAGTAAGGCCACTGTGACCTATCCACCTGGTCACTTTCCACCTGTGTCTCAGACACTGTCAGGGAGGAGGCGGTTTCCTCCTCTAGTCCTCTTGAGTTCTTGTGGCTGGACTAATAATAAAATCCACACAAGATAGATAAACAGGAGAAAAAGAAGTACATTTTAATTCATGTGCATGGAGGTCCCATAGGAATGGAACCTAAGAAGTGACCAAAGCAGGCAGCTTTTATACTTTTCAGACAAAAAAAACCAAAACAATGAATATGTGAGGAATTGATAGGACAGAGAAACTTAGGTTTTGGGTGCTTAATTAGTGAAGAATCTAATCAGAGTTTGGGCTTGGGGTAGTAAATGAAAGAAGTAACAAGGTTTGTTGATACAGGCTATCAGCCCTGAATCCCCATCTCTGATCATAAGGGTGTCCTTCTACCTCCAGATGCATGGAGTGCACCTTTCACGTGAGATTTATTTCCTGCTTTTCAGGGAAATAGAGGAGGTTCAGTGTTTCCTTCTTGCAACGACTGCTTCTCAAGCAATTTTGATGCAAAATAATTAGTTATGCCATTGTGGCATATTTAGGGGTGGCTGCCCTGAGCCCCAGCATCACCTTGGAGTAATTTCCCACCTGTCTGACCACTGTTGGCAGGGCCACCTGCAGGTGACACATGATGTCCACCACCCAACCAGAGCCACAATGTAAATATGCAGCAAGGGAGGAAGAAAGAACCAAAAGTTCCAAGGCTCTGCTTTTTCCCTTAAAAGTAGTTTGAAAAGGTTTTGTGGATTTTTTTGTATTTTAAAATTACACTTTATATTTGTGTTAGGGGTCAGCTTTGTTTAATGATCTTGGATTACCAAACAAGGCTTCAAAGCATTCTCTGTCTTACTTCCAACTTTACTTGTGGTGTGACCATGTTCGTTGTAATCTCAAAGAGGAAAAAACAATCTTATTCTGAGCATCCATTACCTTTTTTTGTGTGTATGTTGTGGGGACCCACTTGGAACCCCAGAGTTAGTATAAAGATTAGTTTGAGCTGAAGACATTTAAGATTCAACAAATGCAGAAACAAGCCTCTTCAAGCTTCCCTTTTCTGACTAAAAGCAGCAATGTCTGGGAAATGAAGCTACCATAAATCCCCTTGGGGAGGGGGAGGGGGCTATGGCTTTGAAGAAGACAGAGAAACCTTTCATACCTGTATAGACAAACATTATCACAAATTATCTCCCATCTCTTCTTCTAAAAATCCATGTGTCTTTTATAAAGAAACCCATTTGTTCTTCCCATAGAAGCCGTTTCTCCACTCTCCCTTTCCCCTACTAAGTTAGGTATATAAGCCTTTAATTTTAACCATTTGACAAGTCAGCTGCTTCTTTTGTTAGCTCCTGTATCCACATAAGATAAACTTTTTCATCCTGTAATCTAGTTTTCATCAGTTTCATTCAGTCTCCAGGTATTGAACCTAAGAGAATAGAAGTTTTTCCTCCCCTACAATGTATTTAGCTAAACTATTAGTATAAGATTTGTATAAGGTGGTTAAAAAGACCAGTGATGAAAGTTTCTTATTTTCTGCCTTTTTAATTTATTTGTTTAGCTTGTTTGATGTGTGTGTGAAACGATGCTGTCCAACAATTTGCTGGAATTTTACTTTGCTGAGTTTTTCTAACAAACAGATACTGATTCATCACAACTCCATGGTATATATAGATGCAAAATTGGAGGCATATAGAGGTCAAATAACTCACCCAAGGTCACCCTGCCAAGAGGCACCTCCATGGCCACTTGAGAAATCATGACCTTATCTAGAAGCACCTCAGAACTAGACCCAAGGATATTAGAGACCCCTGGACTCTAAAACCCAAGAAGCCTCTTCTCTTTCCATTGTGACATTCCCAAATTGGGGATGTACAATCTTTTCTGTAGTTCTGTTTTTCAAAATATTTTCTTACTCTGGGTTTAAGGAGAAAGCACATTTTCTCTTCCCCTTTCAATTCCAAGTTAATCCCTTGCACTGTAGGATTTCCTCACAGGGGTCCTAATTCCATTGTTTTGCTCTCTTCCTTTTAAAAGCCTGTCTTTGTTTCTTTGTTATGCCTCTATCTATCTTTTCTTCTGAGAGTATTTTAGAGAGTGTTTTACTTGTCCTGAGGGTGGTCTACCTGTGAAGGCAGGCGTACATGAGGTGGACCAGAACACAACTGCAAAGGCATTTGGTTCTTGGAGTTGAACCATTTTGTGAAGGTTGTGAACCACATAGAAATGTGCAAATATCCCTACCCTTTCTTCGCATCTCTGTCAGAGCACAATGAATAGTTGTTGAATTGCACTGCAATGACTAAGCCTGTGAAACCGAGTCCCCCTAAAGCCCAGTTCCCTTACTGACTTTATGGTTAATCTCTCTATCCAAAACTTTATTCTCTCTCGTCCCCTCTAAGCTCAATTCTGCATTAACTGAATGCCAATGAACCAGTCAGATGACTAAAATTGCTGTTGTTGATAACATCATTAATGTACTAAAGTTGCTATTATAGACACCATCACTAACGTACAAACTCAGGTTGTTTCTCCAGGGCACGATGAGTGAATGGACCCTTGAGCCATTGACCACATGGCCTGAGAATTGTAAACCAGAGACATTCTGACTCCCAAAACTTGATTAAGAAATATCAAGACAATGATTAATCCCAGCCTCTTTGTTCTTCTTCTTTAAAAAACCCCCTAACTCAGAGACTAAGTTGGAGTGGATCTGAAGCTTTTTTCCTACTCCCTTGCTTTGTGCCCTGGAAATAAACTCTGTACTTTCCTTCAACACAACCCCCATCAGCAGATTGGCTTTGCTGCTTGTCGGGCTAGCAGACCTGAGGAGTTCAATTCGGTAACACATGGGCTCACTTACCCATGTCACTTAGTCACCAAAGTAGGACAAGCTATTTTGAGAGTCCTAGAGGAGGGGTGGGGTGGGTAAGGCTCGGGTTTCAGGGCTTTACCTTCATTTTTATATATATATATTTAATGATGTTTTCAAACCATCATACAAATTATTATTGTTTATTTATTTATTTTTGGCTGCATTGGGTCTTCGTTGCTGCACGTGGGCATTCTCTAGTTGTGGCGAACGGGGGCTACTCTTCGTTGCGGCACGTGGACTTCTCATTGTGGTGGCTTCTCTTGTTGTGGAGCATGGGCTCTAGGCTCACAGGCTTCAGTGATTGTGGCATGAGGACTCAGTTAGTTGTGGCTCGAGGGCTCCAGAGCACAGGCTCAGTAGTTGTGGCACACGGGCTTAGATGCTCCACAGCATGTGGGTTCTTCCCGGACCAGGGGTCGAACCCGTGTCCCCTGCATTGGCAAGCAAATTCTTAACCATTGCACCACGAACGAAGTCCCTACCTTTATTGATATTTGACAAGTGATCACTGACTGGGCTCTCTGTCAGGCTCTGCACTGGGCATTCAACTACAACGTGGAATGATTCAACAATGATAAATATGAACTTCTATGTATTCGTGCATGAATGTATACAGTCAGTCAACTTGTCATTCTGTTTAGTAAACATCTTTGTGTCCAGAACTACCTGGGATTTGGAGAAACAAAGATAAATAAGATCATCCTGAGGAATATACAGCCAAAAAAGGAAGACAGATAAAGTAACAGGTAGGAAGCTGCTGCAGTAAGAGACTGAATGTTCCATAAAACCCAAGGAAGATTCAAAGTCAAATAAACCTTTGTCTCCCTTTTTATGGTGTTACTAATCTGTTTCTAAAAGTCTTGGTTAGATGACTTTCCTGTTAATAAGTCATCATTCTTCCTTTCTTAATGAAGTGATAGTACAGTTGCCTTTCCCCGTTACAGTTAGGATTATTTGGAAACAGGTGAAACACAAAGGAAGAGAGAGAGAGACAGAGAGAGACAGAGAGAGAGCGACTAATACAACAGCATACTGACAGGCAAGTTAATAGAGATTCTTTCTCCAAACTCCAAGAAATTTCCCAGAATACAAAAAGTTTCATTGTTATCTTCATGGTAATCTTATCACATCAATATGTTCATTGTCTAGAGTCTTTCGTGGATTTTTCTGCTGATGCAGCTTTAATGAGTGAGGATCTTCATTCTTCAACAATCTAAAACCCAACTCTAACTTTCCTTGCAGAACAAAGAGAATGGATTCCAGGAATATCACATCACTGACATTTCCATTACTTCAATCTGGAAACTTCACAACTGAAGATGATGAAGTAAGATTTTTGTCCAAGCTGCAACTTTTTTTTTAAATTTTATTTTATTTATTTTTTTATACAGCAGGTTCTTATTAGTTATCCATTTTATATATATTAGTGTATATATGTCAATCCCAATCTGCCAATTCATCACACCACCACCACCCCTGACACTTACCCCCCATGGTGTCCATACTTTTTTTCTCTACATCTGTGTCTCTATTTCTGCCCTGCAAACCAGTTCATCTATACAATTTTTCTAGGTTCCACATATATGTGTTAATATACAATATTTGTTTTTCTCTTTCTGACTTACTTCACTCTGTATGACAGTCTCTAGATACATCCACATCTCTACAAATGACCCAATTTCATTCCTTTTTATGGTTGAGTAATATTCCATTGTATATATGTATGACATCTTCTGTATCCATTCGTCTGTTGATGGACATTTAGGTTGCTTCCATGACCTAGCTATTGTAAATAGTGCTGCAATGAACATTGGGGGTGCATGTATCTTTTTGAATTATGGTTTTTTCTGGGCATATGCTCAGTAGTGGGATAGCTGGGTCATATGGTAATTCTATTTTTAGCTTTTTAAGGAACCTCCATAGTGACTGTATCAATTTACAATCCCACCAACAGTGTAAGAGGGTTCCCTTTTCTCCACACCCTCTCCAGCATTTGTTGTTTGTAGATTTTCCAATGATGCCCATTCTAACTGGTGTCAGGTGATACCTCATTGTAGTTTTGATTTGCATTTCTCTAATAATTAGTGATGTTGAGCAGCTTTGCATATGCTTCTTGGCCATCTGTATGTCTTCTTTGGAGAAATGTCTATTTAGGTCCTCTGTCCATTTTTTGATTGGGTTGTTTGTTTTTTTTAAATATTGAGCTGCATGAGCTGTTTATATATTTTGGAGATTAATCCTTTGTCCATTGATTCATTTGCAAATATTTTCTCCCATTCTGAGGGTTGTCTTTTTGTCTTGTTGATAGTTTCCTTTGCTTTGCAAAAGCTTTTAAGTTTCATTAGGTCCCATTTGTTTATTTTTGTTTTTAGGTCCCATTTGTTTATTTTTGTTTTTATTTCCATTACTCTAGGAGGTGGATCAGAAAAGATCTTGCTGTGACTTATGTCAAAGAGTGTTCTTCCTATGTTTTCCTCAAGAGTTTTATAGTGTCCAGTCCTACATTTGGGTTTCTAATCCATTTTGAGTTTGTTTTTGTGTATGGAGTTAGGAAGTGTTCTAGTTTCGTTCTTTTACATGTAGCTGTCCAGATTTCCCAGCACCACTTATTGAAGAGACTGTCTTTTCTACACTGTACATCCTTGCCTCCTTTGTCATAGATTAGTTGAGCATAGTGTGTGGGTTTATCTCTTGGCTTTCTATCCTGTTCCATTGATCTATATTTCTGTTTTTGTGCCAGTACCATATTGTCTTGATTACTGTAGCTTTGTAGTATAGTCTGAACTCATTGAGTCTGATTCCTTCAGCTCTGTTTTTTTCCCTCAAGACTGCTTGGGCTATTCAGGGTCTTTTCTATCTCCATAAAAATTTTAAGATATTTTGTTCTAGTTCTGTAAAAAAATGCCATTGGTAATTTGATAGTGATTGCATTGAATCTGTAGATTGCTTTGGGTAGTATAGTCATTTTCACAATATTGATTCTTCCACTACAAGAACATGGTATATCTCTCCATCTGTTTGTATCATCTTTAATTTCTTTCATCAGTGTCTTATAGTTTTGTGAGTACAGGTCTTTTGTCTCCCTAGGTAGGTTTCTTCCCAGGTATTTTATTCTTTTTGTTGCAGTGCTAAATGGGAGTGTTTCCTTAATTTCTCTATCAGATTTTTCATCATTAGTGTGTAGGAATACAAGAGATTTCTGTGCATTAATTTTGTATCCTGCAACTTTACCAAATTCATTGATAAGCTCTAGTAGTTTTCTGGTGGCATCTTTAGGATTCTCTAAGTATAGTATCATGTCATCTGCGAACAGTGACAGTTTTACTTCTTCTTTTCCAATTTGTATTCCTTTTATTTATTTCATTTTCTTCTCTGATGACCGTGGCTAGGACTTCCAAAATTATGTTGAATAGTAGTGGTGAGAGTGGACATCCTTGTCTTGTTCCTGATCTTAGAGTAAATGCTTTCAGTTTTTCACTATTGAGAATGACGTCTGTTGTGGGTTTGTCATATATGGCCTTTTTAATGTTAAGGCAGGTTCTCTCTATGCCCACTTTCTGAAGAGTTTTTATCATAAATGGTTGTTGAATTTTTTCAAAAGCTTTTCCTGCATCTATTGAGATGATCATATGGTTTTTATTCTTCAATTTGTTAATATGGTGTATCACATTGATCAATATGCCTATATTGAAGAATCCTTGCATCTCTGGGATAAATCTCACTTGATCATGGTGTATGATTCTTCTAATGTGTTGTTGAATTCTGTTTGCTAGTATTTTGTTTAGGATATTTGCATCTATATTCATCAGTGATATTGGTCTGTAATTTTCTTTTTTTGTAGCATCTTTGTCTGGTTTTGGTATCAGGGTGATGGTGGCCTCATAGAATGAGTTTGGGAGTGTTCCTTCCTCTGCAATTTTTTGGAACAGTTTGAGAAGGATGGGTGTTAGCTCTTCTCTAAATGTTTGGTAGAATTCACCTGTGAAGCTCTCTGGTCCTGACTTTTGTTTGTTGGAAGATTTTTAATCACAGTTTCAATTTCATTACTTATGATTGGTCTGTTCATATTTTCTATTTCTTCCTGGTTCAGTCTTAGAAGGTTATACCTTTCTAAGACTTTGTCCATTTCTTCCAGGTTGTCCATTTTATTGACATAGAATTGCTTGAAGTCATCTCTTAGGATGCTTTGTATTTCTGTGGTGTCTGCTGTAACATCTCCTTTTCATTTCTAATTTTATTAGATCTGAGGATCTAATAAAGGAGAGGATCTGAGTCCTCTCCCTCTTTTTCTTGATGAGTCTGGCTAAAGGTTTATCAATTTTGTTTATCTTCTCAAAGAACGAACTTTCAGTTTTATTGATCTTTGTTATTGTTTTCTTTGTTTCTATTTCATTTATTTCTGCTCTGATCTTTATGATTTCTTTCCTTCTACTAACTTTAGGTTTTGTTTGCTCTTCTTTCCTTTAGGTGTAAGGCTAGATTGTTTATTTGAGATTTTTCTTGTTTCTTGAGGTAGGCTTGTATAGCTATAAACTTCCCTCTTAGGACTGCTTTTGCTGCATCCCAGATTTTGATTCATTGTGTTTTCATTATCATTTGTCTCTAGGTATTTTTTGATTTCCTCCTTGACTTCTTCAGTGATCTCTTGGTTATTTAGTAACGTATTGTTTAGCCTCCATGTGTTTGTGTTTTTTACATTTTTTTCCCTGTAATTGATTTCTTTCTTTTCTTTTTTTTTTTTTTTTGCGGTACGTGGGCCTCTCACTGCTGTGGCCTCTCCTGTTGCGGAGCACAGGCTCTGGATGCACAGGCTCAGCGGCCATGGCCCACGGGCCCTGCTGCTCCATGGCACATGGGATCCTCCCGGACCGGGGCATGAACCTGCATCCCCTGCATCGGCAGATGGACCCTCAACCACTGCGCCCCCAGGGAAGCCCTCCCTGTAATTGATTTCTAATCTCACAGCATTGTGGTCAGAAAAGATGTTTTATATGATTTCAATTTTTCTTAAATTTACTGAGGCTTGATTTGCGAACCAAGATGTAATCTATTCGGGAGAATGTTCCAATTCCAGGATTGGAATGTTCCAATGTGTGTACTTGAGAAGAAAGTGTAATCTGCTGTTTTTTGATGGAATGTCCTATAAATATCAGTTATATCTATCTGGTCTATTGTGTCATTTAAAGCTTGTGTTCCCTTATTAATTTTCTGTTTGGATGATCTGTCCATTGGTGTAAGTGAGGTGTTAAAGTCCCCACTATTATTGTGTTACTGTTGATTTCCTCTTTCATAGCTGTTAACAGTTGCCTTATGTATTGAGGTGCTCCTATGTTGGGTGCATATATATTTACGATTGTTATATCTTCTTCTTGGACTGATCCCTTGATCATTAGGTCGTGTCCTTCCTTGTCTCTTGTAACATTCTTTGTTTTAAAATCTATTTTATCTGATACGAGTATTGTTCCTCCAGCTCTCTTTTGATTTCCATTTGCATGGAATATCTTTTTCCATCCCCTCACTTTCAGTCTGTGTGTGTCCCTAGGTCTGAAGTGTGTCTCTTGTAGACAGCCTATATATGGGTCTTGGTATCCATTCAGCGAGCCTGTGTCTTTTGGTTGGAGCATTTAATCCATTCACATTTAAGATAATTATCGATATATATGTTCCTATTACCATTTTCTTAATTATTATGTGTTTGTAGGTCCTTTTCTTCCTTTGTGTTTCCTACTTAGAGAAGTTCCTTTAGCATTTGTTGTAGAGCTCGTTTGGTGTTGCTGAATTCTCTTAGTTTTTGCTTGTCTGTAAAGCTTTTGATTTCTCTGTCAAATCTGAATGAAGTCCTTGCTGTGTAGAGTAATCTTGCTTTTAGGTTCTTTCCTTTCATCACTTTAACTATATCGTGCAATTCCCTTCTGGCTTGTAGAGTTTCTGCTGAAAAATCAGCTGTTAACTTTATGGGAGTTCCCTTGTATGCTATTTGTCATTTTTCCCTTGTTGTTTTTAATAATTTTTCTTTGTCTTTATTTTTTATCAATTTGATTACTATGTGTCTTGGAGTTCTTCTCCTTGGGTTTATCCTTCCTGGGACTCTGCACTTCCTGGACTTGGGTGGCTCTTTCCTTTCCCATGTTAAGGAAGTTTTTGACTATAATCTTTTCAAATATTTTCTGGGGTCCTTTCTCTCTCTTTTCTCCTTCTAGGACTGCTATGATGCAAATTTTGGTGTGCTTAATGTTGTCCCAGAAGTCTCTTAGGCTGTCTTCTTTGTTTTTCATTCTTTTTTCTTTATTCTGTTCAGTGGCAATGAACTCCACCGTTCTGTCTTCCAGGTCACTTATCCATTCTTCTGCCTCAGTTATTCTGCTATTGATTCCTTCTCGTGTATTTTTCATTTCAGTTATTGTATGTTCATCTCTGTTTGTTTGTTCTTTAATTCTTCTAGGTGTTTGTTCTTTAATTATTCTAGGACTTTGTTAAACATTTCTTGCATCTTCTTGATCTTTGCCTCCATTCTTTTTCCAAGGTCCTGGATCATCTTCACTATCATTATTCTGAATTATTTTTCTGGAAGGTTGCCAATCTCCACTTCATTCAGTTGTTTTTCTGGGGTTTTATCTTGTTCCTTCATCTAGTACATAGTCCTCTGCCTTTTCATTTTGTCTGTCTTTCCGTGAATGTGGTTTTCGCTCCACTGGGTGCAAAATTGTAGCTCTTCTTGCTTCTGCTGTCTGCCATCTGGTGGATGAGGCTATCTAAGAAGCTTGTGCAAGTTTCCTGATGCCTGATGGGAGGTACTGGTGGTGGGTAGAGCTGGATGTTGCTCTGGTGGTCAGAGCTCAGTAAAACTTTAATCCGCTTCTCTAATGATGGGTGGGGCTGTGTTCCCTCCCTGTTGGTTGTTCGGCCTGAAGTGACCCAACACTGGAAACTACCCTGCTCTTTGGTGGAGTTAATGGCAGACTCTGGGAGGGCTCACACCAAAGAGTGCCTCCCAGAACTTTTGTTGACAGTGTCCTTATCCCCACGGTGAGCCACAGCCACCCCATCCCTCTGCAGGAGACCCTCCAACCCTAGCAGGTAGGTCTGGTTCAGTCTCCCCTGGGGTCACTGCTCCTTCCCTTGGGTCCAGATGTTCACACTACTTTGTGTGTGCCCTCCAGGAGTGGAGTCTCTGTTTCCCCCAGTCTTGTCAAAGTCCTGCAATCAAAGCCCCCTAGGCTTCAAAGTCTGATTCTCTAGGAATTCCTCCTCCCGTTGCCGGACTCCCAGGTTGGGAAGCCTGACGTGGGGCTCAGGACCTTCACTCCAGTGGGTGGATTTCTGCGGTATAAATGTTCTCCAGTCTGTGAATCACCAACCCAGCAGTTATGTGAAGTGATTTTATTGTGATTGCACCCCATCTACTGTCTCATTGTGGCTTCTCCTTTGTCTTTGGATGTGGGGTATCTTTTTTGGTGAGTTCCAGTGTCTTCCTTTTGATGATTATTCAGCATTTAGTTGTGGTTCTGGTGCTCTTGCAAGAGGGAGTGAGTGCACATCCTTCTACTCTGCCATCTTGAACCAATCTCCTCTAAGCTGCCACTTCTACGGTGAAAATACCTTGGAGCCTTCCTCTGAATAATTAAATGACTTTACTAAATCAGAGGCAACTGCAAAGGGTAAGAAATATCCACTTGTAATCAGGTGGATTTAAAAGATCCTAGGCCAGTTTTTATTCCACCTTTGCCAAGTGGAACTGTGTCAACCTTCACTCTTTTATCGGCAGGGAGAAGAAGTTTTTCCCATCAGATATTTTTCCAGAAGAGAATTGGTTGTATGTCTCAGGCAACCATAAAGATAAAATTAATTTAAAGCTTTTTATCATTAAGCTATAGATAATAATGGGTACGAAAGGACGTTCAGTACGGTAAAATGAGTTAAAGTCCATGTAGCAAATATACCTACAGCTAGCTTAAGGATTAAAGGAGTTAAACTTCAAGGGCTTAGTGCCAACTCATAGGAAATATTATTATGTGTTAACTATTCTTATCCCTAGTGCGCCCTTCTGTATTAGTCTCCTATGACTGCTTTGACAGATAACTACCAGTTTAGTGGCTTACAACACAAATTTATTATCTTAGAGTGCTGCAGGTCAGAACTGTTAAAAGATAAACTGAGGCAAGTTAGAAATTTTAATAGTTTATTTGAGCAAAAATAAATTCGAACTGGGCAGCACCAAACTGGAAGTGGTTAGGAGCGCTCCACTGACAGGAGCTCAGAGAAAGACTTTTATAGTCTTTCAGTCTTATAGACTTTTATAGTCTTTCTCTATAGTCTTATAGAGAAAAGGTGGAAGTAAAGCAAGGAAATTATTTGATTGGCTGTAGCTTAAGTGGTTGACTTAGTTGGGAAAGTCTAGCTGGCTGTTTGTGATGGGTTGTCCTTAGATATTGATTTTTTACCAGGAATCATTTACAGCCTAAAGTTTTGGTTAACTTATGTAGCCTGCTAAAGTATTAGAGGCAGCCCGTATAATGGCCTCTTTGCTTAATTAAACAGAAGTTTAAAGTGGGTCAGCAGGGCTGCATTCCTTCCTTCTGGAGGTCCTGGGGGAGGTTACCTTTCCTTACCTTTTTTAGGTTCTAGAGGCTGCCTGCATTCCTTGGCTCATGGCCCCGCATCTCGATTCTCTATTTCCATCACGACATCTCCTTTTCTGATTCTGACTCTCCTGCTTCCCTTTTACAAAGACCCTTGTGATGACATTGGATCCACATGGATAATGAAGGATAAGCTTTCCATTTCAAGATTTTTAGTTTAATCACATCTGCATGTGATTTTTTTTCCCATGTAAGGTAACATACTCACGTTTCTGAGCATTAGGATGTGGATATATTGGGGGAGGGGGCTTTACTCAGTTTACCACACCTTCCCTCAGCTTTCCCACTTGATTCTGGCTGTAGTGATAGCAGCTTCCATGGCTTAAAGGGCACTACGTGTGGGCCCTGTAAGGTGGGTTTTAGAGATAACAGAAAATACAGCTGGGTGTAGTAGATGCTGTCTGTGCTCGGCCCACATCGCCTCACACTTATCATATCTGGGCCAGAGTTCCAACTGCCCACACATTTATCTGCCCGAGGGTGTTCTCTGGCTGCCACAGTCTGTCCTACCCATGTGGAGGGAGGGTGAGAGGCTACAAGTGCCAAGGAATCAATGTTCCCCTTGTCCCCAAGCAGACCTCAGCCAAGGCCTGATAAAGACCCCACCCCCTCGCCCTCTGGTTGGGAAAACTCTTAGGGGCGTGTCCTGCACAGTCTCCCGGAGGCCCCAGTGGAGTCGAGCTCCAGTTGTCTCAAGTGGTAACATGTTGATAACACACTCTAGGTGAGCACAGCTTGCCACCCTCAGTGTCTCTTAGGTGTGGGATTCTTTCAAACTGAAAACAATCAACAAGGCCCAAAAGGCTGGAGAATAAACTTTCCCTCTAATTGCCTTGAAAAATTTTTGATAGAGGGCCTGTTCCCAGACTAGAGCTATCTCTGGAGATCTCTGAAAAGAATACAGCCTGGGTGTGGTGGGGGGAGCAGGGCCTAGAGATCAGAGTCCACTCTGTGTCCCATTGTC
Organism: Stenella coeruleoalba; assembly: GCF_951394435.1. Classification (NCBI taxonomy): domain Eukaryota; kingdom Metazoa; phylum Chordata; class Mammalia; order Artiodactyla; family Delphinidae; genus Stenella; species Stenella coeruleoalba. The sequence goes on from NC_137161.1 coordinate 32,721,848, forward strand.
TCTTCCTGGCCCAGCAAACATTTGTTTACCAAATGTTTGCTTTTCCATCTCCATGAATTGCCTTCCTCCACTTTGAAGTCCCAAACCACAGCCTAAACATTCTCTTCGTCTTTAGCTGAAGATGGTATTTAAGGTGAAGGCTTCAGCCATTTTGATGAGTTACTCAGTTTTCCTGGGTCTCTCCTAGGTATACATGTTATTAAACTTTTGTTTGATTTTCTCCTGTTAATCTGTCTCATGTCAATTAAATCCTTAGATGAGCCAGGAGAACCTAGAAGGTAGAGGAAAATATCTTCCTTTCCAACAACAGCCTGTCCTATTTTGTCTGCCTTCCCTTTCTGCTCTCATTTCCCCTACTCACTTGTTAGTGTTACTTGGATCATCAGCCGGATAAATTACTTGCACTTGAATTTTGGCCTCAGTGTCTGCTTCCAGTGAACACAAACCAGGACACTGGAGCAATTAAGTAACTTGCCCAATGTCCCATAGCTACTAAGTGACAGCGGCAGGATTTGAACTCAGATCTAACAGTAAAGCTTATGTGCCTGGTTGCTTCTCTTAGCTGGCTTGTTGCACATTGTATCTGGGGGAGATGATTGACCCAGGGTGTAATCAAGCTAGAAGTTGTCTTTTTTCAAGTTCTCAGTTTGGAAGAAGAGAAGATTCCCAAGAGGTGGGTGGAGACTGAAACTCATCCATCTGTGACCCTATGGGGTTGGGGTGTTGTGCATCTCAAGCTGCAGCAGGCTGTTGCACCCTGAGCACACTTGGGTGTCACATACAGGGTCATGGGTCAGGTGGGAGTAGCTGGACTTGTGTTATTATTTAATGGACTTTAAATTCAGCTGCAGGACATAGTGCAAGGGACTGGCTTACAAAAATATGTACACACATGTACTTTATCAATACATACATGTGCCTAAGGTAGGACAAATCAGGACGTGGACCTGTGACTCAAGTTGTGGAGACAACTTTCCTGGAACATGGCTCCACTAAAAGATAACTCTCCTAGAGTGTGGCTTTCAGCCCATAAACTGCCTGCATATGGGAGGAAAAAAAAAAAAAGAAATAGATGGGCTGTTTCTGTCTCAAGCTCTCTCTCTCTCTCTTTAACCCTGTAGGGCTGAAACTGACATAATTTTAAATCTGATTTCATCAGGAAAAAAATTAATGTGGAAGGTCAAGACTGATTTTGCTGAAGTCTTTCCATTCCTAAGAACAGTTCCTTCAGAAAAAGCCTTTGCCTTGTGGGGTTTATTTGTTTTTTTGTGTGTGTTCAAACTCTTTATTCTCTGGAGAAGAAACTTCTGAAAACAAAGGGTTACATTAACATTCAGAATATGAGATAAAGAAAGGTCGCATTCAGAATACTGCAAGGCTGCTGATTCACAGATGTAACTGACACATCCCACTGAGTGTCAGATGCTGCTTGGTTTGAATGCTGGTTTTGTTACTGACTCACGGTGTAGAACCTTAGGTGATCTGCTTAACCTCTCTATCAGTTACCTGATCAGTGAAACAAAGATGATGTTACAGTCGTCGACTGCATCCTTGCTGGAAAACCTGCAGAATGGTCTGCACCAGGTTAATCCACCACTAATTTGGTGGGTTAACTACCTCCTGCACCATGTCAAGAAGGTTAAAAAATATGAAGGTTTAAAAAATTGACATATTAATGGCTTTCTCTCTCCTTCATCCCTTAATTCTGGCTTTCTCTTCAATTATTGGCTTATAACCTATGGGCATTGAATCTACCATAACAACTTTATATTATATTTGTATTGTATTATATATAATACTAAATATTATATTACTGATACCATGTGTGTTTGCACAGCATTTATCAAAAAATTATAATACAAACTTTATTCAGAGTATGGTTGAATTAAATTATCATTGTTAATGATAATGTGCTGTTGGTAATAGCAGCACAACAAAGTGTGACAACAAAGGGACATAAAGTCAATGCCACATTACCTGGCCAAACTCTTCTTGACTTCTTTTAATAACAAGATCTGTTAATCACAAAAGTAATTTGTACATTGTGATTAATTCAATAAATTATGCTAGAAAAGATGAACAAATCTAACTTTATCATGAATTAAGTAAAAATATCTTTCACTAGGATGTCCACTCTCATCACTATTATTCAACATAGTTTTGGAAGTCCTAGTCAAGGCAATCAGAGAAGAAAAAGAAATAAAAGGAATACAAATTGGAAAAGAAGAAGTACAACTGTCACTGTTTGCAGATGACATGATACTATACATGGAGAATCCTAAAGACGCCACCAGGAATCTACTAGAGCTAATCAATGAATTTGGTAAAGTTGCAGGATAAAAAAATTAACGCACAGAAATTGCTTGCATTCCTATACATTAATGATGAAAAATCTGAAAAAGAAATTAAGGAAACACTCCCATTTACCATTGCAACAAAAAGAATAAAATACCTAGGAATAAACCTACCTAGGGAGACAAAAGACCTGTACTCAGAAATCTATAAGACACTGATGAAAGAAATTAAAGATGATACAAACAGATGGAGAGTTATACCATGCTCCTGGATTTGAAGAATCAATATTGTGAAAATGACTACATTACCCAAAGCAATCTACAGATTCAATGCAATCCCTATCAAATTACCAATGGCATTTTTTACAGAACTAGAACAAAATATCTTAAAATTGTATGGAGACACAAAAGACTCCAAATAGCAAAAGCAGTCTTGAGGGAAAAAAACAGAGCTGGAGGAATCAGACTCCCTGGCTTCAGACTATACTATAAAGCTACAGTAATCAAGACAATATGGTACTGGCACAAAAACAGAAACATAGATCAATGGAACAAGATAGAAAGCCCAGAGATAAACCCACGCACCTATGGTCACAGTAATCAAGACAATATGGTACTGGCACAAAAACAGAAACATAGATCAATGGAACAAGATAGAAAGCCCAGAGATAAACCCACACACCTATGGTCAACTAATCTATGACAAAGGAGGCAAGGATATACAATGAGAAAAGACAGTCTCTTCAATAAGTGGTGCTAGGAAAACTGGACAGCTACATATAAAAGAATGAAATTAAAACACTCCCTAACACCATACACAAAAATAAACTCAAAATGGATTAAAGACCTAAATGTAAGGCCAGAAACTATCAACCTCTTGAGGAAAACATAGGCAGAACACTCTGACATAAACCACAGCAAGATATTTTTTGACCCAGCTCCTACAGAAATGGAAATAAAAACAAAAATGAACAAATGGGACCTAATGAAACTTCAAAGCTTTTGCACAGCAAACGAAACCACAAACAAGATGAAAAGACAGCCCTCAGAATGGGAGAAAATATTTGCAAATGAATCAACGGACAAAGGACTAATCTCCAAAATGTATAAACAGCTCATGCAGCTCAATATTAAAAAAACAAACAACCCAATCAAAAAATGTTCAGAAGACCTAAATAGACATTTCTCCAAAGAAGACATACAGATGGCCAAGAAGCATATGCAAAGCTGCTCAACATCACTAATTATTAGAGAAATGCAATTCAAAACTACAATGAGGTATCACCTGACACCAGTTAGAATGGGCATCATCAGAAAATCTACAAACAACAAATGCTGGAGAGGGTGTGGAGAAAAGGGAACCTTCTTGCACTGTTGGTGGAAATGTAAATTGATACAGCCACTATGGAGAACAGTATGGAGGTTCCTTAAAAAACTAAAAATAGAATTACCATATGACCCAGCAATCCCACTACTGGGCATATACCCAGAGAAAACCATAATACAAAAAGACACGTGCACCCCAATGTTCATTGCAGCACTGTTTACAATAGCCAGGTCATGGAAGTAACCTAAATGCCCATCAATAGACGAATGGATAAAGAAGATGTGGTACATATATACAATGGAATATTACTCAGCCATAAAAAGGAATGAAATTGGGTCATTTTAGAGATGTGGATGGACATTGAGACTGTCATACAGAGTGAAGTTAAGTCAGAAAGAGAAAAACAAATATCATATATTAATGCATATATGTGGAACCTAGAAAAATGGTACAGATGAACTGGTTTGCAGGGGAGAAATTGAGACACAGATGTAGAGAACAAACGTGTGGACACCAAGCGGGAAAAGAGGCAGGGGGGTGGGGATGGTGGTGTGCTGAATTGGGCAATTGGGATTGACGTGTATACATTGATGTGTATAAAATTGATAAGTAATAGAAAGAAAATTTATTTTGCAAAAAAAACTTGCACTATTTTTCTAAAAATCGTTGACCTCATATATATATATTTAGGAGTATAGTTGCTTTATAATGTTGTGTTAGTTTCTGCTGTACAGCAAAGTGAATCAGCTGTATGTATACATATATCCCCATATCCCCTCCCTCTTGAGCCTCCCTCCTACCCTCCCTATCCCACCCCTCTAGATTGTCACAAAATATCGAGCTGATCTCGCTGTGCTATGCAGCAGCTTCCCATTAGCCATCCATTTTACATTTGGTAGTGTATATATGTCAATGCTACTCCCTCGTTTCATCCCAGATTCCCCTTTCCACCCTGTGTGTTGACCTCATCTTGACCAAAGAGTTTGGGACTAAATATTTTCCCCACTAGAAAAATTTTAAAGGACTTATGTGGGAAAAGGGAACAACACAGGAAATGTTGCTGAATAAATCACCTTGTCACATCTTCTCTAGCTGCAGTTTCACAGGGATCCCTAAACTTAAGTGTTAGAACTTGTGTCTAGAAAAACAGGGGTGTCAGGGGATGGTGAAAGTGGTGAAAAGGCAAAGGAGAGAAAGGCTGTGAGGTCAACTGTCCTACAGTTCTCAAGGTAAGCTCCAGAAGGCTTGGGAATTGGAGACTACTATTCTCTTATGCGGCTGAGCTGCAAGAATAGCTCGTTCCTTTCTCTGTATCAGATGCTATTTGCCTGGAATCAGCTCAGTACAGAGAAAAAGGAAGTGTGCATTTTTAATTACAGAACATGCAGATTTTAGGGGCACAAGCATCTGTTGTGCACAGGCTGGGATGTAGCTCTCTTTTCTGAAAACAGAGGGGTCTTTTTGGCTTTCTCACCATATGCTGTAGGTGTCCTTTTGATAGTCTGCCCTATTGATGGAGCAGATAAATCAGAAGGCCTGTTGTAAGTAATCTAATTATTTGATTCTGTATTAGCAAAACAACCCAAGTCATTCAAGGTTAGCCTAAAATAGAACACCCAGTAATGTGATCAGCATGGAACAAATACCATGCATCAAAGACGGGATGACAGTGAGAAAAAGATACCTCTGGCTGGCAACCCTGCAGAGACTTCCAGGAATAAGCAGGCAGCAGGTTCGGAAATGCCACTGATATCTGGTGTCTGAGCTCTCCCCAAAGGCCCCGGTGTTCCTTGGTTCTCTACTGCTTTTCTTGTGTCATTAAAAACAGACTCTTATAAAGCGCAAGTTTCTGAACAGAAATTGAATAGAATCCCTTTAATTAATATGGGGAAATGAGTTCCAATCTTTGGAATACAATGAAGAGCTGGCATCTAGAGGAAAGAAGGGAATGCCGGCCAGTGTGGCTTTATGACTTCTCTCCAGCGTTCCCCACAGTCACTCCATCTCTGATTTGTGTACAGGAACAGTGGAGGTGACAACAAGTAATGTTTTCAACTGCCTGAATGTTATGATCCTTTTTCCTTCTAGAGGAATATAGTGTCTTTGATGAAGCCCAGCAAAATAACCGTGGACCCAATGCAGCGATAAAAATACAGGAACACTGTAAGACCACACATGACTTTTCTCTGTCTCTGATCTTACCTCTGCTGGGAGAGGGCAGGAATAACTCTGGTAAGCTCACAAACATAGCTACCAAGCAGTATGCACTACTACCTCCCAACCTTACCCTCACTGTGGTTTCCTGGGCTTTAATCTTCTCCAAGGTCTTTGATGGTTTGAAACTAATTCTGTGGCCTTTGTTACTGCTGCTACTGTTACCATGGCTACCACTAATGTCAAGTGATACCTAGACCAGATTACACTTAAGGGGATTTCCTTCCTGCCCCAGCCAGGACAAAGACACTACAACTTTTGAGTTTGCTGGTATATCCACACCCTCAGTGAAAAATAGATGTATGATCGGAGGTTAACAATGAAGCAGGAATACTTCCTTCCCCCACCTTTGTGTCATACTCCTTACACTGATTCAAAATAAATTTACACATGAAAATTACAGTGAGACACTATGTTGTACCTATGAAGCTGGCTGTGTTAGAAAGGTCCTGAAGAAACAGACATTGCAGATGGAATATAAAATAATACAATCCTCTAGGAGAAAAATTTTTGTCATATCTATAGCAATTTATAATGCCCATACCATTTGAGTGAGCAAATTTAGTCGTAGTTTATTCTTCAACATGTGTAAAATGGCATATGTACAAGGAAAGTCAGTGTAGCAGTGCTTTGTGCAAGTCGAAGACTGGAAACAATGGTACAGCAGACACTGTCTTGACTTGCCATATTCCCATGGTTCACCTCTGAGTTCACTTGCAGCCAAGGTGGAAAGTTTTGTATGTTCTGACAAACTTTCCACCTCAAACCAATTGAAATGCCCTCAAGGACAACCCTCAGTCACTAAGAATGGAACAAAATAGTAACAAAAGAGTGCATGCCTTGGGCTTCCCTGGTGGCGCAGTGGTTGAGAGTCTGCCCGCCGATGCAGGGGACACAGGTTCATGCCCCAGTCCGGGAAGATCCCACATGCCGCGGAGCGGCTAGGCCTGTGAGCCATGGATGCTGAGCCTGCACGTCCGGAGCCTGTGCTCCACAACGGGAGAGGCCACAACAGTGAGAGGCCCGCGTACTGCAAAAAAAAAAAAAAAAAAAAAAAAAAAAGAGTGCATGCCTTAAAACACAGAAATTAATTTCCTTGCAGTTCTGGATGACAGAAGTCCAAGATCAAGGGTCTGGCCAACTCAGTTTCTGGTGCGGGCTTGCTTTCTAAGTTGCGGATGGCTGCCTTCTTACCATGTACTCCCATGGGCTTTCCTCAGCAAGTGTGGGCAGAGGGAGAGGGAGAGAAAGAGCTCGTGAGAGCAAGTTCTGGTGTCTCTTCTTATGAGGACACTAATCCTATTATGTCAGGGCCCCACATTTATGACCTCATTTAACCTTAATTATTTCCTTAAAGGCCCCATCTCCAAATACAGCCACACCCAGAGTTAAATCTTTTAAACTCAGCTTTCTGTATTTATATATTTATTTACGCTGCACCGGGTCTTAGTTGCGGCACTCAGGATCTTCACTGCAGCATGTGGGTTTCTTAGTTACAGCATGTGGGTTTCTTAGTTGAGGCATTGGAACTCTTAGTTGCAACATGCATGTGGGATCTAGTTCCCCAACCATGGGTTGAAGCCAGGCTCTCTGCATTGGGAGCATGGAGTCTTACCCACTGGACCACCAGTGAAGTCCCTTAACTCAGCTTTTTTAATTTCGAGGAGGACACAGAGATTCAGTCTATAACAGTACATACGCCCCCACACATCTTCTCAGAGTGATGTGTCTGAGGCATGTTCTACACAGTTTCTCAGAAGGTTCCCAGGGGAATTGAGCCCAAATTGCCCTGAATTGTGACTCGCTTATTAATCTACCCTTGCATGGTTTTTCTCCCTCCCCTCGCACTGAGCTTCCTGGAGTCACCTCCCAAATAAATGACCTGCACCCAACACCTTGTCTCAAGGTCTGCTTTTGGGAGCACTCAGAATGAGACAATGTTTCTAATAATCATTGATTTGAGTCTAAAGTTATGCCCACAGGTATTTAGGCCTGCAGGTTGTTCTGTATTCCTAGTCCTGTGGTAGTTGTTATATTCTGGTTCCTGGCCAGGGCATCTCCTACTGCAGCATGGGGCAGACTGGAGTTGGAGAGACTCTGGAATAGGTCTGCCCTGGAGAAGAGGTGAGGCAAGTGCTGGGAGCCAGTCCATGAGAGGAAATATCATATCCACCAAGCACATCAGAGACAACAGACAGAATTCCAGTCTCCCACGGAACCCCAGAGCATCCCCAGAGATGAGTTGAACACAATTACTAAGAAGCATCTGAAACAAGGCCAAGTTTGAAATTTCAAAATATGTTCTCTCTGGCAAATTGTTGTTGGAAAGTTAATTTTAGAGGTTAACAACAAAGGCTGTTCTGATTTTTATCACTATTGATTGTGCCTGTTTTTAAACTTTATATGAATGAAATAATTCAGTCTGGCATCATTTTGTGCCTGGCTTCTTTTGCTCAAAATGATGATTGTAAGATTCATCCATGTTGTTGCATGTATACCAACCATATATTAAGAAGCCTACTAAAAGCAATACAAAATTGATTACAAAGGTAAATCTTGAAAATTTTATTTTTTTCATTTTTCACATCAAGGAAAAGAAATATAAATAATCCAAATACACCATGCAAAGAAATATTGTGATTTTCCACATGTTTAAACATTACCAGAAATTCTGATTTCTATGGGAAATGAGTGCAGTCACAGTTCTTCAAATCCCTCCTATCTGATCTGATCTCTTACTCAAGGAGAGAGAATTCCTGTGCCAGTGACTCCACAAAGACTCTAAAAAACTTGGTTTTTTATACCTTTAGGTTTCAGTTTCTTAGATTCTTCTCACCTCTTATAATCATGGATAACTGTCTATATTTATACTATCACCTTTAAAAAATTCTCATGCTGTGTATGTGCCTGAACTTCTGGGGTAAGAAGCAGTTGAATATTACTTGCTGGTTAATTCTGCTATTTGTTTCCACCCTCTTAATCAACCTTGCCACTTAGATATTTCTGTCCTTCAATCATAAAGAAGCTTCAGGGAAACTAAAAAGCTTCTGCACAGCAAAAGAAACCATCAACCAAATGAAAATGCAATCTCTTCATTTTGCAAATTATATATCTGACAAAAGGTTAATATCCAAAATATATAAAGAACACAAACAACTCAATAACAGAAAAACAAACAACCCAATTAAAAATACTGGCAGAAGACCTGAATAGAGATTTTTGCAAAGAAGACTTACAAATGGCCGACAGGCACATGAAAAGATGCTCATCATCACTAATCATCAGGGAAATGCAAAAAACCACAATGAGATATCATTCACACCTGTTAGAATGGTTATTATCAAAAAGACAAGAGATAGATGTTCTTGAGCATGGGAAGGAAAGAGAAAACTTTTGTACTGTTAGTGAGAATGTTAATTAACACAGCTACTATGAAAACCAGTATAGAAGTTCTGCAAAAATTAAAAAATAGAACTACCATATGATCCAGTAATTACACTTCTGGATATTTAACCAAAAGAAATGAAAACACTACTCAAAAGTATATCTGCACCCCCATGTTCATTGCAACATTATTTACAATGGCCAAGACATGAAAACAATTTGTGTCCATTGATGGATGAATGGATAAAGAAATGTTTTTTTTTACACACACACGCAATGGAATATTAATCAGCCATGAAAAGAAGAAAATCCTGACTTTTGTGGCAATGTGTCATTATGCTAAGTGAAATGAGTCAGACAGAGAAAAACAAATACTGTATGATCTCATTTATAGGTGGAATCGCAAAAAAATAAAATAGAAAGAATTCATAGATACAGAGCAATACAGAGAATAGATTGGTGGTTGCCAGAGACGGGGTTGGAGGGCTAGGTGAAATGGGTGAAGGTGGTCAAAATAATAAGTCTTGGAGATGGAACATACAGCCTGGTGATTACAGCTAATAATACTGTATTGTATTTGCAAGTTGCTCAGAGAGTGGATCTTTTTTTTTTTTTAAGATTTATTTATTTATTTATGTATTTGGCTTGTCGGGTCTCAGTTGCAGCATGCGGGATCTTTAGGTGCAGCATGTGGGATCTAGTTCCCCGACCAGGGATCAAACTCAGGGCCCCTGCATTGGGAGTGCAAGTCTTAAACACTGGACCACTAGGGAAGTCCCTGTATCTTAAAAGATCTCATTACAAGAAAAATAAATGTTGTAACTATGTGTGGTGATGGATGTTATCTAGACATTTCATGATGATCATTTCTCAATATATAAAAATATTGAATCATTATATTGTACACCTGAAACGAATATAATGTTAAGTGTCAATTATATCCCAATGTTTAAAAAAAGAAGCTTCAGGGATTTCCTGATATTAGCCATGAATCTCAACTCTCAATCTTCTATAACTTGTAATCCTATATTAACGTCAGAGTTAAGAATCATTTTATTAATAATTTGGGGAGAATTATTTGGTTATGAAGAGGCAAAACCAAAACCAATAAAGCACAACAAATCATAAGGAGATTAAATAGTGTTCCAGTTGGGACTTCCCTGGTGGCACAGTGGTTAAGAATCCGCCTGCCAATGCATGGGACACAGGTTCAAACCCTGGTCTGGGAAGATCTCACATGCCACGGAACAACTAAGCCCGAGCACTACAACTACTGAGCCTGTTCTCTAGAGCCCACAAGCCACAACTACTGAAGCCCACGTGCCTAGAGCCCATGCTCTGCAGCAAGGGAAGCCACCCCAATGAGAAGTCCGCGCACCACAACGAAGAGTAGCCCTGCTTGCTGCAACTAGAGAAAGCCCACGGGCAGCAACGAAGACCCAACGCAGCCAATAAATAAATTCATTTATTTTTAAAAGATGTATGCTCTAAATAGTGTTCCAGTTATCATGGTTGCATAACAAATTACCCCAAAGCTCAGTAGTATTAAGCAACTATTTCTTATGCTCACAGATTATTACACTCTAGAATTCAGACAGGAATGTGATGGCTCCACAGTGTCTGGGGCCTCAGCTGAAAGAGTCAAAGTCTGGAGTGGGATCATCTGAAGGCTCCTTCGCTCACATCTCTGAAGGGTGATGCTGGCTATGGGCTGGAGGACTGGAGGATCTTGGTTCCTTCTACTCAGGCTTCTCCATGCGGTCTTCTGCATTGAGCAAGTTTAGGCTTCTCACAGCATGGTGGCTGGATTCCCCAGAGTAAGCATCCCACAGAGAGAGAGCTAGGCAGAGGTTTTCATGACCTAGCTTTGGCAGTCACACAGCAGCATGACTTCTGCTGTACTCAACTGGTTGGAAGAGTTGCAAGCCCTCCCAGCTTCAAGAGGAAAAGAAATGGAATCTACCTCTTGATAGCAGAGTTGAAAGTTCTGGAAGAACTTGTGGGACTGGCAATATGGTTCTGGCCATTTTGAGAAAATACAAATTGCTATAATGTTCTACAGGAAGCCAGGGGAAACCTAGAAATCCAGATCTTTAACACTATATTTGAAGGGGGAAAAGGCTTAAATATATGTGATTTCAACATTATTAGGTGCTTCTCCTTTAAAGGAAACATCCTAATTTAAACAAATATCATATATAATATATAGTTCTGATATATTAAAAGAGTAGGCTTTATAATTCAATGATCAGCATTACTTCCTGTCTGCCACGTTCCCTTTGGGCAAGTTCCTCAATGTCTCTGTCTCTGTTTCCTTATCTGTAAAATGTGAGAAACACCACTTACCTCTCAGAGTTGTTGAGATTAAAAGAACAATTACTTTGAAGGTTTTGGGAGCAGACTGCACTTTCCAAAGATGGCTGAACAATACCGTCTTTCTTTTTCTTTCTTTCTTTCTTTCCTTCTTTCTTTCTGGCCGCACTGGGTCTCCGTTGCTGCGTGCGGACTTTCTCTAGTTGTGGTGAGCAGGGCCTACTCTGTTGCTGTGTGAGGGCTTCTCATTGCAGTGGCTTCTCTTATCATGGAGCACAGGGCTCTAGGCACGCGGGCTTCAGTGTGGCTCACAGGCCCTAGAGTGCAGGCTCAGTAGTTGTGGCGCACGGGCTTAGCTGCTCCACGGAATGTGGGATCTTCCCAGACCAAGGTTTGAACCCATGTTCCCTGCATTGGCAGGTGGATTCTTAATCACTGCACCACCAGGGAAGTCCCTGAACAATATCTTCTGTCTCATTTATTTTTCTACAACGTGACCTCACCATTCCCTCACCAAGAGGTGCAATCTAATTCCTCCCCCTGTGAATCTGGGCGGGTTTGTGATAGCTTCAACCAACAACAAACAGAAGTGATGTGGTTTGGCTTCTGAGGCTGTTTCATAAGAGGCCATGCAGTTTCTGCCTTGTTCATTGGAACATTCACTCCTGGAGCCCTGGGCTGCCATGTAAGAAGTCTGCCATATGTGACACATAGTGAGGCCACAGGTAAACCCTCCAGTTGGCAATTCCAGTCTTTCATTATCCTGGCCCAAGAGTCAGACAGATGAGTGAATGGAACTCCAGATCATTTCAGGCCCAGCTGTCAAGTCATCACTGGCCTTCAAGTCTTCCCAGCTAAGACTCCAGTTATCATAGAGCAGAGACAAATCACTCCCATTCTATCTGAAATCCTGACCCATTGAATCTGTGAACAGAATAAAGTAGTTGTTTTAAACTGCTGAATATTGAGATATTTTTTACACAGCCATAATAATTGCTAAAGCAAATATGACACAAAGCTACAGAAATTAGTTCTTCTCTTCCTGAGATTACTCTGAAAAACTTATTAAGACACCAGAGAAAGCATCTGATAATGTTGGGAATCTATAAGGACAACAAATTTGGAAGTAATTGTAACAAGTATTACATCATATATATATACCACAGAGAGAGGCAAGGGAGCAGGGGCAGAGAGACAGTCATCTTTGACAAAGCCACAGCAGCTTTCATGTCAGCAGGCAGGTGCCAAGAGTTCAGAACTGGGCAAAGGGTGAGGAAAGGATGGGTCATTCAAGGCCAACACATCACAACTCAACAGGGAACAGGTCCCTGGTGCTTGCCAGCCTCAACAGCATAATGCACCTGGATAAAGGGAAGGACCTAGTTTTATTTAGTCCTGGGACCTGGCGTGTTAAGATGCAATGGTGGGTAGTAAGGGAAGGAAGGGGGATTGACTGCAGGATTCAACTCAAGGTGGAGAAACACCACAGACTATTCATTATCCAAAGGAGCATAGCATGCTCGGCTCACTTAGGTTTCTTCTTAGTATCCAAGGTGATCAAAACCAACAGATAAGACAAGGCAGCGGGTCATTATAGATGGAAAGTCTTCCTTGAAGTAAAGCATCTGGCAGTCTTGCAATTCCCAGTGTATTTCCCAGAAGGAAATGGGTGGCACACACAAATTGGGTAACTGAGAATAATTTCACAGACTGTTTACAAAGATGTGGACAGGTCAAGGGAAATCAAAATGAATGGGACATTGTAATGAGGCTAGCAAGAGTGGGGAGGCACTCGCAGCCCTAAACCTGAAGGGCCAATAGGCAGTAGCAGTTACAGTTAGAGAGCAGCAGCCTCTTAGTAGAAGCTTTGGCTTTCAGCAGAAGGATACAGCCAATCTACAGCAACCCCTAGGGAGGAGTCCAGGAAAATAAGTTCTCCAGTCTTACTCTCCTTCTGCTATCACTCTTCTTGGCTGAACCCAAAGGGAAGCCAGAGAGAAGGGGTCCACTGAAGTAGTCCACAAAGCCCAACTTTCTAGGGCATAGAGCAGAATGGAGAAATGTTGAGATTGGACAATTGGGCAGATGTAAGATATATTTGAGGCTGGAGTGGAAGGAGGACAATGAGGACCCCTGAAGGAGGTGGCTAGTAAGGACTGGCATGGAATTCCAGTCCTGGCTCCTCTCTCACTGTGGAACCAATGTTATCATCCAGAAAACCAGGGGTAATCAACTGGGATAATGCAGACAAGACTGAGAAATCCATGGCTTGGTAGACTCCAAATAGACTAGGCTATGACAACACAATCAGTTTCACATCCTATTCACTCATTAATTTATTCATTCATCCACGGTTTCTTAAACTCAGCACTACTGACATTTTGAGTCAGACAATTATTTGTTGTGGGGAGCTGTTCTGTGCATTGTAGGATGTTTAGCAGCACCCCTAGCCTCTACCTTCAAGATGCCAATAGCAACAACCCACCCAGTTGTGACAACCAAAAAGGTTTCCAGACTTTTCCAATTGTCCCCTGGGGGCAAAATCACTTTTGGTTAGAATCACTGCATTCATTCATTCAAGAAACATTTAAGGAACATTCATCATGTGACAGGGAGACACTGTGTACCAATGGAATGTGGTACTTTCTCAAACTTCCTAGACTAGCGAGGGAGGCTAACATTAAACATATAAGCACACAAATAACTCACTTTGGGGGAAAAGTTATATTTAACAGATCTGTTAAAGTCCTTTTGAAGCTGGTGCCAGTCTAGAATAAAATACATAGACATGGAAATATGAGGCTGTAAGGGGAATTTTTATTGACCATTAACATTTTTTAAAGTTTAGGTTTTCTTTACTTTGAATCTCCAAATACCATACACCTTGAAGCTGAAATTTAACTAACATCTGTTAAAATCAGAAAGTTACTGTGGTAGGTTAAAATGGCTGCAATTTCTTTGCCACTCATCATCAAGAGGTAGAGTCTAATTCCCTCCTCTGAAATATAGAGAACTGGAAATTGTATGAGTAGTCTAGCTATCCTACTGGAAAGAGAGAAACTGTGAACAGGTCCTAGATGATTAGTTGCCATGAGGAGATAAAGGCCATGTGGAGCAGCCCTGAGATCCCAGATGTGTAAGTGAAGAAGCCATTTTGTATGTTTCAGCCAACTGAGCCTTCAGCCTCCAGATGACTCCACCCCAGCCACATCTGACTACACCACATTCAAATCCCCAAATGAAACCAGTGGAAGAACCACCCAGCTGATCCCAGTCAACCAACAGATCCATGAGAGCTAATAAAATGGTGGTTGTTTTCAGCTGCTAATTCTGGGGTGATTTGTTTAATAGTAATTGATAACAAAAACAGTCCCTGAAGTCCTACTAAACATAAGGATGGAAATAACCATTGATCTGTTTATTGCATAAATAATGGTTATATATGTAAATGAACAGGATATATCGATCAGGATTCTTTTGGGAGCTAGTGATAGAAACCCAAGTCAAACTGTTTAGGGAAAATGTGGAAATTTTTGGCTAATGAAACCCAAAGAAGAGTTAACTCATCCAACTGTGGGAATATCAGGAATGATGTTTAAGTATTTAAATAAATTTTCTCTCCATCTCTCATTTCTACTTTCTTCTCTGTGCTGGCTTTATTCCTATTCACCACAGACTAGCATTGTCTACATGGTAGGAAACAGGACTATGAACAAATCCCCGATTTCACACTTAAAAATTCTACTATTAGAGGAAGACTACTTCTTTTTCTTAGGTGCAGTTTGAAAAATCTCAGGGCTAGAATCTGATTGACCAAGCTTAGGTCAATCACTATCCTTGAGCCAATCAGCTGTGGCTGAGTGAAGAAAGGGAGGGAGGATAGGCAAATCATGTAAGAAAATACAGGTTCTCAAATAGCCATGTGGAGAGGTAAAGATGGGTATCAGTTAACTTTTGTTATTTTAGAAACCATCCCCAAACAGCAACCGTTTTATTTGCTCACAATTCTGCTGGTCAAATGGACATTTTGTCTGCCTGGGCCTGCTAAGTTGGGCCTGGATAGTCTAGGATGACCTCACTCAGTTGTCTACTGGTTGGTAGGCTGATTGGTTTCGGGGTTGGGGGAGGAGTAGTGGGAGGCAGTTCACTCACACATCTGGTACTTGTTTTGATATCAGCTGGGGTGACAGGATGACTTGGTCATATGTCATTCATCATCCAACAGGTTAGTCTGGGCTTGTTTTACTTGAAGGTAGAAGAGGCTCCCAGCACCAGAGGTAAGCCCCATTGCAATGTACTTTTCAAGCCTCTGTTTGCATCCTATTTGCAATATAACATTGAACAAAGAAAGTTACATAGCCAAGTCCAGATTCAAAACACACAAAAAAATTGACTCCATCTCTTGATGGGAAAAGTTACAGTACACTGAGACTGTTTTTTTCCCAATAAATCATTGTGTGTGTGTGTGTGTGTGTGTGTGTGTGTGTGTAGGTGGGGTGGGGGTGTGATGGGGTGAGGTGATGGTAGAGATTTTCAAGGGGAATGCTGCAGACAAGCCAGCTAGTGTTGATAATATAAATGAACTGAATTCCCTATAATTATTTTGAAACTTCCACTTGGCCTTAGCAATAAATGCACAACCACAATGATGCGGGTATGTAAAGCTATAGAGATACAATGGAATGAGATCATGTATGTAAATGACCAGTTGAGTCCTCCCAGTTTGCCTCAGATGGTCGTGAAAGGTTAGTTAGCCATTTCCTGGTCTCTGCATATTTCCATTATGAACATTGCCCCAGGTTTTGTTTTAGAAGCCCTGGCAGCTTCTGAAAACCAACTGTTTCATTGGAATATGTTGTGCAAATGAGATCCTGCTGTCTGCTAGTCATAAATGTGTCGTTTCCAAGAATGGGCCCTCCAAAACAGTAGGTTTTAATGCTCTTTGGTTAAAAATAACTACAAAAGACTAGAATTGTTGTTTCCATCAGTTACTGGATAGATGAATCTAGAACAAAGACCAAATGCATCAGCAATTTGGCCTCTTAGAATTTTTGCTTGGGGGTATGTTTTGTTTGTTTGTTTGTTTTTAAATAAAGAGAAACATGAACTCTCAATAGAATCATTGTGTAATGACTAAGATCATGGACTGTGGAGCCAGAGTTCAGGGTTCAAATTCTGACTTTTCCACTCACTGTGACCTCAGACAAGTTAGTTAGCCTATCTGTGCCTCGGCTTTCTTATCTTTAAGTGGGATGCAATAATGTAATCTACCCCTTAAAATTGTTACTTGGACTAAATGAGTTAATATTTCTGAAGTTCTGAGCCCTGCTTGGGATAGAACCAATGAGGCACAATCTGAAGCCTTCTTAGAGATGCTGGTGTGTCATGAGGACGATTATTTGTGTCCCTAGGCATCATCAAAAAGACTATCACCAGGACTTCCCTGGTGGCGCAGTGGTTAAGAATCTGTCTGTCAATGCAGGGGACACAGGTTCAAGCCCTGGTCCAGGAAGATCCCTCATGCCGTGGAGCAACTAAGCCCGTGTGCCACAACTACTGATCCTGCACTCTAGGGCCTGAAAGCCACAGCTACTGAGCCTGTGCACCACCACTACTGAAGCCCACACACCTAGAGCCCATGCTCCGCAACAAAAGAAACCACCACAATGAGAAGCCTGCACAATACAACGAAGAGTAGTCCCTGCTCGCCGCAACTAGAAAACCCACAGGCAGCAACGAAGACCCAACACAGCCATAAATAAATAAATAAATAAATTTAAAGAAATTACATAGATATTGAAAAAAAAAAGACTGTCACCTTTTTTCTTCCTGATTGACAGCAGCAGCAGCAGCTCAGGGAGAGGAGGGTAGTGGAACAGTTCTCAGCCTATTTGCAAATCGCTATCTGCTATATAAGGCTAGGGGGAAGAGGTGGACAGTGTCAATACTGTGGTTTAGGGAATGTCAGAGGATTTCAGTCATCAACTTTCTCAGTTTCCTCTTCCCATAAGCTGTGTTTTTGAGTGACATCAAGCATTAATAAACTGTTATGAAATCACAGTCTGTATCCATCAACCCACACACATGTAAGCCAGCTTTGGCTTTCTTGAGCTATCCATCAAAAAAGTAGTTACATTCAAAAGAATAAGTAGCTGATATAATTATTCAAGAGACTTTATTAAATAAGCCAATTCTCTACTTCACATTCTTTAAAAGAATTTCAAAGAACACAAGGTAAGTTTAAATGATTCTACAGAGAAATGAGCAAATTCCTTAGTGTCAGCATAGGAGCACTTAATTAAATCACACATACTTTGTTTAAGATTGATAAAATCATCCATCTGCTCACCCAAAATGCACATCTCAACCATCATCTCTCCTCATCATCCCTCCTGTGGACAGAGTTAACACAAATATTTGTTGAATGAAAGAATGAATGGCTTCCTCCATATAACTAACCTCACAAAACACTTTATCAGGAACAATTACTCCCTGAACTCAGAGTCTACAGATTTTTTTTTTTTTTAATTTTTGGCTGTATCGGATGTTCATTGCTGTGCACAGGCTTTCTCTAGTTGGGGCGAGCGGGGGATACTCTTCGTTGTGGTGCCAGCTTCTCATTGCAGTGGCTTCTCTTGTTACAGAGCACAGACTCTAGGCGTGCATGCTTCAGTAGTTGTGGCACCCTGCCTCAGTAGTTGTGGCTCGTGGGCTCCAGAGTGCAGGCTCAGTAGTTTTGGTGCATGGGCTTAGTTGCTCTGCGGCATGTGGGATCTTCCCAGACCAGGGTTTGAACCTGTGTCCCCTGCATTGGTAGGCGGATTCTTAGCCACTGCACCACCAGGGAAGCCCCTACAGATATTCTTGAAGGGTGGACAGAGTGGAAGGGAGATTTAACCTAGCAAAATAGATCCAAAAACTATCTCAGGAAAGTGCTCTCTTCCAACAGATCTGTAATCACTAATATTCTAAGGATGGGGAAACCTCAGAAAAGTGAAAATAAGTATTTTTTTTTCTACTGAATAGCTATCATCATTTGTAACCTCACTGTCTTTGTCTTTTGGTTCTATCCCTCTCCCCTTCACCGCTCAGAAAAGGAGTTTCCCTCATGCTTTGTTGCCTCACTGACCACATCTTACAAAAATAATTTTTAAGAAAAACTAAGTGTATCCTTTTAAATAAGATTTCTTTCTGGGTTCTGTGAGGTTTCATGAAATCTCTATAGCATTGAGCTCTGGCCACATGAATTTCTTTTCTGGAAAAGATGAATTGCATTGGAGGAAGAAGGAAAGGCTAGCTCTAGACTCAATTAATGGGGTTGAGACTTTTGTTATTTTTAAGAAATAAGCTGTTGCAAAAACAGTAAGATTCGGGCATCTTGTTAAGGTTATTGCATTTGCTGGTGAGAATGCATCTTTCTACATTTGTGTCTAACCTGAGTGCTCCAGTAGCTATCACTGCTCACAGACTGCTCCAAGCTTGATAGCACAAAACAACCACCATTTTTTATAATTATGAATCCAAGGGATCAGGAATTCAGAAAGGGCACAGAGGGATATCTTGTTTCTGCTCCATAGGGCTTGGGGCCCCATCGGGGAAGATTCAAACATAAGGGAGTGACTTGACATTTTGAAGTTGACATTATTTGGGGCTTTTCTTACTCACATACGTGGCAGTGCTTGTTGGCTGAGAACTCAGCTGGGCAGGGCTGGGCTGGGACACCAGCATATGGTCTGTCCTCGTCTCTGGGTTTCCTCACAACAAGAAGGCTGGGTTCAAAGAGCGAGTATCCCAAGAGAACCTGAGCAAAGCTATGCTATTCTTTATGATCTAGCCTTAGAGGTCACACAGAGTTAGTTCCACCATAGTCACATGCTCACCCAGATTGAAGGGCAGGGAACACAGGTTACATCTCTTGAGGGAAGGAGTGTCAGTTACATCGTAAGAACGAGGGAGAAGAGAGATGTTAATTGTGACCATGTTTGGAAAATAGGAAAATACAAAGTGCCATACTGGGCATAAAGTGTATCTTAATTTTTCTCATATGGTAGTGTAGAGACTAAGAATATCTCTGGCCTATGAATTTGTTTGCTTAGTTTAAACAAAAATAATTAATTTTTTTTTCCTATAGACTGGTGAAGGGAAAAATATAACCCTTTGTTTATTGATAAAGAGACAAGATAAAGTGAGAATGACTGGTAAGTACACATACTTTGATAATAAAAAGTATCCTTTAAACCTGGAAATATATTAAACCTAAACTGAGAGCGGTTAGAGTGAGTGGGATGGGAAACTTGGTCAGATCAACAGCAGACTTGGGGAGAAGCTTGGGTAAAACAAAATTTGGCAAAGCCAAGAATCACTGAAGCAGGAAGTCTCTCTGAAGAATCACTTCCAAACTAACAAATGAATCCTTAGGTTAAATGTAGCACTAATGCCTAATATCCTTTTTTCCCTCCCAGAACCAAATTTTCTACCTGTTTAGAGGCTCCGTGCAACCACTCTTTGCAGCTGGATGAAAGAGAGTTTTCTGCCCCTATTTCTCCTGCTCTTCTTTCTCCTCCTGCTTTCTCTGGCACCCAACTCTATTCTAAATTCATTCTCAACTCCAAAGGGGCAAGCACCTCTGGTGAGTTGCTGGGTGATGGTGCTTTCTCAGCCCACTGCATTTCCTATAAATTTCTGCTGGTAAACGCAAACACTATAGGGGTTCCTACAATCACCTGAAAATGTGTACAGTGACAGAGCTCCTCCTTCTAAATTAATTTGGGATGTTTATAAATTGTGATATCAAGGGAATAACCCCAATAACAATGTGGTGGGTGGAATTATGGCCCTCCAAGATATCTATGTCCTTATCCCTGAGACCTCTGAATATGTTCCCTTACCTGGCAAAGGGAATTTGCAGGGGTGACTCTTCCAACCTTCTTCCTTCTCATGTCTTTCTTAGCCTAGGGAATGGTGCCAGTGTCTCCCCATTCACTCAAGCCAGAGTCATTCTAGTTTACTCTTTCCTCCCTTACAGGTACTATAGGTGAATGGCTTAATTCCCAAAAACTTTCTCTTCTATGGAGAGAAACACTTTCTAACACTCCAATAAATAGAAATCCACAAGTGGTTTTGCAAAAACTTTTGCTTTCTTTTTAAAAGGAACACACTCCAGGGACTTCCCTGGTGGTGCAGTGGTTAAGAATCTGCCTTCAAATGCAAGGGACAAAGGTTTGATCCCTGGTCCAGGAAGATCCCACATGCCATGGAGCAACTAAGCCCATGTGCCACAACTACTGAGCCTGAACTCTAGAGCCCATGAGCTGCAACTACTGAGCCCACACGCCTAGAGCCTGTGCTCTGCAACAAGATAAGCCACCACAATGAGAAGTCCATGCACTGCAGAAAAGAGTAGTCCCTGCTCTTTGCAACTAGAGAAAGCCTGCAGCCAAGAAAACAAGTAAAAAATAATAAAGTGATAAAACAATCTTTAAAAAAAAAACCAAAGGAACACACCCTGTCTTTCTTATTTCCTCCTTCTGTCCCTGAACACAGACAAGATATCTGGAGAGGCAGCAACCATCTTGTGACTATGAGGTGACAAATATTAAGGAAAGGCCAAGAGAATCACAAGGACACCAACCTTGGTATTGCTGAATCACCGAATTGATATTGTTGAATTAAAGGTGGCAGTGGCCTCAGTGTAGACTTCTTGTTATAAAAGAAAAATAAACTCCTCTTTTGTAAAGCCATGTTACTTGCAATCAAAAGAATTCCTGACACACCTTCATACCCTAATCCAATCAGTCATCACATCCTCTGCACTCTACCTCCCGAGGTTTTCTCTCATATACTTCATTCTATTCCTGCTGTCTCTGCCTTAGTTCACACGCCTATGGAGCCACCTCATTAACCTCCCTACTGGCTTCCTTGCCTCTAATCTTTTCTCCAACCTATTCCTGTTTATTGCTAGAACTTGAATCATTCAGAGATCCCCAATTTCCCATCATGTAAAGTCTTAATTACTTAGAATGGCCTCCAGTGATTTTTTTGATCTGGCCCCTACATATCTCCCCATGACTCAGGCAGTCTAGACTGAGGCCCAAGGCTTTGTATTTCTAACAAGCTCTCTGATGATGCTGATGTTACCATCATCAACAAAAAGTGGACAAACCACTTTTTGAGTAGCACTGGTGCAGGGTACTTTTCCTTCAGAGCATTTACTTCATTTTGTAATGATAGATTCTTTTTTAAAATTGTATTTTTAATTAATTAATTTATTTATTTAGTTGCACTAGATCTTAGTTGTGGCAGGTGGGCTCCTTAGTTGTGGCTCACCAGTTCCTTAGTTGCAGCTTGCTGACTCCTTAGTTGTGGTGTGCAAACTCTTAGTTGCGGCATGCATGTGGGATCTAGTTCCCTGACCAGAGACTGAACCCAGGCCCCCTGCATTGGGAGCTGAGAGTCTTAACTGTTGTGCCACCCGGGAGGCCCCAGGTTCTTTCATTCCTTAATTCAGTGGTTCTCAAACATTAGTGTCCCTCAAAATCCTCTGGAGGGCTTGTTAAAACACAGAATGCTGGCTTCCACCCCAGAATTTCTGATTCAGTAGATTTAGGGTAGAATTTGCATTTCTAACAAGTTCCCAGCTGATGCTGAGAACTTGAGAACCACTGCCTTAGTACAGGGTTTCTCATCCTTCTTTCGATTGATATTTTGAGCCAGATAATTCTTTACTATGGAGAGGTTGTTCTGTGTATTATAGGACATTCAACAGCATTCCTGGCCTCTACTTACTGGATGCCAGTAGCAACTCCTCCATTTGTGACAAAAATGTCTCCAGACATTCTCAAATGTCCCCTGGAAGGCAAAATTGCCCCTCGTTGGAAACACGATCTTGGAGTGACTATTTGATCTATATCCATCTCCTTTAATCTCTAAGTTTCACAAAAGCAGAGCCTGTTTCTTGTATTCCCATTGCCTACTGTAGGCACTGAACAAATGAATGAATCTAACTCCAACCGAGTTTAAGACACTTTAATGCTTCTTCTTTTGTGCAATCCCTTTCTTGATCACCAAAAAGTATGAAAAGAAATATTCCTGCTGCCACCCTACCCTGAACAGCAAGGACATGCTGGTCAAGTTTCCTTTGACCAGGAACATAGAAGTTGAAGACATTCCCCAGTCTCCAACTTTTGTTTAGAAGGGGTGGTCCATTGGGGCATTATATCGATTGTCCCAGAGAGGGAAGAGAAAGAGATTTTCTTTTTCCAGGATAAGATGGAGGATGATGTTGGATTTCCCACTCTGACCACATTAAACTCCACCTTCCCATTGGGAGAAGAAGAGGAGGTGGAGCCAGCCCCTGTCCATGCGAGATTTCCCAAGAGGTGGCAGGACCTCAATGGGACAGATTTGTGTGGATGGACATCTATGGAGGATGGAGTGGTAGTGAGGATCTCAGCCAATAAGCCTGGGGTCACCAAGCTGCTCCCTGGCCTATCCAGAATGGCAGTGCTCAATCGGTAATGACTATGTTTCCAGTCTTTTTCTGTACTTTTATAGTATATCCATACTTTAGCAGTGACATTCTAGACATAATATCTTAACCAAAAGCACAAGTCAATAATGAGAATTTTATGAACCATGATAGGCTTCTAGAAAGAGGATACTTTTGGTCAGAACACTGCTCCTCTCCCAAAATAGCATCATATAGAGGGCTACATATGACATCAAAATGCAGGTGGTCCAGTAGTAGAGATAGAGAGGTTAGGATTCAGAACCCTGTCAGGCAGCAGGTAGGAGTTGGGGAGCTTGCAGAATTGATATCAGTCTGTTCCTACTCATGCATGTTTGACTTCCTCTGACTTCCTCCTCCTGCCACGTATCACTAAATCTTGGGCAGCTTGGTGAGCTTGCACTGCTCCAGCCAGAGTAATTAGGGAATAAATTGTTCCATGCTGGGTTGCCTTAGACCACAAACATCTTGCTCTATGTGACCGCCAGGTCTTCAGGTCAGGTTTTGTGAATGCCAGAGGGTAGTTGAAGACTTGTTCATTTACCTGTGAAGAGATTAACAATCATTGTGTTTTCAGGACTGTGAGAAAGAAATTCTCACAGGCTGTGTAGTGGAGCAGAACTTTCTGGTTCACTGAGAGTGTGGGTGTGATTTTATGGTACTTTCTGGATTAATTGACTATTTGTAGTATGTTATAGAAGTTACTTGAGCTAACTTAAGAGACAAGGGGGAATTTATACCTATATTATACCCTATATCAGCATAATTCACAGACCCGGATGTAGGAAGGCTTTAGGAAGGGAGGGATTCTCAAGAGAATCTTGTTATTCACATAGCCCAGCACAGATATGAAGAAGTAAATTATTCCGTTTTTTAGTTGTAGGGAATTGTAGGATTTGGGCATGCCCAATTTCACAGTATTACTCCAGAGATTTGAATAGTCTATTGAGATTTGTTATTCATCACCGTTTCATACACCCAGAGTCAGAAGTGTGAATAAATTCCTGGACAAATTTAAAGCTTATTTTGATTTACATAAATATAATCCAGGCCTGTCACAACAAACTTAACCAGTTCATGTTTCAAATGTTGTATATTTACATTACATGCCATGTAAGTATTTGTGTCCTAAGCAGAAGGATAGTTGATTTTCCAACAGTGATCTCAGACTGTTGTTCTTCTCAATAACTTCATGTGTTGCTTCCAAAAGTCACTGTCCAGGGCTTCATTTAAACTCCTATCACATAGACCCAATCTTAATCTGTAAATATTTGTAAAAGAATTCTTCCCCAAATGCTTTTACCAAAAGTCTTGTTTAGTTTCTGAAACAAACAACAAAAATAAGTGGTTTTTATCAATTGCTGCTGTAACAAATTACCACAAATTTAGTGGTTTAAGATAACAGAAATTTAGTATCTTTCAGTGTTGGATGTCAAAAGTCTAAAATGGGTCAGCAAGACTGGATTCTTTCTAGAAGCTCTAGGAAAGAATCTCTTTCTTTCCTTTTTTCAGCTTCAAGGGGCTGCCTGCATTTTTTGGTTTGTAACCCCTTGCTCCATCTCCGAAGCCAGCAGGGTAGCATCTTCAACTAACTCTCTTTCTCTCTCACTCTCTCACCTCTGCTTCCATCCTCACATCTCCTTCTCTGACTCTGACCCTCCTACCTCCCTATTATAAGGACCTTGTGATTACATTGGTCCCACTAAGATAATCTCTCCATCTCAAGATATTTTCAATATAGAGAGTGGTTCCTGAGGGGCAGGAATTATCTTGACCAGGAGAAAGGGCATCATAAAACAAAGAAAGAAAGAAAACAAGCAAAAAACCTAGAGGATAGGTGTTTTCGGGGTGAATGATAGAGATAAAGCTGTAAATATGGGGATGGAAAGCTGAGGTACCCATCCTTGAAAGCGTTCATTTTTTCTGGGTTGACAGAGGTCAGAGAGGTGGGAGAACAGTGGTTTCAGAAGAATGGTGAAGGTTTGGAACAGCCTCTATGGGAGTGAAGGAGGGAGCTGACCAGGCCCCAGTGAAGGATTAACTGGGGTGCTGAGATCCACCTAAGTCTCCTTGAACACTCATTTGGCTACTACCTGTGCAGCTGTGTAGCACCTGGCAGTCGGTGTGTAGGGACCAGAAATGTGAATATTGGCTCAATCCATGAAGTTTCTCCTAATTTCATTCCCAGCAACACAAACTCCTCTTTTAGTTCTTCTGATTACATGCTGGGGAAGAGACTGTTGTTTGACCTCCATTATTCATTCTCCCTAACTTTTAACTGGGCATGTGGCTTTGTTGAGCAAAGTTTACATTTCCATGCTTCCTTTGCAACTACATATGACCATGTGACTAATGGAATATGCATGCAAGTAAGTGTCCTTTAAGGATCGGGTATGGCTATCTTTCTCTCTTCTTGTTTCTCCCTGGATGGAATGCAGATACAATGGCTTGAACCCAAGCAACCATTCTGGATAAGGAGGGAGAAGCCTATATGTTTAGATGACAAAGCAACAAGATAAAAGGAGTTTTAGTCCCAGACAATCACTGGACCACCTGCCTCTGGACTTCATTTACATGAAGAAAACTCTTCTATTATTTTTAAATAAATTTTCTGTTATATATAGCTGAAGCTAATACTAGACTGTGCATATTTACTGCTCTCTTGAAGAGCTTCACATACTTTTATATACTGTCAATTCCAGATGCATCTGTATTCCTCAACCTCCTGTTTAAGCTTATTCTAATGTCTTTTTTAACAGATACCCATGGTTTGACCTGACATCAGCTCTGCTTGTTCAAATCTCTGACTAATGGTTTATTATATTTGGTGCAATTCTGCTTATATTTTACTTCTGATTAAATTGTAATGGAAAGTCCCTTGATCCTTCCTCAACTATTTTTAACACAGCATTATTTTCACAGTGCTATTCATAACCATGCCATCATATGTTACATTTTATTAATTAAATTATACAACATTGATTTATCACCTTCTATGTACTCTTTAGTGGTGGACACCAGGGAGACACAAAAATCAGTAAAACATGGAGTATTCCATTAAGAATTTGACAATCCAGTGGGAGAGAGGAATACAAAGCAATTAACATAATAAAAAGAGAAGCAAGGATGCCATATTTTGTATGTTTTGTGTAAGTGTGCAATATTTAAAAATTTTTTTCTGAATTCACCACTGAAGTTTATAAGACTGGAATTAGAAGTTGAGTTTCCTGATTCCCAATATCCTAGCCATAATAACAAATTCCACACTTGGCTGCTATCCCATGTTTCATAACAACATCTCAAAAAACAAAATCTTATTTATTTAAAAGTTTCTTGTTTTTTTTGTTTGTTTGGTTGGTTGGTTGGGTTTTTTGTTTTTTTGGGTTTTTTGTTGTTGTTGTTGTTGTTTTGCTGCACCATACAGCTTGCAGGATCTTAGTGAAAGCAATGAGTCCTAATCATTGGACCACCAAGGAACTCTCACTTTAAAAGTTTAAAGTAAAGAAAATAAAGAGTTTGAAAGAATTAGAGTCTATTTATGTTCATTCATTTATTTACCATATGTCAGGCCCAGAGGTACATGTTGGGATAAATTGACAAAAACGACTGATGTGGTCCTGTCTTCACAGATATTAAAAATAAATCTCCCATGTAAACATAAAATTCTAACTGTGATTATAACATTTCCAAGGTGAGGTACATGGTACCCAGAGAGGATATGATGGGAGCATTGATTCTAGTTCAGGCAAGCACGGAAGGGGCTGGGGAAGGGAGTCAAAGGGTGGTGCAAAAGACACAGGCTCACTGAATGGATACAAAAACAAGACCCATATATATGCTGTCCACAAGAGACACAGTTCAGACCTAGGGACACACACAGACCAAAAGTGAGGGGATGGAAAAAGATATTCCATGCAAATGGAAATCAAAAGAAAGCTGGAGGAGCAATACTCATATCAGATAAAATAGACATTAAAGTAAAGAACATTACAAGACACAAGGAAGGACACTACATTATGATCAAGTGATCAATCCAAGAAGAAGATATAACAATTATAAACATATATACACCCAACATAGGAGCACCTCAATACATAAAGCAACTGCTAACAGCTATAAAAGAGGAAATCAAGAGTAACACAATAATAGTAGGGGACTTTAACACCTCACATACAACAATGGACAGATCATGCAGACAGAAAATTAATAAGGAAACACAAGCTTTAAATGACACAATAGACCAGGTGGATTTAATTGACTTCTATAGGACATTCCATCCAAAAACAGCAGATTACACTTTTTTCTCTAGTGTGGAATATTTCCAGGATAGATTATATTTTGGGTCACAAACCAAGCCTTTGTAAATTTAAGAAAATTGAAATCATACCACGCATCTTTTCTGGCCACAATGCTATGAGATCAGAAATCAGTTACAGGGAAACAAAGGTAAAAAACACAAACACATGTAGGCTAAACAATAAGTTACTAAATAACCAAGAAATCACTGAAGAAATCAAAGAGGAAATCAAAAAATACCTAGAGACAACTGATAATGAAAGCACAATGATCCAAAACCTCTGGGATGCAACAAAAGCAGTTCTAAGAGGGAAGTTTATAGCAGTATGATCCTACCTCCAGAAACAAGAAAAACCTCAAATAAACAATCTAACCTTACACCTAAAGGAACTAGAAAAAGAAGAGCAAATAAAACCTAAAGTTAGCAGAAGGAAAGAAATCATAAATGTCAGAGCAGAAATAAATGAAATAGAAACAAAGAAAACAATAGCAAAGATCAATAAAACTAAAAGCTGGTTCTTTGAGAAGATAAATAAAATTGATAAACGATTAGCCAGACTCATCAAGAAAAAGAGGGAGAGGACTCAAATCAATAAAATTAGAAATGAAAAAGGAGAAGTTACAACAGACACTGCAGAAATACAAAACATCATAAGAGACTACTACAAGCAACACTATGCCAATGAAATGGACAACCTGGAAGAAATGGAAAAATTCTTAGAAAGGTATAACCTTCTAAGACTGAGCCAGGAAGAAATACAAAATGTGAATAGACCAATCACAAGTAATGAAATTGAAACTGTGATTAAAAATCTTCCAACAAACAAAAGTCCAGGACCACATGGCTTCACAGGTGAATTCTATCAAACATTTAGAGAAGAGCTAACGCCCATTCTTCTCAAACTCTTCCAAAAAATTGCAGAGGATGGAACACTCCCAAACTCATTCTATGAGGTCACCATCACCTTGATACCAAAACCTGACAGATACTACAAAAAAAGAAAATTACAGACCAATATCACTGATGAATATAGTTGCAAAAATCCTCAACAAAATACTAGCAAACAGAATCCAACAACACATTAAAAGAATCATACACCATGATCAAGTGGAATTTATCCCAGGGATGCAAGGATTCTTCAATATACTCAAATCAATCAATGTGATACACCATATTAATAAATTTAAAAAGAAAAATTGTATGATCATCTCAATAGATGCAAAAAAAGTTTTTGACAAAATTCAACACCCATTTATGATAAAAACTCTTCAAAAAGTGTGCATAGAGAGGACCTACCTTAACATAAAAAAGGCCATATATGACAAACCCACAGGAAACATCATTCTCAATGGTGAAAAACTAAAAGCAATTTCCTCTAAGATCAGGAACAAGACAAGGATGTCCACCTCGCCACTATTTTTCAACATAGTTTTGGAAGTCCTTGCCACAGAAATCAGAGAAGAAAATGAAGTAAAAGGAATACAAATTGGAAAAGAAGAAGTAAAACTGTCACTGTTTGCACATGACATGATACTATACATAGAAAATCCTAAAGATGCCACCAGAAAACTACTAGAGCTGATCAATGAATTTGGTAAAGTTGCAGGATACAAAATTAATGCACAAAAATCTCCTGCATTCTTATACACTAACAACGAAAGATCAGAAAGGGAAATTAAGGAAAAAATCCATTCACCATTGCAACAAAAAGAATAAAATACCTAAGAATAAACCTACCTAAGGATATAAAAGACCTATGCTCAGAAAACTATAAGACACTGATGAAAGAATTCAAAGATGACACAAACAGATGGAGAGATATTCTGTGATCTTGGATTAGAAGAATCTATATTGTGAAAATGACTCTACTACCCAAAGCAATCTACAGATTCAATGCAATCCCTATCAAATTACCAATGGCATTTTTTACAGAACTAGAACAAAAAATCTTAACATTTGTATGGAGACCAAAGAGACCCTGAATAGCCAAAGCAGTCTTGAGGGAAAAAAAATGGAGCCAGAGGGCTTCCCTGGTGGTACAGTGGTTGAGAGTCTGCCTGCTGATGCAGGGGATGAGGGTTCGTGCCCCAGTCCAGGAAGATCCCACATGCTGTGGAGCAACCTGGCCCGTGAGCCATGGCCACTGAGCCTGTGTGTCCGGAGCCTGTGCTCCGCAACGGGAGGGGCCACAACAGTGAGAGGCCCACGTATTGCAAAAAAAAAAAAAAAAAAAAATGGAGCTGGAGGAATCGGACTCCCTGACTTCAGACTATACTACAAAGCTTCAGTAATCAAGACAATATGGTACTAGCACAAAAACAGAAATATAGGTCAATGGAACAGGATAGAAAGCCCAGAGATAAGGGTCAACTAATCTATGGTCAACTAATCTATGACAAAGGAGGCAAGGATATACAATGGAGAAAAGGCAGTCTCTTCAATAAGTGGTGCTGGGAAAACTGGACAGTTACATGTAAAAGAATGAAATTAGAACACTCCCTAACACCATACACAAAAATAAAACTCTTAGAGGAAAACATAGGAAGAACACTCTTTGACATAAATCACAGCAAGTTCTTTTTCAATCCACCTCTTAGAGTAATGAAAATAAAAACAAAACTAAACAAATGGGACCTAATGAAACTTCAAAGCTTTTGCACAACAAAGGAAACCATAAACAAGATGAAAAGACCACCCTCAGAAGGGAGAAAATATTTGCAAATGGACAAAGGATTAATCTCCAAAATATATAAACAGCCCATGCAGCTCAATATTAAAATAACAAACAACCCAATCCAAAAATGGGCAGAGGACCTAAATAGACATTTCTCCAAAGAAGACATACAGATGGCCAGCAAACATATTAGAAGCTGCTCAACATCACTAATTATTAGAGAAATGCAAATCAAAACTACAATGAGGTATCACCTGACACCTGTTATAATGGGCATCATCAGAAAATCTACAAACAATAAATGCTGGAGAGGGTGTGGAGAAAAGGGAACCCTCTTGCACTGTTGGTAGGAATGTAAATTGATACAGTCACTATGGAGAACAGTATGGAGGTTCCTTTAAACACTAAAAATAGAATTACCATATGACCCAGCAATCCCACTACTAGGCATATACCCAGAGAAAACCATAATTAAAAAAGACACATGCATCCTAATGTTCATTGCAGCACTATTTACAATACCCAGGTCATGGAAGTAACCTAAAGGCCCATCAACAGATGAATGGATACAGAAGATGCGGTACATATATTCAATGGAATATTACTCAGCCATAAAAAGAAATGAAATTGGGTCATTTTTAGAGACATGGATGGATCTAGAGACTGTCATACAGAGTGAAGTAAGTCAGAAAGAGAAAAACAAATTTTGTATATTAATGCATATATGTGGAATCTAGAAAAATGGTACAGATGAACCAGTTTGCAAGGCAGAAATAGAGACACAGATGTAGTGAGCAAATGTATGGGCACCAAGGTGGGAAACCTGGGTGGGGGGTGAATTGGTAGATTGGGATTGACATATATTCACTAATATATATAAAATAGATAATTAATAAGAACCTGCTATACAATAAATAAAAGAACTGGAGCTGTGGTCAGGAAGGAGATCACCTATAGAGAATGTGTAGAAAGGGGTAAGAAGTGAGTTTTCAATTCACCAATCCTGAATGGCCTGGTAGGATAGCATGAACTTGCAGAGGAAAGTGTGCCAGACTGGCCAGGGAAAAAGGAAGAAAACCAAGAGCTGGTAGAGACCTGAAAGCCAATCAGGAGAGCATTTCAAAGAAAGAGTATTCAACAATGTCAAATAAGGTGAGGCTGAAAACTGCCTATAGCGATGACTCAAGCTCAGATCTTTTGATGGAGTGATGAGGGTGAAAGCCAGATTGGAGGGAACTGAGGAGTGAATGGTAAGAAAATGGAAGCAGAGTATAGAAAATTCTTTTGAAAAGTTTATAAAGGAGACGAAGAGTTAAGGCAAAATCTAGAGAAGGATGTAAGGCTGAGGGATGGTTGGTTTTGTTTTGTTTTGTTTTGTTATTATGGCAGACATGCATAGACAGAGCAAACAGAAAATCCATAAATAGACTCATACAAATGGAAATTTAGAATATGATAAAGGTGGCATCTCAAATCTCTCAAATCTTTTTAATATAAAGATATTAAAATATCTTTTAATAAATGGTGTTGGGATGCGTAAATAGCCATGTGGAAATTATAAAACTGTATCCACATCTCATATCATATACACGAATAAATTCCAAATGGACTGGATGTAAAAAGGAAAGTATGTAAGTTCTAGAAGAAAACGTGTGTGAATTCCTTTATATTTTCAAGGCAGGAAACGGTATTTGTAACTCAAAATCTAGATGCAATAAAAGAAAAGATTGATAAACAGAATTATTTAAAAAGAAGAAACTTTTGCATGGCTAAAAACACAATAAGCAAGCAAACAAACAAAAAAAATTATAAACAAAGTCAAAAGACTAATGACAAACTTGGAGAAAACATTTGCAACATGTATTATATATATTATGTGTATTACAGGTAAAGGAATGGATATATAGGTGTAGATGTGAAGGATCAGTTGACAGGGAGCAATTGGCCAGAGAAAGGGAGCAGGGAGAGAAGATCGCTAGGGTGACCAACGTCCTGTGAGACTGTGGGAGAGAGGACAGGGCAAAGAAAGACAAAAAGGGACTGTTAGCAACTTCTGTGTTAAATGGAGGGAAAGAGGAGCAGGTGGTCCGGATCTTGATGGTATTGGATGTTTAATAGCATTAGGAAGCAAGTTAGCAGCTGAGAGGGAGAGGAGAGAAATTTGAAATGAAGGGGAGGAGCCTGCACTGACCAGAGAAATGCAAGGAAAGACCACACCCTGTTGGGTGAGTGCAGTTTTTGAAGGTGAATTTACAAAGGAGCCATTGTACTCCATGAGTGACTTTCCCTGGCAGTCTTTGAAAACTGAGTTATTTGACTTTCTGTTGTCTCCTCAGGGAAAAGAAGTTCTTTCTAATTCAACTCCATCTTTGTGAGAAACTTTTTTCTGGAATTTCCTGGTGGTCCAGTGGTTAGGACTCAGCCCTTTCACTGCCAGGGTGGATTCTATCCCTGGTCAGGGAACTAAGATTCCACGGCCAAAATAAATAAATAAATAAGAACTTTTTTCCTGGAGAACCAGAAGGAGGGAGGAAAAGAAGTACCAGTCAGCAGGAAGCAGTTAATTTACATGAAAAATATTATGTCCAATTCATTAAATTTCCCCAGTAAAACAGGTGAGCAATATCAGCCACAGAGAGAGGCAGAGAAAGAAGATCCTGGGAGGAACGTTAGGGACAACTCTTAGAAGACTAGCAATAAGTTTATCTTATCACTTTTAAATCAGAGCAGGCTCTCACTGCCTTTTTTATTTTTGTGTATGGTCAACTTTATTCTTTTTTTTTTAACATCTTTATTGGAGTATAATTGCTTTACATTGGTGTGTTAGTTTCTCCTTTATAACAAAGTGAATCAGTTATACATATACATATGTTCCCATGTCTCTTCCCTCTTGTGTCTCCCTCCCTCCCACCCTGCCTATCCCACCCCTCTAGGTGGTCACAAAGCACCGAGCTGATCTCCCTGTGCTATGCGGCTGCTTCCCACTAGCTATCTATTTTACGTTTGGTAGTGTATATATGTCCATGCCACTCTTTCACTTTGTCACAGCTTACCCTTCCCCCTCCCCATATCCTCAAGTCCATTCTCTAGTAGGTCTGTGTCTTTATTCCCGACTTAGCCTTATGTTCTTCATGACCTTTTTTTTCTTTCTTAGATTCCACATATATGTGTTAGCATATGGTATTTGTTTTTCACATTCTGACTTACTTCACTCTGTTTGACAGACTCTAGGTCCATCCACCTCACTACAAAATATCTCAATTTTGTTTCTTTTTTTTTTTTTTTTTTTTGCAGTACACGGGCCTCCCACTGTTGTGGCCTCTCCCGTTGTGGAGCACAGGCTCCAGACGCGCAGGCCCAGCTGCCATGGCTCACAGGCCCAGCTGCTTCGCAGCATGTGGGATCTTCCTGGACTGGGGCAAGAACCTGCGTCCCCTGCATCAGCAGGCGGACTCTCAACCACTGTGCCATCAGAGAAGCCCTCGTTTCTTTTTATGGCTGAGTAACATTCCATTATATATACGTGCCACATCTTCTTTATCCATTCATCCAATGATGGACACTTAGGTTGCTTCCATGTCCTGGCTGTTGTAAACAGAGCTGCAATGAACATTTTGGTACATGACTCTTTTTGAATTATGGCTTCACAGGCGAATTATATCAAACATTTAGAGAAGAGCTAACACTTATCATTCTCAAACTCTTCCAAAATATAGCAGAGGGAGGAACACGCCCAAACTCATTCTACGAGGCCACCATCACCCTGATACCAAAACCAGTCACAAAGAAACAAAACTACAGGCCAATATCACTGATGAACATAGATGCAAAAATCCTCAACAAAATACTAGCAAACAGAGTCCAACAGCACATTAAAAGGATCATATACCATGATCAAGTGGGGTTTATTCCGGGAATGCAAGGATTCAATATATATAAATCAATCAATGTGATACACCATATTAACAAATTGAAGGAGAAAAACCATATGATCATCTCAATAGATGCAGAGAAAGCTTTCGACAAAATTCAACAGCCATTTATGATAAAAACCCTGCAGAAAGTAGGCATAGAGGGAACTTTCCTCAACATAATAAAGGCCATATATGACAAACCCACAGCCAACATCGTCGTCAATGGTGAAAAACTGAAAGCATTTCCACTAAGATCAAGAACCAGACAAGGTTGCCCACTCTCATCACTCTTATTCAACATAGTTTTGGAAGTTTTAGCCACAGCAATCATAGAAGAAAAGGAAATAAAAGGAATCCAAATAGGTGAAGAAGAAGTAAAGCTGTCACTGTTTGCAGATGACTTGATACTATACATAGAGAATCCTAAAGATGCTACCAGAAAACTACTAGAGCTCACTGCCTTTTGTGACATGGCTGGCTGAGTAAATCCTTTTCCAGAGCTCAAAGTCCTAATTCTTCCTAATGCTATTAATCTCCGAGATGATTCTCTGAAGGGGCTGGTACATGGGGTGTGTCTGCCTCTCAACTGGCTGGATGACTGGCTGTGGGGCAGTAAACATCTAAATAAACATCTACAGTTTGCTAGTTCCCGCCTTGCCCGTCCCCCAGCCCCATGCATTCTATAGATTAAATGTGCATTCATGTTTTTCTGTTATGAAAACCTTTTCTCACCCGGGCTGGGGGGAATGGCCCTTAGTTTGGCAGTGTTGGAGCTTAGGGGATGGTAGGCTATATGTCCAGAGAAAGAATGTGGATGTAGTGAGTTCTTTTTGTACAGGGGAAAAGGCATGCTTATTGAGGACCTAATGATCCTTAATCAAAGCAGAATATTGACCCATTCTCTGTGGAAAGGATTAGGAAATCTGTAGTAACAGTATAATTTCAAAGAAGAAAAACAAAACAAAATAAAAACAATCTTCTGGGGTTCAAAGGAAGGAAAAGCCTCTAAGTGTCCTGCCTGGGAAGCTCAGGTCTACATCTAAGCACTGCCCGAGTCCAGTTCTGTGCTGGGAAACTGCTGTTCCCAGGTGGGGAGGGAGGAGACTTCAGGGGAACCCAGCCAAAGCTGGAGGTTTCCGTGCAGTTGGAAAGCAGCTTGTCAGCCTGTCCTTGTTTATGTAGGGACACGCTGACCTGGAAGGTCTAGAGCCCTTGGGATCCTAGGGTGGCCCAAGGCAAGATGGTCTATGTCTCTCTCCTGGGCAGGCCCCTCACACCTCTGGACTCGAGGACCAGGGGCCTTCTAGGCATTATTCCTAATGATTCAACTTCGAACTGACTGCCAGTGTGGAGAGTTGATGGGAAAGTACTTTCATTCTAAGGAGGGCTCCACATGTTTCAAAGGAATGAATTTCTAAAGGTGGAACTTCACATACAAAGTGATGAAAGATACTCTGAGGCAGAATGTTCTACCTTGAGCTGTTCAAATGACCTAATAGGTAGCCTCCCATTTCACCCTCCTGAGAGGTTGGCTTTGCCCTTTGGAACTTTAGGAACAACTGACTCATTGTCTTATTTGGAGGTTAATGGATTTCAGTCTGCTCAAAGGACATCCTGATAATGGGTATTTATAACTGGACATTATCAGGGAACAGTAGGTAAGAGCTTCTCCTTTTTTCAGAGAGCAGGGAGGGAGCCATGACAATCACTTTGATAGCAAAAGGAGGATATGTTTACCACATTGCCCTAAGGCCTTGGAGAAGATGGGTTTTATTATCTCCTTTTTATACAACAGGAGCATCGGGAACCACAGGAACTGTGAGGCTGCTGATCCTGGAGGGTCACTGCAGATTACAAGCAAACACTGCCTCTCTCACGAAGGAGGGAGCCAATTTAAGAGAGTAAACCCAGTGAAACGGATGTCTTTAAATTTTTATCCTCAACATCAACTGATTTGGAGCATTTACGCTTTGTAATTACATACTTCTCATTTATGCTTTGTTAGTGATTTTCCCTCTCTTGTCCTTTAAACGGGCCACATTAGCAACGAGGCACTCTGACGTGGGGGATTTATGGCACACACAGGGGGATTTATGTTTCTAAAACACACAAAGGATTTGGGTCACAGATATCCAGTACAGGACTGCATCTGCTCTATTTTAATAATGTTTCTAAACAATGCTTTGAGTTCAGTGTGCTCCAGTTCAATTTTGTTTAATTAAAACTTACTTTTAAATTATTCTCTAAAGCTGGGAATAGTAACTCTGGTTCCTTTTAGGGTAGTCAATCGCATTCTTCACAGTTTATATATTTTAAACTGCATCTTTTTAGCCAGCTGTAAGGTCGGATCTTAACAAACGGCACCGCGAAACAGAGGAAAGCTTCAAGTGAGCTTTATTAGGGAGCGCTCCCCCGGGCGAGGTTCACTGGTCCGAGAGAAAGGGGTCAGAGAAGTCGCACCCGGGCGAGGGTTGGGCAAGATTTTATAGGGGAAGAAGAGAAAGGGGTGTGGTGAATCTGGGAGGGCGCAGGGTATTCCTTATTTGGTGGTCTTTTCGGGTATCCTGGGGGACCGTTAGTCCCGCCCCTCGAAAGGCGGGAAGGCTGGGCTGGGTTCAAAGTCCCCAGGTCAGTTCCTGGAACTGGGTGGTCCGGAGAATTTCGTTCTGATGCAGCCTGTGAATCTGATTGTGTTCCCCTACCTCCGGCCAGTTGGCCTTACACCAGCTACTTGCGAGCTCTGTCACAAGTTACCTACATTCTCTGTGCCTCAGTTTCCTCATATGTAAAATGGGCGTAATAATAGTACCTTACTCACAGCATTGTTATAAATGATTAAGTGAGGAATTCCATTCATTAATGCTCAAGCACAGTCTAGAATTCTCTACCAAACTTAGTTATTATTAACACATTATAGTTGTATTGAGTTACCAATTGAAGCTTGTAAAAAGAAATCTAAAAAGTATGGATGTTTATAAAGTAAAAACTGATATTATTCACTCTTCACTCAGCCCCACCCTATTCTGCTTCCTAGAGATACTTCCCAGAGATAACCGGTGTATATTGACTGCAATTTTTCTATGCACGTTCATGCAACTGCCTTAGAACTTTGCTTCTCCCATCTAACAACTAACCACGGATATCCTTCCAGAACAGATCCTGTGGAGCCACCTCTTTACATAACATGGCTATTAGCTCCTTGTCTGATTTGTTTGTGGCTCCATTATGTGTTTAGGTGCCTTTCACATTTCTCTGTAGTCAAATTCTTACTCTTTTTCTCACACCTGATGGGGTTTGTAATGGTTAGGAAGACCTTCTCAGTGTTTAGTGTTTAGAAATACACTTCCCAGGACTGGAAAACAAAGAGTTGCACAACTCAAGGGAACTTTTGGAACGTACAAAGTGGACCATACTGAACTCAGGTCCACTTGCCTGACTCACAGCAGAGCCAATCCACTGACAGGAGGTTGGGTGAAGGAAAGTACATCATTGATTGCAGGGCACCAAGCAAGGGAGTAGGAAACAAGCCTCAGATCCAGTCCATCTTGGTCTTTGATTTAGGGGGTTTTTTAAAGGGAAAAACAAAAAGGCTGGGACTAATCACTGTTTCGTGAAGTTTCTGTGACAGTTCCCAGTTTTGGGAGTCAGCATGTTTCCAGTCTATGATTCTCAGGCCAGGTCATCCATGGCTAGGGGGTCTGTGGGTTCATCTTGCCCTGGAGAAACAACCTGAGTTTGTACATTAATGATGATGTCTATAATAGCAATTTTAGTACATTAACGATGTTATTGACAACAGCAATTTTAGTAATCTGACTCTGCTTGATTAGTGTTCAGTTAGCACAGGGCTGAGGTCAGAGGGGACAAGAAAGGGAATAAACTTTTAGATAGAGAGCTTAATCATATACTTGGTAATGGAATTCGGTTTTAGGGGGACTCAGTTTTGAAACCAAGCAGGGCTCTGCAAGGCTCCGCCAGGTGATGCCAAAAGCTCAGCTTCCCTGTATACCGGTGCTGAATCGAATCTCGGAGACCAAGTTTTGAGTGAGGTAGAAAAGGATAGCTTTATTACTTTGCCAGGCAAAGGGGGACACAGCGGGCTCCTGCCTTGAAAACAATGTGTCCCCACTTGGAGAGGATAGTCAGAAGTTTTACAGTAATGGTTCAAAAAGGGATGATCAGCTCGTGGACATTCTTCTGATGGGTTGGTGGTGAGGTAAGTAGGAGTCAGCATCATCAACCTTCAGGTTCCAACTGGTCTGGGGACTACATGATTGTGGGCAGCATACCATTGTTAATCGTTAACTTCTCCCATCTGGAGGGAGTTTCAGTATCTGCAAAACAGCTCAAAGATATTGTTGTGTGTATCCTTTGATGGGGACTGAGGACCTTGCCCTAAGGCTGCACTACTGCTTCTCTTGACTGTTTGTTTCTCGCTTGTCTCACATCCTCCCTTCCCTAATTAACAACTGCTTGAATCTGCCCCTTGGAACTTAGGGAAGGTCATGGAGGCTGAATGAAGGCTATTTTCTGTAATCAAAGAAATGGAGGACACAGAAAGTCTTTGTGTCCAGCAGCCTCATAGGGCCCTGCTCTGTATCACAGGTACAAAAGCCTTTCTGCGTTCCCCATTCTTTATTGGTAAAAAAAAGACCTCAGCTTCCTAGATCTTCCCTGAGTTCCAAAGTGCAGATTCAAATAGTTACTAGTTAGGGCACACAATAGTGCATCAATAAAGCAGAGTCCTAGTTCCTCCTCCGTGGATATACAGAACAATCTGATACAATCTCTATGTTCGACAGGAACTAAGGCCCCCGTCCAGCTGGAGGATGGTAACTTCAAGCCCAGCACAAGAGTTCTGGAACACCACCCTGTTACCTCACCACCAACCAATCAGAAGAAAGTCACACACCTATAGCCCTCACCCCAGATTTTGTCTTTAAAAACTTTCCTCCAAACCACTGGGGAGTTTGGGTCTTTTGAGCACAAGCAGCCCATACCCCTTGCTTAGCCCTTGCAGTAAACCTCTCTCTGCTCTGAACTCTGACGTTTCAGTTTGTTTGGCCCCACTGTGCTTCGGGCACATGTACCTGGGTTGACAACAGTTTCAACATTAAATTTTGTGATCCATTAATGTAAGTGTATTTTACTTTTTACTGGAAGAGGGCAAATGACTGAAATGCCTTTTGGTGTCAAGGGGAATGCTATCTTCAGCTAAGGATGAGAAATGCAGGCCTGAGGACACCACAGTCTGCACAGGTCTCTGAATTGCACCCCACGGGCTTCCTCTAGGTCATGGTGTTGGGAGGAAGGAGAAGGTCGGTAATTTGGTGCCTGATGTTTGAACCTGTGATTTAACCATCATGGTGTGTAAGAAAGTGGTTTTACTTTATCTCCTTATTTCAGAAGGTCATTGTCAAAGATAAGGACAAGCAAAATAATTGGAGACTCAAAAGTGACTGATAAAGCCAGCCAAAGCCAGTAGTTCTTTGCAAGGTCCACCAAGTCTGCTGCATACTTGCTCACATCTGGGCATTGAGACTTATTGTTGAGAATATCACTCAAAGGTATATGTCAAAAAGACAAGTGGATATTTAATTTTTTTTTTTTTTTTGGCCGCCCTGTGCGGCTTGGGGGATATTAGTTCCCTGAAACTGGCCCCCTTGCAGTGGAAGCACGGAGTGTTTATTTTTGTATTTTTAAAATATTTATTTATTTATGGCTGTGTTGGGTCTTCGTTGCTGTGCACATGTTTTCTCTAGATGCAGCGAGCGGGGGCTACTCTTTGTTGTGGTGTGCAGGCTTCTTATTGCAGTGGCTTCTCTTGTTGCAGAGCATGGGCTCTAGGTGCATGGGCTTCAGTAGTTGTGGCACACAGGCTCTAGAGCACAGGCTCAGTAGTTGTGACACATGGGCTTAGTTGCTCCGAAGCATGTGGGATCTTCCCGGACCAAGGATCAAATCTGTGTCCCCTGCATTGGCAGGCGGATTCTTAACCACTATGCCACCAGGGAAGTCTCCAGAATCTTAACCACTGGACCACCAGGGAAGTCCCAACAAGTGGGTATTTAAAAAGAAAAAAAAAAAGAGTGATTGCTGTATCTTTGACAATGAGGCATTTCTACTTTTTTTAAAACATGCTTTTTCCTACATTTTTCTTTTTTACTCAGAAAAAAATCATATTGTATCTGTATAAAGTCAGTACAACTAGCTGAAAAATAGATAAATAATCTTTATATCTGGCTTACAGAGTACCAAATAATTGGGTGGAATTAAAAAAAGAAGGGCTATTTTGTGGAAAGAAATATATATATATATATATATATTTTTTTTTTTTTTTTGCGTTACGCGGGCCTCTCACTGCTGTGGCCTCTCCCGTTGCGGAGCACAGGCTCCGGACGCGCAGGCTCAGTGGCCATGGCCCACGGGCACAGCCGCTCCGCGGCATGTGGGATCTTTCCGGACCGGGGCACGAACCCGTGTCCCCTGCATCGGCAGGCAGACTCTCAACCACTGTGCCACCAGGGAAGCCCTGCAGAATGTTTTTGTATAAACTGTGAGCTAAGATTGGTTTTTATATTCTTAAAATATAGTTAAAAAAAGAAGAATTTATGACAGAACCTGGAGGTGGCCCACAGGTTTAAAATATTTACTATATAGTCCTTTACAGAAAAAGTTTGCTACCCTTGCTTCGAGGAATCCAGGCACTTTGCTGTGAGCACACTCTTATAGCTCTGTGAAGAAGCCAGTATGGACACGACTGCATCTAACCATGCCACTGCCAGAAAACTGGCCCACAGAAACCCCAAGGGATAATAAGCCTCTGTAGGGGAGGAAGACATTTTCTTCTATCCTTCTAGGTTTTTCTGGCTGGTCTAGAATTAAACTGACATGAGACAGAATAGCAGGAGAAAATTAAATACGTTTAATAACATGTGTACATGGGAGAGACCCAGGAAAACTGAGTAACTCACCAAAATGGCCCAAACTCTCACCTTAAAGACTACCCTCAGCTAAAGACAAGAGAGGATGTTGAGGGTGGGGCCAGTCAGTTATGGGCACAGGAAAAGCACAGTAAACAAGGGAAAGCTTGTTATGCAGATTTAAGTCAGTGCCTTCTCCATTGATAAGAGTTTCTAGAGATTTGGTCGTTCTCTTCTTGTTACATCAAGGGAGACACTGGCCTTGCTCAAATCATTAATTTGGGAGAAAAGTGAATTTAGTATTGTTGGCCATCAGCCAGTCAATTACTCCATCAAGCAGTTTTTTTTTTTTTTTAATAGTCCTGGAAAGGATTTAGAGGTGGGAAAATTAAGGCTCACAGCGGTTAAATGGCTACACTCATAGAATTGGTTAGGTTTGAAGCTCAGTCTCCTGACAGCACATTCAGGCACCTGTTGCTCCACGGTTGAGTGTAGACAGTCCATGGTGGCTCTGGGCTGTTGGTCAGACATATCTGTCCCCTTCATCGTGAAATCATATGTTATTTGTTAAGTCCTCATAGGGTCGAGTTGCTAGGAATAGATGTTTTTCTCCAGTATCATGGAATGTCCAATAAGCAGTATTTTTAAAGTCTTTACTATTTGCCTAGTATTGTGCTAGCACTGATTTTTAGATCTTAAGGTCCAAGCTTATGTTCATTATAATGAGTGAGACACTGTCCAGTGCTGGGTATTCATTGGTAAATAAAACCCACACCTCCACCCTTATGGATCTTCCAGTCTGGTCAGGGAATATCTATCTGATATTCTTTCCTTTGTTATCAACTTATTGCTTAGTTATAGTTTTATAATATTGCATGACTGAAAAACAAGATGCCTTGAAATTCATCAGTTATCTAACCCTTGAAGTAAGTTTTCCTTTCTTCTTTCTTAAAGGTAACTCCCCAGATGGAAGAGCAATTAGATCACGGTTCAGAATGACAAAGAGAGATAAGGTCATTGCAAACAATATTATTCTACTTTGAAAGAGCCATTTTGGTCTTTCACCTAAAATGACTTCTTTCTGCTGAAATAGATTTGGCTAAAGTAGCTTGCTTAGCTGATGGTAGAAAATTCAACTCTGAAATATAAAAGTTTCATAAAACTGTGACATAACTCAATTTATACAGTCATTATACAATCAATGGCAAAACAGCATTCCCTTTTGGCCCTTTTGGAATGCAATAAACTGTTTTGCCATCTCTGCAGATTAAAGGTCCCAATTATTAACTATTTTGTTTTGATGATGACTTCAATTAGTTTTCATTTCTTGTGCACTGACCAAGTGAAAGTGGTATTACCAAAAAGGATGGTCTGAGGCATGCTATATGGCAAAGAAAGTCACTCCAGTCTTCAGAAATTGCTCCAGGAAATTGCTCCCATCAGAAAGATAAAACTTATCACAGAAAGGCCACAGGAGAATAAATGAGAATTAGTTTATAAGTAAACAAACTTGTTTTTCAGGGAAAGAATGACCGTGGCAAAAGGCTCCAAGGGTTGTTTCACTGATAACAGGTCAGGAAAAAGTCATGTTTTTTACATTTCTTGCAGGTTGTAAGTGTTGAGTGGGGTGGGGAATGGAGGAGACCTGGGAAGAGATTTATTTATTCCTGCATATAACAGAAATTTCTTGAGTACTTCCATGTGAGTCATTAGGCAGGGCTCTAGACTACAAGTATGAAATAGACATGGTACTTGCCCTCAAGGCACTTACAGTCTAGTGGGGGAAACCAAAAAGGCAAAGGAGTTTAGGATAATCAGGAAGAGTGTGAGCTTTCCTGGGAGGGACAACTAACTCTTATTTGACAAGTCAGAGAAGGTTTCCTGGAAGAATTCCCTAAAGCTGAGATCAGAAGCATGGGAGAGACAGAAGAAGAGGAGAGGAGAGTGTTCCTAAGGAGGAAATTGTATGGGTAAGAAGCTCAGAGGTGAGAGAGAGCAAGTGTGGAGTATTTAAGGAAAAGAAAATGGTGCATAGGTGGAGGGTTGGGGGATAGTAATGGGAGATAAGGAGTAGGGGTCCTCTAAGCCTAGTTAAGAGTTTCAGGGAATTTCCTGGTGGTCCAGTGGTTAGGACTCCACCCTTCCATTGCAGGAGGCCTGCGTTCAACCCCTAGTTAGAAAACTATGATCCCACATGCAACACTGCGTGGCCCCCCAAAAAAATATTTTAAAAAAATAATTGAAAAAAAAAAGAGGTTTGAGTTTCAGCCTGAGGGAGGGCAAGAGAGTGGTATGATTACTCCTCATTTAAAAAAGAAAACTCTGGGGAGTTCCCTTGTTGTCCAGTGGTTAGGGCTCAGCACTGAGCGGAGGGACCAAAAAAAAAGAAAAAAAGAAGAGAAAGAG
Source organism: Stenella coeruleoalba (assembly GCF_951394435.1). Lineage (NCBI taxonomy): Eukaryota > Metazoa > Chordata > Mammalia > Artiodactyla > Delphinidae > Stenella > Stenella coeruleoalba. Next base: position 32,765,100 of record NC_137161.1, read on the forward strand.
AACTCTGGCTTCAGGGGGAGATGGAAAGCTTTTGTCATCTAGGTGGTGAATAATGGTGAGCTGTACTCAGCAAGTTGCAGTGAGGATGGAGAGAATTAAGATCTATTCAGTAGATCTTTAAGAGAAAGAATCTGTAAGATTACTGATGGATATGGGACATGCTGACAAAGGAGGAGAAAAAGTTTCTGTCTTTGGCAACCAAACGCTCTGGCTCACTGAGACAGGAGATTTGGGGTGGGGGGGGAGTGTAAGCAGATAGTGTAGGGGTTACTCAGAGAACCAGGCATGGCTTTCTTGACATAAGAGAAGCCATTTTTGGCCTAAGCCAATTTTGTGATCTAAGCCTGGGCACAATGCTTGCCCTTGAACGATTCTCAGTAATTAATGATCTTAAGGGAAAAAAAGAATGCAGGAACAAATGACTATTATCAGGCAAGAGAAGTAACAATAACAAAGATAATAAATCTGTTGTAAATACTCCCAGTTCTGTTTCAATGGTAAAAATTAACCTGAAGCAATTTCTTGAGCTGTTTTGCAGAATTTAACCACTGCTCCCACCAGCACTCAACCACCAGATCAATTGGAACTTAAGGGATGAAGATATTGACATTTACTGACCTTCATGACTACAGTCAATGAAAGCTTGGACTCTGTCAACCTTTGCCCCAATTCTATGCTAATTATCCTCTGCTCAGACCCCTACATGAATATGCATGTATGCTTAGCTTAAAAATTCCTCAATTATGCTGTTCAGGGAGACACTGCTTTGGGAAGACACTGCTTTGGGAGAGGTCCTGATGTTTTTCTTACTTGCGGCAAATAATAAACACTTCTTTCTTACAATTTTTGTGGCGGAGGTTGAGATAAAGGTACTGGAGGATATGTTAACTTGAATCGCAGGAGGAGACTGGCTTAGAGATTTGGGAATCATCTGCATGGGAGGGAAAAGAGAAGACGATTTAAGAACACTGAGAGAGGTCCACGTTGAAGAGAAAGAGTTTGTAAAGGTGATTTAGATGATTGAGAGGCGAAAGAGAAACATTGGAAGAAGGTGGTATCAGGGGAACTCAGGGACAAGGGCTTTCTAGAGAGAGGGAGTGATCAGCAATGTTCAATGCCATTGAGAACCAGGTGGTAGCATCAGACAAACACACTGAGAGACATTCTACAACATAACTGACCTGTACTCTTCAAAAATGTCAACGTCAAGAATACAAAGACAGAAACGAAGGTTAAAGGAGAATAAAGAGACATGAAAACTGAGAATGCAATGCATGATCCAGGATTTTCTTTTGAGATATATATATATATATATATATATATTTATTTATTTAATATTTATTTATTTGGGTGAGCCACGGGATCTTCACTGAAGCACGGGGGATCCTTTAGTTGCAGCATGCGGGTTCTAGTTCCCTGACCAGGGATCGAACATGGGCCCCCTACATTGGGAGCATGGAGTCTTAACCACTGGACCACCAGGGAAGTCCTGTAGCAAGTCGTAATTTTTTTTTTTTTTTGGCCTTACCCCACAGAATGTGGGATCTTAGTTCCCCAACAAGTTGTTATTTTTAAAGTCAGTTTTAATGGTTGCATAATGAGATAATTAATTTCATTCAGTTATATTTGAGTTTATCATTCCTAAAACGGACGGGAAAATAACTTAATGTCATTCCAGGCTTTCTCTAATCACAATCTATCATGCTACTTTGGAAGAGTAGCATGTGTATTTTTGTGAGATACACATGGAAAAAAGAGAAAATCAAAATTATACACTGATTGGGACTTCCCTGGTGGTCCAGTGGCTAAGACAGCACTCCCAATGCAGGGGACCTGGGTTTGATCCCTGGTCGGGGAACTAGATCCCACATACTGCAACTAAGACCCTGTGCAGCAAATAAATAAATAAGTAAATATTAACAAAAAATTTATACACTGATTATCAAAGCATAAAGCTGGAAGCAAAAGTGAAATTTACAGTCGCCTTGTTAGGTTTGTCTAAATATGGGCTTCCCTGGTGGCACAGTGGTTGAGAGTCCTCCTGCTGATGCAGGGGACACAGGTTCGTGCCCCGGTCCGGGAAGATCCCACATGCTGTGGAGCAGCTGGGCTCATGAGCCATGGCCGCTGAGCCTGCGTGTCCGGAGCCTGTGCTCCGCAACGGGAGAGGCCACAACAGTGAGAGGCCCGCGTACCGCAAAAAAAAACAAAAAAAAGAATCCATCTGCCAATGCAGGGGACACAGGTTCAAGCCCTGGTCCAGGAAGATCCCACATGCCGTGGAGCAACAAAGCTCGTGCACCACAACTACTGAAGCCTGCACTCCTAAAGCCCATGCTCCGCAACAAGAGAAGCCACTGCAGTGAGAAGCCCACACAACGCAACAAAGAGTAGCCCCTGCTCACTGCAACTTATTAGAGAAAGACCACGTACAGCAATGAAGACCCAAAGCAGCCAAAAATAAATAAATTTATTTAAAAAAAAATTTGTCTTCAAAAGGTCACTACATCAGTCAGCTTGCTTGCCATAAGCTCAAAGTATCTGGCAGGTAGTTGGCCAAACCTCAGCTACTGTAGGACTCCTGATTTATGGGGTTCTATCCCAGTGTAGACATCTATAGGAGGCTGTGAGTGTACAGGACGTTTTCAAGAAGATGATGAAATGGAACAATAACCCTTAACTCTTTCGCGTGGTCCTGCAGTTCTGGCAGTTGTGTACAGCTACCTGAATGCAACATGTTGAAATATTAACGTTCTCTTTGTTAATTTCACTCTACTTTTTATGTTTATTTAAATGTAGACGTTCGAATTTTTAAACGTTTAAAATATTTCTCTGTTCCCTTTGGTATCCACCAAGCACATTTATCAATAAACCTCTAGAAATTTCCCGAACTAGCCATTTGTGGAAAGCGGTGTTGGCGGGGCCAATGCCCTCAGTCAAGATGGCCGTAACTGCCTTCCCTTGTTCTTTTCTGACCTCAGCAAAGATGGTTCCTGCGACTTCCTTTCAAACTCTGCTTTTCCGGTAACAAACGTGGAGTCACCGCTTCCGGTTTGAGGCGGCTGCCGTTGCGGGGCGGTGAGTGTAATCGGGGCCTGGCGACTTTTCTGGGCCAGTTTTCTCTGCGGACTCACGAGTGGATCGGATTGGGGGAAGGGAGGGGGTCTCCGCAAGGCATCAGGCCGTTCTCTCCTAATTGGGAAGTTACGGCTGCTTTCCCTGGCCTGCTCCCAAACTCCTCCTCCCCCACCACGGGCGGCCTCTGCAGCGAACGCCTTGGGGAAGCCCCAGAATTTGCGTGCAGTGTGTCTAAATGAGCTTCGGTTCTTCTTTTTTTTAAAAACAACTTTCTTGAGACATAATTGACATATTATAAAAAATTCCCATTTAAAGTGTAAAATTCAGTGGTTTTTCATATATCCCCAGAATTGTGCATCCATCACCACAATCTAATTTTAGAATATTTTCATCATCTCAAAGAAAAACCTTGTACCCATTAAAAGTCACTCTCTATTCACTATGGCCTCCCAGTCCTAGGCAATTGATAGTCTACTTTTTTGTCTCTATAGATTTGTCAATTTGCATATTTGATATAAATAGCAGCATACAGCATGTGGTCTTTTTTGACTAGCTTCTTTCACTAAGTATAATGTTTTAAAAGTTTGTTCTTGTTGTAGCATGTATCGGAACTTAATTCCTTTATTGCAGAAAAATATTCCTTGTATTCATATACCACATTTTGTTCATTCATCAGTTGATGGACATTTGGATTGTTTCCACTTTTTGGTTCTTATGAATAAAGCTGCTGTGACCATCTGTGTACAGTTTGAGTGGACACATGTTTTTATTTCTCTTGAGCACATATACCTACGAGTGGGATCGCCTGATCCAACCATTTGTGGAACTGCTAAACTGTTTTCCAAAGTACTTGAGCCATTTTACCTTTCTGTATGTGGATATCCAGCTGTCTTAGCGTTGAAAAGACTGTCCTTGCCCTGCGGAATTGTCTTGGCATCTAGGGAACTTCAGTCGATAACTGTAAGATTTTACTTCTGGACTCTCAGTTTTATTCCACTGACTGTTTTTATTCCAATACTACACAGTCTTGATTATTGCAGCTTATAATTGGTTTTGAAATCAGAAAGTATGAGTACTCCAAATTTGTGTTCTTCGTTTTCAAGATTGGTTTGGCTTGGGCTTCCCTGGTGGCGCAGTGGTTGAGAGTCCGCCTGCTGATGCAGGGGACATGGGTTAGTGCCCCAGTCCGGGAAGATCCCACATGCTGCGGAGTGGCTGGGCCCGTGAGCCATGGCCGCTGAGCCTGCGTGTCCGGAGCCTGTGCTCCACAACGGGAGAGGCCACAACAGTGAGAGGCCCGCGGACCGCAAAAAAAAAAAAAAAAAAAAAAAAAGATTGGTTTGGCTTTATGGGCCCCTTGCATTTCCATATGTACTTTTAAACAGTTTTGTCAAATGTCTGCAAATTTAAAAAAAAAAAAACTGAGATTTTGTAAGAACCATATTGATCCATATACCAATTTGGGCAATATTGCCATTTTAAAATAGTAAGTGTTCAATTCCATGAACATAGGATGTCTTTCCATTCATTTGGAGCTTTAGTTTATTTCAACATTTTAAAATAGTTCTCAGTGTACATGACTTACATATTTTTCATTATGTGTACTTAAGTATTTTATTCTTTTTGATGCTATTGTAAATGAAATTACATTCTTTTTTAAAAAATTTATTTTATTTATTTTTGGCTGTGTTGGGTCTTCATTGCTGCACATGGGCTTTCTCTAGTTGCAGCAGGCGAGGGCTACTCTTCGTTGCAGTGCACGGGCTTCTCACTGCTGTACCTTCTCTTGTTGCGGAGCATGGGCTCTAGCCATGTGGGCTTCAGTAGTTGCGGCACGTGAGCTCTGTAATTGTGGCTTGTGGGCTCTAGAGCGCATGCTCGGTAGTTGTGGTGCATGGGCTTAGTTACTCCGCGGCATGTGAGATCTTCCAGACCAGGGCTTGAATCCCATGTTCCCTGCATTGACAGGCAGATTCTTAACCACTGTGCCACCAAGGAAGTCCAAAATTATATTTTCAATTTCATTTTTAGGTTGTTTATTGCTAGTGTATATAAATACAAATGATTTTTCTGTATTGATCTTGTATCCTGCAACCTTGTTTAACTTTAATTATTCTAGTAGTTTTTTTTTAAGTGGATTCATTGGGACTTTCTATACACAAGATCATGTCTTCTGCTAATAGAAATAGTTTTACTTCTCTCTTTCCAATCTGGAAGCCTTTTATTTCATTTTCTTGCCTAATTGTGCAGCTAAAGGTTTTAGCTCCAGTACAATGTTGTATAGAAGTGATGAGAGCAGTTAATATTAAATTGTTCCTGAGCTTAAGGGGAAAACATTCAGTCTTTCACCATGAAGTAGGATGCTAGCTATGGTTTTTTTCAAAAATGCCCTTTATCAGATTGAGGAAGTTCCCTTCTTTTCCGAGTGTGCTGAGTGTTTTGATCATGAATGGGTATTTGACTTTGTCAGTTGATTGTGTGTGTGTGTGTCTGTTGTTGTTTCTGTCCCTTATCCTGATATAGTGTATTACATTGATTGATTTTCAGATGTTAAAGCAACTTTGCATTTCTGGGATAAGTTCTGCTTGGTCAGGGAGTGTAATCGTTTTTATATGTTGCTCGGTTCATTTTGCTAGTATTCTGTCAAGGATTTTTGTGTCTGTATTCATGATACTGGTCTATAGTTTTCTTGTTATGTCTCTGTCTAGTTTTGGTGTGAGGATAACAGTGGGCTCATTGCGTAAACTGGGAAGTGTTCCGTCTTCCATTTTTTAGAATAGTTATCCACAAGAGGGAAGAACAGGTGCAGTGGGAAGAAGCAAGGCTTATTGGAAAACCTGATGGAAAGAGAGAAGTGGGGTCAGAGGTTGGGGGAACCAGGCTAGAAGTTTCTGGGTGGTAATTAATGTTTCAGAGGAGGAAAGAAGAGGAGAAAGCCTTGGGATATCCTTGAGGAAGTCCAGTTGGAGATGGAAGATGAGCCACAGAGGAGGCAGGAAGGAACAGGCCTAGCTGGGATGTCAGCTGGGTGAGTGGCTTCCTGAAAAGTAAAGAAAGAGTGTCAGAAGAAGGAATTTCTAGAAGTTATGGTGGAGTGATTGAGTTGGTGGAGATGAGAAAATGAGCCAATTCTAGACTCTTGAGAAGTCTGTGGAAGTGAGAGGAGATTGGCTGTGAGGAAGGCAGGTGTCAAAGGTTTTCGTTTTGCTTTTCTTTCTTGACAATTTTCATATTGATATAATTTTATACCTTCAAAAAATTGCAAGACTAGTACAGGGAACTCCCAAATAACATTTTCCAGATTCATCAATTGTCTACACTTGCCCCATTTACTTTATCATTCTCTCTCTCTCATATATATATATATATATATATATATATATATATATATATATATATACTGCAGACATCATGTCTCCCTAACACTAAATATTTGAGTGGTATTTCCAAAGAATAAGGATATTCTTTTACACACCAGGTTTTATTGAAAATGGGAGTGATTTGGGCCTGTTGAAAAGTGTAAGTGAAGATCCAGTGGAACAGAAGCCAGAGAAGGGATTATCGTCTCCGAAGGCTTCTGGAAAAGTCCAGAGAGTGGAATCTAAAGCCCAGGTGGAGTGGTTGGCCTTTGCCACACAAGGGACAGCTCCCTGTTTTACAGAGAGGTAAAGCAGTGTGCGGACGTGGGAGCCTTTGTTATGTTGAGAGAGCTGAAGAAGTTCCTCTCTGCTGGCTTCTGTTTCCCTTGTCAATTAGGAAGTGAGATGATATACTGAAAAGAGGAGGAAGGTATGTGAGTGATGGAGAGGGTCTGAGTTGAAGAAGAGTGGAGAAAATATGAAAGAGTCGAAGAGGGGGTTGAGAGGAAGTTATGAGATAAACATCTCAGGATCCATTTAGCCAGATAGCCCATTCCAGGTGGGTGCTCAGACACTTAGAGAGAGCCAGTCTGCCCTGACCTGTTTGATGACTCTCATGTCCAGCACACAGAAAATAGGGAGATAGTTGAGGTCGTCTAGGCTCAATTTTGCCAAAGGAGTGTGATGAAAAGACAGAATGGGCAGGGCAGGGAAGTTCAGGGTATTAACAAGACTGTGAACCATAGAATCTACTGGAAAAGAATGAAAGAAGCAACATGGCTATAGGATGGGAAGTAGAGGGGCAAATGGGCTGGTGGTTGGCTGGGAAGAGAGGAGCCTGTGATTTGTTTTTTAATTATTACTGTTTTACTTATTGGAGCTAACCATCATGAGCACAGAGACTGTACTAAGTATTTTACATGCATTAATTTTATATAATCCTTATGCCAACCCTATTAGGTAAGCATAGTAATCAAGCCATTTTTATAGATGAGGAAATTGAGGTTAAGTGACTTGCCCAAGGTGACAGCTAAAAAGTGAGAGCAGTCTCTCCAACTCCAGAGCCCCTGCACATCTCTGGACATTTTTGCAGAGCTTCTTAGCTGTGTTCCTTACTTCACGTTTACCCTCCTCTCATTTGTGTTTCACTCAGCTGACAGAGTGAGCCTTTGAAGATGCAAATTGATTATATCATACACATCCCCTCAGAAGCTTTCATTATATCAATTTTTAAATGGAAATATGTATAAAAATAAGTGAATTGATGGATGAATAGAGAGTTGGATAGCTGGTTATCTGATAAAGAAAATCATAGTAAAATGTTAATTATGAAATCTAGGAAAAGGCCATAAGTGACAAGCCCACAGCTAAGATTAGGAACAAGAGAGTGATGCCTACTTTTGCCACTTCTATTTAACATAGTACTGGAAGTTCTAGCCAGAGCAGTTAGGCAAGAAAAAGAAGTAAAAGGCATCTCTATTGGAAAGGAAGAAGTAAAACTGTCACTGTTTGAAGATGACATGATATTATATATGGAAAACCATAAAGACTCCATCAACAAACTGTTAGAATAAACAAATTCAGCAAAGTTGCAAGATACAAAATCAACACACAAAAGTCGGTTGCATAATGAACTATCAGAGAGAGAAATTAAGAATACAGTCCCATTTACAATTGCATCAAAAATAATAAAATAGAGCTTCCCTGGTGGCGCAGTGGTTGAGAGTCCGCCTGCTGATGCAGGGGACGCGGGTTCGTGCCCCGGTCCAGGAGGATCCCACATGCTGCGGAGCGGCTGGGCCCGTGAGCCATGGCTGCTGAGCCTGCGCGTCCGGAGCCTGTGCTCCGCAATGGGAGAGGCCACAACAGTGAGAGGCCTGTGTACCGCAAGAAAAATAAAATAAAATAAAATAAAATAAAATACCTAGGAATAAGTTTTTTTCTTTTTCTTTTTAAAAGATTTTTGTTTTTACCTAGGAATAAATTTAACCAAGAAGGTGAAAGACCTGTGCAGTGAAAACTACAAGAAATTAATGAAAGAAGTTGAAGAAGACACAAATAAATGGAAAGATATTCTGTGCTCATGGATTGGAAGAATTAATATTACAGTGTCCATGCTACCCCAAACAATATACAGACTCAATGCAATACTGATCAAAATCCCAATGACATTTTTCACAGTAATAAAACAAACAAAAAAAATTTTGAACTATGAAAGATTCTGAATAGCCACAGCAATCTTGAGAAAGAACAAAGCTGCAGGCATCATGTGCCCTTATTTCAAACTATATTACAAAGCTATAATAATTAAAGCAGTATGGTGGCATTAAAAACAGACACATAAATCAATGGAACAGAATAGAGAGCTCAGAAATAAACCTATGCATATATTAATTAATTTATGAGAAAGGAGACAAGAATGTCCAATGGTGAAAGGACAGTCTCTTCAATAAATAGTGCTAGGAAAATTGACAGCACATGCAAACAAATGAAATTGGACCACCATACACAAAAATTAACTCAAAATGGATTAAAGACTTGAGCTTGAGACCTAAAACTGTAAAAATCCTAGAAGAAAATAGAGGTGATAAAGTCCTTGACATACATCTTTAAAAAAAATTATTTATTTATTTATTTTTGGCTGCATTGGGTCTTCGTTGCTTCTTGCGGGCTTTCTCTAGTTGTGGTGAGTAGGGGCTACTCTTCGTTGCAGTGCGCCAGCTTCTCATTATGGTGGCTTCTCTTGTTGTGGAGCACGGGTTCTAGGTGCAGGGACTTCAGGAGTTGGGGCTTGCAGGCTCTAGAGTGCAGGCTCAGTAGTTGTGGTGCATGGGGCTTAGTTGCTCTGCGGCACATGGAATCGTCCCAGACCAGGGCTCGAACCCATGTCCCCTGTGTTGGCAGGCAGATTCTTAACCACTGTGCCACCAGGGAAGTCCCTTTGACATAGGTCTTGATGATGAACTTTTGAATCTGACACCAAAACCAAAAGCAACAAAAGCAAAAATAAACAGGTGGGACTATATTAAACTAAAAATCTTTTGCACAGCAAAGGAAACCATCAACAAATGAAAAGGCAACCTACTGAATGGGAGAAAGTATTTGCAAATCATATATCTGATAAGGGGCTAATACCTAAAATATATAAAGAACCCATACAACTCAATAGCAAAAAAACAACCAATCCAATTAAAAAATGGGTAGAAGATATGAGTAGACATTTTTTCCCAAGAAGAAATATGGATGGCCAACAGGTACATGAAAAGATGCTCTACATCATTAATCATCAGGGAAATGCAAATCAGAACCACAATGAGATATCACCTCACACCTGTCAGAATGGCTAATATCAAAAAGACTGGTGGTCCTGGGCTTCCCTGGTGGTGCAGTGGTTGAGAGTCCGCCTGCCGATGCAGGGGACACGGGTTCATGCCCCAGTCCGGGAAGATCCCACATGCAGCGGAGCGGCTAGGCCCGTGAGCCATGGCCGCTGAGCCTGCGCGTCCGGAGCCTGTGCTTCGCAACAGGAGAGGCCACAGCAGTGAGAGGCCCGCGTACCGCAAAAAAAAAAAAAAAAGACTGGTGGTCCAGTGGTTAAGACTCTGCGCTTCCAATGCAGTGGTGCAGGTTTGATCCCTGGTCAGGGAACTAGGACCCCACAGGCCGCAGGGCGTGGCCAATAAATAAATAGAGACTAGAAATAACAAGTGTTGGCATAGATATAGAGAAAATGGAAACCTCATGGCAATGTAAATTGGTGCCACTATAGAAAAGTGTGGAGGTTCCTCAAAAAGTTAAAAATAGAACTACCATATGATCCAGGAATTCCAATTTTGAGTATTTATCCAAAGAAAACAAGAACACTAATTAGAAAAGATATATGCACCCCCATGTTCATTGCAGCATTATTTATAATAGCCAAGATAGAAAAACAACCTAAGGGTCCATTGATGGATGAGTAAATAAGGAAGATGTGATATATATGTACAATGTAATATTATTCAGCCATAAAAAAGAATGAAATCTTGCTATTTGCAACAACATGAATGTCCCTGAGACCACTATAAGTGAAATGAGTCAGAGAAATACAAATACTTTATATTAAGCTTATAGATACAGAGAGCAGATTGGTGGTTGTCAGAAGTGGCGGGGGGAGAGTGGTGGAAGAAATGGGTGAACTGTTTTTGGTTTTGTTTTGGTGTTTAAGTAAATTGAGTAAGAATAAAGAAATCTAGGCAGTAGCTATATGGATGGTCATTGTATTAAATTCTTTCCACTATCCTTTGTTTGAAATTTTTCATCTAAAATATTGGGAGGAAAGAGCCTTAATTGGAAAAAAAAAAAAAAAAGTACATAGTTCCTTGGAAGTCCAGTGGTTAGGACTTGGCACTTCACTGCCATGGCCTGGGTTCAGTCCCTGGTTGGGGAACTAAGATCCCGCAAGCCACATGGTGTGGCCAAAAATAAAGAAAAAGAAAAAAGTAAATGAAATTAAACTGCTTCTTATACATGGACCCTGACTGAGTTGTTTTTGTAGATTTGTAAGAATCTGTAGAGCAATGGCTGCTTTCTCTTGGTAAGCAGGTATTTATGTACTGAGAAACTTCTTGTGCCTGCAGTCACAAGGCATCCTATACTCCCAAGTATTGGAAAATAATATTTAGATTGTGTAATTAAAGCATCTTTAAGAGAAGAAAATAAGCACTTCTAGAGAAGGAAATTGAACCACATATCAAAAGTTTTGGGGCAAAGGATAATCATTGCATTCTACTTGGCCAGCCTAGGTAGTTTCAGATCATTAGAAGGGTCTCACCTGTCCCTATTATTTGATTTCTCCTGTACAAATTCATTGAATCCAAAATAATGTTTTACATGCACAGGTACTTATTTTGTAATAAACAGGATTCTGCCTTTCAGTAGATTGTTTTTTTCTTTTTTTTGTTCAAATAACCAGTTTGTGATGTATTTGACATTTAATATAAGTGATTATAAAAGAAAAGATAGATATCACATCAAGGTGCTATTTGTTTTCAAAAAGGATTCCTTTTGTTCCATGTCATTAATAACGACTTCTGTTGCTGGCTGATTTCAATGCAACTTTGTAGGCAAGCAGGATACGTGGCTGTCATTTATTAACCTGTTTGTTCCCTTCCAGAAACCTCCAGAGCAGTGTTTGGTAAGATGAGGGCAGAAGGAGGAGCCACAGATGCCTGCAGCAGAGGTGTTTGCTGAAACTTCGGGCTTGGTTGGCTAATATAGCAGTGTGCAAAGACAGGATGTTCTTGCTTCTTTGGGAATCTTGATCACCTCACTCCTTCCAGAAGCAATCAGCTGATGTCTTGGCTCACTGTCTGCCTGAGCGAATGTCCACAACAGCATGTGACTGGGTGTCCTCAAATGAGAGGTGTCTTGCCAGGTCTCTCTGTTGATTTGTTTTTATACCTCCTATCTTTGCTTGATCAGGTGGTAGTTTGGGCTGCAGTCGGGAGGCTCTGGAGCTGGGTTCATCCTAGGTTGGTACTTTCTGGACGGGTTTCCTTGGGCTAGTTACTCTACTTCTCCTGTGTTTGGGGCCGACTATCTGACTGTAAATGAGGGTAATAATAAGATTACCTGCTTCATAGGGCTGTTGGAGATGAAGCTCTTAGCACAATGCCTGGCAACCAAAAAGCACTTAATAAATGTTAACTACTCGTATTATTATACTGCTCATGTTATTCTGAAATTGCTTCTGTCATTCAGACATAGATCTTTCAAGTTCTGACTGTCATTTTAACAGCTGGATAATATCCCATAATTTGGAATACTGCCTCCTCCCAAACCTATCCTTCTCCGGTCTGCTCTCACTCAGTTGATAATACAAACCTGTCACTGAAGCTACCACTCTTTGTTGACTTCTGGTTCCTCTTTAGCCCTTTTATCCATTCAGTTATTAAGTTTGACTCTTATTTCTGTTCCTAAACATCTTCTTAGTCTGTCCCCTGCTCTTGGCTGCTAGTGCCCTGCCCTGCTCTTCCTCTCTCACTGGGACCACAACAGTTGTCTGAATTCCTGTCGCTCCTGAGATTGCCTGCTGTCCAGCTGCCAAATCTGCAGATCTGACCATGTGTCTCCTCTGCATGGTACCTGGTGGCCTGTGGTAGTCACAGGGTGTGGTGTTGACCATAGTAAGATTTACTGATGACAACTTAAGAGGCAGAGAGTAGCAGAGGGTCCAGGATCTCTCCAGGCCCATAATTATTTTACAGAGAGGTGGGCAGGGCTGGATGTACTGCAAAGAGCCCTCCAGCCCACAGGTAGACATCAACCAGGAGGGATAAGGGACACCTAATTTTTAACAAGAAATGTCCAAAACTCTCAACACCTCTTGCCAGTTGTGGTTGCCCAAGCTGGTTCCTCTGGGGTTCATACTGTCCCCTGGCCATGGCCTGCCCCACACTTGGGGACAGCCTCCTTCAGAAAGCCTACTGCCCCTCTCTGGGCGCCTCTTCATCTTATCATGGTGTTAGCACTGTCTGTCTCTGTGTTTGGATCATCCCAACCTGAGCAACTCAAAGGAAGTGTCTATCACATTCATCTTTGCATCCCTGGGGCCTGGCATGTTAACAGTTGTCTGAAGGCCACAGAAGAAGATGCAAATCACCTGTAATTTCACTACCCAGAAATTAAACCACTGAGTTAATTATCACTGGAATTAATTTGGGATATACCCTTCTAGACTTTTTTTTTCTAGCTATAGGTCTGTATGTTTCATACACACACATCCCACACACGATATTTTATAAAATATGGATCAAACCCTACCTATAGTTTTTAAATCTTTTTCCATTTAATATATCATGGACAGTTTCCCATCTCATTAAATATTTGTGTAGTCCTTGGATTATAGTGCTAAACAGTATTTCATCCTTATCAGACATGCAGTTCACTTTCCAGCTGAAATGATTCATGGTTTCTTTCTGTGCTGAGAGTTATTTGTTTCTCATGATGAAGAAACATGGTAAACAAATGCTGGGTCTAAAGCAAAGACAAGGAAGACCATTAATAACAGGGAAGTAAAGCAAAGACAAGGAAGACTGTTAGTAACAGGAAAGTAAATTATTTTGGTTCTACTGTTTTTTGGCCTTTAAGGTGCTTTAAGCCATGGCTGTAATGGAGGCTCCTCTTATGCAATACCTTCTGTATTGAATTGTTTTATTTTTTCCATGGCAGGACTATGGCAAATCAGGAAGCCACTCCAGGAAGCCAATCAGAGGAGAGCAATGCTTTGGACCTGCCATCAGCTTATGACATAAGGGATTACGTGTTGCAGAGACCCAGCCAGGAGGCCAACAGTGAGGCTTTTAGTTCTGAGGAAGCCTTTTCTATTCCTTGCTCTTCTGATACGGATCCAGGTAAGAAGCACAGTTTAAAACAAACTAACATTGAACAAACAAAAAAATCCTGACATATACCTATATGTGATAGTTTGTTTCTCTGTCTTCCAAAGGCAGATCTCATTGTCTCGGGGAGAAAAACATCTTATCTAAGCAAAACTGTTGGGAGAGACTTCAAAGGACAGCCTCCCTGGTGGAACCAGGACAAGGAGCTGTTTCCTGGAGGCCTTTTTGTCTGAGTCCCTTTCTGATCTCCATCCAAATCCATTTAGAGGCAGGGAGCACTTGGTTCACTGGGAGAGGGTAGAATTGGTTTTTTGTTTTGTTCTTTTAAAACTTCAGAAAATAGCCATGTGGGCCTGTTGTGTGTCATAGGGACTTTAGTGTTCCTCTTATGAAGTATACTCTGGATTTAGGTAACAACTTTTCTGTAAGTTTCCCTGACCGAATTGCCGAAAAGTCTGTTTTTTAAGTTTAATGATAATTCTTTGACATAGTTAGTGACCATCTCTGGTTGTAAAGCCCATCTCCTCCCTGTTTATTGCCTAATCCAGGCCTGTAGGTCCACATATTCAAAGCTTTGCCACTTACTGGTTGTGTGACTCAGGTCATATTTCTTAACCCCTCTGAGTTCCAGAATCAGCTACAAAATGGGGATCAAAATGCTTGCTTCATGGAGTAGGTTTAACTCAGGGAACAGTGCAGGGACACATCATAGTGTTTGCCATACATTGGTGCTCAGGCAATTGCTATTACAGTATTCTGGTGCTATTATTATTGTTGTTGTTGTTGTTAATATTAAGAAACCCAAATATATATTTTTAAAGAGCACACAGGTACTAAGAAAATGTGGGCCTTAATGAAGATGAATTTAACATTGGCAGTAAGTAGGGTGTGTACCTGTCATTATCTTCAAGAATTCTATGAAAAAAAAAATACTTTTAAACTTCCTGATGATTCTTTTCTGATTTTCAGGACATAGTAATCAGGATCAGTCAGATTCCTGTTTAATTTAGTTCCAGAGCAAGAATTAGATCATTTCTTATCCTTTTTCTTTCTAGGCTCAGAATCTTAGTTCATTTAACCTTTCCTCTTCCCCTTCCCATCCTGCTGCCTCTACATTACTTTCCATCCCAAAGAAAGCAACTGTTATTAATTTGAATTGAGTTGACCATTGAAATATTTATATTGGAGTATTTGTTTAAAATCTAGACATTTCATGAAAAAAGATTCTTTTGGAAGCCCTTATAAAGGTCTAAACATGGGAAGGAGCACTCATATCCTGAGACAACCATTTTGCACGGCATGGGGAGTGGTGGTGCTGCATTTGACTGTCTAGTTTGAATTCTGGTTCTACTTTTTTCTGTGGTTTTGCCTTGGACAAGTCATTTGGCCTCCATGTCTTGGTTCCTTCATTTGTAAAATGGAGATAGTAATGCCTACCTTGTCACGGGGCAGCCATAATGAGGGTCAAAGTGTATGAGGTGTAATGCCTGGCATGTGGTGGGCTTTGGAAATCCAGCTCTTCATGAGTTCAGTGCCTGGGCACCTCAGCACACCACCACGCTGACCAGGCTCCATTTTTTTTTTTAATTGAGCTATAATTTATGTGCAATATTATATGTTACACGTGTACAACATAGTGATTCACAATTTTTAAAGGTTATACTCCATTTATAGTTATTATAGAATATTGGCTATATTCCCTGTGTTGTATAATATATCCTTGTAGCTTATTTATTTTGTACATAATAGTTTGTACCTCTTAATCCCCTATGCCATCTTGCCCCTCCTCCCTTCTTTCTCCCCACTGGTAACCACTAGTTTGTTCTCTATACCTCTGAGTCTGTTTCTTTTTTGTTATACTCACTAGTTTGTTTTATTTATTTATTTTAATTTATTTTATTTTATTTATTTATTTAAAAAAATTTTTGGCTGCGTTGGGTCTTAGTTGCAGCACACGGGATGTTCGTTGAGACGTGGGATCTTTCGTTGAAGTGCTTGGGCTCTTCATTGCGGTGCTTGGGCTGCTTTCTAGTTGCGGCCTGTGGGTTTCTCTCTAGTTGTGGTGTATGAGCTTCTCTCTAGTTGTGGCGCACAGGCTCCAGAGCGCATGGGCTCTGTAGTTTGTGGTACGTGGGCTCTCTAGTTAAGGCGTGCAAACTCAGTAGTTGTGGCGCGCAGGCTTAGTTGCTCTGTGGCATCTTAGTTCTCCGTCCAGGGATCGAACCTGCGTCCCCTGCATTGGAAGGCGGATTCTTAACCACTGGACCACTAGGGAAGTCCCTAGTTTATTTTTTAGATTCTACATGTAAGTGGTCTGACTTCTTTAACTTAGCATAATACCTTCCAAGTCCATCCCTGTTGTTGCAAATGGCAAAATTTCATTCTTGTTTATGGCTGAACAGTATTCCATTGTGCGTGTGTGTGTGTGTGTGTGTGTGTGTGTGTGTGTGTGTGTGTATACCACATCTTCTTTATCCATTCATCTGTTGATGGACACTTAGGTTGTTTCCATATCTTAGTAATTGTAAGTAATGCTGCTATGAATATTGGGGTGCATGTATCTTTTTTAATTAGTGATTTTGTTTTTTTCAGATAGGTACCCAGGAGTGGAATTTCTGAGTCATGTGGTAGTTCTCCTTTTAGTTTTCTGAGAAAACTCCATACTGTTTTCCACAGTGGCTGCACCAATTTACATTCCCATCAACAGTGTATGAGGGTTCCCTTTTCTCCGCATCCTCATGACAAGATCCATTAAATTCATAACCTCCTACCTCAAGTTGAGCCTCTTTGCTGCCCATCCATCACACACTATTTTCCTAGCATGTTCATTCTCCTGCCCTCTTGGATGACTTTGTAGTATTTTCTTCTCTCTTTGCAAACCCCCATTACCTCCTTCAACCTCTTTCTCAGCTGATAATCTTAGTTTCCTATTTAATCAAGAAAACAGAAGCACTCAAAAGAGAATGAGCACACACTCACACTTCACATCCATCAGCTTCCTTCCCTCCTGTTTCTGTGGGAAACCCATCCCTGCCTGTCCTTCTCTTCCAGTCTGCTTTCACCTACTCAAGGTTGTCACTTCTAGTAATCTCCTGCATCGTTGATCCCACCTCTACTGGTCATTCTCATGATCATACAAACATGCTTTAATAGCTCCCATCTTAACAAAATGCCCACCCTAGACCCCAAATCCCCATCTAGTTACAGACTCATCCCTCTGTTCTCTTCTACAGAAAACCCTCAGAAGAGTCATCTACACCTGTTGTCCCCAGTTCGTCTCCTCCCAGTTCCTCCTAAAACCCTCCAACCTGGCTTCTATCTCCATCACTCCATGGAAATAGCTCTTGTCAAGGTCATGACCTCCACATTGTTAAATCCAGTAGTCACTTCTCAAGCGTTCTCCTTCTTGATCTGTCAGCAGCATTGACTTTTTTCCTTCTTGAATTCTTTCTTCAGTGGGCTTTCTGGGAAGCAGCATCTTAATTTTTTTTTCTTACTTTTCTGTCTTATTCGTTCTCAGTCTTCTTTGCCTGATTCCTTCCTCTCCAGCCCCTTAGTGTTGGAGAGCCCAGGGCTGAGTCCTCAGCTCTCCTGTCTGTCATCACACCCTTCCCTGAGTGATCTTATCCAGTCTCGGGGCCTTAAATGCTCTCAGTACCCCGCTCAGTCCCAGATTTCTCTCTCTAGTTTGGACCTCTGGCTTGACATTTATACTATCTATGTATTTCACATCATCACTTAGATTTCTATTAGACTTCCTAAATTTGACATAACCAAATTCCTGATTCCTCTACCGTCTCATATATACATAGACACACCTGTTCTTTGAGGCTTTCTCATCTCAAAAAAGTACTTCCATCCTTCTGTTCACTTAGGCAGAAACCTGGGAGTCATCCTCAACTTCTTTCTTTCTCTTTAATCTCATATCCAGTCTATCAGCAAATCCTGTCAGCTCTCCTTTGTCTCCACTGCCACCACCCTGGTCCCTGCCAGTAGCATGTGTCTTCTGGATTATTGTTAATCTCATAACTAGCTTTTCTCACATCTGCTCTTTATCCTCTTATAGTTTCTTCTTTTTTTTTTTAATTTTTATTTATTTCTATTATTGTCTTTAATGGAATATATAAAAGCAGAGAAACTTCACTCATAAGTTGTGCTTTCACATATTCATATAGAAACTATATGGAAATACATATACATGGGCTTAGAAATATTTTACTTTTCATGCAGGAATTCCAGTTCTGTTAACCAAAACTAAAGAAATAATTCATAATAAAAATAAGCTTTGTGTATAGTGACATCTATAATTACAGTAAATTGTCACTAAATTAAACATTGAACAGAGACTTCCATGGTGGCACAGTGGTTAAGAATCTGCCTGCCAATGCAGGGGACACAGGTTCGATCCCTGGTCCAGGAAGATCCGACATGCCACGGAGCAGCTAAGCCCGTGAGCCACAACTACTGAGCCTGCACTCTAGAGCCTGCAAGCCACAACTACTGAGCCCATGCGCTGCAATTACTGAAGCCCACACTCTCTAGGGCCTGTGTGCTGCAACGACTGAAGCCCATGCACCTAGAGCCCATGCTCTGCAATAAGAGAAGCCACTGCAATGAGAAGACTGCGCACCACAATGAAGAGCAGCCCTCACTCACCGCAACTAGAGAAAGCCTGTGTGCGGCAACAAAGACCCAACACAGCCAAAATAAATAAATAAATAAACAAACAAATAATTAAATAATTGAATAATAATGGTTAACTAGGTACACCCAGTCAACTAAATATGAATATTCAAAAAAATTGCATTTCTTCCTTTTTTTAAATTAATTTTTATTGGAGTATAGTTGCTTTACAATGTTGTGTTAGTTTCTGCTGTACAGCAAAGTGAATCAGCTATACGTATACATATATCCCCTCTTTAGGTCACCACAGAGCACTGAGTAGAGTTACCTGTGCTATACACTCGGTTCTTATTAGGTATCTATTTTATACATAGTAGTGTATATATGTCAATCCTAATCTCCCAATTCATTCCACTCCCCTCTTTCATCCTTGATAACCATACATCCATTCTCTCTCTGTCTCTATTTCTGCTTTGCAAATAAGTTCATCTGTATAATTTTTTCTAGATTCCACATATAAGCAATATTATACAATACTTGTTTTTCTCTTTCTGACTAACTTCACTCTGTATAACAGTCTCTAGGTCCATCCACGTTTCTGCAGATTGCACAATTTCGTTCCTTTTTACGACTGAGTAATATTGCATTATATATATGTACCACATCTTCTTTATCCATTCTTCTATTGATGGACATTTAGGTTGCTTCCAAGTTCTGGCTATTGTAAATAGTGCTGCAATGAACATTGGGGTGCATGTGTATCTTTTTGAATTATAGTTTTCTCCAGATATATGCCCAGGAGTGGGATTGCTGGGTCATATGGTAGTTCTATTTTTAGTTTTTTGAGGAACCTCCATACTGTTCTCCATAGTGGCTGTACCAATTTACATTCCCACCAACAGTGTAGGAGGATTCCCTTTTCTCCACATCCTCTCCAGCATTTATTGTTTGTAGATTTTTTGATGGTGGCCATTCTGACTGGTGTGAGGTGATACTTTACTGTAGTATTGATTTCCATTTCTCTAATAATTAGTGAGTGATGTTAAGCATCTTTTCATGTGTTTGTTGGCCATCTGTATGTCTTCTTTGGAGAAATGTCTATTTAGGTCTTCTGCCCATTTTTTGATTGGGTTGTTTGTTTTTTTGATATTGAGCTGCATGAGCTGTTTGTATATTTTGCAGATTAATCCCTTGTCAGTTGCTTAGTTTGCAAATAATTTCTCCCATTCTGAGGGTTTTCTTTTCGTCTTATTTGTGGTTTACTTTGCTGTGCAAAAGCTTTTAAGTTTCATTAGGTCCCATTTGTTTATTTTTATTTCCATTACTCTAGGAGGTGGATTGAAAAAGATCTTGCTGTGATTTATGTCAAAGAGTGTTCTCCCTATGTTTTCCTCTAAGAGTTTTATAGTGTCTGGTCTTACATTTAGATCTCTAATCCATTTTGAGTTTATTTTTGTGTGTGGTATTAGGGAGTGTTCTAATTTTATTCTTTTATATGTAGCTGTCCAGTTTTCCCAGAACCACTTATTGAAGAGACTGTCTTTTCTCCATTGTATATCCTCACCTCCTTTGTCATAGATTAGTTGACCATAGGTGTGTGGGTTTATCTCTGGGCTTTCTATCCTGTTCCATTGACCTATATTTCTGTTTTTGTGCCAGTACCATATTGTCTTGATTACTGTTACTTTGTAGTATAGTCTGAAGTCAGGGAGTCCGATTCCTCCAGCTCCATTTTTTTTCCCTCAAGATTGCTTTGGCTCTTCAGGGTCTTTTGTGTCACCACACAGATTTTAAGATTTTTTGTTTTAGTTCTGTAAAAAATGCCATTGGTAATTTGATAGGGATTGAATTGAATCTAGATTGCTTTGGGTAGTATAGTCATTTTCACAATGTTGATTCTTCCAATCCAAGAACATGGTATATCTCCATCTGTTTGTGTCATCTTTGATTGCTTTCATCAGTGTCTTACAGTTTTCTGAGTACAGGTCTTTTACCTCCTTAGGTAGGTTTATTCCTAGGTATTTTATTCTTTTTGTTGCAATGGTGAATGGGATTTTTTCCTTCTCTTTCTGATCATTCATTGTTAGTGTATAGGAATTCAAGAGATTTCTGTGCATTAATTTTGTATCCTGCAACTTTACCAAATTCACTGATTAGCTCTAGTAGTTTTATGGTAGAATCTTTATGATTCTCTATGTATAGTATCATGTCATGTGCAAACAGTGACAGTTTTACTTCTTCTTTTCCAATTTGGATTCCTTTTATTTAGTTTTCTTCTCTGATTGTCATGGCTAGGAATTCCAAAACTATGTTGAATAAAAGTAGCAAGAGTGGACATCCTTGTCTTGTTCCTGATCTTAGAGGAGATGCTTTCAGTTTTTCACCATTGAGAATGATGTTTGCTGTGGGTTTGTCATATATGGTCTTTATTATGTTGAGGTAGTTTCCCTCTATGCCCACTTTCTGGAGAGTTTTTAATCATAAATGGGTATTGAATTTTATCAAAAGCTTTTTTTGCATCTATTGGGATGATCATATGGCTTTTATCCTTCAGTTTGTTAATATGGCATATCACATTGATTGATTTGCATATATTGAAGAATCCTTGCATTCCTGGGGTAAACCCCACTTGATCATGGTGTATGATCCTTTTAATGTGTTGTTGGATTCTGTTTGCTAGTATTTTGTTGAGTTTTTTTGCATCTATGTTCATCAGTGATATTGGCCTCTAATTTTCTTTTTTTGTGAGTTCTTTGTCTGGTTTTGATATCAGGGTGATAGTGGCGTCATAGAATGAGCTTAGGAGAATTCCTCCCTCTGCAGGTTTTTGGAAGAGTTTGAGAAGGATAGGTGTTAGCTCTCCTTTAAATGTTTGATGGAATTCACCTGTGAAGCCATCTGGTCCTGGACTTCTGGTTGCTGGAAGATTTGTTTTTAATATTTATTTTATTTTATTTATTTATTGGTTGCTTGGGTCTTAGTTGTGGCTTGCTGGCTCCTTAGTTGTGGCATGTGGGCTCCTTAGTTATGGCACGTTGGTTCCTTAGTTGCAGCATGCTGGATCTTTTTTAGTTGAGGGATGCAAACTCTTAGTTGCGGCATGCATCTGGGACCTAGTTCCCTGACCAGGGATTGAACCCAGGCCCCCTTCATTGGGAGCACCGATTCTTAACCACTGCACCATCAGGGAAGTCCCGTTTGCAGGAAGATTTTTAATCACAGTTTCAATTTCATTACTTGTCATTGGTCTGTTCATATTTTGTATTTCTTCCTGGTTCAGTCTTGGAAGGTTGTACCTTTCCAACAATTTGTCCATTTCTTCCAGGTTGTCCATTTTTTTGGCATATACCTGCTTGTAGTAGTCTCTTATGATGCTTTGTATTTTTGCGGTGTCAGTTGTAACTTCTCCTTTTTCATTTCTAATTTTATTGATTTGAGTCCTCTCCCTTTTTTCTTGATGAGTCTGGCTAAAGGTTTATCAATTTTGTTTATCTTCTCAAAGAACCAGCTTTTTGTTTTATTGATCTTTGCTATTGTTTTCTTTGTTTCTGTTTCTGCTCTGATCCTTATGATTTCTTTCCTTCTACTGACTTTGGGTTTTCTTTGTTCTTCTTTCTCTAGTTGCCTTAGGTGTAGGGTTAGATTGTTTATTTGAGATTTTTCTTATTTCTTGGGGTGAGATTGAATTGCTATAAACTTCCCTCTTAGAACTTCTTTTGCTGCATCCCATAGGTTTTGGAACATCGTGTTTTTGTTATCATTTGTCTCTACGTATTTTTTGATTTTCTCTTTGATTTCTTCAGTGATCTCTTGGTTATTTAGTAATGTATTGTTTAGCTTCCATGTGTTTATGTTTTTTACAGTTTTTTTTCCTGTAATAGATTTCTAATCTCATAGTGTTGTGGTCGGAAAAGACGCTTGATACGATTTCAGTTTTCTTAAATTTACGAAGGCTTGATTTGTGACCCAAGATGTGATCTACCCTGGAGAATGTTCCATGTGCACTTGAGAACAGAATGTATTCTGCTGCTTTTAGTTGGAATGTCCTATAAATATCAGTGAAGTCTATCTGGTCTAATGTGTTATTTAAGGCTTGTGTTTCCTTACTAATTTTCTGTCTGGATGATCTGTCCATTGGTATAAGTGGAATGTTAAAGTCCCCCACTATTATTGTGTTACTGTCAATTTCCCCTTTTATGGCTGTTAGTATTTACCTTATGTATTGAGGTGCTCCTCTGTTGGGTGCATAAATATTTACAATTGTTATATCTTCTTGGATTGATCCCTTGATCATTATGTAGTGTCCTTCCTTGTCTCTTCTAACATTCTTTATTTTAAAGTCTATTTTGTCTGATATGAATATTGCTACTCCAGGTTTCTTTTGATTTCCATTTGCATGGAATATCTTTTTCCATCCCCTCACTTTCAGTCTGTGTGTGTCCCTAGGTTTGAAGTGGGTCTCTTGTAGACAGCATATATATGGGCCTTGTTTTTTATCCATTCAGCTAGTCTGTGTCTTTTGCTTGGAGCATTTAATCCATTTACATTTAAGGTAATTATTGATATGTATTTTCCTATTATCATATTGCTAATTGTTTTGGGTTTGTTTTTGTAGGTGTTTTCCTTCTCTTGTGTTTCCTGCCTAGAGAAGTTCCTTTAGCTTTTGTTGTAAAGCTGGTTTGATGGTGCTTTATTCTTTTATCTTTTGCTTGTCTGTAAAGCTTTTGATTTCTCTGTCAAATCTGAATGAGATACTTGCTGGGTAGAGTAATATTGGTTGTAGGTTTCTCCCTTTCATCAGTTTAAATATATCTTGCCACTCCCTTCTGGCCTGCAGTGTTTCTGCTGAAAGGTCATCTGTTAACCTTCTGAGGATTCCCTTGTATGTTATTTGTTGCTTTTCCCTTGCTGCTTTTAATACTTTTTCTTTGTATGTAATATTTTTTGTGTATTTAGTATGTGTCTCAGCATGTTTCTCCTTGGCTTTATCCTGTATGGGACTCTCTGTGCTACCTGGAATTGGGTGGCTATTTCCTTTCTCATGTTAGGGAAGTTTTTGACTATAATCTCTTTAAATATTTTCTCAGACCCTTTCTCTTTCTCTTTGTCTTCTGGGACCTCTATAATTCGAATGTTGGTGCATTTAATGTTGTCCCAGAGGTCTCTGAGACTGTCCTAATTTCTTTTCATTCTTTTTTTTTTATTTTGCTCCTCAGCAGTTATTTCCACCATTTTATCTTCCAGCTCACTTATTCTATCTTCTGTGTATTTTTCATTTCAGTTATTGTATTGTTTATCACTGTTTGTTCTTTGAAAGTTCTTCTAGGTCCTGGTTAAACATTTCTTTTATCTTCTCAATCTGTGCCTCCATTCTATTTCCAAGATTTTGTATCATCTTTATTATCATTACTCCGAATTCTTTTTCAGGTAGACTGCGTATTTCCTCTTCATTCATTTGGTCTTGTGGATTTTTACCTTGCTTCTTCATCTACAACATATTTCTCTGTTGTCTCATTTTGTGTAACTTACTGTGTTTATGGTCTCCTTTCCACAGGCTTCAGGGTCGTAGTTCCTCTTGCTTCTAGTGTCTGCCCCCTGGTGGGTGAGGTTGGTCCAGGCACTTGTGTCAGCTTCCTGGTAGGAGGGACTGGTGCCGGCACTCTGTTGATTGGAACTGAGTCTTTTGCCTCTGATGGGCTGGGCTGTGTCAGGTAGTGTGTTTTGGGGTGTCTGTGAGCTTAGTACGACTTTTAGGCAGCCTGTCTGCTAATGGGTGGGGCTGTGTTCCTGTCTTGCTGGTTGTTTGGTGTGAGGCATCCAGCACTGGAATCTGCAGGCAGTTTGGTGAAGCCAGGTCTTAGTGTCAAGATGGAGACCTCTGGGAGAGCTTATGCTGACTAATATTCTCTGGGTCCAGGAGTTTTCTGGTGGTCTGGTATCCTGGGCTTGGCACTCTTATCCCAACCCCTGGCTGGGGAAGTGAGACCCCACAAGCTGCACAGCCAAGAAAAAGAAGAAAAGAAAACAAGAAGACAAGCAAAATCCAAGACAAGTGATAAAAGCAAAACCAAACAGACAAAGAGAAAAAAGAAAATACAAACAAGCAAAAAAACCTAAGAGAACAACTGAACAAACAAAAAACCCCAAAACAAACAATAAAAAACTAACAAAAACAACAAAACAAAACAAAAACAGAAAGCAAACTAAAAACAAAGGTGGGGCTTCCCTGGTGGTGCAGTGGTTGAGAGTCCGCCTGCCGATGCAGGGGACACAGGTTCGTGCCCTGGTCTGGGAAGATCCCACATGCTGCAGAGCGGCTGGGCCCGTGAGCCATGACCACTGAGTCTGCACGTCTGGAGCCTGTGCTCCACAACAGGAGAGGCCACAATGGTGAGAGGCCCACGTACCACAAAAAAAAAAAAAAAAAAAAAGCAAAGATAACATAAAACAAACACACAAAGACGATTAAAAAAAAGAACAAAAGGAAAAACAAGAAAAAAACCCCACAAAACCACAATAAAGTAAAAATAGAAAAGTAAAAAATATATTTAAAAATTAAATAAAATTAAAACAGAAAACAACAACAGAACAAAGTGAAACAAACAAACCAAAAAAGAGTGCTTGCTTCAGTAGCACATATACTAAAATTGGAATGATACAGAGAATATTAGCGTGGCCCCTGTGCAAGGATGACATGCAAATTCATGAAGCGTTCCATACTTTTTTTCTGTACAGTAGAAATTAAGACAACATTGTGGAGCAACTATACCCCATAAAAATTAATTTAAAAATAGGAAAACAATAGTAATAATAATATTTTCCTGAGGCCTCCATTCTCAGTGTCCTTGACCCCACAGTGAGCCACAGCCAACCCCTCCCTCCCCAGGAGGCCCTCCAATACCTCTAGGTAGGTCTCTGGACCTGCTGTGGGCCCTGTGGGAGCAGCTCAGACTCTGACCTGGCCCATCTCCCACATGTACTTGCCCTCAGCTGCTAAAGCTAGACTGGTCTCAGTTGTGGGAGCACATGTCCATTCAGATATTCCTTAGATGCAGGGTTTACCAAGCAGATCACAGGGATTTAATCCACAGCTCGTGCAACTGCACAGAGAGAATTCCGTTCCTCTTCCTTAGTAGCACAGCTCCTGGGGCTCAGCTTTGGTTTTGGTCCCACCTCTGCATGTGGGCTACCGTTAGGTGTCTTTTCCCCACCCAGGCGAGAGGTGGTGAAAGCAGCAGTGATTGAGGCACCCACGCTGACTGGGGAACTTACTCACTCAGGCTGTGGAGGGATAAGGCAGCCACAACTGGGTCGTGTAAAGTGTCTGCGGTGACAGAGACTGGCAGGAAGTTGCAACAGACTGGGACATGCTCGCTCTGGTGGGAGTCCCTCCCAGTGTCCGTGGAGGCAGGGGCCAGCGGTGGGGAAGGGGGTTGCAATGGCGGCTCCTCTCCTTGTGTGCCACTCAACAATGATACCTTGCTTCTATAGCAGCCTGGGTTTCTTCCAAAAACCTTCCCTGTTGTGGAGCTCCTTACTCCTGTCCCTTCAGGCAGTCTCTTCACAGCCAATCGCTGTCCTCCCTGGGTCTACTCTCCAAACCCCAGTTTCCAGCACCCAGCGCCCTCCACACCAGGAGACACGTGACTCAGGCTGGGGTGCGCAGGGCTGTGGCACGGACCATGTACGCAGTTCTTACTTTGTCCTGCCTTCCACAGACCGGTTGCTGTGTTCAGCTCCAGTCCCCCAAAGGTCCCTTTCTGCCCCAGCTGATTTTCCTGCCATGAATGGGCTTTTCTGAGTGCAGGAACCTCTCCCCACCTTGATTTCCCCACCAGGGATGCTGGCCCTTCTCATTTCTTTTCTTTTGTTTTTTCTTTCTTTCTCAAGTTCCAAAAAATCAATCCACTCTCTACAATCAGATGTAAAACTATGACCAACAGAAAATACAACATAAACTTTTGTCATGTTAACAGAGTAAATGGTTTTACTAAAAGCTGCTGACATTTCTATCAGTAGTAGCTATAGGGAGGCCATTGGTTGTGACCATAGTGTCCATATTGATGGGGATAGTAAGGTTCTTGTCTGTGCTGTGAGTAGTTGTTACCCCAGGTTTGTCCATGCCATTGATGGATCGATTGTCACTCGGCCACCCCCGTCTGCTATCCCTGGCTCTAAACTGTCTGTTATCTTGCAACTGATTGCCTCTATTTCTTTGGTTCCCACCAGCTCTGCTATTCCATTCCTCAACAATTGGAGGGAACTCAGGAGGGCGTTTCAGGTATTCCTGGTACTCTGTCATCTTCTATGAATCTACTGGCAAACATCTCTTCAAAATTTGTAACAGCTTCAGAAGTGTCAGTCATTCTGAAATTCCCTGGGATTTGAGGCAGCTGTACCGTTTAATGTTTATATTGTTTAGATCTCCATCCCAGAACACCGTCACAGGACCTCCAGACCCCTTCAGCTCTCCAAGGTAACAGGGCCATACCTGTAGATGTATTCTTGATGTACTTGTGAGGACGGGTGAATTCCGCATCCTCCTATTCTGCCATCTTGATTCCTCACTCCTACAGTTTCTTCTTAACACAGAGACCAGAGGATCCTTTTAAAGTGTAAATCATATTATATTAGTCTTTGGTGGCTTCTTATCTGACTCAGAGCCTAAGCCAAACTTAAGAGGACTTAACCTGGCCCCATGCCCCTGGGGCCCTGGGCCTGGCCTCTCTGACCTCACCTTGTACCATCACCCATCCTTCCCACACCAGGCTGGGCTGCTGCCTAGCACGCTCACCCTTCAGAGAGGCCCAGCCTTGCCTCTCTCCTGCTGATGCTCCCTCATCATGTCCTTCCCTGGCTTTATTCTTTTCCACAGCACTAGTATCATTGGGCACCCTATGTATTTTATTGTTAATTTATTTGTTTGTCTCCCCCAACTAGAACATAAATTCCAGGATAGCAGGTACTGTATGAAGAATGGATGAGTAAAAATAAAAACAACAACAACAAAACAAAAATTAAAAAGAAAGAATGGATGAGTAAATGCTGTTATTATTTCATTACGAGAGAGGCCCACATTTATTTAGGGCTGAAGTTGATCACAACATAAAGTGTCTCCATTCCCCTCCCCACTCCCCATGCACATACATAGCTTAAGGATGCTTATGGATAACTTTGGAAGGTTCCAGTATAAGGGTTGGGAGTCATAGGCAGCACTGAATTAGGTGAAGCTGATGCTGAAAGTTCAGCCTCTCTGTACACCAGTGCCAAATCGAATCTTGGAGACAGAGTTTTGGGTGAAGTAGAAAAGGATAGCTTTATTGCTTTGCTGAGCAAAGGGGGACACAGCGGGCTCCTGTCTTGAAAAACCATGTGTCCCCACCTGGGAGGATTTGATGAGTTTATAGCAATAGTTCAAGGGTGGAGTTGCTGACAAGATGAGGGTGTGTGCAGGGTCTCAGGTGATCTCCTAATCTTGATGAGCTTCTCTGGTCTTTAATCTGGCCTCAGGTGGTTTCTTGGCTGCTCCTCCCTTGATTAGCAACAGTTCAAATCTGCCCTTTGGAACTCAGGGAAGGTTATGGAGGCCAGAGTCTTGCTCACAAGAAACGGGGGACAGAAAAGTCTCCATGCCCGGGAGCCCCACAGGGTCCTCCTCAGTTTCAAAGCCTGAATTTAGCCCCATAGCATGTTCAGTGTTGGAGGAGGAGATTGTCAGATTTCCTCTGCCTCCCAAAAGAAAAGTCAAAATGTGTAACTGATGGAGACACGGCAGAACTGTCAGCCATTTAACATGTGCAAAGTGGGACTTCCCTCGTGGTCCAGTGTCTGACTCCACACTCCCAATGTAGGGGGCCCGGGTTTGATCCCTGGTCAGGGAACTAGATCCCACATGCCACAGATAAGAGTTCTCATGCCGCAACTAAAGATCCTGCGTGCTGTAACTAAAGAAAAGATCCCCCATGCTGCAACAAAGATCCCGGACGCGGTGACAAAATTCCCACATGCCGCAGCTAAGACCCAGCACAGCCAAATAAATAAATAAATATTTAAAAAAAATATATCGTGGGGCTTCCCTGGTGGCGCAGTGGTTGAGAGTCCGCCTGCCGATGCAGGGGACACGGGTTCGTGCCCCGGTCCGGGAAGGTCCCACATGCCACGGAGCGGCTGGGCCCGTGAACCATGGCCGCTGAGCCTGTGCGCCTGGAGCCTGTGCTCTGCAACGGGAAAGGCCACAACAGTGAGAGGCCCGCGTACGGCAAAAAAAAAAAAAATATATATATATATATATATATCTTGTGTGTAAAGTAAGTTATAGACCCTTGTGCAGCGGCTTAAACTCTGTCGCTTCTGTCAAGGCAAACACACACACACACAGATGAGTCACCCGCCTCTGTGCTTTTGGAGTCCCAGTTTTTAAGAGTACTGAGCCTTAACCTAAAAGAGAGGTTCGATTTCTGGAATCAGGGCAGGTAGGAGAGAGATTTGGGGATATGCCTGTCTGCTGTCCTTGAAAAGCATCCTGTTTAGGTTTCCCACCCCCACACCTTCTCACACTCCCCTCCCCTCCCCACCCCGGAGCTTGACCTTTCCCAGTGGAACTGTCCTTAGCGTCCATCTCCC
Source organism: Stenella coeruleoalba (assembly GCF_951394435.1). Classification (NCBI taxonomy): domain Eukaryota; kingdom Metazoa; phylum Chordata; class Mammalia; order Artiodactyla; family Delphinidae; genus Stenella; species Stenella coeruleoalba. The sequence continues at coordinate 32,794,165 of NC_137161.1, forward strand.
GCCTTTTGCCCGTGGCTGTGCCTGACCCTCTGCAGCACTCCCAGCACTCCTGCTGGGGTGCACACAGTCCCCCAAGGAAGGTTCTGTGCCTGGGCATTTCTCTCTGCGCAACAGCGTTCTGAAATGTCTTAGAATGGGTGAGCAATGATTGCTTCTGTTTGTGGAGGACTTGCTGCCCATCAGGTTCTGTGCTGCTGGGCTCCATGCTTAGTGTTTCACAAACCTTTGCCACTTTCCATTTTTACCACAAACCTAAAAAATGGAAATTAGCCCTACTTTATACTTGAGGACATGAGGCTTAGAGAAGTTAGGAAACTTGCCCAGTGTCACTAATTAAATGGCAAAGCTGGGGCGAATCCAAAGGCAGCATTTTAAGTCATACTTTGAGACAAGTTTGCTTTTTTCTAACCTGGAAAGTAACCAAGGGGCTGATACCCTTGGGACGAGGAGCTGCTGGAAATAAATGTAGGCAAGTTTGTTAGCTTGATAGAGCAAACAACTCATTTTGGGAGGGGGTAATTTTAGGTAGGAATATTAGGTTTTGATACTATTTTATTCAGACTTAAATATTTTCAAAAATTTTCTTCGGCTGTACACCCGGCCACTCTAGTACTTTTGTAGGTTATGCCATTTATTACTGACAATACTCGTGACTGTTTTAAAAATGGACCAGATCACCCAGAGGTTCCTGTGAACTAAGTGGAAATGGTATGTTTGAGCCATGATGGGAGCAAGGATTATGCTGGGGTCAAATGGGAGGCAGCCGTCCGTTTATTTAACAGCCCGCATCTGAGAGTTTATGCTAAATGGAAATAACTGGGCTCAGGTTTATCCACCACAAAAGGACTTCATTCTGACATCAGTAGGAGATGCTTACATGGAAAGCTGTTTATTTTGTTGTAAACATTCTAGATCTGCCTTTGGTGAGATTTTCTACAAAGTAAACTTAGGTTGTCACTTGTAATCTGGCCGTTACCAAGCCATGAACTTGAGATGGACAGCCTTAACCTCTGGGGGAGTCACTGCCCTGAGTGTCCAGCCAATGGGCTCTGCGCTGACCATCTTCCACCACGTGTTTCTCAGACTGTCCAGGAGCCTGAGGGTTCACTTTCTACTTGTAAATTGAGTCGCTTTCCTCCCCTCACTGCATGTTCTAAGGTGCCTTTGGTTACAGGCTCTCTCCCTCACCAGCCATCTGGAGACTTTGGCCCATGTTTTAATCTAGTCCAATAACTCTGGATCCCTAGTTTGTCAGAGACCTGGCCTATCTGCACATTGGTTTCTGCAGGTGTCCTGATGGTGGCCATCCCGTCTCAGCTTCTCAACACATCCACTTCCCAAGCCAACTTCATTCTTGGTTTGCTTTTTGCTGCTGTGTGTTGTTAGGAAATTGCTCTTCTAGGGGTTGGTGAATGGTCAAAAGTTTCCATTGCAGTCACCAGAGTCGCCCAGCATTGGGTGCATCCAACCTGGGACTCACTGCACTTGGTTCCTTTTGTATGGATTCCCCGTGTCACCATGCATCTGCCTCTGTTGTGGGCCTGTCACTGACCCAGCTTCTGGAAGAAGGCCCTGCTCTGCCTCCTCCCTCATCACCTCACGCAAAACTCTTCCTCATTCTCCGGCCGTGACCTCCACCCCAACTGCTCCTGCTCAGGTGCCGGGAGCGAAACAGATACTCCTCTGCCCTTATCTGCTGTGCCCAGCTGCCACCTCACTGCCCGTGCCCTGGGGGAGGGGATTCGTGGCAAAGGATGTGAGGCTTGAGAGTGCTTTCCAAGAAGTGCGCGGGTTGATAAGAATCTGAGAGTATTAGTCAGAAAAACCTCAAAGCCTTGGTCGTTTCTGTCTGGGTACCAAAGGCAGGTGAGGCCAGGCTCTGTCTAAATAAACAGAGCTCATCTGTCCTGAGGTGACCGATTAGCCACTTCCTATGAATTGCTGGGGAGCAAACAACAACTTATCACCTTGGCCAAGCACAGGATCGTGAAACCCCCGCCTTTGCGCTTCCTGGGGAGATCAGGCAGAAGAGCCACACGCCAAGAAGGTCCTCCCGAAACACAGTTGGCTTCACGTCCTCTATTTAAATCCCCTTGAGATGTCCTGGTCCACTTCACTTTCCTGCCAACCCTTCGCAAGGCTCCTGTGCCTCATTTTCAGGACTGTGTAATATGATGTCTGGGGTATTTGTTCAAAATATTTAACAACCAATTCAACAGTATTGCAATATTTTAACAACTGGCAAGGCTGTGCAGGTGCACACCAGCTGAATACAAGCCCCTGCTGGTGTCTAAGTACTCATTAACACAGGCCTGCTGTTCCAGTCGGGCCTGTTTCTATGCTGAGTCAGGCCCTGGTGCCTCAGCTGCATTGTTTCCCTCATTGAAGTGTGTTCTCCCCTCCCTGATTAGCTCCAGTCCACTCCAGAGACTGATGAATTCAACCTGTCAATTAGTCCCAAGTACATTTTTGTTGATGGACTTGAACTCCCTGCCTCTTAGATATACATTTCCTTTCTCTTTCATTACTGGGCTTGAAGAAAGCATATAGTAAACAGAATGAAAGTGCAGAGTGAAATGGCAAATAGTTTGGAGAAACCTCTCAAACTCAAGGTCACAAAGGCTTCCTGGAGGTGCAGTCCTGTGTGTACCATTCTAGCTTGATAAACTCTGGGTAGCTCACGTGGCCTGTCTCATCAGAGCCCTTGCAAACCTTTATCCTGGAGAGCACCCAAGATGTATTCTAATGCAGGACACAGTGTTCCTCTGCAGTTGCTTTGACATTGCAGCGTGGAGGTGGGAAACCTCAGCCCTTTCCTCCAACTTGAACTTCTAAGAGCAGTTGTTGGGGAAATTAGTTGAGTGTATACAGCAAGTTGAATATTAAACACAGTGTCTTAGATGATTAAAGGCCCTGCTGACGAGTGGCTATAAGTTTAAAGTAAATGGTGGTTTGATGCTCCTTATTCTTCTTTTGGAATCTGTCAACATCCCAATCTTCAAAGGCCATTTTATAACCTGTGTGTTTAGGCATTTCATCTAAGGAATTTATTTTTTAAGAGTAGATAAGTATGTCTTTTTCCTTTCTGCTATTTATGTGGTATCCATTTGTAGTTCTTGAATATTTTATTTCCATAAGAAATTATAAGCTCTTAAATTCAAAATCTCAAAAAGAATTTACATAATAACTGTAGAATTTTGAATGTGGTGTTGTCATTTTAAACAGGAGTCAGGGTATATTTCAGACGTGGAAATAATGTTAAAGACATTTTCTTTATAGCTGCATTAAATAGTACCCAACCTAGTAGCTAATGACAGAGCCTCCTCTAAACTGGACCTAAGATACACTCAGGAAGGGAAAGAAGGAGACTGATGAGCCAATTCTCTGAGAAATCATAGAACAAAATCTGAAACTTCCTATCACATATCAAGTTGATGGGTTTTATTTGGGAAGTTTGAGTATTCTTCATGGCAATGCATCTCTGCATTTTGTTACCACTTCCTGGATTGAGTTATGCAGATTCAGCCAACTAGGCTTAATTTTCAGGTTCTAAACGGGTTTTGAACTCTTTTCTTGCCACTGTTGGAAGGCAGCAATGTGTCCTAATTGTGTGGCCCAAGGAGTGAAGGGTAAACCGTAAGTGTACATGATTAAGGCCCACAGAGTTAGAGAATGGTACAGCTTCTGGGCCAGTGTGCCCAAACTGTGCTCCAGGCAGCTTTTTGAGAGCTACAGGTCAGGACTGGGAGACAGTAGTGAGCCCTGGACTCTCCACTCTTGCTTATCCTCCAGATAATTATTCATTGGAAGAAAGGATGTCAGGGCCAAAAAAAAAGGTTTGAAAACTACCAAGGTCTCCTAGTTGTCTCATTTTCTCCAAGGGGAAGTTGAACCCCAGGATATTGAAGAAAGTCACCGAAAGTCACATAGTGACCTGGCAACTCCTATTTCCTTGGAGACCCTCTTTACAGACTACTTCTGTGACTTTTCTATCCCTTAAAAATATATATATATACATACATACATATAGTTCTGTATTTTAGCCTGCTAAATTGTAGACAATGTTAAATAGTCAGTAGAGGTGATAACAGTTTGAGTAGAATTCTTTTTCTAATAAATTTATTTATTCATTTCTTTATTTTTGGCTGCATTGGGGCTTTGTTGCTGTACGCGGACTTCTCATTGTGGTGGCTTCTCTTGTTGTGGAGCACGGGCTCTAGGCACGCCGGCTTCAGTAGTTGTGGCTCATGGGTTCTAGAGTACAGGCTCAGTAGTTGTGGCACACAGGCTTAGTTGCTCTGCGGCATGTGGGATCTTCCCGGACCAGGGATCAAACCCTTGTCCCCTGCATTAGCAGGCGGATTCTTAACCACTGTGCCACCTGGGAAGCCCGAGTAGAATTATTTTTAAGGCTCAGGAATGCTATTTGTGATCTGTACCATCTCTCATCATCCTTTGAGTGTCAAGGACACTTGCTGTGGGAGAAGAGGCTTGTTTACTTCTGTGCACTCTGCCTGCAGTTACAGGTTTGTTTGTTTTTTTTGTTTTGTTTTTTTTGTTTGTTTGTTTTGTGCGGTACGTGGGCGTCTCACTGTTGTGGCCTCTCCCATTGCGGAGCACAGGCTCCGGACGTGCAGGCTCACGGGCCCAGCCGCTCCGCGGCATGTGGGATCTTCCCAGACCAGGGCACAAACCCATGTCCCCTGCATCGGCAGGCGGACTCTCAACCACTGCGCCACCAGGGAAGCCTGAGATTACAGTTTTAAGGATACCCCTAAAGACTGTCTTTTAAAGCTATTAAGAAAACTGTATTCTTATATTTTATAGTATTGTGAGTTTTTTCCTGCTTACAAAATAATACAAACGAGTGGAAGATTAAAATAAATTCTAAAAACAAACAAGGAAAGCGGTTTAACTTCATTTCTTTACAATGTATTCAGTAATTGTTATGTCCAGAATTTTCTTCTACAAAGAACTTTTTGGAAAATATTGGGGCATGTTAAGCACAGTATAGATAAAAAGATGACGACGTTATCCATGGACCAATGCCATTTTAGAAGTAAAGTGTAAGGGGAGAATGGATTAAAATAATATCCTGTGTTTTTAGCCAGTAATACTTAAGCAGCTACTCTGGGTCTGGAGCCTGGGCACGTGCTTGGCAGGCTCTTGCTATGGGGCAGAGTTTGAGTCTGCTGCCCTCTTGTGGCCACTTTTTTCATGTTCCTTAGCCTTACAGAGAAAAAGAATTTAAATGTACCATATGTGTTAAGCCTTTGTAATTCATTCTTTGCAGAGTTTTTTCATCTTAAAACAAAGATGAACAAAGTTGTTAGAGATTATTTTACTCATTTGAAGTCTGAGAAAATGACTTATTAATTAGGCCTAGTTACTGCACATGTTATATAATTTGAGGACACCTTTTCACATATCTTGCTTGATTGATTACAGGGTAGAATACAGATATAAAAAATGCTATCTGACTTTTTTTTTTGCACATTTGCCAAATAAATGTTATATTTTCTTCTGAAAAGATAAGATCAAAGGATTTAAATATGCCTTATTTGATGAAATTATAGGCGCATTAAAAGGTAAGAGATTTTAAAAATCTTTTGTAATCTGACAAAATAGTGTAGACCTATTTCTCCCTGCTTTTCTCTGCTAAGTACAACTATACACCCTGGAAACGCAAGTGGCATCCAAAGTAGAACATTTGCAGTGGTAAGAAGAAGATGAATTGTTTTGGGGGCCCCAGGACTGAAGGAACAGCATAGAGAAGGTGACCAGGAGCAGTGCACCCTGACCTACATCTAGAAACAAGAAGGGGTCACATAGACTCCTCTCACCCCATGATTGACTGGTTGTCTATCCAACATCATCAGGAGAACCCAGCACCCAGCAAGGGGGAGCCTATAGGAGACCCGTAGCAATAAGTGACCAGGGGAAGTGCTCTCCTCCACTGGGCCCAAGATGCCCCTCCCCTACTAAGCCAGACCTAGGCATCCAGGAGGCACAAACAGGGGGATTCTGCCAGCACTGCAAGTGACCCAGCCTGGGAAGTCCCTTTATCTTAATGGGCCTGAGACTCCCCTCCTTTACCCACATTCACTCTGGCAGCTGGGGAGCAGCAAAGAGGGGGGCACTGTAAAGGGGAACCCCACCTCAACAAGCAGCCCTGCCTGGGAAGTCTGCCCAGGGGCCTGAGATCTCCCCCTGCCAAGGAACACCTATAGGCCAGGCCAGGCCCTCAGACAATACCAGCAGGAACCTGTGGGGGCCTCAGCAGCACCAGACAAACCACAATGAACAGCAGAGTCTCTGAAAATTAGACCGCAGCCCATGAAAGCAGGCCAGAACCTGAGTGCTGAACCTAAAGAGAATGGCTGCCTGCTAAAAAGAAGGATTTAAATAGGACCAAGATTCTCTAAATGAATAGTCTCTAAACATAGTGGACAAATGTTCAGTATATAACCCCAAATCACCTGTCAAACCAAGAGCTGAAAAGTCACAACTTGAATGAAGAAGCAGTCACAGACACCAACAGTGAGATGAATCACACTGATTTGGAATTAAATGACAAGGGTTTTAAAGCAACCAACATAAAAATGCTTGACAGTCAATTACAAATTCTCTGGAAATAAATGAAAAATAGAAAATCTCAGCAAAGAATTAGAAAAAGAAGCGAATGTAAATGGTAGAATGAAAAATACAACAGCCAAAAAACTGATGAATTGAACCTCATCAAAATTAAAAACTTTTGCTCTCTGAAAACCCACATGATGAGGATGAAAAGATAAGATGCACACTGGGAGAAGTATTTGCAAATCTGATATCAGACAAAGGACCAGTATCTCTAGAGTATGTAGAAACCTCAAAACTCAACAGAAAAAAATAAACAATCCAATTAGAAAATGGGCAAAAGACATAAAGAGACATTTCTCTGAAGGGGATATCCAGATGGCAAATAAGCACGTAAAAATATGTTCAACATCATTAGCCACAAGGAAAACTAAAACCATAATGATACCTATCAGAATGCTAAGATAAAAAATATGACAGCACCAAATGCTGGTGAGGAGGTAGAGAAACTGGATCATTCATACATTGCTGGTGAGAATGTAAAATGGTTCAGCCACTCTGGAAAATGGTTTGGCAGTTTCTTATATAAAACTAAACATGCAGTTACCACATGATCCAGTAATTGCACTCTTGGACATTTAATCTGAGAGAACTGAAAACTTAGATTTGTGCAAAAACCTGTACATGAATGTTCATAGCATGTTTATTCATAATAGCTAAAAACTTGAACTGCCCAGTTATCCTTCAATAGGAGAATTGTTAAATTGTGGTGCATTCAGACCATGAAGCACTGCTCTGCAGTAGAGGAATGAACTAGCCATGCACACAATAGCTTGGGTGAATCTCCAGGGGATTAGGCTGCATGGGAAAAAACAGCGAATTCCCAGAGGCTACATACTGTATTCCATTTATATAATTTTTTTTTTTTTATGTGGTACGCGGGCCTCTCACTGTTGTGGCCTCTCCCATTGCGGAGCACAGGCTCCGGACGCGCAGGCCCAGCGGCCATGGCTCACGGGCCCAGCCACTCTGCGGCATGTGGGATCTTCCCGACCGGGGCACGAACCCCTGTCCCCTGCATCGGCAGGCGGACTCTCAACCATGACGCCACCAGGGAAGCCCTATATAATATTTTTGAAATGACAGTATTTTTAGAAATTTCAGAACAGATTAGTGGACACCAGGGATTGGGGTGGGCAGAAGGATGTGGGCCTGGTTATAAAGGGCAACATGAGGGATCCTTGTGGTGAGGGAAATATTCTGTATCTTGATGGTGATTATGGATGTGTGAATCTACACATGTGATAAAATCGTATAGATACACATAAATGATTTTAAGTAAAACTGAGAAATATGAGTAAGATGGTTGGATTTATCAATGTTAATATACTACAGCTTGAAGTACAATACATTAGGAGAAGGTGGGTAGAAGTTCACAGGATCTATCTGCATTATTTCTCAGGCTTATTTCAATAAAACTTCCTGTGAAAAAATCTGTTGGACATCTCAAGAAATACTGGTCCTTTTTTTTTTAAAATGCCGGTCAGATCACCTTTTCCTTGTTATGCCTTATATTTCTCTGAAACAACTTTTAAAATCATTATACAAATAAACAGTTGCCTATCTTTGATCATTTTCACTGTTTCTAATGTTTTGCTATTATAAAGGGCTGTGTTCAACATTCTTATGGTTAAACCCTTGTATATACCTTAAATTATTCTTCAAGCTATGTTTCTATAAGAAAAATTGCTGTATCACAATAATTTTTTTTTTCTTTTTTTGCGGTACGCGGGCCTCTCACTGTTGTGGCCTCTCCCATTGTGGAGCACAGGCTCTGGACACGAAGGCTCAGTGGCCATGGCTCACAGGCCCAGCCGCTTCGCGGCATGTGGGATCTTCCCGGACCAGGGCACGAACCCGTGTCCCCTGCATCGGCAGGCGGACCCTCAACCACTGCGCCACCAGGGAAGCCCATGATATTTCTAGCTTTTAACCCACACAGCTTCAAAAGTCATTTAGTGGTTCTGTGCCCTGCTTTCCTTCTCTGTGAAATAGGAACAAGGCCTTTTTCTCCCCAATTCCCAGGGATTTTGGTGTTCTTTCTTCTTTGTTTTTCTTCCTTGGCTCTGTCTTTATTTTATGCTATCTTGTGATTTTGTGTGTCCTTAAAGCCACCTTCAGTCCTTGATGGGAAAAGGTAGGGGTATAAGTAAGTAAAGAACCATATAAATAAAATAAAGAGAGTTATGAAAGCACTGAAAGAAGTTCAAAGCATCACACATATGAGAAATTTTTAGCCAGTGAGTGTTATCAATGGCAGAGGTTGGAAAATCCACTTTGTCATTTTGTCTGTTAGGTTAGAAATGTTCAAATCATTGTAGACTTCATGCGATATCTACAGAAGATAAAATATTAGAAAAACGTGGATGAAATAAACTTTCTTTGGTCCTTTGAAGATAGAAGTTCTGAAATAGTTAAGTAGCAGAGGTAAGAATATACTTTTTTTTTTTAGAATGTACCTTTAAGACATGTGGCTGGAAGTTCTTATAAAGGAGAATTAACATAGAGATTATGATGCATCTCTCACCCTCAGGAAGTGCTCACTGCAAAGGTCACACAAGAGAATGATTACAAGGGGAGTATAAAGTCACTTATAAATAGTCATCACAATAGCTGACATTTATTGTTTCCTTGGCCCTATCCCAGGTAATCCTTCAATAAGCAAGGGGAGAGATACTGTTTTCATCCCCATTTTAGAGATTTCTTTTTTTTTGGCTGTGTGGCATGTGAGATCTTAGTTCCCCAACCAGGGATCAAACCCGTGCCCCTTGCAGTAGAAGCACAGAGTCCTAACCACTGGACCACCAGGGAACTCCCTCATCCCCATTTTAGAGTTGAGAAAATTGAGGCCCAGCTAAGTTATTTAACCAAGGCTATGGTAGAACTAGGCAGTCTCACTCCAGAGCTTTGTCAGTGACCACCATACACAATATTGCCCAAGTGGTTCCCTCAAGCAGCAGTGCTTCTCGAGGTTTCCTCCAAGGCTGACACCATCAAGTTCTCTGTCACACACACTCCTGGGCCAGGGCCAGGATAAAGGGAAATGGGTGACTTTTTGCTCTGGCTCCCATCTGGCTTGATCACCAGCCCTGGCCTTCCCTTTTCACTGTCCTGGGCTTATTCTCACCCTAAGCATATGCTCAATAAGCCCACAAACACTTGTAATTCAAGAGGGGCTGAATTTCAACGCAACATTCTTGAAGACCAGAGAGGCATGAGGACATTTGTTCTTCACCTTGTTTGACTGAAGATTCCTTCAAAAATCTGATAGATGGATAAAGAAGATGTGGTACATATACACAAAGGAATATTACTCAGCCATAAAAAAGAATGAAATAATGCCATTTACAGAAACATGGATGGACCTAGAGATTATCATATTAAATGAAGTAAGACAAAGAAAGACAAATATTATATGATAGCACTTCTATGTGGAATCTAAAAAATGATACAAATGAACTTATTTACAAAACAAATAGACTGACAGTCATTGAAAACAAACTTATGGTTACCAAAGGGGATAGCAGAGACAAAGGGGGAGATAAATTAGGAGTTTGGGATTAACATATACACATTGCTATGTATAAAATAGATAAACAACAAGGACCTACTGTAGCACAGGGAACTATATTCAGTGTCTGATAATAACCTATCATGGAAAAGAATCTGAAAAAGAATATATAGATATAGATATAGATGTATATATATAGATAGATAGATGTGTGTATATATATATGAATCATCTTGCTATACACCTGAAGCTAACACAACATTATATATCAACTATACTTCAATTTTTTAAAAATGGTTTTTAAAAAGAAAGAATCTGGGGAATTCCCTGGCAGTTCAGTGGTTAGGACTCGGTGCTTTCACTGCTGGGGCCAGGTTCAATCTCATGTCAGGGAACTAAGATCCTGCAAACCTGCAAGCCGTGCAGACAGACGAAAAAAAAAAAAAAAAAGAATCTGATAGAAAAAATGAAAACTTTCCCCACGGGGGGAAAAAGGGGGCCTCAAATGTAGCATGCGGTTTTGGGGGAACCCCCGCCAGAAGCCTAGGCCTTGATTTAACATTTAAAGGAATAAAACAACAATGACAAGAGGAGGTGTTGATGGGCTTGCTAACTAGGGGTTGGGAGGCTGTCTCCTTCCTCCTCAATCAAAAGAGGAAGTTGCCTATTCCTATGACTTGATCATTAAAATTAATGCAAAACATTAGTATAGTTCCCGAAAAGAATAATCTGTCTTCCACTCAGTCTCTTGTGTGCTTTCTATGTGACTTTAAGGTCCCTGCAGGCTAGTTTCGTTTGTTCAAGGTCTGCCACATCCTGTAAAATCTTTCACTGTCTTGGAACCAATCTGGGACTGTACAAGAACATTTCCGTGATGGCCTAACAGGAATTCCATCGCAGACATTGCCCTAGATGAAGGTGTCTGTCACCTACCTAACCCTGTAGACCAGTGCACTTGACATTTTTCCACTGGCATAGGTATGTGGATACATGTGCTGGTGCATCTAACAGGGATTTATGTTTAGAAGCCGGATCTTGTTCAGCTTTTTTTTTTTAATAATTCTTTTTTATAAATTTATTTTTGGCTGTGTTGGGTCTTCATTTCTGTGTGAGGGCTTTCTCTAGTGCCACGAGCAGGGGCCACTCTTCATCACGGCGCGTGGGCCTCTCACTATCGCGGCGTCTCTTGTTGCGGAGCACAGGCTCCAGACGCGCAGGCTCAGTAGCTGTGGCTCACAGGCCTAGTTACTCCGCGGCATGTGGGATCTTCCCAGACCAGGGCTCTAACCCTTGTCCCCTGCATTGGCAGGCAGATTCTCAACCACTGCACCACCAGGGAAGCCCTCTTGTTCAGCTTTGCATGAGATGTTTCCTATTGACTTGGTAAGCTTGAAGTGTTTGAAGGCAAGGAGAAAAACAACAAACAACCCAAGAGATGCCACATATTCAGATTCTTTGGCAGTTTATTTACTGAAAAGAGAGTTATGTGCTGGTGGTGAATAAGGCCTTTGCCCAGCCTGGGAAATCTTGTGGAGTCCGGGCAGCAGGAACCCTGGCAGCATCCCACGGTGATCAGCTGAGGGAAAAACAAAAATCTTACAACACTGTCCCCAAATGCCCCCTTTCCCTCCCAGAAGATAATCTTGTTTTGCCAGACATAGGAAAGCTGTACCTGATGCTCAACTCTTGGTCTAACAGTCATGAAGCTACTGTAACATGACTGTGTTTCCCCTGCTCACTGTCCTTTATCAATCAGTTCCCCATCACCCTTTTAGTTTCTTGAAATAAAGAAATTAGACCTTTCTACAAGTGGTACATTTTTCGGTTTCTTTAGACAGGAAAAAGGTACTTTGGGGCAGGCAACAAAGTAAGAATGTAAATATTAGAACTGTCTGCTAAATTTGTGATCAGACAGAGGTGAGCCTAATGTTGTAGGACACGTGGCTGGGCCTGGCAACCTCCTTTTCTTTGTTGAATGGAGAGAAAGTACAGCTTTTGGGGCTTAAAGGGTTTTATCATTTTTTACTGGGTGTCCTTAGGCATGTTAGGAACTTCTCTGAGCCTCAGTTTTTTCATCTGTTTTATGGGGCTAATAACACCTAACCAATGGGGTTGGACACACAACAGGTGTCACAAATGACAGTCCTCACCTCTATACTTTTAACTCTTGTTTAAGCATCAGGCTCAATGGTCCATAATGTATAGATTTCTGGATTATACCTTCTTCCTCCCTGTTGAAAATTAAGACACTTGTCTCTTTTTCTTCTATCATATATCCATCTCTTGTGATGGTTAAGAGCACTGATCATTTTCCTATATTACTGTGAGAACGCGTATCATCTGCAATAAATGCCTTGTGCCCATTTCTACTCTTACCAGTCAGGCCTGAGTTTTGATAAACTACTTCCCAAGTTCTGAAGGAATTGGGTTTAGGGCTAAAAGAAATCAAACAATAATCTTGATAGAAGTGGAACAGAGGCCCACAGTGTTGTCCCTGGATGTGTTGAGGTCGCTGGCATCTGCTTCTGGCTATGGACAGAGATCCAGCATCACTATGTCTCTTCAGAGTGATGGGAGAATTGACTTTCCTAGCCATCTTGCCTGCCTATGCTGTGCTGATTAGTTAAGATACCAACATTCCTTATTTGTATCCCCTGTTTTTGTTTCTGTACACCCAGGGGATGTAAACTGAGTGACTTGGGGTGAGAAAGGGTGTAAAGTGGCATTGATGGTTGCCAGCCCTGTCACCATCTTCTCCACTAATACGCCACATATTGTGTCTTTCACTGCAAGACTTGCTTTCAGTACCTGAGAGCAAGTGAGTTGTCCTGTAACCATCACCTGTAATTTTCTGCCTTGAATCCTCATTGTGTTCATGAGCACACTAGCTTAGAAGTCAGCTGGCTAGCAGCCACATGCTGGGACAGTGCCCACTGCTTTCAGCTGCAGCCCCGCAAGGCTGTGCTCTATGTCTTGGGTCCCTTTCCTATGCTGGGCCAAGGGCAGCTCTTGGCCACATTTGATTCTGCTTGAATTGTGATTCAAAATTGGGACAATGATAACATTTTGGTATTAAATAATTAAAATCCAGAAATACAGTGTAAACTCCTGACTTCTGAAAATATTTCTGAAAATAATATATAGGATACTACATTATTCAAAGCAGTTTCATAAGTTAGAGTCCTATTTCTGTGGAATGTTCCCAATTTGGCAAGCCAGATAACCCTAGAATTATTTGAACACTACTGGAAAAGCAGTGCCCTGGAGACTTCCTTTTTAAAGATATAGCCTTTCTTTGTCAGGCTTCAGGATTCGTGCCCTGGAAGCCATTAGTGATTTCAGGCAATGAGCTGTAGAGAAAATCCAACGCATATCTTTCTTGTTGCAGACTTGCTGCTACATTTTTGGAGGGAGGTCCCCACTTTGGTATATGTATGATAGTTATGATATTAGTGATGAAGACGTTAGTCATCCTTTTAAAAAATTTTTTTAAATAAATAACACAGAAGGGTATGAAATGAAATATAAAAGTCTCATGTCTCTTCAGTACTTCTCCCTAGAGATCATCATAAATAACTTCTGTGTATCTTTCCAGATATTTTCTATGCAGTTATAAGCATATACATACATATAGTTATACTTACCCATACATACATATACACACATACACATACACCACATATATTACACATAACACAAACAGCTCATGTATCTTTTTTAGAAATGCAAATGGGATTTTACTATACATAGCATTTTGTATCTTACTCTTTTCACTTAATGCTATATTAAGGCATCTTGCCATTTTAGTACATGTAAATCTCATATTTTGGGTGGCTGCAGAGTATTCCACTGTATGGTTGGACCATACTTTATCTGATGTGATGTCTGTTGGTGGATGTTTAGGTCATCCCCACTTTTTAACTCTCACAGACAATCTGGTAGTGGGTTTCCTCATAACATATCTTACCCAATGCATTTGGTGAATGAATACTCTCATTAATAGAATCATATCTTGAGAACTATATTGCTTTATTTTAAATATTAGTGATTTAGTAGATTTTAGTGGAGAATATTTATAATAAAGCCTATTGACTAACAAAAGATCCCTTTAAGAATGTATAAGAAACATTTACAGATGGCGGAAGGGCTATAGAAGTCAGGTTAGTTGGGTTGATCTTACTATTTGCTAGGAGTTAATTCATGGTAAAATATTTGTTTTAGAACGTCAAATTAATATGCCATGAAGGAATTTAAGGGGGGTGGCCTTTTTAAATGAGTTTCCATAGTGGCAGATACAGAGCTGTGGCACATGCATCATTAGAATGTTCTTCCAGAGGTGGAACTATAAAAGAATTTTTCATAAGAGGAGGTGAGAAGTGTTGGGGTGGATTCTTCTTTCTAAAACTGTGTTCATAAGTGATAAAAGTGACAGCTTTATAAAAAGTCACTAAAGAACTAGATGTACAACAAAATAGTAGAAAGGAGCTGAATGTACATGTTTGCACAAAAATGGGCAACCCATTTTAATTCCATGAAATGAATACTAACTACTGTTTAGAGTAAATCTTGATAGCATTAACAGATATGCTGTCCTTGAAGTAACAACTGACACTGCAGAAATACAAAGGATCATGAGAGACTCCTATAAGCAACGATATGCCAATAAAATGGACAAACTAGAAGAAATGGACAAATTCTTAGAAAAGTACAACCTTCCAACATTGAACCAGGAATAAATAGAAACCATGAACAGACCAATTACAAGCACTGAAATTGAAACTGTGATTAAAAATCTTCCAACAAACAAAAGCCCAGGGCCAGATGGCTTCACAGGTGAATTCTATCAAACATTTAGAGAAGAGCTAACACCTATCTTTCTCAAACTCTTCCAAAATGTAGCAGAGGGAGGCACACTCCCAAACTCATTCTATGAGGCCACCATCACCCTGATACTAAAACCAAGCAAAGATGTCACAAAAAAAGAAAAGTTGCAGGCCAATATCACTGATGAACATAGATGCAAAAATCCTCAACAAAACATTAGCAAACAAAATACTAGCAAACAGAATCACGTGAAAAGGATCATACACCATGATCAAGTGAGGTTTATCCCAGGAATGCAAGGATTCTTCAATATATGCAAGTCAATCAATGTGATACACCATATTAAGAAATTGTAGGATAAAAACCATATGATCATCTCAATAGATGCAGAAAAATCTTTTGACAAAATTCAACACCCATTTATGATAAAAAGTCTCCAGAAAGTGGGCATAGAGGGAACCTACCTCAACATAATAAAGGCCATATATGACAAACCCACAGCCAATATCATTCTCAGTGGTGATAAACTGAAAGCATCTCCTCTAAGATCAGGAACAAGACAAGATTGTCCACTCTCACCACTATTATTCAACATAGTTTTGGAATTTTTAGCCACAGCAGTCAGAGAAGAAAAAGAAATAAAAGGAATCCAAATTGGAAAAGAAGAAGTAAAACTGTCACTCTTTGCAGATGACATAATACTATACAAAGAAAATCCTAAAGATGCCACCAGAGAACTACCAGAGCTAATCAATGAATTTGGTAAAGTAGCAGGATACAAAATTAATATACAGAAATCTCTGGCATTCCTATACACTAACAGTGAAAAATCAGAAAGAGAAATTAAGGAAACACTCCCGTTTACTATTGCAACAACGACAACAAAATACCTAGGAATAAACCCCACCTAAGGAGTCAAAAGATTTGTATGCAGAAAACTATAAGACACTGATGAAAGATGTCAAAGACAATACAAACAGGTGGAAAGATATACCCTGTTCTTGGACTTGAAAAATCAACATTGTGAAAATGACTATACTCCAAAGCAATCTACAGATTCAGTGCAATTCCTATCAAATTACTAATGGCATTTTTCACAGAGCTAAAACAAAAAAGTTCACAGTTTGTATGGAAACACAAAAGACCCCGAATAGCCAAAACATTCTTGAGAAAGAAAAACAGAGCTGGAGGAATCAGGCTCCCTGACTTCAGACTATACTACAAAGCTACATTAATCAAGACAGTATGGTACTGGCACAAAAACAGAAATATAGATCAGTGGAACAGGATAGAAAGCCGAGAGATAAACCCACGCACATATGGTCACCTTATCTTTGACAAAGGAGGCAAGAATACACAATGGAGAAAATACAGCCTCTTCAATAAATGGAGCTGGGAAAACTGGACAGCTACATGTAAAAGAATGAAATTAGAAGACTTCCTAACACCATACACAAAAATAAACTCAAAATGGATTAAAGACCTAAATGTAAGACCAAACACTATAAAACTGTTAGAGGAAAACGTAGCAGAACACTCTATGACATAAATCACAGCAAGATCCTTTTTTTTTTTTAAAGTTAATTAATTTATTTATTTTTGGCTGTGTTGGGTCTTCGTTGCTGCATGCGGGCTTTCTCTAGTTGCAATGAGCGGAGGCTACTCTTTGTTGCAGTGTGCGGGCCTCTTATTGTGGTGGCTTCTCTTGTTGCAGAGCACAGGCTCTAGGCACATGGGCTTCAGTAGTTGTGGCACGTGGGCTCAGTAGTTGTGGCTCATGAGCTCTAGAGCACAGGCTCAGTAGTTGTGGCACACAGGCTTAGTTGCTCTGCAGCATGTGGGATCTTCTGGACCAGGGCTGGATCACATGTCCCCTGCATTAGCAGGTGGATTCTTAACTACTGTGCAACCAGGGAAGTCCCAGCAAGATCCTTTTTGACCCACTTCCTATAGTAATGGAAATAAAATAAACAAATGGGACCTAATGAAACTTAAAATCTTTTGCACAGCAAAGTAAACCATAAACAAGACAAAAAGACAACCCTCAGATTGGGAGAAAATATTTGAAAATGAAGCAACTGATAAAGGATTAATCATCAAAATGTACAAGCAGCTTATGTAGCTCAATATCAAAAAAACAACCCAATCCAAAAATGGGCAGATGACCTAAATAGACACCTCTCCAAAGTAGACATACAGATTGCCAACGAACACATGAAAAGATGCTCAACATCACTAATCATTAGAGAAATAGAAATCAAAACCACAATGAGGTATCACCTCACACCAGTCAGAATGGCCATCATCAAAAATCTAGAAACAATAAATGCTGGAGAGGGTGTGGAGAAAAGGAAACCATCCTGGACTGTTGGTGGAAATGTAAATTGATACAGCCATTATGGAGAACAGTATGGAGCTTCCTTAAAAAACTAAAAATAAGGACTTCCCTGGTGGCACAGTGGTTAACAATCCTCCTGCCAAAGCAGGGGACACAGGTTCCATCCCTGGTCTGGGAAGATCCCACGTGCTGTGGAGCAACTAAGCCCATGCACCACAACTACTGAGCCCGCACACCGCAACAAAGAGAAGCCACCACAATGAGAAGCACACATACCACAGTGAAGAGTAGCCCCAGCTTGCCACAACTAGAGAAAGACCGTGTGCAGCAACAAAGACCCAACGCAGCCAAAAATAAATTTACCATATGACCAAGCAATCCCACTGCTGGGCATATACCCTGAGAAAACCATAATTCAAAAAGATACATGTACCACAAAGTTCATTGCAGCACTATTTACAATAGCCAGGACATGGAAGCAACCTAAATGTCCATCAACAGAAGAATGGATAAAGAAGATGTGATACATATATAAATAATGCAATTATTACTCAGCCATAAAAAGGAACGAAATTATGCAATTTGCAGAGACGTGGATGGACCTAGAGACTGTCATACAGAATGAAGTTAGTTAGAAAGCGAAAAACAAATACTGTATGCTAATGCACATACATGGAATATAAAAAAAAAAAAAAATAGTACTGATGAACCTAGGGGCAGGGCAGGAATAAAGATGCAGACGTAGAGAATGGACTTGAGGACACGGGGGGAAGGGTAACATGGGACGAAGTGAGAGAGTAGCATTGACATATATACACTACCAAATGTAAAATGGATGGCTAGTGGGAAGCTGCTGCATAGCACAGGGAGATCAGCTCGATGCTTTGTGATGACCTAGAGGGGTGGGATAGGGAGGGTGGGAGGGAGGCTCAAGACGGAGGGAATATGGGGATATATGTATACATATAGCTGATTCACTTTGTTGTACAGCAGAAACTAACGCAACATTGTAAAGCAATTATACTCCAATAAGATATTAAAAAAAATAAAAATAGATAAATAATTTATGGGGGTGGGGAACAGATATGCTCTCCTTAAACAGATCCTTAGAATTAGATTTATTTGTTCTGTGTTCACACTTAAATCCCCTTTTCCCTTTGTGGGCACATCCCTTCGGTCAGGTGTCTGATTAGTGGCGTCCATGTTGGGAAAGCTGTGTGTCTCATGTGAGGTGGGTCCCCAGTGCCACACTCCAGCTTGCTCCTGAAGGAACTGCCACTCTGCCACCAAGAATGGCCCTCGGCAGCTCCAGCTACAGGCCAGGACAAATTTTCTTCTAATTACTGTTATTCTATGTCTTACAACAATGCATCCATCCTCCCTCACTTCTGTAGATAACTCAAGTTTTCACTCCATACCAGTGATTCTCAACCAGGGGTGATTTTGCCCCCTGGAGACATTTCGCAGTGTTTGGATACAGTTTGGCTTCTCCTCCCCTCTCACCTCCTCCTCCTCCTTTTTTTGAGGC